>NC_142501.1:11081287-12331287 GCF_057876585.1 Rhinolophus sinicus
GGGGTGAGGGCTGTGTCCTGGGAGGACAAGGTGGGAGGGAGGGGACGCTGAGGGCTGTCAGGGAGGAGCCACCAGCTCAGTCAGTCTCTGAGGCAAGGCTCCTGGGCCGGGGCTGAGGAGGCATAGCTGGGGGAGTGGATGCCCTGCCTGCAGCCTCAGGGCCCCCTCCCTCCTCTGTGGTCATCCCCATGTCCACCTGTGCAGGCATACTCGGAGAGACTGGGCTGGGGGAGGCTGGACCGGGGGAGGCCTGGCTGGGGGAGGCTGGTGAACGCCGACTCTGGCGCCGGGCAGGCTGGGGTGGCATGGGGGGCAATGGGGGTGGCACTGTGGGGGCTCGGAGGCTGCTGCCAACCAGACGGCGGGGCAGAGCCCGGGGGGTCACAGGGCTGCCAGAGCCAGGGGGCAGGGATGGGGCTGGAGGGGAGGAGCGGGTGCTGGAGACCTGGGGGGGTGGCATGTTGGGCCGGGCTGGTGCTGGGCGCTTGGCTGTAGAGAAAGGAAAGGGGCAGTTAGGTGTCCATACTGTCTGTGGCAAATCCACCAAGCTTGACCCCACCTCAGGCCCTTTGCATCTGCTTTTCCTTCTGCCAGGAGCAGTTTCCATGGCTGGCTCTTCATCACTCAGGCCTCTCTCCATGTTCCTTCCCACGCTCAGCTAGAGTACTCCCTGACCCTGACCCAGTGACTGTCACATTTTCCACTTGTGTGTTCTTTACAGGACCTGTTGCTCTCTGAAATGATCTTGCCAGTTTTTATTTGGCTTGATCACTGCTTGTTTTCCCCACTAGAACGTAAACTCAGTGAGGCCATCTTATGTGTGGTTGACTAGCACAGAGCTGAGCACGGAGTAGGTGTTCAGTACACACTTATCGAATAAAGAAATGCTGCCTGTTCCAACACCTGCGTCTGGCTCCCTGCTTCTCGAAGCCCAGCAGAACTACCCCGCCCCAGCTCAGAGATCCCACTGCGCAGCTCTGACCTTGAGAGGCAGTTGAAGGGCTGGGTGGAGTTAGGAGGTCTGGACTCTGATCCTAGCTCTGCCTCCGCCCACTAGGGGATTTGGGCAAATCACTTGCTCTCCTGGGCCCTCAGTTTCCTCATGGTAAGATGGGATGAGCGCCTCAACCTCCAAGGGCTGATGTGAGGACCAGCTCAGGTGATGCTGTGACAGTCCTTCAACTTGTGCTCCAATGAGCAAATATCCCACTTGCCCCCCATACCGGAAAGGAGGCTAGACGCACCTCCTGCATGAAGCTCCCTGGGCAACCCACCAGCTCCTGCTGGTCCAGAGGCTCTTGCAGCTGCTCCCTCTACTCCTGGCTCTACACTGTATACCCAGGTGGAAAACTCTAGAGCCTCTTGGGCTGAGCGGGGCCTCCCAAGTGTCCTAGTCTCCCTGGCAGACTTCCCACCTGAACCCTCAGCTTCCTCACCTGCCTGGCTTTTGGCCAAGTCAACAGGCAAGTGTCCCAAAGGGCTCAGGAGGAGGCCCTCGGTCACCTCCCACCACCAGCACCACCACCTCCCCTCCCTCATTGTCCTGTGAAGACTCCATACTCCTTCTTCACTTTGTGACCTCTGGGCTTCTTGAGGGACTGGACTCCACTGCTCCCCACGCTTGATGGCCAACCTTTATCAAGCATTTACTGTATGAGCGAGGTAGCACCATTTAATTGTCCAAATAGCCTGACAAGGCAGGTGCGGTTATTGTTCTATCACACAGGAAGAAGCTGAGGCATGAACAGGTGAAGTCACCTGCCCAATGCCCAAGGTCACAGAGCTGGGGTCTGCACTCAGAGTGTCAGGCAGCAAACCTGAATTCCTGGCCTCTCCTGGCTGCCTAGAAACGGGACGGTCTGGATCGCCCACCCCCGTCCCTGCCCTCCCTCTATCTCCCGTCTCTTCCCACGACCAACTCACTCCTCCGAGCCATGTCCTCCGTTGGGGCAGCTGCCTCCGGGGAGCTCCTACTGACCTTGGGGGAAGCTGGTCTGAGGGGTGCCTCAGACTCTGTCCTGTGAGGGAAGGAGAGGGTCAGGGTCAGCTTTGGGCATCTCCCAGAAATCTCCTGGAACCTTGGGGAGACTCCAGGCCAACAGGCAGAGTTTGGGTTCTTCACCTGTAGCTGGGCCTGGCATCTGTCTCCAGACTAGAAACCCCTGGGAAGACACTTCTGGCATTGGCCAGGATTTGCATCCAATGAGCCCCTGGCTGTGGTGTGACACTGCAACAATGCCCATGGTCCCCCATGGGGCCAGGATGGCAGGTAGAAAGCAGGGCCTCCCCTCTGCCTCAGCTCTCAGCCTCCACGTCACCTTGATGGGATGCCCGAGCCACTAGAAGCCAGAGTGGATGAGAAGGAGAGGGGAGGCCATGACTCATTCCTGGATCCTTCCAGGTCTCTGCTCAGCTGGCTCCTCCTTGGGGACACTTTTCTGACCCCACGGCTAGAGTAGCGCTGCACTCAGATCCCCTACCCCGCTCTATTCTCCTTTATAGCACGCACCACTGCCTGACATTATATTGTGCGTTTATCGGTGTACTTGTTGATTCCACCCCCAGGAACACAAGCTCTAAGGATAGCATTCGTCTGTCTTGCTCATCTGAGGAAATTCATGGTTTGGGCCCCAGCAGTCTGTGACAACTGAACAATACCTGCTTGGTGTGGAGGCAACATGGTACCATGCAGCCTTTCCAGATTTAAAGTATCAAAGAGAAGACTGGAAGGTATTTACAAATTCTCAAGTGATCAGTTCCCTAGATTCCTAAATCCCCAGGACCTGAAACAGTGCCTGGCACATAGCACGTGCTCAGGAAATAGCCACACTACGAACGAGGAAATACATCAGAGGCTGAGAGGAATATCACCTCTGGGTCTCCACCCCACCTACTGCAAACTGGCAAACCTGGTTATTTGGGATGGAAATACAGTAATTACATTTCCTGAAATGCTATTGGAAGCCCTGAGAGACGGTGCCTCGGGATGGGCACCTTGGGGCCAGGACAGAAGCCATTCATATCCGTCAGTCCTTACCTTTCCTTGGTAGCCACTGAGGTTGGGGTGGGGGCCGGAGCTGGGGCGGCGACCGGGGTGGGCACAGCAATGGTTGGAAGGTCCTCAGAGGCCAGCTTGTCGCTGACCTTGTCCTGGGGGGCAGGGCCTGAGAACAGGCCTGACACATTGAAGTTGATATCTGCAGATAGAAGAGAGCAGGTCTTAGCTTTCAAAGCCGCCGCCAGCCTCCACTGCTCAGCCAGTGCCAGGACCACTTTCCCTCTCCCCTGACAATGTCTGGACTATATCCATGTGCCCACTCCCATGGGAGCCTCACAACAATTCCACCAGGCAGGCAGACAGGATCATCCCCGTTTCACAGATGAGACACTGAGGCTCAGAATGGAGAAGCAATTTCCTCCAGGTTGTGTGGTGAGTTTGTGGGGCTCCCAGGGATTGAAGCTGGTCTGAAGGGCACTGAGCTGGGCAGAGGGTCCACCAAGGGGCACATGTACACAGGAAGGAGCTTCACCTCCAGGGAAGAGGGTGTCTGCGTTTTGTATCAGAGCCTCCACCACGCCCACCACCTGGATGGACGACACTGACGCTGCATCCAGCTGGGCCTGGTCCCTGGTACAAAAGGGAGGGCAAGTGAGTCATCATTGAGCAACGTCCTAGTAACTGCAACTCTCTGGCCCTGTGCTGGCCACTGGGAACACAAGGATCAATCATGTCGAGTCCCTGTTCTCAAAAGTTCACAGACCCCTGTGGATGGCAAACATGTCGCTCGCACACCAAATTCTTCCTTTTCTTTACCCATCACAGGCATCACCAGTGTCATGGCAACTTTCCGCACAATTCTCGAATCTGGGCAGCCTCTACTAAATAGCTGCACTCAGCAAATGAATGAACTCTTTTGCCAGGTCACGGCCAGGTGAATAATAATGACCCCTCGCATATGACAGCAGTTCACAGTTTGTAAAACAGTTTTCTATTCATTATCTCAATTAATTCCCACAGCAACAATCTTCAGAGTTTGTATCATTTCTCTCTAACTTACAGATGAGGAAATGGAGGTCGAGAGTGACTTCCTAAGACCCATCTTTGGAAGGTGGGGTGGGGCTAGAACCAGATCTCGGGCTCCAGCCTCCCGAGCACCCCATTACCCAGAATGCCTATCTCCAAAGCCTTGAGGGGTGCATGATCCCTTCTGGCTGCCCCTCACAGCAGCCACGAGAATAGGAGCCGCTCAACCCATTCCAAGGCCCGGGGGAAACACACGCAGCAGACAGTTGGGGTGGGAACTGCTCCCTTCCCCCCCCGCCTCGGCCCCTCACCCTTCTTTCTCAGGGGGCCACAGCAGGTTGGGCCCCAGGACGATGGCGATGTTACTGGGTGTCATCTTGTTCACCTCCTGGTCCTCAGCCAGCCGTGCCAGGAACTTCATGAGGTACCTCGGGAGACAGGAGGTGGGCTTGGGTCACGGGCGGGGCATCGAACACCCACTGATGCCTCCGAGACCTGAGACTTTCCCAGCCTGAGGTTTCCAAAGTGCGGCCAAGACACCACACAGGCTGGTTTTAAAAATTTTAATAGTTAAATTAGCTGACCTTCTGAGTGCCACGTAGTGTCAGGTACTGAGCTACGTTGAGAATCTCCCAGCCACCCTATGGAGTAGGGACTGTTAGACTCTTGTGTTTTCTAGCCTAGGCACAGAGAGGTCAAGTCACCTGCCCAGGGCCACACAGTGGCAGAGGTGGAATTTGAAGCCAGGTGGTGTGGCTTCAAAGGTTCAAGGTATATGTTTAGTTCAACGTGTAGTATTAAAAAATATGACTAGTACATCTAAGCTGTGTTTTCAGAAATATTGCTTAGGACAAGGAGGCAGGACTCAAATCCAGGCCCAGTAGAGCCAGACTTTTGGAGTCCCAGGGGCTGGCTTGGGGCTCACCTGAGGTTACTGAAGTTCTCTGGGGGCAGGCGGCTGCACACCTCTTGGAGGGCCTCTAGCCGGGCTCCCGGCTCCTTCAGGCTGGGGAGGGGAACAGAACTGGTGAGCCAGCCCAGGGGGCCCCCGTGCATCCTGGGCGTCCCCAACACCCCCCATCCTAAGCCTCACCTGGCTGCCCTCATCCAATCGTCATAGAGGTCAAAGGTCATCAGGGGCTCCGGCAGTTCCCGCAGATAGGATTTGAGGGCACCTGCAGTGGTGGTGGTGGGGGCTCAGATGCAGCCCCCAAACCCCCACCTCCACCCCAGTACCCAGCTCTCTCCATCAGTTAGGAACCTCTGGCCCTTGTTCGTTTTTTTGGGCCATGGACCTTTTAGAGAAAATGCTACAGGCTAATGATCTTGTTCCCAGGAAACCGTACATCATAACACCCACTTTAAGGACCCCTATGTCTCCTCAGCAGTTTATCAGGCCTCAAACCAAACTGTCACGGGATCATTTCAGGCAGCTGTAGCAGAGATTTGGGGGTCGCCCTCCACCCAGGACTCCTTGGAGCAGGCACCTGCCACGGCGTGGGGGTCGGAGCAGAACTCCTGCAGGCTGCGGGGGTCCGAGGCCATCATCTGCTTGAGGCGTTTCAGCACTGAGGCCCCTGCGGCCAGACGGAAGAGGCCCTGGGGTGCGAGAGATGGGGGCGGTCACGGAGGGGTGAGCAGAGCAGGAGGCCCTGGCTCGCTCATGGCCTGGGGAAGGCAGCTGGACCTCACTGGGCCTCTGCCCGCTGGCCTGACAGGCTGAGTAGACACCAGTGTCTATGCATCGTCTCAACTCTCAAGGTCTAGGACTCTGAGCAAAGGGGGAAGTGGGGCTGGGGGCTGGGAGAAAGGTGTCTGGTTACACATGGAAGAGAGAAAGGAGGCCTCACAGGCCTGTCAAGAAGCCTCAGTCTGTTTTTGAGTTCCGCCTACTAAGGGTCTGTCCTCAGGAAAGCAGCCGAGGGACTAGCAAGATATGGCTGGAGGGCAGCATGAGGTGGTGACGGAACCTGAGTCCCTGGCTTCACTGCCACCTTCTCATATGCCACTGGGCATGTCTACCTCTTGAGCTCTGTCTCCCCCTGTAAAATGGAGCCACTGACGGCTCCCTCCAAGGTTACTGGGATAATTAACTTCCTCAATGCAAAGGCTTATAGCACAGCGCCCAGCCCACAGGAGAATCACTACGTGGGAGGTGGTGTCCCTTCAGCAACAGGAGGCCATGACTTCTCCTGGGACCTGTGCTCTAATGGTGGGATTACAGGCACAGCACAGGCAGTATGGGGGAGGTTTGGGAAAAACTGAGGGCCCAGATGCGCCCTCCCCACCGGCCCCAGTGGGTCCTACCTCTTCCTTTACACCCTCAGAAAGCAGCATCAGGACGCAGGCCTCCATGGGCAGGGCAATGTCCCGGCCCAGCTCTTGCAGGTGCGCTCCCAGAGACACCCCATACACCCTGGAGAAGGGGGCGGCCGTCATCGAGGGGGAGGGGTCTGCAGGGACGAGACAGATCAGCGGCCCAGGGTCCTCCCACCCATGGTCAGCCAGGGGCACCCCCCAGACATCCTCAAGGGACTACAGCTTTGGCCAATGGTACCACCCCTCCCACCCGACCTTCCATGCCACACATCCTGAAATCATCTAACACATCTCTCGAATCTGCTCACATCTACTGCTTCCACCCCAGTCCAAGCCACCATCACTTCCCTTCTGCCTCCGAACAGATCTCCTGGCTCCAGTCCTACCCACCTCATTCCATCCTCCTCACAGCAGCCAAAGCCATCTCTCCATCACAAATCTAATTGAGCCCTCCCCTGCTCAGAATTCATCTATGGCTCCCCATTGCTTTTCATGATGGAGTGGAAGCTTCTTAACATGCCCTGAGCACAGCGGGGGTCAGGGGTCTGGGGATGGGGCCCACCTGTGTCCCCACCTGATTGGCTGTGGTTCTCCTTCAGCTCAGCCAGGGCCGTGTCCAGCGAGCTCAGAGATTTGCGATGGTAGTCGGCCTGAATCTCCATGAGCTGTGGGGACAAGGGGCACCCCCGGGGGGGAGTGGGGGAAGCTGAACCTTGCATGGGGTCCACAAAAGCAGACCCCTCCTTCCCACCATTTAGCAGGGGGTCCCTGGCTCTGGTGTCCACCCCTGGGTGGTTAGAGCCCAATCTTGGACTCACATGGATAAAGTAGTTGGCATATGTGTCCTCCTTGGTGGCAAAGTGGTACAGGTCAGCCAAGTACTCGTCCTTGGGGACAGAGAGAGAAGGGCTTACACCAGTCAGGTTGGGGCAGAGGGGAAGCTGAGGCTCAGAGCAGTTAGTGACATGCCCAAGCTGTATGTGCAGGATCCCAGCCAGCTCTCTGCCAAGATTTGCATTTGGGGAGAGCTCACAGGAAACCCCTCAAACTCTCGAGGGGCCTTTACAGCTTCTAGTCCTCCCTTCCACATGCTCTTAGCACAGTGCCTTGTGTTACGCACCATTTATTCATTCACCATTCATTCATTCACTCACTTACAAATACACCAAGACCCCAGTGAGCAGAGCAAGTCTCTGCCTCCCAGGTGTTATGTGCATGGTGTGCACAGAAGAGGCTACCAGGCGATGGCTAAGTACACAGACCTTGGAGCCTGACTGCCTGGTTTCAAATCTCAGCTCTGCTGCTTCCTACTTACACGGCCGTGGGCAAGCCCCGTCACCTCAACCAGCTTGTTTCCTCATGTGTGAAACGAGGGCAGTGCTCACCCCTGCCACCCCCACACATCCAGGGATCCCCACGTGCGCCCTCACCTTGCACAGCTCCACCTTCTTCTTCAGCTCCTCCTCCTCTTCCTTCAGCGTCTCCACCTTGTTGGCCGTAGTGGTGTGGCTGTAACTGCCTGGTCCACCGCCCAGGCCCTGCCCGCTACCCGAGTTCTTAGCTGCCTGGCTGAGCCTGGGGATGATCCCAAGGTGGGGTGGTCACTGTCCCCATTGCCGGTCCAGGCCAAGTGTCCCCTCCATATGCCTGACCCACACAGCATTCTTGGATTTATAGAGGAAAATCCCAAAGCTCCACGGGGAGGGGCGGGGGTGAGTGCTCATGGGCGCCGCCTAGTGGTAGGCTTGGTGGTCACAGCGGCCCTCCCCCCCCCCCCCCCCAAGTTCCAGGGTAGAGGGTAGAGAGTAACAGAGCTACTCTCCTGCCGTCCGGCGATTTTGGAGGGGTTTATGGCTATCCCAGGCTTTGGGGTCACCCCCAGCTAGCACAAGCACGTGCACACACACGCACAGAGGCACCCTCGCATGTACCACTGTATGTGTTCCTAAGAACCAGACATGTGCATAAGTACACACGGTCCCCAGTGGGCTGTACAGTGTCGTCCTAGTGTGGGAAGCAGCTTGCAGCTCTGTGGCCACCTCTGTGGGCTGACCTAGGCATGGACCCACCCAGACTCTGTGGCTCCCACCTGCTCTTGAGGGTGTTCCAGTCTGACACCAGCTTCTGCAGGCTTTTCTTATGCTTGAGTATGGCTGGCAGCTCCTCCTGGGGGCAGGGTATGGGGTGGGAGAAAATTAGTGAGCTGGGGAGGTGGGAGCTAGAGGCTGGGGAGGCTGGGGGCAGGGCGTAGGGTCACCTCACTCAGCCTGCTGAGTGGCTGCAGGACATCCCTCTCCAGGGTCATCTCAAACTCAGCCAGGATGCGGGCCAGCTGGTTCTGAATGGCACAGCTCATCTCCAAGGCCTTCCTGTGGACACGTCACCCAGTGGGTCCAGGCTCCCGCAACCCCTCACCCCAATCTGGAAACAATAGGTGGAGCAGCCTCCCTCCCCATCACCTCCTGCCCCTTGTGTCTCTACTTCATCTTCGCTGGGCCAACACTCTCCCAGGCCTGGCTGCCCTCACTGATCTGGACACTGTCCCCAGCCCAGACCCTCTCTCCAGCTTGGTCACCCTTCTACTGTGGCTGCCCTCCCAGCCCAGATTCCCCCTTGGCATCTCCAGGTGAAGGCTGAGGCCCCTGTCCATGCTCACCCCATGCTGGAATCAGGGTCCAGCTCCTTGAAGCTCTCAGCCATTGTGGTGGACAGAACCATGAGGGGAAGCTTCTTCTGCAGGGAAGGGCAGGGCCGGCTGTGAGCTTGAGTGCCTATGCTTTGCCCACTGGGCCTCCCTTCACCCTGCCCTAGCCCATGGCGTACCCTTGGGGGCAGAACCTCACCAAGGCACTGGGCGTGGACAGGGGATAAGGGGACCCAGGAGGGCCACAGTCACAAGTAAGAGTGGAAGCAGGATGAGGCATGGTGGGAGTGACTTCTCCCTGGGACCACGTACAGAACTTCCACCCCTCTGGGGTCCCCTTTCTTCCTCCCAGAAGCCACTTGCTTGGGTTAGAATAAATGACCAAGTCCCATCACAGACTGGAAAACTAAGAACAGAGGGCTCGCCAAGGACACACAGTTGGAGAGGGAATGGAAGAGCTGGAATAGGACTGGCTGTCCCCTGCCCCAGGGCACATGTGGCTGACCCAGCCACTGCGGAGCCTGGCTCAAACCCTCCACAGCTCCTATTGCTGCCCCTCACCGCCAGAGCTCTGGCCACATTGAATTGTTGACTGATTCCAAAATATGCCTGACCCATTCCTACCTACTTTTGGAGAACACCAGCTTTGTTCAGAGACCAGGGTTCAAATCTCAGTTATGCAACTTACTAGCTGTGTGACATTAAGTGAGTCACTTTACCTCTCTAAGTCTCCATTTCCTCATCTGTATAAGCGCTAATAAAGGGAATCTCCTCCTAGGATGGTTGTCAGCATTGAATGAAGCAATGCATTGACACATCTTAGCAACAGACGAGCAGTAATCAGTCCATAAATACTGGCTGTTGATTAATACCAGTGAGTATCACTATCACTCAAAATCCAGCTCCAATGCCACTTCCTTCAGGAAGCCCTCACAGACTGCCCCAGTGGAGAGGGACTGCTCAGGTCTAAGACTTGACTGGACAGGGAAGTTCAGGTGCAGTCAGAGGCCTGGCCTTGGCTCAGGAAATTGGTGTGTGTGTGTGTTGGGGGGGGGAGGGCAGGGTCAAGAAGGTGATGGGGGTGGACGGGTGGCTCAGTTGGTCAGAGCGTGAACTCTGGGCAATGGGGCTGCCGGTTCGATTCCCAAGTGGGCCAGCGAGCTGCACCCTCTGCAATTAGAATGAAGGAATGAGCTGCTGCTCAGCTCCCGGGTGGCCAAATAGCTCAGTTGGTTGGAGCGCGGGCTATCAACCACAAGGTTGCCGGTTCAACTCCTGCAAGGGATGGTGGGCTGCGCCCCCTGAACTAACAACAGGCGACTGGACCTGGAGCTGAGCTGCGCCCTCCACAACCAAGATTGAAAGGACAACAACTTGACTTGGATGGAGCTGATGAGTCCTGGGAAAAACACACGACTGTTCCCCAATAAAAAGTCCTGGAAATACACAGTTCCCCAATAAAATCCTATACCCCTTCCCCAATAAAATCTTTAAAAAAAATGGTTAAAAAAAAAAGGTGATGGGGAAGACACAGGACTTATGAGTGGGGTGCTGAAGGAGGGGGGCTTGGGACAGAGCAGGCTTCACTCCCTTGGGGCCAGTGGCTCAGACTGGCAGGGAAACTCCAGCCCCGACCTCACTCCTCCATTGGACAGAGGTGTCCTGCCCAGGACCCCTCCTCCTTGGAACCCCCACTCACCACCCGCTTGTCCATATCTGCCCCACTCTGGCCCTGCAGACAGGCCTGCAGTCGCTTGTGGACATTGTGGGCTGCTCGCTTGGCTGGCTCCAGCCGCTGCTCCACCTGGGAGGGAGCAAGGTGGTTATGGATCCCGGGTTGTTGTCCCCCACACCCCACTACCCTATTCTTTCTTCCCCACAGCAGGAACCACCTTTCCCTTCCCTCTTCCTGGGGACTCCATGGCCAATAGCTTGGGGAATGACTCAAGCCGGGCCCCCAGTTGGCATCCCCGCCCGGCCCTCTGCTGACAGCCTGCACAGGCCTGCCTTGCCACCCGTGGCTGGCCCGCCCAGGCATGTACCTGCTGCAGGTCCTCACCCAGGAACTCAGCAGTCTCCGGGGTGCTGTGGGGGGGTGGGGGGAAGAGAGCTTCTGCTGAGCTGGTCCAGGTTAGGAAAACTTCTGCCCCCTCCCCCCCAACAGGGCACCTGGACCCTAGTTGCTTCCAATGCCCCTCCCAGTTGGGGCCCGCCCTGGGTGGCCCGCCTGCCTGCCTCATCCCAGTCGGAGCACATTCCATGGGGGTGGCAATAGGATACATGGCTTTTTCCTCCTCCACCCAGGGCTGTGTTCTGTAAGAGGACTTCTGAGAGAGGGCGGACAAAACCGAAGGAGGACTGGGGGAGGCACCCCAGGACCCAGCCTGTCTCCTGCTGACCCTGGGGAGAGGAGGCCTGGGCTGGCCCCAAGAACGGGAAGTGTTTGAGCTCAGACTCTGGGGCTGTCAGTCACATAGGACTCTGCACCTAATGGGGGCAGGCCCTGGGCCCCTGCCTGGGGACACATGGAGACACTGTGGCCTGACTGCCCAGGCCCACACAAGCATCTGTGCCAGTGTGAGACAAGAACCAGGTCTCTGGACCCTGGACCCATCCCCTGGGAAACTCCCAATGTAGGGGGAACAGGAGAGAAGACAGGCCCAGGGAGCTCTCCAAACTTCCGTCCTCCCCTCCACCAGCTCTGAGTGTGGGTACAGGGAGGCCTAGGGAGGTGTCCACCTGAGGCTGGGAAAGGAGAAGCAGGACAGAGAAGCAGAAGGCCCCGGGGCGGGTGGAGGAGGGGCACACAGCAGGAGAGGGGCAGGCCCCTCCTCCCACCTCGCCAGGACCCAGTCTCCTGCCCTCCCCCAAGGTCTGGGGCCCTGACCGCCCTTCCCCCCAGACAACCAGAGATGGTTAACTGTCCCCATTGTACAGAGGGGACAAATGAGGTTAGGGAGCAGCGTTCACTCAGAGACTCACGGAGTCAGAGAAGACTCAGCATCCTTGATCCTCCCCGCACCCCCCTTCGATCATGGGTGAGGGTTCCTCTTCCCCCCCAAAGCCAGCGCCTTTCCCTCCAGCTCTGGCTGGGAGGTGGGGGTGGCATTCAGAGGGGAGGAAGAGCCGCAGGGCTCAGGCTAGTCAGAGGGTAGCTGTCCAGCTGCCCTCAGCCTCCCCAACCCCTCCACCTTCCCTCGGGTCATGTGGGGGTGAGCCTGAGGCTGAAAGGGATGGGGTGGGCACTCACCGTCCCAAGCTGCCCGTCTGGGCCAGCTGCCGCATGCGATGCAGCTGCCTCTTCATCATCTTGGGGGAGGACTGGAGGCTGCAGGGTCACGGTAGGGGTCGAGGGCCGGCAGCCCCCGGCCCAGCCTGCCTCTGCCTGCAGCGCTTTCGCCCCGGATGGGTGGGCGGCGCTCTCCGCTTCCTGAGCCAGCGCGCTCCCGCTCGCTCCCGCCTCCCCGCTCGCGGCTCCGCCCCCGGCCCCCAGGTCACTCCTCTATCCAAGTTTGAGATCTCGCTCTCCCAGTCTTCCGGGACCCCCACGGCCCTTGGCCCGTCCCCGCGAAAGTCTGTCGGCCGGCCGCCGGGTTGTCCACAGGTTGTGTGCGCAGCTCCTCCCCGTCCGCCCCGCCCAGTCCCGGTGGCGGGAAGCAGGTAAGCCGGCTCCTGCCACTGCGCCTGCCCCGGGTTCCTGCCCCACCCACCGACCTGCCAGCCCTGATTATAAATAACCTTTACACCCTTCTCAAAGGAAAAGAGAGTTCCATGCTTAGGAGGCAGAGGCCAAGACAGGCCCGTCTGGGCCTGCCAAAGGCTGCTCTGGACCCCCTCCTCAAAGGACCTCCTGGCCTGCTCCTCTGTTGGATGATTGGCTGGGGCCTTTGGCTTCCTGGGACCACCCTGCTTCTGTGTGCCCTTGGACAAGTCCCTGGAAATCTGGACTTGCTGTCTCTAATGGCCTGATGTGCCAGCTGTCCTG
This sequence comes from Rhinolophus sinicus, assembly GCF_057876585.1. Taxonomy (NCBI): domain Eukaryota; kingdom Metazoa; phylum Chordata; class Mammalia; order Chiroptera; family Rhinolophidae; genus Rhinolophus; species Rhinolophus sinicus. Next base: position 11,094,260 of record NC_142501.1, read on the forward strand.
GCCCTGCTCAACCCAAAGAGTGGATACCCCTGCCTACTCCTCCAGCAAACATGCTCCAGCTCCTGTTGCCCTTTTAAGGGCGGGAGGGGTGTCTGCCACCCTCCAGCCACAGGGAACAGTCTGAGAGCAGTTCCCTGACACTCTGCTCTCCCCCAGCCCCAGCACTGACAGTTTCCTCCATCTGTAAAGCCCCTTCTGCCAAACTTCCTCAGTCCCTGCCCTTCCTTCTTGTAACGCAGTGATGTGGGTGCTGCTGTCCTCCAAACTCAGTAGGAATCTCTTAGGCCATCCACCTACACCAGAGTTGGGCATACAGTAGGTGCTCCATAACTGCTAGTTAATACAAGATGAGCGAACCTTTGGGAAACAGTGGGCTCTCCTTGCTGAGCCACTGCACCTTGGGTATCAGGAGGCCCAGGGATGGGGGGAGAGGGAGACGTGTGGTGTAAAATCCTGCCACACACACCGCACTTTGATTTGTTGGAGTTTCAGTACAGTTTGAGCATTATTTGAGCACCTATTTGTGTGGGTGGGCAGACTGGGCACTTCCTGAGGGCAGGACCTCAGCCTCAGGCATCTTAGTGTTCCAGCACCCAGCACGGGCCTTGGCACTGGCTGGTCTCTGGCTTCCAAAGAGAGAGCCAGGTAGGCCCCAGAGGGGTGGAGAAGGGAACCCCCCAGCTGTTGATCCTTGAGCCAGAGGCTCCCACCTGAGTGGAGTCCTGGCCAGAAATTGGGAGGCTCCTGGATCAAAAGCTCAGGCCAGGATGAGGAGGTCCCAGGCAAGGAGGTTCCCTTGCCCAACTCCCTTCCCCCAAGTGGAAGCCCCTGGTGGGGACTCTAGAAAGGGGGGCAGGGCTTGAAGAATGCCTCCATGGAGGGAGGCACCAGAGTCTACTGTAGACCTGGCTTCTTAAAATGTGGGGCTGGGGTTGCAATGTCTGGGTTCTAGTCCTCTCCTCTCCACTTTCCTCACTGGCCAGACTCCAGAACTTCGTGGTGGCTCACTTTCCCATCTCTGCAATGGGCACAACCTACTGTGTGCAGAATTCGGAAACTGAAGACTCCCAAGCCAGCAGCTTGACACCAGGTTCCTACCATCCTGCTGTCTGGGAAATGTCCAGGCTCCATGGTGTCCCCACCCTGTTTCAGCCCCGCCTGCATCCCAGACCACGCTGGGTCTGGGCTTGTCCACTTTCCCAGCTGTTATGAAGGTCCCTGAGGGTAAGGCCTGGCTTCTATCTCTGTTCCTTCTAAGCTTGTCCATGCTTGAGCCCCAGCTCCAGCCTCAGGCGGGGTCAGTCCACATGGGCTGCAGCAACTGCTGCTGTGCAAACAACCCAAGCCGTAGAATCAGGCCACCTGAGCTCCAGAGTCCCCTCCAGCCAGACCCAAGAGCCTCTGCAGGAAAGTCACAGGCTCTTCTCTGTCCTGCCTGGGTGGGGCTGCTGTGCCTCTGGGCTGGGTGAGGGATATATTTTAGGGTATATTGAAGCTCGAGCACATGTGAATGTGGAATCGTAACAGGTTGGAAGCCCCAAAGGTTGGGTCATAGGTTGTTCCTTCAAAGGATATTGTAATCAGAGACACTTGGACTCAGAATCTGTTTCAGTCAGTGGATGTTGAAATGGCAGTTTTAGAACGGCATATGCAGAAGGGGGACCCCAAGTCACCTGCCAACCCCTACTCCAATCGCAAGACCTTTTCACACTGCACTGCGAAAGCTTGTTGACCTTGCTGGGTCGCCTCCCCAGGACAGCCTGGGTCCTGTCTGGCTCATGCTGAATCCTCCTGGGCCTAGCAATGTGACATTGTCACAGGAGCTCAAAAACCACAGCTGACCGGAATCGCAAGTGAAGACATTACCTCAATGGACATTTATTCCCAACCCCAAAGACAGCAGGAACAGAGCCTAACGGTGTGAATGGAGCCGGCTAGCTGGGTGACCTTGGGTGAGGTAGTTCACCTCTCTGAGCCTGTGTCCTCATCAGTAAAATGGGACTAATGATAATAGCATCTCGCTGTTGTGAGGATTGAAAAGTTGATGTGTAAAATGCCTAGAACAGTGCCTGGCCGTTTCTCATTATTCAGCCTGCAGTCAGGAACGGAAGGGCTCCTTACCCCCATTCCTGCCTCAGTTGCACCTAAATGTGTCCTGCTGCCGTGGGACAATGGCACTTACTATTGTCATGCTTTAGCACGTTCTCCAGTGAGGCTGGCATCGTTGTCCCCATTCTACAGGGGAGTAGACTGAGGCTCTTGGCCCAAGGGTCCTAGCTGGCTAAGTGGTAAAAGTTAGAAAGCGGATCTGACAGGCTCCAAAGCCCCTACCTCGCCTCCTGTGCCAGATGGCATTACCTGAAGACCCAGAAATGCTGGTCCCTGCCCCCATCTTAATCCCCGTGGCTGCTTTGACAGGCCCGAGGCCTCAGTACAGGCTGTGAAAACTTGTGACAGTTGTAAAGTGTGTGCTGGAGCAGGATGTGGGCAAGGTGGCCAGTGGCTGGGCCGTGAGGCGGAGGTAGCAGGGGTCAGCCATGGGGCCATAGGACTGAGCAACAACATCCATTTTAGACACTCGGACACATTGCTTGTTTGTGGCCATGTCGGTGCTGCCCTCTGAGTGGAGGCCTCCTCCCAGAGCAGTGAGGCATGTGGTGTGACTTCTGGGGCTCCCAAAGGAGCCCTCGTCAAGCCAAAAGGACTTCCTGGGAGACCCTGGCGTGGGGCTGAGGCCCAAGGACTGCAGCACAAGCTGATGGCCCCAGAGGACAGCAGCTGACAAAGGGCTGGGGGTGGGGGTGGGGTAGAGGCTGGGGAGGCCGGGGGCAACATGCCCTCAGAGGACACCTCACAAGAATGCTGCTCAGACTTGGGCCCTAAAGTGGAGCCTATACCAACCTCACCAAAGTACAAGGCAGTTAAGTGCCCTTTCTGTGCTCTCTCAGCCTCAGTGTCCCATTTCCACGGGGAAGTTTTGAATATTAAGGGAGAGGCTGCATGCAGGTCTAGCAAAATGCCAGGCCCAGGGCTGGCTCCTGTTACCTGCCTGGCTGTACCTGTTCCCTGGCCAGGTCCACAGAGACTGGTGACAGGGGCAGCAAGAGAACTGCAGGGACAGGCTCCCCGGGCGAGCAGTGGCCTGTTTCTCTTGGCTGCCTTTGACGGATGGGCAGTGTGCTGCGGTTGCTAAAAAAAATAAAAATAAAACAAAATAAAGCTGCTGCTTCTGGCCGCACAAAAAGAAGTGGAAGTGTGGCTTCAAGGCCTGGGAAGTCCCACTGCTCCTGGGCTGGGGTGTGTGTGTGGGGGTCACCCCTCACGAGGCAGAGAACACTGCTTCCCCTGCCCCCCATCCCAGCCTGTGGATTCCAGGTGACCCAGGTCTCCTGCGCAGGGCCCCAGACCCGTCTGGATCTACAGGCCATGGGGCCCCTTCTCTGATCAGACCCCCACCCAGCCCGTCACAGATGCCTGGCTCGCTGGGTACCTCAGGCCCCCCTGCCCTCCCAGCTCTCAGTGTGTCCTGCTGAGCTCCTGGCTTACAGGTTCCATGCCAGGCTGTGGGCCATGCCTGGCACAGGGGGTGCTCAAGCAGCACTTGCAGACTGGCCAGATGGAAGGACAGACAAGGAACTCGGGAGACAGGAGGTCTGAAAGACTGAAGGAATTTCCCTGCCCATGGAACCTCTGGGGCACTCCGAGCTGACAGGCCGGGGGGACCCTTTGGCCCAGACTCTTCAGAAGGCCTCAGAGGGCCCTTACAGCTCACAGGGTTCCTCCCACCTTTTCAAACAAGGAACCTAAAGGCCAGAGAAGGAAGCACCCTGCTCCCAACTAGGAGCCCACTGGAAGCAGCCCTGACTCCCAGCTGGCAGTCGCACATTCCCACACCTACCTGCAGCCCTTCATTGGTCAGTATGATTGTGCTCCACGTACTTCTGGGGCCCCAGGGGGACCTTACAGGGAATAGGGGTTTTGTTTCACTTAGAAGGAAGAAACTTCCAACTACAGATTGTCTTTCCTAGACATCACAAGTGTTCAGGAATCCTGCCCGGGAGGGGGAGGGGGAGGGAACAGGAGGCCAGTGTTCAGGGGATGCCACGAGACTCCAGTAGGTGCAGAGCTGGAAGTGCCGGCTCCCAGGCCTTGCTCCCGCTCCTGTCCCCTCAGCAGCGTGGCCAATGGGGAGAAGCTCTCCTCCTGCACTTCAGTGTCTCCTGGCACAGAAATCACCCATTTGCTGAAGGGAAGCTGGGGAGTCAGGTGTGCTGGGCTGTTCTCTAGCACATCTCAATAGGACCTATGAAAAGGGGGTTGTGGCCAGGTTCAGACTGGGGAACACTAGGTTAGACAAAGTGAAACTGGTTTCTTAAGTGCAGGATTTCCCATCATCTGCTAGGGAGAAATGGCAGGCAGCCTTCCCCACGTATCTGAGCAGGAACCCTCTCCTGCAGAGCAGCTTGCAGGGCTGGCTCCACACCACCAGACACTTCCCTGGACTGACTCCCCCTCGCTCTGCTCAGCGCAGCACTGGTTGGCTCTCTCAGCTCCAGGCCTCTAAGCCCCGCCCCAGGCCTGGACCCCAGCCTCCCAGTTAAGAGAAAACACTCCTAGAGCCAGGGGGAAGTGTGCTGCAGCTGGGAGAGGCAAGGGGCCCAGTGCAGGGTCCCCCGGCTTCTCCAGAAACTAGCTGCTTCCTGGGAGCAGCCTTGGGGGAAAGGCGAAGCTGAGGCATGGGCCTCAGGACAGTGCTGCATCCTAGTTGTGTTTTCAGGGCTCAGCCCAGAAAGCGGAAGTTGTGAGGCGCCCGGGGCCTCCCCTTCAGGGTCTGCAGCAGCTGGGGCTCCTGGCAGGCCTTGAGCGGCCACTCACTTCCAGCTGGGATGGCTTTGGGCCTGCCACAGCCCTGAGCCCTCTCTGGTGACTCAGCACCAGCCACAGGCCCCCAAGCAGGGCCTCTTCCTGTGCAGGGCTCGGGGGTGAGCGGGGAGAGAGCCACGGCCTGACATCCAAAGACAGAGGCAGAGAGGTCTGCAGAGCAGTCCCGGGGACCTCCCACTCCTGGACCCCTCCTGTCTCCCTCCACCTCAGAAGGGCCACAAGAGCAACTGGTCCAGGAAAAAGGACGTTTTATTTCCATAAATACTCCTGCTCTCACTCACACACTGACCCACTTCTGCCCATGGACAGGTGGATGGACAGAGGTGAGATGCCCACAGGAGGCCCCAGCAGAGGCCAATGAATGAAGGAGACACTGAGAACTCCAGTGCAGGACCTTCCTTGGCCAGAGGCCCTGGGCCCCCAGTTGGGGCCACCGGTCTCTGGCATGACCCTTGGTCTAGCAGTCACACAACCCCCACAGCCCCTCAGGAGGCCTGACAGCAAAGGGGCCAGGCAGGTGGAGGGAGACCCCCAGGAGGAATAGGGGACAGGTGGGTCTCCCCCAACTAGGCCCCCTGAGGTGGTGACCACAGGGCCACTCAGAAAGAAAAGCTGAGAGTCAAACCACACACCAGAGAGTGCAAACAGCTGGGGGTGCAGGCATCACCCCCTCAGTCACCCGGTTCCTATGAAGGAGGCCTGAGCCAGTCCCCGGCTTCAGCATGGCCCCCAAGTTATGGCTGGGCCTTCCCATAAGGCATAAGAGACAGGCGGGGATGACCCCACCCCAGGCTGGGGTTGGGGCTAGGCCTGAGGTCCTGGCCCTTGCCCAACAGCCATGCTTCTCCCAATGACCCCAAGTCCTTCCAGGGCCATGCAGGACTTCCCTGCTCCAGGCTCCCTGTGGTGAAGGTCCCCAGCAGTGCAAACCCAGACCCAGCCTTCCACTGGGTTTGGCTCAGCAGGGGAGAGGTGAAAGGAGGGGGCGGCAGGGGTGAGGGGAGAAGCACCAGGCACAGGGGCTATGGCCATGGGGACAAAGGGTATTTCAGGCCACCACAGCCTCCCACACAGGCTAGCCAGGGGCCAGTCCCGTTGCCCCCTCCTCCTCTCCCCTTCCCCTGTCTGTTCTAGAGGCTCCCCCAGGTCTCAGGTGGGGGGAACTGGTCCACATCCCCCATCTCGTTGTAGGTCTGGTCGCCCATGGTGAAGAGGAGCTTGTAGCGGAGACGAACCTTCTCCTGGGGCAGAGATGGTGAAGGCAGAAGGGTCAGAGGTGGAGAAGAGGCTGCCCCCGCCCCCCCCCCCCCAAGCGGTGTCCTGTCACAGCTGGGCCCCTCACCTTCTGGGGGTTGGCGAGGAGCAGGACTTGGGTGATAGCTGAGGGGTGGACGATGGGGTTGAATGCTGGCAGCTCAGTGCCTGACGGTGGCTGCAGCTTTACTTTCATGACCTGCGGACAGGAGGGCAGGATGGGCACAGCTGGTCCTGGCCTCTCGTCCCCATGTCCTGAGGAACCAGGCCCAGCCTGCCCACCGGATTGGACTGGGGGGCCTGGGGCTGTTCTTGGGTTCCCTTCTACCCTGACTCCCCAGAAAGAGAGAGAGACCCTGCTCCCAGCTGGCCCCCCATCCAGCCCTGAGATAAGGGAGGTACGCCCATGTCACCTTGGGGACAGCTGACTGGAAAACGATGTTGCGGATGGGCTGGGGGGCGGTACTCAGCATAGACACCACCACCACCAGCACGTCCGAGCGCCCGGGAAGTGGGTCTCGGGCGAAGTGGAAGAGGACCCGGAAGCCATGCTGGTCGTACACAGTTACCGGCAAGATGCTGCCTGGCAGAGGAGAAAGGGAGAGGGTGACGGGTGGTGCCAGGCTAAGCACATCTGACCAGCTCCCGCCACGTGCCTCACATCAGGCTCTCGCTGCTCGGCTGGGAAAGAACAAATCCAAGTTTAGGTCCTTGCCTCGACCCTGGGTGCAGTGTAGTCAGGGGTACAGATGCACCCAGACGGAACATATCAACTTCTGGAGTGATGGCACAAGCACGACATCCAGCCTGGAACTGAGCCCAGTTGGGGCTCCCCCAAAGCCATGTGGCTGCTTCCTGGATGCCGGAGTGAAGGGCTGTGGGTGAGCTGGGGTCCCGCTCTCACTGTGTGACCCTGGTCCAGTCACTCCGCTGGTCGGAGCTCAGGGTCTTCCTTACTGGTAAGATAGGGGTACCATTACCTACCTCCCGGGGGCACTGAGGGTGTGACACCCTCGCTCACAGTGAGCACACCAGATGGACGAGCCCGAGAAGCTTGGCCCGTCTTCATCTGTCTGTGCAGGGTCTGGTGCTGCTCCTGGCTGGGGGAAGCCCAGGCCTGGACCTGGTTCAGTTCTGTGGTCTTGGGGAGACCCCAAACCTCTGTGTCCTGGCCCTGCCTTCCTGGGGAGGGATGGGCCAGGGACCATTGTAGGAAGTCCTCTTGCCTGTGTAACCCTGGAGTTTATACAGCGGTTTTGCGACCACAGATGAGGAAACTGAGAGCTGGGAAGGGGAAATGTCGTGCCCAGAGCTAGCTGCTGAGCCAGGCAGTGGCAGGACTGGAAGAACCCCATTTCCCCACCTGCTCCCCCAGAAAGAGCTCCCAGCGGGATGGAGAGGTGGGTGGTGCTGGACAGCGAGCTGAGCCTACCTAGCCATCCCCGCCCGTGCCCTCACCCCACTCACTGGGTTTGATGGACTCCAGGGGCACAGTAACGTTGGCCAGCGAGAGCTCTGTCTGCGTGGGCTGCTGCGGAGGCCCCGGGGGCTCAGGGGACACAGTGTGGAGGAGGCCGCCGGCACTGGAGCTGGGCGAGCTGCAGCTGCTTTTATTCTGCAGGTCCCGGAGCGTGAGCCGGGGGGCTGGCTGCTGCTTCTCCCTTATTGGGGGACGGTGCATTGAGAGGGGGCCAAGGGATCAGGGGCACAGGAAAGGCTGGACTCCTGACCGTCCCTGACACCTTCCTGCCTCTTGGCCTTGGTTTCTTCATCTTGTAAACAGGCCGCTCTTGCTCTCCACCCCATCTCCCACCCCCCAGCCCACTCGAGCTCAGTGTCTTCCTCACGGCTGGCCTTCCGGGCTTTCCGTCTTTCCCAGGTGCTGGGATGCCTCGGGGAGGGCGTCTGAGTGAGGCACAGATCCCCTTTCTCTCCTAAACTCCACACTCTGTCAGACAGGCCCTGCACCTCCCTTGGTCACTGCTGTGTCCTTTGAGCCCAGGGCAGCGCTTAGCGCAGTGATGCTCCGCAGCCACTGCTCAGAGGAACAAAGGAGCCTGGGCCACTGCCTGAGGGAGCTGGGGCAGGGGCTGGGCCAGGGAAAGCCCAGGAGTCGCTGCTAGGTGTGGGGACAGGGAGCACTCCCTCATGCCAGCCAGGGTGTGCCCTCACCACCGCACTTGTTGGGACTCCGGAGGCAGTGACTGCTGCAGGAGGGTCTTTCCCAGCAGGTCCAGGTCATCCAGACCACTGCTCCCAGGCAGGGACGTCTGCGTTGGGGGCCGACTATCCAAGCTGGGGGCCGGAGTAGAGGCTGGGGCTTCTGCGCCATCAGATGACTGTTGGGCATACAAAGGATGCAGGTAGGTGGGGTGGTGCTGAAAAGATGTCCTTTGTCCTGAGCTGAAAAGGTGCTGAAAAGGAGGCCCCTTCCCCTCCCTGCAGGTGACATCTGAGGGAAGAAGCAGCAGGGATGGGGACCATGTTCCTGCTGGGCCCAACCCCTCTCACAACAGGGCCATCAGTGGGTGGGGCCTAGTCTGGGGTCCTCGTCTAGAAACCATCACATCCAGGGACCTCAATAGTCCCCCTTAAGAGAAAAGGAACAAGGAACCCCCATCTCAACCCAAGGGAGGCCCAAGGCTGGGACTGGCTGGGAGACTGGCAGGGAGGTAAGGAAGGAAGGACTGCCTGTCTGCCTCCACACTGGGATGGGTGCCTCAGCCCCTTGGGCCAGCCCCTGCCCCATGGCCTTGCCCATCTCTCCTCTCATTGGCTCCTCAAGATGCCTGTCCCAGTTGCCAGGACAGGTTAGGCTAGTTCCTGGCCCCTCCTACCTGGAAGCTGTTCCATCCAGCACCATCCAAGCTTGGCCCTGAAGGGGGTGTGGGGTCACTTAGGCCTGCAGGAAAGCAAGGCAGAGGTAAAGGAGCTGGATCCCTGAGCAGAGGCAATAGAGCTGGGGGGGCTGTGTGTGCTGGGTTGGGGTTCCCAGGCTCCTACCCTCCCCCCCACCTCCCCTACTCCGAGAGGCTCCGCTCAAAGGGGAAAAAACCCCACTTCAGCTCTTTCAGGGGGAACCAGTTGCAGAGCAGAAGTAGAAAGCAAAGATTCCGACAGCCCATTCCCCAGGCCCACACATGCTTCCTCTCTTGCTGCTCAGAAGTGAACTCAGCTACAGACAGGACTTTCAACTTCGTTCATCAGCAGGCAGCTGCTGGGGGTGGGGTGGGGTGGGGTGTGTGTGTGTGACCGACTGGAGGGACGCCCTCTGAGCACTGTGGTGCAGTGAATGGGGCCCGGGGCCCAGGGCCCAGGAACCAGGACTGCCCCAGAAGCAGAGCAGTCATGGGCGAGGTGCTGGCTGGGCCACAGTTGCCCCATGTGCACAATGCAGGGTTGGACTCTGAAGGCTCCATCTGCCCTGGCACGTGCCAACAAGGCTGGCTGACTGGTGCCAGGGAGAGCTACAGGCCTTTTACACCAGGAAGGCCCTGCTCATCAGCCTGCTGGTCGGTAGAAGGCGGCAGATCACCAACCAGTCTGACCTCTGCCTGCCCTGTAATACACACCTAGCCAAGTTCAGCCCAGATTTTACCTAGATAAGACAACTTATCCTGTATCTACCAAATCCTGAATAAGTGATGTCCAACCTGGAGTGCTACCTGACAAGCAAAGTAAGGCAGAGGTGGCTGTGATTAGCGGGTCTTCTCCTCTGGACACAGTTCTGAGACCAGGGATAGCAGGGTGGTAACTGCTACCATTGCTTACACCCCCTGATGTGTCAGGCACTTCAGACTTGGGTCTCACTTAATCCTCAAACAACCTTAGAAAGTAGATGTGGAGTTCTCACCCTCTTTTAGGGATGACGAAATAGACGCTCAGAGGGCTTAAGTAACCTGCCCAAGATCACGCAGCTGCAAAGTGGCAGAGTCCGGACTTGGACAACGCATGGCCTAATAGCTGGAGTTTGAATACAGCCCTGCCACTTAGCTACGTCACCCTGGGCTGGTGACAACCTCCCTGTGCCTCAGCTGGAAAACGAGACAACAGCAGCATGTACATCAGAGGACTGCTGTGGGGATGAATTAGACAAATCAGACGAAGTGCTTGAATGACACCAGAACACCCTGACAGACAGGAAGTCCTCACTGCCTACCCTGCCCCACACCCCTCACCTTTCCTGCCACAGAGAACCGGTTAGGACAAGCCCCCCCCCACACCAACAAGTCCCCTTTGTGGTCCCAAGGCTTCCTCCACTCCCCAGAGCAGGGCAGCTGCTGCCTGGCACTTCTGGTTCCTGTTTCCACATTTTCATTGCCTTTGAGAAGAAACCAGAGGTAGCTGGAGGCTCAGGGCTTTGCTGAAGCAACTCGGGGACAGGAAATGCAGAGCACACCTCGCTTCTCATGAGGAGGTGGCTTTGCCAGTCACTTGCTGGGAGGCGGGGCCTCACACCCCAGCTGCCCAGTAAATAGCTGCCGCCTGCCTGGTCCGGGCTCTGTGGGGGAAGATGAGCCTGTGTACGCTTTCCTGTCACTTCTCTCCTCTACCTCTCTGTAAAACAGGGTCAGGGCCCTACATGAGGGGGCAGGTGGGTGGGACTTGTAAGTCGCCCATGGACACCCTGCAGACAGACCCTCCTAGGTAGGATGCCCGCTGACGCTGACGGGCCCGCTGAGGGGAACTCGACCTGGTCCACTGTTCCCCTCTTCCCACGTCTCACTCATTTCCCTTTCCTGGCTGGGGAGCTGAGTCAGAGCAGCAGAGAGATTCAGAGGGAGGCTTCAGAATCAGAGTGCCTTGTCCAAACCCTGGCGCCCTCTTTGGGCCAGTCACCCAGCCTTCCCAAGCCTTGCTTTCACATCTGTAAAACGGGGATGTTGACAGCACCCATCTCACGTGGTGGGGGAGGGCGGGTGGGGGCGCTAAGACAGAACCGCACAGCAGCCGCAGTGGTTAGGATAGGAGCCTTAAATGCAGGGCTGGCCCGCCTGGGACCCCAGAACACCTTCTTGGAGTCCCTCACGTTTGGTTTTTACCTCAGAACTGCCTCAGAAGAACAGCCTGACTCTTGGTTTCCCCACATATTTCTCTGACAGAGCCCACCCATCTATTTTTATAACTTCAGGGCCATTATGGGGAGATTGCTATTAACGCCTTCCTGCTTCTAAGCGTTCAAAGTTGGAAACCCCAAAACTGTGTGGCTGGCTGGTGCACTCTGCTTCTTCCTCAGGGGTGAGCCTGGTTCCCTGTCAGGCTCTGGAGCCCTGACCCCGCCCTGTAGTGACACAGACCTGGCCCAGGACCAGCTTGGGTCACAGAGTGCCTCATGCTCTGGTATCAGCTTCCCCGGAGCTTCTGGGTCAGCTGCATGCAGAGCAGAGTTCTCCCCTCTTCCTCTCAGTGGGTGGGGAAACTGCTGAACTTTTGCCTGGGCAGCATGTAGTTCTAGGCTCTAACCTGCTGCAGGGAAATCCCCGTTTTCCCTTGGAGCCTGGGTATTGCTGGCTCATCAGGTGTAAGGTCTGGCCAACCTCACCCTTTGACGATGTGATCTTGCACAAGCTCCTTGATTCCCTGAGCCTCAAGCCCACCCCGCGTGCTGCACAGCCCTGAGGGAGGAGCGACACGCGGAACTGACCATGCTCTGTAAGCTCCCTGTGTGGTGAGCATCACGCCCCGCAGCTGCACCGCCCCCCTCTGGGCCTGGCCCCTTCCTCACCCAGAGACATGAGCTCATCATCAAGCAGGGATATGGAGGTGCTGGGTTGCTCAGGGCTGGCCTGGTCACCAGGGCAGGTGGGCATGGCTGGGTAGGTGGTGCCCGCAGGAGGGAGATCCAGGCCTGAGAGGTCCAACAGGGCCGAGGTGCTCCCTGGGATGGGAAAGGAGAGTCAGGCAAGTCCTGGGGGAGGACACTCAGGCTCTCAGAGTCCACGGGGGGCTGAGGGGCAGCAAACTGTCCCCCCATACTTCACAACCCTCCTTGGCCACATGGCTCTTGCCCCCAAATCTGCCCACCAGGTCTTCTTTGGCACATGGTGTTCCTTCTGTCTGGAACGGATTTCCTTCTTCTCTCTACCTGGCGAATTGCCTCCCATCCTTCAAGGCCCCGCTTAAACTCTGCTGCTTCTGTGCAGTTCCCCACCCCCACTCCTCCCCAAGAGGGCCAAGTCTAACCTCTCTGCAGTCCTCAGAGCTGTCATTTTACCCTTATTGAAGCTGAGCCTGAGTGTTTACTGTCAAACCCTCCCTCCTGCTTTCTGATAATTAAACTAATTTAAGCCTTGGGGGTGTCAATTAGCCCCGCACAACAGGTGCCTGATTTGTCAACTGAAAGGTCTTCTTTCTTCTGCTTGTCCTTGCCAAACCCTCCGCTCCCTCCCGCTCTGTCCCACAGCCAGACTTCCTCCCCCCACAGCTGCAGGCTTGGCAGACTTCGCCCCCAGCTCTTGCCCTGGGGGCCTTCCCCATCTTAAGGGGCCAGGGTTTCCCTGGCAGTCACGGCTACCAGCTCTGGGACCAGCATATCACCCTGGATTCTCCGTGCCCCTCCAGCCTGAGGCCCCCAGCTCTCCTGCCACCTCCTCACCGGGGATGGAGCCAGCAGCGGCATCACCATTCACCTCCTCTCCCCGCACCAGCTGCTTGTACAGGTTGATCACCTGAGTGAGGTTGTCATTGGCCTGTAGGATCTCCGCTGGAATGGGCAGGAAGGGAGAGGCCAGCGTGAAGGAATGTGAGGGCCTCTGGGGGGAGATGAGCACCCCAAATCCATCTCACCTCCTCAGACTGAAGCCCTCTGTTCCCACCTCGGCCACTGTCTCCTCCAAACTGCCCCGGGCCAGCCCCTGAACACAGTGGCGTGCTCCGGCTTCCAGCCTCCACACAGGCTCTGCTGTCTGGATCCCCCAGATCTCCGCATGGCCAGATCCCTTCCTGCCTTCAGGTCTTCACCCAAAAGTCCCTTCAGAGAGGCCGTCCCTAATCTAACCCCCAATCTAACCCCCGTACTAGGTGATTGCTTGTCTTTCTCCCTGCCACTTAGCACCACCTGACAAACTGCCACTGCTCACTCCTGGGTTTATTGTCGGTCTCCTCTCATTAGGCTACAAGCTCCAGGTTAGGGCTTTTGTCAATTTTGATCACTGTCATATGTCTGAAGGCCTAGAACAGTGCCTGCCACACACTTGGCCCTTGTCAATATCACCTCCTTGGGGGCCTGGGCAGCGAACCTCTTGGGTAGGGACCAGGTCCCTAGGCCATGGGAGGCGCTCAGTGAGTTCCTGCTGAATGAGAGGCTAAGATGGTACCCAGACCGCTGCCCCGAGACCCTGCTAGAGGACAGGACGAGAACCTGCTCTATGGTCCTAGCAGAAGCCACAGGGCCCAGCTCTGGAATTGCTCAGGCCTGTGGGAGCCACTCTGTTTGTAGCCCTTACTAGGAAGGCAGCATCTGCAGGGAGAGAGCCCTGTTCTACCCTGGTGCTGCCACTGTTTTGCTCTATGATCTGTGCAAGTCACTCCCCTCCCTTAGCCCCAGCTGTAAAATGGGAACAATTTCCCCTCCTATGTAGCTTGTAGGCAGTAAACGAGGTATATGCGAAGAGGCTTGGCCCAGAGGGTCTCTCAGCCAGGACAGCTCCCATTCTCCACTTTCAACTTGGAGAAACCCAAGGTCAGTGCTGGAGAATGGGGCCCCCTGCTGGTAGCTCCTTCCAACTGCATACACTCAGCAGGGTGGAAGGGGAGGAGGGGAGAAGGTGCAGGGATGGGGCCAGCTCTGCCAGGGGCTCACCTAAGGCCTCGTCATTGTCCTCCGTGTCACTGGCCAGTCGAAAGAGTGTGGGCCGCATTCGCTCACAGCGCTGGTACAGTTCCTGGGGGCAGTAGGGTAGGCGGGTCAGGGCTGGCAGGGGTCCTGGAGGGGACCGGGACAGGGCGGAGAAAGGCACACCTTCATGAGGTCCTCGCTGCTGTGGGCCGCAGCGCCGCCCTGGCTGTAGCTCATCACCATCTCTGTCAGCAGCTTCACATTGTTGTTCACCTCCTCGATGGCACTCACCCTCTTCGAGATTTTCTCCATCCGCTTCTGGTCCTGGGGAGGCATCAGCAAATGGCCCCCGGGAGGCCGGGTCAGGCCCAGCCCCGAGTCAGGCCCACACCACTCTGGACAGTGTCTGTGGCTGGGTGTGAGGTCAGATGCTGCTAAGCGCCCAACTTATGCCCAGGATAGGGCACTCTGGTCCAAGAAGCCCTCAGCCAACACTGTTCGCTTCTTTTCCTCCAACCAACACCCCCTGGGCCCAGGCTTCTACACGGGCCCATCAGAATTTCCTGGGCCTTCAGCCAGAATCTCCAGGGATGGCCCAGGAACCTGGGTTTCCAACACACTCGCCAGTGATTCTGGAGGACCAGGGTCCAGACCTAGACTTGTGGTTCTACACAACTCGCCTTTCTTGTGTTTGTCCCCTGAAAGGGGATCTTAGTGGTCACCACATGCAACCTAGAAACTAGTGCAGTGACCCCCTCAGTGTCTGCCAGTGCCTGGCGAATAGTGGGGCGCTTATGGCCTTGAAAGGCAGCTGCAGGAGGTCCCGCCTCTGCTACTGTGGCCACTCTTACTACGCAGGTTCCTCCCTTGAGGGATGACAGGTGGACTTGTGCTGTGCAGTCAGATATACCACCCTCCTTGCGAGGGGCCACCCTTGACTTTCTCTTGGCTCTCAGAGCATGCAGACCGCCTTTAAGAGACAACCCAGAACTTCTGCCCTCTGGGTCTCTAGGCTGCAAATTTTTTTGATGACTCACCTTTGTCAGTAAAAAACTGTTTCAGCATGCACCCATGACCTATATACACACCGGCCCCTGACTTACGATGGTTCGACTTACGATATTTTGACCTTACGGTGCTGCAGAAGGGATATGCATAATGAATTACGAGAGGCAGTCAGCATTTTTTAATAAAGTAGGCTTTGTGTTGGATGATTTTGCCCAACTGCATGCTAATGTAAGTGTTCTGAGCATTTTTAAAGCAGGCTTGATAAGTTATAATGTTCAGTAGGTTCGGTGTATTAAATGCATTTTTTGATTTAAAATATTTTCAACTTATGATGGGTTTATTGGGATGTAATCTCATCGTAAGTCAAGGAGCATCTGTATTTATTTATAAATCAAATATATATTATTCTCTCTCCACACACACACACACACACACACACACACACACACACACACTTCAAGTACAGTAAAGCCTAATATAGCCCTAATTTTTATGGAAGAGGTAGTGAGCCTCTCAGAGCCCATCCAAGGCAGATGAGCTCAGCTGTGAGCAATTCTTCCCTCTACACGGCAGTCCTGGCTCAGCCCACTGGGGTTGCCCACAGTCAAGTCAGCTCTTTCACTGCGGTGACAGCCCTTCAGTTGGGTCACTGCGGGGTTCCTCGTACGCACACACACAACCCCATCCCGCCTCCTCCCTGCGCTCTGGGCTCAGCCATCACCTCTTGCACCATCTCCTTGATGAGTTTGTTGGCCGCTCGGAGGTCCTCGGGGTGGGAGCTCTTCAGCAGGCGGGCCAGCATCTATGGAGACAGAGGGGCATGACTGTGCTGGCAGGTCCTGGGCCTGGAGTCATGTCTGGCTCCCACTTCCTGGCTGCGGGATGTAAGTTTCCTAACTAGTCCACAAAATGGGTGAGAATCTACTGACACCTAATGGGGTGGCCACAGGACAACTGAGACACTATACGTAGGTGCTCCCCACAGCGACCGGCAGAAACAAGTTCTCAACAAATAGTGCAAAACATTTTATTACTATCGTTAGAAAATCTTTCTGGAAGGATATACAAAAAACTTAACAGTGCTTACCCTTTGGGACTTGACTGGGTAAAGAAGCTTTTATTACTTTTTATCTTACCTTCATCTGTGTTGTTTCATTTCTTGTTCATGAGCACATGCTTCTTTAACAAAAAGCTCATGAAATTGTTGAAAGGGTCAAAAACGCAAAGATATGCAAACTCCTGGTCAACCTATGAAATGCCCTCAAACCAACGCCAGGGGCACCAGGCACTCGTGTTTATTAAACACAGCAGCACCGTAAGGGGAGCATGCAGTAAGAGCTCAACAAATGGTGCCTGTCACCCAGTACAGTGGCCATGGCAATCCTGAGCCTCTGCTCCAAGGGCAGGAAATCCAAGGGCTGGCATTCACTGACCCCTAAGTGGGCCCTGGAGCCCTCATCTACCCCTCCTTGGAGCCTCACCTTGGATTTCTCCTCGTCTTCAAAGATCACATTCTTGGGCCGTGGAGGAGGAAGGGGCAAGATGGCATCATCTGGAAGCTTGGGGTCCGACTTCACAATCCCTAGAGTAGATGGGTGGTGGGAAGACTGTGAACAGGGCCTAGGCCCAGGGGGTGATGGGGACACGGCCAGGTAAGCGGAGAATGGAAGCTGGAGGGCAGTCTTTCTCCAGCGTGCTGGCTCTGGACTTTGGTGGACCAGGCCTGCTCCTGACATATCATGTCAAATTGCATGGGAGAGAGTGTAGGCACCCATATTACGAGGCCACTCTACGGGGGCCACTTTGAGGGGAAGCGTGACCCAAACCTATCTTCTCTCCACCCAAGCTGGCCTTAGACAGGGACACAAAAAGGCCTCACTGTTCTTAAGAAGTTAAAGGGCAGAGCCATGCCCCTGCTGCCAGAAGCCCCTGAACTCAGCTCAGGGAGGAGGGAGGTGGCGCCAGCCGACCCCGTGCTCTGCGGCCTCACCCTGCTTCTTGAGCATCTGGTAGGCCTCTGCGATCTTCACTTCCTCAGGCAGGCTGACCGTCCAGCTGTACAGGAGCTCCAAGACCTTGTTCTTCACCTTCTCTGATGTCCGAGAGCCCAGGTACTTCAAAGAGCGAGGGGAGGAGAGGCCTTTGACATTGCCTGGCCCCACTCGCTGCAGCCCCAACTTGGCTGTCTCCCCAGAACTCCCTCGGAACTTGGCCGACAGGGCCCTCACATCCCACCCAGCCAGCCTGGCACAGAAAGAACTCACTTGCTAGCTCTGTCATCACTAGCTGTGCCGGCCCTGCATGCCTCAGTTTCCCCATTGGTAAGACGGGAACGACAGCAGTGCTACCAGGGTGAGGACGTAGAGCAGACACAGCTAAGGCACAGCCCTGGACCCACTCATGACCAGCTTACGTAAGGCTTAACTCTGTGACCTCAGGAAGGAGGAGCCACCAGGCTCTGGGCTGACCAGGGAAGGGGCAGCTGTGGAACTTCTTGGCCTTGGACCCCACCCAGCCTCCCAGCAGCAAACTAGGCTGAGAAAATTGGCTCTCACACCAGTCACCTTCTGGGAGGAGAATGGGGGGCCAGCTGGGTCATTCAGCTGCTCTGGTCAGTGGGTCTGAGGAAGGATGAAGGGGGTAGGGCTTCAACCAAGGGGCACCAAGCATGCCTATGCCCTATGGGAGGGCTCCTCGGGCAAAACCAGGGGGGTGGCCCGTCTGCAAACAGCAGGCTCCGTCACTCGGGTTTGAGGCCTCAGCATCCAAGGTCTCAAGGGGGCCACTCTTGTGAGGTAGGGACAGGGAGACCCTCCACTATAGACCCAGAGATGCAGGTGGGGCATGCAGGGAGAGATCTCAGAGCCAGAACAGTGCCTGCTGGGGCAGCTGTGTGCACTCGCTAGGTTCTGAGCAACTCCAGAGTGCGCTGCCAGCACTCAGTGGAAGCACTCTTCCTAGAAACCAGCTGTCCCGGACTCAGCTGTGTGAAGGGGACCTTGAGAAAGGGTCTGTGTTTGTGCCAGGTCAGAGTTCTAACGGGCTGAGGCAGCAGTAGAAGCAGGAACCCCAGTGGGAGGCCGCAGAATGAGGCAGTCCATCACCCATCTGACGGTGCAGGTCTGAGCTCGGGCCTGGGAGCACCCACCTTGGGAGAGACGACCTTGATGAGCTCGTTGAGAAAGCGGAACTTGCCCACCTCGTCGTGGAACCTCCGGCCGCAGCTCTTCATGCATGTTTCCAGCACCTGGGGGAAGGGGGGGTGCAGGGATCCCCAGGGAGGATCAAAGGAGGCAGCCTCCCTCCCACACCTCAGCCAGGGCCCAGAAGCCCAGAGACAGGCATTTATAAGGGAGAAAGTGACTCATAAAGACAAGAGGATTCTGAGGTTCAGACGCCCCTGAGACTGATCACCACCCCCGGGGGACGCGGCGGGCGATGTCCCATGTGCAGCACTGCTGTAATGCCTCCGCGGCTTGGCCTCTTCTGAATACCACTTCCTTTGATTGTTTTTTGAAACTTAAATAGGCACCATTTACCTTGGCCTATCTGTGAAATCATAGGACTAGGGTGTATTTGAGAAAACAAAAAAATAAAAAACCTAACGTGTTAAGAGAAATACGTAACTATTACAAGGAAAATTGGGGGCGGCCGGATGGCTCAGTTGGTTACAGCACGAGCTCTCAACAACAAGGTTGCTAGTTCGATTCCCACATGGGATGGTGGGCTGCGCAACTAAGATTGAAGGCGGTGACTAGACTTGGAGCTGACCTGTAACCTCCACAACTAGATTGAAGGACAATGACTTGGAGCTGATGGGCCCTGGAGAAACACACTGTTCCCCAATATTACCCAATAAAAATTTAAAAAAAAAAAAAAAAAAAAAAAAAAAAAGAGAACTGTTTACCTACCACCACCTAATCAGCTTTGCTATATGGTTGTAGCTATGTGGCTCATGCTTGGGGGCCACAGACAGTGCACCCCCTTATTTTTCTGCTACTGGCACAGCTTCGAAACCTCTGGCCTAAGCCCAGGCATCACCCCTCGCACCCGCTGTGGGAAAGACAGGGCTGCCCTGTGTCTGGAGACCACTGATGGGCTGGGCTGGCTCCGCAACGCACCTGGGAGGTTTGTAAACATGCGGATTCCTGGAGGTACTGCAGGAATTCTGATTCAGTTGTGGGTGGGGCTCTGATTCATTATGTTTAACCAGCCTCCTGGACGTCTGATGCACCACTGAGGTGGGGAATCCCGGGCCAGATGGCCTTGGGGGCTTCCTTCCCCACCTATGCAAGGCCTGGGATGGGAAACCAGCCCACTGGTTGCCGGAGGACCTTCAGGGGCTGGGCCAGACTCCCATTCTAGGCCATTTGGGCACAACACCCTTGGGCTCTAAAAGAACCCAATGGGACCCCAAAAACCTCAGTCTTGGCCTCCCTGGTGCTATCATGTGGTTTTGGGATGGCTGGCACCCACTTGCCCCTTCTCCTCACCGTCAGGGCCTGGATCGCCTCCCATTCCTGTGGGGACTGGATCTTGTGGGCCAATAGCCGGGTGGCAAGTGGAGGCCTAGGTGAGAGGAACAGACAGACAGCCAGAATAGCCATAGCGCCCAGGCACTCAAGGGGAGGGCTGCCTCACTACCCTGCTGGGGCTGCAGCCCTCAGTGGCTTCTGTAGGGCAGATGCAAAGGCCCAGCTCTCTCTCTGGATCACAGATGGGGCTAGAGATTGTGGCATGACAGGGCAGGGCCAGGCAGGGAGTGCAGGCTGGAGACCTTCAAAAGGCATGAGGAGTTCAGCCCCTTGGCCAGCTTTACTGAGAACTGACCTGCCGTGTCCTTGGCTTGCCATAGAGGCAAGTACA
This sequence comes from Rhinolophus sinicus, assembly GCF_057876585.1. Taxonomy (NCBI): domain Eukaryota; kingdom Metazoa; phylum Chordata; class Mammalia; order Chiroptera; family Rhinolophidae; genus Rhinolophus; species Rhinolophus sinicus. The sequence continues at coordinate 11,114,049 of NC_142501.1, forward strand.
GATAGATGACCTTCAAGGGCCCAGTCTGGGAGCAGAACACGACAATGTACCAAGACAGATGGGCAGACATAGCTCTCTGGGAACTCAAGGCGGCACAGGACATTCTACTGGGGCAAATGAGAGCTGCTTCCGGGTGGAGGTGGTGATATTGTCTAGTAGATCATGAAAGACCTGTCACGAGTGACAGTAAGAGCTAACACGTACTCAGTGCTTACGACGTGCGAGGTGTCCCACATGCATTTTCCTGCCACACTCCTAAGAGCCCTCCAAGGTAGGCAGCACTAATATCCCACTTTATAGTGGAAGGAATGGAGGCTTAGAGGGATTCAATCACCTGCCCAAGGCGACTCAGCTAACAGAGGGGATGGGAGTTGCACCCAAGCAACCAGACTCCAGAGCACACACATCACGCTGCCTGCATGGCCTCCCTGAGTGGAATGCTGTACCGGGGGAGGGGCAGTGGAGGTGAAGCATATTGAGCTGAGTACCCCAAATTTCAGCACCATGCAGGGAGTCTGCCAACACGCCTATCCCAAGTCCCCTGACAGGCTAGTCCAAGTCTGTGTGGAGCCAAAGACGTGTACTGTGACAAACCCAGGACTACCATTTTTTCTCTGCGAGATCTTGGGACAATGGCTGAGTCCCCTGAGCCTCAGTTTCTTCACCTGTAAAATGGGTCCATCGAGGCCCACCTCAGAAGGTGGCTCACATAAGCAGCACTCAGCACAAAGTGCCCACCATCATTCGCTTGTGAGCACATTAAGAATGGAAACTGGGTCCCAACCCACCCGTGTCTCTGCCTGAGGCCAGGGTCTGGACCGTGTACGGCAGTGGATCCTGTCAGGTATGAGCAAAAGAGGGAGAGGCCACCTACCCCTCGAAGTCCTCGTTGAGCTGCTCGCAGAAGCTATTGATGCTGGCCCAGTTCAGCTCCTTGTTCAGGGGGTTCGTGGCTCTGTCTGTAGGAGGAGAGAGGACCAGTGTGGCCTGGCAAAGGAATCCCTGCCTCTCCCACTCCCTACTCCCAGCAGGACTTGGTCAGTGGGGGGCAGGGTGTATGACTGAGCACACAAAAAGGCCTCCCCTGGACTTCCTGTTACGTCAGTATTAAGATCCGAGAGCTGGTGTTTCAGTCAAGTCAGTGGACAGATGAGTTCCTGTCTACTGGCTTCTCCTCAGTTTCTCCCCAAAGGCCCCACTTTCAGACACTGTGCTCAGGGGTCATTCCCCTACTCCTTGCTGCTCCCCCCTTATCGCTGTATGCTGGCCATGCCCCACCACACCTCCCTTGATCCCGCTCCTGGAAAGTGTCCCCATAATTCTCCTAGAATTTATGCTCAGACGAAATCCAGAGGTAGGGAAAAAAAGCCATAGCTCCTCCCTCAAGGGGCTGCCTTGCTGGGAAGTGGGCCACGGGAAGCTAGGTTCTCAATACAATGAGACAGAAGCAGGCGAAGGAGCCATGGGGACTGGAGGAGGGGACTCAGTTGAGCCTGGTGTCAGGGGAGGCTGCCTGGAAGAGGCAATATGAGCAGGGGCTGGAGGGAGTTAAGCAGATTGGGTCTGCGTGCCTTTGAACAGCTCAAGGGCTGTATGAGGAGAAGAGATGGGCGGAAGTGAGCACAGGCCAAAGCATGAAGGGCCTTGGTGAGAAGTGCAGCGCAGGTGTCGCCTCCTCCAGGAAGTCTTCCCTAACCCCCACTCCTGCCCAGGTTGGCACTGCTGGGTCAGCTTTCTCTTCTGTATCCCTCAGACCTGACCTTCATCATGGGCCCAAGCCTGCTAGCACGCTGCATCCCAGCCACTTGTGTGCTCCCGTCTCTCCCGATAAATGAACGAATGAGGGCCCAGCTGTGGTCAGGCAGGGATGACAAGGGGGAGGAGTAAATTAGGCCAGTCACCTCCCTCACCTAAAACATTGGTTAAACAACAATTAAGTAGATCACAGAACTTTCCCGAACCTTTGTCCCCATCTGTAAAGTTGGAGTAAAATATGGACTGATTTGGGATGATGAAATACTTTACGCAGGGTAAGACTGTGGGGGCAGCCAGGGCTGGATCTTCACCATCTCCCCAGAGCCTGTCTCCAAGCTTTACCTTGTCCCAGCCAGTTTTGCCCAAGCCTGAGCACTGAGCCGGGGGTGGGGAGGGCACACAGCCCAGGAGGTGGGACAGAGAAGGATCTGTGGCCAGGAGGAAGCTGGAGACCCAGCGTGTGGTGGCTGCCCATTATACTGTGGCAGGAGGCTTGGAGCCCTTGGAGCCCAGTGCCTGGCAGCCATTCATTTGATTCATATTTACTTGATAAATATTCTGAGTGCTAGGGCCATAGCAGTGAACAAGACAAAATCCCTGCCCTACTATAAAGTTCACGGCCCAGCAAGAGAAACACTGACCACTCAGATAAGCAAACATACACAATACTGTATACTGGTGTGAAGTGCTACAGAGAAAAAAAGAGTAGGAAGAAGGTATAGAAAGAGTGTGTGTGCGTCTGGTACAGCTGAGCAGAGATCTGAATGAAGCGTTTTCTCTCTGGGTACAAATCTCTGTTCCAGGAGCCTTGCGGAGCCCTCCAGTTCAGAGAAATGAAGCCCTGCTGACCACCTAGGGTAACAGGAAGAGGCACCCCACCCCCAGGACGAAGTGTGGCTGTCTACTCTGCCTCCTAGCCCTCCAGCATGGCAAGAGGCTGGGGAACAGCAGGCGGGAGTTAGAAAGGGAGAATGGGGCTGGACATTAGCCTCTCAATGACACTCGGCTGGGGGACTCTAAAACAGGAAGTCCTTTCAAGTGTCAAAGACATGTGAGTCTGAGTGGGGACAGAGAGGTTCTAGAGACAGCTCCTGAGTCAGAAGCCAGTGAGGAAGCAGTGGAGTCATGAGACATCAGCGTTTCTCTCCTGTATCTGTCTTGGAGGGTCTCTGGGTTCAAGGAGATCTGACCAACTTCTCTGGCCCTGGCCTCAACCCCCAGGTCTCTTACCTCTGTGGGGCGTGGTGGGGGTGGGGGGGCACTTTCCCTGTTAGGCAGCAGGGCAGAAAACCTCCAGGGAGAGAAGGAGGTGTTTCACAACAGGGCGTGACTCTACCATCACTCCACAGTGCTGACAATGTCATCATTTACCCATCAGAAGCTACTCTAGCTCTAACCACCTCAAGGGAGGAGCTTCCAATTTTGCTATGGCACAAAGAGTAAACAATGTCAGTCCCAATCTATTAGGGTCCGGCCTACTGCCAACCCCAGGTGTACTGATTCCTCTCTGTTTCTCAGATTAGACTCAGCCTGTCAGAAAATCCCCATTGTTGCTAAACCTGACACTGTTTTGTATCACCCAGAGCTCAAGACCTTCAGCCTCTCAAATCTGTCAGCCAGGGCCCTGCCCATCCTCCCAAGTTGCTGCTGAGACCTGGACACTTGTGGTGTTCCAGAACAGTCTCAATGGCAGCTGAGTGGCTCCTTCCCACCCCTTCCCTCTCCCCTGGCCAGACGGACTCTGAAACATCCTTGGAGATGGTGTAGTTCTGAGGTCAACCACAGGGTTCAACTCTACTCAAGACTGGCTTAAAAGGGGGCTGGTCATGACCCCAAATCACCCTGTGGAGCTCAGGGGTGTTCCCTGGGCCAAGGGGCTGAGCTGAAGGCAGACGCACAGGCCTCCCTGAGATCCTGGCACAGACATGGGTCTAACACTAGCCTAGGGAGACGCAAGCCACAGCTTTCTGGGGCACAGTCCAGGAGTGGGGATGTGAGAGTTAAAGATGTCAGCAATGCACAGTAGGGAACGCAGGTGTAGAGTGGAAAAGTGAGGACTGGGAAGCCTGAGTAGTAGGAAGCTGTGCCTGAGGACTCAGAGGAGGGGGTGCAGGGACCTCTGGAGGAAGTTCAGCAAGGGCTGGGAAAGGAGTCTTGGTTGGAGATGCAGAGTCTGAGGGACTGGGCTGAGGGTAGTGATAGAGAGCTTGAAAGTACTTCTGGAATCTGAGATGGGCCCGTCCAAGCCTGTAGAGTTTGGGGCTCTCTAACTGTGAGGCCAAAGCTTAGAGGATCAGATGGGCCAGGGGCTCCTCCCTTCCTGGGCAGGAAAACGAGCAGATATCTGAGAGCAACTGCAGGCTCAAGGAAGGGATAGAAGGTAATCACAACATGCAGAGCTAGAGAGTGGAGAATTCGGAGCCCAAGGGGAGCAGGGTCCCCCCTTCCGTCTGAGGTGCAGCCCTGCACTTGCTTGCTCCCTCCCGGAGCCCAAGTGAATGATTTGGGGGTCCGCTCCTGGGTGGAGAAATCTGGGCCTGAAGGGGTCTGGAGGCTGATCTCTCCCTTCGGGGGTTATGGGCGCAGAGTCCAGGACAGCTCACTCCCGCTGGTGGTCGCCGCCCGGGGATCGGATGGGCGGGCTGCGCAGCTAGTGGGGTCTTCCTTTACCCAGGGTCGGAGAAAGCGGCTTGGGGCACCGCCCCTCCCGAGCCGGGGGCGGGGCGTGAGGAGGGGGCGCCCCGTACTCCGCCCCCGCCGGGAAGGGGCCCGCCTCGTGCCCCCGGTTCCGGTTCCGGTCCGGCCCGCGCCCCTCCCGGACACTCACTGATTCGCGCCTCCAGAGTCTCCGGCTCCATCTCGTGCTCCATCAGCCACGGGCCCCCAGCCTCGGCACCGCCCCCCGCTCCCCGCCGCTCTCGCGGGAGCTCTTCAGCACCGCCCTCTGCCGATTAAAGGGGCAACGTCCGCCCCGACGGGCGGGAGCGGCGCACACAAGCGCTCGGCACCATAGAGATGCGAACGAGCTCACCTAGAGCGTCACCTGCTCGCCCAACCCCTCACCCAAGCGACGTCTACGTCGCGGGCGGGACCTGCCGCCTGCCTTTTCGTTCACGGCGCTCAAGCGAGAGAAGCTGCGGAGGAACTGGGGGCTGAAGACGGCACCATGGAAACCCCACGGGACGCTCTAACTCGTTCTGCGTCACGGAGACGCCTGTGACCGCTTCCGGAAGAACGGTCCGCGGCCATATTTCTGAGGGGCTCTGAGGTCACTTCCGGAACCCTGAGGATGTACTTCCTCTTAATGCCAAAGTGGGTGGGTCCCTTAAAAGGGCAATGTTAGCCGCCTTGAAAATGACTAGTAGTCCAAGTTTGTTGATGCTTACTGTGGTCCATGCATTGTTTTTAGCATTTTTGGACATTAATACATTTACTTCTCACAACAAACCCATGAGCTAGATAATTAGTTTGCCTGAGGTCACACATGTGGTAGAACCTGAACCCTGTATTATCTCCTGCATTCCTTTTGCAATCATCTATTTAATGCACTCTGCGTTTGCTTTCCTCTGTGACCCGCGCTGGAAAGGCAAGGCCAGACATTTATTACATAATGTGATGGGGGGAGCCCACGGGTAGTGACAACACAGGAGGGGCCCCTACCCCAAACTGGGGCTTGGGGGATGGGGTAATAAATAGCTGAAAGGCAGTCGGATTACTCCAGGTAAACCTGGTGCGCAAAGATATTCCAGGTAGAGGGGACCAAACGTTTCAAGGTTCACAGGGGAGAAAAAACATGATGAGTTCTGAGAATTGAAATTATTTCAATATGGCTCCAAAGGATGTTGGCAGGAATTAGGCTGGGGCAAGATCACACAAAGTCCTGTGTTTAGCTTTTATTCTGTAAGCTATGATGGAGGTGTCGTTAAGGAGTTTCACCGGTGGTGACAAAGTCAGACTTTTGTTTTAGAGAGGTCCAGGTGGCAACAGTGGGCAGAAGATACTGGTGGGGACCAGACTGAAATCAGGGAGGGCAGAATGACAAACTTCACAACCTCGGTGACTTTTCTCCTGCCGTTCCTCCCTCCAGCGGCCCGGGACGCCTGGTGACGTCACGCCCAGGGGGAATCCGGTGACTGGCTCACCTGGTCGGTTGTTGTAGTCCGTTGCCCCCTGGCGGCCCTCCGGGAAACCGGCCCGTGGCGCCCTCTCAAAGCCACCCTGTCCGCCGGGAGTGTTAAGGAGTGACCGAGACTAGGAAATCAGGCGAATCCGGTTCTGCTGGGCTGTGGACTTCCGAACGACCTCGATTCACTTTGTAGAACCGCAGTGACCTCATCTGGAGATGAGAAGGTTGTGCTGGATCAGTATTTCCCTTAAACAACCATTCAGCGGACTGGGACGCTTTTCTAAATTCTCCCCGGCGGGCCATTGAAGTTATGCAGGAAAGTGATATGTATGTTTATTGCATTTTTCAATAAAAGCTGTAGCATGATATGAACCTAGAGCTCTTTTTGTTTGTTTCTTTTATTAATGAAATGAATTATCACAGACATAAAACACCACCGCATTTATTGCATTGATTTAGGGGTATATACATGTTGTTAGGAGTCACTTTTTAAAAATAGCGTAGATTTGACCTGGGTTCACATTCTGCCTTCACTGCTTTCTAAATCATATGGCAGCTCCTTTTTTAGGTTTCTTTTCTGAATGAAACATAGTTGTGAGACTTCAATGACAGGGTGTATGCAAAGTGAAGACCCCAGCACACACTCCCTACCCACTTTCTCTGCTGAACTTTTCTCCTTAGCAGTTATCTCCACCTTTCTTCATCGTGTTTTTCTTTTTGTTTGTTTGTTTTTTGTCTCTCTCCCCCACCAGAATGTAAGCTCCGTGAGGACAAGGCATTTCATCTATTTGGTTCACTGATGGATCCCCAAGGCCTGAAAGAGTAGCTGGCATGTAGTAGGTACTCAATAAACATGCATTGAATAAATGAATAAGTAGAAACTATTATTCGTAAGTTTTATGGATAGAGGGGTGCAGGAATGCACCCAACAGTGCACAGCGAGTGTGTGTGTACGTGTGCACGCACATGCACTCCAAGTGGGCTCTTAACTTAGGCTCTAGGCTGTGCCTCAGGAAATCCTGGAGAGAAGGGATTGGTGAAGGAGACTCAGGAGCTGTGGCTATGCAGGTAGGGCCTAGCCCAGACTGAGTGTCAGGGGAGAAGGTGTAGAAAGAAGGAGGAACTTGAGGATGGTAAATGAAAGGAGGACCAACCCAGGAAAGAAACAGGAAACGCAGTAATTTGGCCTGTGGCCCCTGTTCCCATCTCCATCATTCGCAAAGGTGTTGCTCTGAGTGGTTTGGAAATGCCTGGGAGGGAAGCAGCAAGTAAAGCTAGCCCTCCAACAGTGGAAATGCTGGTGACGATGGGTAGGGCAGGAGTAAGAGGAAATGGGGAAAGAACTTGGAGGAAATCTATGTGTGAGGGCATCAAATCCTTTCTTGGAGTTGTAGAAGGTCCAGGGAACAGGCTGATATGTGGCCTCAACTCCGGCCCCTGTGACCACAGCCAGATCCTGGCTCACGTCTCCCTTCCAGGGAGACCCTTGGGGGTGAGGGCACAAAGGGCCATGGCTGTCATTGTCTCCTAACTGTCTGTTTTACGGATTCTGAGGCCTTGTGTGAGGATGTGGTTGGCCAATGCCCTCATAGAGCCTCCATCACAAGAGCCCATTTAAGACCAAGTCCTTGCCTTTAAAGGACAAGAAAGCATAAAAGCAAACAAAACACACCAAGGTAATTACAAGGGTACCCAAATGGGCTGGTGTGAGGGGAGTGGAGGCCATGTGTGGAGTGACCCGGGGGCATACCTTTTGGAGGAGTTGACATTTAAGCTGAGAAGGAGTCAGCTGTAGGAAGTGTGTCCGGGCAGAGAGAACAGCAAGTGCAAAGGTCCTGAGGTCAGCTAAGAAGACCAGAGTCAGAATTTGAACTCAAGCTTGAGTCTCTGCACCCAAAGTCCATACTTGGCCCCAGGAAACATGATTTCAGGTGCCACTTGCTGACCGAGGAGAAAGCAGACATCAGAAAGATGGTAGAGTACATGGGATGTATGTATTCACTCCTTATGTGAGTGTGCAGAAGCAAGGAGAGTGCTCATATTTCCGAATCAGAACTAGGCCACACCATCCGTATAAGGAAGATTATTGCCCTGATTTATGAATTTACATAAATGAAAAGGTTCATAAAGTTTTAAAATTTAGCTTTATTTCTCTGTACATTTAATGAATTACCGTTATTGAAAAGAATGACCTTTTAGGTAGAAGGAAAAGTAAATTCAGAGCAAATACAAATGCCTATATTACAGACGATGATCTAACTGGTTGTTTGCAATTAAGGCTTTCCCAGAAAGTCTGGATTGTCTGAAAAAATGGGACAGCAAAAATAAGGCTTGGTTCAAGGGAGACTGGGTAGTTTCTTGTGTGTGGAGGGAGAGGATTGAGGCCACTAGAAAAATGAACTTGCTTATTAGGCTTTGCTGTGTGTGTGTGTGTGTGGGGGAGTTGGGGGGTGAGAATCTCCCTTGTGACAGTTTGTTTCACCACCTTTGCTCAGATTCCATGATAAAGATGATTTGCTACCAGTTACTGACTCACCTGCTGTGTGCCATGACTTTTACAAATATATCACACCTTGGAAGTAGGGATTAGTCTCCCTTTTTTTGCAGAAGAGGAAACTGAGGTCTGGAGAGGTTAAAGAAAATGTTGACTGAGGCCACAAGTTAATGGGGAGCCAGGGTCAAGATCTGCTTGATTTCCAAGGTTGCACTGGGAATACTTTGCTGGTTTTCTCCGAGGTGACAACCTACGTCAAAATCCACTGGGGAGCTAATTAAAAATGCAGGCTCCTGGACAACCTCATATTCAGCTTGGACTCTCTGGAGGTATGGCCCAGGAATTTGCAGTCCAAAGTTAGCTTTACCCTGTGCTCAGTGTACCCCCTGCTCCCCGAGCCTGCTCAAGCCAGCTCTGGTTCCTCAAGGTCCTTAGATCTGAGATGGGCATGTCTAGGAAACACACTAGCCCCAAGGTCTGATTGTGTTGGGTGGGCGATCTCTGCAGTGCAGTGGGACCTTGGGCCCCCGCCTCCCACTGACCCATCTCTTCTAACATCGGCCTCTCCCAGCTCTGGTGCTCAGGTATACCAGGTCGGTCACACTTGCTAGTGACTGAATTGCACGCCAACCCCAGTGTGGGAAGTGGAGGAATACAGGGCTGGGGAGTGAAGTCTGGGCAAGCCCTTCTCCCCTCCCACCCTTTTCCAGAGGGTAGGTATAGTTGGTTTACAGGGGGTGTGGCCACAGAGGCTGACACTATGACCCGCACCCCACTGGCTGAAAGGAAACTAGAGACAACGGAATTAATATGCAAATACGCAAATATTTGCAATATGCAAATATTGCTCTAGTTAATTGGATGATGGACCATTCATTCATGTGCTCTGGGACTTGGTGCTTGTAGCATAGCTTTGAGGCGGAAATTACACAAGAAAACAATTAGTGAGCGCCCACCGTGTGCCAAGTACTGTGTCAGGGAATACAGGGGTGAATAAGTCAAGGCACCGCCTTCGTGGAATTTATAGTCTAGTAAATTAACAAACACATAAATGAACAATGTAATTTCAGATGGGGTGGTGCCGCAAAGACAAAGCACCAGGGAGCTGTGAGCCTGAGGCGTTGTGACAAGTCCTGTGTGGGTATATTTTCAGTGCTGCCAAGGAGGGCAAGACCAATCGTCCTGGAGGTGAAGGGAGGGGTGAGAGAGAAGAGCTGCCCTTGAGTAGGGATCTAAAGAAGGAGGAACAATTTCCTCCCCAAGATGAGGGGACAGTATGCGGTAGGTAAGATCTTTGGGAACCCCGGAAAGTATGACATGGCTGGAGGGAAGGGTATGCAGGGCTGGAGAGAGCAGAGCTCTGTGACTTTGGTATCTCATTTCACCTTTTGAGTCTCAGTTGGTGGAGCCTTAGAGATGACATGTAAAACACCTAGCATACAGTGGGCTCTCAATAAATGATAAAGCTCCAAATGGTGACTATTATTGTTATATTGGGAGAGGCCTTCAATTCTATTCCCTACATTTGGGGCTTTGGTTCTACTCCTTTCCCCCAAAACTTATACCTTCAGGGTATCTGTCTTAACCTCTCCCCTGGGAACTCTGCACACTGACACTTTGTCTTTTCCTGCCTTTGCAAGGGAGTAGGACTCCAAGTATAGCAGGAAAGACTTGGATAAACTCCCAGAAAGGACTTCTTTGTCTTTCTGTCAGAGTTGCAGCTGCTGGGAGGAAGGGGACAGGGCGTGTTTCCCACAGTTAAGAGAATTCCAGAGCTGGAAGAAATCTATGAGATCATTTATCTAGTCCAGAGCTTTTGGATATTTTTGGACGGATATCTAATGTAAGAAATGCATTTTACGTCAGGACTGCGTGACCTCAAGTATTTTGGAGGCTGAAGTTTGCAAAAATTTGGAGAGCTCTTAAAAAAAAAAGAATATAAAATTACACATGCAAAATTAGGTGTTTAGTTAGAGTGAGAAAATAAATTCCTATAAATTACAAACTTTCCAAAGCTGACAAATACCATAATTATAAGATCAAAATATTAAGAAATTTTTACTTAAATACCTTATATACCACTATAATACATTTTTTTTTCCCTACAATTTTGGGCTGCATACTCTTCATATATGAAGCAGTGATTTTATTGTATTTCTATAAGGAGAAAGAAAAGTCAAACTTCTAGCATGTTTGATCAAAAACATTGTGTTTTATTTTAGAAAAGTTTTTCTCAGCTTCGTATCTGTTATTGGTAATGCCATGTAAATCGTAGATTTTTAACATTGTCAAATTTGGGAAAGCCAAATTTTCTGTGCAGTTTCATCAGAAGCTTCTGATTTTACTTTTTAATTTATTGGGGTGACAATTGTCAGTAAAATTACATAGATTTCAGGTGTACAATTCTGTTCTACATCATCTATAAATCCCATTGTGTGTTCACCACCCAGAGTCAGTTCTCCTTCCATCACCATATATTTGATCATGGAGCTGCTGATTTTGTTAGAACAAAATGTGTTCTATGCTGAGACATAACACCCTGTGTCATGATCTACAAAACATTCGATGTCACACACAGGTATGCTAGTTGTTTGTAGCACTGCTACAGGTCTGTGTCCTATAGCTGAGGCATTCTGGTCAATTCTATTGAACGTGACTCCCAACAAAAGAAGCTAGTCTTGGTGCATTTATAGTTTTATTTTCTGTATTATTGATTGTCTTCCCAATGGCACGGAGTTTCCTTGTAACTAGGTGTCCGTGGGAACTGAACTCTCCACTTGTCATTTTATACATATGAGAGTTGCGAGAGTTTTACATAGACTAGCTTCTGTCTCCATACAATGCAGATCTTGGACCTCCTCCACTGGTCAGATTCTTCCCATGTTGGGTGCCTAGGACATACATCTTGCTGACAACAGGGATGTGACCTCTGTCCCTGCCCCCTTAGGTCAGGACACCAAGTGAATCAGCAGAGGGGGTATGGGTGATAGATGTATTTCTAGAAACCACTTCCTACACTAGGACCACCTAACTATTCATAGATTTGACTATGAACTTTATAACTATAACCCACTAAACTCAAACTCAATGTATGTCCAACTCAACTTCCCATGCGTTGGCTCTCAGATTAGTCAAACCCAGGCTTTAGAAAGAAAAAAGTGTTTTACTGATGTGGAAAAATCTCCAAGATATATTGTTATGAGAATGAAACCAAGGGACGGAACTGTGTGTATGGCACGCCCTCCTCTGTGTGGCACATAGGATGTCTCTGGAAGGAAGTGTGAGAAGGGTGTTCACCCCTGGGTGGCTTGGGGGTTGGGGCAGGAGGGCGACTTGCTGTTCCCTATAAAACCCTTTTGATCTTTGTAAAGTGTTTTTTTTTTTTTTATCACATGCTTGTCTTAATTTTTCGTTTTTCTGAGGTAGATGCTTAGCAATTGACAAGCTGCTTTTCTTACTGAATTAGATTGTTCTCTCAATGGCCAGCAGGAGGAGGCAAATGCTTTCTATCTCCGGTGGAGAGGTTACTCCTTCCACAGCCTCTTCAAACCACGTTTGCTCTTTGCTGCACCCTCTGGCTGGAGCCCAACTCCAGATGGGGGCTTAAAAGGAAAATAAGTGAAATAAGTTGCCATGATGAACTCCCGGGAAGCTCTGGTTTTTAAAATAGTTTTATTGAGATATAATTCACATACCATAGGATTCGCCTACTTAAAGTGTACAATTCAGTGTTTTTGGTATATGTGTGTTATGTGCCATTGAGTCAGCTTCGACTCCTGGCGACCCTATGAATGACTGATGTCCACGATGGCCTGTCCTCAGCAGCCCTGCTCAGCTCCTGCGGACTCACGCCTATGGCTTTTTTTATGGAGTTAATCCATCTCATATCTGGTCTTTCTCTTTTCCTGCTGCCTTCCATTTTTTGCAGCATTATTGTCTTTTCCAAAGAAGCCTACCTTCTCATGACGTGCCCGAAGTAGGACAGCTTCAGTTTTGTCATTTTTTTGCTTCCAGTGATGTTTCAGGCTTAATTTGCATGAGGACACCTTGTTCCTCTTCCTGGTGGTCCAGGGTATTCATGGAGCTCTCCTCCAACATCTCATTTCAAATGGATCAACTTTTTTCCTATTAGCCTTTTCCACTGTCCAACTTTCGCATCTGCACATAGTAATTGGGAATATGTATATTACATTATTAATTTTAAAACATTGTAGCAAAATATATATGTAACATAAAATTTTCCATTTTAAGTGCAAAATTTAGTGGCATTAATTACATTCACAATGTTATGCAACCACCACCATCTATTCCCAGAAGTTTTTCATCACCCCAAACAGAACCTCTGTACTCATAAAACAATAGCTCCCTGAGCCCCTGGTAACCTTTAATTTACTTTCTATCTCTATGAATTTATCTATTGTAGATTTCTTTCTTTTTTTTTTTTTGCTACTGATTTTTGCTTCTTTTTTAATTTTTTATTGGGGAATATTGGGAAACAGTGTGTTTTTCCAGGACCCGTCAGCTCCATATCAAATCATTGTTTTTCAGTCCAGTTGTGGGGGGCGCAGCTCAGCTCCAGGTCAATTCATTTTCAATCTAGTTGTGGAGGGCACAGCTCACTGGCCCCTGTGGGAATCAAACCAGCGACCTTGGTGTTATGAGCACTGCTCTCTAACCACTTGGCAAACCAGCTGCCCACCGACGGCTCGGCTCCAAGCTCAAGCTGTTGTTTTTCACTGGTCCATGTGGGCATCGTATTGTAGATTTCCTAAAAGTGGAATCATACAATGTGTGACTTTTTGTGTCTTCCTTCTTTCAGTGAGCACGTTTTCAAGGATCATCTATGTAATAGCATGTATCAGCACATCATTCCTTTTTAGGGCCGAATAATATTCCATGGTATATTATTCGTATATACCACATTTTGTGTGTGCATTCATCTATTGACAGACACTCAGCTTTTTCCATTTTCTGTCTATTGTGAGTAACGTTGCTATGAACATTGATGTACAAGTATTTGTCCAAGTCCCTATTTTCAATTCCTTTCAATTCTACCGAGGAGTGAAAGTGCTGGGTCCTATAGATCATTCTAAGTTTAGCTCCTTGAGGAACTGTCAGACTGTTTTCCATAATGGCTGCACAACTTTACATCCCCATCGGCCATGTATGAGGGTTGAGAAACCAAACAGGTGTCAGCTGCTTTCCAGGAAATGGACAGACTGGTGAACTGATGGCGCAAATCAACTCCTGTGGGTTGGGCTGAGGACCTAGGATGTGAAGAACGGGGAGAGAGAGGCTGGGGGGTCTCTGGAATTCTTCAGGGGAGAAGGGCTCATGAGTCTGTGAGCAGACCAGTGGAACCCCCAGTCCGTGAAGTGGGTGGTGTGGACAGGGAGAGGTGGCAGAGGGAGTAACCAAGACCCAGAGATCACCAGATATTGAGCTAGAAGGTCATTGCTGAGCCCCTCCTACTGTACCTGGGGAGACAGAGGGTTGGAGCTGTCAGGTGTCCAGAGGTGAGGGGCCTCAAAGTGGCCAATGCTTGGGAAACGTTCTGCAAATGTCAGCCACTAGCTATTAGCTACAGAATAACAATAGCTGAGCATCTACTATGTGCCAGATTCTGTATGTCAAGCCCAGAAGAGACGATAATGTTCTGTATCCTGCTTCTTACAAGTGGCAAGAGGAAAATTTTCCACAGATAATGTATCTCTAGGAATTAAACAAATAAAGCAAGCTTTCTGTTACTTGGTGGTCCTGGAGTATTCTTCCTCGGGAGAAGAGACCCCAGCCCTGAGCCTGGTTCCAACTTCCAGGCCTGGGCGACCCAATCTTCCTGTGGACAAGGGAGTCTGATACACCTTGATGGCCTGGTCACAGCTGAAGGGGCAGATCCATGGGTGTGGAAACAACATCTGGATTACAACCCACAATTCACAGCTGTTGGCAAACCCAAGGGCAGGACTATACCGTCCTCAGGGCAGATGGGCAATCTTTGCGTCTCTTCTATATATCGACCCAGCACCAAGTGAGTGCAGGTAGGTGTGATGCTAAGAAGGAGCCTCCCTGGTCCAAAAGGCTTGGATAATCGTCTGTTGGAGGGGAGAGGGGAGGAGGCAATGGGGCTCTGTGTCACTAGATTGGAGCCCCTGAAAATACCCACCCCTCTGGGCTCTGTGATGAGGGCTTCCTGCCGCTGATCCATCCAACCACCCACCCATCTATCCATCTCACCCAACCACCCATTTACCTTTTCACCCGCCTACGCATCCATCCACCCTTCCATCCATCCATCCATCTATCTACCCACTTTTGAGTTAAGACCAACATGATAAGGTCCAGCCAAGAGCTGGGGAAGTGTTGTCGGTGGAGAGAACAACAATGACACAGGCTTGAAACTGGAATGAGCTTGGTGAATGCAAGGGACATTCACCAAGGTCAGTGTGGCCAGGGGGCATGTAGGGTGAGATAAGGCTGCAAGGTGGATAGGACCAGAGCAGGTGGGCCTTGTCTGCTAGGAGGGGAGTTTGGATTTTGTTCTAAGTGCTAGAACAAGCCACTGGAGGGTTTAGAGCAGGAAAGTGGGGTGTTGTCATTTCCATTTTACAAAGACCCCAGTCGGGGGGGTGGAAGGATTGTGGAAGCCACTAAGTGGCTGTGGCCCATCCCCTCCTCCTACTTCTCCAAATTCCTTTCTCCCTCAACATCCCCCCCACACCCCCCCACCAGGTGAGGTGAGGATGACCCAAGCTCCAGGGGACATAGGTGGTCCTGGAGATATGCCAGCCGGGAAAGCAGCCAAAAGCTGTGGTTCAGTGTGGGGCCACCGAACCTGGCAATCAGGTTAAACAAGGAAGAGCCTTGGGCTGGGTGAGGTAAGGGCTCTGTGCAAATCTCTAGAAGGACCGACAGTCAGCTGGTCAGAGTTGGAGAAGCAGGGCTGGGCTGGACATCCGCTCAGGCAGCCTGAACACCCAGGCAGGCTTAATAATGCTCTTTAATCACAGCGAACATTTATTCAGTATTGAACATGGGTCGGCACTGTGTTTAGCGCTTCATATACATTCTTAAGGCTCACATCTACCCTGCCCAGAGTGACAGTTACAATTCCCATTTTACATATGGACAAACTAAATCCCAGAGAGGTCACACAGCTATAGAAAGGCCTCCCTGTACCTGAGACTAACACATCTGAAGAAAGACTGTGGGAACAGGAAGGGTTGTGATCTGCACGGAGCCTGGAAAGCACAGATCATGAGCCCCAGCTCCATCCAGGAGAGACGGGGCCCCTAACTTGCTGGTGTGAGCATCTGGCCCCCTTGCGATGATACATCTAGCTGTCACTAGCATTTTTTTCTGCACCGTCCCCCCATGATCTGGTCCCAGGCTCCCCCGCTCTAAGAAGATGGACACTGGCTTCCCAAGGAGACTTATCCTCCAGGGGGAGGAGAAGGAATGTGCTCAGCAGCCAGAGTGCAGGCTGTTGGATGCCTATCCTGCCTGCTGCTCGTTGCGAATTGATCCCCAGTATCTTCGTCCCGCTGCCCACCTGGACACCTACCTTCATCATCTCAGGTGAAACCTTTACCCATTTAAAAATTCTCTCCCAAAGGAAGGATGCAAAGAAGACATTTGTTTATTTATTTATTTTTTAGCATCTATTATGTGCCCCACATGCTGCGTATGTTAACTTTTTAAATTAAAACACATTTTTAAAATTCTCACAATCCCCCTAGGAAGAAGGTACTGTTCGCTCCCTGTCACAGCTGAAGAAACTGAGGCTCGAAGTGACTTGCTATGGCTGCTCAGCTTGTAGGTGACAGAAGTAGGACTTGACACTCACCCATTTTATGCTAAGAACTCAGTGCTTCCCAAGCCACCATCCCTGGCCTCCCTGCTCCCTCTGTCATCTGCCGAAAACGGCGTTGGGAGGGGTGAGCAGGGAGGAAAGCTGGGATGGAGATGACACCTGTGCTGATCTGTTTGTTCTTTGGGAGGCGAAGGACATGAGAGGAGATAGGCAGGGATCTCAGAGATTCTGGTTCCAAAGTCCCCCAACGGCAGGTGGCTGGTGGATAACAGGTCCCGGAAGCCATGGTGGACTTCTCCATTAGGTGCCGTGGGCACAGTGCCTCGGGCCCAAGGACACTTTAGGGGCCACTGATATGTTTTACCGTCTCGTCAAATCAGAAGAAGAAAATGAACTTTTAGGCAGAAGACAATGTTTTAATATATAACATTGATATATTCATTCTAAGCAGTCATAAAATATAATTATATATGTGTGTGCGTGTGTGTTTACATCCGAAGTCTGACAATTCAGTTCGCGAATGCATCCTAGGAAAAGTGCTGCATACCTCATTGCTGAATATCACTATGGTCACCTTCGAAGTACTCCCCTTGGGAAGCTATGCACCGATGTCAGCGCCTAGTCCACCCTTCAAAGCAATTTTGGAACTCTTTTTCTGGAATGGCCATCAGAGCTGTCATCATATTACTCTTGGTGTCCTGAATGTCATCAAAATATCTTCCTTTCAGGGCGGCCAGATGGCTCAGTTGGTTAGAGTGTGAGCTCTGAATAACAGGGTTGCCGGTTCAATTCCCACATGGGCCAGTGAGCTGCGCCCTCCACAACCAGATTGAAGACAACAAGCTGCCGGAGGGGCGGCCGGATGGCTCAGTTGGTTAGAGCGCAAGCTCTTAACAACAAGGTTACTGGTTACCTGCACGGGATGATGGACTGCACCCCCTGCAACTAAAGATTGAAAATGGCGACTGGACTTGGAGCTGAGCTGTGCCTTCCACAACTAGATTGAAGGACAGCAACTTGGAGCCGTTGGGCCCTGGAGAAACACACTGCTCCCCAATATTCCCTAGTGGGGGTGGGGGGAAAGTCTTCCTTTCAATATTTCCTTTGTCTTTGGTAAACAAAGAAGTCACTGGGGGGCCGATTAGGTGAGTAGGGAGGGTGTTCCAATAGTTATTTGTTTACTGGCTGAAAACTCCCTCACAGACAGTGCCGTGTGAGCTGGTGCATTGTCGTGATGCAAGAGCCATGAATTGTTGGTGAAAAGTTCAGGTGGTCTGACTTTTTCACGCAGCCTTTTCAGCACTTCCAAATAGTAAATCTGGTTAACTGTCCAGGGTACAAATTCGTAATGAATAAATCCCTCTGATATCAAAAAATGTTAGCAATAGTGTTGCAACTAGTTCACGAACTTAATTGTCACACGTTGTATGTGTATATATAATATATAAAACTTTTTTTAATGAAGGAAGGGGCCCATGAAGGCAGAAATACCTCAGGCATAGGAGAGTACTAATGGGTCCCTGGGAGATTGTGAGGAGAACATTCCCACAGGCCTGTGGGCTTAGACGTGGTTCCAGGTGGGGTGAGCTGCCTCCCTCACAGCCAACACAGGTGGGGCATGGGGCTCTTGATAACAGAATAAATATTATCTGTTAACTATTAATGAAATGCCAGGCTTTATCACCTTCAATCCCCACAACACTTATTAGTCTCAGGAGGAGACTGACTGAGAGAAGTAACTAGGCCCGAGGTGACGTAGCTAGGAACTGGTAGAAATAATATTCCAGTCCTATACCATCCTCCAAATGACATTGGACTCCCTCCTGCCCGCAGGGGCCTGGGACTTTCTGAAACCTTCCATTGCGGTGTGAGGAATTATTTTCTAGTTCTTTCTTGTGCCCAAGATTGTCTGCCCTGCTAGACTTCGTCTCTTTAAGCCTGGCTGTATTTTATGCTTTTCTTCTATGGAGGCCCTCAATCCCATGCATTTGAATAAACTCGTATGTGCTTGTGTGACATGAGGGAGTCCCCGGGTGGCCAGCTCGGTGATGTCCTTCTTGGCACCCCAGAGGTGTATACACTAGCAGCTTTGTTATGGCTGCTCTTAGGGCCTCTTAGCACAGCCTGGTGGCCTCATGTGCAGTCACTGAGGGCAAATCACTAAGGGCCCATCACGAGGTCCTGGGAACTTGCTTCAGTAGCTGCTTTATTCACTTAACACTGTACATGATTAAGGAACCATGGTCATAAAGGGTCTCTCAAAAATGTTATTTTTGATGGCTGCATAATAGTTCATTTATATTTTCATAGCATCATTAACTTAGCCAATCCTGTATTATTATTGATGTTTCACTGTCCAACTCTTCCCCAATGACTGTTAATATTATTATTTTTGTTATTCAGTAAGACAGTCAATAAATACTTATAAAGCACTTACTATGTGCTGAGGAAACGACCTGATCATCTAGCTGGATTCAAAGGTAACACTTGGAATACTGGGCAGCACATCCCAAAACGTATGAGAAGTGGCCAGAGTGGTAGTCAGAGGAAAATTTACAGCCTTAAGCGCTTTTATTTGTAAAAAGAAAAGATGAAAAATCAATGAACTAAACATTCAACTTGAGAAATAAAAGAAACACTAAAAGAAAAAGGAAATGATCACAAAAGAAGACAATAAGGAAGGAAACAAAACCAGTAGCTGGTTCTTTAAAAAGATCAATCTAGTAGAATGTTTAGGGACATGAACAGACCACCAATTCTGTAGTCAAGAGGCCGTCATGAATGTTCCTTATCCCACCAAGCTCTCGACAACAACTGCTTCGTAAAGTGTATTAGTTCTGTTGCTATGTAACAAATTAACAAAAACTTAGGGACTTAAAATAAGAAACATGTTTCTCAGAGTATCCGTAGATTAGGAATCCAGATAAGATTTAGCTGGGTGCCTTCTGCCTCAGGGTCTCCACACAGCTGTAAACATGATGTTGGCTACACTAGCCATCCCAAGGCTTAAGTGGGGGGAAATCCACTGCCAAGTTCACTCACGTGACTGTTGGCAGGCCTCAGGTCTTCCTTGGCAATTGGCTGAAGACATCAGTTTCTTGGCACAAAGACCTCTCCATAGGACTACGAGAGAGAGAGAGAGAGAGAGAGAGAGAGAGAGAGAGAGAGAGAGAGAGAGAGAGAGAGCTCACAGTCTTTTGATCTTTATTTTTGCTATCAGTCTTTTTGTAACCTAATCTTGGAGGTGACATCCCATCACTTTTGCCATATTCTAGTATTCTGTTAGTAAGAATAGAGTCACTGGGTCCAGCCACACTCAAGGGGAGCCATTTATACAAGGGTGTGAATACCAGGTGATGGTGATCATTGGGGGTCATCTCAGAGGCTGCCACTACTCCAAAGGTTTAAGGTCATACTCCTGGAGATCAGATATTCTTTTCACTAAGTGACGGCCGTGTTACGTGCCTTGACAGTCATCTGAGCAATGGGTTGGTAGTCAAGGCCAGCTCTGCTACTTACTAGTTGTATACATCCTGGGAACCTTTGCTCCCTATCTGAAAAATGGGGTAATAATAAATATCACCTTGAGGATTTCTTGAGTTTATTGTGGTGAGGGCTGGAGAAAATGCTTAGTAAAGTTCAGAAGGTAGGCATTATTAGGAGAATAAGGTTGGAGATGCAAGGGTAGATGATTCTTTTGTTTCTTCGTTTCTTTCTTTCTTTCTTTCTTTCTTTCTTTCTTTCTTTCTTTCTTTCTTTCTTTCTTTCTTTCTTCTAAAAACCTTTCATTGATGTGAAACATACATGCAGAAAAGTACATAATTCAGAAAAGTATCCCTTAGCTTTAAACACTTTTCTAAAACAAGTAAACTTTTAAGTTCTCTTTACTTTTTGCACTTTCCAAAACCTTCTACAGTGAGCTAGAATTACCACTATAATCAGAAAAATACCACCTTTACAAGGTGTAGTTTCTGTTGATTAGAGTTTCCGTGTATAAAGCACTTTAAAACGCCTTATCTTGCTTGGGCTTTGCCATGGCCCTGGGAGAAAGGCTGAGAAAGAATGAATTTCCTTGTGGATAAAATGAGGAAATCACTCTCCTCTTGGGGTGGGCAGGTGATGTCTTATGTGAGCACCAGGCAGCGAGCCACATAGGCTCCTGGCATGGAGAGCCCTCAGCTGGGCCAGCTTCCCAGCTCCCCACCCAAAGAGGCCACTGCCAGCTCTAATGGAAACTGCTCTGGCTTGCCAAACCAGGGCTGTAGAAAAATTCTACTTCTGGGAATCTGCCCTAAATAAGTTGTCACGATGCAGCCAATCTTTATGTGCAAATAGATTTAATGCAGCAGTATTTTTAATAGCAAACATTTAGAATTAATGTTAAGAGTTCAGCAGAAGGAAATTGGTTAAATACATTTAGACATTGAACAGTGGAATATTTCACCTGCCATTAAAATATAGCTCAGAAATATAGATTTGTGGGCTTTAATGTTTACGGAACGAAGTAGGTTCAACAGTTGCATAACAGAGGGGTGTCTAGCACATAAATCCATAGAAAACCGCCAATGGAAAGAAATGAGCCAATAAAGTTTCCTCCTGGTGTTGGGGTTATGAGTGATGGTTTTTCTTCTTAATTAATAGCTCTAATTGCCTGTGGTAAACATGTCAATTCCACAAGTAGTAGAAGTAGAGAAACACATTTAAATCCCCAGTAATGCCTCGCCTCAGCCCTCTCACTCGCTTCTCCACTTTTAACAGTTAGTTGGTTGTAGATATTTCTAGATGTTTTCTTTGAATCCACCATATATTGCTTTTCAAATGTACATGTATGATTAGAAAAATCATGGGGTGAGGGGAGAAAATAAACCAAAAGACTCTCAAAGTGAATCTCGACATCATAGAAAACAAGAACCTTAGAGGTGTTTTACCAAACAAGTCTGCCTGTTTCAGGAAGAGGAAGTAGGCTCAGGGACACTGGGTGGCCTGCCAAGCTCGTGGAGCATTTGTGCCCGTCTGTGCCCGGCTCCTGGCGCCCAGTCCGGCTCTGCTCTGGGGCAGCTCCCTCAGGATCCTGGAGGAGGCGGGAGGCTGGGCTGGAGCGAGGCCAGGAGGATGCTTTGGGCTGGGTGGGGTGGGCCCCATGAGGAGTCTTCTGCTTGTTTGTTCTGGGTACTGGGCGATGTGGGAGGAGAGACACCTGGGAAGAAGGGACCAAAGTCCCCATTTATGGCCTTGGCGGAGTTAATGTGTAATATTCTAGGATATAAGCTGGCCCATAAGATGAGATCCTGAGCCCAGGCCTTCAAGGAGTTACCGAGAGCTGCCTCCGGGAGCTGCCACCATGTCGGTGAGGATGCTGGCTCCAGTATTCATCCACATCTTTGTCTGAATGGGGTTGGGGTGGGGTTGCTAGGGGAAAAGCATCACTGCCCCTCGCCAGGCCTCAGGTTCCCCATCTGTATAGTAAGGAAGTTGGACAGATCATCTCCGCAGCCCTTCAGCACTGAGGTTCTCTGCTTCCTCCACCACCGTGCTGAGACTGTCTCTTCCACTCTCTAGCCTCAGTTTTCCCATCAGTAATATTAATAGCAGCAATAATAACTGCTAATATCCGTTGAGCATTATAAAGATGAAGAAACTGAGGCTCGGGGATTAAATTGCCAAAGGTCACAATCTGTACATTTCAGGACGTTGAGTGGATGCTCTTTGAGGCCCCTGATTCTTTGATTCCAAACCTAGCTCTTGCCATAGCTTGCTGTGTGGCCTTGGATGAGTCACTGCCCCTCTCTGAGATGAACTCGCCTGCATTTGGGGAACTGAGTCACAGATGGCCTCTTTTGAGGATTAATTAGATGGTGTATTAGTTTCCTGTGGCTGCCATAATAAATTTATCTTCTTACGGTTTTAGAGGCTAGAGGTCTGAAATCAAGGTGTCAGCAGGGCCAGGGCCACGCTCTCTCTGAAAACTCTAGGGAGGATCCTTTCTTATCTCTTCCAGCTCCTGCTGGTGGCTGGCAACCTGAGGCATTCCTTGGCTTGTAGCTGCTGCACTGAGTGTTTGTCTCTGTACTCAATGTCATAGTTTTCTCCCCTGTGTGTCTGTGTCTCTGTATCCCTCTTCTTATAAGGACACCAGTCATATTAGATTCACGGCCCACCCTAAACCTGTACGGCCTCATTTTAACTAATTACATCTGCAAAGACCCTATTTCCAAATAGGTCACATTTACAGGTTCCAGGTAGACATGATTTTTTGGGAGACACTATTCAAGCCAATACAGGTGGGATACAGGGTTTGAGTGTGACTGGAGGGGGTCACGTGTGGAAGGGATGAAGCTTTCTCCACCCTCTGCGTCTCAGGGAGGACCTTTGGGGCCCAGACACTTTCCTCACTTTCTCCTTCTCCTGGTCATCCCACCCACCCCCTTTGTTTGCTCCTTCTCCAGAGACCACCTAGTCCAAGTCTCTTATATTACAGATCGGGCAACGAGGACCAGAATGCGGCACAGCTGGCCCCAGGTCACTCAGTCAGTTAGGAACAGAGCTGGCACTAGACCTGGGCCACTGACACTTGCCCCACTGTCATGCGGGGTATCAGGCGGGGTCTCTGCTTCCACTTCCTGCACAAGAACACAGGTGTTGTGTGGGGCGGCCTGTGGGGTATCACGCGGCAGACCCTGCTTGCTGCGCCATTTGTCGTGTGGGGCGGCCTGCGGGGTCTCTGCTCCTGCTCCCTGCACAAGAACGCAGGATATGGGGAGGCCAAAAAGGAACACCCACGGAGCCATAGATAGGGGAGTCATACTACTATAGTCTCGCTGGCAGCTGGGTTGGAGAAACAGGAAGCAGGAGCCACACTGTTCGCAACCCTCACTGCACCGCTTGCAGGCTCAGCCACCATCTTCTTGCTAGCCCCCATTTTCTGCTAGAGTAGCTACAGAAGTTATATTAGTGGCCAATGGCTCACTGGTTACAGCTGATGGCCAACTAGCCACAGCTGATGGCCATCCAATCACAGTTGATGGCCATTTACTACCTGAGCCAGCACTTTTCCATGTGAGGCCAAGAGCCTGGAAACTGCACTCCTTGCTCTGTCCCCACACCCACCCCACCCCAGCTTTGCCTTGTCTCTATCTGGGTCTCAGACTTTGTTGAGTGGGGACCAGGATGCCTGGCCTGCACACTCCCACAGGTACCCCTATTTGTCCAGCTGCACCCCAACCCTGGATAATGAAGTAATCATAAAAATGGCCGCCCCTCGCTTTGCCTTAGCCAAGCTCTATGCATGGCAAACACGATCACAAATACTCCCACCAGCTTGAAGGTAACCTCAGGGCCTTCAACAGCGTCTGTCACACACAGGACACTCAGCAACTGGTTTTAAATGAATAAATCAAATCAGTCCACTGTATAGGTGAGGAAAGTGAGATTTGGAGAAGGGCTTTGATGGACGTTTCAGACATGTGACTTCTGGAGTTTTATAGATTCTTAGTTTTGGATGGACGAAGACCTGTATGCCTTTGATATAGTCATTTTCTGTTAGGAAATTGACTCCAAGTTTGTGCGGGAACTAAACAGATCCTTGTTTGGGGGATTCTGCTAAGACCACTGTGCTTTCATCACTTGAACATGTTGGAGAACTGTGAGGTCAGAAGGGACCACTCTACCCATTTCATAGATGGGCAAAATGAAGTACCCTCAGCTGGGCCCTACAGCTCCAGATCCAGCTGTTCTTCTAATCAGGCTGTGATGGATGAGAAGAAAGCACAATGGGCAAGAGGGGGTCTCTGGGAAGCTTTGATCAGACAGAGCGCTCTGGCTCTTTCCCTTTCCAGCTCAGCTGCCTCATATGGGCCAGGTTAAGATGGGATGATACTGATGAAAAGCATCTGGAAATGAGGGTAATTGATTTTTTTGTGGACTGGTTCTCTGTTGGTGCAGGGGAAATTTGAGATTATGAACATGAACATGAAGTTGGGGACAACCCTGAAGATCAAGGGCAAGATCGCTGATGATACTGATGGGTGAGCAAAGGGGCAGGTGGGGGACTGTCCACAGACCTGGAACGGTCCAGGAAGGTGGGGGCAGGGAGGGCAGCACAATGAGACGGTCAGAGATGAGAGTGATCTAAGGCCAAGCGGGCTTTTTTTACATCCTTGCTCACTCCCATACCCCTGCTGGATCCTCTCCTCTTAGAACCTGCCTTCATATCTGAGGCTAGGTGTGGGGACCCTATGAACTTGACAGCTGACGCTATATGCTCTATTCTTTGGCCCAACAGACACTGAAGGGGTAGGTGGCGTAGCCCCTGGAACTCTGCCCACTCCTGTGGGTCAGGTTCCTCTATTGAAAGCCCAACTCCCCAGGACACCACCCTCTTTACCCTGCTGAGTGGCTGGGGGCCACCCTTGCACACACGTTAAACCAGAGGCAGCCACCAGGGGGCGCCAAATGGCCTCGTTTGCATCCTCTTCATTAGACGCAGACACATAGTATCTACCTGGCGGGGTTACAGCTCAGCACTGGGCTCTCATGTGTGTAGAACAATTTCAGCATTCGTTGGGACTGCTCTCCATCACCTTTTGGTTGGGAAGGGGACAGGCAAATGCATGGGATAGGAGCCAAAAGAAAAGTCACCCCTTTCTCCTACTTGTGTCCCTCCAGGTTGCAGACACCTCTGGTCTGAGACCTCCTGAAGGCACCCATGACCCAGAATGTCCCATTCTCAGGGACCCTTAAGGCCTAATCCAGGCTCCCTGTAGTGATCCTACCAAGACGTCACACAACCCAGCTTGCCTTTCTCTAGGAAGCTCCCCACCTTAGGTTGACAACTGTTTATGGCCAAACTTAATAGGTCTTCAGATAGCTACAGACAGCAATTCTCTCCTCCAGGACAGGCACTCCCAATTCCTGTAACTCTCACTATCAGTTCCTCTCCTGTCGAGAGCCTTAGTCTGTGCTCCTAATGGAATGTGATATTCCAGTGTCAAGTCTGACCATGTTGTCACCTCCCTTGTTTTAAGGCACAGACCTCAATTAACACAACCTTTCTTTGGTGGTTGTTCCAGTTTGTGATCAACCAAGACCCTGTGACCCAAGGTGTTTTACCTAGGGCTGGCCCCTAATCCTCACCTGTTACCCCTTCCTCTGCAGTTTCGTGATTAATCTGGGCCAAGCGACAGATAAACTGGACCTGCACTTCAACCCACGTTTCAGTGAATCCACCATTGTCTGCAACTCACTGGATGGCAACAAATGGGGGCAGGAGCAACGGGAAGCTCACCTGTGCTTCAGCCCAGGGTCAGAGGTCAAGGTGAGGTCACAGGGGAAAGGGGCCTGAGGACAATGTCAAAGGGAGAGCCCAGATGGTAGGGAACCCTGGGCTAGACACGTGCTGGCACGGTTTGAGCCACCAGGCACAGCCTTGGCCCATTTCCAGGGTGCCTCCTGCCTCTCTGACACCGTCCTTTCCACTGCAGTTCACCATGACCTTTGAGAAAGATGAATTTAAGGTGAAGCTGCCAGACGGGCACCAGTTGACCTTTCCGAACAGGCTGGGCCACAACCACCTGAGCTACCTGAGCGTGCAGGGTGGGTTCAACATCTCCTCCTTCAAGCTTGACTGAGCAGGCAGCACCTCACCGGAATGACAGACTCCTGGCGCTGACTCCCTAGCCTGAGCTTCTTCTGTCACACGGGATTGGCAGCCCTTGGGTCTTGGCTCCCCACCTGCACTTCCTGCCCCTCTGACCCCATTTTCCTCCTCCAAGGCTAAGAACAAACTAAAGAATCCATCTTTACCCAGTCTTTCTATGGCAGAAATTGTGGTGTTTTCTATGCATTTCAATGCTCTCAGCCTCCTCTTGATACAGGAAACTGAGGCACACGACTGCCAAGTGGGGGTTGGGACATGCTCCCAAACACCTCTAAGCACCCACTCGTGCCTACCTATTCCCTGTTATTAACAGGGCAAGTGCCAAGCTGCCCTGTGGGATTATGGGGCAGGCACTGGCTCCAGCCACCTGGGCCAGGGGCTATTCCCGGAACTGCAGATAAGGGCTCCCACCTGGGCCTCTTATCACAGGAACATTCATTCCAGTCTGGCTACTCATTACCTAGGCCCATCCCCTCACTGGGGGCCGGGGGGGGGGGGTGGTGTCCTTGGCTTCCAAACCCAATGCTGAGGATATTTAAGCAGGTGGAGCTGACACTGTTCTCCCAGGTCCCCAATCATCTTGCAGGACACCTTTTATCAAAAAAGCCTTTTTTAATCAGGACCCAGAGGCAGATATGGGGTGCACAGGAAGTTGGGAGGGTCACACCTGACTTTTCTCTGAGGCTTCTGGGACAAGAGGGCGTTGGGGTGGGAATGTTGGGGAAGCAGCCTTAGCAAGGGCTGGGGTGCAGCGGAACCCTGCTGGGGGCAGCTCCAGGATGAGCTGGGGCAGGCGGTCCCTTTGGGAGGAAACAAAGGCCCTGTGTGGTAAGCTTCCTACCCCCCACCCAGAAAGGTCACCTTCCCCAGCACAAAGGCAGCACTGTGAGGCTGGGCCCAGCCAGTGGGGGTAGGGCTGAAGAAATGGCCATTGGGTCCACAGTGGCAGTGCGGGGAGGCAGGTCAGCCTGGCAGGGCCCTCAGGAACATCCAGGTCCCAGAAGAGGCCTAGCCTCCCTCCCATGTCGATCCTGCAGAGGAGTGGAAGGGTTTGGGGGCAACTCAGGTTTTCCCATCTGTTATTGACAGGACCCAGCTGTCAGGTGCGGGGCTGGCTCTGCATCTGGGCTCTTCATGGGCGGTAGCCTGAGGCTGCGCCAGGTCCGGAGCCCATGCTCAGCCACTCACACCTTGACCTCGTCGTCCTCCTCAGCATCGGCAAACGCAAAGGTGTTTGCTTGCACCATGCGGGGCACGGGGGCCCTGCTGCCGGCCTGGGGTGCCCCCCACTCTTCGTCCAGGCTCTCCCAAGAGGCCCGAGCCTGGGGCAGCACCTCCACCAGCTCCCGCCGAGCATCCACCTCAGTGTAGTGGCGGGTGCCCCAGCCTGCTCCCCAGTGCCTGCCAGAGGCCATGTCAGCAGCTGGGCGGGGACACTCTCCCACCGGGCTGACCCTCGCCTCAGCCATTGGGCCCAAGCCAGTGGTTACCCCATTGGGGTAGTGTCCACGGGGTGGAGGGCTTGAGGCAGGGGCTGGGGGGTTTGTGGCAGAGGATGGAGGGTTTGTGGCAGGGGCTGGCGGGGTTGCAGCAGAGGCTGGGGCTGAGGTCTCAGCTGCAGAGGCTTCTGAGAGGCTCATGACCCCCAGCAGCTCGCTGAGGAGAGAGGGCCCAAGGTCGAGGTCCAGGCGGAAGGACAGGAGGGAGTCAGAGCGGCGAAGCTCAGGCTCAGAGGGGAAGGAACTGTCACGGTCTCGGTCACGAGGCTTTTCTGGGCGAGGCAAGCGGGAGATGGTGCAGAACCCGGAGTCCAGGCCTAGAAGAGAAATGGGGAGTGGGGTTAGAGCTGCGTCCTTAACCAGGAATTGAGGAGGGGAGAGCCAAGACCAACCCCAGCTTGCTATGTGGCCTCTGGCAAGTCACTCCCACATCTGGCCTCAGTTTCTCCTATCTCTCCAATATAGTGAACCCCATGGCCTCTTGTGTGGACCTCCTGTCAATCCTGGAAGCTGAAAATGACATAATCCTCATTCCCATTTTGCAGATGAAGAAAGGGAGGCTCGGTTTGGGAGGAGGGGAAAAGCTTGCCTAGGGCCAGTCTGATGAGGTGGAGCCAAGCCTGAGCTTAAATCTCCTGACTTTCAGTCCCAACTGTGAACTTGGCTGTGGCCCCTGGTCTCCTGCCATGAGAGTGGCCGATGGCTAAACATGAACCCACAGCATGTGGGCTGATCACAGGGATGGAACCAGCAGCTAGGGTCTGACTGCACAGAAGTCACAGACTCAAAAGACAGGCAGATGCTCTCCAAGGTTCAGCCCCTGGCTCTTGAGCTAGCTATCAGGCGTGAGACAGTGGGATTACTGAGGATCAGCCCTCCCTGGGGTTCTGGGCAGTGACCTGCAGGGGGAGCACTAGAGGCAGCCACTGGTGGTGGGGGCAAGGCTGCAGGGAAGTGGATGGCCACCAGGTGGCAGCAGGAGACCTGTCCCCAGGTGAGCTGTCCAGCAGAGCCCAGGCCGCACCTGCCTCTCCCACCAGGGCAGGAAGGGCCTCTGGCCTCTGTCCATGTGAGTGATTTTCCAAATTTGTCAGTGTATTTTTAGGAGTGAATTGGTTCCCACTCCTTGACCCCTCCCCATCCACGGTGAGACCAAACTACCGTGTTTCCCTGAAAATAAGACCTAGCCGGACAATCAGCTCTAACGTGTCTTTTGGAGCAAAAATTAATACAATACCTGGTATATCATATCATATCATATCAATTATATTTTAAAGACTCGGTCTTATATTACAGTAAAATAAGACCGGGTCTTATATTAATTTTTGCTCCAAAAGACGCATTAGAGCTGATTGTCCGGCTAGGTCTCATTTTCGAGGAAACAGGGCACTGTGGGGGAAGAGCTCACTTGGAGGCTTGGCTGAACCATCGAACCCTCTGGGCCTCAGCATCTGAAAAATGGGCAAATAACCCAAGCGCTCACCATAGCTGGAGTGGCCATCCGTGGAGCCAGCAGGGCTGCTGTCGAAGCTGAACTTGCTCACCACAAGGCTGTCGTAGGTGGCCTGGTTGAGCTGGGGCAGGGAGATGGCATTCTTGATGATGGGCGAGACGGCGGGTGGAGCAGGCGAGGGAGCCTGTGGGGAAGCTATCCTCCGGGACGGCATCCCCACTCTGCGCACCTGCTGTAGCTTCTTGGCCAGGAAGCTGCGGGGTGAGCGGTGGGTGCCCCCGGAGCCGCCATGGTGGTTGCTGAGAAAGGACGTGTCACCAAAGACATCCCCACCGCGGCCAACGTGCATAGTGTGGCGGAAGTCTCCAAGTGGGGGGCTGATCATGTCTGCAGTCAGCCGCCTCTTCCCCTGTGAGCTGGATACCCAGCCCACGGGCGAGAGCTTGCCCAGGTTCATGGCGGGGGCTCCTCTGGCCCCCTGGGGGCCGGGCATCAGCTCTAGCTGTTCACAGCTGCTGGCACATGCCCACTTAGGGCCTAGGGTGGGTGGTGGGCTGGGATCAGGGTCCACTTCTCAGCCCCCTCCTTCCCAGTGTAAGGCGGTGGACAGAGGCTGCCCCTCTGTTCTCCTAAGGTGCTGCCCCCAAATACTGAGGCTGTGGGCGGTCCATGGCTTGTCTCTCCCTACGGCCTGGCTCCTGGACTGGTGGAAGCAGCTATAGATGGTCTGTTCAAGAACAGAGAAGGCATAAGATGCGCCTCAAACGTGGACAGCCCCTCACTTTCAGGTGGAGACCTGAAAGACAGAGAGAAAAGTGATGATAGGCCTTGGGAATCCTGGGTCCAAATACTAACAGCTAAAGAGAACACACAATGACAGCCAACAACAGGGTGGGGATCACGGACAAAACGCCGAGCAGACACACAAAGGAGGACACACTGTGATTCCATGTATAGGAAATTTAAGAACAGGCAAAACTAAACAGTGATAGAAATCAAAATTGCCGTTGCCTTTGAGTGCCTTTTGATTGGCACAAAAAAATGTCATCAAGCTGTACACTGAAGATGTGTGTATATTACATCTTCAGATGTGTGTATGGTCATACAGGGCCCATTTCTGAAACACCTACTAAGTGCCAATGGCTTACGGTCATCACTCATTTAACCCATACGACAGCCCTGAAGAAGGCACTATATTACAGGGGAGAAACTGAGGCACAAAGAAGTGAAGTGACTTGCCTGAGCCTACACAAAAGGAAATGGTGAAGGGCCTCCCAGATCCCCTGAGCCCCGAGCTACACTGCCTCCTGTTGGCGGGTTGAACGAGTCACTTCCCTTTTCTATGGGTTAAATTGTCTCGATTCAATGGCCAGGAGGTGGTGCTTCGCAAAGGCTTTGAAGAGCTGTGTAAACAGCCTAGCAGAGGTTCCTGAGAACCCTCCGCCTTCAAGGTGCTTCCTGGAAAAAGGATCCTGTGGTCAAAAGTGGCGTTTTCCAGATGCCTCCTTATGCCTGAGCGTATTCTTTATCCTAGTCTGTCACAGTGACGTACGAGCTTTATCATCAGGGAACAAGTTTTGGAAAAAGCTCAGCTGGTGCCGAAAGCTATTCCTTGCCCACTCTCACCCCTCCTAAACTCCCCACAATGCCCATCTTCTCTAAGTGACTCTTGGTCTGACTCTATCCCTTCTCGTATCATCGAAAGTGCTGAAGGCTGAAGGACACCTATGGGCCTATGGTCTGACCACCAGTTTTCCCCTGGCCCAGAGAATAACCAAGTTTGCTCAAGGTCACATCAAGAGAACTAGTTGAGACTTGAATTCAGAGCTTCTGACTCACAAAGCCTTTAACTCGCTCCTGGAGCCCAATCTTGTCTCCCCAGATTGGCAGCACCCTCTGAGGGTGGGGTAGCTGCCTGGATTTTCCTGCCTTCCTCCTTCCCAGCCCCAGCTTGGGCTCTGCACATGGCAAGTGCCAAATACTGGTTTAATCAGGAGATCTTCATGCCACAGGATAACCTTCATGCCAAAGGATTGCCCCTTGCCACCCTCCGAGGGAGGTTAGGTAGGGGATTCAATGGCCTCACCATGTGACCTTGGGCAAGTCACTTACCTCCACAGGCCTGGAACCTCAGCCGATAAAAGCTGATAATAATCCCAAACAAGAACTTTGCTGCCACCTCCAAACATAAAAATCTCAATACTTGCCCTTTGACTATTATTTGAAATTCAAAATAGGTTAAATAACAAGATAAAAACAAAGAAGCCAATAAAACAAAGCTTGCTTTGTTTTCCAACTACATTCTCTTCCCTTTCCAACATCTGATCCTCCCCCAATCCTAACTCCTCCCCCTGGGGGGTGGGGTATTCTGAATCATCCCTTTCCCTGGCACCCATGGCACCAAGAAGTCCGCGTGGAATGTTTGTTGTAGTTATGAGGCGCTCTGCAGTTGGCCAGCCATTACATGATGTCACCCGACTCTCCAACAGCCCCACGCAGCTGCAGGGTTAGCCCATTTCACAGGGAGAGCCAAGGTTCAGAGGGAAGGGACTTGGCCAAGGTCACACAGCAGGTACATGCCACAGGCCAGGCTTCCCTGCTTTGCAGATGAAGGATGAATCTCTGTGGAAAGGAATTGGGGGGCGGGATGGGTCATTCTGAAATGTCATATGGTGGGGTCACTGTGTCTGCCATGTGACCACATCCAACTCTCTCCTGGTCCCCCAACTCCCAGGCTTCTTGAAGCAAGTCTCTCCTCTCCTCCCATGGCCACTGCAACTTGGGAGACAAGCTTCTACCCCAATCTTGTGATGGTGCCACCTCCCAAATCCTCTGGGCACCTCCGAGAGGTTTCCACCTGCCCACTGCAGTAGAGACAATGCCATCTTTTGGGGCCGAAGGCAGGACACTGTTACTGGGGACAGCTTTTTCCCACGTGGAAAATCAGAACAGCATCAAAAGCTGGTCCTCTCCCAGGAGAGTTGTAAGAGTGGAAAGTGCTGTAGTTAAACCTCCAGTTGCTGGAGCAGGGTAGCTCCAGGGTCAAATCCAACATCCTTATACTAACATCTCTCATTCTGGGGATGCGTGGTGGCAGCTATTTGGCACTTGATGCAGACCACAGGGTATTGCTGGTGATCACTCGATCACCACACACTCTGCCCCACCAGGCCCTGGAGTAAGCAGGGCTCGGGTTGTCCTGTACAAGGCCTATCTCCCCTCACTAGGGCTGGAATACTACCTGCTAATGCTCACAGCACCCATTTCACAGATGAAAAAAAGGCACAGAATGGGAATTATCTTGCCCCAGATCGCAGAGTAGAAAAAGGGAGTGGCTGGGAACATCCCGGGATTCTGCTAACATCAGGAGTAAGCGTTGGGGGCTGGTGGCGGTGGGTGAAGGCTCTAGGAGCATAGGGGAGAGTTGTGGGAAAAGGCCATAGCCAGCCGGGGAGCCGGGGAAGGACAGGCCTGGGAGGGAGGAGAAACTCAGCTCTGCAGATTCAGTGTGCCTGTGACCTGGGTAAGAGTGGTTACCGTGCAGCCTCGGCGTCCCAGGAGTCTTTATATTTACTCCGTAGAGAATAGTCAGGCCTGGGCACATGGTGGGAGCTTACTCAATGGTGGTAATGACCGCAAAGACAGGGTTTGAGGCCCCAGGCAGGGACCCTGCATGGGGAGAGGCCAACAGGGGCCACTGTGGAGGCACATGTGGATGGAGGCAGACCAGGAACTAGTCTGACCGCAGGTGGGAAGGCAGAGGCGCAGGCGGGGGAGGGGGGGGCGTCCGCACCTTGGCGCTCACCTGGGGGTCACCCGCAAGGCCGCCACCTCTTATCCTGGAGGCCACTCGCGTGCACACAGCCCCCTCCCCATAAGGGTACCCTGGGTAACACCACTCCTACCTATGGACAGCGGGGCCCTATTGGTTAGGGCTACTGTGGCCCCTGGAATAGGGGTGAACTCCTTGGGGGCTGGCTTCTCATGCTCCTCAAAGGGTAGCCGCTTCAGGTGGAGAGACAGCCAAACTAGGAGCGGGTTAAGAGGAGGGTGCACAATGGGCCATAAGGGAGGTAGGAGGAACGGGGAGAGACGCTTCCAGCCCCTCCATGCCAAGTTACAGCCAAGTCAGCCCTTCACTGGGCGAGGCAGAGCGCTACCGGCCAAATCTCCCACAGACCTGGGTTATAGAGCCCGCGCCGCGTTTCGTGCCGCGGTGGCCTCCAGGTCAGTTCCTTCGCCTCTCTGAGCCTCAATTTCCCGGTCTAGAAAATGGGCTTCAGACTTGGCGGGTCTTGAGTGGTTGGGGCAAGGATAGAGCAACTCGAGGGCAGTTGGGATTGCAAGTCCGGGAAAGGCTTTAGCCATAAAATATTCCTTCT
Organism: Rhinolophus sinicus; assembly: GCF_057876585.1. NCBI lineage: Eukaryota > Metazoa > Chordata > Mammalia > Chiroptera > Rhinolophidae > Rhinolophus > Rhinolophus sinicus. Next base: position 11,147,223 of record NC_142501.1, read on the forward strand.
GGGGGGCAGGAGGTTCGAATGTGGAAAAGTCGCTCCGCGGGGGAAGGGGACAGCCGGCTGCCTTGGCCCGAGGGGAACCGGACGAGATGACCTCATCTGCTGCTCCGGCCTGGAATGCAGCGGTTGGGGAGGGGGCAGGGTGCCTGGTCCATGTCCCCAGCGGGACCCCACCCCCCCACTTCCCGCTCTCTGCGCCGGCTTCGTCAAGGGGCCCGACATTCCTACACATCGCCCCCTCCCGGTTCCTTCGCTTCCCTTCGCAGGGCAGGAAGGAGCTTAGACGGACCTCGCTCGCCCCCTCCTCCCGCCACCCGGTTTACCGCTCCTTCCCTCCAATTCTCTGCCCCGCTCCGCCTGCCGGGAACACGGAAAAACCACCCGAAAACTTGGAGCGTTCCGGCACCACTCCGCGCCCCGCGCTCCAGGCCTTCCTGTTGGCTCCGGGGCGCCTTCGGCAGGCCGTCCCCTCCCCCGTCCCAGCCCGAAGAGCCTAGGAGGGTGCCGAGTCTCTGCGGGCGCCTCATACCCCCGCCACGTCCATGACCACCCGAGGCTGGGGACCCGCGGGCCAGCTCGCTGTTACCTTCTCTCCGCGAGCCCCGGGGACAAGGGCGAGGGCGAACGCGGTAGCAGTGGCGGCGGCGGGAGCGCGTCCCGGCGCGCAGCCGGGGCGAGTCGCTGGGCCGGTCTGCGCCGCCCTGGCCGCGGGCTCCGCGGGCTGGCTCCGGGGCGGGGGCGGGGTGTGGGCGCGCGCCCTCCTCCCGCCTTCCCCCTCCCGGCCGCGGGCGGGGCGCCGGCCCCCTCTAGGGCACCCAGCACACCGCCCCGAGCGGCGGCTAGGGCTGGAGGGGGAGCGGCGGGGGCGCCAGGCCAGCGGTCCGGGGCAGGAGGAGCACGGGAATGCGCGGGTTGCCAGGGCTAAGCGACTTGGGTCGCCTGCAGCCAAAGTCCTCCCCCACCGGCTCCCCGGGTGGCCTTGGGGCGCCCTGACTTGCTAACTCGCTCCTGGGCATCCCAGGCGCTCCCTGAGGGAGTTTGGGGAACCGGGAAGCCTGACCTCGGAGACTTTGAATGCCTGAGAGGCTCGCTTAGATCTTGAGTTCTGCCAACTGGGGTGCCTACTCCGTTTTTCCCAACCCTCCATTTCTTTCAATCCTATACAGGCCCCGCGGGTGCCAGGACACAGACTTGAGCCAGACTGGGGGCAGGCCACTGGCAGAGTGGTGTGGTGTGGTGGTCAAGAATATGGGACCCTGGAACCCAACAGCCTGGCTTCTTAGTCTGCCCTGGCCACTATTTCCCTTTGCTGTGCCTTAGTCTCCCTACCTGTAAAATGGATAAAAGCAGGCATCAGATGTTATGTTATTAACTGTTCTCTGCTCCGTCAGCACCTAGGAGGCTTGCTGAACAGGTAAATGAGATCACACCTCAGATAAATAGATTCAGAAAGCTTTATTGGGCACCCCTCAACCCTGCCCTTGAGGGTCAGGGATCCAGCTATGCACAGGACACTACCCTACCCCGTGTCATCCTCAAGGAGAGGAGAGAGATCTCTGATTCTTGCTTCATGTTGTTTTGTTCTCTGATACTCCCCTCAGACTGCGAGCTCCCAGAGGACAGGAAGGAAGTCCTGAGGACTGTTCTGAACACCGAGAGACCCCTAACATAGCTTGCAGGGGGGCAGGGGCTCACCAAGGTTTGTAAAGGACACGTAGCCACGACACATACCTGGTAGGAGACAGCACCAGCAAAGGCTTGGAACTATGGATCTGCGCGGAGGAGACAGGTGTGGCTGGAGAAAATGGTCTGAGCCCTGACCTGGCAGATGAGGAGCCCTGTTTACACACAGATGGAGGAGACTAGGTTTTGTTCAGAGTGCTGCGGCTTTTTCCTTGGCTCTCTGAATCCTCATGCTGGCCAACAAGGGAGGGGGTTATTTGCACAGCTGGAAAAATGGAGAAACTGAGGCATAAAGCATTCCAGCACTTGCTCAAGTGTCACAGCAGTAGGGCTGAGACTGCAGTGCATCAGAGCTCTTTTCCTGGCGTCAGGCTTTGTCCCAGGGAGAATTGGGGACAGTCTCAGAGGTTCTAAAGAGCATGGATGAGGAAGGGAGCTGCTCCTGAGAGGCAGCGACCAGTGGGTTGGGGGCACAGTCAAGGGCTGGGAGAGAACTGGGCCAGTTATTGAGTGCTTAAACTCGGGCCAGCTGTCCAGCCTCACCGAAGCAGGTATGGGAAGCCAGTAGGCAGTGTGATCAGGTGTGCATTTGAAAGCTCTTGGGTGAGCGCAGAAGGTACTGGAAGGACAGTGATGGAGGCAGGAACTACACATGGCAGTAGTAATAACCAGTAGTAATAACCAGCCTTACAGCCTCTTAACGCATTATCACATTTAATCCTCATGAGAGCCCCGTAGGGACAATACTGCCTGCCATCATGTTCCTTTTGCAGAGAAGTGAAGGGACTTGCTTAAAGCCATCCACTGTGGCAGGATGTCCATACTTCCCACTTTGCCCAGGACAGTCTCAGGTGACACCTACTGTCCCAGCATAATTAATAGCACTACCTTTCACTTTCAAAGGTGACCTGGTTAGACAATAAATTACATGTCACTCTAGTCAGAGGGTCCTCGGAGCAGCTGGCAAAGAAAGCAGTTGGTGTGATATCAGAGGCCCTGAAACCAAATCCTGGCCATTGGCTTCCCAGCCATTGTGTGACTGAGGGCAAGCTGCTTGGCCTCTCTGACCCTCAAGTTGCTTGTCTATAAAATGGGTATAATTCCAGTAAGGATATTTGCTACTCATGGATATTTACTACTTATTGTGAGTCGCAGAGAGATGGCTAAGAAAGTGGTCTTACTGGAAATGGTTACAATCTGCCACATACTTGCTCCATCTTCTTAACTCTAGGCCGGGGGGGGGTGGGCAAGGGAACTTCTTATTATGTGTTAGACACTTTGTCTCCACTAGCTCACTGTTAGGAAACCTGTGAATCAGGAATTCTTTGCCCCATTTCACAGATGAGTAAATGGAGGCTGAGAAGAGCTCTCTCTACTTATTCAAAGTCTCTCCAGATAGGAGTACCCCTCCATGTAGGCTGCATTCCTGTTCCTGGCTCACTCCTGATTTAAGTATGGAACTCAGTTTTTCCCTCTGGAAAATGGGAGAAAGGGAGGGGTCTAGGCATCCCTGTGAAGGATGCAGGGATGGGCAGTCCCCATTTCCCTTGGTTTTCTTCTCCCTCAATTTCCTGTGGTCCCTTTTCCCTGTCAAGAGGCTGTGTGCAGTAGCGCAGGGGTTAACTCTGGCAGAACTGTAATCACCGTGCAGAATGCAGAACAAATGCTTGCCAGCTGGGGCCTGGGGGCTGCTAGGTGGGACTGGCTGCCTGGAGCTCAGGAACCCCCATCTTCTTGCCTGTCCTAGAGGAACCAGGCCCCTTGGGCCATATAATCACAGAGCTCAGCTGCTCCCTCAACTCACCCCTGCAGGTTGGGTGGGCTGAGGCATGGGGCTTATTATGGGAAGGAGGAAGTTTCTGGGCAGGGAGTCTTCTACGATGGAGCTAGGGCAAAGGGGGCAAGGCACAGCTAGAGAGGGGCACTTTCCCCTTGGGGACTCAGAAATGCCAATGGCTGCCCACCAGGCTCCAGTGAAGTTCGGAGTGGGAGCCTTGAGCTGAGTAAGCTGGCTACCAGCCCCCAGCTCAGCCCTCCCTAGGGCACAGGCATCATTTCCATCCCAAAGTCTGGCTGGGCTTTTGCTCAGTTTATACATCTGCTCACTGACCTATTGATTGGTCTGCCCAGTCCTCTATCTCTTGAGTGTCCACTGGTCCATCTATACACAGATGCAATTGTCAATCTATCCATCTACCCACGCCCCACCCATCCATTTACCCACATACTCACCCACCCATCCATTCACCTAACCACTTACACACCCCTCAGTTGACCCACTACCTATACCCCTGCCCATTCATCCATCTACCCTCCCTCCCACCCATCCATCCCCTGACATGCCCATGCACCCTTCCACCCCCATCCATTGACCTACCTATATATCCACCCACCAACTCCATGCATCCGTTGATCCACTGCCCACACCCGCACCCATCTCCCACCCACTTGTCCCTCCACAATTCTCCCACTCATTTCCTGTCTATCCTGTGACGCTCATGTCGACTCATACCTGGCCTCTGCTGACTAACGTGGGTCTTTGCGTACGTCCTCATCTTTCTCACATGCAGAAACCTCGCTCACCTTCCTCAGTGGGACTCCCTTGGGCAAAACATCCTGGAAGTCTGCTTTGAAATGTCACCTCCTCCCGGAGGTCCTCCTTCAGAGCGGGCCTCTCCCCTGCACCTGGTCCATCCTCCATATTGGCATCTGTTGCCCCTGTGAGATCTTCAACAAGACAGTGATATCTGTGTTCCTGGCACATTTGGGGAATGAATGGTCATGGCCAGCATAGGAAGGGGGTCCTTGACCTCCAACTGTACTACAACCACCATAAGGGCAGGTGCCCTCCACCTGGGACCCACTCCAGGGACACACTTCATAGGCTGGACTCCTGGCAGGGGCTCAGACACACCTGGGCATTGCAGGCGGAAGGGGCAGTGTTGGGTTTTCTAAGAGGTTTGTGCTATGGACGAGTTCCCCAGCTAGGGGAGACAGGCAATGGGCCAAGGGGGCTACGGCCCATGCTCCCACTTCTATGACCCAGCATGCATTTCTAGTCAGACAAACCTGAGTTCAAATCCCAGCTTTGCCTCTTACTAGCAGAGTGACCTTGGACAAACCACTGCCTTGCCTGGGCCACATTTGAATCATCTGTGATGAGCTATGAAGTTCACTGCCTGACCCATGACAAAGGAAGGGTAGCTATTATTATTGCTATTGTTATAATTTTCCTTTCCCCAGGAGGTGATTGCATCTTAAGTAAGGAGGTGATTTCACGTTAAGTAAGTGCCTGCTGTGGGCCAGGGCAAGGCTAGGAACCTTGTGAGGAGGCAGCGGTGAGAAAGAAATGGTGAGAAAGAAATGCCGTCCCTGCTCTCTGGAGTCATAGCCTGGAGGGGAAGACAAAGGCCAGGATATTGATCAGGATAAAGGACCAAAACAGTAGTAGAAGGGGCCGGGAGGCAGAGGACTGCCTGAGGAGGTCCAGGGGGGCTTACTGGAGGAGGTGGCATTTGAGGTGGGCCTCGTGTCTTGGGGTAAGATTGCCAATAGGTAGAGCAGAGGAGAAAGCAGGCCTCAGGAGTCGATGAGCTGGGAGGGGCCCAGCAGAGGGGAGAGAGGCCTTGAACACACTGCTAAGGGCGGAGGGGCGTGGGAGGGCCCTCTGTGACGTGGGCTAGGCTGGGCACTGCCTTGCCCCCTGTGACGGCTGCCCTTAGGTGTCACAGACCCTGGGCCTTGGGATCCTTGGGGGTTCCCATTTCATTAGCAGAGGCCAGGCAGCAGTCTGGCCCAAGATTCCCCCCACCGCCCACCCCCCGCTGACTTTGGAAGAGGAATGTGCTGTGAGGGAGCCAGGGGATAGAGACCCTCCTGGAAGGAACCTTAATCCTCTAGTTCCTTCCTCAGGCCCCAGAGCCCCAAGAGCCAACACTTGGTGGGGAGTTTCAGGGCCTCAGAGGGCATCTGGGGACACTGAGGCCCAGAGAGGGTAGGACTTGGAGAGCGAGACTGCAGTGGAGCTGGGAGTCCTCAGCTACCATACACCCCACAGCTGCCTTCAGTGTGGGGGAACATCTGTTGAGTGCCTACTGTGTGCCAGCTCCCAGACTCACAGGAAGAAACAGAAGGCTCACAGATAGTTAAGGCTCAGACGGAGCATAGACTTGGCATGGCTTCCAGGAAGGCTACCTGAAGGAGGTGGGATGAGGCTTTACATAGACTGTGCAAACCAGAAGGTGTGACAGCCAGGCTGGGTACACGAAGTGTGTGTGTCTGGCACAAGTACGTGCACCATGGGGAGTTAGCCAGAGTGATGAATGAGATGCTGGCAGTCAGGGCCCTGCCTGGGGCTGGCGGGTGGCCTGGGGGCTGGGTGATGGCAGATTAGTCGCTGGCTGTCCCGCTGGCTGTCCCGCCCTGCTGTTGCTGGAGGTGCTGCCTGGGTGTGAGTGGGTTCTTCGGAGCAGTAAGGTCAGGATGGGAGTTAATCCCCAGGGTATTTTGGAGGGCGTGGCCTCGAGGCCCACTGGGAGAGCAGGGCTCCAGAGGCAGGCAGCTGTCAGGGCAGGAAACGCCTCTGGAATTCCTGGCTCTGGGAAAAGGGCCGGCAGGCTTGTGGAAGAGTTTTCTCAGCCTGAGCCTTCCAGGCCGACTCAACTCTGGATCTCTCACTGCTCCACAGGGAAATGGGGGTGGAGAAGAAGGGCCCCCACCCCTCCAGGCTCCCTTTCTCCTGGAGAACAGGACAAGAAGTCGGAGGGGGGCTGAGGAAGGATGTGGGGTCAGTTCCTTCAGCTCCACCCTAAGGACAGGCAGATGGATAGATGGAGGGGGAGTGGGGGTCTGAGGCCCCTGTAGCTGCAGGGGGTGGGGAGGGACAGCAGAAGGGTCAGGGCCAGGTGACCCTGTCATCCCAGGGGTGATGGGGCTAGGTTGTCCAGAGCTGGGCCTGGTGTCCAGGAGCCTGGATGGAAGGGCAGTTGGGAGGATCCTCCGGGAGACTTTTGTTCTCAATGTGTGTGTGTGTGAGGGGCAGTGTGTGGAGAGAGGAGGGGTGGCGGGGTGGGGGGGCAGGAAAAGTGTTTGACGAGCAGAAACAATGGTCTATTCTCTGTTGTCCAGCCTGGGTTGAGAGATAGGCCTGTGGGCTGGAGGCCAGCCCTGTTTTGCCCTGATCATCTCCAGCGTGGCCTCCTCAGCCAACGGGGCCCTTGAGGCTTCACGTGGCCCTGCCTGGGTGGGGTGGGGGCTCCTTCCTCCCCCTGACTAGGGGTTCATTCCTGGACATGTGGGTCTGTATTCTTCTCACAAAAGCTACCCACTTCAGCTGATGAAGGGTTTTCACGTGCATGACTCCTTTGTGGACGCAGAAACAGAGGAGGGAAAGCAGCTTGCTTGTGGCACCTGGCTGTTCCTTGCAGAGCTGGGAATCGATCCCCGTGCTCCTGGCTGAGTCCTGGGTTCCCGCACTGACACTCCACCCCCACTACTTCTTAGCTCCTGGTTTCCTCCTCCCTTTTTTGGGCTGATGATAAGAGGATGCTTATCAGAAGTGAGGGGGGGCTAATGTTTAATATTCGGCACCTCCTAAGTGCCTGATAAGAGCTTGAGCTCTCACCTGGGTGCTTTACTTGCGTTTGCTCTAGTAATGCTCCCAACACTATCGTGCAGAAGAAACCAAGGCTAAGGCGGTAAAGTGACTTCCTCAGCTTCTCACAGCTTGGAAGTGGTCCCCCTGGATTCCAGCCCAGGTCTGTGGCATCCACAGTGTCTTGCTGCCTCGAGGGCTAAGGATCGGAGACCACGAAGGGGCCATGATCTCAGTCTCAGGATGTGGGAAGGACCTCACGAGTTGCACACACATCCTCCTGAGGCTAGAATTGCTTAGAAGCATCCCTGACTGATGAGTGTTGCCTCTACTTACTGCTCTTTGTAATGGGGAGCCCACTCCAAGAGGACAGCCCTGCCAGTCAAGATTTTCTCCCTGAAATGGAGCAGAAATCAACTCCTTATAACCTCTGCTCACTGCTCCTCCTTCCACCTGCCAGGGCTGCACACAGATGCCCCCGGCTGTTCTCCCTTTCCAAATATCTATCTAGGAGTCAGAAGAGCTAGTTCCCACTAGTCCCAGCTATGGATCGTGGGCAAGTTCCTTGGTCTCCCTGTGCCTCAGTTTTCTCATCTGTAAAATGGGAATGATGATACCTGTGATCAAAGAGATAGCTTGGGAAGGAGCGCCACAAACCCAGGCTGGGGTTGTGTCATAGTTATTATAGATGCTCAGGCTCCTTGTACTTCTCTGAACTGTTTCATGAACTTAACTGTCATATCACAGCAAGTACTCACTAAGCACCTACTTGGCACCTGGCAACAGGGCACAGTTATTGCCTTTGGACTCAGGAATTTGCGCTCCAGCTCACAGAGAGGAGACACAAAAACTCTGAGCACATCCTCATGGGTAAGTAGAGGGTGTGAGGAAACCAGCCCAGAGAGGTGAAGTGACCCATCTGAGGTCTCACAGCATCTTTCCACAGGGTGATTGACCAATTGATGCTCACTAGGCCATTCCCCTGTCAGACTTGCAGGGGTTAATTGGGGTGACTGGTGCCCAGACAAGCAGAAGGAAGGGGCTCATGGAGAGAGAGAGGTGGGGAGGGGGTAGGCCCCTCTAGGTCTCTGACTCCACCTCTGTGGGCAGCTTGAGCCCCTGCCAGCCTCTTGTTGACTCAGCCGGCCTCTCTTTTGCCAAGGCCTGCTGGCCAGAGTGTCCATGGGGAGGGTCAGGCCACATTCTTCTGGTTGGAGCCTGGAGGGTGGCTGGCACCTCCTGGTGGAGTCTGTGTGCTGGTTTGTGGGTGCTGGGAGAGATGCTGGGAAATGTTTTTGGGGATCAAAGCAGGGGAACCAAAGGGCCATGGCAGGGTGAATGTATTAGCTTGGGAACTGGGAACTGGCTCAACTTTCCCATTAATGAACGAGGTGATCTCAGCAAGCTACCACTACCTCCCATGCTCATCCCGCCTCAGTTTCCCGATCCATCAAATGGACACAATAATATAAGCCCAGTCTGCCCTGCCTCATAGCTGTTGGGAGGATCAAAGGAGAAAACGGGTTGGGCCGGACTGAACACCCTTTGTAGTTCAAGGGCCTCCACACATTGACTGGCCAGCCAGCCTGGTGTTCTCTAGGTGAAGTATGTGAAGGGGAAGGGATGCAGGAGCAGCTCTCAGCTGTGGCATGAGTCTGCCCACCATCCCTGCCTCTTCCCCAGGCTCGGCACAGTGACAGGAACAATAATAACACCATCTTCCAGGTGCACAGTGCTTCCGAGTTTACAAAGCCCTTCTATACCCGTTATCTCAGGTCACCCTGTCACCTCCTGCCTCAGGGCCTTTGCACTGCTATTCCTTCTGCCCAGCACATTTCACCCCCACATGTGTGAAAGGCTGCCTCCTTCTCAGCTCAAGTGCCACTTCCTCAGAAGCCTACCAGCCCACCCACCTAAATTAACCCCCCCAGCACCCTCCCTTCCACACCGACTGTCTTGACTTTGTTTATATGGCAGAACCGTCTGCCCCCAGGACTTTAAGCTCCATGAGGGAGGGACCATGACTGCCTTATTCATTGCAATGTCTGGAGATGGATGACAGCCCTCCAAGGTAGCTATTATTGTCCCATCTTATAGGGAGGAGCCTGAGGCTCAGAGAAGCCAAATGACTTGCCCAAGGCCACACAGCCAGGAAGGAATGGAGCCAGCTGGGTGCTCTTTCCAGAGCTGCCCCACAACTTCACTGTCTGTATCCTCTGTAGGACCCACCTGTCACCCTCACAACGTCAGGTCCTTGCCTCCGTATTTATACACCCTAGGTGCTGTGCACATATCTGATGGAAGGTGGGGAGACAAAGATTCACTTTACAAAAGAATATGCCACTGGATTTAACATACAGAGTTCGGTTGCTACACCTTGGGCCAGTGTGGCGGCACCCCAGGGGCCTCCTTGCGCTGCTCAGGAAGGCTGGCTGGCTTAGTAGCCCTCCTAGAATTGCTTCGGCAGCTGCCGGGTGGCCGGATGCCCCACCCCCACCGCCTCTGGGCCTTGAGCCCAGGCCGAAGGCGGATCTGTGGCTGGCACTGCTCCTTTGGTTTGGGGTGGGAACACCACAGGGATTTTAAAAATAAAGGGCCTTGAGACAGTGGCCTGGCCCAGCCGGCCATGGGGCGGGGTGGGGGCCAGACAGGGACAATGGGATGCTGAGGCTTGGGAGCTGTCCACCCACAGGGAGCAGCCAGACCAGGGGAGTCCCATTCTCCCTGCTCCCCAATAGTGTTGCTCTTCCAAGAACATTCCCTCCCCACCTTTCTTAAACATAGGTCTCAAATATTTACTGAGCACCTACTATGTGCTAGTCTTCAATGACTACAGGGTGGGAACATCCAGCCTCTTTCCCTGAACTGCGCTGCTCTCCCCAAAGCAGCCCCTTTCCTCCTTACCCAATCTCAGGCCAGATTATTTATTGAGTGCCTACTATGCGCCAGGCTTGTTCTGGCCTTTCTCCTTTCGGCCTCTCTGCACTTATACTCTCTTAGGCCTCTCCCCCATCTCAGGCCATTCCTATCTCCCTCTCTCTCCTCTGGCCCAGCTAACAGGAAGCAGCCGGAGAGGTCAAGGGCCGCAGGGCCTCCAGAGCTCAGCATCTGTACACACAGGGGCCTGTCTGCAGGGGGAGGGGGGGACTTCCTGTTTATGAGACTCACAAGGACCCCTGGGGCGGTGCCTTGGACAGCTCTCCCAGCAGCCCCTCTAGTCTAGACCTCAATCCTTCCCAGAGAGGCCCCCACATATCCCTACAGGCCCCAAGCAGCTAGCTCAGACCCAGGCCACTGCCCTCCTCCTACGGTGGGGAGGGCAAGAAGGGAGGAGGAGTGAGGAGTCTTTGGAATGGCTAGGAATGTGGGAGTCGAATGTCGAATGTCCGCAGGAAGCATCCATGGCTCCAGGGCCCAGCCCCCCCAAGTCTGGGCACCCTGCCCTGCTTTGATGGGGGAGGGGCTGAGGGAGCTGGGAAGGAGGAGGCCAGACCCCATCCTGCCCCACTGGGGCCACAGAGCTTCAGTTCGAGCTTGACCAGGCTCTGGCAGCCTCAGTCTCATCTCTGGGGAGGGGTGGTAGGCCAGCATCTAACTCTTTCAGCCTTGTTTCTGCACAGTTTCCCTTTGGCCTCCGCCCCTCACTGACTCCATGCCTCACTCAGACCAAGGTGTCACTTCACACCTCAGAGAATCTCTCCAAGTTCAAAGCCCCAGCTGGGTGGGGCGGGGTGGGGTGGGGTGCTGCAGCCGGAGGGGTGGCACTGGCCAAAGGTGTCCCTGGGTAAGCAAACAGCCCTTTCCTCCTCCCTCTCCAGGCAGCCCTGGCCAATCTGTCCAGTTGCCCAACAAATATTGACCAAAGGCCTGAGGGTCAAGGCCAGCTGGAAGAGGCCAGGAAGAGGGAGACCCGCCCTCTCTTGCTCTATCTAACACAGAAGGAGGGGATACCTGTCTTTTGTCTCCTCTCCATACCCACACCACTCAGCTCAGAGTATCTGCAGACAGATCCTTAGGATACAATATCGTCAGTGCTTGAGGCAATCATCCCCTAGAGGGCAGTGGTAGTGAGGAGCCAGCTAATACAGAGGAAGCAGTCACGGAGGGCTTCCTGGAGGAGGCCACCCTCTCAACATGGAAGCCTACAATCAGTGAAGATGTTCCAGCCTCAGGAAACACGGTCAAAGCCATGGCATTTCCAGAGAACTGCTAGCGACATGATGGTGCTGGAGAAAGGCACAGGTGAGGGAGTGAGAGATTTGTGGGAGTGGAGGAATGGGGATGGAGGTTGGGGATGAGATCATTTGTCCTCAAAGCCTGCATGGCTCTGGAGTGCCCTCTTTTGCCCTGCGCCAGGAGGCAGAGGGGAGTCAGTTAAAGGAACTACCATGATTCGGTGTGGCTGTGTGGACATGGGGAGAGAAAGGGCCTGGGGACTGGGACAGGGGCTCTGGCCTCTAGCTTTGCAAAACTGCCCAGACTGCAGGCTTTCCAGCTCCTGAGAGGCCTGCTCCGGGCTGGAGCATCTGAGTACTTCCCCAAGACTCTGGGGCTGCTTGCACAGGCCATCCTATAGTGGTGAATCGAATCCTGGCTCTGCCAAGTTCCAGCTATGTGACCTTGGGCAAGTTATTAACTTCCCTGGCCTGTTTCCACCTATAAAATGGGGCTAAAGACAGGACCTGCTTACGAGGGTTGTTGTGGATGGAATTACTTTAGCAAAGCACCTGGCACTCGTGAGTACTTACTCCAGTGAGCAAGTATTATTAGTAATTGGGGGAAAAAAAAAGTTGGTTTTCCCCCAAGGACATGCTGACAGGTGGGTGGAAGGTGTGTTACCAGAAGAGTCTTCAAAAAAAAGCTACTGGGATTCCCAGACTTGCCTCATCCAAGGGACCCCCTGGACTCTTGTTAAAAATATCAGCTTCCCACCCCCACACTCTGTCCTGGCAGGTCTGGGTGGGGGTGGGACAGGCTTCAGGACTTATAAGGAAGCTCCAGGCCTGAGCCTTCTAGAGACAGGTGTGGGGAACATTCCTCTCTGATGACAACAAGGATTCACTCCAAATGCTTCCTCCTTGGGAAACAATTCCTTCAAAATACCCTTCTAAAAAGCTGTTCTTTATTGAGCATGTGCTGCCTGCTCTAAGCTCTTTCTGTATTAACCCCTAGGATTCTTACAACAATCTTATGACGTGTAGGTACTTAGAATTTCTCTCATCTTACTGATGGGGAAACAGTTCTACAGAAGCTAAGAAGCTTGCCCAAGGTCTCAATAACCCTGTGACCTGTCAGGAGTCAACTTGGTATTTGAACCTGGCGTCAACTTGGTATTTGAACCTGGACATGGGGCCCTTAACCATGAGGTTGTAATTTTCTCACCTGCCTCTAGCCCCTGGGACACTGGATAAGATGCCTCAGGTGGCTTGGAGTAGGAGCTGGAAATTCATACGTATCACTCTTTGTCCTTAAGGTTGTGACTCTTGAATCAAGAAATGGCCAATGGCCGGTCGTGCTTTAAACCCTCTTGGGAGGCAGAAAGCCGATTCAATTTCCTGTGTCCAACTTACTTCCTACAGGTGGTCTCCTGTAGTTTCTGCTCCCTGAGCTGGTTTCCCTGCCTCTAAAATGGGGACGCGGCACCTCCCTTGGTGTCGTCAGTGAGTTGCTGAGACCAGGATTTGGGAACTGTTCTGATTGCAGGTTCTTTGGGACATAGGAGTGGCAGGGGTTGGGGGTGGGGAGGGAGGACAGTCTAGGAGTTGCTCAAACTCACCTGTATCCACGGCTAGGCCCTTTTCCAGCTAGTGTCACAGAGACTCCAGAGGCTGGGACGGTCACACAGTGATGGTAAAGTTGGGGATGGCAGGAGTAAGGGAGTTTGATGGGGAGCTGGCTTCTCCCTTCCAGCCTTATACCCTAACACGCCCTGGCTGGTGGCTGCTAGTGATTCACCAGCTTTAAGCCCGAGTTTCGTCTGAAATCAGGAAACGGGACACTAGAGAGCCTGGGGCATTTTCTGGAGAGCCCAGCGCCCTCCCAGAAACCCGGGGGAGGGGCTACGAGGGGGGAGAGTGGAAGGGAGAAGGCGAAAGGTCTGGCTCCAGAAAATTTGCATCATTCATTATTATCTTTGAGGAGGATTAGAAATCCCCAGGACCTAACAGCCCTGGAAACCATTCACTCATTCATTGAACCCCTTACATGTGTCAGTCGCCATAGACCTAGAGAAGTAAAGTGAAGTTTTCCAGGAGCTTCCTGGTGGGGAGACCACTATGTAATCATGTTTATAAAATTCAGAATCTATGGAGAAGAGATCGATTAAGTTGGGGTTGCAGCACGGATAAGGGGAGGTTTCAACTGTTGAGTTCCACAGTTCTGAGACCCCTCCCTACCAGGAGGAATGACAATGCAGGCGGGGTTCAGATCCTCGTGCCACTTCTGAAGGGCTCTTCTCCCTTCTAGGCCTGATTTTCCCACCTGTGAACTGGACACAGGCGTGGTACCTTTCTCCTGGGAGTCTTAATTCAAAGGGTTAACACACGTAAAGCACTTAGAACAGCACCTGGTGTGTAGTCAGCCTGGTGACATTTTAGCTGTTGTCACTTCAATGGTGGGAGCTGCAGGGGGGCTGCCTGGCAGACAGGGAGAGGGCATTCAGGTGAAGGGCACTGCCTACACAAAGGCCCAGAGTGGGCAGCACATGGGGGTGTTGGATCTCGGTGGGGTGCAGGGAGAGGTGGGAAGGGGCATTTGAAATACTGTCACTCCTTTTGGACTTTCTCCTCAGGGCACAGGGAGCTATGGAAGGCTTGTGAGCAGGCGTCACATGAGAGATCTGAGTACCGAGTGGAAAGACTGGGGCAGGGAGACCAGTGAAGAGATGGCACAGGGGTCCTGGTGAGATAGTGAGGCCTGAACTGGGGCATGGAGAGGCCAGGAGATGAGGACTAGTGGGGGGACACTTAGCTGAACCGACAGTGATGAGATGGTGATTGAGTAGGCACAGTGGCTGAGGTGAATGAAGGCATCCAGGCATGCTGGGAGCCATTGATTCAGAAGATGCTAATACTATACTTAAAAGAGGCTGTTTAAGACGGGCCTTCAAGCGTGTATAGGAGTTGTCCAGGGCACCCATGAGCAGAGGGCAACCCAGGCAGAGGGCCACCAAAAGCAAACGTTTAGGGGTGTGGAAGAGTCTGTGTTTGGAAAAGCAGTGGGTATGGTGAAGTTTGGGGTTGGGGAGGAAATAAAGGGGTCAGGAATTGGGGGGCCTTGGGTGCAATCCTGTAGGTTACTGGGGGTGGGAGTCAGCAGGCTGAGCAGCAGGAAGAGAATTTAAACATCTGTGTTAGTTTCCTGTGGCTGCTGTAACGAATTGCCACAAACTGGGTGGTTTAAAACAACAGAAATTTATACTCTCACCGTTCTGGAGGCCAGAAGTCTGCCATCAAGAGGTCAGCAGGGCTGCACTCAGTCTTGAGGTTGTAGGGGAAGATCCTTCCTTGTCTCTTCCAGCTTCTGGTGGTTCCCGGTTTTCCTCGGCTGTCGCTGCATCACTCCGGTTTGGTTTGCCTGTTTCCACATGGCCTTCTCAGTGTCAGTGATAAGGACACTTGTCATTGGATTTAGGGCCCACCAGGGATAATCCAGGATGGGTTATCTCAAGATCTGTATTTTAATTACATCTGCAAAGACTTTTTCCAAAGCAGGTCATATTTACAGGTTCCAGATGGACCTATCTTTTCTGGGCCACCAGTCAACACGCTACAAGATCCTAAATTCTAATCCCAAACTCTAATCCCAGATGGAGAGCATTTCGCCTTCCCAGTCCTTCTGGGCCTCCCAGACCGTCCAGTCCTGCCACCTTGAGCAGGGACTCCAGGGCTCCGAGGTGTGTGCACCTGTGTGCAGAAGTAGCTCCCTCCCGTCCCCGCGACCTGCGGGGAACGAGCGCCACCGTGCGTCCATCTCGGAGCGGTGCGGACGGAGGCTCCAGCCGAGTCCCTGACCATCGCTTCTGCTCCTCACGGCCTCAGCATGAAGTGGGGGTTATTACCCCCATTTTTTTCAGACGAGGAAACCCCGCTCAGAGAGACTGTGACATGCCAAAGTCACACAACCTTCCACTCCCTTCTGACTCTGAATCCGCCAGCAAAAATCAAACACATGCAGGGCGATGGGGCGGGACCTGCAGACACCCGTGGGCAGCGCGACTACTCGGGGGTCTGTTTCTCGCTCTGTGAAGGGGGCGGGGTGTACACGAGCCCGCCAGGGGGACCCCTTCCCGTTCTCGGGCTCGGAGAGAAACTCGAAGAACCCAGAGCTCAGCCTTTCGCTCAGCCCCGTGGACCGCGCAGCTTCCGAGTCCTTTCAAACATTGGTTGTTTTTGAATTGTTTAGGTGTTTGTTTTTCTCTTAAACGTTTTCATATGTGTGCACTATTTGGTAATTAAAAAAATATATATTTACTGGGTAAGAACTTTAGGCGGGCCTCCAGTTCCTCTCTGTAAGGCCATAAACTGATGGCAATTTCTCCCACCTTCTTCTAGGGATGAGGTATACAAATACACATCTATACATGTATAATCACCACTACTACCCTCATTTTTAAAAAAACAGAAGGTGGCATGCAATATACATTTCTGCATTTGCTTTTGTCACTTAATGACGTTTTTGCATTGAATCCATATGATTACATATAACTTATTTGGGGAGTACAATTTTCTATTGAAACATACCGGAGGTGCCAAAAAATGTATACACATTTTAAGAGATGTTATCTATGCTCAAGCAGTAGTTCGCGGTAATCAGAAGTGTCTGGACGCTGATGGGAACCACTTTGAGCACCTTTTGTAACTGCAGAAGTCAAACGTGACCTGTATTCATCTTTTGTTATCGGTATATATTGAGTATTACATTTAATATAGTTTTTTTCTTTCTTAAGATGTGTATACATTTTTTGGCACCCTCTGTATATACACACAAAAATCCTAAGTGCATACAGAGTGAACACAGCATGTAGCTAGCACTCAGACAAAGACATAGAACCCAACCAGCCCCTCATGAGCCCCTTGTGCCCCCTTCTAACTCCCCACAAAGGGAACCATTTTGATATGGATCTGTTTTTGTTCTCTATGGAATCATGTCCTCTTCTCTGTGCAGCTTCTTTCACTCAACATTACGTCTGTGGGATCCATTCGTGTTGTTGCCTGTAATTGCATAGCATTTATTCGCATTGCTGTGTAGTACTCCAGTGTCTGAGTATACCAGACTTTATTTTATCCATTCTACTATTAATGGACGTTTGGGTTGTTTCCAGGTTTTGCCTATTACAAATAGTGTTGCTATGAACGTTCTAGTGCAGTATGTATCTTTTGGTGAAGATGTGTATACATTGCTGTTGGGCATAGTCCATAGAAATAGACTTGCTGGGTCAAAGGTCTGTGTATGTTCTGTTTCAGCAGAAGCTGCCAAAACATCTTCCAAAGTGATGGTAACAATTGACATTCCCACCTGTAAATTCTTATTACTCTACATCTCACCCACATGTGGTATTGTCTGCTTTTTTTACGTTAGCCATTCTGGCAGGTGTATAGTGCTATTGCATTGTGATTTTAATTTGTATTTCCCTGATTACTTATGAAGCTGAGCACCTTTTCACATGTTTATTGGCCATTTTGGGTATTCTCATTTATCTGTAAGTCTTTTGCTCATTTTTCTATTGGGGTGTCTCCTTTTTTCATGTTGATTTATAGTTCTTTATAGATTCCAAGTAGTTTTTTGCGTATATGTTGCAGATATCCTCTCCCACTTTGTGGGTTGTCTTTGAATTTTTCTAAATGTACTTTTTTGTTGTTGTTGAACATAGTTCTTAATTTTAATATAGTCCAATGTATCTTTTTTATTTAGTGGTTAGTACTTTTGTTTTTGGTTTAAGAAAACTTTGTCTGTTCCAAGGTCATGAAGACATTCTTTGGTGCTTTCTTCTAAGGCAGGGGTGTCCAAACTTCTTTCAACGTTTTTTACCAAGGGCCATATGCGGTAAAATACACAAACAGCCGGGCCACTCACTTGAGGTGAAGTATGTATTGCCTCACCTGGTTTATTTAAGTAAACTAAGTATATTTTTGGAATTTTCTGTGGGCCAATTAACAATGGATTGCAGGCCGCAGTTTTGACACCCCTGTTCTAAGGCTTTATTGTTTTAACCTTTCACATTTGGGTCTGGAATTTATTTCTGTTTATGGTGTGAGGTAGGGATTGTGGTAGGCTGAAAACGGACTCTGAAAAGATGGGCATATCCTAATCCCCGGAGCCTGTGAATGTTACCTTATGTGGTGAAGTATTTGTAGATGTGATTAAGTTAAGGATATTGAGATGGGGAGATTATCCTGGATTTTCTAGTTGGGTCCTAAATAGAACCACATGTGTCCTTATAAAAGGGAGGCAGAAAGAGATTTTACACTCACATACACACTCACCCACCCCCACCCCCATCCTCACACGGAAGCCATATGAAGATGGAACAGAGAGAGATAAGAGATTTGAAGGTGCTGGCCTTGGCAATTAGATTGATACAGTCATTAATCAAGGAATGCCGGCAGCTCCAGAAGCTGGAAGAAGCAATAAACGGATTCTCCTATAGGGCCTCCAGCGGGAGCTTGGCCTTGCTAACACTTTGATTTTGGCCCAGTGATACTGATTTGGGACTTTTGGCCTCCAGAACTGTAAAGGTATGAAGTTCTATTGTTTTAAGCCCCAAGTTTGTGTTAATTATTATTATTTTTTTACTGCAGCACAGGAAGCTATGACAGGGGTCAAGAAACATTAATCCCCCCAATAGTCTATCCAGTTGACCCAGCACCATTTACATAAAAGATCGTCCTTCTCCCACTGCACTGCAGTGTCACTTTGTCACAGATCAGGTGTGGGTTTGTTTCTGGACTCTATTCTATTCCATTAGTCTGTTTTTCTATTCTTGTACCAACACCACACTGTTTAAATTCCAGTACTTATAATAGTTCTTGATATCGGGTACAGTAAGTTCTCTAGTTTCGTTCTTTATTTTTGTATTTTATATAGATGGCTTTTCCTTTGCATCTCCATATAAATTTTAGGATCAGCTTATTAATTTCAGGGAAAAACCTTTTGGGAGTTTGAATGGGACTGCGTTGAATCTGTAACGTAATTAGAGAAGACTTGATATGCTTATAATATTGTCTTCTAGTCCATGAAAATGATATATTCCTCAATTTATTTAGATCTTACTTAATTTCACACGATAATGTTATTAAAAATTTTAAATTAAGATATAATTCACATACGATAAAATTCACTCCTTTAAAAGTGTACAATCTAGTGGTTTTTTAGTATATTTACAAAATTGTACAATCATCACCACTAATTCCAGAATATTTTTATCATCCCAAAAAGAAACCCCGTACCCATTAGCTGTCTTTCCCTGCTCCCCACTCCCTCCAGCCCCTGGCAACCACCAATCTACTTTCTGTGTCTATGGATTTACATATGCTGGACTTTCCATATAAATGAAAGCATACAATATATGTCCTTTTGTGTCTGGCTTCTTCCACTTAGCATAGTGTTTTCAGTTTTCACCCATGTTGTAGCATGTATCAAAACTCCATTTCTTTTTATAGCTGAATAATAGTTCATTGTGTGGATATACACGTTTTGTTCATCCATGTATCTGTTGATGGACATTTGGGTTGTTTCCACTTTGGGGCTTTTACGAATAATGCTGCTATGAACATCATGTGTAAGCTTTTGTGTGGGCATATATTTTCAATTCTCTTGGTTATTTTATACTTAGGAGTGAAATTGCTGGGTCATGTGGCAACTTTATATTTAACTTCTTGAAAAACTGCTAAACTGTTTTCCAAAGCTGCTGCACCATTTTTCTTTCCCACCAGCAATGTGAGAGAGTTCTCATTTCTCCACATCCTGGCCAACACTTATTGTTTGTCACGCTGATTATAACCATCCTAGTGGGTGTGAAATCGGATCTCATTGTGGTTTTTATTTGCATTTTCCCAATGACTACTATACAATAATACTTTGTAGTTTTCAGTTAGAGGACTTGCACACCTTTTAATTTACTTGATACTCTTATAGATGGTTTCATTTTTTTAAAATAGATTTTGTGTGTGTGTGAGCAGTTTTAGGTTCACAACAAAATTGAGTGGAAAGTACAGAAGTTCCCCTGTATCTCCTGCTTCCACACATACCCAGCTTCCCCCACTGTCAACATCCCGTTGTTTCAGTCAATGAAACTACATTCAGTCAATGAAACCCCAAGTCCATAGTTTACAGTAGGGTTCACGCTTGGTGGTGTACATTCTATGGGTTTGGACAAATGTGCAATGACATGTACCTACCATTATGATACCACACAGAATAGTCTCACTGCCCTAAAGTCCTCTCTGTTCATCCTGTTCATCCTGTCCTTCGTCCATCCCCTGGCAATCACCGATCTTTATACCATCTCCATAGTTTTGCCTTTTCCAGAATGTCATATAGTTGGAATCATACAATATGTAGCCTTTTCAGATTGGCTTCTTTGGTTCTTCCATGGTTTGATAGCTCATTTTTTTTGGCGCTGAATAACATTCCATTGTCTGGATGCAGCATAGTTTATTTATCCATTCACTTACTGAAGGACTTCTTTGTGGTCCCATGTTTTGGCAATTATGAATAAAGCTGCTGTAAACATCCCTGTGCAGGGTTTTGTGTGGACTTAAGTTTTCAACTCATATGGGTAAATGCTAAGGAGTGTGATTGCTGGATCATATGGTAAGGTATGCTTACTTTTTTTTTTCTTTTATAGATTTTATTGGGGAAGGGGAGCAGGACTTTATTGGGGAACAGTGTGTACTTCCAGGACTTTTCCAAGTCAAGTTGTTGTCCTTTCAATCTTAGTTGTGGAGGGCGCAGCTCAGCTCCAGGTCCAGTTGCCGTTGCTAGTTGCAGGGGGCGCTGCCCACCATCCCTTGCAGGAGTTGAACCGGCAACCTTGTGGTTGAGAGGATGCGCTCCAACCAACTGAGCCATCCGGGAGGCAGCTCAGCTCAAGGTGCTGTGTTCAATCTTAGTTGCAGGGGGCAGAGCCCACCATCCCTTGCGGGACTCGAGGAATTGAACTGGCAACCTTGTGGTTGAGAGCCCACTGGCCCATGTGGGAATCGAACCGGCAGCCTTCGGAGTTAGGAGCATGAAGCTCTAACCACCTGAGCCACGGGGCTGGCCCAGGTATGCTTACTTTTGTAAGAAACTGCCGAATTGTCTTCCAAAGTGTCTGCACCATTTTTCATTCCCACCATTAATGGATGAGCATTACTGTTGCTCCACATCCTCGCCAGGATTTGGTGCTGTCGGTGTTTTGGATTTTGACCATTCTCTAAAAGGTACTATGAGTTGTTTGAATTTGCAATTCTCTAATGACATATGATGTTGAGCATCTTTTTAAATGTTTATTTGCCATCTGTACATCGCATTTGGAGGTATCTGTTCAGATCTTTTGCTCCTTTTTTTAGACAGGTTGTTAATTTTCTTATCGTTGAGTTTTAAAGTTTTGTATATTTTGAATAACAGTCCTTTATTGGGTATATCTTTTGAAATATTTTCTCCCAGTCTTTGGGTTGTCTGCTCATTTTCCTGACATTATCTTTTGCAGAGCACAAGTTTTAAATTTTAATGAAGTGTCCAGGTTATCAATTATTTCTTTCATGGATTGTGCCTTTGGTATTGTATCTAAAAAGTCATCACCAAACCCAAGGTCATCTAGATTTTCTCCTATGTTATCTTCTAGGAGTTTAATGGTTTTAGTTTTAAAATGTTGTTTCATATTTGTGGCCAGTGAATAGAAATATAGTTGATTTTGTATATTGATCCTATCTCTAGTGACTTTGCTAAATTCACATAAATTTATTCAGAGATGTGTTTTAAAATCACCTACCATGGCTATAAATTTGTGCGTTGCTCCTGTTATTTCCATTAAGTTTTGCTTGTATTTTGAAACTCTTCTATTGGGTACATACAGATTTGGGGTTATGATATCTTCCTGCTTGAAATGTCCCTTTTATTTCTAGAATCTTCCTTCTTAAAGTCTGCTTGGTAACATTGAGACAGCTACAGTAGAGTTTTTGGGTGTTGTTGGTGTAGTATATCTCTTCTATCCTTTCGTTTTCAACCTTTCTGTGTTCTTATATTTAAATGATGTCTCTTATAAGCAGCTTATAGTTGGGTTTGTTATTTTTATCTAGTCTGACAATCTTTTTTTTCTTTTTAAAGATTTTATTGGGGAAGGGGAACAGGACTTTATTGGGGAACACTGTGTACTTCCAGGCCTTTTTTTTTTTTTCCAAGTCAAGTTGTTGTCCTTTCAATCTCAGTTGTGGAAGGGCACGTTCAGCTTCAAGTTGTTGTTCTTTCAGTCTTAGTTGTGGAGGGTGCAGCTCAGCTCCAGGTCCAGTTGCTGTTGCTAGTTGCAGGGGGCACAGCCCACCACCCCTTGGGGGAGTCGAACCGGCAACCTTGTGGTTGAGAGGATGCGCTCCAACCAACTGAGCCATCCGGGAGGCAGCTCAGTTCAAGGTGTCGTGTTCAACCTTAGTTGCAGGGGGCGCTGCCCACCATCCCTTGCGGGACTCGAGGAATCGAACCGGCAACCTTGTGGTTGAGAGCCCACTGGCCCATGTGGGAATCGGACCAGCAGCCTTCGAAGTTAGGAGCATGGAGCTCTAACCACCTGAGCCACCGGGCCGGCCCCTAGTCTGACAATCTTATCTTTCACTTGGAATATTTGAAGTAATTAAAAAAACACACTACATCCAATTTAATCAGCAGGAATTGAGTATTTGAAGTAAAACATGAATCAGCTGTTTTACACATTCCCCTACTTCCCCTCCAACCTACTTTCCAGTTACTATTGTTTATATTATTTTTGCTTTGTTGGAGTTTATGACATTTAAATTATGTTTTTTTCACCGTAACATCTTCACTTGTTTAGTTTTAATTCTCTGTTGAAGTGGATTTGATGCTCACCTCAGTCCTTTCCCCCCAGCTTCTCCATTTCTTTTTTTTTAATTTTTTAATTTTTTTATTAAATTTATTGGGGTGACAATTGTTAGCAAAATTACATAGATTTCAGGTGTACAATTCTGTATTACATCATCTATAAATCCCATTGTGTGTTCATCACCCAGAGTCAGTTCTCCTTCCATCACCATATATTCGATCCCCCTTACCCTCATCTCCCACCCCCCAGCTTCTCCATTTCTGAGTTCATTTATTTAGAGTCGTTTCTTAGTTGGCTGCTTGTCATTGTCAAGTTGTCTTTCAAGAGGGGCTCATATGAGCTTTATGTTATTACTTTTAACAATACGAAATCACCACCATAAAGACACAAACATATAAAATAAAGCAAAACCAAATAAAACCATACCAAGATGCTCTTGTGGGCTCCGCATAGTACATAGTATTTGTTTTCATTTCAGCTCTCCTTTGATCTTAGAAATGGTGGCTCTTAGTGAGATTTCATTCAAAACAGTGGTGGTTTCCACTTCACCTCCAGGAGACTGGCTAAAATTACACTGACCACATCAAGTGCTGGTGAGGATGTGGAACTCACACCCACTACCACCGGTGGGAGTGTAAGATGGTACAAATGTCTGGCAAGGCTGTGTGTCAGATCTGCTGAGGCTGAATATATGAAGGACTGACAATTAAGTTTGCGAACTCATCCTAGAAAAAGTGCTACATACCTCATTGCTGAATATCACTATGGTCACCTTCGAAGTCCTCCCCTTGGGAAGCTATGCACCGACACCAGCACCTAGTCCACCCTTCAAAGCAGTTTTGGAACTCTTTTTCTGGAATGGCCATCAGAGCTATCGTCGTATTACCCTTCATGTCCTGAATGTCATCAAAATGTCTTCCTTTCAGTGTTTCCTTTATCTTCAGGTAAAGAAAGAAGTCACTGGGGGCCAGAGCAGGTGAGTAGGGAGGGTGTTCCAATACAGTTATTTGTTTACTGGCTATAAACTCCCTTTCAGTGAGTGTGAGCTGAAAAGTGTGAGCTCCCAACAGTGCCGTGTGAGCTGGTGCATTGTTGTGATGCAAGAGCTCCTTCGGGACCATTTTTGCACATACCTTTCTCATGACAAGATACTCAGTTAAGATTTTCCGACTGTTTCTCTATCGATGCTTTACTTGGTCTGCTATGCTTCTCACGGTCAGCTGATGATCTTGACGCACAATTCGATGAATTTTGCAATGTTTTCATCAATTCTGCTTGTTACTGGCCGCCCTGACCTCTCTTCATCAGCGATGTGTTCTCTCCCCTCAGAAAAACATTTAATCCATGTACACTGCCGTTTTCTTCATGGCATTATTCCCATAAACTTGGACTAACATGTCCCTAATTTCACTTCCACTTTTGCCAAGTTTAACAAGAAATTTCATGTGTATTCGTTGCTCTAATTCAAGCTCAGACATTCTCATGACGGTACAAAAAAACATGCAACAACAATGAATGCTACTCAGCAAGACACCGCCACATGTTGACACGAACACAGCTGTGAGACACTGATATACCAAGCTTATGAAACCTTCCCGAGCTGTTTGTACAGGGCTGCCAATGTAAGGGCACGGTGGCAAGTTTGCAAACTTAATTGTCAGACCTTCGTATGCTGACCCTATGACCGAGCAAGCTCAACCTTGGGGACGAATCCAACCCAAAGGGGTATTATATATATTTATCAGAAGATGTGCACGTGACTGTTCATCGCTCCCAAACAGGAACTACCCAAATGCCCATTAAACACAATGGAATACTATTCAGTAACGAGAATGGACAATCTACAAAGACATGTGGAAGAATCTCACTGACATGTGGTGAATGGAAGACTCCAAAGACAGAAGAGCGCACACGGTATGATTCCATTTATGTGAAGAACAAAACCAGGTGACGCTAATCTATGTCGATAGAGGACAGAAGAGCGGCTGCCTCTGGAGGAGGTCCTGACCGGATGCTGGAAGCATCCCGTGTCTTGACCTGGGTGGTGGTCACTTGGGTGTATGTATACATAAGTGAAAATCCATTGAGCTCCCACGGAAGATCTGTGCACCTTACTGTGTTTTAAACCTCAGCAAAACATTTAAAAATCTTTAAGAAAAGGTTTGAGGCATAAGGTCACCTCCACCCAGCACTTGGAGACTGAATCTGACGACACAGGCAGAGCATGCTCTCTGGTTGACACCTTGATCCAGCCTCAGTCACCTGCTGTGACAGAAAAAACTTTCTAAAAATGTCTGACATAGTATTTTCCACTCCACACATGCGCATCCAGAACTTTGCCAGGCCTCCATCAAGAGGTGCAGTCTGTGCCCTGTCATCCTCTTCTCCCCAACCTGGGTGAGCTTGTGGCTGCTTCTGACCAGTAGAGTATGACAGAGGTGACACTGGCTGACTTCCAAGGCCAGGTCATAAGTGCGATGGCTTCCTCTGGCTCTCTTTTGACATGTGCCTTTGAAACCAGCATGTAGGAAGCTGGCTGCCCTGATGACACCATGCTGTAGAGACCACGCAGTGAGACCACAGAAGGATAGAGACAGGTGCCTGAGGAACCCCAGCTGTCCAGCCTCAAGCTGCCCTTTGAGCTCTGCTGACTAATGTCACGTGAGCTTAGGCGAGCCGCCCAAGTGCAGATTCAAGAGTTAAATGAATAGTTGTTTTATGCCACTGTGTTCTGAGATGATCGATATGCACCAATAGATAACTGGAACACTTGGTAACTTTTCCCCAGGGCTTCCCCCAGGCCCTCTCTATTCCAGTCATGCCAGCTGCACCTGCGTCCACTCTGTTCCCTAAGGCAGTAATGGGCTCCCTTGTTTGTGATGCAGGAATCTGCCCCACCTCCTCCAAGAAGGCTTCCTGTTTGCAGTGTTGGGCAGTGATTAAAAGCAAGTTAATAGTGGGAGATGGTGATAATGGGGGATGCCCTGCATGTTCAGGGGCAGGAGTTACATGGGAAATCTCTGTACTTTCCGTTCAATTTTGTTGTGAACCTAAAACTGCTCTAAAATAAAAAGTTTACTAAAAAACAAAAAGGCAAGCTGATTCCAAAACTAGACCAAGTCTGGGTTCAAATCCCAGATCTCTTACTTCCCAGCTCGATGTCTTCAGGCAAGTTACTTAACTCACAGCCTCAGTCTCCTCATCTGTAAAATGGGGTCGTAATAGTGGCTACTTCCCAGGTCTGTTAAGGGGATTAATCTATGGAAAGCACTCAGAATGACCCCAGCTCACAATAAGTACTCAGCCATATTGGCAACTATTATTATTGCCCCAGACCCTGGGGTCCTGTCATCTCTGAGCTCTGGGAGCTAACTGAGTGTGTAAGATGCATTGGAAACCTAATTCATTCGTTCTTATTCTTTCGTTCATTTGTTCTACCCATATCTCTGGGATGCCACCTGTGTACTAGGCACTGGGCTAGGCTCTCGGGGTGCAGCAATGAAGGAGGTGGGCACCATCTTTGCCCTCGGGGGCTTACATTTTATTGGGGATGGAAGCAAACAAATACATCAAAGAGTTGACAGAGTTTCATGGGCGCTTCAAAGGACAAAAATAGGAGGTGGAGACAGAAAAATAGTTGGAGGACAGCGTAACCGCTCTGGGGAGGGGACATCTCTGAGCAGAGACTAGAAGGGGATAGAGGAGCCAGTCTCATGAAAAGCGGAGGGCAAAGCATTCCAGACAAAGGGTGTGGAGCTAGTACTGAGGTCCCTATGGGGTCCAAGTGTTCTGGGACTTCGGCAGGATGAGTGAGGAGGGAGGAGGCTGGGAGGGTGGCAGAATCTGCTAGAGTCACGGGTCTTCGCAGCAGATAGAGCCCTGGCGAATTGCAACAGCCAACACTATACTGGACACCTACCATGGGCAGGGCACTTTATGTGTATGATTTCATTTCATCCTCACAACAGCCCTATCCCACAGGTACTAGTATCCTCCTCATTTTACAGATAGGGAGACTGAGGCACTGAGAGGTGACTTTGAATGCAGGCAGTCTGGCTCCAGAGCCTGTGCCAGACTGCAGGTTCATTTCGTTTAGGCCACGCCCACTGTATGGGTAGGGAAAATGAGGCCCAGAAAGGGGGCGGGGTCAAGTTCCCCAAAGCCTAGTAACAATGAGGGATTTGATCCCGGTTTCCTTGTCCACAGGGAGGCTGCTCATTGTCTCAAGAGTGAATTTAAATCACCAGGTTCCTGGCTGGGACAGGGTAGTGCTGCCTGTGATCTTGGCTTCCTCACTTGTACCTGGGATAGCATCGGGCCTGCCCCCTGGGGTTGCGTGCGATGCAATGAGTTCAGCACCCAACACGGGGTTGAAGTTCCCTCAGTGAAGCCAGTGGGACGATTATTCACCAGCCTGTGGCAGGATCCGCCCACACACCTCATCTCCTCCTCTGGTGGGGTTCTGAGTCATGGGGACTATGGTGAGCAGGGCTGATGGCTACGAATGGTGCAAGTTCCAGCAAGTGAGAGGAATGACGGGCCCTTTGGGAAACCTAAGATTTCCTACCGCTGGGCTTTTTTGCACTGGCTGTTCCTGCAGCCTGGACTGCCCTTCCCTCTCTTGCCTCTCTCTCAGCTTCAGTTTTTGTTTTTTTTAAATTTTATTGGGGCATATTGGGGGACAGTGTGTTTCTCCAGGGCCCATCAGCTCCAACTAGTTGTCCTTCAATCTAGTTGTGGAGGGCCCAGCTCAGTTCCAAGTCCCGTCGCCATTTTCGATCTTAGTTGCAGGGGGCACAGCCCATCATCCCATGCGGGAATTGAAGTGGCAACCTTGTTGTTGAGAACTCAGCTCTAACCAACTGAGCCATCCGGCCGCCCCTCCCTCAACTTCAGTTTTTGATGTCCCTGGGCAGAGTTGAGATTTCCCTCTTCTTACCACTTTAAGCAACTTAACTTAAAGTGGTTGGCCTAGGGCAGGTGTGTGTGAGGGTTTTACACAGGGCTGGGCAGGGCCCCCTCCCCCATGCTTAGTACAGCATCTATGGTATCCGTCACATGGCTCCACATGTTCTAGCTGTTCTCTCTTCTGAAAAATGGAGATTATAGGAAGACATACCTTGGGGTTTGTTAAGACAATTTAAGAAGCTAATTCTGGAAAACACTTGTACATAGTATGTCCTGGATATAGTATATGATGAGCTCTCAAAACTGTTTGCTATTGTCATTGAAGGCTAATTTTGTTCCAAGCACTTTACATAAAATCATTCATTTAATCACACAACAGCTATTGTCTTCACTTCTCAGTCCCACCCAGGGTCAAGATCTCACTGAAGGGGGCAGGGCTGGGATTTGAACTGTGGTCTGGGTTTGTCTTAGCTGTCGGCAGAGGAAGGCAGCAAGCCAGCGAGCCAGTGGAGCCCCAGTGACTCAGAGCAGACAGGTTCCCCAGCCCGTCCTTTCCTACTGACTCAGCCAGGATGATTTCTCGGGCCTTTCTCTGGAATTCTGGGCTCCAGCTGCATTCCCAGGTGGCCACCACCATTGGGATGCCCTTCTTGGAGAGCTGGTGGGCAGCTCAAGCTTCTATAGTCGCCCTAGGTGGTATCTTGTGTCCCTTTTGGGGTTGCCATCTTTTCTCAGGAGGAGGGTTGGTGGCTTGCCGGGATGGGCATCTCCCTCTGATGACAGAGTAGTGCAGAGGGGGAAACCGAGGCACAGAGAGGACCAGTGATGTGGCCAGGTGGCACAGCCACAGTGAGAGAGGCAGGGCAGAGAAGCCCCGTTTCAATTCTGGTCCCTTTCTCTATCTTCTCCCAGCCTTCCACAAACCCCAGCCCAGCCTGGATCCCCCAGCCAGAGACCCCCCTGCCCAGCTCATGCTGAGCCCAAGGGCAGGGCAGGCACAAATCTCTCTGTAACTGATCCCAATGGCATGAGCATGAGTCACCATTTCTACTCCCCACTCTCCTCCCCCATACTAAGTCTGCTGGGGGTAGCCATGGGAGAAAGGGAAGGTGGGAACAGAGCCCTAGCCCCCCTTCCTCCGGCCCCTGCAGAGTTCCTACAGAGCATCATGTGATTCTGTAGGATGGCTTCTGCAGGCCATTCCTTCCTCTGCTTCAGGGTACCCTCCTGTCTCTGCTTTGGGGGGTCCCAGTGCCCCATCAGGCCACTGTAGCCTCAGGCCTCAGTTTCTCCAATTTCTGTAAAAGGATGGTATTTTTTTCTGCAGTTTCATTGAGGTATATTGACATACATTAATAACTTTGTATTAGTTTAAGGTGTGCAACATAATGATTTATGTATATATTGCAAAATGATGCCCACCATAAGTTTAGTTGACATTCATCACCTCATGTAGGTACAAATTGTTTTTTTCTTATGATGAGAACTTTTAGGATTTACTCTCTTAGTAAACACCCAATATTTCAAACACCCAATATTGTTAACTATAGTCACCATGCTGGACTTATTAATCCCCAGAATTTATTAATCTTATAACTGGAAGTTTGTACCTTTTGATCCCCTTCTCCATTTTCCCCACCCCTGGCAACCACCAATCTGTTCTCTGTTTCTGAGTTCATTTTTTTTATTATTTTTAGATTCCACCCATAAGTGAGATTATACAGTATTTGTCTTTCTCTGTCTGACTTATTTCACGTAGCATAGTGCCCTCAAGGTCCATCCATATGGTCACAAATGGCAGGATTTCCTTTTATATGGCTGATGTAAAATGGTAGTTTCAGAGACCCTTCCAGCCCAGACTTTTGTGATTGGTTACAACAGACTCCCCAGCTCCCCCTTCCATCCCCAGCCCCATGGAATAAGTCCCAGGGAGGGGACCTAGAGTGTCGCTAGGAGGATACTGAGCAGCGGGCAGGGTAAGAGACATCACGGGGTGAAGTTAATTGAGTGTGTGCTTTAATTTTATTTTTATTTATTTATTTATTTTAATTTTTATTGGGGAACAGTGTGTTTTTCCAGGGCCCATCAGCTCCAAGTCATCCTTCAATCTAGTTGTGGAGGGTGCAGGTCACTGGCCCATGTGGGAGTCGAACCAACAACCCTGTTGTTCAGAGCTCATGCTCCAACCAGCTGAGTCATCTGATCGCCCCAAGTGTGTGCTTTTAGATTCTAGCCTGTGCTCAGGCTGGGTGAGAAATTTAGGAACTTGCCCAGGATTATGAAGCACATGTTTACTGGGATTTGAACCCTGGGCAGTCTGGCTCTGGTGTTGTGCAGCCCATCAAAAGGAATTCTCCCTGATCCCAGATCTGTTCACCAGTCTCCCGTTGGACACCTACTGGGCACTACTCTGCTGGGCGCTACTACATCTCAGTTGGTGGGACCCAGGCCCTGCTCTTGGTGAAGAGATGGTCAGACAAGGTGCGATCAGCCTGTGGGCCAGGGTTGGGGAGCCCAGGTTCACCGTGCACCCACATTTACAGTCTGGCAGGACAGAGAAATCAAGGCTCCAGTTCCTGGGATGTGATCAGAGCCAAAGAGGAAGAGAGAAGGGCTCAGGGGCATCCTTGAAGGAGTGAATGAAAAAGTAGATCCCTGCCTCTGTGGGCTTTGTGGCTGGTGTGGGAAAGACTATAATAATACAGTATTACTACCGATAAAAGGGAAAATTAAAGCCTTGACAATGACCTGCATGGCCTTCTGCTTTGTCCCCTGCTCCCTTCTGCCACCTCCTCTTCTGTCCTACCTACCCCATTCCTCATCCTCACTGTTCTTGGAACATTCCAGCCCACTCCTGCTGACCAAGGACATTTCTGTTCTTGGAGTGGAAGCAGCAAGGAACAGGTAAAGAAAGTGAGAAGTGGGGCAATATCTGCTGGAGACAGGCACTGCTGAGGGGTCTGAGCAGGTGCATGGGAACTGTGCAAAGGTGCTCTCCCTGTGTGGATGCTCCTGTCCCCAGGGAGGTGACATTTAATGTGAAATCTGAAGAGCTAGAAGGAGCCTTGCATGCCAGGAACTGAGGCACAAGCGTTTCAGGCAGGGAATAGGCTGGACAAAGACTCTGAGGAGGAAAGCTGACCAGTTCCAGGAACAGAAGGAGGCCAATGCATGAGTGGGGCAGTGGGAGAAGAGGGGTGGGGCAGCTGCCACTTGCATTTTATTCCAATTTGGTGGGAACCCTTTGGAGGGTTTTAAGCAGGAGAGAAAATTGTTCTGTTTTTAAAGCAATCCCTCTGGCTGCAGAGTGGACTGTCACCCAGATCCCTGTGGGTGGATGGGTGTGTGGCTGGACCAGCGGGTTCAGAGGAGGTGGGACGTGGACTGTTGAAACCTGGAAACGTGTTTTGCTATGAAGCAGGAAGAGGACTGATGTCCCTGTGCCCATTTCACAGATGAAGGAAATGCAACTCAGAGACAGTCCCTACACAGGGGGACTATTATGCCCCTTTTACAGATGTAGAAATTGAGAGGGGAAGGCATTTGTCCAAAGAGACATAATTAAGGTCAAATGTAGGTCCCTAGGGCACTTTCTCTGCTTGTAGACTGTCTCCCTCTCTAGGTGTGGCTGGGATTACTCAGCATAGGCTTTTGCAGACAAGGAAATTGAGGCTCCAAAGAACAGCACTCCTGGCAGTGAGCCTGGGATAGGACCCAGGGCCCCTGTCTCTTTGCCTCAGTCCTGGTCTTCCTGGTGTGGCTGTAGAGAGATTAATTGGGCAGAACCCACAAGAGGATAATAATGGAGGTGATGCTTAATTGCACATTTCCACTCTCAGTGCTGTGGATGCTGAGGGACCAGAGGCAGGTGAAGAGGCTCTGCTTTGTGGGGAAGCGGGTGCATCCCCTCCTGCCTCCCACCTGGCTCAATGCCACTGTGGGCAAGTGTGTGTGTGTCTGGGAATGTGTATAACTGTGCATGTAAATGGACATGTGAACGTGGTGCCTGTGGGAACCGCAGCTTCTCCAGGAACGTTGGGCACCTAGGGGCACCCAGCTACCCCTTGCTTGGACCCAATGTCCACCTCACTTCTCTGTCCACTTATCTGCAGCCCCTTGTTTTCTGTGCTTTCTCTTCAGGCCCTGCGTGGGCCTCTGGATGAGAAAATAATTAACCACAGACTCATTTTCCAAGGCTTGCATCCCGTTCTCCTGGCCAAGTTAAAAATATTCACAATGTGCAGGGCTGCTGGTGGGAGGAGTGCAAGAGGCTGAGGGCCTCTGGGGCCACAGAGAGGAAGGGATATGTTGGGAGGGAAGCCTGGCGTGCGCCTGGGCATAGAGCTTGGGAGAATATAAAGGGGAACCGGGGCTGGGCTCTGGACTTATCCCACTGTGGCCTCACTGGGTAAATCTGGGCAATTTCATTGCCCTGTTGGGCCTCTGCTTCCTCCTCTGTGAATTGAGGAATTTGCACTTCCAAAGCATTTCCCCCCCTCCTCCCCGATATAAACATGTGATCCCCAAAACAAAAATGAAAAATAGTAACAACTTTTGGGTTAATTAAGTGTGGAAAACAACACCAGGATCAAGTCAAACCAGTTTCTTTATTGCAGAGCTTTTCAGAGCCTTTACTTGTTGAAAACTTTTGTTGTTTGGGATAAAAAACACACGTGAACATAGCATTTAATTCAGACGGTGTGGAAAGAGTTTGGGGAGCTCACAGCTTTTTCCTGTACCAGCTCTGCCCTCTCCTCCCCTTGCTCTCAACAGGCACCCTTGGCATTTCCAGTTCACAGAGCGATGGTATCACAAGTATTAGCAGATATGGGTATAGACTTTATCACGGTAAGTGACCATGAGTTTCCGAAGGGGAAAGGGGAGAGTATGCACGCAGCGCTTCTCAAACTTATTTGACTTTGACCCACTCCCAAGCATTTCTGGGTCCAGCATCTGGAAGAATATTCTCTGGGAAATGCGGGGAATCCTCAGTTCCCATGTTCTCTGATGAGACTTTATGTAGGTGGGGAGTTAGCAGAGGTCTGAGCAGACTCCCTTCTCGGAGAAGGTAGCCATGACCTCTGACCTTTCCTGTCCACGCAGGGGTTCCCCTGAAGCTTGAGGGAAGGTGCCAGAGCTGGCAGTCTGCCTGGGGATACTGAGGCCCAAAAGATCAAGCACTGCCCAGGTCAGGAGCAGGTCAGAGGGCCGGCTAGGATCTGGATGGAATGCTCCCAGGCAGTGCTCCCACACAGAGGGCCCCAGTGGCCTCACAGCTGATTAGGGGCATAGAAGTGTTTTGGACAGGGGACAGCTCTGAGAGACCTGTGGGGAGTTCTCTGAAGCACGGGAGCTCTCGTCTCACACTTGAGTCGTTTCCTAGGAAATGGAGCAGATAGAATTGTGACCCAGTGTGTGGCATACATATGCACAGGGTGGGTGTGATGTATGGGTTGTGTAGGACCACTGTGCTGAGGGAGCTCTGGGTGTGATGCTGTGTTCTGGCGTGTCACCGTGTGCTGGTGGGACACTGCTTGCTTGAGTGACCTGTGCGCAGTGCTGAGGTCAGTGCCAGGTGTGAGCGGGAGGCGGTGGGGTGTGTGTGCTGTGGGCGTGGGGAGCCACGTCGTGTGACCGGGAAGGTGTGTCGCAGTGTGCGGGAGAGAGTGTGAGCTTGCGTGTCCCAGCCCGCCCCGCCCCGAGGCCGGGCAGGTGTGGGCGGGCCGAGCGGACCCCGCCAAGCTCGGGCTTGGAGAGCCGGCGGGAAACAGGAAGCAGGGGGAGGGAGGCGCGGCCGGACGGCGGGGAGGCAGGGCGTGCGGGCGGACGTGCGGGTGGCTGACCGGCCGGACGCTCGGGCCTGGCCGGGGCGACGATGTGGGGAGGCCCGGGCAGCCCCCGCGGCCGCGGGGACGGGGGCGGAGTCGGGGGCGCAGCGGACAATGCTCCGCTGCGCCGGCGGAGCCGCCGCCCAAGCGCAGAGCCTGGAGCCCGCGGCGGCTGCGGCGTGCGGGCTAAGTCGGGTGAGCGGTGGCCACGCACCACGGGGCCGACAGGGCGCGGGGAAGGGGCGCTGGGAACACCCGGCGGGCGGTGGGGCGGGTGACGTCCGGTGGTGGGATCGGCCGGCGCCCCCAGCCCTGGGGCACCTCGCTGACTACCCGCGTCTCTGGCCCGCAGACCCGGAGGACGCAGCCATGCCGGGCGGGGTCGAGGCAGGGGAGGCAGAAGAGGAGGCTGGGGCTGGTTCAGGGTCCGAGGCAGAGGAGGACGCTCTGTGGGAGCGGATCGAGGGCGTCCGGCACCGGCTGACGCGCACCCTCAACCCGGCCAAGCTCACACCGTATCTGCGCCAGTGCCGGGTCATCGACGAACAGGACGAGGAAGAGGTGCTGAGCACTTACCGCTTCCCGTGCCGTGTCAACCGCACCGGTGAGCAGTGGGTCCTCGGGGGTCGGGCCTGAGCGGGCGGTGCCCTGGGTCGCCTCGCACAGCGCCTTGGAGCGCGCAGCCAGGGGGTCTGGTCCCCTGGGCCTCGGTCTCCACATCTGTAGAGTGTGATGGATGGTATGTCCACTATCCTGCCTTCTCCCCCACCACCATTATGACCCAGCGGGTCCGGCATTTGGATTTTGTCTGTTTTGGGGTTTCCCCCCACTTCCTGGGCCCACATTAGAGCAGAAGGTTGGATATGGTCGCCAGGGCAGGCTAGGCCTAGGACCTCCCGGTCACAGCTGGTGGATTGGGCATTGTCCTGTGCCCTTTGATCTTGGTTCTCTTTGCCCCCTCCCTCTGTGAGCCACTCACTTCTTGGAGAGTCATGTTCCCCCAAGTGCTCAAGACCCACCAAAGGGATGAGGCAAAGGGATGAGGGTCTAATGGACTTTAAGCTTGGCCAATGGGAGAAATATTTTACATTGCATTTGGGGATAGAGGGGGCTTCTCTGTGTCATTGAAAAGGCAGGCAACATTTTCTGGCCTTGAGCTGTGTGTGTGTGTAGTGGGTAGGCAGAAGGTTGGGGCGCTGTTGAAGCACAGGGGCCATGGTGGGGATCCTGGCTGTTCTGGCTGTGGCAGACAGGATCTGCCCCTGATGTGTAGAGGCAGGTCTCTGTGTGTCAATGGCTTAATTATCTGGGGAACTTGGGCCCTAGAACACAGTGGGGGGAGGAAGCGGCTAGGCATTGGGGTAATTCCTCACCTTGAACCCTGGACATCCTTCCGCCACTCCGCAGGGCGTCTGATGGACATCTTGCGCTGCCGTGGCAAGAGGGGCTATGAGGCCTTTCTGGAAGCCCTGGAGTTCTACTATCCCGAGCTCTTCACACTGCTCACGGGCCAAGAGCCTGCCCAGCGCTGTTCCATGATCCTTGGTGAGTGGATCCACAGTAGGTGCCATACCTCGGACACCAGTGCAGATGTTCCTTGCCCCATTCCTGTCAGGGAAGCACTCCCATTATCCCTGTTGACCAGATAGAGAGACTGAGGCACAGAGAGATCTGAAGCAGTTTACCCACGGTTCCACAGCAGCCTGAGTGTGGGGCTGGGATACTAGTCCAGTTAGTCTGAATTTGGAGCAACACACTCAACAAGGGGAAAGAGCTCTTTCACCCTAAAATTGTTTTCAGACATATATGTGTCAGGCAGGCATGAGTTTACAGTGTCTTATGTAAAAATTACAAACACTCCAGGCGACTTGAGAATAAAAAGGAGAGATCTGCTCTGTGGGTAAAAGTTTGGTAAGTCTCCCTTTTCTTTGCATTTGTGCACACACACACTCACACTCACACTCACGCACACACGCGGGATCATCCTACTTGTGTTGCTCCGTATTTCACTTTTTCTCAGAACTGATTTTTGTGATTTTCCCACATCTGTTATACTTGTTTTAAATGACTGCATAGTGTTCATTAGTGATGTTGTGCGTAAGTCATTTAACTGGCCCCCTGTTGATGGACGCCTCGGTTGTTTCTAGTTTTGTAAGATTACAAATGGTGCTGGAAACATACTTGTGTGTACATCTGTGTGCCAATGTGTATCTTAGGAAGAGAGGTTGTGAGAAGTAAAATTTCTCCAAGAGTATGTGTATTTTAAATGTGAAATCAACATACATCCCATCAGCAGTGTATGCGTGTCCATTTCGCTGGACCCTCGTACCTCCTGGGGATCATTTAAAAATATTTTTGCCAGTTTGGTATGTCAAAGGTAACATTATTTTAAGTTTGTACTTTATTGAGAGATGTAGTTCACAGCTTACTAGTTAGTAAACCTTGGGCAAATGACTTGACCTTTCTGTGTCTCAGTTTTTCTGTCTTTAAGGTGGATATAATAGTACCTGTCTTAAGTGTTGTCATGAAGATTAAATGAATGAATATATATATGTGTATATATCCCAAAGAATAAGTCAAATGTTAGTGGCTATTATTATTATTATTGCTGGGGACTTTGAGCATATTTTCCTATGTTTGTTAGCCATTTTTATTTTGGGAATTACCTACTGATAGTTTTTACCCATATTTTTATTTTGTTGTTTTCCTTTTTTATTGATTTGTAAAAGCTCTTTATATATAGTAGCTCTGAATCTTTTGTTACATTTTTCTTCTGCTCTGTTGCCTGTCTTTTAATTTTATTTGTTACATCTTTCATCATTCAGAAATTTAAATTTTTTTATATGGATTTGTCCATCTTTTATAGCTCCCAAATTTTGTGCCTTATTGAGGAAGGCCTTCCTTACCCCCCAATTATAAAAATATATTCCAGTATTTCCTTCTAGTGTTTTTATGGTGTGGGTTTTTCTGTGTGGTTTGCTGGATTTTATTTGCCTGACTTGACTTTTCTGTCCCCTGTCCCCGGCAGATGAGGAGGGGCCTGAGGGCCTGACCCAGTTTCTGATGACGGAGGTGCGGCGGCTGCGGGAGGCTCGAAAGAGCCAGCTGCAGCGGGAGCAGCAGCTGCAGGCTCGAGGCCGGGTCCTAGAGGAGGAGCGGGCAGGGCTGGAGCAGCGGCTGCGGGAGCAGCAGCAGGCTCAGGAGCGCTGCCAGAGGCTGCGGGAGGACTGGGAGGCGAGCAGCCTGGAGCTGCTTCGGCTCAAGGACGAGAATTACATGATCGCCATGCGCCTGGCACAGCTCAGTGAGGAGAAGAACTCAGCCGTGCTGCGTAGCCGTGACCTGCAGCTGGCGGTAGGCCCTGGGAGATGGTTGAGGTAGAGTGGGGAAGGGGCGACCTTTGCAAAAAAAAAAGAGATGGTGATATGGTAGCCAGCTCGTGTCCCAGAGCCACCATCTGCCAACTGTTGGACTGTGGGCAAGTCCTTTCACAGCCCTGTGCCTCAGTTTTCTCATCTGCATTGTGGAGGTGTGGATGGCACTTATTTCATTGAGTTATGATTGTGGTTCTCAACTGGGAGTAAATTCCACCCCTGGAAATATTTGACCATGCCTGGAAACATTTTTGGTTGTTACCGCTAGGAGTGTGCTATTGGCATCTAGTGGGTACGGGGCCAGGGATATTGCTAAACATTCTGCAGTGCACAGGACAGCCCCCCCCACAACCAAGAATGATCAGGCCCCAAATGTCAGTAAGTGCTGAGGTGGAGAAACCTCGGGTTACGAGATTACACAAGTTTAAGACGTGTAGAGCTTGGCACAGAGTTAGTGCTCCAAACCTGTATCACCATTAGCGTGTTGTTAGTATTAGTATTATTAAGTGATGCTGTGTGCCACTCAGGTTACATGCATCACGTCACATGATCCCAGGAAGGCACCATGCACAGGGTCTGAAACCCAGGCCCTGAGGCTTAGATTGTAAAGGACTTGCTCATCACGAAGCCAGGAAATGGAACAGCCTGGATTTTAACCAGGTCTGCTTGGCACCAGTGCTGGTCTCCGCCCCATGATGCTTTTCTGCCTGCTTGCGTCCAGGTGAAATCTCACCCAGTCCTCTCCAGCAGGGAGTGAGGCCAGGAAGCCGAGTCTTGCTTTCTCTGTGTCTTGTTGGTAGTTAGCATGGGGATAAAAGTGGTATTTGACTTCCCTAGGGAATTGTTTCAAGGATTCAACGAGCTAATGCTTGTCAAAGATTTAACAGTGCCAATCGCACATAGTAGGCTCTCTCCAGCAATACTGTGCCAGGTTCCATGGGGTATTCTGACCGTGGGATTTGAAATCTCCTGACCCATGAGGTTCCGCTAAGGCTGTGGCGTTGCAGGCTGTGATGGGTACCCGTGGGAGGTTGCCGGTGTGAGTGCAACAGTGTGCAGGAGCCTGCGGCTGTGCATGCTGGGAGGTTGATGTTTGGGGAAGTGAGTCCTGAACGGGGGTGTGGAGGCCACAGGTTGAAGGGCCCAGGCTGCCAGGCCTGCTGGGGGGTGTAGGAAGCTAATGTGTGGGTGTGAGGTGACAAGGAGACTGTCCTCTAAGGGCCTGCTTGGTGTTCGGCGCGAGATGGGGCTGTCTGAGGCCCAAAGACTGGCTGCAGATTGAGTGAAGGGTGGCACGGGCAAGGATTCCCTCTCTGAGCCTCAGTTTCCTCGTCATCCTGGAAGCAGGAGGTCATGGGTCAGGATGATATAAACAATGAAACAGCGCCTATGAGCCAGGCACGGTATTCACTGCATACCACGTACCAACTCCTTGAATTTTCCAGCAACTCTATTGGGACAGGGGTGGGGCTGTCATTGTCCCCATTTATGGATGAGGAAACTGAGGCACAGAGAGGTTGGTTACAGCACTTTGCCAGGGTCCCAAAATTGAGAATTTCTGATTTGCACTGCTGGGCTGGGGTGGGGTGGGTGGCAGGTGGGGAGAGCTGGGGTCCTCCCTCTTTTTCTGAAATGGACATGAGACTTGCTATGAAAATTGAAAGAAAGGGTCCTGCTACTCAGAGAGGACAGCATGAGGGCCACCAGCTCAAGAGTGTTGGGAGCAGCTGTGGCCAGCCTCGCTTGTCTCACCTTTGGGTTGGGTATGTTTATGAGTTGGGTACCCTGAAGTGGCAGATATACTTGTGTGACTGGGGGGGTGTCCTCTGTGTGTGTATGTACAGCCGTCTGGGATCTCCTGGGGGGGGGTAGAGGGATGAAGAAGAGGGATTAGAAGTACCTCTATATCTCCAGATGAGATGCAGGCACTCATACTATGGCCACCTGGGAGTATAGTATGACCACTAGGCAGAGAATGGCTGCTTTTTCCCAGTTTAAGGGTAGAGAGTAAGGGGTGAAATTCAATTAATAGGTAAGTTTTTCTTTAAGTGTAGCTACTGTAAATTTGCCTAAATTTTTGGAGCTTTTTGCCACAAAATTAACAAAGGCATTGCAGATGGAAATAAACAGCTGCTGATGGCACCTGCCTTAGCAGCTTGGGCTTCCTTCCCCCATGGACAGGTGTGTGTGGTGGCTGTGATTTAATACTGTGTTTTATAAGGTGTGAATTTAATGAGCTGTTATTTCTAACTAACATAAACTTAAGGAACCAACGCTGTAATTTTGTGCTAAGTGAGTTTGTACACCAGGATTAAATGCATCCGCATTTCCTGGCACTCAGTGAAGACTCCCAGGTGCCCTGTCCCCTGAGCTCATCGGGGAGCTTACTGGCCAAGGGTCAGGCAGAAGGCTGTGGTGTGTGGCTGCGGTTTGCTGGAGAGGGTGTGACCACGCTTGCCCTTGTAACTAGCTGTCTTTCTCCGGCAGTTCACAAAGCATGTTTTGTGAGGGGAAAGGAATGTGAGAGTCATGAATTTCTTTCTGAGTCCTTTGCGGAGGAGGAGGAGTATCGTGGAATTGCCTGACCTAGCCTCCAGGCCCGTGTGTGTGTGTGTGTGTGTGTGTGTGTGTGTGTGTGTGTGTGTGTGTGTGTGTTGTCATTCAAGGTTGGGTGGGGGCGGGGCTGCAAGTCATTTTCCAAGAGAGGCCAGGGTACTCCTAGGACACCAGATGTTGGCATGCCTGAGGGTAGCACCAGAGGTCATTGTGCCCTTTTTCCAACAATGACTTCATTTTGTGGCCTGCCATCTACTGCTACTCTTGTCACTGTCTAGCCACCTCAGACTCCACATGAATTTGGAAAATAATGCTGGCTGAGTACACTCATAATCCAGCAAACTGGTCATGCATATCTGCTCTCAGCCAGGTGGCCACCACACAGCACCCATCCACCACGCTGGCCAGCTTCTGGTTGCACCCACCGAATGGGTGACAGGTTGGGGTTCTGGGGCTTTTATTTAAAGTTGTGAAGACAGCCACTGTCACATTCCTGGCAGCTCTATAGCCAGCCTCTGACAGTTTAAAGGTCTCTGTCCACCCTCTGTCTTACTTGATTCTTGCATTGACTTTGGGAGGCAGGTGGTAGAGTAGGGGAATTGAATGGGACCATTTTACTGATGAGGAAACTGAGGCCCAGAGGAGGTAAGCGACTTGCTCAGGATGACAGAGGTAATAAAAGTGATAATAATTGAAACCTGGACCCCTGGCTTGGAGTTCTTATTGGGGATGAACCAACAGCACCGTCTTCCTGAGGGGGAACCCAGGTAGGAGTGTCTTGGAGGAGGGAGCAGACTCACATCTGTTCCATGAGTGTATATTGAGCTGGGTCGCTGGGTGGGAAGGGAACCTCCTGGCTTTTGGGCTGGGTGAGACTCTCAAAACCATCATCCTCTTCTTCCCCTGGAGATGAGGAGACTGAGGTACAGAGAGGGGCCATGACTTACCCAAGGCCACACTGAGTTAGAGGCATAGGGCCCAGACCCTGGTTCCCCCATGTTCTTGGTGCAGCCCTCCGTCTCCTCCATCGTGCTGGCACTGGGCTCCATCGCCTGTACTGTGTGTTGGAACTGCCGGATGGAGGGGCGCGCTGTGATGTAGCACCTCTGCCCACACGTCCTTGAAGCAGAGATCCCTGGGAGGGTGGCTTGGCCTTGCTGTCCCCTTCCTTCCTCATCGTATTTGCCTGGCCTGTATGTTCTTCATAGACAAGTCCAGGAGGACTCCTGCCCGGGTCCCTCTGGGGACCCAGGGGGCACTGAGGAGTGAGGAGCAGGACCTCCCCCCATTGGCTTCATGGGGGTCGCGCCCTGGGCTTACCCATGTCTCGGTGCCCAGGTGGATCAGCTCAAGCTCAAGGTGAGCCGGCTGGAGGAAGAGTGTACACTGCTGCGCAGGGCCAGGGGGCCCCTCCCCGGGGCTGAGGAGAAGGAGAAAGAGCCAGACAGTGCCGACCTGGTCTCTGAGTTGCGCGCTGAGAACCAGCGGTTGACAGCGTCCCTGCAGGAGCTGCAAGAAGGCCGGCAGCAGGTACATGGGGTGGGGTGGTACTGGGGGAGGGGCCGGGTCAGACCCTTCTGCTGCTCACTCATTGTCCTGAGGCCAGAGATTGAAGCGTCTACACCCGGGGTCTGAGATCTGGCGGGAACCCTGGCTGGCCTCTTTAACCCTGAGCGGAGGGCCCTTAGCGCTTGGCTCTCCTGCATTTAGTCTGGAGTCTGTGGGTGGTGCCAGGAGGTCCTGAACTCCCTGAAACTGTGCACCTGATACGTGAGCATTTTTCTGGGGCGAGGGCCCCCAGCTTTCCTTGGATTTGTAGAGAAATCTGTGACCCTGGAAAGGTTGAGACCCCTAAAGTATGGGTGGCCCTGGGGCTTGCTGGGTATCCTGTGGCAGGTCAGTGGCAGTGTGGGCTGGGCACCTGGCCATTGCCCCACACAGGAAGTGGAGGATGGGAGCCAGGGCTCTGGTGTATTTTACAGGGTTGGGGTCGCCTGGCTGGGGTGGGGTCTGGATCTTGGGCCTATAGTCTACCTGCCTGGGCCAGGCTCAGCATCTGTGAAGACCCCTTGTCAGAGGGGTGGGAATAGGCCTTGGAAATAGCCACCTGTCTGCCGATCTGGGTGATGGGTGGGGACCAGAGCAAGAAAGAGGGCCTGGTTCTTGTTTAGGAATAAGATCCTGGCTGAAGTTGTCTGAGCATGCCTTCATCCACTTACCTCATTTGTACCCCAGATGCTCCCTGGAGGGTGGGCAGGGCTGGTGGGGCTACGCCCACTCTACATATGGGAAACCGTGGTCTGGAGAGGTCAAGGCCCTTGGCCAAGGTGGAAGGGCTAGTGGGGTGGGTCCAAGCGCTGAAGGCTGCGTGTTCCCCTTCCCCCTGACACTCAAGGTGGGCCCTGGGCCAGAGGCTGAGGCAGCTTTGGACTCTGGCTCCCAGGAGGCAAGCCGGCCCGGGGCCCCAGGCTCAGAGCGCATCCTCCTGGACATTCTGGAGCACGACTGGCGGGAGGCACAGGACAGCAAGCAGGAGCTGTGCCAGAAGCTGCACGCTGTGCAGGGGGAGCTGCAGTGGGCCGAGGAGCTGCGGGACAAGGTAAGGCCACCGTGTGCCATCTCTCAGCCTGCCCTGCCTCCGCCTTCCTTCTTGCTAACAGCCTGGGGAGGCTCCTGGGATGGGGAGGGTGACAGGCATCACCAGTTTACTTGAGCCGACTTTCCCTGCAGGTGTGCCAGGCACTGTGCTAGGAATTACACATTCCTTCATTCTCAAGTATTTATTGAGACACATCAGTGCACAAAACAAATGTCTGCGCTGTGGAGAGTAAATGCTAGCAGGGGAGATAAACCGTATGCTGTACACCTAAGTCAGCCACTAAGTAGCGGAGGTGTGAGGGCTATGGAAGAAGCACAGCAGAGCAGGAGGGCCTATTGCAGCTAAAATGGGGAGGCCCAGGTTGGCTGGGAGGGTGTCATTATTGGTTAGTACCATTTTACAGATGAGGGAGCTGAGGCCTAGTGAGGTGAAGTCAGGCCCAGCTCGGGGTGGGCACTTGTTATTGGGGCTCAGGGCTTGCTCCCTCGACCTGCTGGGTACCTGCTGGTTAGCTTCCCTTGGCCCCCAGCCCTGTGGTCTGACCTGGGCACATCCCACCCTGCACTGCTCTGCCCACCCGCCCGCCCGCAGTACCTGCAGGAGATGGAGGACCTGCGGCTGAAGCACCGCACGCTGCAGAAGGACTGCGACCTGTACAAGCACCGCATGGCCACCGTCCTGGCCCAGCTGGAGGAGATCGAGAAGGAGCGGGACCAGGTGAGCCCAGCCTGCTGCACTCAGGGCCCGGCCCGGCCGTTGGTTCTTATAAAGCAGCAGACGAAGACAAGCAGACGGGACTAGAATTGTAGAAAGGAGAGTTTGACAGTGCACTGATCCATTTGTGGGGGGTCAGCAGGCCAGGAGAAGCACAGACACGGGACCTTGAACGCTTGAGCTATGCCAGCCTTGCCCTCTGAACACACCTGCCTTACCGCGGGCCAGCTCCTCCAGGCCCGCAGTTATCCTGTGCCAGGCTCCCACGCAGCAGGGAGGGCAGCGTTGTTTTGTCTTTGGACCAAGTTTGAATCCCACTAGGGGAGTTAAAGCCTACACATCAGGATGGGCCTCAGGATCCTCTGATAGGCTTGGTGAAAAGGCAGACGCTTTATCCCCGGACAGTCTGACTTTGTGGTCTGGGTGGGCCCAGGGGTCTGCACTTCACCTGGTTGCTCCTGGCCCCTGGGCCTCTGGCTCCAGCTTCCCCTGCGGGAGTGGGTGGCAAGCAGGTCTGGGCCATAGGCCCAGCTCTCAGGGACCCTGGTTTTCATTGTGGGGAAATGTGCTTTGGATGCGATGGGCTGGGTTTGAATCCAGGCACCTCCACTAGCCGGGATGCAGTGACTAAAGCTGGCTGCACACAGTAGGTCTCACAGAGCTTTAAGTTGTTCTAGGGAAATGGTAAGAGTCTGGGCTCTGCAACTGGACTGCCTGGGTTTGACTCCTAGCCCTGCCCCGGATGCCTTGGTTGCCTTATCTATAAAATGAGAAAAATGAGAATCTCTAACTTGGAGAGTTAGTGTACAAGTTAAATGAGCTGATGTTTAGCACTGGGCCTGGCACACAGGAAGTGATTTTCCTGCTGACACCCCCATCTGTGTGGTCAGAGGCCAGGACAGTTGAGTCAGTGTGGCGCCTTCACCCTCCCGCTCTCCGCAGGCCATTCAGAGCCGCGACCGGATCCAGCTACAGTACTCGCAGAGCCTCATAGAGAAGGACCAGTACCGTAAGCAGGTGCGGAGTCTGGAGGCCGAGCGGGACGAACTGCTGACCACGCTCACCAGCCTGGAGGGCACCAAGGCCCTGCTGGAGGCACAGCTGCAGCGGGCCCAGGGAGGCCCCTGCCTCAAGGTGACAGGGGCAGGGTACAGGGGTCCCGGTGGGCATGCTGGGGTCCTGGCAGGAGCTCTTAGCCGGGGCTGGGATTGTGCTGGACCTGGTGGGAAACCTGCAACCTGGGGGAACTGGTAGGAGCCCTGAGCTTGGAGTAGGACTTGCAGGACTGAATGGGAAACTTCAGTGGGGGTATGACCCCAGGGGACCCATGGGGAACCCTCAGCTGGGCTTGAGAAGAGGCAGATTCTGGGTAGGGTACATTGGTCCCGGCTGGAGCCTTCACCCTGGGTCAAGAACATGTTGGTCTTGGAGAGAACTCTTGGCCAGCATGCTGGT
Source organism: Rhinolophus sinicus (assembly GCF_057876585.1). Classification (NCBI taxonomy): domain Eukaryota; kingdom Metazoa; phylum Chordata; class Mammalia; order Chiroptera; family Rhinolophidae; genus Rhinolophus; species Rhinolophus sinicus. The sequence goes on from NC_142501.1 coordinate 11,190,967, forward strand.
CTTGTGGGGAGCTCCAGCTTGGGTGGGTGTGAGTTGGTGCATTAGGAAACAGGACAGAGGCATGTGGGATTGCTTGTGGGGGCACGAAGACTAGTTTGAAGCCTGTCTTTTCTCATACTTGGAGAAGCCTGGCTGTCCAAGGGCCAGTGAGCATCTTGGAATGCAAAACATAAGCCGTAAAAGCTCCTCCGAGATCAGGTAGTTCAATTCCCTCATTGCATAGGGTCAGAGAGGGTCAGGGGCTTGCCCAAGGTCTCACAGCCAGCCGGGCCCCAAGACCCCTTGTAAATTAGATACTAGTTCTTGGATCTCCGTCAGGAACGCTACCTTTTCCCATCTTGGCTTTGCTTGGAGGTAATCAGCGGGCCAGGTGTTTAATACCTGGAGGAATAGAACAAAGGAAGTGTGACTCTGTGACTTCTCACTTTTCAAAACCCTCAGTGGTTTTTCGCTCTTACATTAAGACAAAGCCCCTTCCCGTGCCCCAGAGGCCCTGCAGATGAGCTCCTCCCTCCCTCTAGCCTGCTTTCTGGGTCTTAGCCTTTCATTTCCTGGAATGCGTCACAGTCCTGTCTCAGGGACTTTGCACATGCTGTTCTAACTGCCTAGACCATTCTCCCCAACTTCATCTTCTTAGCACCTACTTATCCTTTAGTTCTCAGTTCAAACCACACTTTCTCTGGAAAGTAGTCTGGTGCCACCAGGCTGGGTGGGCCTTTGAGTGCCTTCCCTGCTCTGGGTACCTTCCTTCCCTGCTCTCTTGGAAGCTTGGGGCTCTTTCCTTCATCCATCTGCATGTTCACAGTTTGTGTTTCTCCTCTAGGCCGAGAGCTCCATGAGGGCAGGGACCCGGCTCCCTCAGTCCTGCTTGTGTCCCTGTTCCTGGCACACAGCAGGCATTCAGTCAGGGACTGAGGCTGGCCCTTGCCCAGAACTGCTGACCTCCTTGCTCCCCCTTCCTCTCCCAGGCGTGTACCTCCTCCCATTCCCTGTGCTCCAACCTCAGCAGCACCTGGAGCCTGAGCGAGTTCCCCTCCCCGCTGGGAAGCCCAGAAGCAGCTGGTGAGGCAGCTCTCATGGGGGGACCTGAGCCCCACACTTTGGTAAGACACCTGCCCCACCCTGAATATGGGGGGACACTGATAGCACTTACATAATTACTAACATGTAGTGTGCTTTCCAGTTTGCTGACCGGTCCCTTTCACCTATGAGGAAATTGAGGCCCGTGAAGGCCAAGCGCCTTATTGAAGCTCACCCAGGGCCAGTTCCGTGCTGGGCCTGGGCCTGGGTGACTTGGGGGGCCACTCACACACTGTAATCTTGCAGAGCACTCTCCTCTGCTGTAGGCCCAGTCCTCATCTGTGGAATGGGCACAAACTTAGGTGTGTTGAATTGTGGGAAGGTGCAGTGGGGGTGACCCAGGCCCTGTCATGACATTGCAGGAGAAGGCCACAGACAGCGAGAAGGAGATCAACCGACTCTCCATCCTGCCTTTCCCACCCAGTGCCGGCTCAATCCTCCGCCGACAGCGTGAGGAGGACCCTGCACCTGCTAAGAGGTTAACAGGCTGGGAAGAGAGCCATAGAGGCCCAGAGAGGTGGGGCTGCCATTTCCTGAAATAGCCACCTCCCAGAATCCCTAATGCCAGAGTCAACTCTAGGCAGTCGCCTCCCTTTGTTGCCTTGAAATGGCTGATGCCCTAGACACCCAGGCCTTGAGCGTCACAGGCGTGACTGAGGTCAGAGGTTAAGACAAGGCTAAAGGGCAGAGTAGGCTCAGCCCTAGCCAAGCCTCCTGGTGGGAGAGTCACTAGAGGTCGAGCCTCAAAGTTCCTAAACTCAGGGGAAGTCTGGATGGTTGAGGACTAGGGCATGTGGAGAATGTCTCACGGGGTCAGGGACCTCAGGCAAGAAAGCCAGCCTCAGGTTTGGGTGTCAGCAGCCAATGGGGGCCAGAAAAAACAAGCCATCTCCACTAGTGGCAGGACTGGGGGCAGGGATGTTCTGCGTCCTGGTCTATGTCTTAGTCACAGGCTTGATTGTATGAGTGAATCTGCCACGAGGGGGGTGTGTGATGAAGAGGTCATGGTCTAGTGCGGGAGGCAGGCCCAGGAGCCACGAATGACAATGTAGAAAGTGAGGGTGAGATGAGGGGAGGCTTCCTGGAGGGGGTGGCATTAAAGGCCAGGCCAGGTGGAAGGCTGTGGGGCTGAGGTCAGGATGTGAACTTCTTGCCTGTGAGTTTAGGGGAACTGGGTGACATGAGTACCCTGTGCCTGGGACCCCTACCTTGGGTCTAGCTTGCATTTGCTTGGGGGCTGCAGGATTTTTGGTGGCATGAGGGCAGGAGGAGGGAGGGGGGCAGATGCCCACCGAACCTCAGCTCCTGTCCCCCTCGCCCTCTCTGCCCAGGTCCTTCAGCAGCATGTCAGACATCACAGGTAAGGGCCCTCGGGCACTCTGTGGGGAGGGCTCATGTGGAGGGTAGCTTTTTAGCTCACCTGAGCCCACTGCTGCCTGCTCTGCCCTTGGCCCTGTGTCCCCCTCCCTGAGGTGTCCCCGTGCCCTGGCCAGGCAGGAAGGCTGTGCTCAGAAAGCCGCTGGGGGAGTTGGTTCACCCTGAACCTAGTTCTGGTCCTGGCCGTGCTGTGCTCGCTCACCCTTCACCCTCTCCAGGAGACTGAAGGGTCCTCCTGGCAGGCCCCGGCCCAGCTCTGAGCCCAGTGGGTCCAGTGTATTCTTGGGTCTTCAAACGTGCGAAGGCCCCAGGCCTCTGGGCCCTACCCTGATTTCTCAGTCCCTCAGTCCAGCACCCCTGAACCTCACTCCTCCTCCCCAGGGAGTGTAACGCTTAAGCCCTGGTCCCCCGGCCTCTCCTCCTCGTCATCCTCTGACAGTGTGTGGCCCTTGGGAAAGCCGGACAGCCTCCTGGCCAGAGGCTGCGGCCTGGATCTCCTCAACAGGTATGGAAGCTGCCTGGGATAGGTGGAGGTGGGGGTGCTGGGTCTCAGATTCCTGGAGGAGGGTGAGCAGGGGCGAGGTGGGAGGGGGGCAGGGCAGCAGCTAAAGCTTTGCTTTGTGCAACTGTCAGAATTGTAAGGTGTTTAGACACAGGCCGACCTTGGGTTCAAATCCTGTCACCACCATTATGGTCTGCGTGACTGGTGACTGCCTCTCTGGGCCTCAGTTTCTTCATTGGTTAAAGATGATAGTGATGTCTTCTGCATGTCGGTGTTTTGAGATTTAGGACTCATGTCAGTTAAGACACTGACACTCTGCTTGCCAGTCCTCCCTACTGTGTTTCCCCGAAAATAAGACTGGGCTTTATATTAATTTTTGCTCCAAAAGATGCATTAGGGCTTATGTTCAGGGAATGTCATCCTGAAAAATCATCCTAGGGTTTATTTTCGGGGAAACATGGTAGCTCTGAGCTCCCACCCAGTGAAGCTTCATGCTGTGGGTGTGGGGTGGGGACCCCGAGGCAGCTCCAACAGCCGAGCTGGCCACAAACCCATGACAGCAGTCATGCAACACATTGGCTCAGAGTGGGCTGCAGGCAGTGAACTCTGTGTTGGGCAATGGGCGAGTGGACCTTAGGAGGGGTGATAGAGACGGTTGTGCTGAGAATGTGGCCTCGGAACTCAGCCATGGAGAGAGAGCAGTTCAGGAGGACAGCTGGGTGACTAGAAGAGGGAGAGAGCAGAGGCTGTTTAAAGATGGGTTTGGAGTTTGGCATTGACGGGAGCACCCGGAGGGTGGGGGGTGGGTGGAGGCAGAGCCACAGCAGGCTTTGTGAGTCAGGCTAGAAAAGTGTGGACTTTGGCTGGTGCACTCTGGGAAACCTGTGAGGGTTTAGCTATTACTAAATGCAGGACAGCTGCTGGCTGCCTCACAGCATTCTACGTGTCCTGGGAGGTAGGCATTGTATCCCTGTTTTATAGAGCCCAGTTTTACTGAGGCTCAGAGAGGTTAAGTGACTTGCTGGAGGTCACACAGCGAGGAGGTGCCCTGGCTAAGGTCTACAGTGACCTGATCAGGCTTGGATTTTGGAAAGGGTATAGGAAACACTGATGTCAGAGCTGAAATGTGGGGATGCTGGATACAGATGACAGGTCACACAAGAAATCAGGGCAGAGTAGGACCAGGGGCCTCCTGCCTCCTGGAAGCAGCTTGGCCAGGCTTGTGTCCAGGCCCTGCCCCCATCCTCACCCCCGGCAGCGGGCCCAGTGTGACATTGTTTCTCCCTGTGCAGGACATGCTTCTGGGGGAAGGGGTGGAGGTACCTCCCTTCCTGCCTGCCTCAGCCCTTCCTCCAGCTCAGGCCTGCAGCAGGGGTCTTGGCTGCCGTCCAGGGGGTGCCGGGATGCAGCCGAGGGAGCAGGAGCCATGTGATCATGGGGCCACCTCTGCTGCCCACGCTGTTCCCGGGGAGGAGGGAGATGGGGGAAGAACACGTTACATTGCGCAGGGGTGGTGGACGGAGAGAGAAAAAGGTGGATGGACAGGCAGAGAGGGAGGTGAGGTGCCAGTGCGTGTGTCCCCAGGCAATGTGACAATAGAGTGGGGAAACACAGAACACAGTTAGCCAGCTGAAATCCCAGCTCTGTCACTTACTACTGGGGGATCTTGGGCACGTCACTTAGTTTCCCTGTGTGTCAGTTTCCTACTCTGTAAAATGGGGTCACTATAGTGCCTGTCCCCTAGGATCGCTGTGGGGGTTCCAGGATTCCTACTATGGTGCTTAGAACTGTGCCTGGCTCCTCATGAGTGATAATGTTAGCTGTTAGCCGATACTGTTGTTGACTGTGTTGCTCAATTCTCAGAGTAGCCTTTGAGGCTGGCATTTTTAGCCCTGTTAACACAGATAAAGAAAATGAGGCTCAGAGTGTCAGGAATTTGGTAGTGGAATTGGGGGCTCCACGGTACCTTCCTTCCATCTAGGCTACTTTCAATCTTACGTCCGTGTTCAGCACTTACGACCTGCTGGGTATTTTCAGCCCTCATCTCCCCTGTCCTTCCGGGGCTCCTTGGGCCTTGGGGCAGGGCAGAGGAGATGGGCAGGGGGTGTGCTGGGGCAGGCCAAAGGATGGATGACAGACAAGCTGGGAGACAGCGAGGGAGAGCCGAGAGTGCAAGTGAGGTGCCGAGCCGGGAGGGGTAGGTGGGGAGAGCTCCAGGTGCTGGGGCCCTGGCCAGGGCCCGCCCTGCCCTCACTTACTGTACTCCATAGACTCGGGAACTCTGGCACCTTCCGTCCTTGCACAGGGGTGTGAATAGGTCATGGCCTGACTCTACCAGCTGTGCAAACCCTTGTCCAGTTATAACGTCCCCGGGCCTCAGTTTTGCTCTTCTCTAACATGAGGGGAATAACAGATGTCTCCCATAGGGTTGGCGGGAGCATTAAATGAGGTAATCTGTGTGGCTTGCTCAAGGCTCGGCTACTTTAGTCCCTGACCTAGAACAAAGCAGTTCTGTACACTGCTTAGAGATCTTCCCACAGTGCCCTGGGGCGGGGACACTCATCGAGACCACTTGGGTCATCAATGCTTAGAGCTGACAGAGTGAAGGACTGGCCCCGTTCCCCACTGTGACCTGACACTGGGGGAGTGGCTCTAGGAGCCCTTACATGGGGGACGGGAAATCCCATCCTTTGCCTTGCCCGCAGGCAGGGTTGGGGGTCAGTCATTGTGTGGCTGGACACCCAGGAGTCCCAGGAGGTTGCAGCAGGTAGCCCTATCCCCCACCATGTTCCTCTTTCTGCCCCCACCCGCCCCCTGCCTGCTTGTCTGCTGAGAGGGCCTTGATCTGAACCCTGCCCCCAGTGAGCCACCAGGTGGACTCTGAAAAGTGTTCAGAGTTAGTAGCCCCAGGCTGTGGAGGCTCAGGGAAGTCACTTGGTCCCTCGGGGACGTGGGCTAGGGTGTCCTGAAGGAGGGGATGCCTTAGCTGGGTCTTCAGGAAGTAGCAGGAGTTGGCAAGAGGAGCCTGAAAGCCTAGGGTGGAGAGGCAAACCCTGGAATTGCAGGGAGGGGAGGGGTGTGCCCAGGCAGGGGGTGGAGGGCCTGGGTGCTGGCTGCTTGCTGGGTCTTGCTCTAGGGAACCTGTGATGGGGAGTTGACTGTGTATTTGAAACAGGTGGGGAAGCTGCGCGCCCCACAGGGGTGACTTGTCCTGAATCACACCTAGTAACAGGGAATATCTCATTTTCACTGAGCACTTCATTCTTGCTGGGTCCTGTTCTAAGAGCATCCCATGTTTAACTCACTGAATTTAACAACAAAATAGGTAGACGCAGATGGGGCTGCTGAGGACTGGAGGTTCAGAGCCAGGCTGTCTGGCCCCAGAGTTCCTGCTGGCACCCTGTATGCCACATTTCTCAACTCTTCCGTCTGCAACCCCCAGTGAGAAAAACCCTGTACACCTACCTGAAACAAAAGGGTCATGAGACAGTAGTGGATTTACTTGAAGGGAGACAGCTTATACTTTCTATTCCATTCCCTTAAAAAACAGCATTTCCCTTCCCACTTAGGAATAGGCCTGCAGTTGGAAGGCTCCCGGAGTTCTCTGGTTTCCCCTCTACCTGCATTATGTTTATGTTCGTCGGACCTTCACACCCACAGTGGGAGATGGGTGCCACACTGTCCTTGCTGTATGGATGTGGTGACTGAGAATCAAGCAGCCAGCTCACTCGTTCAAGCCTAGGGCTCAGTGAATGCTGGGGTTTGACGTTGGACTGTGTTGCTCCAGCCATAAGGCCATTGGGCAGTGTCACCAGGCCTGGCCTCAGACCTCCCAGCTCTCTCCAGGCCTTTCCGTGCCCTTCGATACAGCCAGGAGAGTCCCAGGGCTGAAGGAGCCTGGGAAGGCAGCACCCATGTCCAGCCCCCGACCCTCGGGCCTGGTTCTCTGTTTTGACTGAGGGGGTGGGAGCCAAGACGGGCTCCCTGGGGCCAAAGTTCCCCTCTCTGCATGAGTGCTGATTGGGTTCAGGTCCTTGCAGCCTTGCCCACCCCAGGCTGGCAGCAGGGCAGTATGTCTGTGTGTACTGCAGCTGCCAAGGTGGGTGGGGAGGTCGGTGGATACCTGGACTCTGCCGAGGCCACCTCTTCAGCTGGGGCACACCTGCTGACCCTGGCTTCTCCCCTGCCCAGTACCAGGGCCAGGAGGTCAGGGAGGAGACTTCTGGTCGGTTATCTCTGAGCCTGGCCATTGGGCCTCACCAATTCTCATCCAGGGACAGGCAGAGTCCTGCCATGATGAGGATCTTGGTGACTCGTCTTAACCATCAGTGGCTCCCACTGACCATGAGAGGTACGCCAGATACTGTGCCCTCCGCAGGCTGGTTACAGCTTGCCTTTCCTGGGAACTGTTTCCCGTGATGTTAAATTAGTTAATCAGAGCACAGCTTAGCATGGTGTCTGGCTAAGTACCCAGTAAGTGTTGGCTGCTATTATTATTGTTATTAAATTCTTCCACACGTCCTGTATTCTGTCCCCACTCCTTCAGCTCCTGCCTGCCCTGCAGCCTGGAACACCCTCTCCTCTCTGCCTATTACTGAAGCGCTTCTGTTCTTCATTATGGTGTAGCCCAGCTGCTGCTGCCTCTGGGAAGCCACTCCCCTTTGTGCACCCACTGCTGGCTGTGACCATCCCTGATCTGTTGTGTTCTAATGGTGACCTTTCCTCCTAGATTGTGAGCGTAACAAGGTTTTATTAGTCATCTACTATGTGCCAGATACTGTGTTTGGTGCTAGGGATCCAGAGCTGCCCACGACAGCAGGCTGGCTCTGAGGGTGTTCTTTCCGACGGAGGAAACAAAAGGGAACATGCAGGGTGCAGATGGTGTGCTTCTGCAGGAAGCACCTCACTCTGTGCTGGGGTCTGGGAGGGAGAGGTCGCTTTTGACCTGAACCCTATAGGATGAGCAGAATTTGCCAGGAAGAGAAGAGGGGGAAGGCAATGATGCAATGGGCCGGGGGTGGGAGTCGTGGCATCCTTGGGGAATCGCTGTGGTTTTCCAAGAATGATGAACTGACTTAGAATACTGACTGAACTCTAATTCACATCTGCCTTGTCTCTTCTTAGGTCTCTGGCCATCCAAGTGTCTGGCCGGAGCCCCCCTGGAGGACCTGAGCCCCAGGACAGAGGCCTAGATGGCCCGCCATTACTTGGGGACAGCTGGTCGGGGGCCGGGGTTCGGAGAGTGTTCTCTGGGCCAGGGTCTGCCAGGGTGGAACCAAGAGAGGTGAGGCCCCCTACTCTGGGCTGGGAGGGGAGTTAGTGGTTTAGCAGGAGTTAGGAGTTAGTACCTTCTGATTGGTGGATCTAGGTCACTGGGTGGAGTTTCTGGGGATTGGCCAGAAGGGGGCTCAGTGATTAGCTGCTGGTTGCACTGCCTCCCCAGCATTAAATGAAATCTGATTGGGCAAGGGATGGGAGGTGGGGCAGACGGGACCTTCACAGGTTCTGGCTTTTAAATATGGGAAGGCTCTGGATGAACCTGATGGGTGGGGAGTCCTGCTGATGGGAGCAGAGTCTGAAGCCCACTGAGTGGGAGCCGTCTGAATTATGAGATATGGTCAGGCCCACACTCAGTCTTCCTCCAGAGACAGGGCTGCGCTGCCCTTGGAAGCTCACTTCTTTCCCTCCATGCCTTGGTTTTCTCCCAGCCAAGGACAGAGGCTGCTGGCCTGGAAGGGGCCGGCCTGGAAGGCGAGGCCCAGCAGAGAACTTTGCCCTGGAACCCGGGGTCCACACTCTCCATCCTGATGGACTTCAACGGTGAGTGTGGCCTGGGGGACTTACCAGTCCCTCGAGGGCCAAGAGAGGGTCATTTAGCCCATGGTGGAGGTGGGACAACTGAGTCCTCAGAGGGAGATGCTGCTCCGCCTCTTAACCCTCAGCAGTGCCCTTCCTTCCCATGTCATTGCCTCATGCCGCTGGTCTGTTTTGTGCCCTCCCTCTGTCCTAAATAAGCAGCTGACAGTGAAAGGAGCACTGGACAGGAGTCCAGACACCCGGGTTTGAGTCCTGGTTCTGTCCCTAGTGGGCTTGGTGGCCTTGGGCAAGACCCGCTCTCTCTGGGCCTCGGACTCTCACTTTTTTTAAAATTTAAATAAATTTTTAAAAAATGTTATTAAAATATAGCTAACACAATATTATACTAGTTTCAGGTGTATCGGCCTGTCACTTTAAGAAGGGGAAGGTGGGGTCCTGGCGGTTCAGGCTGATCCCTGACTTCGTCCTCCTCTTGTCCTCCCTGCTGCCCCATGCCCAGCTTGCCAGTCCTTCCATGAGGCCCTAGATGCCTGGGTGAAGGGGCTTGGCACGGAGCCCTTCTACATTCGAGCCAACCTCACTTTGCCCGAACGGGCAGACCCCCATGCCCTGTGCGTGAAGGCCCAAGAGATCCTGCGGCTGGTGGACCCGGCGTACAAGCGGCGGCAGGAGTGGTTCTGCACACGGGTTGACCCCCTCACGCTGCGAGACCTGGACCGGGGCACAGTGCCCAATTATAAGAGGTGGTGCAGAGCCAGGAACTTGGGGAGAGGATCAGAGTGGGAGCTGGGACCAGGATGGGGGCCTTTTCCTCCCTCTGCAACCCTTCATCATCCTCTGAGACAGGATGGGGGGCTAGATGAGAGGAGGTGAGAGACTCCCTGTTTCCCTACAAACAGATGACATGACTCCCCTTCTCCCTAGCGCCCAGCAGCTCCTGGAAGTTCAGGAGAAATGTCTGCCCTCCAGCCGGCACCGAGGGCCCCGCAGTAATGTAAGTAGAGCTGGGCCAGCTGGGAGAGGGCTGCTAAGAGTGGGGTCCAAAAGGGAGAGGCCAGGCTTCACCAAGCCCACTAGGGACAGAACCAGGACTCGAACCCAGGTGTCTGGACTCCTGTCTAGTGCTCCTTCGCTTGGGCTTGGTTGACCATTTACTATGTGCCGGCACATAGAAGAGCAACAGGGCTCACGTCCAGGGGAGTTGTGAGATTAAATGAGATGGAGTGTGCCCGGTGCTCAGGAGCCCATCTGGCACATGGTAAGCACTTGTCAAAATAAGTCACATCCCTTTTTCCAATCCCTGGGGGAGGGGGGGACTGGGCTGGGTGAGCCTCCCCCTGTACACCCAGGCAGAGCGAGGCTCAGAGGCACTAGAGAAGGGGTTGAGAGCGTGGACTCTGGAGCCAGACTGCCTGGATTTGAATGCCAGCTCTGCCACTTCTCAGCTGTGCAACCTTGGACAACTACCTGACGCTCCCTGGAGGCTCTGTGTTCTCATCTGTAAAATGGGGAATTACTGTGCCTGCTTGGCCCCTCGGTATAGAAGTTCAATGGTTCTCGCACATCTGGGGCCTAGTTAGTTTGTGTGTCACATGCTAGGCATTTGATACATGTCTGCTATTGGTACATGTCCACTATTGGTATAATGAAGGCTGTCGTTTGTGGTTTCAGTAATCTTTCTCCCTAAGGCCATATTGCTAATTCACCGGAAGAGATCCCAAAGTTTGTCTCTTTTGTGAGATTAGGTTCCTTTGGTCTCTGGGCCTCGGTTTGCCCATCTATAAAGTGGGGGGTAGACCTAGGGCTCCTCCAGCTCTAACTGACTCTGACAGGCTTGCTTCCCTCAGCCCGTAGGGATGGTTGTCCTGTCCTGTCTGGGGGACTGTGCTGGGCCCCAGGTGGGGGCAGGAGAAAGCCTGGTATAGAGGGCCATTTTTGTGGGTTGTGGACAGCAGTGGCATGGAGGCCCCCTCTGCTGGGGGTCGCATTTACTGTCCCTCCTCCCTGAGGTTGGGATGGAGCTGAGCTCACAGGTGCCCCTCTTTCCCTTTGCCCTCTCCAGCTGAAGAAGCGAGCACTGGACCAGCTGCGGCTGGTGAAGCCCAAGCACGGGGGGAGCCCTGCCGGGGACCCCCAGGAGCAGCTGCTACTGGAGCCCTGCTCAGGTGAGTGCACAGGTGTGAAGGTGCAGCCTGGGCTGCCTATGGAGTTCAGGAGTGTGCACCTCTGGGTGTCTTTTGGCCTGGAAGCACCTGTTGTGAGGGTTCCAGTGGGGCGGGGCCTGAGAGACAGGGCTCCTCCTGGTGGGAGAAGCGCCAACAGGTTGAGGGAGCCGGTCGGTGGGGTAGATGCATGTTTCTGTGTGTGTCTGTGAGTCTGTATGAGTGTGGGACAGGCATGAGCAAGGGCCTGTTCTGATCTGGCAGAGCACATGCAGCTGTGCTTCTCACGTGTGTGGTGGCAGGTGCCGTGAGGACCCCAGTACGTTGAGCCTTTGGGCCAGAGCAGGGCGGGAGAAGGGGTTGGGGGAGCCAGATGAAGGAGTAGCAGTTCTGAAGGGCAAAGAGGAGGGAGCTGGGTGAGGGAAGACTTCCTGGAAGGGAGCCTTCAAGGATGAAGTTTGTTCCAGGCAGAAGGCACAGCTCGTGAAAATGCACAGAGGCGTAGCTGTGCCCGGTGTGTTTGGAGGACACTGAGTACAACAAGCGGATATCGAGCGGCAGCTCTGCCATGCTTTGTGCTCGGTCCAGAGGACACAGTGGTCCCCCACTGCTTTGGAGCTTACTGCCTACTGAGGATGGGGGAAGGTAGACGCCTGTCTCCCATGAACATCATAATTGCAAAGTGTGACCCTTGGGATGGAAGAGGACTGGGTGCTGTGGAGTGCATGCCAGAGGCTCTGCACGTCTGGGAACTGGGGAAGGTGGGCCCTGGGCTCTGAAGGGGGAGTGAGGTTTAATTGGGCCAAGAGGTACCAGGGTGGGGCTGCAGCCTCCCCAGGGCAGGAGAAGGCCCTGTGATTGGAGGCGGCTGACGAGAGGTGTGTATGGCAGGAGTAGAGTCTGTGATGGGGGACGTGGCTTGCTGCCTCCCCAGGTCCTGGCAGGGCTGTGGTCTTTTTCCTGAGAGTCCTGGGACGTTACTGGCATATTGAAAGTGGGGGAGTTATGGGATCTCACTTTAGTTTTAAAACTTCTCTCTGGCTGCTAAGTGGAGAATGGCCTGTAGGGGGCGAGGGTGAGGCACAGGATGGGTCGGGGGAGCCTATTGCAGTAGTCCCAGTGAGGGAGGGGGCAGCATGTGTGTGCCCAGCAGGACTTAGGAAGGGAAAAAAGATGGGGGGGCTGGAGAGGATGTGATGGGGTTTTGAGTATGCAGGGGGTGGCCACACCTAGGAAAGATGAGCTGGGGCCCTGCCTGTACCCTCATGTCTTCTGCACCCCTCCCCTGCCACAGAGCCAGAGCGGAGCCCCAAACCCTACAGCCTGGTGCAGCCTCTGCTGGTGCCCGCCCTGCGGCCGGTGGTGCTCTTGCCTGAGTGCCTGGCGCCCCGGCTTATCCGCAACCTGCTAGACCTGCCCAACTCCCGGCTGGACTTCCAAGTGTGCCCAGCAGGTGAGCCTTTGCATGGAGAGAGGGGAGGGCAGAGTGGCACCCCGGGGCAGCCCTTCATTCCTGCCCCTCCTTGCTCTGCAGAAAGCCTGTCTGGGGAGGAACAGTGTGCATCCTCAGCACCCGGAGCCCCCAAGGCCCGGCCTGTCACCCCTGGGCTGGGCAACAGGATCCGAGCCATCCAGGAGTCTGTCGGGAAGGTAGGTGCTGGGCTGGGGGCTGCCCTTCTGGGCCCAAGAGCCAGAGTGTGAGTGGAGGCCCGGGCTGCTCCGTTGCACAGTGACTCTGGGCAAGTCCTTTCCCTTCTGTTGGCTCACCTGTGAGTGGATGGGCTAGGGCAGTGGACCTTACGTGGGTCGTCACCCTTGAGGTGTTTGGCTGCTACATCCCACCTATCTGCCTCCTTGGCCTCTGACTCTCCCCTACCCTGGGAGATGACTTGGGTGAGGGGTGGATAGGCTCCATCCTACAGATGGGGAGGCTGAGGTCCAGAGGGGTGAAGTGACTTATTTCCCCAGAGGTCCAGCCTTCCCTTCCGGTTCTTCCCTCATTGTCAAGGTCCCTTTGGGTGGGGACTGTGCTATGGGGCCCCGGGGGAGGGAGGGGGCAGGGAGGTTAGTGTCTTCTGGGCCGGGAGTAAAATGTATCTTGACCTCCGAGAAGAAGCACTGCCTGTTGGAGCTGGGTGCAAGGGGCGTGCGGGAACTGGTCCAGAATGAAATCTACCCCATCGTCATCCACGTGGAGGTGACCGAGAAGAATGTCCGAGAAGTCAGGTGAGGCGGGTGGGGGGGTAGGCAGGACCCCAGAGCCCCCTCCTCTCTGTGGATGTCTCTCTCTCTCTCTCTCTCTCTCTCTCTCTCTCTCTCTCTCTCTCTGTCTCTCGCTTCTCCGTCTCTTTCTTTGCCATGTCTCTTTTTGTTTCCCTCCATCTGTCCCTGCTGTCTGACTCTCCATATCTTTGTCTCTCTCTCCATCTCTGTCTGTCTCTATCTGGCACTCTGCCCACTGCCCACTCTCCTCTCTTGGCAGGGGTCTCCTGGGCCGGCCGGGCTGGCGGGACTCAGAGCTGCTGCGGCAGTGCCGCGGCTCAGAGCAGGTGCTCTGGGGGCTGCCCTGCTCCTGGGTGCAGGTGCCCGCCAACACGTGGAGCCACTCGGAAGAGCTGGCCAAGATGGTGCGTGGCCGCATCCTGCAGGAGCAGGCCCGTCTTGTGTGGGTGGAGCGTGGCCCTGGCAGAGGTGGCAGCAGCAGCAGCAGTGACGCCTGAGGAGCCCCTTCTGATGCCTGCGGCTTCCGCACACACTTCAGAAGCCACCAGTGGGGACCTTGGTGTCTGCGGTGGAGCTGGGTCGTCCCTGTGCTGAGCCTTCCCAGATCCTTGGGCAGAGCTGCCACCTGTCCCGTTCTTGCTGCTCTAGGCCTCCCTGTCTCCATGTCCCTCCATCATTGCTCACCCCGGAGCGTCTAAGTTCTCACTCTCGTGTACAGGTTTACACCCAAGTTCTCATGGGGCAGTCTCCTGTCTGTCCCTCCCCCGTGGGCACACGAGGTCTCCTAGGCTCTCAGCCTATTCTGCTTACAGGAGCCTCGAGCCCGCCCTGTGTGACTCCCATCCGTCCAGCTCACATTTCTTGTGTATACCTCCTCCACTTGTGGGCACGGTGGCTGCCCTGGTCCACTGTCACCTGTGCCCCTGTGTCTACTAGTCATACACGTGTTTGTGGTTCTCACCTGTGTAAATGTCATGCCCCCCAGCCTCTTGACACTTGAGCACTAATACATGTGTGTGCCCGGTGAGCACACCTTGGACCATGTTCTCACAGCGCCTGCTCCCTGCCCTGCCCCCTCTCAGAGGGACAGGTAGGGAGGGGGCTGGCTGCTCCATCACCAGAATGTACTGCTCCTGGATTTTTAATGGACCTTTTTCACTCAGAAGCTGCATATTATGGAACATTAAACAGTTTGTTATAGAAGTTGGTGGCCTTTTGCTTGTTCGTCTCCCTGGCCTGGGCCCCCCCCCCCTGCACTGTCCCCACCCCCAGTTCAGGCTGATACCACCTTTCAGGTCCCCGCTCGCCCATGGGGAGGGTCAGATTTCGCTCCTGACTCACCAGAGCCGCCCGCCATCTGTGCTGGCGTCACCTTACCTGCCCCTGAATGACCGGAGGAGGGCCCCACAGATGGGCCACCCCCATGCTCAGCTCTGCCTGTGTGTGATCATCAAAAGAGTGTCCCCTGGGGGTGGCAGGGACACTAAGGCCAGCAGGGTTTGGTCTTAGGTTTAAGGGGCCTGGCTCCTGAGTCCAGTAGACCAAGAGCAAACCTTCAGTGTGCAAACAGGTCCCTGAGACTGCTCCTTCAGAGAGAGGATGGTCACCTCCAGAGGGAGAAACCTAGGCAGACTTACTGGAGGAAGTACCACTTGAGCTTGGGATTTGGGATTCCTTTCTTCAAGAAGCATTTCTTGGACCTACATGTTTATGTGCTATCCTAGGTACTCCTGTGACTGTGTTCAGTAACAGTAACGAACTTGGGCAAGCCCCTGGGAGGTTTTGGGGAAGTGGGTTAGTAGGTGGAGGAAACCTCAAGAGCAAAAGCTCAGAGGCAGAAAATGGTTTGAGTTTGGCCACTGAGGCTGGGAAGTCAGGGGTAGGGGCTGCCTAAATTTTAGTGTCCTTTGAGATCTGGCTCAGATACCATCTCCACGAAGCCTGCTTGATTCTCTCAGCTCTTGGCACTTCTTGGCCATGCCATGCCCCGTGTTGTGGCAGGATGGTGGTTTTCTGTGGATGGCTGAAGGCTCCTTGGGTGAGGAGGCCGGGTCATGCTCATTTGGGTAAATGAACCTCTTCCCCTCCTTGCTGTGTGCCTGGCCCAGTCCTTGGTCTAAGGACCTGAGTCTGGGTGAAGATGTGGGAACCTAAGTGGCTCAGCTGCGTTTGTCTGGTCCTATGTTAGGTGACCTTTCCATGGGGTGGAGGAGCCCACTAACCCTTTAATTCTCACCAAGCCTTATTTTCACCCACATTTTACAAATGATGAAGGTAAAGTTCAGAAAGGTAAAGTAACTTGCCCAGAGTCACGCAGCTAGGGAGTGGCCCAATTAGGATTTCAACCCTGGTCTGTGTGGCATGAAGCCTGGGCTCATCTCTTGGTGATGCAGTTCTGAGAAGATGGGCTGTGAAGGGGCGTGGCATGGGGCTGGCCCATAGGAGGGTGATTCAAAAGGGTTAGTTTTTCTTTCTTTTCCCTCCACAGTCCCTCCACCTAATGCAGGGTTGGGCCACAGCAGGCCCAGTTCAATTCACCAGCCATCTGGTACTTTCTTGTGTTTATAAATATTTACTGAGCTCCTACTATTTACCAGGCACTGTTCGAGGCATGGGGGAAGTCAGTGAATAAAAAAGAAAAAAATCCCTGTCCTGATATTTTCATGAGGAAGACAGACGATAAGTAAAATATGCAGGATGCTGGAGGGTGAAAAGTGCTATGGAGAGAATGCAGCAGAAAAGGGGGCCTGGGAAAGACAAGAAAAGAGGGCTGGGAAGTAGGGGATGTGGAGAAGGGATTGCAATTTAAATAAAGTGGTCGGGGAAGGCCTCCTGGAAAAGATGACATTTGTGTAAAGACCTAAGGGAGTGAGATGTGTGTCTCTAGGAAGAGGTCCAGGCAGGAACAGCATGTGCAAAGGTCCTGAGGTGGGTGAGTGCCTGGAATGGCCAGAAGCCCAGTGGGTCTGGAGTGGAGGGAGCTAGGGAAAAGTAGTAGGAGGTGGGATTGGAGGTAACGAGGGGCCAGCTCACACAGGGCCTGTAGGCTGCTCTATGATCTTTGGCAATTGTTTAAAAAGGGAGATGGGAGCCAGTGCAGGGTTCTAGCAGAGGAAGGACGAAATGTAAGTGACCTTGTTCAAAACTAGACGGAGGTGGTGGCTGGAGAAGGCCCTCTGTCCACTGTCCTAGCTGGGAGAGAGGCAGCAATAAAGACTGCTGCGTGAGGTGGGGTCCTGTGGACCACAGCAGGACAGGCACCCACCCTTAGGGGGCCTCCTGTGGACCAGAGACCTGGGTTCCACATGGCTCTGTGGCTGAACTGCTGGGTCATTTTAGATCATTCTGTGCTTTATGTGCTCAGCTATAAACTTGGAGTAACAATCTAGTACTATTGTGAAGACCAAAGGAAGTGAGCAAACTACTGTGAGAGTCCCAGAAGTTGGGGGGTGTGGCTCATCAGAGAAGGCTTCCTGGAGGAGGGAACCCTTGCGCTGAGCCTCAAAGTCCAAATAGAATTAAGCCTGGTGGAGGGAATATGGATGAGGATAGCAGGGGATGGGGAAGAGCATCCAGGAGGAGGAATAGTATGAGCAAAAGGAAGTTGGGAGGCTGGATACCAGGACACCCATAAAATAATGGGTATTGAATGAGCTAAGCTGACAGTCTCTGGGGAGTGGGAAGGCTGGAGGGCCCCTTCCTTCCATCCGGGCATGGACGGTTTGTTGTTGCCCCCACCCCCACTGCAGCTGCTGGCAGGGACTGGGCTGTCTCTTCAGCTGCCTCTTTCAGCCACCTCTGGGGCTCCTTTGGGCTGGCCCCGCCCCTCGGGCCGCGATGGAGGCAAGGGCGGGGCCAGACGCCCAGAGCCAGCGGCGGGAGGGCAGCCAGAGCAGGTGGAGGGCTGGTGGCGGAGGGGCTGCCATGGCTCTGCCTCTGGGGCCAGAGCACCAACTCTCACCTCTCCCCTCCTTGCCTGCCCTGGATGCCTGCCAGGCTTCAGCCTTTGCCGGGGCCCCTGCCTGACCAGTCTCCCCTCCCGGTCCATTTGGGATTTGGGGGCTGAGCTGTCTGGGGTCCCAGGGCCAATGCAGTGCCGGCTCCTCCGGGGCCTGGCCGGGGTCCTCCTCACGCTTCTATGCATGGGGCTCCTCTCCCTTCGGTACCACTTGAGGCTGTCCCCGAAGCGCGTGCAGGACACCCCTGGGCTGAGCCCAGCGTCCCCTTGGCCTCCTGAGCTGCAGCTGAAGGATGTCTTCATCGCAGTCAAGACGACTCGGACCTTCCACCACTCCCGCTTGGAGCTGCTGCTTGACACGTGGGTCTCCAGGACCAGGGAACAGGTGACAAACTGGCACCTGGGCCCCCGGAGTGGCCCCTGGCCTGTGGGATTAACGGAGGCCTTTCTACTAGGCTGCTGTCCCTGGCAGCCTCGAGGGAGAAGCTGCCTGCTCACCTCTCAGGATTGGGGGGCTCCTCTGGCCCTGGCGGTGCCCCTCGCTGGCCCTGGAGCTCACTGCTCCTTGGGTCCACTCTTCTGTCTTTTTCAGGGGCCAGGGTGGGCTCCTGCCCCAGGCCTCTGGGTCCCTTCTGAAGGTCCCTTTATTCCCTGGCTAGTGCGGTGCAGGCTTCCCTCCTGCCCACCCGGACTCAGCCCTGCGTCAGGGGCAGAGGCTTCAGAGGTCCTGGCTGGCATGTGCCCAGGCCAGGCTGCCACCAGTCCAGGCCCTGGGTGATGTTCTGCTGCCCTGGCTGGTAGAACAGAGGCCAAGCTGCTGAGGAGGGGACCGTCTAGGTGGGGCCTGTTAGGGAAAGGGACGGAGTGGGGGGCATCCTTTCAGAATTCCTGGCAGCCCCTCCCCCCATGCCTCTGGTGCCCAGGGTGTGCCAAGGGGAGCGGCACCTCATCTCCTGTGCTCATTTCCTGTGGGGCGGTCTTCGAGGGAGGGCGGATATGTGCTGTGATGGTGGTGGCTGAGGAAGTGGTGGGCAGGAGGTTGGGGTAAGGGCCCCCCCCCAGTAACTGGAATTGTGTGTGTGTGCGTTAGTGTGCTCACATGCATGGAGCCAGAGTGTGTGTTAGACATGCTATGACAAGGGGCATGTTGGTGATGGGCTCACAGCTTATGTCTTTCCTTAGAGGCCGCTCTGAGAAGCTGAGTGCCTCGTGGCTCTTCCCCTCTCCACAGCCAGTGACCTCCTCAAGCAAAATCAGTGATTTGGGGTGTTGGGAACCATATCTGAGGGAGGTAGAGGGGCAGACAGACAGACAGACACATAGACACTTGCACGCATGTGCACACATGCTGTCCCATTTTGGCGTCTGGCTCACTGGGAGGAAGTGACCGAGCCTTCAGGAGGGGTTGGGGACTCCTGAGAGACCTAGGAAGTGGGGAGGGGATGCCCGGAAGAGGCCAGGGCCCCCTGGGGAGAGGGCACCTCCCCCATCCCAATTCCCTGATGTCCTAGCACCCTGGATTAACCCTTTCCTCGCTGGGCCCCCAGCACTCCAGGCTCTTCCCTGGGGCCTCCCCACAGCTTCTCGTCTTGGGGAGCTTCTGGTTCTACTCAGGGAAGCCGCTGAGCCTGGCCCTCCCTGCAGACCTTCCTGTTTATGGTGTTGTGTCTGAGTGTACACGGAAGTGTGGCCTCATGAGTTCCAAGGCCCTTTCCTGTCTTGTCTTGATCACCATGGTGGTGCTCTTGCCCCGGATGAGGAAACTGAGGCCAGAGAGGAGGAGGTGCTTGCCAGCGTTACCCCGAAGTCCTGAGGGGGAAGAGCCCAGTGGGACCCAGCCCCTACCTCCTGTCTGGAGCCTTGCCTTCTCTACTGAGACCTGCGATACCAGAGCTGCTTGGTCACTAGGCTACAGGAAAGGGTCCTTGGGCCTCCAACCTGAGTGGCTGGGCCTGGCAGGACCAGGCCAGCAGAGGAGAGGCAAATGGCCAACCCCTCTGTGTCCCGAACTCAATCCCAGATGCCAACCAGGCAGCCAGAGAGAGTACCTGCCAGCTGCTCAGCATCTAAGGGGCCGTGTGTCACTGTTTAACCCCCCCAATAACTCTGAGTGGTAGCTATTGTGGGGGTGCCACAGTTTCCCAAGAATGAGCCACCCAGGCATTTCAAGCTGAAAACAAAGCCCACAAACTCAGGAAGAGTTTTTTTTTTTTTTGGACTTCTGCTTTCCCTGCCTAAAGAGATTCAGATAGAAAAACCTACTTCAGGAAGGGAACCTTAGCATATTTGAATTAAGTGTGGCAGACAGGGAGGATTCAAGCAAAAATCTGTTGGCTCCATTCTCCTTTGTGTCCCATTATTTCTGGGTGGCCCTGCAAGAATTTGTTTACCAAATGTTTGCTTTTTCTCATCAACCTGTGAATTGATTGCCTCCCCTCCTTGTCCAGAAGCCTCACTGTCTTTTAGAATTTTCATGCTTATGTGAATTCCCTATGCGCAGTATTACAGTTTGATTTTCTCCTGTTAATCTGCTGTATGTCATTTGAATTATTCGACCAGCCAGAAGAACTAAAGGGGTAAGGGAAAAATTTCCCCTGCTGACACTACTGATATTCCCATCTTATAGGAGAGAAAATCGAGCACAGTTAAACAGAGTTAGGAGATGAATTCACTCAGCTGGACACCTGCCCTCACCCCGGTGCCCTCAGTGCATGCGGCAGTCTCGAGTTTTGTCGTTTAAGGCAGAGTTGAAGAGAGGAGGGCTGCTCAAACAGAGGAAGAGGAAGGGAGACAGGGAGACCCACTCTCACTGCATCTGGGCCGCCCTTCGTCTCCACCCTTTGGCTCCTATCTCTGTGACCTTGGCCAAGGCCCTCCCCCTTTTAGCCCTCAGTTTCCCCGTCTGCACAGGATAAGAGAGTCTTGGAGTCTCTCTGAGCTCTGCCAACAGGAGCAGGCCTGAGCTGGTTAACTCCAGGGCGGGGTGTACACCCCAGCTGGTTAAGGGCGGCCTGGTGGCAGGTGGGCCTTTGTGGCAGAGGGCTGGGGCTCGTGTGCGCCCTTTGTCCCAGGCACGGGGGGTGGGCTGGGGAAGGCACGTTTTTTGTGATCCAAGAGGAGCCTTTCTCTTCCCCACAGTCCCCTCAAGGGTGGGGGTGGGGGTGGGAGGAGCACGGACAGCCCCCATCTCCTCTCTTCTGTAGCAGATGGCCCCCGGCTACCCCCTCCCCTCACCCCAGCAGGCTGCCTGTCCCTTTGTTTTCCTGCAAGGTTTTAGCCATTGTCAGGGTCCCCTCTTTAAACAAATCAAATGCAACCTTCCCTCAGAGGAAACTGCCCACCACTCGGTGCCAGCTTCATATTCCCACGTGCTCTGCCCAGTCAGCCCCAGGCCCTGCTGTGGGACCCCTCCTTTCCCCCCGCCCCCACTGATTCACTGGGGCTTTCTCACCCATCAACAAACATTCCCTGGCCCATTTGGCTCATGCTCCAAACTGAGAGTTCCATTATCTGGTGGCTGTTTGGTGGCAAAAGTTTACCAGGGAGCAGGGGGAGAAAGGCCTGATTTGTTTTACTGACTCCCTTGGGGGCTGTGTTGAAAACAGACTTGGGGTTGGGGGCAGGACAGAGCAGGGAGCCCAGGGAAAAGGTGACTGCAGAAAAGCAGGCTGGAGGTGATCAGGGTGGGCTGGACCACTGGATGGAGGCTGGTGGGGAGACGTTGCATCTGGGTAATTTAAAGGTTGGGTGGACAGAATTTGCTGACAGACTGGATGGGGGTTGTGAAAGAAAGAAAGGTGGCATGGTGACCCTGATGTATTCGGTCCCAGCAAGATGGGAAGACCAGAAGGAGTACAGGTCTGGGGGAGCTCAGTGCTTAGTCTTGAGGTGCTTGCTGAGTCCGAGGCGCCTGCTAGGCCCCCAGGGGTGAGTTTTGGCTGTGGTGGTGTTTAAGAGCAGGGGAGAGGTCCAAGGCCTATGGGTTCGAATCCAACTTGCCAACTGCACAAACTTCGTCCACTTAGCCTCAGTTTTGCCATCTGTGACGGGGACAGATTACAACACCTGTCTCAATGTTTAGAGAAGTTCTCAGGGATCAGGAGTGTGAAAGCTCCCGGAGGGCTGCCTGTCCCTTCTGGAAGAGCTGGATTGGGTCACGACGTAAGATTTCTGAGTTGCGTCAGGGAGTTTATGTGGCTGTGAAAGTTGTGACTGACTCTCTAAGTGGTGCAGTGTCCCAGCATGTGGGTCTTTCCACATAGTCTGTTTTCTGACAAAGTGTTGAGGGTTGTGTCTATGTGATTGTGGAGGAGCCAAGTGGGATTGTGTGTGAGTGTGATTCTGCCGAGAGTGTATGACGGTAGGGTCCCTGGGGGCGCTGGTCTGTAAGGAGGCTGAGTGTGAGAGAGACTGATGGGCTGGTGTGTTCTGGGAAGCTGTGTGTCTACTGAAGCTGGGTTGTGTGGGTATGTGTTGTATGCTTGGGTCGCTGAGAAACTCATGCTGTCCTAAAGCAGTGTGCGAAGGTGAGAGGGGTTTGTCTGTCACTGAAGGGGGTCAGAGGTCTGCTGTGTGTGTAAGCCACCTGGACGGGGGTTCATTGGGGGCTGGGCTGTGGGCTGACCCCCAGTCTGCCCTTGACCGAACCCTGTCTTCACTCTTCTTTCTCCTTCCCAGACATTCATCTTTACTGACAGCCCGGATGAAGGCCTCCAAGAGAGACTGGGTAACTCTGCCTGGCCTGGGTCGGGTGGCTGTTCCCTGGCCTAGGAGTCCCCAGGAAACAGGGCTGCCCACCCTTGGCATGTGGGGCTTCCCCTTTGCCCAGGAGGGGAGCAGGCTTTTCCCTGTAAATGGAGAGGGCTGTGCTGTTCAAGACCCTGGATACCTGGGTCCCAGCCCAGCTTACTGTCCGTCGGGTTCTGGGCAGGTCAGCCCTCCCTGACCTCAGTTTCCCCAGGTGTGAAATGGGAGTGTGTGGGCCACTCCAGACCCTCTGAGGCCTTGCTCTGCATTGTCAGAGTGTGCAGAGCTGGGGGGAGGAGCTGGGCAGCAGGCCCTGACTAGTTCTCACTTCTCCAGGGCCCCACCTCGTGGTCACAAACTGCTCTGCGGAGCATAGCCACCCTGCCCTGTCCTGCAAGATGGCTGCTGAGTTTGATGCCTTTTTGGCCAGTGGGCTGAGGTGAGTGCTCCTGGGTCTCTGGAGGCAGGTGTGACCTTTGCCTCAGCTCAGTTCCTGAATGGGGTATTGTATCGAAAAAGTGGTTTGTTGAAAAAGTGAAGTCGTCTGGTTTCTGTGAATTCTGTCATGTAGGGCCTCCTGTGGTCTGTCTTTGGGCAGACCGTCTGGTTTCAAATCCTGCCATTCACTGGCTGTGTGACCTTGGACAAGTGTCTTAACCTTTCTGAGTCTTAGTCCTCATCTGTTCAATGGGCAGACCTTCCTCAAGAACTTACACAAGATGCAGTCTGGTACAGGACAGGGGCCTTACATGTGAGCCACCCCCACCTTGTAACTGTTCATTGACTGATGAAGGGGGCACAGGGGGAGTCTGGCTGGCTGGCAGCCCTTGGGAACCCCCTCCAAGCTCATTGGCCCCTTTCATGCCCACAGGTGGTTCTGCCATGTGGATGACGACAACTATGTGAACCCACGGGCGCTGCTGAAGCTGCTGAAAGCCTTCCCCCAGACCCTCGATGTCTACATCGGCCGGCCCAGCCTGAACCGGCCTATCCACGCTTCTGAGCCGCGGCCCCACAACCGCACGGTCTGTCCCTCCCTGACTCCTTGGTGCATTGGCCACCGGCCAGGGCCAGCCTGGGCCAGGCCAGGTTTGGGGTGGGGCCATGTTGGGGGTGGGGTTGTGGAGGATTTGGGTGGGTTGTCGGGTTCCAGATTGGGCCTCATCGCTGTGAGTTTGGGCGGGTGGCTTTGCCTCTGATCATCAGTCTCCTCCTCTGTGAAATGGGGAGATGGAGATAAAGCTCGTTAGGCAGAGAGACTGTCACGTAGTAGGGCCTTGGTCATTGAGGAGTGGTCAGCAGAGTCCCTTGCCACCTGGTGTCATGGAGTTGCATATGTTGTTCAAATGCTGACTACTGCTGGGCCAGGTGGTAAATTGCCACTGCGTCCAGGCCCCGAACACCCCCTTTCCCTAGGCACCACCTCTCCGTCCAGACTTCATTAACCACCAACAAAAGAGTTGACACCTGGCATGACAGGGTCCCAACACCAGCTTCATTCAGCTCCAGACCTGGATAGACGCTGATGAAATTTGCCAGATTTAGAAAACAAACGTAAACTAGGGTACCCGTTAAATTTGACTTTCAGAGAAACAAAGAAGACTTTTTTAGTATAAGTAGGTTGCATGGTTTCCCCTGTCCCCAGGATGCCACCAGGCTTTCGGTACTGGAGAGGCCCAGGCCTCTAGGGCTTCCTTGGCTCCAGGAAAAAGGCGAGTCAGGGGGTCCCTTCTCTAAAGACAGTGCCTGCAGCAGGAGCTGGGCCTGCTGTGGGGCTGTCTCCCTCCCTAGGTCACCATCTGCTTCATGAGGGAAACCAAGAACTGGAAATACAAAACCTTAATTATCAGCAGCTAATCAGCCTCTGAGTACTAATTAAATCCTCCTGGGCCCCAGGGTGTGTGTACATGAACAGATTCCAGATGAGCTGAGGGGTCTCCCCGGGCTCTTACACCACCTCACCCCTGACCTTAGAGGTTGACAGCTCTGCTCTGGAGCCAGACTCCCTGGGTTCACATGCCAGCCTTGCCATCTCCTGGCTTCGTGACCTTGATGAACGTCACCTTACCGCTCTGTGCCTCAGTTTCCTCATCTGTGAAATCAGTGCTGATAGTCCCTGACTCATGGGGTGGTTGTGAGCAAAACACGAAGCGATCAAGTGTCATCTATCCAAATGTTTAGAATGGGACCTGGCATGAAATGGTGTGGGACAGAGCCAGGAGTGCGGTTTCTAGGCTCTCGGCCTCATGTGGAAAGGTGCTGGCTCAGGTAGTAAATGGCCATCAACTGTGAGTGGATGGCCATCAGCTGTGGCTAGTGGCCGTCAGCTGTAACCAGTGAGCCATTGGCCACTAATATAACTGCTGTGACTACGCTAGCAGAAAAAATGGGGGCTAGCAAGAAGATGGTGGCTGAGCTAGCAAGAGCGGATTGCAGAGAGGCAGATGCCACCAGTGAGAATATAGTGGTATGACTCCCCCATCTATGGCTCCGTGGGTGTTCCTGTCTGGCCTCACCGTGTCCTGCGTTCTTATGTGGGGAGCGGGAGCAGAGACCCCACAGGCTGCCCCGCGTGACAAATGGACACTAGTAAGTGACCAGCACCTGACTCAGCTCAGCCTTCGTCTCCAGGCCGTGTTTTTCCTGTGCAGGTTCCACACACAGCTGGGCACACCCAGGCTCTGTGCCCTGCAACGTGCACAAATGCCCTCCTTGGCACACACCCCACCAGTGGGATGCCAGGACTCTGTCCCAAAGTGTCCTGGCCTGTTCAGATGCTGAGGTGCCCCAGGGTGGGACAGCAAGAGCTCTAGTTCAAGGTCCATCACAGCTCTGGGACCTCAGGCAAGTGACTTCACTTCTGTGCACCTGGTTCCCTTCCTCTGCAGCACAGCCCTTCTCAAAGGGCTCGGCAGTCAGTGCTCAGGGGTAGGCAGCTGTAGTGTTACTGCTGTTACTGTAATTATGCGCGAGTGGAAGCCATGCACTCGGTTAATTCATTAAACAAGCGTTTACTGGGCTCCTCCTGTGGGTCAGGTCCTCAAGAAGCCATTCATTCTGCCTTGTTGAGCCCTGACATCTCTCTAAGAGGGCAGCATTTCCAGAAATAAGCTCATACAGGTTTTAGGAAGAGGCTGCCACCAGGCCAGGACAACCATGAGATTGAAGACTTAGAACCGATGTTGCACTCACAGCTGACAAATCAGAGGCCCAGAGAGGGGCCGTGACTTTCTCAAAGTTATACTTTCAACTGTGCTGTGGCTTCCCGATCCCTGGCCAGGGTTCTTTTCACTGCTGCATCATGGGAGGTAACAACCCAATAGCGTTCATCAATGAGGCACCAACTGTGTACTTGGGAGAAGGAAACCTTAGGGAACTTGCTTGACCAAGAGATGGTACAGCTGAAAGCGTACAGTGTTGCTCACAAGCCTTAGAGAAATTCATAGATGAATTTGCAGGTCCTCACAGAGGAGGGAGAAGAGGCCTTCGTGATGGGCAGAGGTAGAAAGTGGTTTAAGTCCCAAACGGATGTTATTGGCTCCTGAGATTGAGATGTCAAGGGGTTTTGCTGGCTTCCGGGGCTCACCGGCCTATTTGTTCTTCTCTCTTTACTCTGTGAGAGGTCTTATTTTTTCCTTTTGTGGAAAAGCTTTCTCAGTCCCAGGAATTGGGAATGGCGAGGCCGGTGTATGTGGCCCGGTGTAGGTAGCATTAGGATTATGGCTTCTGAGTCTGGTGACCCTGTAAAAGCATCTCGTCCTCACAGTTAGCATAGAGAGCTAAGGAGAGGACTCTGATTGGCTAAGCCCAAGTCACTGAGCCAATCACTGGGTCAAGGAGTGTGGGCCTGTGATCCTTCTTGGGGGAGCTGGGGCCCAGGGGAGCTGGTGCTGTGTTTGTTAGCCCCTCTTAAACCACGTGGGTGAGGTAGAAACATTTCTCTGGGGGAAAGGGTAAGGTGTGCTGGGGGGACACATAGGACATATGTCTCTGTAACCATAATCCAGCCAGATTGGGGTCTAGTTGGTGTCACCATCACTCTCAATCAGCTGTGTGACTTTGGGCCTCGGTTTCCTTACGTATAATGTGGGCATAGTAATGTCAGGCTGTAACAAGACTCTAGCGAGACATGAAATAAAAAGCTACTGAGCCATGCTGGCTGGGGGTGAGGGGTGGCCTGGCTGTTGCCCCCTCCCACGCCCACCCCCAGGCTCACCTTGGCTCTCCCCTCCTCTCCTTCCAGAGGCTGGTACAATTCTGGTTCGCCACTGGGGGTGCCGGCTTTTGCATCAACCGCAAACTGGCTTTGAAGATGGCCCCATGGGCCAGGTAAGCAGAGAGCTCCAGGTAGGTGGGGGAGAGCGAGGGGTGTTGGTGGGGGTGGTACCTAGGGGGTGAGTGAGGACTTTGCAGCAGAAAAGGCTTGAGAGAGAGAGTGCAAGAGGTCACATAGTATGCAGGAGGCAGATGCTAGAGCCAGACTCTGCCCTGCCAGTGGGTCCCAGTGGAGGGCCTTCTGGGAGGTGTTGAGGGCCCAGGCCAGTGGCCATAGCAGTGCTCTGTCCCTCAGTGGCTCCCGCTTCGTGGATACATCTGCCCTCATCCGGCTGCCCGATGACTGTACCGTGGGCTACATCATTGAGTGTAAGCTGGGGGGCCATCTGCAGTCCAGTCCCCTCTTCCACTCCCACCTGGAGACCCTGCAGCTGCTGGGGGCTGCTCAGCTCCTGACACAGGTAAGCTGGCCTCTGGGCAGGAGGGAGTGGGGGAGGTATTTGGGTTTGGGCAAGCTCCTACTGATGGGGAAACTGAGGCCCAGGGTGGCAAAGGACCCCCTTAAGGGCATACAGTGACTCTCCACCTCCAACCCTGAAGGGTTAGCATTTGTGATGCTAAAAATCTTTGATCTGGTCCCCAGATGCCAGCTGGAAGGACCTGCACAGACGAGATGAAACTTGTTTTCAGGTTCCAACAACACAGCTCCCCATCTGCTACCTCTGGTCCTTCTCTTTTCTTTAATCTTCCATCCTCCCCACATCCCTCTGAAGGGGTCAGGTCTGCTCTTTCCAACTTTGTCTGTCAGTAGCCCCTTCATTCATCAAAGCTCACCTGTCCACTGCTCTCTGCTTAGCCTCCTAACCCAGATGTTCCTGGGAAGGACCAGGTCTCCAGTGAGGACACTCAAGCATAACGTCAGGCTCTGGGAAGGGTGGGATCCCATCCCACTACCTGGCGGGTAATGACTGCTGAGGTCCAACTGGCACTGCCTTGGAGATGCCACTCTCCAACTCCCGGGTGTCCAACCCTGTAGATGGTCCTGGCAGAGAAGGCCCCTGGCATCTGGGGCCCAACAGTGCGAGTGAGAATCCTTTCGGATGCAAGTGATAGAAAAGCAACAGACTGGTTAAACACAACAGGACATTTATAGGCCCATGGACCTGAGAAGCTGAGGGTTTGGCTTGACTTGCTAGATCTGGCTGGGTGTGGACGCTCACTCTTTTCCCTCTTTCATCTGCCTCCCCCATGGTTGCCTCATTCTCAGGCAGGTTTGCCCCTTGTGCTGGCACAATGGCAACCCCAAGTTTCTCTCACCCATGGGAGGAGGGTGCCTCCTTCTGCCAGATCCCAAGGCTCGCACTCATTGGTCAGATGGCCCTACTTGTGTCACATGACCTGTCTCCTACCAGCACCTAGAGTTAGTGTAGAGGCTAGACCTGGAACTGGGGGGCGGGGTTGGTCTCATTAGGACCGCAGAGCCTGAAGCCAGGAAAGGGGATCAGATTTTGGGCAACCAAAACCAAGGTGCCCTAATGGGGTTTCCAGAGCACCTACTGTGCCAGGCACCACACTGGGGGCTTTATCTTCTTTAACTCTCTGGTTCTTCACAACATTCTCATCAGATCAGTGCTAACATTATTCCCATTCTACAGATAGATAAACTGAGGCCCAAACAGTGGAACTAACCATGGCACACAGAGAGTGGAAGTAACCATTGTACATTGCAGAGGGGGATTTGAGCCCTGGTTGGGTGGCCCCTAAGCCCACAGTCTATAACCACTGTGCTTGACAGCCTCTCGACTGGAGTCATTATCCCGCATCCTCATTGCTTTCGAAGCAACCTGAGACCCTGGGTGAAGAGGGATTTACCAGGGCCCCACAGTGAGTTCCGTCCAGGCACGGAACTTGCTGGAAAGGTACCTTCCCCTCATGAACCTCGGTTTCCAAATCTGTAGATGAGGGAATTGTTTCAGCCTCCCAGTAAGCTGGACGGTTGGGGGTACAAATGGGATTGGGGCCCGAAAGTGCTCTACAAGCTTGAAGAAGTTGGGGAGTGAAGTGGGCACCTCAGCAAAGCACCCACTGCCAATGGCATTTCAGGCTCAGAGGCATACTTTCTGTGCCCTCAAAATGCCTATGTGCTTCCCTGCTTCTCCCCAAATTCTGCCCCTTTGTGGGATCCCCAGTGGAACATCCCCAACCTCCCGTCTCTTTTCTGCTTCTCCCTGCCCAGGTCACCCTCAGCTATGGCGTCTTTGAGGGGAAGCTCAACGTCATTAAACTACAGGGCCCCTTCTCTCCTGAGGAGGACCCCTCCAGGTGGGTCTGGGGGCTGTAGAACGGGAAGAGTGGGGGCTGAGCCCAGGCTTCCAAAGATGGGGGACCAGGAGAGAGGAAGAGAAAGAGGCCCTGAGGCTGGTAGCACAGAGCTGGGAGCAGAGAGCCTGGTTTTCAGTCCCTGCTCCATCACTGGCTTGCTGCGTGATCTCGGGCAAGTGCCTTGCTCTCTCTGGGCCTCAGTCGCCCCATTTTGTAACACAAGGAGGCTGGGTGTTGTGGATCTGAAGGGCTCTCCCAGCCCTGATCATCTGGGATTCTTCAGAAGCCCCTAGAAGACTGAAATGTCTTCCCTGACCGAGGAGATACTCTAATGGTGGACCTTCAAGCACTGATGGGGAATTTTAATTTGATCTTTTATAGGCTCTTTGTTTCTTTGATACTCTTCAGGGTTTTTTTCTTTTTTTTTTTTTCCCCCCGGTGGGTAGAGGGTTGGAATGGGGGCAAGATACCACCTGGGCAGCTTCTGGTTCTGCCCCCAAAACTGGCCTCAGGGAGATGAGGGCTGTTCAGCTCAGCCCCACATTGCTGTAGAGCAGCTTAGGGCACAGCCTGTGACATCCTGTGGCAGGAGGGAACAAAATCAGCCCAGGGAAGTGAAGGAAGCCAGTGTGACTGGAATGCAAAGGAGGAGGGTGGCGTCAGATTCAGTTGGGGAGGTGGCAGGGGACCCTTCCCACCCAAAGGCTTTGTGTCTGGACTTTGGATTTATCTGATGTATGTTACCCTTGGGGGAACCAGGACTCGTGGCTCTGAAGTTCTGCAGAGCTGTCTGTCCGGGGACAGAAGGCTCACAACCATCCTGAGGGCCCTGGGGCCAGGGAGCTGCCTTCTATGGGACGAGCTCCCCATCAGTGGAGGTGTGCCAACTGTGCTGTGCTGCCAAGAGGTTTAAGGATTCGTGTTCAATTCTCTCTAAGCCTGAAGATCCTGGAATCCATAGGTTTCTGCCAACTGGGGACTGAGATAGGTGTGGTTAGGTGGTCTGGTCTCAGCTGAGGTCTCTTCATGGTTTCTCTGGCCTTTGAATCTCTCTAAACCAGTGGTTCCCAATCAGGGGCCATTTTGTCCCCTGGGGACATTTGGAAATGCCTGAAGACATTTTTGATTGTTATGACTTGGGGAGAGGCTCCTGGCATCTAGCAGGTAGAGTCTAGGGACGCTGCTAAACATCCTACAACGGACAGGACAGCCCCTACGACAAAGAATTATCTGGCCCCAAATGTCAACATACTGAGGTGGACAGACCCTGCTCCAAACCATCTTTGTGATGTGCGCTCCCATAGGAGCCCATGGGGTGAGGGTAGGAGTGGGGCTGACCGTCTTGTCCATTTCTGGTCTCTCCATAGGTTTCGCTCCCTACATTGTCTCCTCTACCCAGACACTCCCTGGTGCCCACAGCTGGTGGCCCGATGAACCCTGAACTGCTGGGCAACGGCCTCTGGTTGTTCCTCGCCTCCCAAGGCAGCCCTGAGGGCAAGTGCCCTGGGGTGGGCAGTCCCTGGCAGGACGTCTGAGTGGTGGGCAAGCCCAAGATTGGATGGTGGCTGGTGGTGAAGGCATCCCAGGCCCCTGAGAGGTGGGCTGGATAGCCTAGGGACAGGTGAGGGCAAGAGAGGTCCCAGGGGCTGGGTTCCCATGGGCCCTGAGTGGCTAAATGAAAAAGGGTGGGGGCCATTAAGCTGGGCTGAAGCTCAGGGGTCCTAACCCAGAAGAGAATTGCATAGGCCCCTGGGTGGGGTCTGCCCCCACCCCCACCTCTGGTCTCTCAGTCACCCCCCCCCCCCCGGGGTCAAGCACTGGGCCACCTACTCCTGGATCCCTTGGCTGGGTCCCCAACCACTGAGGGACCCAGGTGGAAAAGTCTCAGAACGCAGATATTGTTGCCGACCATTTGCCAGCTCCTTGCTCCCCACTTCTTGCTAACAGAACCCGATTTTGTTTGGGGTATCAGCCTGCCCAGACCAGATGATGGCTAATAATGGGCCCCAGCCAACATTGATGATCGTTTTGTTCACTTTCCCAGCCTCCCTTGCTGTTAGGATCTACTATGTGTCCCAGCTCTGGCGGGAGCCAGAGCTCAGTCTGTTAGTGTAAACTAAACAAAGCCAATGGAGAGGATTCTGGGGAAAGTTTGCAGCTCCATACTGTCTCCCTGCTGTGAATGCGGGTGTGATGTCTGGATCTGGGGCAGCCACCTTGCTGCCATGAAGGAAAGGTCAAGACAATCATCTACACCTGTCCTTTCCAGCATCTGGTTCTGTAAGAAAATTAAACCCTTATTTGTTTAAGCCTCTCCTGGTCCAGTGTTTTGTTACCCAACCAAAGTGTTCCTGCTGGGGCAGGGTGTTCATCTGTCATGGTGGTGATGGTGGTGTGGATTTGGGTACTGAGCTGTACATCCTTGCTCTGCCATCGCTGGCTGTTTAACCTTGGTGAATCCACTTGATCTCTCTGGCCTGTTTGCCATTTTATTGATGACAAAAGAATAACTTCTTCATGGGTTGATATCTGGGTAAAATGATACAGTGTTTGTAAAGGGCACAGCACGGAGCGTGGCATAGAGAAAGAAGCCTGGCTCAGTGAACGGTGACTGCTATTAATTAGTGTGTGTGAGTCATGGTGTGCCAGGGTGTATGAGGGTGTGCATGGGTGTGTGTGTGTCATGTACCCTTCGACACATATCTGTGCAGGAGACTCATGTGGTGTATGGATACATTTGTGCCCCTGTCACATGCGCGTGTATAATGTATAGTGTGTGAATATGTGTGTGCCGTGAGGTACAGGTATGTGGGAGCTATTCTTCCTTTTCTCTGCCCTCAGGGCCTGGGTTTGGGGTGGCTAGAGAATCAGGGAAGGCAGAACGGAGACTTGGAGCTGAGGGATTCAGCCTCTGGTGTTGGATAAAGGGGAGATTTGACAACCAAGGTAGGATCTGCATAAATGCCAAGTACGCTTAGAATCTCACATCTCAAAGGGTTGGATGAATGAATGAAGGGGTCATGGGGAAATCTCAGGCCTGGTGGTACATGGTGGGGGAGGGTTAGGGCTGGGAGGTCTCGTCTCACCACCAGCATTATACCAGTGATGTGGGAAGTTGGGGTCACAGTGGGGCAGCTCCGGGCTGGGGAGGAGGGAGGAAGAGTCGTAAGGGATGGGCAGCTCTGACGCAGGCATCCAGGGCTGGGGGCTCCTTTGGAGCACACCCGCCAGTCCTTGAGGGACCTTGTCCCTGCAATTCTGTCTGGGACGTCTGGAACCTCTGAGCACCAGAGCCTCAGCCTGTGTTTTTTAGGGAGAAGCCTGAGGCCCAGTGAGGGCCCGGCCATGTGCTTGTGGTCGCATGCGGTCAGGTGCCTAGCCAGTCAGGTGCCCAGCTTTGGGCTCTTCCAAAGCCTCCTTTCTTTCTGGGCTGACCTAAGGCTGGGTTTGTGGCATGTGAGCCGAGTAGGGGTGGCCCCTGGACCTGCAGCCCCGTGGGGATGGAATGGTGTGCTTCCGAGCTGCGGTCCTCTCCGCCCTACATATGGAAGGATGACTGCTGGCTGCTTTTATAAGCAACAGCAGATTTGCGGGTTGTTCCCAGATTCTGAGGGTCGGGTGGAGGGACTAGGACATCTGCTGCCTCCATTGTCCCAAAATAGCTGTGGGAAGGAGGGGGAGCAGAGTCAGCAAGGATCAGAATTGGGATGGAGGAAGGAGTCTGGGTTTAACCCTTTGTGTGTCTGTATGGGAGAGTGTGGAGCTGCCTGCACTGTGTGCTAAGGTGAGTCATGTGGACCCCACAGGCAGGGCTGAGAGTAGGGGGCAAGGTTGGACCACCCTGTCTTGGCCTTGCTGTTCCCGTTGGGCAAATATTAATCCCATTTTATAGATTAGGAAACTGAGGCACAGAGCGGGAGAAGGCCCTTAGTCTAGGCCACAGGGCTTATTGGAGCCAGAGCCAAGATTTGAGGCAACCTGGTCCTGCAGTGCTCATCTCCGTGTGGGGCGTCTTTGGAAGGTCAGAGAGCCTCATCAGGCCTGGGTTCCACACTCATTTCCACCTCTGGCTCAACAGCCTTGGGCAGGTGGCTTCACCATTCACTGGCCTCACCTGTAAAACAGGCGCAATGACTTCTATGTAGTGTGCCAGCGGTCTCAAGAGACTGTACAGAAAGCTCCTGGTGCAGGTAGCTGCTCAATAAACACCACCTCCCTGCCCTCTCTGAGCTCAGCGTTTTCAGCTGTAAAAGGGGGTAGAAGGGATGCTGGACTAGCCATCACCTCCACTTCACCGTTCAAGTCTGAGCCATTGGCAGTCCTGCCTGCATTGCCTCAGCAGCCTCCCACTGACCTCCCCTGCTGCTCACAGCCCTTGTTTTCCCTGCTGAGGGCCCAGGTTCTCCACCTGCACCAGCTTTTCCCTCTCCCTGGAGTGCAACCCCATCTCTGCATAACTCCAAGGTCAGAGCTCCAATGTCCTCTCCTAGGGAGGTTCTCCCTGGTCACCCATCACTGTCAGTCACCTCACTCTATGGTAGCTCTCTACATCGCCCTAACCGTCAGAGACACATCTCTCGTCGGTGCATCTGCTTACGTGTATTTGTTTCTTGTCTCCTCCCATCTCACTGTGGGCTCCATGATCCCAGGGATCGTGTTGGTTCTGTTCACTGCCGCTTACTGCCTGGCACATAGTAGATGTTCAATAAATTTTGTGGGATGAGTAGAAAAATGAGTGAATGGGTTTCTTAGATCTCTTCCAGCTCTGTCAGTGCTTTAAGATTCTGTGAAAGGTGCTAAAACCACTGGGGACAAGGTTATGGGGAGCTTTATAATGCAGAGACCAGGTTGGCGACAGTG
Organism: Rhinolophus sinicus; assembly: GCF_057876585.1. Taxonomy (NCBI): domain Eukaryota; kingdom Metazoa; phylum Chordata; class Mammalia; order Chiroptera; family Rhinolophidae; genus Rhinolophus; species Rhinolophus sinicus. Next base: position 11,224,289 of record NC_142501.1, read on the forward strand.
ATCATTTTTAATATCACCCAGACAGGGAAAATCTGACCTAGGGTGCTCCTGATAAATTCAATAGGAAGGACACGGCACCATCTGGAAGTAAATATCAAAATAATTGACCCTACACAGACCCACCTTCAGGATCTGAATACCAGTTTCCTGGAGATTGGGGGGAGGGCAGTCAAGAGTTCAATCTACCAAATGAACGATGAGGAAAAAGGACGTGGTTTTTTCAAGTAAAATGGCATAAATAAGGGAGAAAGGACTGGTAGAGATTAAAAGAGATTTAAGAGTCACAGCAACAAAATATAATGTATAGATCTTGTTTAGATCCTGGTTCAAATACATAGATCCTAAAAAGACATTTTTGAGAAAAATGAAGAAATTCGAACATAGATTTTGTATTAGATGGTATTAAGAAAATGTTAATTTTATTAAATGTGATCACAATATTGAGGGTTTTTTGGATGTTCTAACATGTGAGAGACATTCTGAAATATTTATGGGTGAAAGGATAAAATGTCTGGAATTTTCTTTAAAAAGGTGCTCAAGGGGAGAATGAAATAAGAATGACAAAATGGGGATGGCGGTGGAAGCTGGGTGATAGACGTGGAGGTGCTTTATGCTAGTCCCTTTACTTTGATGTGTGTTTGAAAATTTCCATAATAAAAAGTAAAATTAAAAAAGAGGGCCTGTGGATATGCCGTTTTGCTGGCTCTGGCCCTCCCCCTTCCCTTTCTCTTTCCCCTGCCCTGCCTCCAGGTCCCACATTCAGGCCCAGAGAACATCTGTTTCAATCAGACACAGCTGCCCTGACTCCACTTTCTGTTCTCTCCAAACACCCAGAGAAAGGAGAGGCAGACCTGAGCCGAAACTGGCCCCTGTCTGATGCACGCTGGCCTCTGTCTGATTTGCGTTTGGCCTGTTACCTGCTCTCCCTGAGGCCCACGCTGATTTCTTTTTGGTTCTGAGCACTTGTCCCAGCTTTTTTGTAACCCAGGAGCACTTTCCTTGGGCACAGTCAGTAGACACATTCCTCTGCCCACTTACCATCCCCCCAGCAGCCAATCAATAAGAATGTACTGCTAACCTCCTGGGGTGGGGCAGGGAGCTCAAATCACAGGCGGGGCAACATTGAGTACATGGCATCTCATGTTATCAGTGATGATACACAACCATGGGGCACAAGGAGAGAGGACTAAAACCTGGGGGTCTTTGGAGCAGCAGGAATCAAGAGTTGGTGTGCGAGGTGATGTTGGATCTGGGTCTTGCGCTATGAGGAAGTCAGAAGGAGTAGAATCATCACATATTGCCTGGAAGAGAGCATGTGGAGACCCTAAGGAAAGACACAAGTGTTATGGCTATGACTACTACTGTTTACACATGCCTACTGATCTCATCTTGCAGGATAGAGGTGAAGTGTGTACCTGGCACACGGTCCCCACAAAACAGAGGGAGTACTCTCCCTCCTTTCCTCCCTACATCTCCTCTTCCAGAATGACTTGGGAAATTCCCCCCAGAGCAGAGACCCTACTCAAAGTATCTCTGTACCTTGTAGCATCTGGCACAGCGCTGGGCACATAGCAGGCATTTGACAAACACTACCTGACTCCTTAGGTGTGTCAGCCTCAGGCCAGTACCAATAATCAACAATCAATAATCAATAATGCTTGGTAAAAACATATTCCAGGGCCCCAACTTAGATCTTCAGAGCCCAAGTCTCTAAAGAAGGGGCCAGGTAATTGGTATGTTTACCTAGTTCCCCAAGAAGCTCTAAGTTGCTGCTAGGTTAGAGAACGAGATGGGGGGTTGAGGGAAGTTTCAGCACCATGGACAGAACCCCAGCCGCTGCTTCTAGTATCTACTCTCCTTGCTAGGACTAACTGTCACAAGCGCATTCTATGTGTCTATGAGGCGAGGGTTCATGGTCTAACCTGAAGAGGGCCCGGTGACACCTGTGGCCTTGGCCCCCATGTCATAGAGCCCTCGTCGGTGCTTCCAGAGCGTGTTTCAGGGTAGGAACTTGTCCTGCTGTGACAGACAGCTCTAACTCTGCACAGGGAGAGGATGTATAATAAATATTCCCTCCATTTCTTTTATAAATTGTAAGTGACCCCCATACTGTGCAAGTAGCAAAGCATGAAGCCTGAGCCAGTGTGAACAAATTAATCCCCTAAATATGGTTTGAGCACCTACTGTGTTCAAAAACTGTGCCAGTAGCCAAGGGGCACGCAGGGATGAGTGAGATATAGCTGCCATCCCAAGGAACCCAAAGCATGTCAAACATGGTTTATTGATTGTTAGAAAGGAGAGTGGCCCTGAAGATAATGACACTCAAGTCAGAGAGTGTGCATACTAGAGAGGCAGCCAGGGGAGTGAAGAGAACAGACATTTGGTGGCAGAGGCTTCCTGCATTTGAGACCTGGCCTTGGCACTGACTAGCTGTGTGGCCTTGTGAATGCTGCTTAACTCTCAGAGCCTCAGTTTCCTAATCTGAGAAATGGGAGCGACATCTCTCTTCTTGCCCCTACCCTGGACATATGTCAGGAAAGTGCTATCTCACCCTAGTGCCCAGGATCCAGCGTGAGCGCCATTCATTCACTCATAGACTCCACATCTGTGCCAAGCATGGTGCCAAGCACTGTGAACAAGATAGATGAGGGCTGGCACCCAGGGATCTTATTCTGGGGGAGTAGGGCAGAGGTGGCTCTTCCTCTTCCTCCTGGCCCCCAGCTATAACAGACTACATTCCCAGCCTCCCTTGCAGTGAGGGTGGCCATGTGTTGAAGTTCTGGCTGATGGAGGCGCTCCATGTGTAGGCCTGGCCCAGAAAACCCTCCCACGTGAGATTATCTCTCTCTCTGTCCTCATCAATGGCTGGATGGAGACACTCTGGATTAGAGGAGGGTGAAGCCTGGAGGAGGCCCCATAGTCTCCTCCCTATCTCTTCCTTTGGTGGCCAACTGTGTGCCAGACAGCTGCAAGGACCGGTTAGAAGACTCAGAAATGAACTTGTGTTGAGCTGAGCCCCTGGGTTTTGGGGGTGTTTGTTACAGGGCTTCACCTACCCTGACTCATATAAGAAGGCACACACACACACAGGGAAACAAATAAGTGGGAGTTCCAGTGAGTGACAGAGTGATGAGGGCAACACACCAGATGGCCACAGTGGAGATCTTTGGGGGAGGACACACTGGGTTTGGCTTAAATTCTTCTAAAAGTGACTCGTAAACTTTCAGCCCTTTAGTGGTCCTGCTCTGAAATTCTCTTACTTAGGCCCCATAACTTCCTTCTTAAGCCTCTTGAAACCCTCTCTTGCCTGATATACAAATCCCTCACGAAACTCCTCCACCTTCTGGATTTTATTTCAAGGACCTACTGACCAGGTTTGTCTTTAATTTGGCCCTGCTGGGTTGAAACCATGTGATGTAGTCCTACTAACCTCTCTTGTTTTTTTTCATTCGTATCTTTGTCTTCTGGGTAAAGAGGCCCTCCAGATGGACCTATGCTCCTGTTTCTCCAGCCCACTGACCCCCCGGCTTCATTCAGTATTCAGGTGAAAGCATCTTTGCACCTTTAATGACCTTAGAGAGGCAGGATACAGACCATGAGAGTGAAAACACCCAATTTGCCAGTTGGTTTGCAAGAGACATTTATGTAGTCCAAAGCTGTTTTATTTGTGTCTGATTATTTTTAAATTAAATTGAAATAAATTCCAATACATAAGTAATATGCTTAGTGTTCCATTTATGCATTGCTGCATAACAAACTACCCTAAAAACTGAGTGGCTTAAAACAGCAACACCACTCATTTTGCTCACAAATCTGCAATTTGGGCAGGGCTCTCGGGACAGCTCGTCTCTTCCCCTTGGTGTCATCTGGGGTGGCTCCAGGCCGGGGCTAGCATCACCTGCAGGCTCTCTCACCTGTCCGACCTCATTCTCTGTCTCTATGAGGTCTCCATGGTTGACACTGCAGGGTCGCTGGACCTCCTACATGTTGGTTCAGGACTCCTAGCCAGGAGAGCTAGGTAGACGCTGGATGGCCTCTTAGGACCTGGCCTAAGAGTCAGGTAGTGTCACTTCATTAAAAGCCAGTAACCAAGGCCAGCCCATATTCAAGGAGAGGGGATTTAGACTCCCCACAAGCCCTCTCCTTTAAAAATTATGTTATAAATTTAAAAAAATTGTATTAAAGTATATTATGTTACATTTTCCATTTTAACCATTTAAAAAAAGTATAACATTTAGTGGAATTAATTACATTTATGATGTTGTGCAAACACCACCAAAACTTTTTCATAATGTTTAAGCATAATGTTTTCAAGGTTCATCCATGTTGTAACATGTGTCAGAAGTCCATTCCTTCTTATGGGCGGCATGTTATTCCATTGTATGTGTGTGTCGCATTTTGTTTATTCATTTATCCACCCACGGATACTTGGATTGCTTCCGTCTTTTGGCTATTGTGAATAATGCTGCTATGAACCAGTGTACCCAGTATCTGTTTGTATCCCTGCTTTCAGTTCTTTTGGGAATATACCTAGGAGTGGAATTGTTGGATCATATGGCAATTTTATATTTAATCTTTTTAAAGAACTGCCATACCGTTTTCCATAACAGCTGCAGTATTTTACACCCCCACCAGTAATGCACGAGGGTTCGAATTTCCCCACATCTTTGCCAACACTTGTTATTTTCTGGTTTTTCTTTTCTTTCATAATACTCAATGGATGTGGGGAGATATCTCATTGTGGTTTTGATTTGCAAATTTGCATTTGATTTCAAGTGACATTGAGCACTTTTCATGTGTGTTTCGGCCATTTGGAGAAAGGTCTATTCAAGTCCTTTGCTCAGTTTTTAATTGGGTTGTTTTTTGTTTATTGATGAGTTCTCATTCCTTTTCTAACAGCCATGTAGTATGTCAAAGAATAGTTACACAGTTATTTATTAACCAGTCATCTACTGATGGACATTCAGTTTGTTTCCACACATGCTATTCAAACAATGCTACAACAAATTTTCTTGTACACATGGTATTATGTGCATATGTAAGTATATTGGAGGATAAATTTATAGCGGTAGGATTGGTGAATGGAAGAGATGGTGTATTTATCATTTAAGCAGATACTGTCCAATTGTTCTCACGAGTAGATGTATCAATTTATATTCCCTGTAGCCATGTAAGAGAGCAAGGCACTGCTTTAAAACTAACACATATATTTTCCCACGTTGTGCCAAAGATTTCTTCTTCCTTGGGGATGCTAATCTGACATTTCCTAATACTGATTGAAACATTGGCCTAATACTGTTAAGGGACTTGCCACTTAATTGCATTTGTTCATAAGATGGAATTAATATTGAATAACTTGCCATCAACAGAAGTAATTTTGACCCTGTGCTATTTATTCATGTTTTATGTTTTAAAAATCCATTTACAGTTTAAAAAAAAAGTGCTACTTGAATACCATTCAACTGATACCAAAAATCCGGCTCAATCTTGATTTGTGTGCTAACCTTTCCAAATAATACAAAATTTATTTTTATCAATTCCTTCCCAGAGGTATAGCCATGAAAATTCATGACTGGAATTTTTTTTCTCTTATCGATACTATTTAATGAGAGAATGGAACAACTCACACATCAAACATTAACTCAAACTACACGTTCTAGACTATACGTGGATTTAGAAGCAGACAGCTCCCCTTACAAAGCCCACACCAAACACTCGCTCTTTCAACTAAACAATCAAGAAAGGAACCAAAAATTGTAATGAGCAAATCAGAATCCCATTAAAGCATCTGATAACTACTTTAATGACATTATATGCATGTCCACAATGAACTTGTCACCGATTTCAAGAAGGGGATTTGTGTTTTAGGGGAGAAAATTCACATAAATGGAAAACTGACTTGTAAATAAACTCAAGACAGCACCTTCTCTATGTTCTTCACAGAAAGTAACATCATAATTATATTAACTGATAATAAAGACACATGCCAAGTAAAGCAAGATGTGCAGGGTGAATAAATGAAAAACAATCAGTCTGTCAAAACCATAGTAAATACTTATTAATTTTACACTATGTGTCCATTTAAGCTAGTTTACACAAATGTTAGCTCATTTTGCTTTCCTTGCATGATACCTTCTAATTCATGTAAGTCCAACCACTCACTCAGCATTGGAATCCCAGGCCACCCAGGAACAGCTTGTTTCCTCCAATGAGGGCAGTTTCATTATCTCAAATGTTAGGGATGCTAGGCTGCTCCTATATGGCGCCCAAATTGGGTGCTTGTGACGTTCCTCTCTGGGAGCTATCCACGATACACCAGCTTCCTCCTCAGCCACCCCAGATTTAGAGGCACGTAGTGCCCAGAGACATTTTTTTAAAGTTCCCCAGGTGATTCCAACGTACAGCCAAGTTTGAAAACTACTGCTCTACAAAGATCATTCAGAACCATCTCTTCATTCATTCATTTATCACACTAGCATTTATTGAACACCTTCTATGCTCAGTTCTGAGATACCCACATATTATTTGCCTAACGTTTTTCTTTACACAGCTTCTTTTTACCTAAAGATATTTATTTTAAAAATAAACTTTATATCATGGATCTGATGGGCCAGATATATCAAACACACATAAAAATAAGTACATAATTCTTAAACAAGTTCATTGCTATTATCTAAAGATTACCTTGTATATTACTAGTGATAGTCACATCACCTTTCAGGAAATTATGAATTGATTTCTTCATTCATTCGTTCCTTCCTTCCGTCATCCATCCACATTTCCTGAGCTCCTCTGATGGGTCATGCTGGGTACTGGGCATCCTTCCCTGCCCTCTTACTTGACCATGCCCGGTGTCCACTTGCCACCCAGAAGCTTCTTATGCTCCCTGCTGCTGGAACAGGAACTTCTCCAGGCCCTGATACAGCTCTTCCTCAGGGTTTCATGCTCCTTTGCCTAGTCAGGCAGTTCTGAAGGTGTGCTGCTACCTAGACCCGTGGTTGCAGTCTCGGTGGGCAGTGCAGGCCATCACCACCAGGGAGCGCTGCTGCTTCATCGCTGGCTTCATGCCCAGGCCAGGGCCAGGGCAAGGGGAGCTTGGATAGAAGGTTAGGACACCTGGGGTGCTGCTGGGGGGACCAGGTCAGGCCTAGAAGGGCTTTATGAGATAAGAGGGCATGAAAACTGACCCTCTGCACTCAGATTCTAAGAAAATCTTCCCTTCCCCCTGCCACGGCAAAAAAGCACACAGCACATCTCTTTACCAGGTTCAATAAAACATGACCCATTGGAGACAGCAGCCATCAGTTAAATAATCCTGCCATTTGGTGTAGGGCAAGGTTGCCCACATGCAGATGCCGAGCCCACCACAAGCACCAGACAGCATGCCTGTGGCCTCATCCTGGATCTGCCCTGTACGTTAACCCTTTGCTGATTCTTTCCAGGGAGAGGAGAGGGGCAGAGAACAGGATCAAAGCCCAGTGGGGGCCTCTGCTGGGGTCTGGGGTCACTCTTCAGCCAGGAGGACCAGTCCAGGTGGACTAGGCCTTCTGCAGCTGTCCTTCCCCCGTTCCTGGGGGCTCAGTTTCCCGTTCTGTAAAATGGGACTGAAATTGTGTTCACCCTGCCTGTCTCTCTTGGCAGTATGGATGTGGAAGCTGCTGCAAATGGCAGGAGCAGATTTAAACAAAAACAAGAGGATCTAATATGGAGCCTGGCTACCCTTCTCCCTGCCCCTTCCTGCTCTGGAATCTGTGCAGATCTGGAATCTGTGCGAGTGGGTCTGTGCTTCACCACGCCTTGCTGGAGCTGGTAATTAGGTGCGGTTGTGGCTCCTGCCCTGCCCTGCGATGACTTTTCTCTAATTGTTCTAATCTGTATTTTCACGCACTTGCTGGAAAATAAGAAGAGCCGACAGCTTCATGGACCAAGGAGTGAGCCCGGCAAGGAGTGGGGGAGTTTTGGGGCCCTGCACCCACTGTATGCAGCCCCTGTGATGGGGGCTGGGAAGACTGCAGAAAAATGGCAGAAAAAACATTCCTGGGTTCTCACAGTTCCCAGGGCCAGGAGGGGAGTTAATGGAGGAAAGATGGGGAGTGAGAAGACGCCTGTGGGGAGAGGGGGCTGAATACTGGGAAGGGGATGGGAGAGGAAGAGGAATCCTAATGGGGTTTGGTTCCTGCGGCTCCTATGGAGGAGGGGAGCTGAGAGCCTCTGGGGGCAGAAAGCCTAGTTAGGGCCAGGAACGGGGGCACAAGGGTAGAGAACCCCCAGGGGAAAATTGGTCTGTGTGTAATGTTCCTCTCTGCACGTGTCTCCCTTGTTTGTGGGCGTGCACAGCTGTGGCTTTCTCCATGACAGGACAGTTCTTTGTAGTGTCTCTGGATTTGTCATGCCCTTGGGAGGACACTTCAGTGTGTGTCTGTGTCTAGTGTGTTGTCTCCGACTGTGTGTCTCTGCACGACTGTATCAGTGAATGTGTGTGAGTGACAGGGAGAGGGTTGTGTGTTACCACTGGTGGCTGCTAGATCTGTTAGATTCAGCTTCTAGCCCTACAGGGTTTCCTTGCTGAGCCTCTGGTAACTGCGCCCCCACCACCCACCCTGGGACAGAGGTGGCTGGTGCAGCTGGGGAGGGGGGTGGGGCTAGCCTAGATAGCAGCTTAAGTCCCTAGGCAGGGGTAAAGCGATTATGGGGTGTGTGTGTGTGTGTGTGTGTGTGTGTGTGTGTGTGTGTGTGTAGGTGGTGAGACTGAGCTAACAGCTACAGAATCCTCAGCTACATTGAGAAGGTCCAAAATTTGCCTATGGCGTTACCCTTCCCGTCCTTCCCCCTGGCTGACCTGGATACGTGCTCCTGCATTGCTTCTCCTTTGAGGGGTTCTCTGGCTCGAAGGGTGGAATTTCACTCAGTGTCAGAGGGGAGATAGTCTGGGATGCAGGGAGCTTCCCTGTGCTGCCTTATGACACGGACAAATTGCGATTCTTGACCTTGTGCTTGACAAATGGATCGCTTATAATCACCACTTATTTTTACTTGCAGCAGCCTAAGCGAGAGGAAACGCTCCGGGTTGCTCCTTCGGGCACCAGGAGACTCTACACAGGGTTAATTATAATAAGAGCAGTTAGTGTGAAGTCAGCGGATGAAATGTGCCAAAACTGGGGAGTAAATTCAGTTTCCTCTAACAAACAGACAAGAAAGAAATGAAGTTCTCACCTCGAACAAGACAATGGCAGCTAATCCTTCTTAGCCCCTCCTGGGTACCTGGCATTGCTCCGAGCTCTTCCCAGGTCAGCTCCCTAATCCTCACAGCCACCCTAGGTAAGGAGTCCATTTTACAGATAAAGAAACTAAGGCACGAAGGGGGGTAATTTGCCCTGATATAACACAGTTCATGGAGCGATTTGAACTGTGGCCGTCTGGTGCCCTTGTCGAGTTCTCAGCCACTGTGTCATGCGTTATAGGACAGCACTGTAGGGTGGTCATGGTGTGGGTTTAATGGTGCCCCCCTTGCAGGAGAACCACAAACCTCAGTCCCACCTGAGAGCTTCTTGCCAGTGACTCAGTTTTATGTGGCAAAGGCAGAGGAGTTTAAAGGAGACGTTTTTACCCCGCCCAACTAGCATTCGGTTTGCTTATTTGTTTGCTCTCTGTAACTATTATCTGGCTCCCCCTTTATCTCTCCAACAGGCATGCCATCTAGGCCAGCACTTTGCTGTCTCAACAGCACTTGTGTCAACAGCTCTAGCCAAGCACCGCTGACATTGGGCTGCGGCCCCACTGCAGGTCAGGCCAAGGCCGGTGCACAGCTGCTGGGAATTGGGATTTGAATGCTAATCTGTCGGGCATCTGGGTATCTGAGAGGGAGGCAGGGAGGCTGGGCGTGCATCTGTAAAATGGGGCTGCCAGAGGTGGGGTTGCACAGTAATACTGCCTTACAGACTGTTGTGTATCAGTTAGGGGTTGCTTCCCATCGCACAGACAGAGACAACAGTAGCTTAAAGCAGATTGAGGCTTCTCTTTCTTTCACAGAATGGATGGCAGGAGGTATGCATCCAGGGCTGGTGGGGGGCTCAACGGTGTCATAAGGGACCCAGCCTCCTTCTCTCTTTCAGTCCCACCAACCTTTGGGTAGGGCTTCCATCCTCAGGGTCACCTCATGCTCCAAGATGGCTGCTGGATTTCCATAATCACAGCTACTTTCTGGGGGTCGGGGTAGGTGGTGGGACCTGACCAGCCGAATGTTCCCCTCTATCCCACCTAGCAACCTATACTCGCCCCTCATTGATCTCTCCTAGCTGCCCAGGAGGCTGAAAACTGGAATCCTGGCTGGGCCCTTTGCCATATGAGTGTTTGTTACTCAGGTAAGTGGGAGACAGGATATTTTAACGGAAGCCTGCGGTCTCTTCCACAGAGTACACACAGTAGAGTCACATGCACCATAAGGGGAAGCCTGTCTTTTCCAGGTGCCGTGACTGTTTCAGACCCAACAGCCAGAGAGTGAGTATAGGAGCTCCAGCAGTGAGCGCCAGGACCCAGGCCCTTCAGGGGCTTGCTAGTTTGGGGTTTACTTCCCCCTTAGTGTCCTGTAGCAGTTTCAGCCTTGGGGAAACGGGTTCTGCTGGACAATCATGGAGGGGCTAGGGGGAGAGAGCGTGGGCTACGTGCCTGCAGGTATATTCCAGAAGGAACTGTGATGCTAGCAGTGATAGTACAACTAGGCACGGAGTTGGGAGGGCTGAGTGGTCCACCTGGGAGGGCAGGACAGGGGTAGGCTGGAGTCTTGAGGATGTGGGTGGCCAGCAGATGGTGGCCCATCTGGGAAGACTTCCTGACACTCTCCTGCAGGCCCAGCCCCAGGTGAGCAGGCCCAGTGAGGTAATCCATGCCTCTCCGCCGCCACATCTGTCAGGCCCTGAGAGGGCCCCCTCAGGTGCCTTCCCAGTGACTATCTCTCCTCTCCCCACCAAGAGGCAACCTTCTCCTGACCTCTGTCACTAGACATTAGTTTTGCCTGTTCTTACCCTTCACATAAACAGAGTTATACAGAATGTTCTCTCGCTTTTGGCTTCTTGGACTTAGCCTGGTGCCTGTGAGAGTCACCAGCTTCTGGCCTGTATATAGCAGTTGCTTCTTTTTCATTGCTGAGTAATAGTCCACTGTGGGATAGACCACTCACTATTTGTTTATTCGTTCACCTGCTGATAACATTTGGGTGGTTTTCTGTCTGGAGCTTACATGAGTAAAGCTGCAGCGAGCATTCATGGCCAAGTTTCTGTACAGACATGTATTTTCACTTCTGAGTAAATGCCTGACGGTGGAATGGCTGGGTCGTAGAAAAGGTGTATGTTTGACTTTATAAGAAACGGCCAAACTGTTCTTCAAACAGGTTGAACAACTGACACTCCCACTAGCTGTATAGGAGAGTTGATCCTCATGTTTCCAGTATTGGATATTATCAGTCTTTTAAACCTCGGCCATTTCTGTGGGTGCGAATGGGAGCTGATAGATTTCAGTCTGCTTATCTCTGATAGTCGCTTATGTTGAACGTCTTTTCCTGTGCACGGAGGCCATTTTGATCTTCTCTTTTGTGAAGTGCTGGTTCATACCTTCTGCCTACTTAAAAAAATTGTGTTGTTTCTTGTTTTTTTTTATTGATTTCTAGGAATTCTTTATATATGCTGGATATTAGTCCTTTGTCAGATGTATGTATTGAAATATCTTTTCTGCATCTGTGGATTGGCTTTTCTTTCTCTTAATGGTATCTTGCTGAACATAAGCTCTTAATTTGAATGGCACTGAATTTATCATGTTTTCTTTTACGGTTATTGTGTTTTTGTGTCCTGTTTAAGAAAGTTTTGCCTCCCAAAGCAATGTTTTTAACACATGCCTCTACCTGGCCTCACCCCACCTGCCCCTCTCTGCCTCATCTCCTAGTAGAAGTCCCACCTGGAGGAGAGGTGAGGCGGGCAGAGATAGGATGGGAGATTTTGGTGAAGTGCGGGGTTAAAGACTAGATTACTAGGCTCCCCGGGACACCAGATCTGTATTCCCCACCCCCTTACTTCCCCATGTGGATTTGGGTTTATGCTGGGCTACAAGATTAAAGCCAAAGAGATTAAAAGATTACCTTTGGCTGGGAAGGCAAATTCTGCCTCTTTTGTCCTGGAGCCATGGGGGGTGGTGAGGAGGGCAGAGGTGGTAGTGATGGAGCCATCTCCACCTCCAGGGCCCTCTTCTTCCTGCCAAGATCCTCAGGCCGGGGCACCCTCACTGTGGGTGGCCTTGGGCACCTGCTCACCCTCTGGGCCTCAGTTCCCAAGTGATAGAGTGGGCAGGGGAGCTAAGCTGGAGAGGGAGCCCGCCAGCCTGGGCAGCGCTGGGTTCTTGGAGTGTGGCCGCTGGACCGGCAGGCCCAGCAGCAGCTGGCAGCACGTGTTAGAAATGCAAACTTCAGGTCACTCACCAGGCCTACTGAGGCAGAACTGCAAGGTGGGGGGGGGGGGAGGGGAAGCAGTGATCCGGGTTTTAAAGCCCTTTAGGGGATTCAGCTCTATACCAAGGTCTGTGCACCAGTGCTTTTAATTATGGTAACAATTGCTGATTTTTAGAGCATTTAACTGTGCTTACCAATGACTCTTCTAAAGAGCAGGTACCCATTCACTTGTGATGCAAGTATGAGTGCTCGGGCCACTCTCCACAGAAGGAAACGAAGGCACAGAGGCAGCTTGCCCAGGGTCACACAGCTACTAAGTTGCCAAGCGTGGATTTGGACGTGGGGAAACTGGCTCCAGAGGCTGAGCCACTGACCGCTGCTTCATGCTGTTTTGCGTTCCCAGTGCTGAGCACACTGGACCTTTGCAGAAGCCCACGGCTTTTATCAGCGACTCCAAGGGGTGGTGGCTCCAAAAGGCTGATAGTCCTGGGGGCCCCTGGCTCTCAAGGTTCTTTCATGGCCTCCCCCAGTGCCCACAGAGTCTGCTCTAAATCCATGGGGCACCTTCCTCTTCCTGCCTCCTGGGGTGGTGGCTGCCGGGAAGCCCCTGGCTGAGGCTGAGGCTGAGGGAAGGGGATGCTGAGAGCGGACCCCAGCTGCACAGTCAGCCAGACCCAGAGACAGAGACCCACAGAGCTCCACGTCTCAGAAATGTATTCATGTCTTGGTTCATTTCCTCATTCAGTATTTAGTGATCCCAACCAGACAGGAATAAAGGCCAGCAGAAAGCCGGAGGCAGAGAGAAGGAAGAGAGGGTAAGAAGAAACTTGTCCATTAATTTTACGATTCTCCCTGCCAGCCCCCTCCTGCCACTAGGGAAGGCGAAAAACCCCAACCCCAATATTGGAAAGTGATCAAGGAATAGCCAAGGCTGAGCGGAGGAGGCTGATTTATGGGGCAGGGCTGGGGAGTGGGTGTCAGTGCGCCAGTGGTGGGAGAGAGCAATTCATCACAGCTCCCTAGGAGAGCAGAGAGGGCCAGCACCCAGTTCCACTGCCTGGGCCCCGGGGCCTGGCTCCCACTGGGCCGTGCCGCCTGCCCTACTCTCTGCCAGGCCACCAAGGACCCTGCTCTCATGGGTAGAGGGCATGCCCAGGTAGCTTCAGGGCCCCAGCAATGCCCTCCCCACCACTTCTCTTGTGTCTGCAGCCTCTTTGAACCTTTGGGTGGGGGTGGGGGTGTGGAGGAAGAACCCCTGGGTACAATCCTAGGCAAGTCCCCTCTCTGAGCCTCAGTTTCCCCATCTGTGAAACAAAGGCCTCAGCCCCGCAGGGTCAGCCTCACGGGCTGCTTGTGGAGGTAAAGTGGTATGACTGTGAGCTGCAAAGCTCTGTGCCACCCAAGGGGCGACAAGTGTGAGGTTGGAATGAGCGACTTGCCTCCTGTTGCTGTATTTCTGGGCATGTGCTGGGCTCTGGGTGGGGAGATGGGTGCCGGGCACAGGGACTGCTGTGACGGAGGGTCTGTGTGTGCAGGTGTTTCCACCTGTGCACATACACAGTGAGTGCAAAGCTGCAGCTGCATGTGTGGTTCATATGTGCATGTGTGTGTACGCATCTGTGCAAGTGCCCTGACAGCTTGAGCTGCAGCTCTCACGTTATCCCTCCACCCCTGCCAGCTTGGGAGGACCCCTCTGGGGTGGTGGAGGGGGTGTGGCTGGGTGCTCATGCCCAGGCCCCATCCAGCTGGTTATTTATTGATTAATTCTGCTGCCAGTTGATGGATGCCAAGCCTGGGCCAGGCCCAGGCCCTGGGCTGATTTACATAATTAAAAACCATCAGTAACAGAGCTAGGCCTCACCTGCCAACTGCTTCCTCTAGCATGTCAACAGGCTGAGCCTCCCTCCCCCCACACCCTGTCCTCTGTACCCCAAAGCTTCCTTACCTCCCTGACCCCTTCTGGCCTGCCCGGTGTCAGCCCACCCACCTTGGCTGCTCCATGACCATTATGTAGAAATTGTAGTGTTCTGGGAGTCTCGAGTCACTGACTCTGAGATTCTATTAGTTGATGGTTCTAAGGTTCTTTGATGGAGAGTCTCAGATTATAAGATTCCGCTGTGATCCTCCGAGTATGTGATTTTTCAAGAGTCTATTACTCTATGTGACAAAGGGGAAAAATATTTGCTCTCAGCAGTTCTGCCTGCTCTCAGGGAGGTGGGGCTGCTTTCAGAGGGCCAGGCTTTCTGTGGGGGCTGCACACCAGGGTGGTTTGGGTGTGTTAGTCACTGCTTTACAGAGGACTTTGTCCCTGCAGAGGGCTGAGATGGGGGTGGGCATTGCAGGAATCTGGGCAGAAGGAGGGAGGTCCTAGTGACAGCCAGAGAGGGCTGAAAGGAGAAATCCTCAGTGGTGTCCTAGCCACCAAGAGGGACCAGAAAATATTGGATCCTATAGAATGTGTGATGTTAACCCCTTGCCTGTGTTGCTTGCGGTGTCCTCAGAAAGGGCTCTCGCATTTAGAGACGCCGTTTGGGGTGATGAGCACGGGCTTCTCCATTTCCCAGCTGTGTGATCTTGGGAACGATACTTAGCCTCTCTGATCTACAGTTACCTTCTCCCCTGCAAAATAGGGGTTGTTGTGAGGATTGTTAATCTTTTAAAGTCCTTAGAATGCAGCCAGCACCCGGTGAGCCCCTCACGCGTGGTGGCTATTATTGTGTGGGAGCGGCTGTTTTGGAGAGATCTTCAGCAGGCCGCATAGACTTGGTGAAAACAGAGACACACAGCATGGCTGGGTCTTCCTATCTCCATAGACCAGCTCCTAGTGGGGACGGTGCTCAAAGGATGTTTGTTGAATGAATGAATGATCGTCTCTTCTCTCAGCTCTTCCCAAACACAGTGCCAGGCCCAGCCAGCCCACAGCCAGTTTAGGCAGAGTGCCTGGGACACATGGCTTCTCTCAGGTGGGACCCTAGACCTTGCCCTCTTCTCCTCCATCTGTCCCTTCTCTGCCTTTTCCTCTCCCTTCCCACAGCTTGGCTCTACTGCTCAGCAGGAATTGCTGCCCCTCCCCAGCTGCCTCCCCTGCAGCCAGCCTTCCTCCGAAGCGGTTTGAGGAAGGCACAGCTGACTGAGCCCACATCCACCACTGTGGCCTGGAAGTGCACTCAGACCCTGTCCCATGGTGCCACACGTCTTAGTTCCAGCATCTCAGTCCTCTCACCCAAGAACCTCAGAACTGAAAACCCCTAGAGCAACCTTGCTCCGACCTGTGACCTCTTAGACTATAGAATGGTACAGTCAAGAAGTACATGCCATGGAATGTCACTCAGTCTTATAAAAGGAATACAACTCTGATACATTCTACCACATGGATGAACCTTGAGGACATTATGCTAAATGAAAGAAACCAAACACCAAATGACAACTCCTGTATAATTCCACTTACATGAAGTAGAGTAGTCAGATTCATAGAGACAGAAAGTAGAATAGAGGTTCCCGGGGGCTGGGAGAGTTGGGTGGGGGGTTAGTGTGTAATAGGCAGAGAGTTTCAGTTTGGGAAGATGAAAAAGTTCTAGAGATGGGTGGTGGTGATAATAGCACAACAGTGTGAATATATTAATGCCGCTGAACTGTACACTTAAAACTGGTAAATTTTGTTATGTCTATTTTACCACAATAAACAAGGCTTCATTTAGTTGAGAGAGATGATTTTGTTTGTAATCCTCTGCCTTTTTTATTTATATTTTTTAATGTTCACCACTGATCTTCCAGGGCCCTGTGTTCCTGGCACATAGTAGGCCCACAGCCATTGCCTGCTGAGTGGATGAATGGGCCAGGCATTCCCATCTGGCCCGGTGACAAGCTAGCCTGACCAGGAGCTCATGGTTCCCATCCAGGCAGACGCTTTTTTTTCACTGTTGGTTTCACCAAAACAGACAAGCCATCGCTCAGCCACAGGTTGTTGGGCTGGGGACAAGTGCCTGGTCTGGGCTTTAAGGATCGGACACGGCCCCTGAGGTGACAAAGAAGAGATTTCTCACGGAGGCCTATTTCTAGTACCCTTCAGAAGAAGAGGTGCCATGTATACGGAGAGTTGTCAAGACAAACAGCCACACTCCGCTTTGGTTGCATTTCACACTGGAGAGGATTAGGATTCCTTCATGGTGGCAGTGGCTCTTGGATGTGGCTTTAATATGCTCAGTGGTGTGTCATTGATTTCTTCCCCCGAGCAGTGGAGAAAATCATCAAGTGCTGGGACAGAGTCAGGCTCTTGGGGATCAAGAAATTTGCCCCATGGTTTGGTCTTACAAAACCCTCGTATCTTTTCATCAACTGTGAAAATTGTAAGATAGCCCCGAGGCGGCAGAATCAGATTATTCAAGTTGCTGACTGCATAGCCAAGTCATGTTTCTTAACAAACCAAAGCAAATGTTTCCCCCGGTGTTATTGTGTTGTAGATAAAGACTTTTAATCTTGTCCCTCATGTAAAAAAAGTTGATGTGCACCTTCATTTGACAGCGAGAGTGGCTCAGGTTGGAAAAGCAGATTTTTGTTTGGCCCATCTCTTCTGACAGCTGCTCCAAAGACGGCCACTCGGTGGCTTTGGTTTGATTGCATCAATTTTGTCAATTTATCTCAGTATTGAATGAAGATCGGGAGGCACATTGTTGGCCGCCAGCTGCTCTCTGTGAATAGCATCGAGTGCTGGCATTCCTGGGCAAGTGCCTCCACCCACAGAGCTGTAGTTGTGCCCTTCCTCGCAGCCCACATGGTGACCGAGAGTCAGTCCTGATCTCAGTGTCCCTTTCTGGTCTACATCATGGCTCACGAAGTAATCGTCAGCTTAACCAAAAATGTCCTCCCCTGCAACATCAATGTTGCATGATGAACAGGACCCAAATGAATTGAACTGTGGTGCACATTTCCCTTGTATATGTACAGGTCAGGCTGCAGGTGATGGGAAAAATCCAACTACAAATGCTTTAATAAATAAAGGTGCACTCCTGAGTATATAGGTCGGCCTACTACAACAAAAGCCAAAGTAACAGTGATTTAAATAAGATAGAAGTTTTTCCTCTCCTTCTCTCTCTCCCTCTCCCTCTCCCCCGTCCCCCCACCCCCCACCCCCTCCCCTTCTGCCTTTCCCGTATCTTTCCCCACCCCTCTCATAACAGTATGAGCATAATGTGGCCAGTGCTGATAGGTTGCTGCTTTTTATTTTATTACCTGCCTTCCTTAACCAGTAGGTGGCTCCACTGTCTGGTTTAAGATGGCTGCTCCAGGTCCTGCCATTGCATTCCCATTCCAGCCTATGGGAAGGTCAGAAAAACAAAGGAGAGGTACATGCCTTTCCTTATGAGGGAATGAATAGGAAGTTGCACAACTCAATCTCTGCTATCATTTCATTGGCTAGAATGTAGTCCTATGGCCGTACCTATCTACATGGTAAGCTGGGAAATGTAGTCTTTACCTGGGCAGCTATGTAGTATTCAGCAAAGCTTCTATTTGTGTAAAAGAAGGGGAGAGTAGATATTAGGGGACAATTAGCAGTCTCTTCACTAATTCAATGAGTGGTGTTATGCTCCCTCACCTCCTCGACTGTGGTGAAGATGGAGTAGTGAATAAGACAAGAAACACCTGTTTCTCATGGAACTTACACTTAAGTGGGAGGAGAGGGTTTCAAGGAGCAGGGGAGGGAGTGGTCGGCTGTGTCTAATGTAACTGATGGGACAAGTCAGAAGTGAGATGAGAGCCTGGTAACTTTGCCAAGGAGTGTGGGGAGAAACAAAGATTGCCTGATGGAGAGAAATTGGGGTGAGTGAATAGAGACAGGTCTTCAGGTATGAAAGAAAGGAGAGAAATGGAGATGTAAATTCAACAGATTTTTAAAGATGGGGAAATAGTAGTAAGCGTGTAGTGCTGGGAACGATCCTGGAGAGAGAAAAATGGAAATGAAGATGCAGGAGAAGAGGAAATGCAGGAGTAGCATTCTTGAAGAGGTGAGAGGGATGGAGTAATGGAGTCTTGGCCTTAGAGGAACGTGGGCATCGGTGGAGCCTCTAATGACTTCTGCTTCCTCAGTGACTAGGAAAGCAAGGTCATTGATGGTTTGGGTGAAAATGGGGAGGAGAGATTGGAGGTTTGGGGACAGAGGAGAAGGTATGTGCCTGCCACCCCAGGCCTGCTTTCCTCATGTGACAAAAAGTCTTGAGGAGGGGCAAAATGGCTGCGACAGTTGTCCTAAGCATTATGCCAGCATTCCAGGTGGGAAGAAGGGAGAAGAAACGTGGGACCTCACCAGTTGTGTCTGACTTCTTTTAAAAGAAAAGACAAAGCTTTCTTGGAAACCCACAAGCTGCTTTCTGCTTAGATCCTATTGGTCAGAACTGGGTCACATGGCTACTGCTAGCTGCAAGGGAAGCTGGAAAAATCAGGAACAGGATTCTTAAGATTGGCTGAGAGCAGGGCACATCACTTCATCAAATGCAGCCAAGGTTCCCCTAAGAGAAATAAGGGGCTTGCCTGCCACACCCTCCCGTACATGTGCCAAAGGCTGAGATGCCCTGCCCATCAGTGTTTTTGTGCTTCTATAAAAGGTTGCCTGTGTGGTAATTCCTGATCTTGAATGTTGTTCATTAATTTCATGGACACCTGCTCCCATTCCCACTAGTGTTATTTGATTTTAAAAAATAGCTTAATCTGTTTTCTCTGACTTGTCACACACTGTATGGCTGGTTTTATGTGTCCTGGCAATAGAATGGTTTATACCTGTTTTTTCTATAAGGCCAGCCACCTTGAATAACACTTCTGTGCTTTTGGTCTCTTCTCTGCTTTCAGTGATGGAAGTCATCAATTTTGTGCTGGAAAGCTTTATTTTGTGCTGTTCTAGAAACAGTCCATTGGTTTCCCAGAGCGATGCCTTGATTGTTTTGTGGGGAAAAAGATGTGGAAACTTCAAAGCCTCCTAGCCAGCACCGGACAACCTGACATGAGAGACCCCACACTGGTCATAGGGATGACGCAACTCCATTTTCAGGTATTTAGGGTTGTACTTTCTATTTTTGTTTTTATTCTTCTGTGAAATCATACCTCTCCAAACCAGCACATTCCACAGGCAAATCAAATCCTGTTCACTATTTATAGTTATGCCTCATTCTGAATTATAGAATTTTTGTTAATATTTCCATCCCAAATTTAATATTTCAACAAACCATTTTGCATTATCAATCCATTTCTATTATTTGGGGCTATAACACAACAGCAAACATCTCTGAGGGCTTACTATATGCCAGACACTATTCTAAATGCTTGGTATATGTTGTGGCAGTTTTAGAACATGCTCCCAATGTTTTGGCACTCCCCCGGTTAAGAGGTGGCATCTATGTTTCTTCAACTTTAATCTGGATTGGATTCAGTGCATCGCTTATCAACAGTAGAAGGCAGTAGAAGTGATATTTTATGATTTCCAAGGCCAGGTAAAAAAAATGCCATGTGGGCAGGCCCGGTGGCTCAGGCGGTTGGAGCTCCGTGCTCCTAACTCCGAAGGCTGCCGATTCCATTCCCACATGGGCCAGTGGGCTCTCAACCACAAGGTTGCCGGTTCAACTCCTCGACTCCTGCAAGGGATGGTGGGCTCCGCCCCCTGCAACTAATGATTAAACACGGCACCTTGAGCTGAGCTGCCTCACGGATGGCTCAGTTGGTTGGAGCATGGGCTCTCAACCACAAGGTTGCCAGTTCGGTTTCCCACAAAGGATGGTGGGCAGTGCCCCCTGAAACTAATGATTGAACACGGCACCTTGAGCTGAGCTGCACCCTCCACAACTAAGACTGAAAGGACAACAACTTGAAGCTGAATGGCACCCTCCACAACTAAGATTGAAAGGACAACTTGGAAAAAATCCTGGAAAAATACACACTGTTCCCCAATAAAGTCCTGTTCCCCTTTCTCAATTAAAAAAAAAAAAGCCATGTAATATCTGCCTGTTTCTCTTGCGACACTCATTCTGGGGGAGGCCAGCCA
The DNA here is from genome assembly GCF_057876585.1 of Rhinolophus sinicus. Classification (NCBI taxonomy): domain Eukaryota; kingdom Metazoa; phylum Chordata; class Mammalia; order Chiroptera; family Rhinolophidae; genus Rhinolophus; species Rhinolophus sinicus. The sequence goes on from NC_142501.1 coordinate 11,244,748, forward strand.
CCACGTAAAAAGCCCAACTCCCCTGATTCTGCCATGTTGGAAGTAGGCACTTCATTCACAAACTCCCGCAGAGCCACCAACCTACAGTAGGTACCAGGTGCCAGCCATGTAAGTGAGCCGCCATCTTGGCTGTCCAGTGCAGCCCAGCTGAGCATTCTGACTCTACCCGCATGAGAACCCCGAGCAAGAAGTGCTCAGCTGAGCCCTTCCAGAATTCCTGATCCACAAAATTGTGAGCACTAAAATAGTCGTGTGTGTTTTGTTTTACTTTATTTGCACCACTGGAATTTTTAAGCAGCAATAGTAACCAGAAGACCTAGAACTCATTTGGTCTCCATTTTTCAGCAACTTGCTCCATTATTAAGCAACTTGCACATATTTTCATGGCAGAGATAAGAGATGAGTGCAGGCAGGCTGGCTCTAATATTCTGCCTCTTGACAATAAGGGGGAAAAGAGCAAAGTTAACCAACAAGCAGTAACGCACAAAATGTAAAAACATTCCAGCCTGACTAACAGCACCCTGTTGAGGGAAGATTAATGCCTTTGAACCCATCATCGGAGAGGGGTCATGGCTTTTGGAACACATAGCACCTTTAAGAATGGCGCAATTACTGCAAAAATCACAGTTAATTTCACATTTTAAATTGGCAAAATGTAAGTGAATGAAATTCTCCCAACCCTTCTTATTTCATCTAAAACCCTCAAAACTGCCCGGGGACATCAAGGTTTTGAAACCACATGAGGGAAGCCCTGATCCCTGGCCTCTTAGCATCTGAAACACAGGAACTCAGAAGCTTCCTGGCAAAAAAAAAAAAATCAGAGCCATAAAATTAAAGAACCTCAAATGCAACTGTTGGAAGCACCATGGAGTTCATCTCATCCAACCTTCTACCCAGGGCAAGACAGGGAAAACCCACATGAGAGCAAAGCAACCACTGGATACAATATCGGTAGGCAGCTTATGATTAATGGCCAAGAAACTGTTGAGAAAATGTGACAATCATGTCACAGGGTGAGGGTGATCACTGTGGGATGGGGATTGGGTCAACTTCGAGGGCACGTGACTTGTGCAGTCACTCAGGGCCCCCGCCTGGAAGGACCCCACACTTAGTTGAATGTTCTCCTTGGCCGTCTTGAAATTCTTAATCACTTTTGAACAAAGGGTCTCCCATTTTCATTTTGCTCTGGGTCCCACCAAATATGTCTAGGCTGGGGAGGTCTGAGAGCTGGCTCAGGAATGAATAGTTCAGGCAGGTGAGCAGGTCAGGCAAAGCCTGGGGGCTAGCAAGCCCCCAAATCAGCTTGGGAAGCAGTCACTTGCCCAAGACCGCCTGGTCAGGATGTGGGAGTACAAGGAACTGAACCCAGTCTTGTCGAACTCCAAGGCTCATGGTCTTAAACACTTTGCTCTCCTGTCTCTTGAGGTGGACCTCACACCTGAGCCGGCCTCCTGACTGTTCCTATAACTGCAGCCTTCTATTCCAGGGAGACTTCCTGGATTGTTCTGGCCCAGTCATGTTTCTCATTCCCTCCTTCCTTCATCCTTCCTACTCGGCTGCGGCATGGTCTTTGTGGCACCCTGTCTCCTTTCCTTCTCCTCCTGGTCTGAGCCTACTGTGGCTTTCAAGCCTCCAGGAGAATCCTGACAGAACCTTGCCTCCCACGCGGAAGTCTTGGGCTAAGTCCTCTAGCAGATTCTATGATGCAGCCTTTCTCACTATCCCAGTCTTACAGTGGGCTCCTGCCTCAGTTTCCCTGCCTAAAAATCCAAAGAACTGTGGGATAATGGGAGTCAGACAGGCCTGGTTCACATTCTGTCCCATAACTCACTCTAGCACAAGCAGCTTAGCCTCTCCAAACCTCAGTTTCTCAATCTGTTAAGTGGGGGAAGACCTCACCTTAACCAAGTGATCAAGGTTAACATCACTAGTCATGTAGATATCATGCACCCCCTGATAATGCAGCAATGTCAAGGGCACCACACCTCTGTGCTCTTCTCCCCCACCCACAACCCAGGCCAATCATTAGAAAACATCAGATAAACCCAAAATGAAGGGCATGCTGCAAAATACCTGACCAGTAGCCTTCAAAACTGCCAAGGTTGTGAAAAGGAAAGAATGAGAGATTGTCACAGATCCAAGGAGACTAAGGAGATATGATGAGTAAATGCCATGTGGTGTCCTGGATGGGGTCCTGGAACAGAAAAAGGACCTAAGTGTGAAAATGGGTGAATTCGGATGAAGTCTGCAGTTTAGTTAATAAGAATGTACCAGTACTAATTTCTTAATTTTGACAAATTTACCTTGGTTATATAAGATGTTAACATCAGGGGAAGCTAGGCAAAGGAAATACAGCAACTCTGCTATTTTTGCATTTTTTAATAAATCTAAATTTATTCTAAAGTAAGATGTTTATTAAAAAGAACAAATGAACCAAATTAGCAAAACCTGCACTGCTGCTATTGTTTCTGACTGCCCAGGGTCTCTCCCCCGTTCTGCTGACAGGCCTTCTTCCAGCTACAGGGTGGCGGTAACTTGACTCAGGCTGGGCCATTCATCTGCCCTTATCACTCTGGCCACAGTGATTGGTCTAAGGGATAGGCATGTGATCCATGCTGGGCCAATCAGAGTCCTTCCTTAGAAATGTTCAGGACAGCGGCCAGAGAGAACTAAACCAGAGAGAGAGAGAGAGAGAGAGAGAGAGAGAGAGAGAGAGAGAGAGAATGCTGATGGCATTGAAGATGGCCTCCTCCTCCTTACCATCTTCTTCAGGCAGAACTTCCCCACTCTGCCCTGTTATGGGAGCCAATATTTCCTCTTTTGAGTTTAAGCCAGTTCAAACTGGGCTCAAGTTGGGTTTCTGTCACTTGCAACCACAAGTCCTGATGGATGACTTCTTCTCAAGTTGTTGTGAGGTTTCAACGGCATTTGTATATAACCTGGCACACGGCAGCTACCTATTAGTGCTGGGGGAAGTGTTGTCTTCTTCAAGGCATCTGGGCCCTGCCTGAACTCCAGCCCACTGGGCTGCGGCCCTGACACCTGCCTTGCTCCCCTCTGGTTCGCATGCAGCTGTGGTGGGCATCTTGCTTCAAACGAGCCCACCTGGCTTCAGACGACTCTCCCACCTCCAGGCCCTGCTCCAGGCCTCCTCCTCTTGGTGCTGGAGCTGTCTTTGCAGCCATGGTTGGGCTCTGCTCTGGGAAAGGCATCGGGCAGGAGGGGGAAATGGAATTCAGCCTCTGGCAGAACATTCCTTCCTCAGAAGTGGGGGGAAAACCCGACAGGGGTCTGGCCAGACCCAGCGCAATCAAGGTGCAGCTGGTGTTTGGGATGCTTGTTCTGAGAATGAAATATTGGGGCTGTGGAGACCGAGGGCCACAGACCCCACGTGTGAGGTGGGTGGGGGAGCAGGACATGTGAGTGGAGGTTTCCAAGATACACAGGCAGAACATCAGAAGGATCTGAGTGACAAAAGGCAGAAGTTGCTCTTTTATCTCAAGACTGGGTTGTGGGCCAAGGAGACAGAGACACCACCGGGGAAATCCAGGGCCTGTAAGGCGGGCATGTAGCCACCTCGCCTGAGGGGCGGTGAAAGGGCACCTGGCTGGCGCTGGGAAGGACCTTGCGGAGTCCAAGGAGGGATGAAGCCGGGTTAGGGGCTGCCTTCCTGGGTCTCAGTTGCCGCACTGTCCTGGCCATTTCATGCCTCTGCACCTGTGCTTCCCAGGGGCACTGCCTATCTGCCCCTCTCTACCTGTCAGACTGACAGGTAACTCCCACATCTCTTCTGGTGTGAAGGTTTCCTTTTGGTCAGTGCCCCACCCCTGGCTCCCAGGGCAGAACTTGCCTTTCTGCTCTCCCATACATTTTCTTTCCTCAGGTAGTTACCCTCCCTCCCTTCACCCCTTCCTTCCTCCCTCTCTACCCTTCCCTTCCTTCCTTCCTTCCTTCCTTCCTTCCCTCCCTCCCTCAGACATGAACTTGATCATTTTATTCAACAAATATTTTTCGAGTGCCTACTGCGTGCCAGATTCTGAGCACAGATGCATAGGACAGACCCTGCCCTTGCCTCGGTGGCAGTGACAGAGAGGGATGGGGCTGGGTTAGGGTACATTTTGAAGGCAGAGCTGATGGGGGTTGTTGATGAAGCTGATTTGCAGGAAGCCCAGGTGGCATGAAGGTGGCCTCTGGGTTTTGGGCCTGAGTAACTTGGTAGAGGATACACACATCTGTCATTCCCCACAGAGCTTTGGGAACATACATCTATTGGCCCACCCACATGGACCTTCAGACATTGGGGTTTTAGATTGAGAGAACATTAGGTAAGGGAAGATTCTGGGAATGACGAGCTATGTGGGAACTAAGGATGGGATTACCAGCCTAAAACCCCCCCAAGAATCCTGCAGCTGCAGCATGGCTCCCCCAACTTCTTTCTCTCTGTGCAATCTTAGCATCTCTGAGCCTCGTCAACAAAATGGGAATAACAACACTAAGTCCTCGTAGGATTGTGTCATCATTCACTGAGAATTTAATTCATGGGGAACACTTGGCATCGAGCCTGAAAGAGAGTAAACGCCCCCATTTGGAGCTATTATTATGATTCTAGGTAGAATGTGGCCAGGTTGCAGAGAACTCCAGATGCTGGTGTAAGGAGTTGCTGTCTTACCCCATGGAGTCAGAGCTTAGAAGTTTTTGAGCAGAGAAAGAACACGAGGAAACCGGCCAGTCAGCACCTCTCCGGCCCCTGTAGCATCTGGAGACTTGGAGTCGTCATCAGGTCGGCAGTGACAAGCTTGGCCATGAGGCCAGTGACCTCCAGCTCCCAGGGGCCTCTAGCTGCCCTAGTTCTGGACCCAGGCAGTGGCAGCAAGTCTGCTTCCACTCCCAGCATCCCTCTGGGCATAGCCAGATAGATGGGTTAATAACACAGGCGGCTTGGTTGGCCTCATGGTCGCTGAGCCAGCTGAGATTCACGCCACCCCCCTGCTGTAGCTGTAGGGCCCAGGCCTAAGGGTCCAGCAGGATCCCTGGACCACAGAATTCTGGAGCCTCATTTCAGGGCCTTTAGACCCAAAAGGCACACCACTCCTCAGTGCGGGGCTTAGCGGTCTCTGGCTAGTGGGCAGCATAAGTCAGGTGAGACTTCCCCATCTTCTTCCAGCTCTTCCTGGGGGTGTCTCAGGAGACCCCTGGATCAGAAGGCTGGGGGTAGTGGTCTGTCACAGGGCTGCACATGCCTGCAGACCTCACCTGTGTTGGAGCAGGAGGACACTCAGTCTAACCCTTGCACCATTGGGTGGGACAGCTCATGAGAACCCTCCAAAACACCCTGGTAGTGCCTGGTGAGACGCTGGGCACCTAGGGCACAGACTGAGTCAGACATGGCCGGGTTTGGGAGTTGCTCACATTCTAGTGGACACACCAGGAGAATCAACTGGGGGACTCCCGTTCCTTCCCTGTCCAGGGCACACTCTAGGCCTGCTCTGCTGAGTCTGGTGGACAGGCAGACTGGCCGACCTCACCACTCAAGAATCTCAGCTCTACGCCAGGCAAGCAGGGTACCTCAGCATCCCTGATGAGATTTCCTCCCATAACTGGACACTTCAAAATATCCCCCAGAGTGTGACCTTAGCCTCTGGCCCTCATAGGCACCCTCTCATGGGGGCCACACCCCCAGCCACCCTTTACTCTTGTCTAGGTTCCTCATCAGGAAATGTATGTACATTCTTCATGCCCCATGAGCCTTGAGCTGCCCTTGATTCATGGACTATAGGACTAGATACTCTCAGAATCATAGAATTCTATGGACTCAGATCCTCCAGCTCTGGTATCCACACCCCTAGTTCTGTTTTCACCTTTGCTAGTCTGGAGGTAGAACAGAGAACGTCCTCAACTTCCCCCAAATATAATTAATTGATCTCAAGCCCCCTGGCTCCCAGGATGGCTCCTGATGATTCCTTCCTCCTGGAATTCACACCCTGTGTCTTCCCCTCCTACAGTGAACAGGTTAGACTTGTGTGAACAATAGGAATTTGCAAAAATGACAGGGTGTAACTTCTGAGGATAGGTCACACGAGACATTGCGGTGTCCTCCCTGTTCTTGCTCTGGGGGAAGCAGCTGCCATGCCTTGAGGACACTCAAGCAGTCCTGCTGAGAGGTCCATGTGACAAGGAACTGAGGCCTCCTGCCAAGAGGCAGCACCAACTAACTTGCCAGCCACAAAAATGAACCATCTTGGAAGCAGATCCTCCAGCCCCAGTCAAGCCTTCAGATCGGTGGCGCCCCAGACAAACACCTTGACTCAATCTTATGAGAGATTTTAAGCCAGAATCACCCACTCCTGAATTTCTGACCACAGGAACTGTGAAACTATATATATACATACATACATATATATATATATATATATATATATATATATATATATATATATATATATGTATATATGTATATATAGACATACACATACATACATACATATATATATATACATATATATTTACATTTACATTTATGTATATCTGACTTAAGCCACTGAGTTTTGAGGTAATTTGTTACACAGTAACAGATGACTAACATAACAAGCGTGCAGACTTTTCTGGAGGGAGTGGGGGAGGGAAGGTGGTCGGGGAGGCTAAAGTGGTGGAGGGGCTATTTTTGCACACTCCACAGAAAAACAATTTAAAAATCCCTCTTAGAAATGTGTGTGATCTCCAAAATCCCCTTACAACCAGGCCTCCTCTGGGGGCTTCCCTTCCTCTCACCTTCCTCATGACCTATAGTCTCCACTCCTGCCTCCCACCCACCTTTCCTCAACTCCCCAGCTCCAACTCCTCTCATCCTTATGAGGCCGAGGGATTATTCATTCTCTAGCCCTCACCTTCAACCCTGCTTACCCTGACCTGTCACATGCTCAGATAAACAAAACACCCCTAGATAAAAAACCCACCTTCCTGAGTTTTCACGTTCTGTGTTTTCATATTCCATTTGGGATGGTTCTATGGCAGGCAAGGGGCAGAGGTTTTGGGGGTAAATCTTCATTTTTTTTCTTTTCCTTCTGGGTTCTGTGTGTCATCACTGGTTCCTGCCCCCAGGGACCATAGCCCTCAGTTCCGGCATTGGGGTGGCACAGCAGAAAATCTCATTTTTAGTCTGGGTCCAAAACAGGAATGTGACACCTCATACACTCTCCTGTGTGGTGTGTGCCTGTGTTTCTCTAAAAGAGTCACTTAACCTAATTTTCTTAGCATCAACGCAAAATGCCATGTAGACCAAGTGAAAAAAAAATTCACCTAAGTTCAAAGGGTTGATCTTGTCAGTCCCTTTGAACAGTGCATGCAGTTTTTAGCATTTATATGTTTCTCTCGCTCTGTCTGTTCTCTTCTGTAAGCTCCACAGAAAGAAGAGCTCCTGGATAAAGTCCTCATGGTGAGTGGCCAGGGCAGTGGGGTTATCTGGATGTGAACCACATCTGGTCAACGCTGGTAGAAAGGGCACTTATTGGTGGGCCGTTAGAGGCAGCTTCCAGGCCCCACTGGGAGATAGATCCCAGAGCAGATGGGGTTCTGGGATTCAGGACCGGGGTCCAAGCAGCTGGAAATACCTGCTTATTGTCTGGCACTGAGCCTTCTGGGATGGTTCTGCTTTGGCCATTTCTCCTGTCCACACATCAATACTCCACCCATGACTCAAGGCCCAGCAAGGGGCAGGGAGAGGCACCTTAATTCACATTCCCTAAGACTGTACATGGCAGCGGGGAGAGAGGAGATTAGGGTGTTGGTGGGAAGAAGAAAAGATGCTGGTGCCCAGAACAACCCCTCCCAATGTCCACTTTAGCGACTTATTAATGAACATAATGTATTAAAAGGGCCAGTGCCTGGCCCCAAGTGAGCCTCCGATACTCGGTACCTACTGTGATAGAGGTGATGATGTGAGGAATAAGTTAGGAGAGGATGCATGAGAATGAATAATAATATGATGTGATGTGTGCTGTCATTATGGCCTACACAGAGTGTTCTGGGAGCCAGTGGAGGAAGAAGTAACTTGGCCAGCTTAGCTTAGGGGAAGTCAGGGGAGGCCTCCCTGAGGAGGCAGCCTTTGAGCAGTACCTGGTGATAGACTGGAAGTAGACAGGTGGAGAAGAAATATGAGAGGAGGAAAGGCTTCCAGGCTGAGGGATCAGCAGGATCAAAAGCACACAGGTGTGGAGATTATGGAGTGAGAGATTCATGGCATGTTCTGGAAAGGGCAGGTATTAGTGTCACTGGGACCCAGAGCATGTGTGGGGTGAGAGAAGATAATGCTGGAGGGGTAAGGGCCCTATTGCAAAGGGTCTTGTTTGGGCAAGATAAAGAGTTTGGATTTTATTCCCTAGCAGAGAGGGTGTATCACTGGTCTTCGTGTCTGCACCCTAGGCAGACATCACCAATTCATCACGACACTATCTGTAGAGGGAGCATCTAGGCAGCTGTTGCTGATCATTTGATATCGTGAACAATGAAACATACCGCATCCCTGCATGGGCTCTGGGGAGCTACCAGAGGGTTTTTAATAGGTGGGTGATGAGGGGGCTTGTTGCAGGTGTCCAGGTGAAAGATGGCAGGGCCTAACCTAGGACAGTGACTATGGGATGGACATGTTGCTGCTCACATTTGTCTTAACCTTACCTGTCCACCTAGAGATTCCACACAATCTCGTCACCTCCCCCCCCCGCCCCTTGCCTCCAGGCCTGGTCGGGGTGCTCAGGGTCCTGTGTGTGTGTATGTGTGTGTGTGTGTGTGTGTGTGTGTGTGTTAGCTCTCTCTGGGCTTTATTTTATTTGTCTTTCTGGGCCTGCACCATCCAACATGGTTGCCACTGGCCACAGATAGCTATTTAAATAAAAAATAATAAAATAACATTTAAAAGTTTAGTTCCTCAGTCCCACTAGCCATAGTTTCAAGCACTCAATAGGCATATGTGGTTAGTGGACAGTGCAGCTATGTAACAGTTCCACCATTGCAGAAAGTTCTTTGGGACAGTGCCAATCTAGAGAAAGCCCAGTTGGATGTCCACATGGTATGGTCTGCCATGACCCTTGGTTAACCCAGGCCAATTCCATCTTCTATCTGGTGGTGTTGACTCAGTTAAGCATTTGAAAGTCTTGCCAGGTTATGTCTGCCTGGTAGGGGAAAAGTCTTCAAAAGGAGCATATTAGAACGTTTTAGAGCTCAAAAGCAGCTCAGAGCTAATCTAGCTAGACCTGGAGGGAAGGGAGTGCCCATGTGGTGAGCCCAGTATGGTGCTGGGGACAGGGCTGCTTTTGTCATTCTCATTTCACAAAAGAGGAAACTGAGGCGCAGAGAGCGGGAGTGATTTGCCCTTTGGCAGATGACTGGGAAAGTCATGCAAACAGAACCGGAAGAGGCTGTTTTGCCGCATGCTGCCCGGCGTTCCTTGGGAACATCGCTCAGTTTCTTGGGTCAGAGCCGGGACTTCCTCCAGTGCCCACCCCTGAAGGGGTCTGCGCGTGGGAGAGCTCACAGCCACAGGGGTGAATTGGCGAGCTCTTTGCGGTTGCGCGCTATATCCGCCAGAGGGCGCAGGGGCCTTTGTGTCTGCGCCTGAGGTGGGGCGGTGGGTGAAGGTTCTTCCAGCAAGGACTTTGGGTGGGGACCCTACTTCATACCCAACCCTGCGCGGGGGACATACAGTGTGTTCCATACGGCCCCTGATCTCTAGGAGGGCTCAGTTTAGAGGGCGGAGACAGCATAATGACTTGTTTGGTTCTGCAGCGAGGGACCTTGAAGGGTGGGTAGGAGTGTGCCAGGCAGCCTGAAGCGCAGTTGTGAAGGGCAGAGGTGGAACGCCCAAGTCTGTTTCCTACTCGGAGATAACGGTGGCCTGTGTCCCAGGGCTTGTCTGCCCTCCCAGCCCCACCCTGGACCAGCTTTCCTGTTCTCAGTTGACAGGAGGGAGGAATTTATGAACAGACGTTCTTTCTGCTCTAGTAAAAACCCCACTTCGTGGAGTCCCCTGCACACACACGCCAAGCTGTCTCACGCCTCTGTGCCTTTGCACATGCTGTTCCCGCAGCCTGGGACATCCTTTTTCACCTTCTTCAGCTGACCAACTCCTACTCATCCGTCAAGATTCAGCTCAGGCAGTGGCTCCTTCCAGAATCTCCCGTATTCCTGGCCTGAATGAGATGCACCTGCTGGGAGTTCCTGCAGCCCTGGCTTGGCTTAGCTACCTGAGGACAGGCACTGGCGCAGGCGGCCCCATCAAAGTGATTGAGATTCACAGGGGTTGCCCAGGCAGGGCTTCAGCATGTGGGTTTACTGATCCCAGGAATGGAGAAAAAGCGCCTGTTTCTTCCTGTGTCAGTGACACGAGCCGAATCTCCCTACCCGGTGCTTGTGTGCCTCAAAGTGCAGGGGTACAGGCCCCAGATGCCAGAATTTCTTTCTGCATCTCCTATCTTTCCCCTTCCCCGCCCCTAGCGTTTATCCCTTTGCAGGTAGCGCATATGTGTGGGGGTGTTGGCCAGGGAGGCTCTAGGGCGTGAAGGCTTAGGAAGCATCTCTGGGTTGCAGCAGAGCCCAGTATACCCTTGGGCACCCTCGAAGAGGTGGGGAAAGGTAGTGAGCAGTAGCCAAGAGCCCCGGCACAAGGGTAGAGAGATCTGGAGTGTAACACTGTCTCTGCTATCAAGCTCGCCGTTTGACCTTGGGGGAGTCACTCTTCTCACCGAGCCTCAGTTCTCTCGCCTGTAAAAATGGGAATGATCAGTCACACTTCTCGGGTCGCCCCCGGCTGGAGCCAGGACGCTGGAGGTTGGAGATAGGGTCAGGAAGGGGGGTGGGGGTCCACGCGTGGAGGTGGAGTCCCGGGGACGCGGGCGTCCTCCGGCGGGCGCTGGGGGGCGCTGCGCACCTCGGGCGCCCAGCCCCTCGGCAAGTTTGCCTCCAGCTGTTGAATGCGCTCGCCACAGCGACATCAGCGGCAGGACCGGGACCCCGCGGGGTGAGCGGGGCTGGGGGCCGAGGCGGGGCCGGGGACGCACCCAGCGGGTGCTTGGGGCTCCGCGGTCCGCGGGGCCGCAGCCGCCTCTCCGGGCGCTGCAGCTGCAGCAGCGGAGCCAGGCGCGGCCCCCGCCACGCGGGTGTGTGCCTGCGAGTGTGCGTGTGTCCGTGGAAGGATCCAGCTGGAAGAGGGGGCGGAGGGGTATCGCTGCGGAAAGGCCTGCGAAGGGAGCGGGCGCCGGGGCGGCGAGGGCGGACGGACAGACGGCCACCCTTGGCTCTGACGCCCGCGGCGCTCGGCCCCCTTTGGGCGGCCGGCCGGGTTGAGGCAAAGGCGCGGCGGCGGGAGGCGGGGGTGGCGGTGTCTGCGCGCACACGCTCGCTCGCAGACACACACACGGGCCACGCCACAGACACACGACACGCGCCGAGCCCGCCGGGCGCCGCGCACACCCGCACCCGCGCTCACACTCACACTCACCCGCAGGCCCCGCAGCAGCCGCTACCGGAGGCGGCGCTCGGCCTGGATCCCGGCTGGGGCTGGAGGTAAGTGAATTCCTCCGGATCTGAGAACCCACAGCTAGGGGGGACGGGGAGAGGGTGGGAGTAGGGGCAAAAACCGGAGGGTACCTCCTCCGCCAGTGGGGGTGGGGCTTGGAAGGGGACGCAGCAGGGGGAGAATGAGACGGGGAAAGCCACCCCCATTGCCTCCTGTGCCTGGGGATCCCAGTGAAACCTCCGGGGACCACCCTGTGCGGGGGTGGGGGTGGGGTCGGTGTGGTGGTAGTGGTGGGCGGAGGCGGGAGGACGCAGAGGACGGTCGGTGAGGTGAGTATTTTTGGGGTGGTGGTGCCAGCCAGTGCCACACCGAATCTCTTCTGCCCCCATCTTTGCGAATCGGGGGCCCTCGCCCCTCTCTTTCACGGAGTGCTGCCGGGTGCAAGGCATTCATCTTCGTAGTTGGTAAGGGGTTTTTGATTGGTGCTGGATGCTAGCTCCGGGGGAGAGGGGCCGGGGTGGGGCTTTACACCCCTCCCCGCAGGAGGGCAGTAGGTTTGGTAAGAGAATCAGAATTGAGGAGTGGGGGAGACCGGGAGGGTGGGGACCCTAGCAAAAGCTTTCTCCATTGCGCTGGTGTGGGACAAACAGAGAGGCAGCCCTGGGAAGCAGCAGAAATCGTCAGACTGCAGTTCTGGCAGGGCCAGGGCCACTGCCGGGCTGTGTGTGTGTGTGTGTCTGTGCTTGTGTGTGTGTGTGTGTGTGTGTGTGTGTGTGTGTGTGTGCATGTGTGGGCTCCAGCAACTGGCAGAGGAGGGGGCAGGAGGGGTGGGTGTGTTGGCCGGCAGGGTGCTGTGTGCACGTGGGGAGGGATGTGTGTGCACACCAGGCTGTATGCAGGGGTGGACCCTGCTCTCTCTGTACACACACACACACACACACACACACACACACACACAGCGTCTGTGGTCCAGCAGGAATGTTTGGGGGAAAGAGAGCTGGTGTGTATATGTGTATGGGTGCTCGTGGAGCTTGTGTCCAGGACAGAGGCAGCCAGGGTGCCCTGTGTCAGGAGTGTCCAAGGAGGGAGATGAGAAAGGGATGGTGGCACTGACCCTTCTCAGCTTGGGAGGACATGGTACTTGAGGGCACTTTCTGCAGCTCCGGGCTCCCTGCTGTGTCCCACCACCCCACCCCCACCCCAGTGACTGCCTGTGGAGGACACTGCCTTGGTCCCCTGGCTGAGAGACACAGGTGTTGGGCGGGAGTGTGTGTGTGTGTGTGTGTGTGTGTCCCGGCTGCGGCTGTCCTGTCGGCTGGCTGTCGGCAGTCTCGGCAGTCGCTGTCAGCAGGCCAGGCTGTAAGAGAGAAGCTGGGGGAGGAGCAGGGTGCTGGCAGCACCTGGAGGAATGTGGCCGAGGCTGCAGGCCCCAGCCTGCCTGCTTTAGTGACTGAGGGACTTTTTATCTGGGAGGTGCATCATGGAGGCTGGAGTATTTGCATGTGTAGATGTGTGTGCCTGGCCCACACACCTGTTCCCCTGGGCTGTGGGCACCTGTGGGACTTGTGTCTAGGCCATCAGCAGGGTATGTGGGCCTGCACATATGTGTAACTGTGTGCCCTATGAAAGCAGTGCACGCATACACACACACATATGCACAGGCGCACAGAGGTGGTGTCGGTAAATGCCTGTCCTAAGGAGCTGTGGGTCCTGGAGCTGTGTACGTGGGTGGGGACCTCTGGGCCATGGCCCCCTGGGAAGGAATAAAGAGGAGTTATTGAAGGGGGGCATCAGGGAGAAGTGTGCATGTGTGATGTTGGTGAGAACCTCTGGTTGTGACATCAGCTCCAGGTTGCCGGTGACGTCACTAGGACAGCAATGTGAAGAAGGGTCACCCCCACCAGTCGGAGTATGTGATGTCATTGGGAGTGTGGGAGGTGTCACTGTCTGTGTGGCTGAGTGTGGTCACGTCCCCTGTGTGGTGAGGGGTGAGAAGGGGAGAGGGATTGAGCTTTAGAGTGAGGGGTCCCTTCCAAGAGGCCCCATTTCCTGAGTGGCGTGGGACCCCTTTCCTGAAGGCCTGCCTCCCTAATAGCTCATCTCCTCTGCCCCCTATATGGTATCCCCTCTCTCCTCCCCATCTGCGCCTCCACTAGTGCCTGTTCTGGGCCCCGTCCCAGCCGGGTTGCACAGACCTTTGGGCACATGTGTACTGGTGAGTGAGTGTGTGTGTATGTATAAGTGCACGTGACAGCAGAAAGGGGCCACAGCCAGGGAGCCAGAGACTTTTGGCTCTAATGCCATGTCGTTACTTTTTGTATTTTGTGATTTAGGGATTCCCATCACCTCTCTGAGCCTCAGTTTCTCATGTTACTTGGGGGGGGGTTAGAGAGGTGAGGGGGGTTTACAGGAGATGGTGGGCCACCAGGCTGGGCACCTGGCACATATGGGGGCTTAGTTCGGGTGGGCTCTATCCCCTGGCCTCCTGTCCCCCAGCCCAGAGCAGCTGCTCTCCACCTGTACCTCGCCCTGTACCCACCCCCCTGCCATTTTGGTTTAAGTCAGACTTTGTAAAGAACTTTCTTTTCTCTCCTTGGATCCTCACAGCAGTCCTGTGAGGCTGGCAGGCTGGCTGCTATTATGTGGACATTTGACAGATGAGCAAACTGAGGTCTGGAGGGTAAAGTAAGCTGTTGTATATTTATTTCTTTTTGACAATTCCACCCCCACCTCCATTCTGCTCCGTGGGTACAGAGATATTTGATTGGCAGGTCACTTCCCGGAGGGCACTTTCATTTTATGGAGGGACAGGGTGCTATGTGAAGTGGGGGTCGGAGTAGGAGGTGCCAGAGTGAGGGGCCCAAGGTGGAGAGGTCATTGGCTATAGGAGAGGCTGTCCTTGACTCCCAGTCCAGGGCTTACTTGTTCTTCCACTTCAGAGCTAGTCAGGGTGACAGAAATGGGTACATCCAGCTGTCAACACTTCTTTAGTGGGGTCAGCCTGGTCATTGAGGGCCCCATGCCCTATGTGGGCTCCCTTGTCCCCTGAGGTCTGCAGAACTAGTTCCAGTGACACCTCTGCTTCATCCTGTGTGTGACATGGGGGTCAGTCTCTCCGACTGTCTGCAACGCTGTGGCTGCTGGCCTTGCAGGCTTGACGAGCGAGCGAGTGTGAGAATGTGGCATCCACGTGTAGAACCAGGATGATACCCATCACAGTTGCCCTCACCCCTTCCAGCTACAGTGCCTCCGGGCCCAGACCCTCCCTCCTGCCAGCACCCTACCCCCACTCTACTGTGATGGTATGCTGTGCAGAGCAGCCGGCCAGGAAGCAGGATTGCCTCCAAGCTGAAGTCTCCTTAACAGGGACAGCATTAATGGTCCAAAAGGTTAACTCAATCCTCTGCCTCCTGCTGTCCCAGACCAATCCCCTATTAAATTAACCTTCTTCTGGCTCAATTAACACCTGGGGCAGAGGCACTGCCATTGTTACTGGGGACATGTCTTGGGGGTTGGAATAATAGATCTCCCCCTCAGCTCTGCAGACAGTCCCCAGGGAGGCCGCAGAGAGTCACCTGGGCAAGCTTACATCTGGGGTCCAGAGCGGAGGGGCGCTGGTTGCATGATGCTGCTGACAGCAATAATTATAGAGATAATAATAATGATATGAGGTAATATCCATTGAGTCTGAGAGCTAGGCCCCGTCTGAAACCCTTTGTAAGCAGCACTCATTGAATCCCACGAGGGCTTTTGCAGTGGAGTTGCTCTTATTCCTTATTTCATAGAAAAGAAACAAAGCAGTTACAGACCAGCTCAGGGCCACACAGTGGTGGAGCCAGGACTGGAAGCCCCATGGAGGACTCTCGCATCAAGACCGGTTTGCATGGGGACCTTTCCATCTTGGGATATCCCTCGCTGGGGACCTCTCTGGGCCTTGCTTTGCTCATCTGTCAATGGTGGCAGTGACCCTGCGGTATGGAAGAAGTGGGTGTGGTGGTGGCTGCAAGGACAGAGGGGCAGAAATGCTTTAGGGTCTCAGGCCCTCTCCCCATTCCTCCTGCGCCCCTCCCCTCAGTGACTAGTGCCATTCTAGCAACCTGCTCCCTTTTCTCCCACAGCGCTTGCACAGGGGTGGGGTGGGGAGCATAGCAGGCTCTCTGTGGGGCTCCCTGGGGGACAGAGGGGACGCTGCCCCCCATCACTATCTTCCCCAGGCCCCAGTCTGTTGTGGCCTCAGCTGTGGCACCCTGGGCCACTCTGCCACACTCTCCCAGTCTCACTTGTGGAAAGGGCAGGGACTCAAAATCCAAATTCTGCCTCTTTTCCTCCTCAATGTGTGTCTTGGGCAAGTAAGTTCACTTTCACTTTCCTCAAGGCCCTGTTTCCTCAGTGTAAAGTGGGGATCATTGTACCAAATTCTTAACTGCCTAGGTCGTTATGTATGAAAATGTCAAGTGTGTAGCATTGTGTCTAGCACATAGTAGGTGTCAATTAGATGAGTTCCCTCCCCCTTCCCATCTGTCTCCTTGATTCATTCCTGGTTCCCTGGGTGGTTCTTGGACTGTGTGAGTGTGAATGTGTGTGTTTCCTTCCCTCTCTGTCAATCTCCACTTTCACCTCCTGAGATGCATGGAACCTGTTTTCTGGAGCTCGGCTGGGGGGCCTGAAGGAGAATGAGAAGGGCCTGGACGCTGCCTACCCCCCAGCTGGAGTGTGCAGAGGGGCTGGGAGGGGGCAGGGCACACGTGTGTGTGTGTGTGTGTGTGTGTGTGTGTGTGTGTGTGTGTGAGACTCTGTGTGCGCCACTTCCTCTCTCAGAGGGGAAGTGGGGAGCAATTCCCAATGGCAACTTGACCAGTCTGCTCTGGGCCCAGTCCCACGTCTCAGGCCTGACTCCGTTTCCCTCCTTGGCCTGTCTCTGTCATCTCTCTCCCCACACAATTCTCCCTGGATCTTGGAGAGAGAGAGGCTGTGGGGTTGGCATGCCCTCCTCCCTCCCTCCCTCACCCTTCTCATTACCGGGGCAGGGGGTGGAGGGGTCATGGCTGTGCTTGTTTAGCCATTTTCTGTCTCTCAGCTCCACTGCAGGTGGAGACTCAAACAATATTTGTTAAACAACTTCCTTGTAGCTACATGCTATTGAGGATGGACTGACGTATTTTCCATTCAGTCCACATATACACTTACATATATATCCTTATATAAGCATGTCTCACACAGGGGTAACTGCTGGGCTGGGGCTCAAGCGGGAACCACAGAGATGAGCTCCTGTCCTGGAGGAGACATGAGACACGTGGGACATCTGCCAAGTGCCCCTGCACATAGTAGGGCTTGCTTGATAGTGCTTCTCCTTAGTCTGTGACCCTACTGAGGGGGTTGGGGGCTAGTGCGGCAGGCTGGAGGCCATGTGCTGAGCCAGCCTTGTAAGCGGGCACAGAGGTTGGAACCACTTCTGCTCAGGGCATCGCAGGACTCCCATGATTGCACACCTGCTATGAGCCAGGCACAGGGTGAAACACTCTATTATCTTGTTTGATTTTGGCCGGAGGATTGTGAAAGAGATCCAGCTGGCCTTTGGGAAGGGGCAGCCCAGGTGGGGAGAACACGTGAGTCAACGTCGGAAAGCCTGGAGTGGATTTTGGGAAGAGAGTTGGGAACATAGTTTGGACATCAACCACGCAAGACCGTAAATTATACTAAGAAACGGAGCATTCTCCTTTTTGTCAGGGCGCGCCAGAGTCTCTGGGTGTTTGTTAAATGTCGGTTCTTGGGCCCTGCCTGCTGAGATTTTGATTCAGTAGGGTGGATGTGGGGCCCAGGAACCTGCATTTTTTAATGCATTTCCAGATTAATTCACCTGTGTTTTGGGTTGGATGGCAGCTGAGGAGGCTAGTACTAATTCCCAGCGATCTTATGGACACCTCCCACACACCTCAGGAGGCAGCAAAGCCACCCTTTTTCCAGAGAAGCCTGAGCTCACAGAGTGAGGCGTCTTGCCTTGGGTGACACAGCAGCGAGACCGCGACTGATACTGACTAATACTAATAATTTTCCGGGTTTATTGGCTGCTGTTCTAAGCCTATTCAAGGAGTCCCTCATTCAATCCTCAGAACGACCCTCGCATCATTCCTGTTGCACAAATGAGGAGACAGAAGCAGAGTCTGCAGTTATGGGTTCAAGGCCGCACAGCTGGTAAAGGCTTGTAATGCGGTGGGGATGAGGGCGTCTGGAGAGGGCCTGTGCCAGTGTCTTGGACAGAGCTATGCCCTCTCCCCTTCTTTGGTACAAGAGCGCGGGTGGAGCTGAGCTTGGGGCTGTGCGTGTGAGCAGAGGCCAGAGGCGGGGGTGGAGGTGGGAGCAGAGAAGCCGGGAGGAGGGCGGAGAGCCCGGAAGGCGTCCGGGAGGAGGCGACGCAGAGTCACTGTAGCTGTGGCCCGAAGCCGTTCATTCGGTGGGCGCTCTGGCCGAGGCAGGTCCAGGTCTGGAGGACGGCGGGGTGTGTTTGTCTCCCGGTGCGAGTCCCGGGCTGGCCCACGCGGTGCACCCGTGCGCAGTACCGGGCCGGGCCTGTGCGCGGTGGCGGAGAAGGGACGAGCGGGGTGGGCGGGAGCTGCGGGGCGGGAGGGGGCGCGGCGGAGGCGTGAGCGCGCTCACAGAGACTCCGCCCGGGGCCGCCTGCCCCCGGTCCGCGCTGCAGCCCGCGGCCCCGCGGGGTCCTAGGCCCAGCTACCCGCAGTTTTGCGGTGCCCCGCCCCACGTGCCGGCCAGCCAGCCGGCCGAGTTTCCGCCTTACTTCCCTGTGCTTAGAATTTGCAGCCGCATCCCCTGACGCTCGCAGCCAATTTCACGGCCTCTGGGCTCCGCGCGGTGCGCGGGATCGTAAACCCGCCGGCGCAGGGCGGGGGCGGGCTTGGGCTCCCTGGAGGCACCCGGGGAAGGGGCGGAGGGGGAGTTGGGGCGAGGGTCTGCTGAGTTGTTGGCAAGGGTGTGTGTGTAAGGGGTGTGGACCGGATGGGGGGCGCCACCGGTGGCTGCCCTGGGAGTGCTCCGAGGGTGTGCAGGCATGGTCATGTGTGTACTGGAGTGTCGTCTGGGAGTGGATGTCCACTTGTGGGAACATGTTTGGGACGTGTGTTTTGGCGTGTGAGCCTGTGTAGGGGCCCCAGCGCTCGCTGGCAGGTTTGTCTGGATGTGTATAGTGAAAGGTGTGTGTGTGTGTGTGTTGGGCAGTTCACAGTGAATGGGGGTCAGTGTGTTTCTGTGGGTGTGTTGACATGTGTCTGTGCAGTGTCTCCAGGCATGTTGGCACCTGTGTGTGTTTGCGTGTTGGGGCTGGCCCCCTTGTGTCTGGGTTCTGTGGGCAGCTGTGTACAGTGCATGTGGGGCTGTGTACGCATGTCTGTCTGAGGGAGTGTGAAATTCTTCTGGAGTGTAGGTTGCTGTCCTGGTGTCTTGTGGGTGCAGGTGTGTGTGTGAGGGTACAGTGTGCAACCTGGGGTGCTGTCCTGTCCTGTCCCTGCTGGTGTCTGGCCTCAGGATGCACGTATGAGCCCGGTAGCTGGGGGCCTGTCTTCTCCCTCCCCAGGCCTGGGAGCCCTTTCCAGGAGCAAGCCTGCTGCTCCCTTGTTTTCTGCCTCTGGGTGGGGGTAATGGAGTTGAGGCAGCGCAGGGGGCTGAGTGTGTGTGTTTCTGTTCTGTAGCTGCTGCTGGCTGCCAACTCTGGTGGGTCTACATATGTTTGTGAATGACGATGTCTAGGGGGCTGCCTGCTGGGGAGGGGGGGTACCATCTGGGCTGTTGGGGGGGTGCAGGGCCAGACAGGGAGAGGGGCCTTCACGGGAAGGGGATGAGTGTATGTGTGCGCACAGATGGAGGGAAGGTTGGGCCGAGCTCGTCTGTCTGGGAGAATGTGTGTCTGCAGGTGGAAGTCAGGCAGGTACTTGCTCTTAGGGTGTGTGAGC
Source organism: Rhinolophus sinicus (assembly GCF_057876585.1). Lineage (NCBI taxonomy): Eukaryota > Metazoa > Chordata > Mammalia > Chiroptera > Rhinolophidae > Rhinolophus > Rhinolophus sinicus. The sequence goes on from NC_142501.1 coordinate 11,264,215, forward strand.
ACATATGATGGGAAATGGGGCACAGGCTAGGGGAGGGGATGTGTGGGTCCTTGCAGAGTTCTGAATAAGAGATGTGGGCTAGGGTGGGGTGCTTGTTCCCTGCAGCAGAGGGGATGGGGCCTAGCAGTAGAGGGGATTGGGTAGTGTTGGTGTTGGGGTGACCAACAGAAGGATGGTGTGATTGGGCCTGAGAAGGGGGAGGTCTGTGTGTGGGCACTGGACGTCAGGTCAGTGTGAGGGTGTGTGTGGCCATGACTGTGACTAATGTGTGGGGCTGGGACGAACTTCCAGGCCACGGGGGCCCAGTAGGGAGTGAAGGACATGGGATGGGGCTGGTGGGGCAGGAGTGAGGGTCCTCCAACTCTCAGAAAATCTACCCATCTGTTGCTTGCTCCTCCTGCCCAGGGGCCATGGAAGATTAAAAGTCCTGTGGCCCCTGGTCCCTCCCCTCCCCCTTGAATCCTATGGCTTAGGGTGGGGAGCCCCTAGCCCTCCATCTGGGTCTTGAGGCCCTTTCCCTCCATCTCTCTTGCCCCATCTTCGTTCTCTCTCCATCTCCCTGCCTCTATCTCCTCCCTCTCTCACACTGATATTCATTTGTGGTATATTCGGTTGCCATGGGAAACCTAAGAAAGAAGTGAGTGTACCCTTCAAGACTTCAGCGTTTTTCCCTCCTCCCTCCCTCCCTCCTGCTGTCCCCCTCCCTCCCTTCTCTCCTCCTCTCCTCTCCCTCCCTCCTCTTTCTCCCCTTCGCCTCCTCACAGAAGGAGAGGACTTGGATGAGGAGCTGCTGCTGCCTGAGCTGGGTCAGGACCTGAGACCCCATTGCTACCGCTGCCACCACCACTGCTGCTGCCGTGGGGACCTCCCTGAGACCAGGCCAGGGACAGAGCCTTGCTGGCTGGAGGGGCCCCTTTGCCTGTAGACGTCTGGTAAGGACAGGGTCCTTCTGACTGTGTGTGAGTGTGTGGCTGTATGTGAGCCGGGCTCACATGACCTGGCTTTGCGAACCCCGTGATGTGGCCCCCCCTTCTGTCTTCTGTTTGTCCCTTCCTACCTTGCCCAGCCGTGCCCCCAGCTGCGGGCACCCCCCCGCCCCTCCCCAGCTTCCCTTCCATAGGGCCTGTGAGGCAGCTGGCAGGGTGATAGGCCTTTTGGGAGCTGGGACTGGTCACTGAGGAGAGCAAGGAGGAAGATGCTGCTGGCTCAGAGACCCCACTTCTACCCCTGTGCCTAGCTGAGAGGCTGAGCCAGGCCTGCCTGCACCCCAGTAGGGCTGAGGGCATCTGTGCACCTGCTAGGGGTCAGGGGACTGGCTTCCAGGGGATGGCCTGGGAGAACATGGCCTCTTTCACCTCAGGTGGGAGCCTTTCTATTGTAGAGAGGGGCGGACGGACGGGCCGGGAGTGGGTTAGGAGCAGGAAACGCAAGGCAGAATCTATACCTGACCTGATCCAGTGTCTTGAATTTTGGAGGCAGCAGGGAGAGCCGTCTGACACTAGCAGGCTGAAGGCAGGCAGGGAGGCCTGCAGGAGCTGTTCTGTCCTGGCTGGGGCTGGTGGCTGCCCTGGAGAGGAGAGGCTGACGCTGTCGCTGTCACTGAGGCTGTCGCTGTCACTGAGGCTGTTGCTGTCACTGAGGCTGTGTTGGTGGTGGCCACGTGGAGGGAACTGTTGTTGGGGCAGGCGCTAAGTGATGTGGTTGCCGTGGAGAGGGATCCGCCTATGTGGCATCGTGGTCTCTATGGAGAGAGGAGGAGACAAGGGAGGAGGCTTGCTGTCTGGGCCCAGTGTTGGTGGTTGCTAAGGAGAGGGAGATGCGTCTCTAAGATGTGATGGTCTGCACGTGGAGGGGCTGTGGCTGCTGAGGCGTTGAGGTCCCGTGGAAGGGCTGGTGATGGGTGCTCTGGAGGGGGCCTGTACAGGAACAGAGTGGGCGTGGTGGGTGCTGCAAGAGGATGGTGGGGGGGGTGATGGATGGGGGAGGGGCTGCTGCTGTGGACTTAATGTTGCTGGCACAGGCTGAAGTGGGGTCCTTTGGAGGGAAGTGAGGCATAGTGGGTAGTCTGAGCTGTGCTCCCCACTCCCATTGCTCATCCTGCCTATCCATGTGTCTGGACTGGAGATCCTGCTGCACCATCACTGTCCCTGCTCCCAAGGTCCCCTCTTGTCTGCTTTCCCTCCCACTTCTGTGGCCAGCCTCTCCTACCGCTGCCTCCTTGAGCCCTCGCCCTCCTCTGGGCCTTTGAACATACAGGTCCCCCATCTGGACACATGTTCCCTCCTTGCCCCCAAATGACTTTGTCCCTATCCTTCATGTTTGCTGTACTCTGAGAAGCATGGCACTGATACCTGCCTTTGAGGTATCAGATAGGGGAAGTGATTTGCCCAAGGTCACACAGCGGGCATGTGCTGGGGCTGGAATTTAACACCTGCCTCCCCAAATGTCCAACTCACCAGGCCTAATTCTCCCCCAGGAGTCTCTGCTACCACCTTATTCAGAGCCGTCTGACTCTGCACTTACAGCTGTATGACTCTGTGCCTCAGTTTCCCAATGTGTGAAACAAAGATGATGCACATGCCTCTTGAGGTTGCTGTCACTTGGGATAATGTATGTGATGCCCCCGATGTGGTTCCTGGCACGTGATAGACCCTCAGGAAGTAGTAACCACCACCACGATCCTGATTCCTTTTCAAACTGATTTTAAAATGATTTTCTGACATGCTTGGGGAGGACAGCGGTGCTTTCTCACCAGAGATCTGCCTTATTGTGCCCTTTCCCCCGTGACCCTTAAGTGGTGGAGGTATTGAACTGACTTCGTGGTAGCAGGAAGTGGGGCCCAGAGCGGAGGGCCTCCAGTGGTCACATCGCGCCTTGGTTGCTGAGCCAGGATGGAACCAGGTGTGACTGGGTCCTGTCCCATGTTTCCCCCTGCTTGCTCCAGGGGCCTGTGTGTGCACTTTAACAGGTGGGCCGTGTTCCCCCAGCCTTTGCCTGAGCCCCATGCCTTTTGGCTTCCTTCACAGCTCGCAGAGCGTCAGGCGAGTAGCTCATGGTGCCTTGGGAGTAACAGATTAGGGGAAGTCCGTCCTGTCAACCTCCTTGATACCACCAGGGGACAGGCCAGGCAAGGGACTGAAAAGGTTGTCCAAAGAGGGACGTGTGAGGGGTTTGGGGGCTGGCGGACAGGATGACTGTCTTTTGAGTGACAAAAGATCTGTCACTTTTTAGGTGGGTGGCCCTGGACGCGTTTCTTTCTGGGCCTCAGTTTGTTCATTGGTGTAATGGGGATGATAAGAATTCCTGCTTCACTTCCCTCACGTGAAGCAGGGGATGAAGTCAGAGCACCGGGTCTGGCGCCTGGGACATGCTTCCTGGAGCGGTGGCTGTTCTTTCTAACCCATCAGCCTTGTTCACGTTTTCATATTGAGCTGGGGAAGAGGGGACAGGGCTGTCCTGGGTGACCGCAAAAGGGCAGAAGTGGGACCAACCAGGCACAGACCTCAGTTCATCCCAAGAAGAGGCTTTCTAACAGTCAGAGCTGTCTTGGGTTGGAGTGGGGGACAAGTAGTGAGTGCTCTGTGTACAGTGGGATCACAGAAAGCTGGCAGGAGCATAGGGTTTGGGATTATAAGACTTAGGTTCACATTTTGATGTTGCCATTTATAGGCTGTGGGATCTTGGGAGCCTCAGGTTCCCTACCTGCAAAATGGGAAGAATAACAGTGGAGCGAGGGATATTTAAATGAGTTCAGGTTTGTGGAAGAGACCTAGGAGTCCCTTGAATCCGTACAGCATCCCATTTTCCAGAAGAAGAAAGCAAGGCGCAAGGAGCTTAAGGGGTTTCTAGCAGTATACCACCAGCTGCACTTTACTGAGCATCTGCTATGTGCCAGGCATTTTCCCACATGCTCCAGGTCTTGTTTAATTTCCCAGTCTGTGCACTTGCTGTTCCTTCTGCAGGAGTTGCTTCCCGGGCTTGTTGCATGACTGTCTCCTGTTCCAGCTCATTGTCACCTCTTCAGGGAGGCCCTCCCTGACTATTCTGTTCGTGGCTGTGGGCCTTCTCCCTCTTTGTTTCCTTATAGTCCTCAACACAACCGGATGCTATTTGGTTTATTTGCTTGTTACTCACCCTTCTACCATTGTAGAGTATCAGCTCCATGAGGGTAGGAGCTTTTCTGTCTTGTTCCCTGCTCTATCTCAAGTGACTTGAGTGGGGCCCGGCACATAGTAGATGTTCAATAAATATGTGGTGCATGCATGGTGGGTCATCCTGTCAGCGCCTGGGAGGTCAGTCTTGTCTTTCCCGTTCTATACATGAGGAATGTGGGGCTGGGGAGGCGTGGTAAATTACCTGTGCACACACAGCTGGAACTAGGGGGCAGACCTAGCATTTGATCCCCCATTGGGCTGACTCCAGGACAAGTGCTTTTTCTGCTGTACTACACCTCCCTGCTGGGGAGTCTGGCATTTCAGGCTAGAGAGTTTGGACTTCACTCTGAACGCAGAGGCAAAACCACAGAAAGGCTCTTAAGTCGGGAAGGCTCCTGCCATGAGGAAGAGCTTTTGGAAGCAGCCTGAATTGACAAGAGAAACCAGTTCAGTTGCTCACTAGCTGTGTGACCTTAGGCAAATTACTTAACCACTCTGTGTCTCAATTTACTTGTCTCTGAAATGGAGATAATGTCTTTTTGGCTGGCTTAATCTCGGCTGGCTTCTGGGAGGCAGTAGGCGTTGAGCTTTGATTTGCAGGCTTGGCTCCAAGGCCCCCACCCCAGCGTGGAGAAATAGCCTTACTGCCCACCCCTGAGGGATTTGAGATTTTGACTTCTCAATAGGGGACATTTTAAGTGCTTGGGACAGACCATTTTCTGCTCTGCCAGCCTGGGCTATCCTGCCACCCCCCCCCCCACACACACACACACACTACCCCATAAAAAAGAGAGAAAATCAAAGAGAGAAGAGAGAGAAGGAAACTGGTTTTACCTGGGCATGACTATGTGCAAGGGACATTCTTATTTGGATCCAGCAGCCCATGCAGAATAGGAGTTATGCCCATTTCCCGAATGACCACACTCAGGTTTGGGGAAATTCTCTATAGAATACAAAGCAGGGACTTGGACGTAGGCTCAGAGGCTCCTGCCTGCACTGTGTCAGGAGAGGGGTGGGAACAGTGGAGGCACCTGGGATGGGTGTGTTCTGGGGTTACCCAGGGAATGGGCTCTTGGTCCTAGCCCCACCAGGATGGAGCTGAGAGTGGCCCCGATTGCAGGGCCTGGATCTAGAGGGGCTGTGGAATTGACAGAACGCTCCCCTCAGCCTGGATGCCCTCCCTGTCACTGCTGGCAGCCACACTAGCCCAGGGAATAGATCGGGCATTGTGTGCGGTTGTCCCAGTGTCTTGCTCAAGACCCCATTTGTTTGGGGAGGAGAAAGGGGGGTCTGTGGTGCCCAACAGAGGTGGGATTCATGGACAGGCCCAGGGGGTGGGGTGGCCTGCCTGGTACAGAGCAGGCCTGGAGGAGCGCCAGCAGAGGGTGAGAGGGGCCCTGAGGCATGGCCCTGGATCCTGCCTGTGTCCTGGGGGCAGGGTCTTGTACTCCGGTGGGGCGGGTGCTATGGGGGAAGGTGCAAGAGGAGGGACGTTGGAGTCCTGCCCTCAGGACTTTCTAATCTGAAGGAAGGAGAGCATGGTGGTCCTGTCCCCGGGGAGCCCCTAGTCTTACGAGGGTGGGGGAAACCATGCCATCAGGATCCTTGTCTGAGGGGATATAGCCCTGACTTCAGCGATTCCCCGTCTGAGGGGGGAAAGAGCCTCAGCTCCCAGGAGGCCTAGTCTGAGGGTGGAAGCACTGTGGGTGTTCTGGGCTCAATCTGCTCTCTGACTGTAGGAGGAGAGGACAGTCCCACTGAGTGGAGGCTCCCTGAGTTCTGAGAAGACTTCCTGGAAGAGGCAGTCCCTGGGAAGGGGTTGGATTCGGGGCAGGGGCTACAAGAGGGCCTGTGGTTGGAAGCAAGGCATGGTGGTTAGATCCAGATTTGGAATGATCATATGCACCTGAGTCTCAGTTTGCTCATCTGCGAAATGGAGACATTGCCTGGACACTGCCAGGTTCCTAGAGGGAAGGTTGGAGAGAGGAATGCCTGCACACAGTCAGTCCGCAGGACTGCCAGGGTCTGCATGGTTGGAAAAGCATGAGGACTTCTAGAAGCTTCCAAAAACCCCTTCCCACATTCCTTCCTGCACATTGGGTCACAGCTCAACCAATGCAGCTGCAATCTTTATAGGCAAAGGAGGGAGGGTGGGATCTGTGTTGAGCCGTGAGGTGGAGGCAAGGGCTGTAGGGTTCCTTCCTCCCTCAACTTGCTGTGTGACCATAGCTAGTCCCACACCCTCTTGGCCTCAGTCTGAGACCCAGCCCCTCTCCTAGAGGATGTAGTCTGACCCACCATGGTTTGCTTCCAACCACAGAACAGGCCCTCTTGTAGCCCCTCCCCCGAATCTAACCCCTTCCCAGGGACTGCCTTTTCCAGAAAGTCTTCCCAGAACTCAGGGAGCCTCCACTCAGTGGGACTGTCCTCTCCTCTTACATTCAGAAAGCAGACTGAGTCCAGAACACCCAGAGCTAGGCCTCAAGGACAGAGGTTGGGGCTCACCAAGGACCCTAAGCATCCTGGGAGGAGATGGGCCACAGAGAGGGGTCGGTGGAGGAGAGCAGGTGACCCCGATGATGGTGGCTTAGGGGCCCTCTAACTAAGCAGAGCCTCTGGGAACAAAGCCTTTCCTGTGTCTGCCAGAAACTATGGGGTGCTGGCTAGGAGGACGTTGGGTCAGAGACCAGAAACTCCTGGGACTTTAAGATGGGGTGACACAGTGGTCAAGCACATGGGCTCAGGCTTGGGCTCAATTCCCGATTCTACCCATAACAAGTTGTTTCACCGCTGTGTGCCTCAGTGTCCTCATCTGTAAAATGGGAATGAAAATATACCCACCTCCTAGGGTTGACACTGTAAAGCACTTAGCACTGTGCTGTACTCATACATACAGTGAGTGCTCAGTAAGTGCTAACTCCACTTGTTGTTGGGTTTCCTGGTGGTGGGAGCAGGTAGGTAGGGCTTCAATGGCCATTCCAGCCACCACCTCTCAGGCCCTGTGGAGTCCCCAGGCCTGGGATGCTGGGTCAGGAGATGTGGGGGTGTCTGCCTGTCTGGTTCCTCCCACTCTCCCCTGTGCCTGCCAGACAAGATATACAAAGAGCTGATGAGCTGTGGAGTAGGCAGCATGGGTTCCATCCCAGCTCGTTCATCCCCTCGATGGCTGCATGCTCTGGGAAGATTATTCTCTGAACCTTCGTTTCTTCATCTGTAAAGTGAGGTCGAGGATTAAGTGAGATGATGCAGGAAAGCAGCATCCATCCACTGCTTCTTCACAGGCATGTGTTGGGTGCCTACTGTCTCCTGTCACTGCCGCACTTTTCCCTCTGCTTCGGTGCTGGGGTTGATGGCAGGGGAGGGGTCTTGGGGATGGGATGCCTGGCTTGGCAGAGATGGCAGCTGACCTGGACATTCTGTCCTGGATTTAGGGGAAGATCGAGGATAGGGGGAACGGTCCTTAAGGACCATTGGGGCCTGCAGGGCAGCTGCAGACACTGAGGGGTGTGGGAAGAGATGGGAGCCGGGCCTGGATGGGGAGTCAGGACCACCGAGAACGGGAGGGTCAGAGCCGGCAAGCTGCACTCATGCACAGGTGCCACCCAGAGTGGCTCTGGCCCAGGGTCACACAGCAGTAAGTGGGTCCAGCAGCTTTTGGCTTGGGCACTTCCACTTTGCACATTGCATGGCCACCCTGAAGTGGCCGCTTCTGAGCAGGGTCACCTGGGGGCCTGAGCAGAGCTTTCTTACCCTGCCTCTGCCTCTCACTCTGTCTTTGTCTCTCTCTCTCTCTCTGTCTCTGTCTCCCTTCATCTTTCTGGCCTGCCCCGTTTGTTTTGGGAAGCCTTCATGTGCCTCCCTGGGGCCCCCTGTGGAAGTGTATGGACTAAAGCTGGGTGTGCGTGTGTCTGTCCTGGGTGATTTGTGTGTGTTGTGTGTTGCCATGTGTATATGTAGAAAAACGAAGGAGTGTATGTACCCCTTTTCTAAATAGGGAGCTGACATGTGCTCTCTGTGTGACACAGCGAGGGACAAGCTGCTGTCCCCTCCCGTCACTGGCGGGGCCCTTCCCCATGTTTCTAGGCCCCTGCAAACATGAATACCCCATCCACGTGGGACTGGCCGTGCTGCCTCAGCCCTTCACAGGGTCCCTGAATCTGTGTCCCCCCATCCTAGGCATCTCCCCTCAGGCACAGAGGGGCCTGTCCCGATCCACCTCAGTACAGGGTCCCCACTCAGGGCCAGTTCCCTGTTGTGGGTGGCTGGCTTTGTCGCACGTTTCCATTTCACCAGCAGTGCACGATCTCAAGTACTTATACCTCAGACCTGGTAGGCTCCTTTGTGGGGGTCTGCTTCTGAGGGTGAGTGTGGATGTCTGTGTTCCTCTTGCAGCTGTTGGCTGAGGTCTTTGGGCAGGACCTCCATTTTGGATGGGATTTCTGCCTCTGGGGCTCCCTAGGACTTTGGGAGGGTGGGTTTGTGGGGTCCCAAGCCAGGGAGCCCCGGCTGTCCCTGGGACAGAATGCTGACGACTGGGTCAGCTGCAGCAGATGCTGGGAGGCCACACCGCCCCTTGCTGTTCCCTGTCTTCTGTGTCCCAGGACCACTGGGCCTTGGGCTCTCGGTGCTAAGGGAGCTGCTTCAGCACCTGGCTGCCCAGGGTCTAAGTGGCCATAGGAATGCCTGGCCTTGCGGAGATGGGGGTGGGGCAAGGTAGGTGAGTGCCAGCCACAGAAGGAGGGGATGCCTGGACCCCAACCTGTATTTGTACTTCTGACCCATGTCATGTCCCCCTGCTCCCTTTCCTCAGTCTCCATAGGGTCTCTCTTTACCGCCTGGGCCTGAGCCTGGGTCAGTCCTGGGACTTCTTCAACTCTTGGCTGAGCTGGAGATATCTCTGGGCTGTAGGAAGAGACCACTGGGCAGGGAGTCCTGGGTCCAGGGTTTGAGTCTCAGCTCTACCCCTTCCCCTCTGTGGGCCCCAATTCTCAGACTGCCCATACAATCAAAGGGAGTCATTTTTTCCTTTTATTTAACAACACGTAAGTAACACCATGTATTATACTATTCTAAGAACTTCACAGAAATTAAATCCTCAGAACAATCCAACAAAATAGCATTATCCTTACTTTACAGATGGAGAAACTGAGGCACAGAGAGGTTAAGGATCCTGCCCATGTTCACATAGTGGGTCAGTGGTGAGGCCAGGATTTGAACCTGGGCCATGGGTTCATAGGCTGCCCTCCTAACCGCCTTGCTGTGTTGTGTACCCTTGCTAATCTGTGGAGAGTGGTGCTTAGGCAAGGCCTGGGCCAGCCTAGTCCCCTGTTCTCAGGCTTGAACGTGGTCCAGGAAGGTGGTCCTGGCACACAGTAGGTCTGGCAGCTTGGGATTCGGTCAGATTTAAGTCCTTAGCTTATCATTTACTGAGCAAGTCACTTGACCTAGCTGAACCTCAGTTTCTCCATATGTACAACAGGACAACAGTACCTACCTGGCAGGGCTGTTGTGAGAATTCGGGGCACTGGGCCCATAGTTGGCATTCCATGTGGTGGGTAGTTATGATGGCTCCATGACAAGAAGAGAGGGAAGCAATTTAAGGGGTGCCCTCTGCCAGCAGAGGTGAGCGTGTGCCCTTGGGAACCTGCGATTAAGAAAAGATGGGCTGAGGGGATGCGCTGTCAATACTTGTCATTGCCAGGTACCCACCTGTCCATCTGGTGCATCTGTCGTGCAGCGGGGCCCAGGGCTGGGACATGGTCAGCTGTGTGTGTGCGCGCGCGCGTGCACGTGTGCACACATGTGCCTCACCACAGCCCCTGGCCACACACACACACACACACACACACACACACACACACACACACTCACCCCTCAATGGAGAAATAACTGAGAATCCTTGCTTATGAGGGCTGGGGTGAACCTCAGAGACCATTTTATCCTTTTTCTTTGTTGCAAATGGGGAAACAGAAGGCCAGAGAGGGGAAGGGATTTGCACTGGGGCCCACAGTGAATTCAGATGATCTGAAGTTTCATGGCTGGGGACACGTTTTCTAAAAAATGCAACGACAAGCCCTGCCTGCAGAAGCTCTGTCTCAGTCACGCTGGTCAGCGTCCTACAGGGTGGATGCTCTGCCCAGCACCTTTCCCCAGCCCACGCTCTGGTGACTGGTTTACGGGTTGACTCCCTGGCTCATCCACCACAGTGGAAGCCATGAGGACAGGGACTTTGTCCATCTGTTCAAAGCTGAGCATGTGTGCCCAGCACAGAGCCTGGTGTGTGCGGAGTAGGTGCTCAGTAAACATCTGTAGAAGAATAGTCCCTTCCGATGCTCGTGGTAAGGTCTGAATTTCAGAGGTGTGGGGACTTGTCCAGGGCTGTGCAGGGAATTGAACCCAGGCCTCCTGGCTCCTAGTCCTGAGCCTTCTTGTTTTGTGCACTTGTTTACGCATGCAACACACACATACACTCACACACACACACATATACACGCACACACACACGCTATGCTGTGATCCAAAAGCTTCACTTTGATCATTGCTCAATTTTCCAGCTTAAAAGTGTCCATCTGTCTGTCTCTCTGCCAAAGCCCTGGGCTGGATACCTACTGGGGCACCTGTTCTGGGGCCTCCCCGCAGCCTGAGGCTGCCCCCTCCATGGGGCAGGAGTCCTGGAAGGGGGCCCTGGGAGGGTGAGGCCAGCCCAGGGGATACCCCCTCAGGCACAGTTCCTGCTGTGTGCACAATTAACCCTCTGTGTCCCCTGGTTCTGGCCGCATCTATCCAGTCCACCCTGAAATCCCGCCTGCCTGAGTCTACTGGTCCTCCCCCCACCCATCCCTGGGCTAGCTCAGGCTTTGGGGGAAGGTGGTGTCATTCCCAGGGAACAGCCTTCCCCTTTGCCTCCCCCAGGAAGTCTGCCCTAATGCCTGGGAGGATGGTAATTAGTATGAGCCTGGCTGATTAGCTCAGAAATTAAGTCTTTGTTTCCCTGGCTCCCCAGTTTCCCTAATTGAGCAGATGCAGAGCAGGGGAGGGGCAGAGGCTGCCTGGTTGGTCACTGGGCTGGGTGGTGGCATGCGTGGCTATGTACTCACTGCAGGGGTTGGCAGGATGGCGATGGGTGTGCATGGGGGGCAGGATTGGGGGCCCTGGTGGAGGAATGGGGGGTACAGGGTGCACTTGGGGGGATTTCAAGGCTGCAGCCCTCTGGGGGGGGTGTTTGTGTGGCTCCAGGAAGGCATCTCACCCAAGATCCCACTGTGAGTGCTTGTCTGCATTCATTCATTCCTTTGGGTCTTCACATCCAATCACAAGTCATACTTGCTATTATTTAGTAAGCACCTACTGTGTGCAGTTCCTTTTGTGTATTGCCTTGTTCAGTCCTCAGATGATGGTTTAGGATGGGACTCCTCATTTTTTAGGGGAGAAACCTAAGGCTCAGAGAGATGAGGTGAATTGTCCAAGGTCACACAGCTTGGAGTGGCCAGGGCAGCATTCAGACCCAGGCAGTCTCACATGGCCCTGTCCTGGGGGGAGGGGAGAATCCTGTGATCAGATGGTGACCAGCCGGGTCCTGGACACTGGGGTGGGTGAGACCTTTGTCCTTCTCATTTGTCACATGGCTATCACTACATCTACCTGCTTGGGTTATTGGGAGGAGCAGTAGCAATAGCGGTGGTAGTGACAGCAGTGATGATTGATTTAGTGCTTGCTGTGTGCCAGGCAAGTGACAAATGCTTCACATGTTTTCATATTTTATGCTCACAACAATCCCATGAGCCATGGGTGGGTACCCTTATTATCCTCGTTTCATATTCACAGAAGCCAAGGTTGAGAGATGTGAGGGGCCTCTCCCAGTACCAGTTAGTAAGTAGGGGACCAAGGATTCAGCCCGGAGCCATCTGAGTGCAGGCCCTGCCTCCTGCATCACCACTCCATTTGGTCTGTAACACATGTGAGGTACCTGGCACATAGTATGTGCTCAGCAAAGGTTAGTGGCCTGCCCCCTCCGCCCCCCCACCGAAAAAGTCGGTCCCTGGAGATCCTGAATCTCTGGGGCTCAGCCTAGGGGCCTCAAGGGGACCAACCTCTTCATAATGACCTCTGGGGTAGATACTGCTTTTATTTCCATTTTACAGATGGAGAGGTTGAGGCTCAGAGAGGAAATGACTTGCTCAGGATCTCACGGGGTGAGGTGTAGCCAGGATTTGAACCCAGGTGGTCTGGCTCCAAGTGCTGCCGTGTGGCAGGTTCCTGAGCACCAGTGTCCACTCCCAGCCACATCTGTCCTTGAGGGGGTGATTCTCCCTCCCGGCCTGGTCCTCAGCCCCTGCTCTGGGGGCAATGACTCCACTCCCCTGCCTCCTCTTAGCAGTCGTGTGTAGGGGATACCCAAGGCTCCATCCTCTGCTATGCCCTGTCTCTGGCTGTTGGGCATCGGGTATGGCCACCTGCTAACTGGACACATCTTTGGGGTGCCCCTCTGACCCCTAAAAATCAAGTCTGATGCTGGACTCTTCTTCCTCCTGTACCCTGGCCCCTTTGCTCCTGCTCTGAGGCTCCCTGTTTCAGGGTGGTCAATATTATGGCTCAGACATCCACCTGGACCCTTGGAGTCACCCCTGACCTTGGCCTCCCATCCTCATTCTGTAGGTCACTGAGCCCTGCTCTCAAATCCTCCCATCTCCTGTCCACCCCGCTGTCCTTGCTGCATCAAGTCACCTTCACAGGCTTGGGCCATTGCTCTCGCCCCTCCAATTCATTCTGCACCCTTCTGTCATACACATGAACTCCCCAGCATGTCACTGGCTCTGCATTGTCCTTGGGCTAAGATCCAGAATCCTCACCCTGGCTTCTGAGACCTCCTGGGACTTGGCTGAACCTCGGAGCTCCTGCTGCTTTCTCTCCCATGATCCATTCAACGTGGCCTCATTCCAGTTCCTCAAAAGTGCCACCCTCTGGGTGCCGTGTAGGCAGTTCCATGGCCAGGGTCACCCTTAGCAAAGCCTTCTCTGACCCCAGGATAGACAAGACCCCCCCACAGGTGCCCCTGCACTGGAAACGTCCCTCTAATACTCCTAAGAGTCCTTTGAGGGGAGCAGTGGTGCCCATTTTGCAGATGGGGAAGCTGAGACTCAGCTAAGCTGGCTTCCGAACCCAAGTCTCTCTCACTGTGGAGCCTGTGTTCTACTTGGTGTGTGCATGTGTGTGTGCACGTGTACACACCACAGGCACTGTTGTCTGTTGTCTGTGCCAGGCGCTGTTTAGACTGGGAGGAGCTGCCTCCTCGGGAGAGGAGGTCTGTGATGGTCTCTAGAAGCCGAGCCTGCCTCTTCGTGTTGGGGTTGGGATGCTACGTGTGAAGGAGGGGGCTGTCAGCTCCTCGCCAGCCCCCGGGACTGCAGCCGCCCAGCTCCTCCCCTTTCTCTTCCCTTCCTTCAAAACAAACACCTGCGAGCCCAAACCAACCATCCAGCCAAGGCACAGATGGAGCCCGACTTGGAATTAATTAGTCCTGTTGCCAGGGCAACGAGACCGGGAGGAGATCCAGCCTTTTCTCTCGGCCCGCCCCCACCTGCCAGGCTCCACCCCTGCCTCTCATAGCCCCGCCCATCACAGACCCTGGCTCCACCCTCTCTCGCAGCAGCTGGCGGTCCCAGGACGGAGAGCATGGAAGTGTCTGGGTTGGAGCACCCACTCGGCCGGCCACTCTTGGCTTAGTGGGAGCTTGGGCAAGGCCCTGAACAGCTGGGAGCCATGCTTTGTTGAGTAGGAGGAATGGACTGATGGCTGGATCTGCCTGTGGAGAAGCACGGAGAGGCAATTTGAAATTGGTGAGAAGACTGAAGTGGCCTGAACTTGAGATACTACTGAGACTAACGATGGGCATGCAGGGCTACAGAAGCAAGTGTGCAGTGATGAGAGCTATTGGAGGGGCCAGTCTCTACAGCTGACAGCAGCTGTGGGGCTACCTCCCTCGGCCCCAGGTTCTGCACTTGGTCCTCTGCCTCCTCCATCCTGACCTTGTTCCTCTCATCCTTCTGTGGTCTCCTCTGGACACCAATAAGCAGGGCTATGCTCTCCATCCTTGTCCATTGGTCTGTCTACCAGTCCATGCTACTCTGTTTCTTCCTGTGTGGCTCTGGGCAAATTACTTAGCTTCTCTGTGCTTCCAATTCCTTGTCTGAAAATGGGCATAACTGCACCCACCAGGTGAGCCGTGGAAAGCCCCATGGTAACCACTCGGTCGCTTCTTGTGCCACTGCTGGATGCAGGACAGGGGGTGCCCTTTGGGAGGGGCTTTGGGGAAGAGAAGGGACGGAAGTCTCACCTTCCTCTCGAGAAAGTTAAGGCACATGCAGTCACGTTGCGGTTGTTGAGGCTCCCAGCTCCACCTTCTTCTCCTCTTGAAGAACAGCTCAGTGTGTCAGAGTCAGCCATATTGATCCCAGTTGGGGAAATCAAGGCCTGGAGGGGGTAGCTGGTGCAGCTGTAGTGGGGCTCACCTCTCAGGATGGTTCTGGGCACTGTTTTCTGGATCTTGCTGGTGGTGCTGGCTGGAGGGTGGCACAAACCAGCTTTTTGAAGGCCAGGCTTCGAGTCTTCCTCTGTAACCATAGGGAGTCTGTTCCTCCTGGGCCTCAGTTTCCTCTTCTGTCAGATGGGAGACCATGAGGTATACCCCCACGGTAACTCTGACTGAAGCAGGTTGGGGCCTTGGCTTTTCATGCTTTGTGCTGACAGAAGATGGCCAGTGTGGGCAAACAAGGTGCAGTTTCTGGCCAAGGCCAGTCCTGGAGGTGCACTCAAGGTGGGGGATACAGAAGGGACCTGAGGGGAATGCGCCAGCTCTAACCCCGTCCCCCATCTTTTGGATGGGCTCTGCTGCGGCCTTGGCATGCTGGGGTGGGATGAAGCCCAGGGCAGGTCCTGACTCCTACTCAGCTACACACCTTTTTTTTTAGAACACCTGAGCCCATGGAGGCCGAGCGTTGTCTCTCCCACCACTTGGTTAATGGGTCGTTTGCTTTTCCATGTGCCAAGGAGGCATCTCTTAAGCTGGCATGGTGGGGCAGAGACTGAGGAGAGAAAGTGGGCTAGGATTGATGACTGGACTCTTCCTGTGGGCTGCCCTTCCGTGAGCCTCAGTTTCCTTATCTGTCAGCTGGGCCTAATGATGCATTCAGTGAAATCAGCTTTTGAAAAGCATAAACTAGGGATGGCAAACTCAGATGTCCACAGAGCCAGGGCCCTGGAAGGTGTGCATCTGGTCCCAGTAAGGCAATAGGGTGCAGTGGGGCCTGTGGTAAACTCCAGGGCTCAGGGTCTGCCTAATGGCATCAAACTAGGATTTGTATCAATACTGAGCTGGCCAACAAAACTGATCTGCAGGCTGCATTTGGAGCTGCCAGCTTGCCCCAGAAGGCAAACTCTACAAATGGGTTAACTGGGGGGTATTTAACTCTCCTTTACATAATAACAAGGGCTAACATTTATAGAGGGCTTGCTCTGTACCAGGAGGGAGCTAAGAACTTTACGGGAATTATTTTGTTTGATCCTCACACCAGCCCCCGAGGCAGGCAGGATGCAACTGCAATTCCTGTTTTGTAGATAAGGCAATTAAACCAGAGAGGTTAAGTTAGAGCCCAAGGTCACACAGCTGTGGTGGAGAGAGCAGGGTTTACTCTTGGGCCTTCTGATTCCTTATCTGGGGGTTTTCCCTCCAGCCTCATTGGGGCAGGGTGGAGGGAGGAAGGGCAGACCCATTTGGCAGGGAAACACGAAAATCTGCAGCTTTTCCTTTTCTCTCATAGAGGAAGCTGTGGAGGGAGGAGAAACAAAATTAAACAAATGAAGGGTGTTGTGGAGCTGAGGAAGAATAACTTATTTTTTATGAGCTTGTTAACATTTGTGAAGTTAAGTAAGCAGAAATTTATGCCCCTCATTTGCATTTGCATGCGTTAAAGGGAAGGCTGCCTGGGCCCAGTGTAGTCACAGGAAATTTCCCAGGGCAGCCGCCCCTCGCTCACATTAAGTAGGTCCTACGATGGAGGGTTTGTTTGGGCTGTTTTGGTGATTTCTTCAGATCCAGCTGCAGGTGTTTCCTGATGGCCCACTGTGTGCGTGGTGCTAGCCTCCTGCGGCTGTGGCTCCCTTGCTGTGTCTGGGAGAAGCTGACCTGGAAGCCATTAGAGCAGTTGGGTCTTTAGTGCAGAGTCTGAATGTTCTAGAAACTGTTTCTAGAAGCTTCCCCAGGGGCCTCAGAAAGTGCAGGAGGCCCAAAGACCACCTGCTTTGCTGCCCAACAGCTGTGGGGTCTGAAACATGTTGCTTCCAGGCCTCAATTTCCCTGGACTTTTCAGTTTCCTCATCTGTAAAATGACGTTGCTTATCTGAGATGACATGGGCTTGTGGGGGTGGCATGCCCCCTTTGCTAGTTGACCTAGCTCTTTGGGGACCCTTTGTTTCCGATGGGCCTGAGAACGGGATGATCCGTCCTCTAGGAGGCCTTACTGGACACCCCTCCCCAGCCTGGGCCACCTGGTCCGGCAGCCCTGTAGCTCCCCACGTTCCTCCTGCAATTACTGGTCTCCTGCACGACTCCCTTCCAGCTGTGAGCTTCCTCAAGGCAAAGCCACGTCTATCGTGGTCACCGTGGATGCCCGCACCTGCCCCATGCTTGAGAATTAGTATTATTAAATGAATGACTGAGAGAAATACTTAACCTCAGCCTCGGTTTGTACTCCTTTGGAATTAAAAGTCTCTTCCAGGTGTGTAGCGACTTATGGTTTTGAAAGCACTTTTGGGCTGATGCCATCCGTCATTTGATCTCTATTTTTAGATCGCCCTGCAAAGAAGGCAAGGCAAGGACTGTGGTCTGCAGTTACAGATGGGGAAACAGGTCCAGGCAGAGCATGGGATTTGAACCCAGCACTGTCTCATTCACTCACGCATTTGTTCCAGGAGACTTTTGAACTCCTGCACTGTGGTAGGTATTGGAGACCTTGGGGAGTGTAAAATGGGGTCCTGCCCTCCAGGGGCTTACAGGCTGCACTCAACAGGCAGGCTCAGGAGGGTCAGGGTCGGGAGCTGCAAAGTGAAGAAAGGAAGTCAGGAAAGGCCTGGGATTTTATTCCCACCCAATGAGAATCAGCAGACAGGGAAGGGTGGTGACAGGGAGGAAGGTGACAGTCACTGTGGTAGTTCAGGTGAGTGGTGGAGGAGGGGAGAAGGGGCCAGATTCCTGCTGGTGTTGGCTAATGAGCTCTTTCCTCTGCCTCCAGGAGCTCAGGGAAGGCTCTGGAGGGAAGTAGGTTATTCTGCAGACAGTTCTAAAGCATCTGGTGTGGGCCAAGCATTGTGCAAAGCGCTGGGGACCTGGGGGTGAATGAGAACAGTCCCTGCTGTCAGGGATCCCACAGCCAAGGGGGAAGGTAGACTAGGGTGATTGATGCCTGGTTGCGCTGGAGGGCTTCCTGTAGGAGGTGGCCTTGAGTCTATGGTGAGGAGTGTCATTCATGAGGTGAGGATGGGGCAGGAGGGCACACCAGGTCCTGGGAGTTTCAAACGGAAAGGTATGAGTTCAGAGAAAGGTGAGAAGTTCACGTGCTAGGGCCCAGGAGTCCGGGAGGAGGGAGAGCTTATGACCAGGCCACGAGGAGTCAGCTCAGGAGGCAGGCCAGGAGGAGTCTGGACTGTGTGTCTTCCAGCAACAGGGGGCACGCCGGCCATTTAGAAATGGGTGTGGATGATGTGTTTCAGGACAGGGTATGGAGTGGGAAGAACGGAGGAATGAATTGGGGAAGGGAGTTCTTGGAGGCGCTGTTCTAGACTTGGGCTGGAGGGATGGGGAGCTGGGGGTGGTAGAGATGGGGGTTGAGGGAGGGGCCCAAGTAAGGGAGGAGTCAAGGAAGCCCAGTGCCAGGGTGGGGGGGCATGTGTGTGCACGTGCGTGCATGCATGTATGCGTATGTGTGCACGGGGGGTAGTTTGTTCTGACAGTGTCCTCATTACAGGAGGGTGTTGGAGGGCAGATTTGCAGAGACAGGGCCCAGTTGGATCATGAGACATCTTGAATGCTGGGATAAGGACTGGGGAGACTCCGAGCAGGGCAGGGACCCACGAGCCTACTTGCGCTTCGGGAAGTTTTCTCTGGCAACACTGTGGAGGATGATGGGTGGAGGCAGGGTGGTGGGGGGTTGGGCTCCTGTCTCCTTTAGGAGACCGCTGCACCTGTGGGGGCAGCGTTAATGGGAGGTGGCAAAGCGATGGACAGGAGAGAGGGTGGCAGAGCACAGGGAAGCCTGTGGACGAGGTGGCGTTTGATCAGGGTGGCAGAGGGCCAGGAGGGTTCGGCTCTGTGGAGGTGGAAGGGAGGACACAGCAGGGGCTGAAATGGAGATGGGGGAGGCCAGTCTAGTCAGGATGCCTTTGAAGGATTAAAGGGAAGATCTGAGCTGAGAAAGAATCTCATTAGTGAGGACCCACCCCATGCCTGCTACCCAGTGCTGTGTGCTCAGCTGCACACATACATCTGCGTGGCTTTGGGCAGGTCCTCTGACCCCGGGTCCTTCATTTTGTTGTCTGTAAAATGGGGATACTTAGAACTTGCCTCTTGGGGTATTGCTGTGAGGATTAGATGAGGTAATCCACCAACAGCCGGGCCTGGGTGATGCTCCCTAATTATGGGCCGAGGTCATTGCAATCTCGTTGAACCCCCAGGGCAGGCCTGCAGGGCAGCCTCCCATTCTCAGGGACAGATGAGGAATCTGCTCAGAGAAGCTGTTCAGCCTGCCAGAGGCCACACAGCTGGGAGGGGTACAGAACAAGGGTCTGACTCCTAGTTGTTTGGAGACCCAAATGCGGTGCTCTCTCCTCGGTGCTCATGGCCTCCATGAACACCTAAAATGCCCAGCCCAAGATGCTCCATAAACGTCCCCCTCCTCCTGCTTTGAAGGCTCCCAGATCCGGTGCAAGGAGAGTGGGCAGGAGTTCGGTTCTGATCCCTAGCTCAGCCTCCAGCAACCATGAGACCCCAGTTCAGCTGCTTGCCTTCCAAGCCTCAGTCTCCTCATCTGTAAAAGGGTCTTCAGGTGCCCAGATAAGGGCTGCTGGCCCAGGTGAGGCTCCTGGGATGGCCTCCATTCATGGTCCCCTGATTTCCCTGCACCTGCCTGATCACACTGCCCGGGACAGGCTGAGGCCAGCGTAGGCGCAGGAGCCGCAGCATGGTCACAACAATAATAGTGATAAAGGACTGGGAGGCCCTGTTGTCACCAGATTAATAATGACCCCGCTCAGTGCGGGGAGGTAGGTGGGCGGGGGCAGAGGGCCTCTGGGAATTACATGCCTGGGGGGCTGTGGCGAACTTTTCCTTTTCCAATTCCCCACAGGCTTCCTGCTGGCACTGGGAGCATAGAAGGGCACATGGTGCCCTCTTGGCCCTCAGGAAGGGAAATGGTGACTGTTCGGCGGGCAGTGGAATGTCACTTCTTGCTGGTGAATGTGAAGGTGCTGTGAAGTAGTGAAGCCAGACTAGGGTTCAGGGCGGGCTTCCTGGAGGAGGTGATGCCTGAGCTGAAGCCAGTAGAGGTTCACAGGGTTGGTGGCAAATGTCAGGGAGAAGGAAGGATGTATGTCAGTGCAGGGGTGGGCAATCTGGTGTGGGTAGGGAATGTGAGGAGGGCCGTGGCTGGGGCAGGAGGTGGGGATGGTGTGGGCCCACCTCACAGAAATTTCAAATGCCGGCAAGGAACTTGGCCTCTGTCCCTGGGCTGCAGGGAGCCCTGGAAAGATCTTGAGCAGGAGAGGAAGCATCAGAGCTGCCCTCTGGAAAACTCCTTCTGGCCGCTGTACGGAGGAGCTGGAGGAGACGGAGGCCACCGTAGGCAACTGACGAGTGATGAGGGTAGCCTGTCCTGGTGGCGGGGGGGGGGGGGGGAGCAAAGGATAATGTGGGAGGCTTTTGAGGACAGAAGTGGCAGACTTGGTGGCCGGTTTAGTCATCATCTTCTGGTGGGAAGGGAAGGAGTTGAGTATGAAGCTGAGATCTGTGGCCTGAGTAAGCAGGCAGGAGTGGTGGTAACCTTGACCAAGAGGAGACATGTGGGCAGGAGTGGGCTTGGGCCAGCAGGTGACCTGGACCTGGGCCATCTGAGAGCACCTGTGGAGGCATCCAGCAGGCAAAGGCCAGGATCTGGGCGACCAGGGGCATGAGGTCACCCAGGCGTAGGTAGGTTGAGGACGGAGCCCAGAGGAGCAACAGTGTTTAGGGGGCCGGGGCAGGAAGCGGCACCCTGGAAGGAGATGGGGTGTGGCTGCGGGGCTTTGGGCAAGGCTCTTACCTTCTCCTGCCTCAGTTTCTTTATGTTATATGACAGGGGCCTGGATGTGCTAAGGGAAGTGCCATCTCTGATCTTCTCTAAAGTACCCCAGAGCGTCCGAAGCTGGACTAAGCAAAGTGTACTGGGGTGGGGTCTCCACATACAGAAGCTTTGATACTGGGGCTTGGAAATGTGTGTGCTAACGGAGTCTGCTTGGCCAGACTTACTTGGCACCTGCTGTATGCTGGTCCATGTTGGGGGCTGGGACAGAGGGGCCACTCTGCCATGGTCCTCACACTGGATGTGCAATGGGGAAGCACCCAGAAGGCCACGTGTGCTACCTCACTCTGAGCAACCCCAATCTATGACAATTTGATATTTTAGAAGAGAAATTAGAGACCGGTTATTTATTTTACAAAATAATTCGCAGGAGGGTTTCCTTAAATAGCAAAAATCGCCAGTGGGTGTGCGTTGGGTTTCTGTTTTCCTGAGTCCCCTACTAGTCTACGAGTTCCTCGTTCATTTTTGTTTCTTCTGCAATGTGCCAGGAATACTAGACCAGGCAGGAAGCAGGTGCTCATTAGATGGGGAGTGCAGCCCCTCTGGGGATTTCCAGCCCCCCTGGGTGACAGCAGGACCTCAAGGTGCCAAGTCCTCCCAGTTAATCATCAGCTTTGGTGCCTGGGGATTAGCCACACCCTCCGCCTCTCCTCTGGCCTCTGTTGGCTTTGTGCTGCTCTTGGTGACAGCAGTCAGGGGCTTGTATCCTGTTTGTACCCAAACCCTGAATGAGCTCCCTGCCCCTTCCCACCCTGGGTTTCCCAGCCCTTTTGGTCCCCTGCAGGCCAGAGACCAGTTTTGCCAGCCCGGAGCCTGATGCATATGTAGTAGGCCCACAGGCGTGTCGATAATGTGCCACTGCTGAAGGGATCCCCGGGTGTCTCATCCACCCCCTTACAGATGGAAGCCAGGGCCCAGAAAGGGAAGGACCTTGTCAAGTCCTTGCAGCCACGAAGCCAGGATGGTGGGGGAGCCAGCAAAGGTGACGCCTCTCACCCAGAGCTCTGAGGCTGCTGAGGGAAGGAGATTTGAGTGAGCTGGAGGGGCGGAATAGCTTCATGGCTCCATCTCGGTGTGTCTCAGGCTCTTCCACTTCCCAGCTGTGTGTCCTTGGGCAAGTGGCTTCACTCTAAGCCTCAGTTTCCTCACATCTCAAGTGAGTGTAATAGTGTCCATCTCACAGGGCTGTGGAGAGCCTTGGATGAGTTAATTAATGTAAAGCGCTTATTGGGGTCTGGCAGGCGGTTAGTGCTCAGTGTGTGGGAGCTGATCGCAGGGCTTGAGTCCCGGCCCCACCACTTACCAACAGGGAGGCCACTTTCTGGGCCTCGGTTTCTTCGTTTGGGAAATGGGTCTGATGACCTTCACCATGTCATTCTGTTAGGTGGGGGGCTATGTCTGCACACAGAAAGAGATTGGCAAGGTCTTCATTATCTTCATTGTGGTCTACCAGGTTCCCTGTTGGCATCGACCACAGCCCTGTGGGTTTGCTGCCTTGGCTTGACAGGATTGTTGTGCTGACTGTGCCAGGTCCGGAGCTGCAGCAGGGAGCACATGGTGCTGGCCGGGTGTCCCCGATGGTGTGGGAGGACAGACACCTACCACAGGGTCAGACAAGAATGGGGACAGTCCCTGTGGAGAAGGGGGAGTTGTCTTGAGGGCAAAGCAGGAGGGAGGGTCTCGAGTGGGCAGCTGTGTCAGGCCTTGTGGGCCTTGACCTTCAAGAGGATTTCTGGCTTCAGTCTGGGAGCCATGGAAGCTTCTGGAAGGGCTTTAAGAGCAAGGTCTTCAGTGGGTCCTTCAGAGAGATGGCATTTTGAGAGGCTGTCCAACACCTGAGCAGAGGGGAGGGGAGGATGCCTGGAGGTGCTGAGAGGCAGTGGTTTCTGTACAGACAAGAGCCATCAGGTGTGAGCCCTGGACAGGTGTTGGGGTGGATTGAAGATGAGGGAGGGACAAGGCAGAAGGCAGAGTCAGGTGTGATTCAGATGATGGGACCGAGGCACAGAGAGGTTTGGTAATGAGTCCACAGTCACATAGCCAGTGGGTCTGGGAGGGAAGCCTCAGGCCCAGTAGTTGCAGGAAGCGGCGGCTTGGCCTGCTATCGTTGGCAGCCCAGTGAGCGGCCCTGCGCACAGGCGCCGTGGAGTGGAGGTGGAAGGCAGGTCAGAGGCAGCAGGGAGACGCCAGCGGTGGCATCCTCTCGCTTCATTCGTGGGCTCTGCTCAGCGCCAGGCATAATGAAGATTGATCAGGTCATCTGTCAGGGAATGGGGGATCTGTTCTGTCCTGGCTACAGCTCCAGTAGGCCGGGATGGGCACATAGAGGAACCATCAGGGAAGCATGGAGCCGGGGCAAGACAGCAGCCGGGGGTCTTGCCTCCAGGTGTCATATGTGGTGGTGAAGAGTTCAGGACCCCAAGTGAGAGAGGCCTAGTTTATAGCTGGCACTAGCATTTCCTGGGGAGATGGCCTGGACCTCACTGGCCTCGGTTTTCCCATCTGTAAAGTGGAGGTTGTTCTAAGAAGGAAAGTACAGGACTGAGCACAGGCTTGGGACATGGTACCTGCTCAGGAAATGCTGGGTGCTATTATTATTATTGTTGTCGCTGTTGTATTGCAGCTGGAGTCCACCTTTGCTGTCTGTGGGGTTAGTCGTGTCTCTGATTTGGGACATGTCATGGTCTGCCAAGCAATTGGGGATAGACAATGTCCTCAAGATGATGGGTCTGTGCCAGGGCCCAAGGCCCACTGGCTGCAAAGCCCAGGCCCAGGTGTGAGTGGAGGCTACAGTGGGGGAAGATTGGGAAAACTACAGAGAGGACAGGCTCCTGTTTCATGGAGAACAGAAGGTTATGTGAATCTAAGAAAGACACATAAGTGTAGGGAAGGGACCCAGGAGTCTGCCGAAGGACAGGACAGGGCCGACTTAGATGAGCCTGGGTGGTGCTTAGATACTGTGCTTTGCCTGATTTTACCGGGTAAACATGCAGGAGGCCCAGAGAGGGTGAGGGCCTGGCTCAAGGTCACACAGCAGTTGGCGCTGGGAGCAGACCTACTGGCTTGGGGGCCTGGTAGCTGCCCCCCTCTGTGAAAGAGGGATGTGATCATTCATCAGGGGAGTTTAATAATGAATGAAGGCAGCAGGCCTGAAGTAATAAGGGGCTCTGTATTAATTCGGTAGTTAATGAATATGCAGGTGTGTCTGAATGATTAATGGGGCTCCTGAAGGCTTTGGAAAGGAGTGTGTGAGCTGCTGCTGCTGCTGGAAATATGAATATTGCATACATCTGGGAAGTCGCATAAACCGGGGAGCAGGTGGGCCTTAATGAACCAGAGGACTCTAGCACCACAAAGGGCACAGGCACTCGGGGGCACATATTCAGTGTTATGGCTTAGTGCTCTCATTTCTTCCTGTGTGACCTTGAACAAGTCACTTACCTTCTCTGAGCCTCAATTTCCCCATCTGCAGAATGGGCATAAAAATAGTACCCGGTTCCTAGTATCCTGTGGATGAAATGTGTGAAAAGCCCTTAGCATAGGGGCAGGCACAGTGCAAGCATCTGATAACTGTCATAACCTTTCTAGAAAGGAGGGCAGAGAAGAGGTTGAGGAAGGCCAAGGAAAGTACAACAGTAACAAATTGCCTTCAATATGGACAACACCTTACAGTTTGTAAGGGGGGGATATCTCTTATCAGTCTATCCCTTTGCTCCTTGCAGCAGCTGTGTGGGGTAGGGCAGAGGAGATGGGTCCTGGGGAAGCTGGAGCTCAGAGGGGGCTGGTCACTGCCAAGTTACTCAGCCAGGAGGGGCAGAGTTGGGCCTGGGCCCAAGTCTACACCCTTTGGCTGTGAATCTCAGAGGGACTGGAGGTGGTAGTGCTAGGGAGCAGGAGAGTCCCTCCGTGCACTTACCAGGAAGGGCCTTCAGAGTATTTGTTGGGCCTGGGGCCCAGGTCACCTCTCGGAGCCTCAGTTTCTCTACCTGTCGTGTGAGGGTCTGTCTGCCACTCAGGGCTCTTTCGAGGCTTTGATGAGAAAATGGGATGCTGACCCCTCACCTGTGCCCAGCCTTTGGGGAGTCCCCAGACTCTGCAAATGTCATCCCTGTGATGCTTAGAGTATCTGTACTGGGAGTTTGTATGCACCAGCCCTTTCTCGTTTCTGGGGAGCTGTGCGTGCTGGGCCACTTTGTAGCTTTGGGTC
This sequence comes from Rhinolophus sinicus, assembly GCF_057876585.1. Taxonomy (NCBI): domain Eukaryota; kingdom Metazoa; phylum Chordata; class Mammalia; order Chiroptera; family Rhinolophidae; genus Rhinolophus; species Rhinolophus sinicus. Next base: position 11,288,961 of record NC_142501.1, read on the forward strand.
CTTGCGTACATCCCTTAGCGTCTCTCAGCCTCAGTTTCCTCATCTTTCAAGTGGGGGTAACAACATGGCTATTGTGTATTGAGTGTGCACGTCTGGCACACAGTTGGTGCTGGGTAAAGTGAGATCTTCCCTCCTTCTGCCCCCCACCCCCAGCCGATGTCACAGCTCTGTTCACAGGCACCCTGTTTTATGCCCCCATGGTACCTCATTCATCCTTTCAGCACATGAACATTTATGGAGTGCCTCCTGGGTGTCGTGTTGGGCCCTGGGTTTACAGGGAGAGTGAGACTGTCCTCACGGTCCCTGTCCAGGCAGAAGGCAGGTGTGAAGCCAGGGTTCCTGATGCAAGCTGGGCTGGGCCACAGGAGCCAGAGGATAGTCAGACCCGGATGTGGGCAGGGGCAGCCGAGAGGTGTTTGTTTATCTTGCTGTCTTCCCCAGTAGAGCTCCCACCCAGGCGAGACTGTCTTTTGGCTGGGAGTCCTCAGCTCCCAGCAGGAGAGGCTCAAAGAATGGCTGTTGGAATGAATGAGGTAGTGAATGAGTGACTAGCTGGCGGCTAGGCCTCTTTCCCTGACTCTCCCAGGCTCCAGGCCAGTGAGTAGAAGCACATCCAAGCTCCTCCCTTAGCTGTCCCAGGTGGACCCAGGGCGAGCTTGTCTTGTGTCTTTCTCTTTTCCTCCCCAGGTCTTTGGCCAAGGCCCCCAGGGCCTCCCCCATGTCAGCCTGGCTGGGACAGGGAACTCTAGATTGTCGGGTGAAGAACTTGAACCGTCACGGTCATGGTGTAGGTTGCTGTTGATAGAGAAGGAAACCGAGGCCCAAGGGTAGAGGCCGTGGGTCAGGGCTGGGGTTCCAGCCCCCGCTGGGCTGCCCCTCAGGCGTAGCCCTGGTGTGTCTGGCCTGGCTGTGTATTTATAGTCTTTGCTGATCTATATTAACACTGGGGCTGGCCCAGGCCTTTGCAGCCCATAGATCTCAGGATGGCTTTGAACCCTCTGGGGGCTGTTGAGTCAGAGCTCACCCCCATGGGGAAGGGAGAATGTGGCTTCTCTCCTTTCCCTTGACAGCCCTGGAGCACACGCTGGGCGCTTTGCCTAGAGAACTGTCGCCCTCCGGGCCTGGGCTGGATCACCCTTTGGTGAGCTCGAAGTCTTTGTCTGGGGTTTGTTATCATGGCTCGCTTCCCTCCAGCTCTGCAGGGAGACCGTGTATACAGCACGGCATCAAGCAAGCGCACGGGCTGCGTGGCCTCAGGCAAGCCGCCCCCCTCCCCAGCCTCAGTTTCCTTATCTGTAGAATTGGCCGTAATTCCCACCCGACTCTGTGTGTCAGGCTCTGAGTACTAGGTGCTCGAGTCACTGTTTATACGCCTCATGTCTCTTCTGGTCCTCATCACAGACAGTCCTCAGAGCCCCTAGGGACTCGAGGGTCATCACTGGACCCATGAGGCCACTGAGGCCCTAGGGGCGGTGTGACTTGCCAGGGTCATGCTGCCCATTGGGACAGAATTTGGACTCATCTAAGTCCGAATGTTCCAGCTTCCCAGACCCTATCTCCTTCCCAGGGCCCGAGGGGTCCTTGGGAGGCTGGACTCCTCACCTACCAGCTTGGTTCCCACCTCCGTCGCCATGGGAACAGCTCCACTAACTCTATGCTTCTCTTACAGAGCAGAGACGACTGGCTGCCCTGAGCGCAATTCAATTCAACAGACATTTACTGAGTGCCTACTATGCGCCAGGCCTTAGGCTAGGCACTGGGGTGGGGGGAGCAGAGAGGAAGATGGAGGTTCTGTCCTCAGGTAGCTCTGGGCAGGGGGCATGGAGAAGACAGGCAAGGGCTGAACAAAGCTCAGAGCCAGGAAAGAAGCCACCTGTAGGGCTGGAAGCAACAGAGATACCTGGGTTCAAGGGCATCCCTGGAGAGCTGTTATCCCTCATCTGTGCCTCAGTTTACCCATCTGTAAAACGGGGGGAGGAGAGGTGGAGTGAGACAATCTCTAGGATCCTTCCAGGATTCCATGGGGATGGAATTGGGATGGGGGCAGAGCAGGGAGTCTGTCACTCTCCCTGCAGAGAAGAAATCTCTAAAGCCTTCTTGGAGGCGGAGGCATGAGGTCTGGGAGGAGGCAGGGTGGGGCGGAAGGGTGGGAATGGCACCCCAGACTCAGGAACAGCATGAGCAAAGGCCCAGAGGACATGCAGATGGGCAACCCTGCAACTCCGTAGGTTGTGAAGGGATGTTGTGGGGTACGAGCTTAGGAGGGTGGGTGGGATCCGTATGGAGGGGCTACACTTTGGGGTTTGAGCTCTATTCTGTTGAGGATGGAGAGTCAGGAGCAGATGACCCTGCTTGGTGCTTCCCCCTTCTCCTCCCCTCTCCCTGGGACACACTTCAGGGTCACACTCCCGTAGAACCTTGTGGCTGTGATGGTGGCTGCACCGCACTAGGCACTTTACATATTGGTCCCCATTACAACCTTAATAAGTGAGCGTAACTGGGCCCGCTTCACAGATGAGGACACCAAGGCTGAGATGGGGAAGCTTTTAGCCCAAGGTCATGATCTGACCCCCAAGTCCCCCATGCTTCTCCCACTAGCGCTGAGAGGGTTCTCTGTCCTATGTGACATCTCCCATCCTAGGAAGCCCCCAAGCTCTGAGGAGTGCCTGCCAAGGGCACTGCAGTTGGGTTTGGAGGTGTTGGCAGGATGGACTTCTTCCAAGACCTGAGTTTCTGCCCCCACAGTGACCCCCTGAGATGGGGCTCCTTCCCACTTTACAGATGAGCAGACTGAGGCCCTGGGAGTCATGTGGCTAGTCCAAAGCTGAGGCATAACAGCCTGGGTAGGGAGTCCCATCTCCTTATCAATTCTTATCTCAGATTTAAGTCCCCTGAGATCTGTGCAGAAGCTGACCCCCACAGCCCACCCCAGGGAGTGGAAAAGACTGGCATTGGAATCACAGACCTGGGTTCAAATCCTGATTTTGTCTTGTACAAATGGTGTGATCTTGAGCAAGTCATTAATTACTCTGAGCTTGGTTTCCTTATCTATAAATGGAGAGAGCAGGCTTCTTTCATACAGTCATTAACAGATATGTAATAAGCACCTACTGGGTGCCTGATGCTGGGCTCTAATGGAGAACTCAGTCGAGGGATAAAAGCAGCACTTATGATGCCAGTTGTGATGAAGGAAGCCCAGGGGGACTGTGGGAACTAACAGGAGGGGCCCCAACCAGACTATTTTAGTTGGTGGAGGGAGGCAGGAGGGCGTGAGAGGAGAGCAGGGACCAGCAATGCAGGACCCCATGGGCTGGACTTCAGATGTCTGTGGGAATTTTCCCAGATCAGTAGGGAGCCAATGAAGGCTTTTGAATAGGAGCGTGTCATGCTCAGATTTTAGGTTTTAGAACTTGCTCATCCTCTGCTGGGTGGAGGATGGATTGAAGGGGTGGTAAGATTGGAGGCATAGAGACCAGTGAGGAAGCTGACTGAGAAATTTGTCTGGGGTGAGGAAGGAGATTGGAGCAGAGAAGGAGTAGTGGGAGGGTGTGCAAAAGACCTTCAGGTGTGGGGAGCTGGGCAGCTGTGGATGCCTGTGCAGGTCAGGGAACAGGGACAGAAGCAATGGTGGGGACTGGGCGGGCAGTGAGAGGTGAGTCCAGTCGTGGGCGTGGCAGAGTTGAGTTTCAGGTGCCAGGGAGGGGCGGCTGGGTGGTTGGGCGTGGTCAGCACAGAGAAGTTGATAAGAGAAGCTTTGGGAGGGGCTGAGGTGCTGGGTGGGGCGGCTGGAAGAGGAGAGCAGAGGGCTGGGACCAGGACCTCAGGAAGGCAAAGGAGCTGGAGGGGAAGCACCCTGGGAGGCAGGAGGAAAGCTGGTGTGTAGCTTCCGGCTCAAGAGTGGGAGTGGTCCCAGGAGGAAGGTGTCAGGACTTAGGTCTGCAGGAGATAACCCAAGTCACTCGTGTCAGGCATTTTGCTTAGTGCCAGGTGCACAGCAGGGGCCCAGGAGGGTCAGTTCCCACCGTCTCTTCACTGGAAGCCAGACTGGTTGGGAAGGAGGGGAAGGGGAAAAAACATTTGCATACATAACAAGGCTGGAATGAAAGAGAGAGAAAGAGGGAGCAGGAGATGAAAAGAAATCGCCATACGCCAGGATCTTGTTATTCAACCCAATTTTCAAAGGACCACAGCTGTCGCACTGAGATAATCTGTTAATTATAACAGCCATTGTGCTTCGCAGGCAATGGCAGAGAAACCGAGGCTGGGGACCAGGTTGAAGGCAGGGGGTGGCAGCAGGCCTTGGAGGCAGGGACAGGCTAAGAGCAGTGTGTTGCCCTCAAGACAAAGGAAGACACTGTCAGGGGTCAAGCGTCATCCTTTTTTCTCTGCCATTGCTACATATGACTGATAAGCCACAATAACCATACCAGCAGCAGTCAACTTGACTGAGCACTTACTATGTGCCCGACCCTGCTCTGTAGCTATTCACTCTACCACCCTCTGAGGCAGTGCCCTTCTAGTCCCATTTTACAGAAAAGGAGACTGAGACTCAGAGGTAAGAAGTGGCTTGCCAGGGCCACGCTGTTGGTTCAGTGGCAGAGCTGGGATTTGAGCTGAATCCCGGAGCCCTTCCAGGAGAACATTAGGGAGGGCTGGTCTCTGTGGGTTGTCCACACTGACGTGGTGGTCACGCATCCCGAGCCATGGTTTCTGTGCAGCCAGCCGTCATGGGGTGGTCCTCCCCCAGGCATTTCCGGGGCTCCTCTTCAGGGACAGAGCTTCCTTGTTCTCAGATGCCACAGCTGCAGGCCTCCGCGGGCTCCCCCACCTGCTCTAGAGAAACTAGTCTCAGCACCAGGAGAGGGACCCCGTGTGACCGCCTTGTTTGGGGTTGTGATGGGCTGTGGCCCTGGGAGGGGTTCTCAGCCTGACCCTGGTGGTCTATGGGCCCTGGGTGCTGGGGCCTGGAGAAGCAGTGGGGAGGACAGGCAGGAGTCCCAGGTGAGCAGAGAGAAGGGAACCCGAAGTCTGTGGGGAGGCCATTCCAGAACCCCCAGAGCCCTTTGCTGCAAGCCCAGCTCTGGGATGTGGCTTCAGTCGCAGAGGCCCTAGACCCCCTGGGGTCCACGCCAGCCTTGACGGGAACCTCAGCCCAGGCTGGCTGGCAGTGTTTGATGGGGGTGATAATTGTATTTGGGAGTGAGTAACCCCCTAGCTCCAACAGGAGCCCCAAACTTGACCCAGCAACACAAGTTGCATTGTTGAAGAGCCAGGGCCCCACAAAGTGACAGGCAAATGTGGAGGCCATCTGGGTGCACCCCTGGCTTGGGGTTCCCATCCCAGTGGGCCTGCTTGGAGCCAAATGGGTGGAGGTTGTGGACAGGTCAGGGCGCCTTGAAGTTCAATAGAACTGGTGACCACAGAGGCCGAGACTCAGTAGGTGTGTAGGACCAAGGAATTGTAGATACAGTGTAGAACTCTTGAGCCCCAGACTCATAATCAGAGACCCAGAGCCCCCAAACCAGGCAGGCAGGGATGGTGGTACCTTTGGGTCCCAGACTGGGAGGCTCATGGAGTCTCCCACACAGGCTGGGATTCTAATTGTCCCCACTCTGGGGTTCCCTCTGTTGCTCGCCTCGAAAACTCCAGTGTCCAGTGAGAACCTCAGCTAGAGAGCCAGGGAGGAGGGTGGGTCCACCTGGGCTTGGGACACCTGCTCTGTTCCTGATGAGATGCAGACCCCGAGCAGCTATGTCTCCCAGGGTTTTCAGTGGATTCCAGAAATGGGGATTTTAAAAATAAAATCTTCCCAAGTTTTCAATTTTGGCAACTAATTCAAAAAATTTTAAAAAATGGCTGTCCAAATGAAACAGGATTCCACAGCATCTCTTGACCAGAGCCTGATCCCACAGAGGGTCAAAGCCACTGTGTAGCAGTTATGAGACCTCAGTTTCCACCTCTGTAAAGTGGGAATAATAATAGTACCAATTTATAAGGTTGTGCCAAGGATCAAATGAATTAATGCGAGAAGTGCTTAGACCCAGCCTATATAAGCCCAAGACTGTTTTCATCTTGCCCCAGGCTGTGCATCCCTCTCCCACAAGGCTGCCTCTGAGTGGGCCTCACTCTCTGTCACCCGGAGCCTCTGCTTCTCCTGGTGGGTCCCTAATATGCCACTCTGCCTTGGGACAGCCCTGAGGACGTTGGAAGTCAGGGAAATAGTCACCCCTTGGGTCCCTAGAAGAGGAGCAGGTGGAAGATGCAGAGCCAGGAGGGTGGGCCTAGCTGGCGCCTAGTACATAGTAGGTGCTCCATAAATGTTTATTGAATGAATGAATGGAGACCATGCAGGCAGAGGCAGCCGCGCGTGCACAGGCACTGGTGAAAGAGCGGGTCCAGTGGAGACTGGTGAGTAGTGCCCGGGGCTACAGCTGAGCGGGGCCTGGGGTTTACTGGAGCCAAGGCCAAGAGGCCAGCAGGGACCAGGTGCGGGAGGCAGGGGCCAGGCTGGGGGAGGCAGGATCCAGTTGGGATGTCAGGGACCAGCTGGAGTGTCAGGGGTCAGGTTGGGGAGGCAGGGGCCAGGTGGGGAGGGGGTCAGGGAACACGTGGGGAAGGCAGGGACCAGGTTCCGGGGGAGTGTGGGGGGGGAGGGGGAGGAGTCAGGTGGAGAAGGCAATGGCCAGGTGGGGGGTCAGGGACCAGGTGGGAGAGTGGAGTCAGGTAGGGGACAGGGGTCAAGTGGGGGAGGCAGTCATCTGAATAGCCTGGAGGATTCTGAGAAAGCCAGAGATGACCCCTGGGGTGGGACTAGGAAATGGACTTTTAATACAGGTCATCCTTGGCTGTGGGCAGGAGGGGGGTGGGGTGGGTGCTAGGTTTCTTTGGGCTGGGGAGTGGGGTTCCAGGGAGTGGTCTGTGTTAGCTGGGCCTTCTATGAAGAGCTGCCCATAGAACCAGTGTTGGGGCCACTCGTGTCAGGCTGCTGGGTCGTTTCCCAAGGCCAGGCCTTTTGGTAAACACCCTTCCATCCTCCTGCCTACCTCCTTCCACTAAGGCCTAGACACAGAGAAGGTGCTAATGACAGATGTGACAACCCTGGGAGCAGGGGAGGCCCAGAGACCCATTGAGCTCATGGGGAATGACACAGTAGGTAGTTTACAGAGGGCTTTGGGTTGGCTCCTGTAAACCAGAGACACGTGTGTGCACAGCAATTCTTCCCTGAACAGATGAGGAAACTGAGGCCCAGAGGGGTAAGGCACTGACCTAAGGTCACACAGTGAGCCAGCCATCAATGTGTCGTAACTGCCCATAACACTGCAAACTAGCCCAATCCCCTTTCCAGGCCAAGGTTACTGGACTTGGAGCTGAGTGCCTACATCGAGGCCTTGCAAACCCAATTACGTCTCCCATAACTGTCAGCTGTTGCTGCTGTTGAGGTGGTGGTGTTCTTATTAAGCTCTTTTGGGTAAGTTGGAGGCAGGGCGTATCGGTCTGCTAACGTGCTGGGCACATAGTAGGTGTGCAGTAAATACATGTGGATGTGTAAGGAATATGGGTGAGAGAGTAGCTGGTTGGACAGCGTGCCCCACCTGCCTCAGGGGTGAGCTGTGGGCCTGGTCCCTGTTTCCACGTGACACGGATGCCGGTGCAGCCATGGCCTGCTTGCCCAGTGCAGGTTGGCACAGAGCTGGGAGGGGTGCTGGGCATTGAGGGGCAGAAGCCAGCTCCCCCGAGATGTGGAGAAGCTAGCACGAAGGGCTGAGACTAACAAGACGTGATTGAATGGGGGTGGATGGAAACCCAGCACCTTGGGTGAAACCCAAAAAGAGGACGTTCTGAGGGCATTGGAGCTGCCTGACAGTATGTGTGAAGGGCCAACATCTACGGGAGGACGAGGTGAGGACACAACGCAGGTGTACACTCATTGCTCTAACAAGCATGGTGCCGAATCAAGGGAGGCAGCGGGCCCCTGGTGCCCATCAGTGCTCAGACCACGTTGGCACTGATGCTTGGCACCAGGTGACACATTTTAGGAAGGACCTTGACAGCAAGCATGACCTTGGGCAGCTGGGCCCAAGGGTGGGAGACTTGACATCACGGAGTTGGAAGAGCAGGGGAGGATTTGAGGCCATCTAGCAGGGGCACGAGATAACAGATGAACAAATATCAAAAGGGGCCTTGAGGGGGGCTATTGGCTGTGTTCTCAGTGGCTCCACACAACACTGGGACCAATAAACAGAGGTACAAGGAGCCAGATTTGGCTTTGTAATATAAGAAGCAATTTCTAACAATCAGAGCTGTTCAAGAAGCAGATAAGTAGCCTCAGATGGGTGCGGAGATCCCTGTCACCGGAGGCATGCGAGTTGGGGGGAAATCATCTCTGCAGGGATTCTGGAAAGTCTGGTGGTTCTAAGAGCTCAGGCTGCTCCAGGTTCCTGGCTGTGTGGTCTTGGGCAGATCACTGCACCACTCTGAGCCTATTTCGTCACCTGTACAATGGGAAACATAAAGTTGGGGTCATGAGGCTAAAAGGAAGGCTTAGCACATGTCTGGCACACTGCGAGCACCCTATCAATAGCGGGGCCCCTCGCTCTGATAGTTAACACCCTGTCCCTAGCCCTGAGCTGTCATTCTATACGTCATGTCCTGAGCACCTGCTACATGCCTGACCCCGTTGTGGGCATGCAGATGATAGCAACGAGCAAGATAAAGCGTGCTTTGATTTCATGATGCGGGCGAGGAGGGTGTGATAATAAAGAGCTACATGATGTCAGGTAGTGTGGAGTGTCCTGAAGGGACAAAATGCAGGGTTGAGTGACCAGTGGGTTACCTCAGATTTGGTGTCAGCTACGTGGAGTTGGGGGGAGCAGTTGAACAGAGACCTGAATGACGTAGTGGGTTGTGCAGATATTAGGGGAAGAGCATTCCAGGCAGAGAGAACAGCACGTGCAAAGGCCTTGAGGTGCAAGTGGGCCTGAGGGTTTGAGGAACATAGCTGGCCTGGAATAAGTACTTCCTGACTGATGGAAAAATTGAAGTCTCTGTCAGCTTGTGCGTAATCCATGCTTGCACGCTTTCCTGATCGGGAGGGAGGTGCCGTCACAAGGGGCAGGAAACCCACCAGACAGCCCCTACATATGCAGTCTTTGCCACAGGCCCAGCTGTTTGGAGGAAGCTGGGAAAGGAGAGAGCCTCAGTCTTCTCATCTGTAAAATGAGGCTAGTAGCACCAGCAATGCAGGGTGATATAAGATTCAAGGAACATAAACGTCAGACACAAATGAGCCTTTGGGTAAAGGATAGCCATGACTCTTATGGGTGAGGGGACTGAAGCCCAGAGAGGTTAATGAATGTGTCACACAGCTCAGCATTCAATCCCAGGACCCTTTGCCTGCAACATCCATACTTTTTTTCTCTCTGCCCTGCAGCTGGGGCTCATCGCACCTGAAATCCAAATGGTTCACCTACCAGACAGTAGTTCAGTGGCGAAGGAATAGTTATCCCATTTTATAGATGAGGAACCAAGGCCCAGAGCAGCCTGTCTGAGGAGCCCTGATGAGGTGGAGGCAGCGACAAGACCCAGTGTCCAGCCCCAGGGGGTGGCAGGCTTTGTCCCAGAGGGTAGAGTGTTACTAGCTCATCTCTGGGACCCCTGGCCTGGTAATGTGTTCCCAGCAGAAAGAAGTGAGGTGGCCACCTGCTCAGGAGTTCTGGCTGGACCCCAGGAGTCCTTGGTCTTCTTAATCCCGGGTAATAGCATTGACATGTACAGTGACAATGGCACCTCCGGGAGTCTGAGCCAGCCTGTCCCAGGGAGGAGCCCGTGCCAGGGCTTATCAGCTTCTGCAAATGAGATTTCCCCGGCTAAGCCTCATGTCTCTGCTCCTGAGAGGCTGGAACATGGACTGCCTCCTGCACTTCATCCCTGGACCCCTCCAGCGTCCGCGTGGGAGTGTGTCCGTGTGAGCAGGAGCCCGAGGCGGCACATTTGCTGGGCCCCCTGCCCTGTACACAGCGTATCTATCTCCACCATGTCCTGGGGTTTTGTGGGAGCCCTGGGAGATGGGTGGCACTCACCTTGCCACGCAGGTAGAGAAGTTGAGGTTTGGAAAGGGCCTGCAACTCGCCAGAGATCTCTGAGCTACCTGTCTACCTGCGAACCCCTGCTGTCCCATCCCCTCCCCCACCCCCACCCCCTCAGCCAGGGGTCACTTAGGCAGACCTCATCCTGTCTGTCCTCTCACCCGGCCCAGGGAGGGGGAGGTGGAGTTCCCTGAGCCCCGGAGATGAGCCGCGTGTGCCAGCCATGCACATCAGCGCACCACAGCCTTGGCAGGTAGGAATTATTCGTCCCACTTCACGGGCAAACAAACAGGCTCGTGCCCCCTCTCTCGGGTTAGCTGAGGGGGAGCCTGTGTCGGGGCAGGAAGCTCCCAGAGGGGATTTGAGGTTGGCAGGTCAGGATCTATCACTTCCACCCGGGTCCTGAGCCTGACCCGCCACCAGCGAACATGTCCCTTACCTGGTGCTGGCCTCAGTTTCCCCTCTGAGAAGGGCTGGGACTGGGCTGAACAAGGCCTCTTCCTCCTTCCAGCTCTGAAGCACTAGGATTCTGAGTCCACAGAGGGGCTCTGAACCTTGTGGCACCTGGAGGAGAAGGGCACAGAAATCAACTAACTTGGGGGGTGGCTGAGGCCCAGAGAGGGGGAGCCACTTGCCCAGAGTGACTCAGACGCTCTGAACAGAGACCCTACCTCAGTTCTGCCTCTCAGTCCCAGTCACTTTCCCTCTCTGTTCAAGGGTGTCCCCAGGAAAAGGGACATCAGACTGGGGCCCACCTCAAGTTCCCTCAACAGCACGCTGCCCCCCAACTTTGCCACGTTAGAGGTGCTGATGGGGCACTTGGGGCCTGCCCCCTGCTCTGGCCAGAGGTTACTCATTGCCACCACACCTGTGTTGGGGCAGGCATAGTGGGGGCGGAGGGTTTGGGAAGGGGGTCCCTGCAGGCCAGTTCAGCCAGGAACTCTGTGCTTTGCCAGACACTGCTCTGGCCTGTACTGCGCCATGGGCCACACCCCCCACCAGGTGTAGCACCACGGAGGCCTGGGGCAGAAAAGGCTGCTGCTTCCTACAGCTGCTTCCTGCTGCTTCCCCTCCCCCTCTCCCCTGAGCTGGTCACAGGCTGCATCTCAGTGGCTGGCCGGGCCCACTGCTCATCTGTCTCCCGGGTCCCTGGGTGGGTGGGTGGGCAGCAGGAGCTGCGTCCTCCCCTTTGCCCTCATCCCCCATCTATCATCTCACTGCGTGGCTCTGCTGATCACTGATTCCTCTGTCTCAGAGGCTATTCCTCCGTCTCTCCCTGCTCGGCTGTCTCCATATTTTTGCTCTTCCATCTTTCTCAGTCCTCGCCTCCTGTCTGCAGCTCCCTCACTTCCTTCCTTCCTCTCCCCTCCACCCACAGGTATGTGTGGGATAGGGCCCTGCTCCTTCCACTAGCATGTGTGCTGGGGGTCACCCTCATGGGAGCAGGGGAAGGGCATGACCCCCGAGACCCCCAGGCCCAAGAGAACCACGGCTGGCACCCCTCCCCCACACTTTGAGTGGGTGTGCAGCCGGCTGGGGGCCAAGTGCTGCTGTCAGCGCCTTCAAAGCCTTGTGTTTCCCCCTCCTGGGCTGCGGCAGGCCTCAACGGGTGGTGGGCAGGCAGCCCAGGGACAGGGACATGGTGGCTGACGCACATGGGACAGAGTGAAGGGGAGCCTGTCTGAGTCGCAGTGAGGGGAAGCTGGGCTCTGGCCCAAGTCCTGGAGACCAGGAGGATGGGAAGAGAGGGCCGTGGGCAGGGTTACCTTGAGGGCTCAGGTGAGCAGAGCTCAGAGTGGCTGGGGTGGGGGTATGGTGGGCCTCTGCCTACCTTGGACTGTTTGAGAAGGAAAGAGATGGGACAGGACTAGCCCCACCCCCAAGCCTGGGCCCCTTCTCCTACTCCGCTCCCCTCCCTCTCGGCCTCTTCGTATTCCCTCAGCATGGCTTGGGCTGTCCCAGGGCTCCAGCCAGCTCAGCTTTGATGGACAGCCCCTGGGTCTGGGGGCCGGGGGGTGCTGGTTTGAGCAATTCAGATCTCAGGATAGGGAGTGGGGCAGGGGGCTCTGTGGGGCTCAAGTTGCACATGTGCACACATGTGTATACATAATACATGTGCTTAACATGTTGACATGTCGGCAGGTGTTGCCGATGTTCCCCTGAGATGCCCGACACACACCCTTTCCCACCCTTGCACACACAAGCATGTTCACCCTCGAGTACTGTAGCTGGCCACAAGTGCACACGTCCTGTGCACACAGACACATGTGTGCGCACACGCCTGCCCACACGTCCATCTACTTGTACACGTCAGCACACCCCTGCACTGGTGCTCTGAGCCAGAGCACACCTGTGCATGCACCTGCATACAAATGCGCTCCCCAGACGTTTCTAGCCAGAGGTGGTGCAGATGGAGGGCAAGCTTGGCAACTCAGCCTCCTCTAGTGCAACGTCCTTGCCTGTGTGTGCATGGGGGGCGTGGAACTGGGACCTCAAAGGGGGTGGGACTGCTGGGGTCCACTGGGAGCCAGTGGCCATGCTGGGGAGGGGCCCAGGTCTCTGACTCCAGCCTGAGACTTTTGTAGCACAACCAAGGACAGAAATGCTGTCTGCTGCCTGGGCACCCCTTCATGCCGACTGCCTCAAAGTGCCCCCCCCCAACCCCTTGTCTGGCCCCTCAGCCCGAGCTGGTCCCACAGGGGACCTGGAGGTGTGAGGTCACCTCTCCTGGACGTTCTGATCTCACAGCCTCTGACTCCTTTAGTCAGCCTTTAACCTGAGGGTTCATCTGGACGCCCTGGTCACCTCCTCAACAAAAACTGCCTGCCTGGACGTCTTCCGGCACTTTTCCCCGCCCGCTTCCCTTTCCTCTGTTCCAGCAGCCCTCTGGGGCTCAGGGCTGTAAATTGGTTTTGCTTTAAAGGCAAGGTTTTAACATTTTTTTCTCAAAGCTCTCTCCTTCCTGGTGTTTCCCAGGAGGGGGAGCAGGAAGCAGAGGTGGCTCTTGTGAACAGTCTTTGGCTTTCTTTCTCCAAACATGAATTTCTCTTGCCTAATTTTCACATCCCTGGCCACTGCCCAGGGCAGGAGGGAGCACCGGGCTCTTCCTGCAGTACAGAGAGCACTGGGTGGGAGCTGGAGCCCCATTGGGTTGAGGGGCCTGGTCTGGCTTTCCCGGCCACCGGAACAAGTCTCCCCTGGTCTGGGGCTCAGTTTCCCCACTTGGAAAATGAGGGTCTGTAGGCTCTCAGCCCTGTGCTGGCTCCCCTGTCCCTCTGCATCTTGGGCATGGGAAGCCTGGCTCACCCTACTTCTTCCCCCCTCAGATGACCAGGCAGGGACCTGGTCCCCACTTTATCCATGTGGAGACAGACTCAGAGGTGTGCTTGATTCACCTGCTTGGGCTCGGGGGATGGCGCTCCAGGCCCCTTGATTTCTGCTGCCTTGGGAGCCTTGATCCTGGCCCAGGCTGTGCTGTGTGACTCGTGGCAAATCACTGCCCGTCTCAGGGCTTCTGACTCTCCAGCCATAGAGGGGATGTGGGCCTTTGATCACCTTATTCCAGAGACCTCTGGCTTTATCACCTGCCTGAGCCTTTCCCCTCAACCCCCAGGATCCCGGCCCTCTGTTGGAAAGTACTTTGAGGAGGTGGGATTGGAGGTGTGGCTGGCTTCCCTCTTTCCCTTGGCTCTGCTCCCACCTGTAGGATGAGTTCGTCCCATGTCCTCCCCTTCCCAGAGACCCCAGCCTCTGCATCCCCCTCTTGGGGGGCCCATAGCCATGCTGCTCTGCTACCCCTCCCCCATGGAAGCCGAGACAAGGGAATTATTTTTGGAACAAGAGCGATTACACAACAAATGAATTATTTATTTCTGGGCATGGAGGAGAAGAGTCATTTTGCTGGGCTTCTTAATTCTTTCTCTGGATTGGAGGTGCCTGCCCGGTACGTGGCCATGTGTGTATGGCCCCTTTGTCCTACACAAGACTGTGTGTGTGTGTGTGTGTGTGTGTGTGTGTGTGTGTGTGTACACGTACCTGTCTGTGTGTGCATGCTGTGGAATCTGGATCACATAGGGTATGTGGGTCTTTGTGCAGGCACTTGGGCAAGCATGGACACGAGTGTGCTGGGGCATGCGTGTGAGTGTATATGTGCACATGACCCGTTAACTGGCCAGTGTCCCTTCTGTGCCCACTGTCCTCAGACTCTGCCCCTCCTCCCCGCTTCCAGGCCCCCAGCTCCTTCCTCCCTCTCTTGCCACCCACCACCCTCCCTTCTTTTATGTAAGAGGGACCCCAGAGTGCTGCTGGCACAGAGAACCTGCCCCCCACCATGGGAGGGGTTGGAGAAGGGACTGAGGGCCTATGCTGGACTTCGAGGGGCTGCTCTGAGCCTTCACATTGATATGTCACCCCCTCTCGGTGCTGCCTTTCAGGAACCAAGTGACAGATGGGTCTCTTCCTTCCTGCCCCCGTCTTACTTGCTCCTCCCTCAGAGCCCCACTCTCCAGCCTTCCGTGGGAATCGTCTGAAGTTCTGAGCCCAGAACCCAAGGAGGAAGGAGAGGAGGAGGAGGAGGGAGAGGAAGTCAAGCCCTGAGAGCCCGTGCACCTTCCCAGCAGAAGAGCAACGTGGGAAGCAGGCTGTGGGGCCCAAAATCCTCTTGGCCCCAGCCTGGCCCCAGTGCCCAGCGCCTGCTGGTAGCTCCCCGGAAGGTCCCCTGGTTGTGCCTGCCTCACCTGGGGCCTCTGTGCTGGGGGTCGCCCCCAAGATGGTGGCGGCCCCAGGGAGGACTGTGCTGCCAGCCCCAGCCTCCCACCTCTAGGCCCCCTGTGCCCCTCACCCCAAGCCCAGCCATGCTGCGCCTGGGGCTGTGTGCGGCCGCACTGCTGTGTGTGTGCCGGCCGGGCGCTGTGCGTGCCGACTGCTGGCTCATCGAGGGCGACAAGGGGTACGTGTGGCTGGCCATCTGCAGCCAGAACCAGCCGCCCTACGAGACCATCCCGCAGCACATCAACAGCACCGTGCACGACCTGCGGCTCAACGAGAACAAGCTCAGGGCCGTGCTCTACTCCTCCCTCAACCGCTTCGGGAACCTCACCGACCTCAACCTCACCAAGAACGAGATCTCCTACATCGAGGATGGCGCCTTCCTGGGCCAGGCGAGCCTGCAGGTGCTGCAGCTGGGCTACAACAAACTCAGCAACCTGACAGAGGGCATGCTCCGCGGCATGGGCCGCCTGCAGTTCCTCTTCCTGCAGCACAACCTCATCGAGCTGGTGACGCCTGCCGCCTTCTCCGAGTGCCCTAGCCTCATCAGCATCGACCTGTCCTCCAACCGCCTCAGCCGCCTGGACGGCGCCACCTTTGCAGGCCTGGCCAGCCTCATGGTATGCGAGCTGGCCGGCAACCCCTTCAACTGTGAGTGCGACCTCTTTGGCTTCCTGGCCTGGCTCGTGGTCTTCAACAATGTCACCAAGAACTATGACCGCCTGCAGTGCGAGTCCCCGCGGGAGTTTGCCGGCTACCCGCTGCTGGTGCCCCGGCCCTACCACAGCCTCAATGCCATCACCGTGCTCCAGGCCAAGTGCCGCAATGGCTCGCTGCCCGCCAGGCCTGCCAGCCACCCTACCACGCCCTACGCCACCTACGCCCAGCGGGAGCCTGATGAGAACTCGGGCTTCAGCCCCGACGACATCCTTTCGGCTGAGCCCCCGGCCTCGTCCACCACGGATGCGTCCGCGGGGCCGGCCATCAAGCTGCACCACGTCACCTTCACGTCGGCCACCCTGGTGGTCATCATCCCCCACCCCTACAGCAAGATGTACGTCCTGGTCCAGTACAACAACAGCTACTTCTCCGATGTCATGACGCTCAAGAACAAGAAAGAGATCGTCACGCTGGACAAGCTGCGGGCGCACACTGAGTATACCTTCTGTGTCACTTCCCTGCGCAATAGCCGCCGTTTCAACCACACCTGCCTCGCCTTCACCACGCGGGACCCAGTCCCGGGCGACCTGGCGCCCAGCACCTCCACCACCACCCACTACATCATGACCATCCTGGGCTGCCTGTTCGGCATGGTCATCGTGCTGGGAGCCGTGTACTACTGCCTGCGCAAGCGACGCACGCAGGAGGAAAAGCAGAAGTCCGTCAAGGTCAAGAAGACCATCCTGGAGATGCGTTACGGAGCTGACGTGGAGGCAGGGTCTGTGGTCCATGCTGCCCAGAAGCTGGGCGAGCCCCCCGTGCTGCCTGTGTCCCGCATGTCCTCCATCCCATCCATGATCGGGGACAAGCTGCCCGCCTCCAAGGGGCTGGAGGCGGGGCTGGACACGCCCAAGGTAACCACCAAGGGCAACTACATGGAGGTGCGCACGGGCTCGGGCGGGGATGGCACGGCCCGGCCTGAGGACGACCTCCCGGACCTGGAGAACGGTCAGGGCTCAGCCGCCGAGATCTCGACCATCGCCAAGGAGGTGGATAAGGTGAACCAGATCATTAACAACTGCATCGATGCCCTCAAGCTGGACTCGGCCTCTTTCCTGGGGGGTGGCGGTGCAGGCGGGGACACAGAGCTGGCCTTCGAGTGCCAGTCCCTCCCTGCGGTCACCACCGCCTCCTCAGCCACCGCCTCTGGGGCACTGGAGCGGCCCAGCTTCCTGTCACCCCCCTACAAGGAGAGCTCCCACCACCCGCTACAGCGCCAGCTGAGCGCCGATGCCGCGGTGGCCCGCAAGACCTGCAGCGTCTCATCCAGCGGCTCCATCAAGAGTGCCAAGGTCTTCAGCCTGGACGTGCCTGACCACCCGGCGTCGGCGGGGCTGGCCAAAGGCGACTCCAAGTACATCGAGAAGAGCAGCCCTCTCAACAGCCCGCTGGACCGGCTCCCGCTGGTGCCCGCAGGCAGCGGCGCGGGTGGCGGGGGCGGGGTCCACCACCTGGAGGTGAAGCCCGCCTACCACTGCAGCGAGCACCGGCACAGCTTCCCGGCCCTGTACTACGAGGAGGGCGCGGACAGCCTGAGCCAGCGCGTGTCCTTCCTGAAGCCGCTGACCCGCTCCAAGCGGGACTCCACCTACTCGCAGCTCTCCCCCAGACACTACTATTCAGGGTACTCGTCCAGCCCTGAGTACTCCTCGGAGAGCACGCACAAGATCTGGGAGCGCTTCCGGCCCTACAAGAAGCACCACCGGGAGGAGGTGTACATGGCCGCCGGCCACGCCCTGCGCAAGAAGGTCCAGTTCGCCAAGGACGAGGACCTGCACGATATCCTCGATTACTGGAAGGGGGTCTCGGCCCAGCAGAAGCTGTGACCCTCTCCTCCCCGGTGAGGTCGGAGCGGGAGGGCAGGGGGCACGTGGGGAAGGCCCAGGGCCGGGCGGGGGCGCGCGGCGGGGGCCGAGGCTGAGGAGTGGACGCACACGCACACCCGCACGCACGCACCCACGCACACACCTGACCACCACCTGACTGTGAACCACCACCACCCGACAATAACGGACAGGAAAACAAAGACACGTTCTCCTTAAAGTTTACACACTGATACTGAAACCAGGCGTCATTACTGTGCTGCCCAGGGACTCTGCTGGGGTGCGCGGGGCTGGGTGGGGCGGGAGGCAGAGAATGAGCCAAAGGAGGGTGGGGCCTGGGGCCCTAGGACAGGTTTGGGAGCAAAGGAGCTTGGGGCAGAGATGGACTGCAGCCACTCTGGGGCATGGAGAGGTTCCCCTTTGAGGGACAGGTCACTTGGAGATTTAGCACCAGGTGGACACTGGGCATTGTTTCCTTCCTTTATGGATGGGGAAACTGGGGCCCAGGGAAAGGAAATGGTAACCCCAGGGTCTGCCGGCAAGTTAGAGTCAGTCTCCCAACTTCCTAGCCCAGTGCTGTCCCCTACCCCCAGTGGCTCCCCTGGGGCCCCCATCCTCTGTCCACCCACCACCCCCTTCCAGCTGTGGTGTCCTTAGGCTGAGGGACTTGAGAATCAGGCGGGTACTTTTCCTTTCTCGAAAGCCCCATGGCCATGCCCCCAGAGTGTGGAGCTGTGATTGATCATGCTAGGGGGGTCCTTCATGCCCCATGCCAGCACCCAGGAGAGATGGGAAGTCTTGCTGACAGGAAAGGAGCAGAGGTATGGGGACGTTCCACCAGCCCCTTCAAGTGTCTTCCAAGTAGCCTGGGAGCTGCCTATGCGGTCCGAGGAGCAAGGGTGGGCCACCTTTCAGATGCAGGCCCCCTAGCTATCTGGGCCTCCAGGACCCCTACTCATCCCAGAAGGTCAGCAGTGAACTGTGATGCCTGGGAGCAGCGGGGAGGTGGGGTGTAATGGGGGCCTTCCTTCCTGTGCCCCCACTTCCTGGCCTCCCAGCTGCCTGACCCCCATCATGGGATCTCAGGGCAGCATCTCAGCCTGCCCAGAGGAAGGAGGGCTGTGCCGGGCTTTCCCACCCAGCCCCTCTTTGCTGCCCATCCCTAATTCACGCCAGGCCCGAGGGGCTCCCGTATTTCCATGGAAATACGGAGATGTCCAGTCCCCTCTTGCTGACCTCCACCCAACATCGAACAAAGCACAAACAGTGAGCACCCCCACCCCCGCTGGTGGGGAGCAGGCTGGGTTCCTCTGGCCCCTCCCTGTCCCTGGCCAGCCTCTGTCACCATGGCAACCCAGAGCCTGGCAGTTGGGACCGTTGGGCTCCTGGGGGTTCTCCCAGTGTGGGTGACTGAGGGTGGTAAGGGAGGTCAGGGCCAGATGGCGGCTGCCTTGCTCATGAGCTAGGGGCTTCCTGGGCAGAGCTTGGGGGCAGGTTTGGAGTCCTGAGACTGGGGGTCTTGAACACTGTGCGAGTGCTGGGGCTGGAGGCAGTCATTCCTTCACCTTTGGTTGGGAGGTGGGCCAGTGGGGGTGGGACAACTCTGGCTTTGCCCACTTGCCAGTATGCCCCTGGGCTCCGCACACACCTCAGGATGGGCAGCAGCCTACTCAGCTCTTCCCACACCTCTGCCAGAGACCCCCAACCTCTGGCCTGTTACCCAGTTGGGTTTCTTGAGATTTGGGGAGTGTGACTGCGGGGTAAGGATGGGCGCTGGGGTAGGACTAAGACCTGTACTGTGTGTGGGGCTCTGACCAGGAAAGCCATTGCCACCCCCTGGTGGGGGGCTCCAGTGACCTTCCTGCCAGAGGGAGGGCCTGGGGGAAGACAGTCGAGGGCCAGGGGGCCTCAGGGCTCCACTGAGCACCTCTCTCACACCCACGTGGGGGACGGACCAAGCCTGGGGCTCAACTTTGGGGGTGACATTTACAAAGAAAGGACTGTTCTCCTGGGGAGCGGAGGGGAGGGGGCCAGCATGGATATGCAGAGCAGACCTCTCCCAACATCCCCCAACCCTGCCCCCAGCCCTCCTCACACCGACTGGCAAAACTGAGGAAAGCAAGCAGGCGGAGAAGCCAGCGGTGTGAGAAAGCAGACTCTCCCTGTTATATTTGCATGACAATTTTCCTGTATTTTTCTGAGCAAACATCTGTCGTGTATGTGCCGGTTTGTCCAGACTCCCTTGCCCCCCCTCCCCACCGCCCCCCTTTTCCTACATTCCCTCTGTTGTGATCTGACAAGCAGCTCTTGACACTCGGGGAAGGGCCAGCTCTGCAAAAGACCCAAAACAGGTGCCACCCAAACACAGCCTCTGCCCACACCTGCATCCTGTCTTTCTGGACTTTGGGCCCACACGTGCCACCTCTCCTCTTCCCTCTGTCTCTCATGTCCCCAGTCCCCTCCCATCCGTCCTCATCCTTGCCTCTTCCCTTCCTCCCTGCTAGGGAAGGGCAGCGCTGGGAAAGGGAACATGGGAAGGCCTCGCCCCTGTCCTACTTGCTCCCATTTTGCTGATGAAGAAATCAGGGCCCCCAAAGAGGGTGGGGCGTGGTGATTTGGCTGCCAGGTGGGGTAGAGGGTCAGTCGCATTGCTGAGTACAGGAAGCCAGGAGCTTGGGGCTTCCTGGAGAGCTTTATGGGGAGGCTTGGGGCTCTGAGGGAGGAACCCATGAAAGGAATGGGGGCCCGAGGTTGGCCTGGCCTCATAGGAGATAGTGCTGCCCGCAGGGAGGGTTCTGGCAGCAGGAGCGGGAACCCCACCTTGCCGTTCCCTCATCATTCCTGGTTGGAGATGACCTATAAAAACCTCAGACTGTCTCATTTCAGGAAGTCTTTAAGGATAGGTCCCCATCTTAACAGTGAGGGTCTTACCACTCCAGAAAGTGAATCAACCTTCATGACCCAGATCACACCAATCTTTGGGGCAGCATATCTAGTTTCTAAAACTCAGCCCTCTGGAATTCCCAGCCAGGCCAAATCCCTCAGCTGCCCAGGCCAGGCCCCTCACTCTGGGGAAGGGTGCATTGCAGCCCGCTTTGGAGGCTTTCCTGCATCTGTGTCCTGGGTCCTTTTCTTCCTCCAGGGAAGAGCAAAATGTTCATGAAAGACAAATGGATACTTATGTCAAGGAGTCTGGCCAGCCCGGGGCCCCACATTTATAATGGTGATGGTCATAGTGAACCTGGGCCATGGCCTGGGCCAGCTGGAAGGGCAGGCAGCCAGGAGAGAAGGGAAGGGGAACCGGGGGGAGTTGGGGGAGGAGCTGACTGGAGGAGATGTGTGCTGCACCCTGGACCTCCTGTCACAGGCCTCCCTGCTTTGGCTCACGCCTGGGCTTGATGTCCCTGTCAGAGAATCTCCAGAGGAAATTCCTGGGTGCCTGTTCCTGGGAAGTGGCACCGATGGGTCCACTCTCTCCTGGAGGGTATGGCGGGTGTCACCAACCCTCTGTTGGAGCCAATGGCCTTCCAGAAGCAAAAATTAGAGGAAAGCTTAGTCTGGTGCAGATACCTCCTCAGGGGTCCTGGGCTTGCTTCTCCCCTCTGTAGGAGGGGCCTTTCTCTGCCCACAGAAGGCCCCTCGCTTCTGCTCCCCTGCTAAGGGACAGTGCAGAAGAACTGTGTTCAGGCTGAAGAAAGGGTGTCTGTGGGTTGGTGGGGGTAGAAAAAGCCAGTTAGGAAGAGTAGACCTGAATGGCCCTAAAGAGGCAGACGAGAGTCTGGGCCTGGCTAAGGGTCCCCAGTCCCCAACTGGAAGTCACTTGCCTGTTCCCCCTCCTGGAAATTTAAGAGAGGGAAACCGAAGTGGAGGAAAGGAAAGGAAGGAAATGTTCTGGGGTCTTGAAATCAGTGAAGGGCAGGCTGAGGCCAGGAAGGGGACCAAGCATGGTGGTCAAGAGTGACAAGTCCCAGCTTATTAAGGGGCTTACATGCACTGAAGGGACAGCCACAAAATGTTCCCTAGTGATGGACACTGTGCAGAGAATTAAACTAGGGTGATGGAGGAGGGAGGGGCTGGGGGCACCCCTCAGGGAGGAAGTGACCTGGGTGATATGAGCCAGAGGAATAGCCACCGGCCATGTGAAAATGAGATTTGGAGGGAGAGTGGGGTTAGGAGAGGCTGGAAGTACCTCCTCAGGTAACCCCCACCCTCTGAGGGAACTTACCATGTAGCAGATCATACCCCATTCCTGGCAAAACGGGGCCCTCTCTGGGGTGGCGGATGGGTGGGCAAAGCATGGGGAAGCCCTGGGGCTGTCTGACCCCCATGGGGGCTTCTGAGGTGGGGCTGAAGATTGCCCACGAGGCCAGTGTGAAGGTTGGGGCTCGCCTGACCCCAGCGCTGTTCTCCTCTCTGCCGAGACTTCTGCTCTACAGCCACCTCAGTTCCAGAAGCTGCCATGCTCCTCATCTATCTTGCCCCTGTAGCCTCCCACCTTTAAGACAAAACCAGTATTTACACTCCTTGCCTCTCATGCCTGCCTCAGAAGTTCCCCGTTAAAGGTCCCTCGCTCATCCCTGCGGAGCAGAAGGGAGCAGAAGGGGGTTGTGGAATGGGGTGGGGTGCGAGGGTCTGGGCCTCTTTTTACTTCCCCCGTCCCTCACCAAACAAGCACAGGGCTGGCCAGGGGTGAGGGGTCCATTCTCATGCCCTCGCTCCCTCCCTCCTAACCCTGCGGCTTGGCACCTGGTTTGGGTCCTGCAGAGTTGGGCCTCCGGTCCTGGGCCCCGAACCTGTGAAACCTAGCTGTGTGTGGACCTTCCTCCCTCGGGGGGCCTGAACCTTCTCCTTTTCTTCTTTTTGGGGGGTAATTTCATTTATTTTCTCTTCCCTATATCTGCCTCTCCCTCCCATTCCAAATTCCTGTTTTAAACTGAATGGCACGAAATTGTTTTCCTCAACTCGAAGATTCCTGTATGGAGAGAATCAATTTCTATATTTGCAATAAATTTCTTATTTAAAACAACAGGGACAAGGTCTGTGTTGAATGTCAAGCCCCCCACCCCTTGAAGTGGGAGTCCCATTGCGTCCAGTTTCTGGGGCTCGGTGCCCTGAATTCTCTTTCTCACCAGAGCCTCACACACAGAGTTAAGGAATGGGGCGATTTGAATGGGCAGCCCCCGCCATGGGCAAGGAAAAAAAGAAGTCTGTCTGCCACACAGGGTAGGCCATCAGGAAACCAGAGGGTCACTTGCTCCCACCCCCAAGCCTGGCAGGCTGGGCTCCTAATGGTTTGTCCTGAAAAGCCCCTCTGCCAACTGCCCTTGCTCCCCTTCTGGGCGGCCTGGCCTCCTTCATCACTGTATTCAGGCATTAGAGATGGAAGGGCATTAGGACATTACTGTCTCAGCTGAATCCCAGTAATTATGCCCTGGGAGGGTTGGGGTGAAGTGGGACCCAGTGGGTCTCCTGCCATTGTCAGCCGACCCAGTGGGTCTCCTTCCAGGCTGCCTGTCTCTTCCCATGGTGGCTACCACCAGTCTACTGCCCTTTTCTCCACATTCTCCACAGCTATGAACACTCCTGCCCTCTGCTTCTCATGGATCAAACAATGCAACTCTCTGGTCAGGCATGGAGCTTGGGTCTTCATCCAGTGACCTCGGGCTGAATTGCCAAACCTTTGCTCCAGCTCCAGCTTCCTTGTCTCCATAACAGGCAGAGCCCCTTCCCACCCTTTTCTCACACCCTTGCTCCCCAACTGCCACAAGCCCCTCCTCAGGGAAGCCCCTGGATTCAGCCTGGATCTCTACAGGGGTACTTGGGGTGGGCTCCGGGGCACTGAGCACGTCCCCTATGAGTGGTGTCCCAGGGAGGGATTCTGCAGCTCTGACCCTGTGTCCCGGTGGCTCTCGGCCCATGGGTATTTTCTGATCCCTTTCACTTTCCTGGGAGTTTGCATGGACTGGGGGGAACCTTCTGGAAAGGCCCACTGAGATGGGCAGGTGTGTGGGAGGGGACAGAGGAACGGATACTGGAATCGCACAAGCCCTGTCATCTCAGGCCTGTGTCTGGGGCTGTCCCAGGGGCCCCAGCCTGGCTCAGGCTCAGGGTGGCCGTGGCTCTTCCTCTACACGGGCGGTTCCCAGTATTTCCGAGGAAACAAAGATGTGACCAAAGGTGGATATGAGCTGGGTGGTCTTGGCCAGCCCAGGTTCTTCCCATGTGGCTGCCCCCAACCCCCCAACTGCCCCTTCCCTTGGGTCAGGTGGTAACCAGAAGTCACTGGGAATTTGGAAGTGTCCTTAAGGAAAGGCTTTGCTTTCGTGTACAGAAAGGCTTATTCTGTTATTACTCAGGTTTCAAAAATGAACTTTATTCACTAAAATTACAAATTCAGAGACCCATATCTTTTCATTTCAACGCAAAACCATTATTTATAAATCAAGTAAATTTTAACATTCACATTTAAGGGGACTTATGGTTAATTTAGGTCCCATTTACGAATGTCATTAATTCAATCTTCTTAACTATCCCAAACTTTGTCCCGAAGTTTAATGTATCTGATTTCCTTTGTAAATGCTTCATTTCTTTGAAGAATGATGCCTTGTGTCCTGATAACTTTCTAGGAGTCTAGAGTAACTGTGGCTTCTCGTCATGCCCCAATCTCCTTATCACAGGAGTGACTTCTCAAGGAAAATCACAATTCTGAATTCATTCCGTATTTACAGATAATTAGTTTGAATTTCAAGGACCCTGGTGCTTTAAAGAGCAAACATCAAACATACCTAAACACAGATATGCCCAGATATCTTAACACAAATGTTAAATACACAAACCTTCCGTGTGTGTGTGTGTGTGTGTGTGTGTGTGTGTGTGTTTTGTGCCTCCTCCTAATTCTCTCTGGGGTGAGGAGATATTCATTGGTAAGAAACAAATATCACCCAATAGGTTTGCCTTCTGGGCAATTTGGGATAAGACCTTCTTGCTGACTGTGGCTCCCATAGACTCGGAGATTTGGCTGGGACAGGGGTCTGGGCCCAGTACAGGGGAGACCCTGCTCTTATACGTCCTGTGTTTTACCTTCTAAATGGGGTCTCTTTCAAATCAGTGCCCGTGGGGCCAAACGGCAGGTGACCTGTTTCCTCTGTTTTCTCCAGGAAGTCTGCAGCCTCACCCATGTGCTCCCAGCCTTGAGACTGTCCAGCTGCAGCCCACTCCCCTCTCCTTCAGATTCATGAAAACCCCTCCGGGTAAGGGGGGTCCCACTTTGCTGGGCGCTCCCAGGACACCTGCCTGGGCTCAGCAGGGGCTTGGTTTGAAGGTGTTCACAGTTGCGAGGTTATTCTGTGACCCTCCTAGCTGCTGGCCAGGGAACGTCTTCTTCTAAGTTGTGGCTTAGCTCAATTCTCCTCTCCAAGCTTTCACCTTGCCTTAGCAACAGCAAAATCGCTTCCTCCAGAGATGCCCTCAAAATCCAGCCCTTGTGCCTGAAGGGGCACTGCGGACTTCACTGGGTCTCAGCTGGTTCTCAGAGGCAAGTCCCTGAAAGCATGGTCATGGCCAACCTAGTCCCTGGGCTGTGACCCCTGGCCCTGCTTTCCCCAGGCCTGCCCCCTTCTGCCTCTTCCTCAGAGGGTGAAGGTTTCTGTGGGACCCAATCACCTTCTCTTCTAAGCCAGGGCCAGGGCAGCCTCCAGGCCTGGCCTGACCTCTGACCTGGGTCCCCATGCCTGCCTCTTCCCAGTGCTCCCCTTACACCGGTCTGCTGCCCTTTTCTCCACAGCTATAAATACCCCCCCTTCTCCTTCTTAGGAATCAAGCAATGCAACTTATCTCTCTGGTCAGGCACGGAGCTTGGGTCTCCATCCAGTGACCTCGGGCTGAATTGCCAAACCTTTGCTCAAGCTCCAGTCTCCTGTCTCCACAACAGGCAGAGCCCCTCCCCACCCTTTTCTCAGACCCTTGCTCCCCAACTGCCACAAGCCCCTCCTCAGGGAAGCCCCTGGATTCAGCCTGGATCTCTACAGGGGTCCTTGGGGTGGGCTCCGGGGCACTGAGCGCGTCCCCTATGAGTGGTGTCCCAGGGAGGGATTCTGCAGCTCTGACCCTGTGTCCCGGTGGCTCTTGGCCTGTAGGTATTTTCTGATCTCTTTCACCTTCCTGGGAGTTTGTGTGGCCTGGGGGGAACCTTTGGAAAGGCCCATTGAGCACAACAGGTTTGTGGGAGGGGACAGAAAAGCAGGTACTAGAATCTCACAAGCCCTGTCATCTCAGGCCTATGGCTGGAGTTGTCTCAGGGTCCCCCAGCCTGGCTCAGGCTCAGGCTCCGGCTCCGGCTCAGGGCCACCCTGCCCAGCTGCCTTCCCTCTCGCCCTATTTGAGGCCTCCCCATCTGTGGTTGTGGAGATGGAGCCCTTTTTTTCTGGGAAAGCCCTCAAATCCTGCTTCTTGGCCGTAAGGTCTTTAAGGTGATTTCACAGCAGCTGCGGGGCTTTCCTCCAATTTTTTTAGGCTGTGGGGATGGAGAATTCAGTTCTGGGTCTGGACTTCCTCTTCGCCCCAATGTATCCCATTTCCCTGGACTACAGGTCGCAATCTATAGCTTTTTGGCCTTCCGTTTGCAGTCTCCCACATGGCTCAGGGCTCAGCCCTCATGAACGCCCTTCAGAGGGCTCTTTACCTGCAAGAAAGACCGGGTGCCAGATGTGAGTCAGAGGTGAAGGTTCTGGGCTCCCTCGTTCATTTTGTTGCCATCCCTCCTCCTGTGGGTCTCCCCTGGTCTCTGTCCCCGCCCGCTCTCTAGCCTTGCCATCCTGGGAACTAAGCTGTCATCTCCTTAGGCCCCTGGCTCTTGGACCGTCCTCCCCTTCATGCTTGTTTTGGGTTCCAGAATGTTCTGATGTGTGTCCCCCAGACAACAGGGTCTCTGGCATTGGAGCCCTTAGCAGCGGTTTGCTCAGGGCTCATCTGTGTCCTCTATTCCTGCCTGGAGGGTTTTGTGACTTGATCTCCAGGGTTGAACCTCCAGGGGAGGTCGGGGGCTGCCTCTCTGGCCGGGGCTAGGCCCCCCTTCTCCTTCCCTAGCCTGGGGCCCCAGCCTGCTGTCTGTTTTTCTCTCTCCTTAATGCCAAGTCTGCCACACCCATTCCCGCCCAGCTCCCCTCTAAACTGGAAGCCCTGTCCTAAATCTCCTTTCTTGGGCTAAAATAGCCGTTACCTCATCTCTGACAGTCTGTCTTGGGTCCTCCTGGTTCCTGCCAAACGAAGCAAGATCATGTGTGAGGGAGCTTACAGCGATGGGGTGGAGACATGGGAAATTGAGGCCTCTCAACATCCTTGTTCTCAGTATTCTTGCCTGTCCTTTTTCTGACCTAATCCTCCAGTAACCTCCTCTCCCCCACTGTTTAGAAAGCCACCAGAATCTGTAATGGCCCAGGAGAGAAAACTCACCCATCTACCTCTTCCTCTTCTTGCTCTTGCGAACAATATTTCTGTCCTGCCCTGTATTTGCTAGGCACAATAGCTGTGAATTTATAAACTTGGGCCTAGGCTCTGTTGCAGAGAATAAAATTCTCTGTAGATCATTTCAGCAGGGAAAGGACTCACGAGAGGAAATCCAGAGGTATACAGAATTATTGGGAGGGCGGTAGACCCAGATTCGAACTCGTTCTTTCCAGACTGACTTTCAAAGTAACAGTGCAAACCTGGGCCACCTAGGAGTCTACTGTCCCTTGGTCCACTAGGAGGTCCCGGGCTGCTCGTACCAGGACCACAGCAGCTGAATGGATGCCACGGAAGTTGGTGACGGGCTGAGTGTCCCTTTACTAGGACAGGGAGAATTGTCGCAGAAGCAGAAGCATATCCTCCGCCTCATTGCCTCTTTCCACATCTCTCCAAAGAGTGATCTGCGGAACCAAAACCACTGACCCTCAGCTTGAAGAGGTCCTGGGCCGGTGGTTTATAGCTTTCTGGCCCCCATTGTGTCATCAGGCCCCATGCAGGAGGGTGGGCTAATCCCTCCCATCTATCGCCCAGAGTTGCATTGAATTCCCGTAGCAACACTGTGAAGTAGGTGCTTTAGTTGTTTTATGTTTTGGGGAACAGGATCAGAAATAGGAATTTTTGTGAGCTCGCACAGCTCATCAACAGCAGGCTGGGATGGAACCCCAGCCCACTTGGCTCCCAAACTTGGCTTGTTCTCCTAGATAACTTCTTTCAGACATCCCCTCAGGCCAAGGTCCAAAGGCCTGGGCCCAGGCAGGGCACTTTAGGACATCCCATGTGTAGGCTAGCAGAGAGACCAGCTTTGAAAGAGGCCCAGGGCCTGTGATCGTCCTGAGCCTTTGACATATGTGAAGATGGCCCAAGCCCATCAGACCCTGCATTCTAATTCCTGCTGTTAAAATCCTGGTCACTTCTGAGCTATCTGTTACAGGGTTTTCATTTAATGATGAAGTCCAGAAAATACGGGATGGGGGGAGCCTTCTCAGATCTTATGGGAGCATGGACGACCTGGGAGGACGGAGGTCAGGTCTTGCAATATTTTGATTAGGCCCCAGAGACAGGAGGGGAGGAGGCAGATGGGACCAGGGTCAAGAGGGGCGCTGCCCTGGGCCGTGCACATCAGAGGGTCTGCTCTCGCCCCTCCAGCCCCCCAGCTCCTCCCCACAGAATGATGAGTCTACAGCACAGACACTGTGTGCCTGGGGCACCCCCGCTTCTAGACCCTGCTGGAAATCCCTGGGATCCCAGTACTGTCTGCCCAGGTGGCTCTAAGCCTGCTTTCAGGGTCTATTCTCCAAAGGGCAGACTGTGCCCCCCGTGTGGGCACTCCTAGCAAGAGAATGGCCAAGGAGTAGCTGTGGAGGGAAGGTGTGGACAGAGCTTTGGATGTGTGGGTTAGGGAGCTATATGCATGCACGTGAGACCCCTTAAATTGTGGGATAGTGAAGAGGGTGAGAAGGGGGTACGCTGCAGGCTAGGAAACGGGGGCTTGCTTTCACTGGGCCACCACATTCAAAAGTCCAAGAATTTAAAATTCAGATCTGTAGTAGGTCATTATGAAGGTGTATTTGTCAGGGCAGGAGGATGTTGTCATGGTTCATTAGCTCGATTTAGAACTTTTTCTAGCCCTACAGTATCTGAGTTTCCCTTTTGTACTCTTGCTCAGGCCCTGCAAGTGCTAGGGGTGGGCTGGGGCTCAGGATTAACAAGTCAGATGGTGGGCGGTGGGCCCGCTGGCGAGAGGAAAAGCCTCTACAAATGGTGTTGGATGAGGACATAGTTTTGCTTTTTTATGTCTGGGCAAGAGCAGGGTGGGCTTGCAGCTGGTCACGGAGGAGGGCGTGACACGGCAAAGAGGGGCAGAAATGGGAGCAGGAGATAGAGGTAGGGGTGCGGGCTGGACTTTTGCCTCCTGGGGGAGGGAGGGGATGATGAAACTGGCTTCTGAGAGAGGGTGAAAGGGCAGGAAGGGGAGGGATGTCCCCAAATCAGTTTGCATTTGAGGTGTACCTTCCCGTTGCCTTTTCCAGCTAAATAAAAAGCCTGTTTTTCTTCTCTTCTGCTGCTCAGCAGGATTCCACAGCCCAGGTGCTTTTCCTAGTTTCTCATTCTGAGGGTCAACCCATGAGCCCTGCTCTGTGTGCCACCTGGGACACCAGAGCTGGCTGGCATCTGCAGAAGAGAAGCCTAAAGGAAGCACCGTCTCTGTCTCTTGGGAACCAAGAGATGCTGAGGCAAAACGGGGGTCCTTGG
The DNA here is from genome assembly GCF_057876585.1 of Rhinolophus sinicus. Classification (NCBI taxonomy): domain Eukaryota; kingdom Metazoa; phylum Chordata; class Mammalia; order Chiroptera; family Rhinolophidae; genus Rhinolophus; species Rhinolophus sinicus. The sequence continues at coordinate 11,318,113 of NC_142501.1, forward strand.
GCGCTGCACACAGGTGAGGGCCAGGTGTGGGTTGCTGCCAAGATGTGGCCAGCCCTCCCTTAACTATAAAGTTCCTTTTGCATTCCTCAGGTGAGGATTCAATGCTGCAGTGTAACCTAGTGCACAGTGGGGCCTTGTGTGGTCAGTCTCTGCGGTAGATGCAATTCCAGAAGCACAGACCAACCAGCAAAGAGCCGTGAAAGAGGAGGCCGCCTTTACTTAGCTCTCCCGAGGAACACCTTGAACACCTTGACTGTATTTAGCATTCACAACAATCCTGCTCTTATATAAGCCCCTTCTTTATTCTGCTTATTTGTCTCGTGCCCAGAGCCTGTTCAAGCATCCCCAGCCCTCCACTTCTCTGGTGTTGCTGCGGTCAGCAGCTCTGATCCCAGCATCTCCTTTTTTTTTTTTTTAAAGATTTTTTATTGGGGAAGGGGTACAGGACTTTATTGGGGAACAGTGTCTTTTTTCCAAGTCAAGTTGTTGTCCTTTCAATCTTAGTTGTGGAGGGTGCCATTCAGCTTCAAGTTGTTGTCCTTTCAGTCTTAGTTGTGGAGGGCACAGCTCAGCTCCAGGTCCAGTTGCCATTGCTAGTTGCAGGGGGCGCAGCCCACCATCCCTTGTGGGAGTCGAACCGGCAACCTTGTAGTTGAGAGGACGTATTCCAACCAACTGAGCCATCTGGGGGCTCAGCGGCAGCTCAGCTCAAGGTACCATGTTCAATCTTAGTTGCAGGGGGCGCTGCCCACCATCCCTTGTGGGACTCGAGGAATTGAACTGGCAACCTTGTGGTTGAGAGCCCACTGGCCCATGTGGGAATCGAACCGGCAGCCTTCGGCGTTAGGAGCATGGAGCTCTAACCACCTGAGCCACCGGGCTGGGCCCCACATCTCCCATTTTTGGTCCACGGTATCCCCCTTGCTTAACTCCTTCTGGCCTAAGGACCATCCTGGCTTGAGGACCTGAGGGTAGAAGTCTCCCTACCAGTGCCCCTTTGACCATGGCCAATCATCTTCCCACAGTCAATCCCTGAGGTGTCACTGTGACAGGCCTGATGAGGGCTGCTCTGGGAGTGGGGGTAGGGGGAGGAGGTGAGAGGTCCATGGCTCCTGCCCTGGAGAACCTCACTTAGGGACAAGTCACCTACTGTATGTCAGCGCTGTAGGCGCATCCCGTGCTAGACATTTAAACCTCACGACAACGCAATGAGGTAGGCATTAGGCCATTAGGTCTTTGCAGTGTGCCAGTGAGATAATTTCAGATATTTTGATCCCCAGTGTGCAGACCAGGGAACTGAGGCTCAACAACTGTTGATTAACATAGACAAGGCCAGACTCCCACAGCTCATGCCCTTGCCCCATGCCTGGATCCCCCTAATACCCATCAATAGATGGTATGTCCCAGGCCAGGCTATGTGCCAAGGGCTGGCCTGACTTTCAGGGCTGACTGCAAAGGGAAGGCCAGGTGCTGGGCCTTGGAGTGCTCATCTGAACTTGAGCCTCAGTTTCCACCTCTGTGAAATGGAGCTACACTTACCTTAATTAGCTGGAGGGAGGCATTGAATACCTGAGAGTTGAGGGGCACTCCTACCAGGGCCTGGCCTAAGGAGGCTGCCCAAGAATGTTTGCTGAATAAAGGAGGGTATGACAGTTGCGAACTCAGCAATGGAAGCATATACTTTGTCCAAAAGAAACAGACTCCCAGAGAGGGTGTGTTGGGGCAGCTACGAATGGGGCAGGGGAGGCAAAGAAACTTGGAGTGGGCATAAAAGGAAAGGGGAGGGTAGCAGGGGCAAGGTAAGGTGGGAGCTGGCAGCTGCTGGCCAAGGAGGCCAAGTGTGAGCACCCAGGAAGGCTCAGGCCCAGGCAGGGCAGAGCCTGGTGTGCTGAAGGTCAGTGTCAGATGTGCATTGTCCAGTCCTCTCTGAGGCCCAAATCTGGGAGTTCCCTCAACTCCTTCCTCTCCCTCCCAGCTGCAATGTCTGAGGTCGTGATGTCGTCCAGATTTCATCTTCAGTGGTTCTGAAGTTGATCCTCTCCTGTGCAGCTTTCATCGAGGCCTCACCTCTCTACGGTTCCTGCAATAGCTAGCGATAGGCGCGGTTGCACAGAAATGTCCATTCATTGCTTCTCTGTTGGAGGCACTCTCCAAAGTCCCTGGGCTCCAAATACCATCCATATGTTGATGACTCTCAGCTACATATCCAGCCCAGACACCCCCTGCTCCCCCCAAGCCTCCTGCTTCCTATGTGAGTGGCATGCTCAGCTGCTCCAGCCAACACCTCAGGTCGTCTTTCCTGAGCTCGCCTCACTCCCACATTTGATGCTGCATCACGTTTGTCCTACTGACTTCACCTTGAAACCCTGCTCGAATCTGACTGATCCTCTCCATGTATACCACTCCCCCTGTGGTCTAAGCTGCGTCACCCGCCCCCCCACTGCAGCAGCCTCCTAACTGGCCTCCCTGCCTCTGTTGTGAGCCCGTCACTCTCCCTGCAGCAGCCAGAGGGACCTTGGTGGGCATGCAGCTGGTTGTGCTCTCATCTGTTGAAATAATTTCACTGCCTTCTTCAGCCAGGCTGAGCCGGCCCGTCACCCAGTTATGTCTCTGGGCCTTTGCACCTGATGTTCTCTCTGCTGGGGGTTTCCGTTTCTCCCCTTTACCTTCCCTAAAAGAACCCTCATTTTGTTTAGGAGAGCCCTTCCCAGCAACACGCAGAACTGGATGTTGCCCCCACCCCAAGGCCCCGGGGCAAATCTGGATTGGGTTGAACAAATCATGGTGGTTCTCCCTCCCTTGCCAGTGATTGGTTTAGGAATGGACATGTGACCCAGTTCCAACCAAGGAGGGGAAACTTGTTAGTGGGCTTCGGGAAACGGTCTCAGTTTTCCTCTGGATGCCCTCGTTGTGTTTAATCGAGATACAGATACCTGCAGCCTTGTGGCCATGAGGGCCCTCGCTGAGCAAAGTTGACACACTGGGAAGACCAAGTGGAAGAAAACAAAGCCTGTATCTGAAGGACCAGTGGAGCTGTGGATTGCACTGGGCATGGACCTGGCTGCCTCTGCCTTCCCCTGTGAGATGATGTCTCTTTTGCTTGAACTTGAGTAGGAGTTTTGTGTTACTTACAATCGTATGCAGATAGACTCCATCAACATGTGACTCCGGGAAATTGTGGTAGATGTGGGCTCGCTGTCGGTTCACAGAGTGACAAAGCTGCTTCTGGAGCTGATGGCAGCATGGGCCACACTGATAGAGCATCGGGATCCAGGCTGGGGGAGGTGAGGTGGGTTCTTCTGTGCTGCCCAGACCCACCTGGAGAGGCTATGGTCAATTCAGGGTGATCATTCCTGGACGCTGGCTGACCCACTGGGGTCCACCTGCTGAGAAGAACACCATATGGAAGAGTCTGGAAAGCCTGTCACATAAGGGACAGGTGAGAAAATGGGGCTTTGTATCCTGGCACAGAGAAAGCTCAGGGGAGGTAGCATGAGTTACGTCAAGATGCGTGTGGGGCTGATGAATGGAAGAGAGACCAGCCATGTTTGTGCTGCTCCAGACGACGAAGAGGAAGTGAGTGACAATAAAACAATTTAGGGCAAACTTTAACTTTAGTGGGTATTGCTCTCACCTGGGTAACTTGGGGAAACCACATGGGCCCAGGCCCTCTCTTTCCGTGAGCTGGGATCTCTGAGTTCTTAGCACTCCAGGGGACTCGGAAGCACGCCAGCACTGGGCAACCCCTGGTACCGTGGAAGGAAGTCAACGTGGGGCTCCTCAGATGGGCCGGGTGCCGAGCTGGGCCCACCTCCGTGTCTCACATTCCATTTGGACACAAATCCTTAGCGTCAAGTATTGTTGTTACAGATGGTTTTGGGAAGTTCCCCAATAAGAAGCATCACTAAAAAAAAGAAAGGGATAATCAATGCAATGGAAAAAGGAGAATATGAAAGACAATTCTTAGGGGAAGAAATAAAAATGGCCAAGAAACCTACGCAAAGGGACTTCTTCAGTGTGGCAGAGATCATAAGCGGTCTCCAATATCCACCTTCCCTTTTTTCATAGGAGCAGAACCCTTGAGTTTTGGCTGGGCGCATGGTAATCCAGAGGAAAAACATTCCCCAGCCTCCCATCTAGGTGAGGCTATGTGCCCAAGTTTTGGCCAATGAGAAGTAGCAGATTCCAGGAACCATCATGAAAAGATGGCTGGTAGGTGTCCTTTGTCTCCTTTTCCTTTATCCCTTCTTCCCTCCTGTGACCGGGATACAAGACTTGATTGTTGGGGCTCCAGCAGCCATGTTGCACTATGAGGAGATCTTAGGCACAGAGATCACACACCTCAAAGTAACAAGAGAAGGAATCTGAAGCCCTTGAGGCCAGATGTGTTCCAGACGTTACGAAGGTAATTTGGTACATATGCCACATTCTGTGCTCTTCTCCCATAGAGCCTGGGGGTACCTCATGCTGCAGGCTCTTTGGGGTCTTCAGCCCACCTCTGATTTCAGCCTCATGTAGACAATGTCCCACGTCAGCTGCAGCTGGCAAGTTGCCCTCAGGGTAACCCTTAACTTGTAGGGCCCAGGGGCAGCTGGGTAGATGTTCAGCAGCCCCGAGTCCTCCAGGAGAGCACTACAGGCTTCTCACACGGTCCCAGAGGAGCTGACGTTCCCCCTCATTGCCCCATCATCCTTTGCTGTGACCTTGACAGTAACTCTGGTTTTGGTTTTTCCAAACTATTCCTGTCTCGCTTTTGCCAGTCCCCGCCTCCTCCTTCCTGCCATCACCTTCCGAATAAACCACCAGCACCCAAATCCTGTCTCTGGCTCTGCTTTTGGGGAGCTCAGCCCAAGACAACATCCTAATGAAACACATTAACGTTTCTCTCGCAAGCAGCATACATATTCACAATAAGTGAGATAAACAGAGACTCTAAATAGCCTCACATCAGTTTGGGTCAGGTTTGCTGTCAAACAGGTAAAGAAAAGGGGTTTGGTGTTCCGAGCATTTGGATTTCATGGCTGTGGATAAGGGACTGGCCTGTACTCACCCGGTGCACAGAGGTGCACTTTCTCATGCTTGGTTCAGTCAGTGTGACTGGAGAATATCCTGCTGCCACAGACTGTTCCCGGAAGTCCCCAAGGCCACAGCAGTGACCAGGACATTGAGGCCCTGCCTTCAAGGAGCTGACATCCAAGTGGGAAGAGACAGTTGATAAACATAGGTATATAAGGTGATTTGGCCTCTGGCAACACTGGGGGGGGGGGTGAGATCCCAGGGTGGGGGGAGATAAGGCCGCATTCCATGGGGTGCTTGGGGGGTGGCCCATCTGTGGTAGCAATGTCTGAGCAGGGACCTGACTAACTAGAAGGATCCCAGGACACTGATCCAGGCACAGGGAACAGCAGATGCAAAGGCCCTCAGGCTGGGTGAAGTTGTGAAGTTTGACCTGTTTCAGGAGGGGTGAGGAGGCCACAGGGGGAGGCACAAGGTCTGGCAGGGAGATGGGAGCCAGGACTAGGTTAATAAGGGTTTCTAGTTTCTAAGGACAGAGGGGTTTACTGATGAGCTTCAAGGAGTGGGGCTGTGGTTTCCACCATCTGCTTGTCCATAAGGAAGTGGATGTGAGCATTAGTGGCAACAGGGAAAATTCAGAATCAGCGGAGTGGTGTTTGCTGCCCACCCAGCACCCATGCCAGCCCCAACGGTATCCATGCCCCCACATAACAGGTGCTCCAGGGAATGAGAGCTCCTGATTGGTCTAAGGGTAACCACGCCCCTGCCAGTGATAGGTCGGGAGTAAGCATGTGACAGTCCTGGCCAATGAAATATCAGGGAAAGTCGGGGAGAGGGGGCTCTGTTGGGAGTCCTTGGACACAGCTGGCACGGGGCTGACACCTGAGATGAGGGCTGAGCAGAAGGAGGGAAGAGTCTGGAACCCAAAGCTCGTGCCACGCCTCCTGCCGCGCAGAACTGGGAAGGTGCTTGTGGTCCACTCCAGACTGAGCAGGGGTTTCAGTCACTTGCAGCATAAAACCGCCAGGGGGACAACAAGCAAAATGGCCATCAGAAGGGAAGTCGTGACAAGTCAGAGCACGGCCATACTATGGAATTGCCCAGAGCCATTGCACAGAATAAAGAGCGAGTGGCCTTGTGCCCTGAGTGGGAACCAGCTGCAAGAGATACTGTTGGTTCTCAACTCGGGATGATTTTGTCACCCAGGTAGATTGCCAGATTAAGCAAATAAAAATGCAGGACACCTGGGTAAATGAATTTCAGATAAACAGCAGACAATTTTTAAAGTAAAAAATGCCCCAGATAGTGCATATTAACCAGATGTCCTGTATTTTATCTAGCAATGTCTGGAAATATTTCCGGTTGTCACTACTGGGGGGAATGACCCTAGTAGGTAGAGGCAGGGATGCTGCTAAACACCGTGCAGTGCAGAAGACAGTCCCCCCACAAAGATTGATCCAGCCTAAAATGTCAATAGTGCCAAAGTTGAGAATCTCTGTATTAGATGAAAGACAACAACCCGGTAAGATATGGCAGAATCCTATTTGTATTAAAAAGAAAATCCAATTAGCTGTGCAATTGCATAGAAGAAAGTCACACTCTAAAGTCACGTGGGATGGGGAGTGGATATCCTTCTTACTCTAAATACTTCTGCAATGTTTTATTATATTTTTAAGTTACTATATAGCTACACACACACACACACACACACACACACACACACACACATACGCAAAATACACAGAACAAAAGGGTGGATTTTTCACAAAGTGAACACACCCATGACAGCACCGGAGGAGGACTCAGAACACGACCAGCGCTCCACGGGGGGCCCCTCGTGCCCCTTCCGGTCTCCGGCTGCCTCCCAAGGATGATGGCTCTCCTGACTTCTGACCTGTTTTGAACTTCTTACAAACGGAAGGGATTGCGCAGTATGTATTCATTTGTGTCTGGCTTCTTTCCCTGAGCAGTGTGTCTGTGAGTCATTCATGTTGAGTGGTAACAGTAGTTTGCTCTCATTGCCGTTAAATATACCACCGTTTACTCATTCATTCTGCCCCTGATGGACATTTGAGTTGTGTCTAGTCTGGCACTATGATGAATAAAGCTGATATGAACATTCTTTCACAAGTCTTCTGGTGGGCATATGTACTCATTCCTGTCGGGTATGTACCTAGGAACAGACACTTTCATCATAGGGTGTGTGTGAGTTCAGCTTTGCCAGATATGACCAGAGAGTGTCCCAAGTGCTTGCACCAATTCACACCCCCTCCTCCCCCAACTATATATGAAAGTTCTGGTTGTGGAGAATCTTCACCAACTCTTGACATGTCCTAGCAATTTCATTTTAGTCCCTCTGGTGGGTGTATAAATTGGAAATGCCTGTGATTTTTCATTTGCATTTCCCTGATAATGAAGCTGAGTACTTTTTCATATCTTTATTGACCCTTTTGGATGGCCTCTTCTGTGAAATGCCTACTCAAGTCGTTTGTCCATTTTTCTCTTAAGGTTATCTCCTTTTCTCTCATTGGTTTGTAACTGAGTCCTGTTTGCAAATATCTTCCCCACTGAGCAGCTTGCCTTTACCTTTACTTACAGTGCTGCATCCTTTTCTGGACCCCGCCATGACCCTGGCTCAGGTAATAGAAGGGGGACTTCAGTACAGTGATTCAAGGCAGAAAACGTACCAGACAGTCTTAGCATAATAAGGTGCAGGACGGAGAACAGCCAGAGGTTAATCTTTGCACCGTGAAAGGTCTGGTTGTCTTTTATAAGTGGCATTGTTGGACTAGACCCAGTGAGGGGCTCTGCTCTTCCCCTTCCCTGAGAACCGGAGGCCCCCCCTGCCTCATGGGGACAGTCACAGACTTGGATAAAGCTGAGAAGGATTGACAGCCCATGCTGAAGGCTGGATGCAAGATGAGACAGAGTGGAGAGAAGTAATAAACAAGAACCAAGGTACGGAGTGGAGGGCAAAGGAAGTATGCAGGGGGTGAGGGTCCCAGGAAAGTGCTTCCTGCTCTCACGGGACAAATCCAATAGACCTCACCTCATGGGCACTCTATTTGTCAGAACCACTTCCCTCCATGCTGCCACCACGCCCGGGCCACCAGTGTCTCTTGCCTGTATCACTGGCCTCCCAGCTTCTATTCTTGCCAACCCATCCTTAACCACCCATTCTGTGCCAGCAGCCAGAGTATCGAGATCATTTTAAATGAACAATAGAACACATTTCTCTTGGCCTTAAACCTTCACGACTGTTTGCTGCACTTAGAATGCATCATCAACAACTTCCGGGGTTAACCAGGCAAGACACGGTCTGACTCAGACAATTATCTCCTACCGCCCTTCTGCTCCAGCCGTACTGGTTCCCTGTTCCTCAGACAACCATGTGTTCCAGCCGCAGGACCTTTGCATATGCTGACCCTTCCATCTAGAAGAATATGCCCCAAACCTTTCCACACTGGCTTCTTCTCATTTGGGCCCCATCTCAGTGTCACCTCTCCTGAGGTGTCTTTCCAAAGCCCTTAAATGTGGCCCTACCCGGAGTCATTATCTGCTCTCTCTGTTTTATTTCCTTCCTAACGCAGGTCACTCTGAAATGATCTACTTTTCTACTTATTTGTTTGTAGACTGTGAGACAAGAGGACTTGTTTGTCAGGTCCCTTGCTGTGTCCCCAGAGTCCCAGCATGTACCTGGCACACTGTTGGGACTTGGTAATGATTCTTTCCTGAAGTTTGCTGGAATCTGGACTGACAGGAGGTCCTCTGGGATCCTATGTAGGCTCTGCCAGCTGAGGGAATATGTGTTCTGTGCAGGATGCTAAGCGGCTACTTGGGGTTTATTACCTGGGTAATTAAAAAATGATTATAAAAAGTAATAATTACAAAAGAAAACGATTGAGCTGGGTGAACCCTCAGTGTCCTTGAGCCTTGCTAACTTAGGACATCTACCAGGTCTGAGCTCTTGAGACGGGTTGGATTTTGATGGGAGCAGGTAGGACACAGGGGAAGGGCATCTTTCAGTTCCAGTGGGAGGCACCCTGTTGGGCTGCCTGGGAAGAGGCAGGGGTGGGGTTTGGGTTACCTAAGTACCCACCAGCCTGATGGCTGCCAGCTCAGAGTCAGGGAGCCCACAGACCCCAGGAATAGGAATGATATCTGCTCAGGGGCCAGGCAAGAACAAAGATGAATGAGGCAGCCTCAGTGACAGAGGGAGTGACAGCGTCTATGAAGAAATGGAACTCTGTGCCTGGCCCAAAACCATTGGTAGTAAAAACAAAAACAAAAAAAATGAGGCCAGCCACAAGAGTAGGTATGGAGCGAACCGATGACAGCCTGTTGCTGTGGATGAAAAACTGAAAGATCTGGAGACCACTCAGCCTGAGCCGGAAGGGCTCTGAGGTGGAGCCTTATTTTACAGATGGGCAAACTGAGGCCCAGAGAGGGGGACTGGCCAGGACAGAGGTCTCTGGACTACCAGCCCAGTGCCTTATTTTCCAAGCTTTGAATTCTGCGGACAGCCAGAGCTCAAGGGAGGGGATAGTGGGGCATGGTGGTGGAAACTTGTTTGCTCCCACTGGAGAAGTGAGGGGGGCCTGCAGGCCTGGGAGAAGGGGGAGGAGCAAGGGGAATGGGATCATCCTTAGCGCCCAGCCCTGCAACACAGGGAGAGGTGAGGGAGGAGGAGGGCAGGGCTGGGGCATTAGGATTCTAGGCAGCTCCAGACACCCAATTTTCCAGCTGGGTGCCCTAGCAGGCTCTCTGAGCATCCTGCTAGAGCCGGTCTAATTGACAGGGAGAGAGGTGGCTGCTGGGGGTGGGGCAGCGGTGGGAGAGAAAAGAGGGTGGAGAGGGACAGAGAAGGAGGGGGAAGAGAGAGGAGGAGGAGGGAGGGAAGAGAGAGGAGGAGGAGGATAAAGGTAGGAAGGAGGGGGAGAGGAAGAAGCTAGGTCCCTTAGGGAAGGCAGGTGGACTCTGACACTGGTGGGAGGAGGGTTTGCAGGATGATGCAGCTGGAAGGGAATGGAGAGAAATGCCACCCCCTGGTTTAAGAGAGGAGCCCCAGAGAGAAGAAGCACTTACCTGGGGTCATGCAGCCAACAGGAGGCAGAGACGGGATGAGCCTTCAGACTCTCAGGCACAGGAGGGAGATAGAATCCTGAGGGGAAGGGAAGGGGGCTTCTGGGGCGATTGGAGGTGGGGTGGCCCCAACCTCCTCCCTGGGCCATGCGAAAGTGCTTGGGTACCGTCTGCCTGCTGCCTGCCTCCCTGCAAGCCCTTTCCACCTGCAGCGGCAGAGTGTTGTGGAGCACAGATAATTGGCACTTGTGACACTGTGGGTACATGGCTGGCTGGGGGCCAGAGCCGCCCCCGCCCCCCCCCCCACGGCGCTGATTGGAATCATTAGCACTAATGGCAGGAATGGGGGCTCTGTTATCACACACCGCACTCAGCCTCGCTGGGGAACCATCTCAGGGAGGGGCGAGGGAAGTAGGGAGGAGAAGGGCAGCCCGGCCCCTCCGGCCCCCAAGGGCACCTGGGTCGGCCTCACCCCGCTCCTCAGCAGTGTTGGGTCAAGAGTGGGCATGTGCTCAGCCAGCTGGGCCCAGAGTGTCCACCTTCCCCTCAGACCCCAAGGGAGGCCACCTGTAGCCACCCAGCACCTGTTGCTCGCTGAGCTGCACTCCGGGTGCCAGGAGGGGTTTTCTTTAGGCTGCAGGAGTTTATAGGAACTAAAGGTAATCTTTCCCTTGGGCTCCTGCTTTTTACATGGTTCTGTTACTTGGCTCCTTCTAGACAAACTCAGTCCACATGGGGCTTCTCCTTGGACTTGCTCCTGGGGCCCTGTCTAGGTCCACGGGCTCTGGCTCATGGAGATCAGCTGGGCAGTGTCCCCTGGCAGGATTAGGGTGTCACAGGGTTGGTGCCACCTAGCCTTCCCTGTCCCTGTGTTCTTCCTGAGATAGCTTTCTCTGTGCCCCTGCACCCCACTCTGCCCAGGAAGCCCCCACACCAGGAACACAGTAGACTGCCAGGTGCTGCACACGCCACCTCCTTGGGCAGAGCTGGGGGCTCCTCCTCTCCCCCTTGGATCCCAGAACCCACCGAGGCTCCTCTCCTGGGCAGGGGCCCTGCCACCACTGAACTGGCAATAGCCCTTCCTCCCCCACCAAACCCTACCGATCGCAGAATCTCCTTCCTCTCAGTGCTGCTCCTTGCTGACACAAGTCTCAGATTTTTATTTAGAAACTCAAAAGCTGAGCCTTAACTCCTGTGGACACAGCCAAGCCTTGAAGGCAGTGAGCCTGGAATGTTCTGAGCTGGAGGAAGCAGGCAGTATAAGACGGCTGTGGTGAGAGTGGGGTGTGAGCACAGCGCAGGATGCCGTGTGTGCCCTGCAGGGCCCCACATGTGCTGGTACCCCCCAAATAAGTGGTGGTTCACAGATAGATGAGGAAACCAGGAGGAGGGAGGGTCCAGGAAGGGGGTCCCCATGCTGGGGCTCACCCTGTGCTGAGCTGGGAGTCGAGTGTGTGGGTCTAAGATGGAGTTAAGGCTGGAGGTGGGCGGGGCCCCTGGGGGCTTCTCAGGAACCTCTAAGCATCCTTGAGCAGAAGTAGGCCGGTCGACCAAACTGGGGCAGGGGCAGGGAATCTGGGCCGAGGGCCTGGCTGGTCCCTGGGGCTGTGCCTCGTGCGCTGGCGACTCCATTGCTGCCCGTCCCTGCCGGGGGAGTCCAAGGCAGGGCCGCCTGTCCACCCATTGGTCAGTCCCCGCCCTTCATACTGCATAGCCCCTTGCAGACCCCTGGCTCCATCATGAGGGGACTGAGGCTCAAAGAGGTGACAGCCCATCTCTGACCCCAGGGCAGCTCCGTGGTGGGGCTGGGATCTGTGCCCAGGCCTCTTTGGGTTAGGGTTGGGCCTTTTCCAGGCCATCACATGCTGTGGGGGAGCCAGAGATCCTGGACTCCTTGATCTTGTGCCGGCCTCAGCCTCCTCCCTTGCTCTGTCTCGTCTCATGAAGCCTTTCATCCCTTCCCCCTTCAGCACAGGGCCCCATGTCCCCTCACCCCATCCCCGTGCCTGTCTCTGCTGAGTGTGGAAGGCCCTAGTTAGGACATATGAAGTAGGCTGTGTTCTCCCTCTCTGTGTGCAAAGACAGGCCCGATGGCTGAAGGCAAGGATATTGGAAAGGGCGTTTGGATATCAGAGGGGTTGACTAGATGGAATTTAGGGTCTCCTCTGGCCCCAGATCCAAGGAATTTGGGGGCTCCTGACTTAGAGTTTCGGATATTATACCTTTCCCAGGGGAATCTGCATTTTCAGAGAGAGATAATGTTGGAAATCTTCCAGATACGAAAGAATGGATTGATAATGGGAAGGCGGGGGCCCTGTGACTAGCCTGTGTGTGTCTTTGTGTGTGTGTGTGTGTGTGTGTGTGTGTGTGTGTGTGTGTGTGTACTGCACCTACCAGCTGTGCAAACTTGGGTGAATCCCTCAGCCTCTCTGAGCTCATCCACAACATGGAGGCTACCGTCCCAGGCCCAGGGGCAGCTGGGCAGATGTGCTTCAGCAGCAGGAGATGAGGGTTATTCTGTCCATGGCTGTGTTTGCGATCTTTGTCCAGCCAGGCAGTAGGGAGCCCGTGATGGTTAATGACTGAGGCAGTGAGGGCTGATTACGAATCCCTGGAGCTTCAGATCTGGAATGGACGATTGGAACAGGCCTGGAAGCCATGCCTTCCCAGAAATAATGAAGGTAAGGTTGGACCCAGAGCAGGGTGCGCTGGGGTGTTGGGGGCTGGAGGCAGGGAGAGCTGGGGGTTAATGTCGTCCAGCTGTGCCCCCTCCCTACGCTACTGAGGGGGCTGCTGGGAGGTGGCTGGGGATACCTGAGGGGTGGGTACAGGCTGTTCACTGAGTGGCGGCTATGTGTATGTGTGCATAAGTGCACACATGTATGTGTATCATGTATGTGCGTGACAGTGTGTCTGGTGTGTGTGTGTGTGTGTGTGTGTGCACATGTGGTGTGTGTGCATGTGATGTGTACGTGTGTGTATGGAATCTGTGCCTTCCTGTGTACACCTGTGTTCTGCCGCCACAGAGAGGAATGCACACAGGCCGCCCAGTCTCTGGCCAAGGGCAGAGGAATTCTTTATTTCCATGGCCTTGCACAGTGATTACGTCTCCAAACTTTTCCTTAACCATCATTTCTTCAAAATGAAAAACCAAATTGCATCTCCAAGCAGCTTGAAAATCGATTTCTTTCAAAATGAACTTTTGGAGAAACGATTCCAAAGAGAAATCAGAGGAGAAAGGTGGGAGGGGTGCGGGGTGGGGACAGAGCAGCTTCCAGGGCCTCCAAGGGCCTGAAAGAGGTGAGGAGGGGTGGGGCAGGGGTGGAGAGTGGGCAGGTGGTGCAGTGCCAGAGGGCACTCTGGGCCCCTGGCTGGGGCAGTCCCTGCTCCCAGCCTCAGCCAGGGCACCCCCACTCCCCGTGGGCCCTCAGTTAGAGCCCTACCCAGGGGCCTGGTGTGGGAGACTCTGGGAAGTGCCCACTTCATGCCCAGGCTGGAGGTCTTCTGGGGCAAAAGGGGTCTCAACACTACATTCAGAAATAATGGTGGCTGCCAAGTTGTCATTTAATTCTAATATCATTTCTGGATCGGCTCTGTCGTCCCATTTTAATGACAAACAAAACAAAGCCTAGCCAGGGAGGTAAGTGGGTTTCTTTGAGGAAGTCAGGATGAGGGTTCCGGTTAGGACAGGCTTAGCACTGCACCTCCCTGCCATGTAAGAGTCACAGCCAAGCCCAGGACAAAAGGAAGGACTGGATAGCCCTTCACAGGGGAAGAGGGGTGAGCTTCAGGGTTTGCTGAGCACCTACTGGGAGCCAGGACTTTGGCATTTATCAGTCCATTTCACACATAACTGACACATAGGCTCAGAGAGGTGGAGCACCTTACCTGAGGTCCCAGACAGGGAGAGGACCCAGATCAGCCTGGGTCCAAAGCTTGTCTACCGTCCAGTCACCACACAGAGCGTGAGGGGAGGGCTTTCTGGAGGAGGTGACTTCTGAGGATGATGGGGAAGGAGTAGTGGAGAGGGTGCTCCCTGCCGAGGCACCAGGATGAGGACCAGGCGAGGCAGGCAGCCTGTCTGAGGGCAGCAGAGGTGGGCTCTGAGCAGAATTTCCTAGGGTGTGATAAGGGGTACCCTGATCCCAAGCCTTGTCTGTTAGCTCCCAGGGCATTGTCCACCTGGCCTCTGAGAGTGGGCAGCGCCAGGGGCTTTAGTGGCGAGCTTAGCGCTCCTGGGTGAGTGGTGTATGTGTGTGTAGATTTATGTGTGTTTGATGTATCTGCAGGATTGTGTGTGTGTGCGCGGTGGTGATGGGTGTGGACACTGCAGCCAGCTCAGTGTAGGAAGGTGCCTGCCACTCGGGGTGGGAAGAGGGTGGTGGGCCCTTGTGACTGGGCCATGGGAAAGATGGTGGCTGTGCCACTGCAAGGTAGGAGCCCAGTGTGGCTCTCACAGCCCCTGGTCCTCTCAGCAATGCTCAGCCCTCCACCTTCCCCCCACTGCTCTGCCTCACTCCCTATTTGACAGGCCTCGGAGACCCAGAAACATGCTGCAAGAAAGGGCTAGAGGTGGGGGTGGCTGGGGGGAGGAGGGTTGGGGAGATCTGGAGGGATCTGGAGAGGGCTGAGTAGCTGGAAGGGTGTGGGGGTGGGAGACTCAGAAAGATGGGGACTAGGGAGACAGAGGGCCCTGAGGATGTGCAAGGGGGTTCTGGCTAGAGGAGACGGGGGAAGGAGTTGAGGGCCTGGAAGGGGCTGGGGGGTGGGAGAGGGTGCGTGGCTTGAGGTCAGTGGGAGAGGCTGAGCAGGCTGGGGGGCCATGGAGCTTTCTGAGCCACGATGAAAAGTGCCAGCGAGGCTGCTGTCTGCCGCCTCTCCTCCCTCACTGCTTGGCAGCTGGGATTTTGATCATCTTCACAGCACTGAGCAGCGGGAGAACTGGGGAGGGGGCACGCTGGGTTAGTAGCAGTGCGGGAAGCTCGCCAAGGTGGAGGTGGAGGAGGCAGGAAACACAGACCGTGAGCCTTGGGGGCTGAGAGAGAGACAGAATCTCAGACTGGAGGCGGCCTGGTGGGGGCGAGGCGGGGGCGGGGGGCAGGCTTGTCCTCTCAGCAGATCAAGAAATGGGCCGGTGTGCTGCCCAGTGTCCCTGAGGAAACTGAAGCTCAGGGTGGGCAGGTTGTCCCCAAATCATCTAGTGAGAGCTGGGATTACAAAGCCCATGGTTTTGTAGGGGGAAGGGGAGGAAGGGGTGCGTGGTCTAGACCTTGGGCTGGGGACTTCCACCTGCCTTACATGTCTTTATTCCTGGGGATGCCTGGCAGGAGCCCTCAGTCTGGTCTCTACCCTGTGAGGCCTCAATGTGTGTCCTTAGCAAGTCACTGCCCCTCTGTGGGCCTCAGTTTCTCTGTCTGAGAAATGGAGGAGGCCTCAGACTAGACCATCTGCCATATTTCTTACAGCTTTTGTGACTTGAACCCCAAGAGACCCACCTTGCCAGCATTAATGGGGTGCTGAGTGGGCATAGCTAAGCTCTTTACCCAGGACTGTCCCTTAGCTGTTGTGGGACCTTGGGCAGCTCTGTGCCTCAGTTTCCCCCCACTCCAACAGGGGCTTGAAAGGGATGTGTCTGCCCAGGCCTGGCATAGAGTAGCCATATGAATGTGGCTTCCTTACCCTTCCCTCTCCTTCCACCCCTCCCTGCCCTACATCCAGCTCCTCCATCTCTTGAAGCCTCTGCAGGCTGGCTCTGATGAAAGGTTCATTTTCCTTTCATTGTGCAGGTGACAAATTCTGCCGCCAATAATCACTTGTGAAAAATCAACAGTGAAGCCCAGAGGCTCCCAGGCCTCTGGAGAAATTTGAGTGGATTTCCGGAGGAGCAGGGTGGAAAAAACCCAGGGGCAGCTGTGGGATCTGGAGGGAGAAGGCCAAAGAAGGACAGCCACACTCCACGTGCGCCTGCCTGGACTGGGCTAGCCCTGCAGGGGAGGGACCCTGCCCTTCTCATCAGACAGGTTGGCCCCGTCTTCTCCCTGTCCTCTCCTTATCCCTAAGGAGACAGGGGTGGCCCTCTAGGCAGGGGAAAGGCCTGAGTAAACTAGGATGGTATGATTGGCTTGCTCCCAGGATATTGGGGAGTCAGGCCTGGCTAGGGGGTTGGGGAGAGACAGGGGATGGGAGGGGAAGACAGAAGGCAGGTGAGTCCTGTTCTGAAGGGTCTGAAAGCCTGGGAGAAGTTTGGCTCATTTGGAGGACACTAAAGAGCCACGGAAGGTTTTGGAGCAGAAGACGGAAGTGAAGAAAGCTCTGTTTCACCCGTCTCCTCTGCACTTTTTAGGATGGGGGCCTTCAAGGGAAGACTTAGCCTCTAAAGACCCAAGCCTCCTCTCCCGGGGGAGGGTTAGGGAGGCAGAAGGAGGGAGGCTAGGGGTGGCACCTACCTAACAGATGGAGCGCCACCCTTTTGCCAGGCTCTCAGGGCTCCCTACTGGGTGATGCAAGTGGTAAGTGGCTGAACTTGGCTTTGAGCCTAGGTCTGACTACAGAGCCCTGGCAGGAAGGGGATCTTGGCTGTGATCTGTCTGTAGGAGGAATTCCCCTAAATGGCCTCATTTGTGCCGCTTCCTCCCTCGGCCCATTGTACAGATGAGGAAACTAAGATTTAGAATTGTCAAGGGTTAGAAGTCACCAAGGAAACCAGTATTTCTGATACTTTATGAATAGATGAGAGTCAGGATTTGAATCCTCTGTTTGGACTCCAGAATCAGTGCTCTCCCGATGGTACCAAAGAGCTTTCTCTGAGCTGCTGCTGGTGTCAGATAGCATGAAAGACCCAGAACCAGAACCATCTGGGAAACGTTCAACCATTTTTGGAAACAGCACAGAGAGGGAAAGTGACTTGTCCGAGGCCACACAGTAGCAGAGAAGGGACAAAGACCCCGGTCTTCAGACTTTTCCCCCAAATCTGGGCCCAAGCTAAGGGGCACCATGGACTCAGCCCTGAGCTAGGAGGGAAGGGCAGGCGCTGCCCAGCTGTGGTGAGTTCTCCCTGCCTCTGAAGCTGGGTGGGCAGGGAGGGAAGGAGGGCAAGTGCCATGGCAACCAGCCATGATGATGGGGCAGCAAGCTGCAAAGTGGACAGCAATGGAGCAGGATACTGAGCCCCCTTCAGCTCCTGGGGAACCCCCAACCACAGCCAGAGCACTCAGAGGCAGGCCTGGCCCCTTCAAGACCACCTCCATCCTCTCCTGGCAGCGACGTCGATCCACTCAGCACCTACTTTCCATTTATATCGCTGCCCCCACGGCTGGTGGTGATGACACTGGATCGCTGCTCTCCTGATCCTTCTCACTCTGTCCCTCTTTCCACTTCTCTCTGTCCTTCCGTTTCTCCCTGGCTATCTCCATCTGTCCTTGTCTCTCTCAGATTTGAGCTTCAGACAGTTGTGGTTTCAAAGTCCCAGCCCAGCTGTGACCTTCATGGAGCCATGTCCATTGCCTTGCCCAGGCCTCATTTCTCTCTGTCCGATGGGGTAGTACCCATGGTGCCGGCCTCTCAAGGTTTACCTGTCTACGAGAGCCCCTGAGCATTCAACAGGTGCTCACTCAGAGGTAGCTGCCACACGGAGATGGGGATTTGTGATAGAAATCGTTGGCTTCCCGGTGCCTCCCACCCACCTACACCACCTTCTTTCTGGCTCTCCATCACAGAGCAGGAGGCCCGGCAAGCACCCCACTCTGCTATTTCTCCTCCAGAGCCTCCCAGGAGGTTGACAGCAGGTTCTCGAAGGGATATTTGGCTTTGTTGGAGTCTCCTCTGCCCACTTCTTCTCTGTGAGAATATTCTCAGGGTGGTTGCTGTGGAGAAGGGAAGGAGGGGACACCTGAGAGATTTGCTGACTAAGCGGGATACTTAGGAATGGGAGGGGGCCGGGTTCCAGCAGGACTTGGAGCAGGCAGTGCCTGTTTCCAAATCAGCTCCCAGGCGCTGGTCTGGGTTTACATGTAGCAGAAGAGGCTCGGGAGTGGGGTCACAGGTTCCACCTACCCTAGCCCAGGTTATTTGACTGTGGGGTTTCCCTGAGCCTGTTGGGGTCTCAGTGTTCTCCCCTGGAAAATGGGCCTGCTGATCCATGCCCTGCCCCCAGAAGAAGGGACAGAACTTTGCCAAGCTGCAGACGGAGGTGCAGACCAGGCGATGAAGTGACTGCTGGGTGATAGAGTTGGCTGGCAGAGACCCCAGCACCTCTTTCTCTGGCTCTTCACTGGGTCCTCGGGCTCCTCCTGCTCTCTCCCCTGCCCTGAGCTCAGGGCCAGCCCCAGGCCCTAGCAGGAAGGCAGGGCTCCCACCAGCCCTAACACTACCATGGCCCGACACAGACCCTCAGCTTGTGTTTCCACACCCTTCCCTGGTATGAGCCCCAGCCAGCCCTGTGGGATGGGGCTAAACCCCCTTTTTTGTATTTAAAAAAATTATAGTAAAATATGTATAACATAAATTGACCATCTTAACCATTTTAAGTGCATAGTCTGTGGCACTAAGCACATTCATAATGTTGCGTGATCATTATCATCACCCATCTCCAGAACTTTTCATCTGCCAGACAGGAGCTCTGTCCCCGTGAGACACAAACTCCCCATTCCTTCAGCCCCTGGAAACCGGGATTCTACTTTCTGTATGAATTTGCCTATTCTACATACTTCATGTAAGTGGAATTAGAGACTATTTGTCCTCTTGTGTCTGGCTTATTGGGCTCAGCATAATCAGATGACGTCTTTTAACAGATGAGTAAACTGAGGCACAGAGAGACCATGGGGCTCCCCCAAGCTTGTCCTATGCCATATCCTTTCCACCTCCTCTTTCCTGTTCCCTACATCCCTGTGAGTGTCTCAGTTCGCTGGTCACTCCTCCATTTCACCGAGGAAGAGAAAGCTACGAGGTCCGAGGCCCCAAGGGCGTAAGAACCCCTGAGTTGAGAGACTCCCAGTACAGTGCTCACACATCAGGGGAGTCACCTACCTCTGCCAGAGAGGGCCCAGGGGCTGGGTCAGTCCCACGGTGGGAATGCGTCAGGGACCACCACGCTCCTTGGCAGGTCCCAGTATCTTTTCCAAGGCTAAGCTGGATGACCAGACCCTGCGGTTGCCTCAGGCTGTACTGACATTACTTCTCCCTGGGGCTTTCCGGGTAAAGGAGGGGACAGGCTAGCAGAGCAACATGGCCTGAGGGTCCGCCTTGAGCAAAGCAGAGTCTGATCTGGGCTGTGGCCTCCAGGTGACCCTCACTGCCTACACAGCCCCCCATCTCCCTTCCCCCTCAAGTTTCCCAGGCTCTGTGTATGTGTGTTTGAAGAGGGTCAGGGTGGCTGGCAAGTGTTTAGGAACTGGGAAACCTATTTATTATGCTCTCAGTGTGAGCTGGGGGACATAAGCAAGTCAGATATCTGGTGAGGGAAGGGGAGATGCAAAGATTTCTCCAGCTCCCACTCAGCTTCTTAATCTAACTTAATGCCTTTTGTGATCTGGCTCATCTGTGTCTGTCTATGAATCCTGCTATCCAATGACCCTTCCACAGATTCATTCACGCATTCATTCCTTCAACAAGTATCGACTGAGGATGACTATGCCAAGCAGTGTCAGATGCTGGGGTCATGGCCACAGCTGCGCAGAAGGCAAATGTGCCCTACTCACCTGGAGTTCTTGAGCTTGTGGCCCAAACAGTAAGAGCCAACATTAAGCAAATCCTCGGACGATGTGCAACCTGAGGCAGTGCCCAGGGCTTTGAGGGGAAAGTCAGGGCGTTGTGAGGGACTAAGAAGCAAGCTGGATTAAGACGGGGCGATGACGGAGGCCTTCCTTAAGAGGCTGCTGAGCAGAGCGGTGGATGGATGAGCCAAGCAAAGAACTTCGGGAAGCGTCTCCACAGAGGAAATAGCATGTGACATGGCCCAGAGGTGCAAATGATGTTGGTGAGATTGGGAAACCTAGAGGAAGTGAGGGAGCAGCAGCCATATAGAGTGAGAGTGGGGTCAAATGGGCTGAGGCCTGGACACTCAGGACTCACCACAGGGGACTCGTGTACGGGAGATTAGGAGAGTTAGAAGGGGACATGGAGGAGAGATTCCCCTAGGCCAAGGGGTTGGTATTACCCGACTCTAAGACCATGCAACCAGGCTGAGCATTTCAAGTGGCAGCTGGAGCCTTGAAGGATATGGAGTTGGCCCGAAAAAGGCAGAGAGGGGAGAGACACCCTGCTTTCTCCCTTCCTCCTGCCTTCCAGGCTCCCAGCAGGATCTCCCATTGGCTGAATTGAGCTGGAAGCCAACTGATAGGGGAGCCTGGGAAACATTGCCTATGTGGCCTTAGACAAGTCTCTTATCGCTGTGAGCCTCGGTGTCTTCATCTGGTAAAGGGACCAATCACATTGACCTTGCAGGTCTGTGGTAAAAGCCAGAAGTAAAGACAGGGGGGCTGTCTCTCTGCAGCATTGGTGGCACTAAGTCTGGACTGGACCCTGCTTGGCCTTTTTCTGCCTGAACCTGCTGTCATTCCTCTGATCCTTCAGCAGTCACTCTGTCCCACTGGTCCTGGAGACTCAGAGATGGGTCAGCCCAGTCTCTATGGCTTCAGCCCAGGGGCTGGGCTATGGTTGCAGACGGCACAGACTGATCTCACAGAAGGCGGGTAGGTTAGTACTTTCAGCTCCCAGAATGGAGAAAGGAGAGTGACCGTGGCGGGGGAGTGGGGTTGCACCTCAGAAAACCCTCCCGGGTACTGATTACTTGTTGCCGTCTCTGGTTATATTCTTGCCCAGAACATGAAGAGGAGAGCTGGCGGAGGCTGGGGAGGGGAGGGGAGGAGCGTGTCAATGAGAAGAGGGACATAAGTAGGCAGGGGGCTCTGTAGTGTGCAGTGTGAGGGGGTTCTCATGATGCTGTCACAGGCTGTGTGTGCACACCGCAAGCGAAGGGGGTCCTGGGAGCTGGTGGGAGGCACGGCTGCCCCTATCCCTTCCCCTGGCTCCACTGCAGCCCTGCTCCACTGTCACACATCCTCACCACCCTCCCAGGAGATAGGCTGGGGGATGGGGAGAAGGTACTTCGGCACAGTAAGGGGCTGCAGGGAGGAGGAGAGAAGGGAAGGGAGACCGGAGAGGAAGTAGGGAGAAGGTGGGGGAGAAAGGGGGCACAGACATTGAGAGCAGGAGAGTCAGTGAGTCACCAGTGACAATCAAAATAGGATGGTTTACTGACACTTCTGCGAGTCTGTCTGCTTCAAACACATTATTTTGCTTAATTCTCACAACACCTTCAGGTACTAGTATAATTTCTAAAGTTTAGTTTGGTAAATGTTTGCGTTTTATTTAATCTATTAAATAGAATTGCTAATGCATTTATATATTTCAATATTTAAAAGACAAGTGTGCGCAATACCGGGTCTCTGTCTCCTTGTGCTGTCCCCCAGGAACCAGGTCCCCCTCCCTGGAGGCAGCCAGCTTCGCCTGCGACTTCACTTCCTTCCCGGGTGTCTGCGCAGAGACAAGCAAACGTATGCATAGGAAAGCAAATGCATACACACACAGTTCCCCCCTGTTAACCCGTTAAAGATGGCATTCCATCACTTGGGTCTTCTGAATTTTTCCCCCCTCTTACATCTGTTTTATACCAGACCACTACTACTAAGGCTTAGAGAGATTAAGACATCAGTCTAGGGTCGCACTGCAGGAATGGAGAGGTGGGCGAGCACCACGGCAAACCCGTGGGGTGGGGGTGGGGAGGATCTGTTTCGGGAAAGAGGCGGGAGGGGCTCTCCAGGAAGGGGGAAGGGAGCGGAGGCACCCGGCAGGGAGTAGGGGTACAGCAAAGCGCGGAGGCGCGAGCCGGGGCGGGAGAGGGAAGCGTCAGAAGAGCTGGGGCGGGCGAGGCTCGGTCTCCTGTCGCCTCCGCTCGCTCGGGCGGGTGCGGATGGTGAAGCTGAGGACGCTTCCTGGCTGTCCTCTTCTGCCCACTTCCAAATTGTCTTCTAGGGGCCCGGCCAGGTCTTCGCCCCTCCCCTGTTCCCCAATTCCCAGCCTCTCAGTCAAGTCTGGAAACCCAGCAGAGAGCAACAGCTTCTCGTCCTGCTATGGCCGTCTGACCTAGGACAAGTCACCTGTAAAATGGGTGTGTTGTGTGTGTGGTGGTGGGGGGGGCAAGATGACTAAGGGCCTTTCTCCCTCCGAGGTTCTGGTCTCCTTACTCTCTGTGTTGAACGGCGCCACCCCTATTTGGACACACACACACACACACACACACACACACACACACACACACACATTCTGCACTCGCACTCTTTCCTCTCACTCCCTTGGCTTGAGGGAGGGGAGGTCCTCGAGCATTGGGGGCCCTATCGCCCCTCTTCCACCTTCCCAGCTGTTCTTTGTCTGACTCTGTAGGTAGGTGCCCGAAGCGCCCAGGAGGGGTCGCTGAGCTTTACTGAGGGACCCCAGCGCATGGCTAAAGAGCTCTGGGCCCCGGCTGCGCGTCACCCCGCCGGGGTCCTGTGCCCTGCCCGGTCCTAGAGCACTGCGCCACTGACCCACCATGGGTTCGAATCCAGATACAGCTGTTTCTCACTGCTTGAGCTCCCATGAGATCTACCTCCTCCAGCTTCACTTTGCTCCTCTGTAAGGGTTGGGGGACCGGGGAAAAAATCCCTCTTAGGATGGTTGAGAGGATAGAAAAGAGTCATCCATGCGGGTTGCTAGCTCAGTGCCTTGAATGAGTAAATGCTCAATAAATGTCGCCAGGATGATTATGGGGGTGACAAGCATACCAGCTGGCCTGGCTGGAGGATTCTGGAGCCTGACCGGACCCTGCAGATCCCCAGCCCCTCTGCATCTGGAGATGAAGGAGTAACTTGCTCAAGGTCTACAGCCAACGCTGGGGAGGGAATGTGGTTTCCAGGTGGAAATTTGAGGGTTCTTGGCTCTGGACCGCTCAGCGACCTGTTAACCTAAACATAAAAGGCCTAGGTGAGAGGTAACAAGCATTTATCTGAGATTGGAAAAAAAAAAAAAAAAGAAAAAGGACTAGCTATTCAAAGCTACTCAGGATGTATTGCAATGGGTATTTATGAGAAAGAGAAGGGGAAAATGACATCAACAGGAGGAAAACATTTCTATTGGTGCAGATAACATAAGATGGTGACTCTAATTCTAAAGAATGTTTTTAATTTTCAGTCTGGTAGTCGTCGTATCTGCTTTCTTATCCTAGCAAAGAGATTTTTGGAACACATTGTTGCTTTAGGCCCAGTCCAAAGGTTATTTTGCCCTGTTTTAACATTTCAAAGGTTTGAGGCGTAAGACAAACAAGCCAGTTCCTCTGGGATGGCAGCTCTGAGTCCATTTTAAAGTGGCTCCGTTTATATTATTTGTTTATTTTAAAATTTCCATTTTAAAAAACACTTTTATTTATTTTAAGTATGTTTTTCCAGCACCCATCAGCTCCAAGTCAAATAGTTGTTGCAGTCTAGTTGTGCAGGGCGCAGCTCACAGTGGCCCATGTGGGGATCGAACTCACATCCTTGTTGTTAAGAACACCCGGAGCTAACCAACCACCCCCTATGTTATTTTTTTACAAACCTTCTCTCCTGACAATGGGTTCCACACCTGAGCCCTCCTCCCCTCCCTCTATGTCTTTACCTCCTTCTTTGATGTATCTGAACTGAAGGGCTATTAGGTCATCTGGCCTAACTCTCTGGCTCACTGTGTGACCCTGAGCCCACACTCACCCTCTCTGGGCCCACATTCACATCCGTCAACTGAGGGGGCTGGACTAGTTTGGCAGTTCCCAAACTCCAGCAGCACTTAGAGTCATTTGCAGAGTTTTTTAAAAAAACGTCAGCTCCTGGACCCCTTTTCAGACCTGGTGAGCCAGCACCCCTAGGATCCAAGTGGGAGAATCTGCAGACCCTCAGACCTGTGCCTGGGAGGCACTGAACAAAGAGCCTTCCAGCTCTTGACTCTGAGCCCCTCCCCAGCCCCATCTTGAGACCCAGAGAGGGGAGGTCATTTGCTCCCCAGTCCTTCCCTTACTGGGCCCCCTGCCCAGATTTCTGCCCTCTGCTGGGCTGAGATAAAACATCTAAGGACCAGGCTGACCTGGATGGTGTTGGGAGAGCAGGCAGCTGTGACCCGGCCTGTGGCTGACCATCCTTGTACCCTTGTCATTTGGTTCTGATTCCAGGGCTGGGGGGCCCTGCCTCACTTTTCTGAGCCCACAATTGTAGGAATCTCTTGGGTGCTTCTGGAATGCTTGAAGTACCCACAGGGCCCCCGCCCCCAGGAGGTACCTGGGAAGGACAGAAGTGGCAGTGGTGGGGAAGGGGGAAGATGAGCTCGCAGGAAGTAGGCTCATCTGTCTGTGGCCTTGAGGAGTTTGCATTCTGGTCCTGGCTCCTCTCAGGAGGGATAGTTTGGGAGAGGAACTGATTGAAATGTACGTTTCATTTTGGGAAATTAAAGCCCTCAATTTGAGAGTATGGTGGCAATTAGTGTTCAATCACGGGAGGGCAGAACATAGGGAAGTGTTCCCAGTACATGGACAGGTGGGCTGATTATCAGCCTCACTTCCTCCTGGGGTGGGGTGAGGCTCATTCCTTCCCTTCCCCAGGACAGATTAAAGGTATAATTTGATGAATCAATTTGTTTTCTGGAGGAGGGAAGCGGGAAGTGGAAATATGATAATAATTGGAATCAAGTTGTTCTATCCTGTCCTACAGGAGTCATTAGGAAGGGGGTAGGGAGAAGAGGCAGACCCAGTAGAGGAGGCCCAGTGTCTTCCTTCAGGTATTGCATCCATTTAATGGCCTTTGAAGTCTCGTAGACCTGAGTTCAAATCCTGGTTCTGGCATTTATCAGCTGTGTGACCTTGAGGAATCCACTTAGCTTCTCTGTGCCTCCACTTCTTCATCTCTAAGAGAGGACAGCCCAGCAGTGTGGCTGGGCTACCGTTTGTAAATGTGCCTCATGTAGTGTCTTGGCACATAATAGGTGCTCAGTAAGGTGACAGGAGAGAACGCTGAGTTTGGAGTCTGGCTGGCAGGGAAGAGAAGGATGCTGGAGTCAGGTTGAGTGGAGCTGTGACAATTGACTCCTGCTGAGCTGGGCTTGAGGTGCTGGGCCAGATAGTTCTCCATGCAGCATCCTTGGGTAAGACAGCAGACAGGTCTTGGTCAACGGGGACTTTTAGGCAGAGGGCAAAAACTCTAACCATTGGACATCAGGGGCAGCTGCGTGGTGTCAGGACTCCAGCTTGAGGAGCGAAAATAATTTCTTCCTTCCTCCCAGAAGTCTCCCTATCACCCTAAGCCACCCCTTGACTCCCTTCTGTAGCCTGTGACCCCTGATGGGGCTATAGGTGGTGTGGGTGTCCAGTATGCCAGCCTCACAGCAGGTCCTCAGTCAACGCTGAGCACTGTGGAGAGCTGGGCAGCAGTAGCCTAGGGTGACAGGCTCCGGCTGCAGCAGGACTGGCCAGGAGAGGCTGGGCTGCAGTAGAGAGGGCTCAGGTCTCAATCAGACAGACTTGGGTTTGAATTCCTGACTATGCCTGGGGTCAAGTTGCTGCCCTTCAGTAAAACTCATCTGTAATTGATATTTTCCTGGGCTGGTTATTAATAATAGCAATATTTGCCTCTTGCCTCCTCCTAGCCAGGGTGCCCTGTGGGAGCCTTAGATCAGCTCCAGCGGATGGTTTTGGGCACTGAGAGGGCACCATGGGGATGGAGAGAGGGGCTTCTTTGCGTTTACTGAGTATGAGCCCTATCCCAGGCCCTGTGCTAAGGTCTCTACATCTTTTGTTTGACTCCGCCACTCCCATATAAGACAGGGATAATTATTCCCATGTTCCAAACAGAGAAACTGAGGCTGAGAGAGGTTAGCTGGCTTACTCAGGCTCAGCAGGGAGGAGCCAGTTGTCAAACTTGGAGCTTTCTAACTCAGAGCGTGGACTCTGCACAATGTGGCTGGCACGGTGGGAAGATGGGGGACTGGGGCTGGAGGCTGCAGCCGGGCATAGATGGATAAGCAGGTGGGTGGGTAGGCTCATAGATCTTGGCTAGTGGTCCCTGGTGGACCTGGCACTAATGGGCACTGAAAATGTTAGGGGCGGATTTAGTGGGAAGGCAGGTGCTGGCTGTAGTGGGGCCAAGACCTCCTCTTTCCTCTGGCCAGAAAGGAGGGGGTGGGAGATGGGGACTCAGGGAGTGGGTATGTGCCCAGCTTCCACTGGCTTTCCAGCTGGGCCTCAGTTTTCCCTTCTGCCCAATGGGGTAATGAGCCCCACCTCTCAGGTCTGTTTTAAGCACTGAGGGCAGTGATGTGTGAGAATGAACCTTATACAAATTAGGAGGCCAGCTGGAGTGGGTTGCTCTCCCCTCCCAAGAAAATGCTCTCTCTTTGGGGATCCCAGAGTCTTGAGGATGCAGGCAGGTACCCTCAGATTATGCTAGGGCCCTTTGTCTCCCCTAGAGCAGTCCTAGGTAAGGGACACAGCCTGGCCTGAGTGGGTGGGTGGGTGGCGCTAGCTCAGCCAAGAAGTGCCTGCCTCTGACTGGAGGGCTGGTTTCCATGGCAACCGATTGATTGCTGGAGCTGCAGAGACTCAAGAGGAATGAGCAATGGGCCTTTCTCCCAACATGGACAGCTTGAGCTTGGGCTGGCAGGCAAGACGGGAGAGACACCTATGACTCTCTCACTGGGAACAGGGGAGCTCCTCAGCGCAGCCTAGGAGCCACTACTGGGCACCTGCTCCGTGTGCATCCTGAGCAACTAATGGGAGGAGGGGGAGATCCAGTGTTTATGAGGCACCTACTATATGAAAATGGAGCTACTGGGACTTGAGCCTGGCGCAGCAGAGTCCTAGGCTCATGGGCTTAACTACTAGGTGAGGAAGCTTCCCTGTAATGTTTGTGAGGACTAAGCACATTTGTGGGGGCCCCAAATGCACCCTTGGACCACCAGAATGTAACCCCAGTAGCATCAAGCCCTGAGGCAGAGGGAGAGGTGGTCATTAGAGGTCGGGGCTGAAGTGTCTGAGGGCTGGGAGAGTCAGGGGACATGGACCGGAGATGAGTTGAGCTGGGAGGATGAAATGTTTGCAGTAGGTAAGTACAGGCATCGTTGGAGGGTCACTGGCATGGTCAGAGGCAGGACAGGGAGGGTGGGATGAAGGGACGTGGGATGAGTAGGGCATGTGGCAGGAGGCGGACCCTCCGTCTGTGATGTGGGCTTGAATGAGCTGGGAGGAAAGGCAGTAATCTCTCTGGCTTGTCTCCTAGAAGTTTGTGCTGGCCACACCCTGTCCTCCATCTTGCCCCCTTCCCACACCCCTCCCTCCTGCCTCCTTCCAAGTCTGGAGATAGGCTGGTCTTGATTCTGCCTGCCCTTTGCTGGGGCCTGGAGGAGTCCTTGGCCCACCCCAGCCCCCATCCTGTGCTTTTGCCACTCTAGCCCTGCCCTTCTTCGCCCCTCTCCTATCTAGCTCCTGCCCCATCTTCATTCAGAACTCCTATCCCAGGCACTGCCCCTCTCCCACCCCTACCTCAGTCCTGCCTGCCTCTGTCCCTGTCCCTGTCCAGCCCTGTCTTCATTCTGAGCCCCTGTCCCACAGCTTCCCAGATGGGCTTGCTTAGGTCCTGTCCTCATTGTCATTCTGTCCATGGCGGCATCAGCCGCTGGCTGCAGGCACAGTCGGGGTTGAGGGAGAGGGTGAGCAGGAGGGAGGTCGGGGTTGTAGGTTGGGAGCTCTAGGTCTGCTCCCTGAACCTCCTCTCTGGGCAGGAGGGCTCTGGCAGGGCTAGAAATAGCTGCTCTTTACTGAACACCTACTATGTGCCAGAAACTTTCGACAACAGCATCTCTAAACTCCCAGCAACCCTACATGGCGATGTAAGTCTCCATTTTACTCCAAGAGGTGCAGCAATGTCCCCATTGTAGACATTGGCAGGATTCACTCTGAACCCGGGTCAGAGCCCCTGCTTACTCTTTTGCTGTGGGGTTTGAGGACTTTAAGTTGGTCCCCTACATTAGGTGCCCCTGGGTCCCTGAAGCTCTGTGGGTCTCCCAGGATGGTCAGGGCTCCCAAAGGCACAAAAGCAGGTGAGTGAGGAGGCTACTAGAGCAAATGCTTGGAGGCTAGGAGTGTTTGGGGAAGACAGCCTGGGGGTTGCAGTTTGAGACAAGACAGGAAGATAGATCAGAGCCACTTTATATAGGGCTTGAAGACCTGAAGACCTGGCTGGGTGGCTGGCCTTTTCAGAGGAGAACTGGGGAGCCACTGAACGTTACTGAGCAAGGGAGGGACAAGATCCCCTCTGTATTAATTCCCTCCTTCGTTCATGGACTCATTTATACAAAATTTACTAAGTGACTTCTCTGGGCTATACTTTTGCTGGGACTGGTGATACAGAAATAACATCATGCTCTTGGCCCTCCAGGGGCTCATAGGCTCACCCGGAGAAGACATATTCATGCATTTATATTCATGCACATTCCTAATGGCACTGAAGTCCCACCGGTGCCAGGATAGCAGTGGAGGGGGGCGGAGAGATCTAGAAAGGTTTCATAGAGTCGGGGCCTGCACTGAGTCTTGGGGGGGGGGGGGGTCGAGTAAAGGATGCTGGGCTCATTGGAAGATAAGGAAGAAGATTCTAGACAGAGGGAACAGTATGAACAACCACCTGGAGGCCTGATCCAGCTTCTTGGGTTCAGGGACGTGCTATGGTTTAGGTGTATGGTAAGACTGAAGAAGGGCGCTCACTCAGCACCCTGTGTCGGGAGCATGGCCTGCACAGAGAGGGCAGTTGGGAACCAGTGGGGAGGGGTGACATAGGCAGACCACCCTTTCTGAAGCGAGAGAGCTTGAGGCGGACAAGGAGACCTGGCAGGAGATGAGAAGGCCAGAGCAAAGGGAATGGAGAAAAGGGAAAGACCGCAAAGTATCCTCCCATCCATCCACCTAGAAAATACTTGCTGAGCACCTACTGTGTGCCAGGGACTGTGCTGGTTGCTGGAGGTGGCACCCGCCAAGATCAGTCACTGATTGGGGAGGGGGCTAGGGGCTCAGGTGGTGAGCATGGAATGGGACCAGCAGGATGAGGGGTGGGTGATGCGTACTTTGTGTTCAAGGTACCTTCATCCAGGTGGCTGTGATTGGGGAGGGGGAGGCAGCAAGGGGCAGGGACTAGGAGAAAAGAAACATATTTCCAGTGGGGGAGTAGAAGGGAGCCAACTGTGTGTGGTGCTTGCCCGTTTTTTCATTCAATCCTCAGTTAATATTATTCCTACTTGTCCAGATGAGGAAACTGAGGCTAGAGAGTTCACCACTTGTCCGTTTAATGCAGGCAAACTATTTTTCTGGAAGGGGCTAAAGTAATAAATATTTTCTGTTTCGGGAGCCATACCTCTGGATCAAAACTACTTAAGTCTGCCATTGTTGTGGAAAAGCAGCTGTATTCAGACCAAAAATTAATGGGTATAGCTGCATCTAATAAAACTACATTGAAATTTGGATCTTATAAAGTTTCACATGTCAGGAAATACTTTTCTTCTTTGGATTTTTTTTTAATATTAAAAAATGTAAAAACCATGCATAATTCTGGTTTTACCAAAACAGTTGGGCGACAGGATTTGGCTGTGGGCTGTAGTTTGCTCTCCCGTGGTTGGGAGGTGGTGGAGCTGGGTTGGAACTCGGTTATGCAAACCCATGGACTTCCAGACCAGGACGGTTCCAAGTGCTGTGCACAACCTCGGCCTCCCTCTCATGGGCTCAGCTTCGTCTGTCCCCTTGTCTATCCCCTGTGGTCCAGTCATCTCAGGATGCACGCTCGCACCCTTCTCCCATGCTGCCCCTCTTCAGAAGGAGGCCATGAGCTCTGGCTTCACCAATCCCGAAGAGAGGGGGCATCCCTGCCCAGCCCCCCACCAGCTGGGAAGACCTCAAACTTCTCCAGGCCTCAGTTTCCCCATCTGTAAAGTGGGGCTTAGCAGAGAACCAACTCTCAGGGTCGCTGTGAGGCCGCAGTGAAGACGTGCCTGGAAACGTGTCTCCTACATTGGTTGTCTCAGTTTCCCTCCTTTACCTCTGAGCCTGGTCTAGACTAGCTCGGTGGCCTCTCCCCGCCACCCCCTCTCCTTAAAGCCAAGACGACGTCCTGGGCATCTCTCTCGCCGACAGTTTCTCGAAAGCTTTTAAAAATGAAGCTTCCTTGGGGAAGGCGGGGGTGGGTGGGTGGGGGAGTGAAGTGGGAGGGGTGGTCGGGAGGGGGGCGCGGGCCGCAGGAGCTTCCCCGATGGGCGGCGGCGCTCGCAGCCCCTTCGGGAGATCTGTGGCTGATTATAATGGAAATCAGGCCCAGCAGTGCTCCTGCTGGCGCGGGAGCGGGAGGTGGCACAGCTCGTCTGCAGGGGCTCGGCGCCGACAGACCTGCGGGGAGGAGGCAGAGGTGGGTGACGCAGCCCCCTCCCGCTCCTGGTACAAGCGTGGCCTATCCAAGCCCCGGAGTCCGGAGGCGCTTTTCCCGCGCGGGGTTGATGGGCTGAGCCGCAGCCGAAGGCTCTGGGATCGTGCTCCAAAGCCTGGACTCGCGAGGGCTTTGAGGCACTGGGGGGTCATTTCCTGAGACCTGGGGACTTGGGGCCTGCGGTGCTGGATATTCAGTCCAAAACAGGCAAAGGCTGTGGGGCTCACGCCCCGCCCCTGGAATAGAATTGGGCATAACAAGTCCCATTTCTCCAGGGCTCACTTTGCACCCAGCACTGTCCTAAGCACCGGTGGCTGTTGATCTACTTAAACCCTTTAGGTGATGTGGGCATTATCACTCCCATTTTAGAGATGAGAAAATAGAGACTCAGAGGCAAAGCTCACAGGGCAAAGCCCCGGAGGAGAGATCTGAACTGGCGGCCCAAGCCTATGGCCACTTCTTACAGCCTTGGTCATACCATCTCCAGCTGGAGGATGAGCCACTGGAACTTCCAGTGGCCCCATCCAACTCTGAACTGCCCAGAGCCTCTCCGGAGGGGCCTCTGCAGCTGGGGAGACAGACAACATGGCTATGTCGGGGTCAGAGCTGCGGGTGTGGGGTGATGGGTAGTGCCGAGAGGCCTGCAGTTCTAACGGTTCTGACTATGACTTTCCTGTGACCAGAAGGTTTGAGGTGAGCCAGGAGGGCACTCCCTCCCCACCCCTAACCGTCAAGGTGCACAGAATTTCATCACTCGAAATCCAATTCCTTTATACTTTTCACATGCTGGAGAAGGGAGCCAATCTAAGCTTAAAAGTGATAGAGGAAATAAAAATGGGAAAGTCAGATGGATTTGGCCACTCTGTAAGCCAGAAAAATGACCTCAGTGGAAAGGCAAGCAGCAAACTTGGAAAATTTTTGTAGAAAATAAGACCAGCCATGGGATCTATTATCTTTGCTCTATAATGAGCCCAGGCAGACCATGAGGAAAGACAGAGAAGCCCCGCAGGTAACGGGCAAAGTACAGGAGCAGATAACTCACACTAAAAAGGAAAATCAAATGCTTAACCACCATGTGAGAAAAAATTCATTCCCACTCAGAGACGTAAAAGGCACAAGAACTTTAATAAATGCAATTCCATTCAAATTAACAAATATCTTAACACATGGAGTTATTCATTCTACCACTGAATAACTACAACTATCTTTAACGGAAACTTGTGACACACCTTTCAGAGCTCTGCAAATTTTAGCTGTGCTAAATCATCACAATGCCTCCAGTCCACAGATGAGGAAACTGAGGCTGAGAGGTTAATTATGTAATTTGTTCTAGTCTACACAGCTGGTGAGTAGCTGAGCAGAATAGCCTGGCAGATTACAAAGTGAGGGAGCTTCACCACCAGGCCAGTGGTTCTCAGAGTATGGTCCCAGATCAGGACCACCAACATCACCTGGGAACTTGTTAGACATGCAAAAGATTAGGCGTCACCTCAGACCTATGACATCAGAAACTCTCGGCTGGGGTCCAGCAATCTGTGTTTCACAAATCCCCTTGGTGATTGTGATGCTAAGATTTGAGAATCACTGCTTTGGGCTCCAGCGAGTGTTCAAAAGTGGGTACCTCCTGCTCATGCTGTGGAAGGCAAGGTGTGTTGGTCCATCCCTTTTGAAGTATGAATAGATAGCAGGTCTTCTGAGCCTGAAGAATGGCCAGTAATTGCACTTCTGAGAGGCCAGAGGGACAAGGTTTTATTTAAGACGGGGTATTTATATGAATGTGAGACTAGAAACAATCTAAGTCTCCCACTGCAGGGGATTCAGGAGAAAACCCAGGACACATCTCCTCGGTGGACTCTTATGCAGTCACTGAGAAGTGAGTTTGTGAAGAGTATGTAACATGGTACAGTGAGGGAAAACAACTTGTTCTCCTTTGCCGGGACTTTCTCAGTCTCAGCTCTGATTGTCTAGCATTCCAGAAAACCCACTGGTCCTGATAAATGAGTTACCCTAGAAATAATTGCCATTAGAGCAGCCAACCACATATTTCTGTTCTTCCTTCTCGATGGGCAGGTGGTAGGGTGGTACTTCTCTGCCCCCTTGAAGTTAGGTAGCCATGTGACTTGCTTTGGCCAACAAAATGTGAGCCGGAAGTGATGTGTCCCATCCAGACAGTGCTCTTGGCGGCCTGTGTCAGGCTGGCACCTCCTCAGCCTGGGTCCCTGAGTGGCTGTGATAAGCAGATACCCCTGTCCAACTCTGCACTGAGCATACCGTGTGAGCAAGACATAAAGTCTTGTGTGTGAAGCCACTTAGATTTGGGGCTTATTTGTTACCACAGCATAACCTAGCTTGTCCTGACTTGTACACAGGGGTAAATATGGGTTCATGATGCAATGTTACAAACTTGCCTATGCAGTAGCAAGGCAGAGACGTAACCCATAGAGCAGACAGGTGTGCTGGAAATAATCTGAAACGTTTATATCAGGTTGAAGAATTCTTGATCTAAGTTTTTTCTTCCTGATCATTGCATTTTCCAATTTCCTCCAATGAGCATGTTTTATTATTATTATTTTTATTGGGGAATATTAGGGAACAGTATGTTTTTCCAGGATGTCAAGTTGTTGTTTTCCAATCTAGTTATGGGGGGTGCAGCTCAGCTACAACTCAAGTTGTTGTTTTCAATCTAGTTGTGGAGGGTGCAGCTCACTGGCCCATGTGGGATTCGAACCAGTGACCTTGGTGTTATGAGCACCTCGCTCTAACCACTGAGCCAACCGGCTGCCCACTGGCGGCCCAGCTCCAACCTCAAGCCATTGCTCCTCACTGGTTCATGTGGGAATCAAACCGGTGACCTTGGTGTTATGAGCACCACGCTCCAACTACTGAGCCCTCCCACCGGCAGCTCTGCTCCAAGCTCAGGCCCTTGTTTTCAATCTAGTTGTGGAGGGTGCAGTTCACTGGCCCATGTGGGAATCGAACCTGCAACCTTGTTGTTAAGAGCTCGCGCTCTAACCAACTGAGTCACCCAGCTGCCCCTATTATTTTTTTAATAGGGGACGTTTTATTTTAAAAAATCATTTCTTTAGTCAAAGCTGCATTCTCCCTGGACTCTTATGAAATGCACATCCCTTGGAGGAGGGAGGAAGAGAAGAGAGTTAAGCTTTAGCTTCAAAGGATCAAAGAGACTGTGAAGGCAGGAGTTAGTCCTCCACCTCTGCTGGAAACTGTCTGCGGTCCCGTCCCGGTCCTCCTGGCCTCAACAACTTAATGGAAACAAGTTGATCAGCTGCCACTTCCTGGCTGTGGGATTCTGGGTAAGTCACAGCCTCATTGAGTCTCCACATCCTCTTCTGTTAAATGGGGAGAATTCTGTCTGCCGTGTGGTCTGCTGGGAGGACCAGACGAGAGAAGAATGCTTAATAAAAGGTGGTGCCTTCTGCCTCTGTCTTCCTCATGGCGCCTCCGTGTTGGGTGACCTGGAACGTGTCCCGTAACCTCTGTGAGTCTCAGTTTTCTCATGAAGAAGGGGAAGGGTGATTTTACAGGCACTCCTGGAAAGGGCTAGAGAGCCCTGTGTAGAAGCAGAGCGAGGGGGCTGGGATGGTGAAGGAGGACTTCCTATAGGAGGGGGCCTTCAGCTGGTCCTGGAAGGATGGGATGGGCCGTCCCTGACACCTGTGCTGGTTCTTTCCAGAGTCCTTGTTCTCAGTCCCGCTTGGAAGACCCCATCAAAAGTATAACAGTGGCCGCTAGTATCTGGAGAGGGTGGGTGGTGGACCAGGCTTGCTGCACTCATGATCAGGCCACACCACACCCCTTTGAGGCAGCACTTGGGGAGACTAATACAGGGGAAGTGTTCACTGGAGTTCGGTGTTGGTAGAGGCCTGGAGCCCAGTTTACGCTGGATAAAATAGCTGCCTTTTGCTTCTTCAGGATTAAGCAGCCATAGGCCACGTCTGTTCCAGCCTCCAGGGACACCTAGCATGTCCCCTCTTCCTTGCTGGACTCTTGTAGACATGTCCAATCTCTAGGGGGACCATATGTCTTGGGGTGCCTGGGGCTGTCCTGGTTCACTCCTATTGTCCCTGCATCCCCTCTAATCCAGCACTCTCAGAAGAGTCGCATTTTGGACGATGACTTAGTGGCCACCTGAAATTTATACAGGTCTCAAGTCAGATGGTCTTGGTTCCATGTTGGCTGAGGCCCTTCTAGCTGGGCCAGGTGCCCCCGTGAGCCTCCGAGCCCTTATCTGTAGAGTGGGGATAATAGTGCCCACCCTGGAGAGTGTTGGAGTTTGGAAGGCAGCATGTTGGCGGAGGCCTGGCCCTGGTTAGTGCCTCATGATTGGCTGCTTTGGCCGTGACCTATTGCTGCTGGGCATGGAGTGGGGGCAGGGGTGTCCAGGTGAAATCTGGAGCACTGGGTCTTTGTGGGCTGGTTGTGAGAGTCACTTGCTGCTAAGAACTCACCGGAGAATATAAAGAGAGACCTCCATAAATATCACCTTTGGTGGCAAAGGTGGCAGAGGCCTGAACCTGTGTGCTCAAGAGAAGCCAGGTGGGCTTAAGAGGGCCAGGGACTTCTGTGACCCACAGAAGTGTCCTCCTTCTCCTGGGCAGGCTTGAGGTTCAAGTAGCTTCCTAGGTTTCTAGGTGAGCTGCTTCCCAGTCTGTGCCATAGAGAGGGGCCTGAGTCCCCTCAGGTCATCCTGTAAACTCTGGGGACCTAGCTGATGGGGAGTCCCTAGCCTCCAACCACAGCTTTGAGTTGGGGAAATGAGGTCCCGAGACAGTGGGGTATATGGCCCAGAGTCACACAGTCGGGTATAGGGCAGCTGGGATTCAAACCCAGCTCTGTAGGTAGGCCAGGGCCCGGAGCTTGTCAATATATCCTCGGGCCATGACCAAGAAGGAGGCTGAACCCAGGGAGGTGGGGCACAGGGAGAGGGAAATAGGGCAGGAGAGGGAGGGAGGGAGGGTCAAGCAGGAAAAGGGGGGAGAAGGTAGAGGAGGAGCAGATGAGAGGGTACAGAGGGGGTGGTGGGGAAGCCTTGTCCTGAGCCCCGGGTCCATATCTGACTTCAGAATGAGCTCTCCCCCGGGAAGTCCTACAGGCTCCTGCAACTCGGTGACCCTATTTATCTCCCCACTCCCCCCAAACTTTCCCGCTCACCAGCCCTGCCTATCTGCCCTTCACTGGGCTATTGGGGCTGCCGTGACCCTTCTACAAGCCTTCTTCCTGGGGGCCCATCAAGCCTCCTCCCTCTTCCTCCGCTCTGTGCACAAGCTGCTGCTCCTCCAGTGCCTGTCCCTCAGTGCTTCTTCCAGCCCCTGTGGCCTCTGTGTTTCCTTAATCCATCCCCACAGCCAGAGGGACCTCCCACAGACAGCCTCCAGCCCCCCTCTCTCCTGCTGCTAGCCCTTCCCCAGCTCCCGGTGCCACTCAGCTGGCCAGCCTGGTCCCGGCTTCTGTTCAATTCCAAGTCCTGCGGTTCCAGTGTCAGGCCCCCTCTATGCCCACTGAACAGTCCACTGCTCCCCAAACATGCCACACTGAGGCAGCGGGCTCCATGCATTTCCCTGCACAGTCTCTCACAACAGGACTGTCCCTCCCACTGCTTGGCAGATGTCCTTCCCTACACCCTGCAGCCCCTCCTCCTCTGCCCCTCCTAACGACCCCCCAGCCTCACCGCAGGCCCCCTTCCTACACCTCTACGGCAGCCCCCAGTGCTTTGCCCCATGACGAGGTCATTTCTTCCTCCTCTGTCTACCCTGCCTCTGGCCTCAGACTCTCTGAGTCATCCCTGTTTCTCCTGGAGCCTGGCACCGGCCTGGAACCCAGCACTGAAGGAGCATGTTCTCCCCTAACTTGAGGGCCTGTGGGAGTGGGCTTTTCTCCTGGAGGGAAGTTGGTGGGTTTTGGGCAGAGGAGACTGTGCTTAGGGCTATCTGGAATAAGCTGAACGGGGTGGCAATGACACTGCCAGACAGGGAGGCGGAGATAGGGCCCTGGCTCAGTGGGGATCCATCTTCTCGGGTGAATGTGGGTCCAGAGAGGGCCAGCCACTTGTCTAAGACCTCACAGAAATTTGGGGCAAGGCCGGGATTTCGACCCAGATGTGTCTCACTAGGAGGCTTTGCTCTTCAGCCATTCTGAGGCGGTCTGGCAGTGTGTGTGTGTGTGTGTGTGTGTGTGTGTGTGTGTGTGTGTGTGTGTTGGGGGGTGATGGTGGCAGGCAGACTGGACTGGCTGGGTCTCTGCTGCCCTTCAGAGGCCAGGCCCTCAGGACACTCAGGGGGTAGTTCTTCTATCACCAGGAAGGAGGGGCTTGAGGCTGGCAGAGCCCTGGTGGGAAGAGGCCTGTCTTAGATTCTTTGATGCTCACACTTTGTGGACCCCTAGGGAATGCCTGAGTCATTGCTGAGCTGGCAAACATATTTAGCTCCTTTCATTGTCCCTAATAAATCAATTTCTGCAGGTCTCTCACACCTGCCGCTAGACGGCTGCCTGCCTGTCCTCCATCTCCTGCCCTTGGCATCCAGGGGCAGGGCCCCAGTGCCAGCTCTGGGTTAGCCGGTGTACTGCTGCTCCTCGGGCACCAGGCATGGGTTCCCTTTGCCTTCTCCTACTCAAGGCCTGGGCATCCTGTTTGTCCTCCCTCTTTCTGTGATGGTCTCTGTTCAGCAGCCCTGTTACTGGCTCTCCAGTCAGAGCTTTATGAAAAGAGGCTCGGTGTCCTCGGAGATGCAAGGGATCACAGCATTGTGCACACAGCTCAGCTCTTGCCAGGGCCCAGCCCCCCTCAAACTTGCATTCTCTTGGCCCCCTGGGGCTAGTTTTGGGGTTCCAAGGGAGTCCAAGAAATACCGTGCCTTGTTATGCATCCTTGTCTTGGCTCCTCCTGGTTCCACCGGCTGAAGAGCCAGGCTTCCACTCTGTTTATCTTTAATGGGCACCTCTTTCAAGAAGCCTTCCTAGATTTTCAGCCCCCTAGCCCCATGAATCTGTCCTCCTCTAATGGCCGCAACCTGTTTTGTGTCTCCAAGAAGGCATGTATACATTGTGTAGTAATAATAATAATAATAATAATAATAATAATGGCACTTACCATAACCTGAGTAGGTGCTCAACACTGTTCTAAGTATTTTGCATATATTTACTCCCATTAAATGAGGCTCAGAGAACTTAGGAAATTTGCTTAAGACACAGCCATAGAGTTGGACCTTGAACCCAGGCCCCCGGTTTGGTTCTCACGATTCCCCCTGTGGCCTTTTGCAGCAAGAGGCTTTTGTGGCACCTCCTCATTTGCCACGCCCCACCCCCATACCTGTCTCAGTCCATCCCAGGGCAGGGGCTGTGTTGTACCCATGTCTAAGAACCCCTTGCTCACGGAAGTCCCCGTGAAAGGTTTGTGTCTTGGAGGTCACCCGGCCCAATCCTTCAGGGAGGGAGATCACACCGAGAGGGGGTAAGCCACTAGTTCAGGGCCCCAAACCAGGAAGTGAGAGAGCTGGGTATCCTGCCTCCCAGGCTGAACCCAGCACGAAGGTGCAGGGAGGCCGTACTCATCTGTGCCACGATGTCTTTGGGCTGCTCGAGCCTGCAGGTCCTCGTAGGCCAGATGCCTCCCTCTCCAGGCTGCCCAGGCCAAGGCTCTACTCTGGGCAGGGGTTCCATCCCTCCCAGAGGCCGGGTGTCGGGATCCAGTCCGGTCGCTTTGTGGGAACTTGTCATTCACGTGTGGTGGGAGCCCCCTGCTGCCCAAAACGAGGAGTGGCAAAATGGTGTGAAAGCGGCAGAGGCCACCCAGGGGAGGGAGGGGCAAGGGGGTCTGGGCCAGCAAGTCAGAGCCTACCCGGTTCCCGGATTGTGACGTGGCCTTGCCTGCCTCTCCCCTCACTCCCCCAACCCCACAGCAGCACGACTCTTCCCCTAGTTCCCTGTGCCTCCAGACATTTGCACCTGCTGAAGCTGAGGCCCTGGGGGCATTTTCAGATGACTTCAATAATTATTGTGCACCTACTGCGTACTAGGCACTGAGCAGTAACAATCTGGCCTGCGAGGGTTCACAGTCGTGTGTGTGTGTGTGTGTGTGTGTGTGTGTGTGTGTGTGTGTGTGTGTGTCGGGTAACAGACATGAGATGAACTCACTGCAGTCTCAGGTGTGTATTCTTTCCCCCACCTGGCTGCCAACAGTCAAGCACAGCTCCTCTGAGAAGCCTCCCTGGATTGCCCCTCTACCCAGCCCAGCTTCCACTGGCCCCTGTGCCCCACCTATAACAGCACAGGTCGGCCTGAGCTGCCATTGCTCCTTCGTGCCTGTCTCCCCCACCTGATCTGAGCTCCTTCTGAGGGCCAGGGTTCTGTCTTGATCGTCTGTGGATGCCTGGCTCTGCGTGAGGAGCTGGTACATGGCAGATGCTCAATAAGCAGGGGCCAAATGAAGGAATAGATGGAGAAGTTGATCGGTCCAGGGCCTTCAGGTGACTCACTGGTGGAACCTAAGCAGGGGGCTGGGTTAAGGTACGGGAGCCACTTGGGTGTCCTCCACATCTGGAGAGGGCTGCCTAGAGTCTTAGAATTCAGAACCACCAGAGTACAAGGCCTGTGTGGGCAGGTATTCTGTCTTGTTCCCCATGCCTGGAACACTAGAGGTACTTAATAAATATGGCGGAAAGTACAAATAAATGAAGGTTACTGAATTCAAGCCCCTCCGTGACACCCCAAGTGATCACTGGAGCCAGCCTGTGCTTGCATCCCTTCAGAGACAGGGAGCTTATTACCTATCTTTCCAGGCAGCAGCTCTTTCTCTTTAGACAGTGCTGCCTGTTGGGAAGTTCCTTTGCCTTTCTTCAGCCTAGGGAGGACCAGTTCATCCTGCCGCTTATCTGAGGGAGCTCTGTAGCAAATCTAGCCTCCAGGTATGTCTGTCCAGTGTGGGAGCCCCAGTGTCCCGAGGAGGAGGGTCCAGAGCCCTCCAAGTGCCCACTCTTCCACGTATGGCCCTCCTGCCCTCAGCTGGGAAGGCGATGAAGGTGAAGGAGCAGGGTGGAGTCAAAGATGGCAGATGTGGTCACAGAGAGGACAGAGCCCCACTCACAAGGTCGATCATAAGTTTTATTTTCTCTTCTGAGTGATTCCCAAACAGCCACTTGTGCCCAGAAAATCACTGATTCCATCCCCTCTATGATGGGGGAGGAGCTGAGGACCAGAGAGGGGAAGGGAGTGTCCTAAGATCACACAGTCAGTTTATGCCTGTGGCAGGAAAGGTCCTTAGACCTCATGAGCCCTAGAGCAGTGCTCCTTCCATGACCTCTGGATGTCCCATAATGGGCCAGTGAGGTAGCAGAGATGGCACTTAGCTCCCAGGCTGACATAGGATCTGTGGAAGTCCTAAAGCATCCTGCAAAGCCTCCTCCTGCAGCCCCCCAACCCAGACCCTCTTCAGTGCAATATTATTACCAGGCACTTGCACACTCCCAGGGACAAGGATCTCACCACTTCACAGGGCAGCTACTCCATCCTGAACGTATGGAAGGTGTGCATGTGGGGTGTGAGTGGAGGGGAGGGGAGGTTGCCTCTCCTCCCCTGGAGAATGCACCTTACTCCCACTTACCCACTCAGGCTGGTGGTGGGGCAGAGGCAACCCCATATCCTGCTTTCCTTCCAGGGAACTTCCCTCCAGGGGTTCCCCCAGGGCCCCAGTGAGGGGGCGAGAAGTGCTTCTGAGAATTCATGGAATCCTCCTCCAGGCTGGGGCCTCCCTGGAGACAGAGCCTCCTGCCAGTGTGCTGGGAAGTCAGCTCAACTGTCTACATCGCTGCTGCAGAGGGTTTCAGGATGTGAGGATCCAGCTGGGTGCCCCTTACCACCAAGGGACCCCCGCTCAGAGGTCTCGTAGGGAAGCCTTGGCTGAGACTCTGCCTCGAACTTCTGTGTCCCTCATTGGCTTGGCTGCTGCCTCCAGGCAGCCCTCCTGGTAACCACACCCACAAAGTTCTCTCTGTTTCGCTTCTTGATTGTACCCCGGATGCTGCTTGAGTACGTTTGTCTGGGATGTTCTCAGCCATTTTCTTGAAGTGTCCCACCTGGTCCTCGCCTGAAATGGACACTCTGCTCTCAGCTCCCCAGCAGCTTTCAGTCGAGTCCCCTCCAGATCAGTAAAACAAGTGCAGATATCTCCAGCCAGAAGATCCTTAGGGAGGCCTGGTGCAATCTTGCCCTTCTGCCTGGAGGAAGCAGTCCAACCGCTGGAAGCTGCACTGGGACTGTGCTTACTGTCACTGGGCAGGATGGCGGGGAACACAGAGCCTGAGGGGCCGAGACATTTCTATCCAAACACCACAGTGTTCCAAGAACCAGAGGAGGAGTCTGACTTGGGCAGAGGGCACACGGCATATTGGAAACGGAGCTTCGGAGCCCCACAGCCCTTCTCACTGAGGACTGATGGTATTTCAGAATCAAGGAGACGTTACCAGCAGAGGAAACCGAGACCCAGAGAGAGAACAGGCGGCCGGGTTCTGAGGCTGGTTTCTCTTCAGCTGCTTTCCTCAAGCCTTTCCTGGCAGCAGCTGGGTGCCGAGGGGTCTCATTGCTGGCTCTGAGCCCTTGGTGGTTCCCACCCACCCTCCTGAGCTCTGCCTCCCCCTTCTTGTCAACTTGGAGTAATGGGGGGTGGGTGAGGATGTCTGCAGGCCAGGACAGGGTGCCCTGGGTGGGAGGTGGGTCTCGAGGTACCACAGTCATGGGGTTTCTTGGATGCCCAGCCCCCAGCACCACCTCCCAGAAAGCTCACTGCTTGCTGGCAATCTTCTTCTTCCGAGCAGAGACCAGGTCATAGAATGGGACACGGGTGATGCTGGCTCTGGAAGGAGAGTAGGTGAAAATGTTTCAGGGCTGAGCTGGCCATCAAAGCGGTCTTATCTCCCAGGGCTTGTAACAAGGGTGTGGGTCTCTCAGGGAGGGGTCAGCCTGCCCCACTACAGGGGAAAGGCCAGACGACCCCAACCAGGAGCACGTCAGGGTGAGTCCAGCCTCGTTGGTCTAACCCAGAGTCCCATGAACAGGGCTGGAGAAAGTGAGACAGAGAGCCTGGGGAATTCTGTCCCCAAATGTCCCTGGACCCCTCTTTCAACTCCCATGAGACTCTCAGAAGGAGGTGGAAAGAGCGTGGGCAGAGTCAGCAGACCTGCTTGCTGGGCCTAGCTCTGTCCCTCACTGTCTGTGTGGCCCTGGGCTAGGGCCTTCCCTCTCTGGGCCTCAGTTTCCTCATCTGTAAAATGGAGGTGAGAATGGATTCAGCCTGGCAGCCTCATAGGGATGCTGCAAAGCCTGAGGGAAAAGACCCTGCAAGTCCCTGGGACATGACCCCTGTCCAGAGACTAGCCCTGTGTCCTCCTGTGGCCTACAGGGTGCGCCCTTGCCTGCGTCTCCCCACTGGATCAGTCAAGGTTGTCGTCCTGTCCCTCACTCAGCTCCCTTTTACTTGTCCTCATTGCCTGTCTTCATAAACCCAGCCCCTACACCGTGCCTTTCTCACGGGGCTACACCCCTTCTTTATTTACCAGTCTGTGGCTCCCCAGGGCCCCCAGGAGAAACCCAAGCTTGTTGCCATGGCGACCAAGGCCTTGCCATCCTCTGCAGCTTCATCTCTTCCTGCTCAGCCCCCACAGTGCCCTGTCCCTACACAGCCAGACCCCTGCACTGCTTGGCATTGCCTGCCCCCACACTGCCCAGCAGCAGCTACCCAGGACTCTGAGGGGCTGCCACACATTGACTTGACCTCCCATCTTTGCCTGCATTGGTCCCTCCAGCTGGAAAACCCTTGCCTCCATCTCCACCAGGTCTTTCCAGGGCTAACAAGGATGCCATTCCCAAGCACTTACCAAGTGCCAGGCACTGGGCAGAGAGCTTTACAAGCCACATCTCGCCCGCTCCTCCCATCAGCCCCATGAAGTTGGTGCCTCACTCCCCTGTGTCCTGGGGCCTGGCATTGTGCCTGCGCAGAGGAGGTGCTCACAGAACACAGGTGGGAGGGATTTGCATGCCAGAACCAGGAGGGAGATTTCAGAGTTAGCCCCCTTTGCAGACAAGGAAACAAGGCCCTGAGAGAAGCAGGGGCTTCTGGGAGGTGACAGGAAGCCCATCCCCAGTAGCTGGCTACTCCTTACCGGATGGCCTCGATCCATTGGTCCCGCTCCTCGGCGCTGGAGGCTGAGATCCGGTAAGACTCATGCTTGCCCTCCACCACCTTGCCATCACCATCTGTTTTGCAGGCTTTTATCTTCTGGCCCCGGCAGCTGGGGTTGTAGAGCTCCAGGCAGAACTGTGGGGAGGTGGCCAGGTGAGAGCAGGGCAGGGATGGGAGGGGAGGGGAGGGGAGGGCAGCTGGGGTGGGCTCTCCAGGAGACTCAGAGAGGACTAGGGCAACAGCACTTGGGCAAGACCAGAGCTCAGACGAGCAGTGGCACCCACCTGCCCCAGGCCTGCTTCCTGTGAGAGGTGAAGGGGCAGGCAAAGAGCCCACGGCCCCAAGAGGGAGACTGAGGCAACCCTGAGCTCCCAGGAAGGTGTGCTGGGCATGCCTAGCCTCCTAGAGAGCCCAGCTGCCCTCTCCTCCCTCCCTGTTTCAGAAATTCTCCCAGCTGCTCCGGGCTCAGGCCCCACCCGACACCTACTGGCTTCTTGGGGTCATCCACCTTCTGCACTGAGAGGTTCTCAAGGGGTATGATTCCCCGCGGCTCCTTGTCCTGCAGGCGAACGGGGGAGAAGTTCAAAATCAGCAGAGAGAGACTTCAGGCAGAAGATAGGGAGTGAACTTGGGCTCCTCAAACCCCAGAGGAGTGTACCCATCTTCCCAGACTCTGTCCAGCCCTGGCAGGGTAGGGGGAGCAGCACGGGAGGAGCCCTGGCTAGGAGTTAGGAGACCTGACTTTAAGCCCTGGCTCTGCCTTGGCCCTTGGCACAGTCCTTCCTCCTCTATGTAGCTCAATTTTCCCCATCTGTGAAATGGGGGTGGACTGTGTGATTTTAAAGAGGCCCCCAGCTCTGTGAGTTGACCGCTTGGTGGGAGTCTGAAAGGGGGTGGGGGGCAGGGGCAGACTCACCGTGGTGAACTCAAAGTAATAGAGGCAGCTGTCGGTCAGTATGAACCAGCGCCGTTTCCACGTCTTCACACGGCCCCCTGCAAGGGGTCAGCGGTGGAGCCAGTCAGTCCCCGGCTACTAACACTTCCCTCCACGGAAGAGCAGGGAACTTGCATGCTTCCCCCTGGGCTCCCCCCTGAGCCCCCACACAGTTTCCCCCATATCTACCCCCTCCTCACTCAAAAACCTCAGGGACCCCCATCGTCCACCGGCTTCCCTGAGCTGCTTCACCCGACATTCGAGGCTCCCCCATGATCAGGCCCCAGGACAGGTGG
This sequence comes from Rhinolophus sinicus, assembly GCF_057876585.1. Taxonomy (NCBI): domain Eukaryota; kingdom Metazoa; phylum Chordata; class Mammalia; order Chiroptera; family Rhinolophidae; genus Rhinolophus; species Rhinolophus sinicus. The sequence goes on from NC_142501.1 coordinate 11,362,138, forward strand.
CCGTTCCCTGAGTTTTTCTGCCGCTTTATCCCTTAGGAGGATCCCATGGCCTGCTCCCTGCCTGGCACTGGGCCAAGTGTTTCCTTTTTCATTTGCCAGGCAATGTTCATGAGGGTTAAAAAAATATTCGTTGTTAACCCCCATGACCCCCTAGGAGGAAGGGACCATTAGCAACCCCATTATATAGATGAGGGGACCAAGTCTCTGTTCAAGGTCCTGCAGCAGAGCTGAGATTTGAACCCCAGGGTCCTAGTTCCACAACCAAGCACTTGGCCATTTTGCTATGCGTTCAGCCCTCCCAGTGATTATGTATTCTGCCCATTTCACATCTCGGCTGGGACCTGTACACCCCCACATATGTTCGTGTGTGTGCGCGTGCTGAGGCTGAGCAACCCGACCCCAGCACATGGGTGGAAGGGCTGGTATCTGCAGCTTAGAGCCTCCCCGGGGCTGAGAACAGTCCGTTGGGCAAGAAGGCAGGCCTGGGAGGTGGGCATGGAGAGACGGAGGGCCTGCATGCACACCCCAGGCCAAGGCCCCTGCTCCAACACGAGACGAGGCGCTGTCCTCACCTGCCTCTGAAGGCCACTGTGCCTGGTTGGGATGCCCCTGCTGGGTGGCATCCGGGAGTGTGAGTGGGGGCAGGAGCAAGTGGCTGGGCCCTGTGTTTCCCCTGCCAGACTCTGCAGCCGCAGCCCCCACGACCATGACACCCACCCACAGCTCCTCTCTGCAAATCCGAGGCCCTCCTGCCCACTAGTTGTGTTGAGGGAAAGCTCCCCTGAGCCACATCCTGTCACTCTCCCTCCCCCCATCCTTCAGGGACACCCCATCCTTTGCCCACTAAAATCTGCCACTTGCTGGCTGTGTGGCCTTGGGCAGGTGTCTCTCTTCTCTTCCGGGAAGAGAGACAGAACTGCAATTGAAGGGTTTGTGGATCTGTCAGTCTCTTATCCCCACTTCCTGCTCGTCCTTCCCCTCTGCCACTGCCCCCTTCATTTCCAGGACAGACAGATGGAGAGATGGGGTAGGAAGATTGCTGCACTGGGAGTCAGGACACCTGGGCTGTCCCGACTCCCCCCTGAGCCTACATGTCGACTTGTGTGTGTGTGTGTGTGTGTGTGTGTGTGTGTGTGTGTGTGTGTGGTGTGTCCAAGTGTGCGGGCATGGCAGTGAGTGTGCACGAGTCTCTCAGCTGTGCGCCCATGTGCCTGAGTGTGCGTCTTACCCAGCTTGAGGAGCCAGCCCTCGCGGTCAGGATTGAAGAAGGTGTGAGTAAGGTCATTGCCGTCGTCCTCAGGAATGGAGAAGGGCTCACTCTTGATGCTGTCGAAGAGGTTCTGCCCCAAGAGAGAAGGAAGGGAAAGGCCTGGCTGTGACGTCCATCGCAGTCTGGGGCTTGGGCCTGGCCTGACCAGTGTGGCCTCGGAGAGGTCACAAGACCCCTGGGCAAAGTCTTCCCCCTCCTTCCCCCTCCGTTGGTCCCTGGCCTTCGTGGCGAAACCCTGCCTGGGTCTCCCAGGTCCACTGGTGCTCCTCTGCCCCTGCACTATGTCATGCCTTCCCCTGTGCTCTTGTGGGGCAGAGCCAGTGGGAGTTAGTACCTCAGAGAGATGGTGCCAGCTGCCCCACCCATGGCCCCCACTCTATCAATACTTCAACATCAGTTTGCCGGCTGGGGTTGACCTCCCTAGATGCGGGGAGCTCCTCTAGGGCAGGCCTGGGTGTCATAACCCCGAGGCTTCCCAGGGCCTGGGCTAAAGCAGGTTGGCAACTGTTTGCTGACCAAGGGAATAACGGTCCCTTCCCCACCCCCATCTGGAATTCCAGCCACTGGCATGGCAGGAAAAAAGCATAGGCTTTGGTGTCAGGCCATCTTGGTCCAAATTTTAGCCCGGTCATTCAATGGCTGTGTCACCCTGGGCATGTCCCTCAACCTCTCTGAGTTGCTGTGTCCTCATCCGATAAATGGAGAAAACAAGGCTAACTGGCCTGGGTTCTGGGGGGAGTAAATGGACTACGCATGGGTCAGAGCCCCACCTCTCCAAGTCAAGGGAAGGTGATGAGGAGGGAGGAGTACAGCCCCCGCCTGCACCCCGACTACCCAGCACTGCTCTTCTGGGTCAGATGAGTGAGTCAAAGACAGTTATCCCTGTGTCTGAAGGTGTTGGAGACAAGAACACTCGGCTGGAAACTGCCCACCCCACACATGTTCACCTGTGTGTGTGCGCATGTGTGTGTGTGTACATACGAACACACACGCATACTGCAGGGCATAGCAGCTGAGGTCAGGGCCTCCTTAGTCAACATCCATGGGGAAGGGGTCTCCTTGTCGCTTAGGTGCAGTAGCAAAACTTGCAGGTGTATCCTGGGACAGGGGGGGGACACAGAGGAGCTACCGGAAGTTGGGAATGGTTACTGAGTAGAGGCCTGGCCAAAGGAGGGACTCAGGGTAGAATGCTGACCTTGGCTGTCAAGGGCAAAGACCTGTTCTGGGTGGGTTCTGATTTTGGGCATGGGGAGTTCCAGAAAGCAGATTTCATGGAGGACTTTCTAGCAGTTAGACGTGCTGAAATATGGAAGGAGCAACCTTGGAGGGTAATAAGTGCCTTGTCACTGGAGGTATGCAAGCCAGAGCTGAGACTTTCCTGTGGGTGAGTTGTGGATGTTGGCGATGGATCACCCCTGTGTGTTTTGAACTCTCTGGGGCTCCGTGTTCCATGAAAACCATTCCAAATTGTCTATGTCTGCTTATTAAAATCAGACACAATACTAGGTCTCCATCCTTAAGATAATTAAATAATTTCCTTTTGTTGCATTTGTGAGTGCTGCTGTTCAGAAGGATTCTTCAAAATTTTAATTGAAAAATTTCATAAGTACTGTTTGATTCCCCAAAAGTTTTAGAAATAGCATGCTGGTTTTGAAAGGTCTTTTCTGACCTGAGAGCTAGGGCACGGGAGGATGGGGGGGGGGGGGGTTGCGGGAAGGGAGGGCGGAAGCAGGTTTTCCTGGTCTTGACAGAGGTGTTTCCGAACATGGACTCCAGAGTCCCTGGGCTCAGCCTGGCTGTGGTGGGTGGGTGTAGGGAAGAGCAGGAACCTCTTGCTGTTTTTGGAGCCCCTGCACCCCCCAGAGCAGCCAGGAAGCCCCTCCCGCCCAGGTCCAGCCTGGCCCTGGGAATTCCCAAGTGGCACAGGCTGGTTAAACAAAGGCCTGCAGCAGGAAGGCCTTGTCAGCAAAGCTGTCAGCACAGACAAATATTTGGAAGGCCCAAGGAAGCAGGCGGGAGAGCAGCCGGCAGCCTCTACAGCACCCACAGGAGGCCCAGCAGCTTCTGCGTGCGCCATATCAGCCTACACATTCTGCCCCCACAAAGAAAACAGCTCAGCTCACCCACATTTCCTGTACTTTGTAAACAACGCCCCTGCTCTGTAAGAAAACACCCCTGCACTCGCCACCACCAAACCACTGGGCCAGGCTGTCTTCTCTCGTGTGGGTAGATGTGATCAGACAGACAACGGCCACTTTCTGGTGGTTCTGCTGGCCTTGCATCTGTCCCTGCCCACCTTTTCAGTTTTCCTCTGGGGAATCACCCCCCCACACACACACACACAACACACACTCTCTGTCCAGGTTGCTCAGGGGGCTTGACACCCACTGTCCGCCACCCACAGGCTCCAGGGTGGGGTGTGAATGACTCTCATCTAACTAATCAGAGCATTTCATCCTGCCGCCCACAGTGACTGGTTCAGGGAGGGACATGTCACCCAAGCCATCCAATAAGCCTTAATTCTGGGACTTAAGTTTAAAGTTTAAACTGCTAAGCAAGAGGGAAGCCTGGAGCTGCCTGGGCCATCTCTGCCACAACTTGGGGAGAGCCTGTTGGAGAGGGAAGCTGAGATGGAGGCCTGGGTTGCTGAGGGCTGAGAGACCAGACTGAGTCCTGACCTCCCCGAGCCCTGGATCTAGCCAAGCCTGAAGCCAACTGATCTGAAGTCAAATCGATCCCTGATCTTTTCTGTTCCATGAGCTGAGATTCCTCTCGCCAGGGAGAAACTGTCAGCAGGGACACACAGCAAAGTCCTCTGTGTCTAAAATTGTGCCTCTGGTCTCTGAAGAGGGAAGGGCGCTGGAGTCAAGACAGACATGGGTTCGAATCTGAACTCCTCACAAACTATGAGGCCCCCTGACCAGCGACCCCTCTTGGAGCTCGGTTTCCTTCACTGTAAACTAGGGATGGTACCTGCAGCCTAAAGTTTTGGGGAGGACTTCATGGGTACATGAAGAACCTTGACTGAGCTCAGATATGGTCAGTTCTGATGGAGTCACCTGGACAAGGACCCAGGAGGTCCAGGACTGCCAATAGCAGAAGATACCCTAAACTGGAAGACCGTTGTCTTGCCCGGGCCTCAGTTTCTCCACCTGTAACCTCAGAGCCCTCCTTCTTCCCCTCCTCCACCCTAGCTCCCTCTCAAAGTGAGTGACTCCTCTCAGTATTTCTCTGGTGCCTGCCAAGTGCCAGAACTTGAAGTGCATTATCTCTGCTTCTCAGAAGAACATCATGAAGTCAGTGTCATCAGCCCACTTTGCGGATGAAGAAACTGAGGCTCACACTCAGGATCACACAGCCATCAGGGCAGAGCTGGGATTTGATCTCTTGTCCTCTGAGTCCACACCCCTTACCTTTGCCCTGCGTCTCTTAGGCACTCTGTCCCGTCCCCATCACAATGGCCAGAGCAAGACCTGCTCAATCCACCTGTCCCTCATTCCCACCACGCCCCTCTCCAAAGCCTTTCCAGATGCGCACGCTCATGGTCTGTGAGACCTTGGGGTGACCTCTCTTTACGTAATGTATCTGCGTCAGTTTAATTTCATAAATCAGGCCACTTGAAAGCATTACGTGTCCTGGGCAGGGCCCAAGCTGCAGTAGCTTCATGGAGAATCCTTTTGCAAAGTGGCAAACTTTGAATATCTGAAGGTGCCTAAAACCACGTCCTTGCTTTACATATGGGGAAAATGAGGCCCAGAGAGAAGGTGAGACGATGACCCCACCCCCACCATACTCTTCCTTAATCCACAGCAGCTATTTGCAAAAGCCTTGAACAGCAAGGAACAGGCCTGTGTGGTTCCTTTTGGGCCCTGGGAAGCTTCTGGATTAATTAGCCCCCTCCAACTACATACACTAGGCACTTTGCTAAAGACCTTACCTTTCTACACTAATCCTGTGAGCTGGGAGCTCAGAAGGTCAAGCCACTTACCTGATGCCACACAACCATAAAGTGGGGGAGCCAGGACTTGGATGTGCCTGTGAGACCAGCGCTCTGTTCTTTTCCCCACTAGGTCCCTGCCTCTCTTGGAAGCCAAGGAGGATAATAAACCCTTCCCAGCCCTCCCAGGCAGAGCTGGAAGCTAAATTGAGATAATAGACCTGAAAGTCCTTTGAGGAGAAAGTCACAAGCTCTATACAAATGCAGCCTATTGTTGTCAACAAAAGGCTTAAATTGGGAAAAATATCCAAGGAGGGAGATGTTGGAGGCTCTTTGGAGGCTGAAGCAATAATGTGGCACCTGGGAGATCTGGCAGGACTGGTGCTGGCTTATCATTAACTCATTAACTGCCAGACAAGGTGAGCCCAGCTTCCTGCCAAGAGTACCACAATGATATGAGTCACCAATTCTCAAGTGCTTTTTGTGTTTCAGCCATTTTACTAGGTGCCGGGGTTTTAAAATGATCATTAATTATTTAATAGTGACATAAGCCGCCATTTAGAGCCTGTGCTATGTACCTGGCATGGGCTATGACCTTTACATTAAAAGAAATTACTACTCGTAGCAGCTCTATGACACAGGCATTAGCCCCATTCTCTTGGTTGAGGGAATGGTGGCTTCGAGAGGGTGAGTCATTACCCAAGGTCACCCAGAGGGCAAATGGGGGTGGGGGTGCAGAGATTTCACCTGAGCTCCCCACCATGATCAATTTTCTCTTCTGGGGACAAAGGAGGGTGGTGGCAAAGGGCGCCCTTCTCAAACAAGGAGGGGACACAAGAATCATTCCAGACCTAGGCTCCCCCCAGACTTTTGTAACAGGAGGTACACAGGGTGCTAAGCTGGGATAGTGGGGTTCACACTCTCTCCTTCCTGCGGGGCTCTGACCTGGCGAGGACTGAAGCTCTATGGAGTTCTGGGGCATCGCTAATCCTAGAAATGAACTGTTGATTCGTTTTTGCTGAGCCAGGCTCTGAATCTCACTCCTGTGTTTACAGAACTGCTCCTGACTCCCTGTTGCCCACAGGAAACAGACAAACTCCTGAAGCTGTCATTCGAAGCCCTGGACACTCTGGCCCCACCTTTCCACGCATCAGTGTCCATTCGCTCCTACACTCCAGCCAGGCACACTGGATGCCCCGCCCTTTCCCAGTCATGCCAGGCCTGGGTTCTGGCCAATTCTTCTTTCTGGAATGTCCTTTCCCTGCTTCTCCTCTGGGGAAACTCCCATTCAACCGTCAAGGCCCAGTTCAAAAGTGACCTCCTCTGTGGAGTCTTCTAAGCTGGCACCTTTCCCCTGTCCCCAAGATAGTGACAGTATTGTCCCCTGTGTCTCCATAGCTGTGTTCCCATAGTTAGCATAGCATGAATCACCCAGGGTTGTCATTCACTTGTGTATCATTCCACCAGACCCTGAACTTGGCCTGGGCAGGGTGATTCATCCCTGTCTGCCCCATGCCAGGCAGAGTGCCTGGTGCAGTGTGGCAGGGGTGGGGGCTGTTAGATGAGGAGACGGGAGGCCTGGGTTTTGCTCAGCGCTCAAGCTGCCCTGCAACCTGCTGGAAGACCTCAGTTCCTTCTTTGTGAAGGAGGGAGGGGTTTGGGCACAGTGTGTGAGGGTTTTTAGCTCTGACGCATTGAGAATCTAAGAATCTGGGATTCTAAGAAATACTTTTGGGCTGCACCCTTTCTGGAAGGTGTGAATGAAGGGTGCCCAGTTTCCCATAGCTTCAAATCTGGCGGGACCTCCTGGGTGGTCTATCTCTGGCCATCATTCTGAAGATGGGGGCCACTTAGGAAGAGCCATCTCAGGACCAACTTCTTTTGTGGTCGTCCATCTCACGACAGTCACCAACCTGGATGGTCTATGTCAGAGGAGCCCAGCCCCCCTTGGGCTGTCAATCTAAGACAGGCCCCGCCCATATGCTGTAGGACTGGGCTGGGTCTGGCTGCGCCTCTCTTACCCTCAGCTGCTCCTCTGGCAGGTCACTACCATCATTGATGCCGCGGTTCATGGACACAAAGCGCTCGAAGGGGGGCTTGTCCCGGACGTTGGGGTTGTGGAGGCTGGTGTTGAGCATGATGATGGAGAAGGACAAGACGTAGCAGGTGTCTGTGGGTTGGGACAGCAGGTCAGAGTCCTGGCCCTGGTGGTTCTCCCCTCCTCTGTCCTGGCCCCTTCTAGGGATTGAAGGTCAGCCATTCAAGGCCCCAAGGTCCACCGTGTCCTCCCGTCTTGGCATTCGAAGCCCGGCTTCACCTCCCACTCTCACTGGACTCCTCCCAAGAAAATCCCGCCGTCCTGTTCCAAGCCCCTCTGTGCCTTCCCACCCTGCACTTGTGCTCTTGCGGCCCCCGCCAGGCATGCTTCCTCTTCCCTTTTCTACTCATTCACACCCCCTTTTAGCTCCAGCGGTTAGCTCTCCTCCCCGCGGAGCCCTTTCAGCCCCTCTGCCCACTCTGTCCTCTGCCTCCTTGGATCTCGGAGAGCACTTATTGTTGGCACCACTGTTCAGGGCTTAGTCACGTGCTGCTTGGTAATCTGGCTGACATTGTGGGGCTTCTGGAGCCAGAGTGACTGTCCCGTGATTCAGGTGCAAGGCAGGGAGCCTGGGCGGCGCCTTTGGGAGGGAGAAGACTACTACGCTGTGGTGTATGTCCAGAACCAGGGAAGTCCAGCTAATATCCCCAACTCTCTGATTGACCTTGGGAAAGTCCCTGACCTCGCTGAGCCTCAGCTTCCCCATCTGTGACGTTCGGAGCTTTAACTTTGAAGTAGCTTTATGTTCTAAACCATCAGTGATGCTACCTCTGATAACAGTGGCACCTAACATTGTTGTTGTTTGCCCTGTGCTAAGCTCTTCCCATCTCCATGACAACCCAGTGAGGAAGGTACTGTTACCACCCCTGTTTTACAGATGAGGAAACTGCAGCACAAGCACATTAAGTAATATGCCCAAGGTTACAGAATTAAAAAGTAGTTGGACTGTGATTCAAATCTGGTGCTTTAAAATTCCTTCCTTTCTACACATATTTGAGTACCTACTAAGTGCTGGGGGCTGGGGATTCACTGGTGAATAATTCTGATATTGTTATGCCCTTGTGGGACAGTTAGACTGGTGGAGCTGGCAGATAATAAAACAAGCAACCACTGAAATCGTATATACCTACAAGCCAGGGCAGATGCTCTGTAGGACACACAGCCAGGAAGTATTGTGTCTGTGGACAAGTCACTTCACCTCTCTGAATCTGTATTCTATGCAGGGATGAGAATACTGAGAATACTAGAGACCTCGCAGTGTGGCTGTGAGGATTAAATGACTTTGCATGAGTAAAGCACTTAGCGCAGGGGAGTACTCAGTAAATAAAATTGGTTGTTGTTGCTATGGTAACTTCAGATCCAGAGAAGAGGCCAGGACAAATCTGCTATGAAGGCTTCTTATCTACCCTGTACGGGAGAGTATGGAGGACTGACATTTGTTGATATCCTTCTATGCTCCTTTGCTCCCTGTATCCTGCCCAGGCTGTTTCGTGCTTCAGGATCTTTGCTTGAACTAGAACTCTTGCCCCAAAGGCCTTTTTACCCCTTGGCCTCCTGGAGAACTCCTATTAATTCTTCAGAACCCCACTCAGACCCCACTGCCTCTGGGAAGCCATCCCGGACATGCTGACTCCCTCATCCTTGCCCTCAGACAGGTGTGTTGTTGCCCTAACCCCCTGTTCCATTATTTCCTGCCTTCTCTTCCAAGGATCATGCCCTAAGCATCTTTGCCCAACAAACAAACACCCAGCAGAGGGCCTGGCACAGAATTGACGCTCAGTGAGGGCTCGTGAAATGATCTGGGCTCCCAGGGTCTGCTTGAAGGCAGGCAGAGGGGGCGTGGTGGCCATGGTGCTTTGGGAAGCAGACCTGTGGCTGGCAATGTGGAAGGGGTTCCGGAGCCCCGGGTCCCACCCCATACTGGCACCTGTGGACTGGAAGACGCCTGGGTTGCAGAGGCAGTATCGAGTGGCAAAGGTCTCCATCATCCGGTCGATCTTCTGGGCTTCGCCGGGCAGCCGGAAACTCCACAGGAACTGCCTGGGGGAGGAGCAGGGCCATGGGCAGCGAGGTTGGTGGGGACGCTCAGGGGGACCCTGGACAAGATGCTCTGCTTCTACACTCTTGGTTTCTTTAGCCTGGAAATGGGTGAGTCTGCACCTGCCATCTAGGTTCATGGTGGGGAGTAAGGGATTTGTCCTGACGAACATGCAGAAGGTTTCCAAGAAATGGCCCCCTTTTTTTCCAGAATATGGGAATGAGTGTGCGCTCCCCTCTACCCATCTGAGTCCTAGCACCTTTTGTGGCCCAGTGCCTCAGCCCATGATGGAGCTTCTGCCTGCGCCAGTTTCTGCAGCTCCCCTTGCCTGGCCATCGGTCCAATGGCCTGACTATGGGACCTGGGCAGAGTGCCTTCTCCTGGGTGGGACTCCTTTCTTGGAACCTAAACTTCCAGCTCTGGAAGTTGATGATTTCCACAGCTTTAAATTCCACCCCCTGAGGGCGAGGGCTGTGCCTATTCCTCTCACATCTCCTGCTGGGCCTCTCATAGGCCTGGGAACCCAGGAACTGCTCTGTAAAAGGCTTGTTGAATGAATGAATGAATGAATGAATGAATGAATGAATGAATATTGAGGACTACCCCTCTCCCTCAAAAAGCATGGTAGTTGGAAGGAAGGCCACATTGCCTGGATGGTGGTGGCTTCTTCCTTTTCTGCCTTGAAAACTCCTATTCACCCTTCAAAGCCTAGCTCAAATGCACCCTCTTGGGAGCCACTTTTCCAGGCACTAAGCAGCAGCAAGACTCCTAAACACTTACTATGGGCCAAGTCTAAGCATTTTCTTGTTTAGTCCTCACAACTGTATGAGGTTGGTACTAATATCCCCATTTTACAGATGAAGAAACTGTGGCACAAAGAGGTTTTTGCAACTTGCCCAAGGTCACACAAGGGGTGAATGGCAGAGCTGGGATATGAACTGGGCAGCCTGGCTGCAAAGCGTGTGCTCTTAACTGATATACTGTCATGCTTCTTGTAGTGATAAAAATCAGAGTAGGAACGATACTCTCTTAATTAGAAAATAGTAAGTAATAATAATGCAATATATACCAAGCTGTATTAATAAAATTAAACCAGCACTATTCCGAAAAGTAGTGGGAACGGCAGTAATAGTAGTCATAATAATTACAAAGATTAAATATTGTTATAACAATGCTGTAATGAAATAATACCAGTGATATTAGCAGCAGTAATGAGACGTGCTGTTCCAGGCCGTCCACGGCTATCATCTCACCCAGCCTCTGCTGTATGAGGCAGGTACTGTCAGTCATTCGTTTTTATTCCTCATTCATTCATTTTTGCTCCTGGCTCTTTGTGCTATTAGCCATGTGGCTCGTGATTCCCCGACCCCCAAGCTCCTCCCTTCTGTGCCACCCTCCAGGGCCGGGCCCTGTCCCCTGGACCACTCACCTGAGGGCCTGGACAAGGTTGAGATTGGCGAACTCATGGCAGTCCACAAAAGCCTGGAGGACCTGCAGGTTGAGGGGGTCCCTGCGGAGGGGGCAGAAGGGAGGCTGGGATGCACCGGGGAACTTTTTGGTACTCACCTCCAGGAGGGAGTTGACGCGGGGGAGGGAGAGGAGGGGAGAGATGGCCTCCTCTGGATCCAGCCACTGTTTGGTCTGCTCACATCAGTCTGACTCCACATTGCCCCCTCACCCACGTCCTCCCACGTACGAGCAGGCCCCTGCCACTCCCCCAGCTCACCAGCACTGCTCTCACCCGGGAGGGGAATCTGGCTTTGGAGTGGCTTGTCCTGAGTCAAATCCTTCCTTTGTCACTGCCTACTTGGGTGACCCCACTCAAGCCTCTGGACTTTCCCAAACCAGTGTCCTCATCTAAAATGGAGACAACTACGCCTCACTCCATTTCCTCTCTCTTCCCAGCTCTTCAGTCAGGAATTGCTGCCCTTCTTGTCACCTGTGTCCCCTGCTTGCTCAGGAGAAGGCATGTATCCTCTGGGGAGCCTAGGAGAAGGGTTGCTGGCTCGCTGGTTCAGTTCCACTCTGTCCCTTACAGGCCACCCCCCCTCAACCCAGCAGCCAGAGGAGTCCGCTCAGACCATCCTCTGCCCAGACCCCTCCCATAGACCCCCACCTTCTCACCTACTACTTCCTCCCTCCTTCCCTCACTCTCTTCCAGTCTCACCAGCCTGCTGTTCCGCCAGCGTTCTACTGCCCTGAGTCCTTTGCACATACTGTTCCCTCTGCTTGGAATGCGCTTCCCCTAGATGCCTACACTGCTCTCCTCCTTTAAGTTCAGTCAGACATCACCTCTCTGTGAGACCATTCCCACGCACACTGAAATCACAGCCCTCGGCCCCTGGTTCCCAGCACTTCTCACCTCCCTTCCCTGCTTGCTTTGTGTGCTGAAGCATTTAAACTTTTCTAACATGTTGTACCTGTTTGGGGGTCTATCTTCCCTATTACAATGTACCTCCCAGAGGGCAGTTTTGTCTGTTTTAAACACTGGTATAAATACAGAGCTTACAACAGTGCCTGGCATAGAGTAGATACTAACAAATATCTATTTGTTGAATAAAGAAAGGAAGGAAGAAGGAAGGGAGGAAGGAAGAAAGGAAGGGAGGGAGGGAGGAAGGAAGGCAAGAAGGAAAGAAGGAAAGTTTTGGTTCAGAATCTGGAGGGGAGTGATCAGTAGCCCCCTCGAGCTCCAGGAATTATGACTTTTCTTACACAATTCACCCTCTCACTCACCTGCACACACACACACACTCACGCATATACACACACGCACTACACAAAGACTCTCACCTGCACAAACTTGCACACCCGCATTCCCTGCCTCCCTAAGGCCTTGCCCCCTTACCTCTCCCCCAAGTAGGTGCCAATGGCCGTCTTGTTGAGGCCCTCGCCCTTGTACAGGAACCGGGCGATGTCCTGGGCATTGGGGGTCAGCAGCTGGTGCTCAATGAGATACTGGATGCCCTGGAGGTGGTACACAGAGCCCTGAGGACTGGCATTCTGGCACTGGCACAGCCCGTTCTAGGAAGCTGTGTCCCTCCTTAACAGAAGCTGCCTTTGTAAGGTAGTGAGTTCCCCAACTCTGGAGGCATGCAAAGAGAGATGGGGTTCCTGGAATGAACCAGATTCATGCCAGGTTCTCCCCTGGGTCCCTTTCATTCTGATGCTCTTTGATTATATGCTTCAATGATTCCATGAATTCATAATTTTAAGATTCAATGATTTAGCCATTCCTTTTGTCCCCTTAAAGTTCACATTATTTAAAAACAGTGTTTCATTTTGTCTCACAAGTAATCTATGTCCATTGTATAAAAATTAGGAAAAAAAACCCAGCTAAATCAAAAGGAGAGGAAATTGCCTAAGTTCTACCGCTCGGAGGTAGGCAGTTGCCATGGTGGTGACTTTCTTCCCCTTCCACATGAAAGTGGGAACATGCCACGCCCACCACGTTGGAACCTGCTTTTCCAATTTGACAGCGTCCCAAACATCTCTTCCCAAGACCCAGGCACTCGGAGTCTGTCATCCTAATTTTAGGAGTTTCAGGGGTTGGCGTCTGGTTTTCTGTGATGGTTCCTTCATGTCCCTGCTCCTTTTGGAGAAGGAGCTTCTGGAAGATGGGAGGCAATTTGTGGGGACTCTGAGTGACAGGCAGAGGGCCCTGGGGACCCCTCAGTGGCCCCTCCCCGGTGCTTGGGTGGGAGTGTGAGTTAGTGTGCATATGTGGGTGTGTGTGTGGCACCGGTGGATGGGGGCAGGGGTCTGATTACTGCAGCTGTGGGAGGTGAATGGGTGTGTGACACTGTGGGCCTGTGACAGGGAAAGGAGGCAGCCTTCTAAGCCAGAGCAGTAAATTTCCAGGGCCCCTTGGCTGCCCTGCCCCACCTTCTTTGTATGTCAGTTTGTGGCTTCCTCCTGCCTCAGTTCCTGCAGGAAAGGACCAGACCCCACAGCCAGCTAGCAGGGTGAGGGGTGAGGGCTGGGGCTATTCTGAGGCCAGTGGGGGAGGTGTTGGGGTGGGGAGAGCAGCAGCTTAGCTCTCAGTGCTCTGTGCTGGCACCCCATGTCTGCCCCCCACCAGCCAAGTGGCTGGAAGACACTTCTGGAGACTGAGCCCCAGAATCTAAGGACCCCCCTGTCCAATGCCCTATTCACAGAGGAGGAAACAGAGGCCTAGTGTCAAAGGACTCCGAGTCCACGGACATCACAGACTCTATTCTATCCTCCTGGCTCCCACCTCATATCTGAGGCTGCTGTGCTGTGTGTGACAGAAGCCCCAGCCGTGATCTGCCACAGGCCACTGGACAAGATGCTGAGCCTTGCTGGGTCTCAGTTTCCTCATCTGTAGGGTGGGTTATTGTGCCCGTTGAGGGAAATGAGAGAACACTGTGAAGAGGTCCGGCATGCAGCAACTCCGACCCCAGGACTCAGCCCCCCCAAAACTGCCTACCTTCACGGGGTCCATGTTGAACTTCTTGCGCCCAATGCATTGCTCCTTCTCCTTCTGGGCTGCCCGGCTGTAGAGATGAAGAAGTCAGTGTGGGCAGCCCCGCTCCAATACCCAAGGACCCTTGAGGACCTTGAGGACACCCCTCAGCTAGAGCCAATATTCCCTAGGGGCCTCCAACAGGGGGCCCCAAGCCCCACGTCGGAATCACCTGTGAGAGCATGAGAAATGCAGGGTCTGGACCCTCTCAGACCTACCACACCAGATTCTTCCAATGGGCCCAGCCCCCCAGCCTGGGGAGCCCAGAGTCACGCCAGAAGGAGCATTTAGAGGGGCTTTGTGCTTGGAATGTGGGCAAGAAATCGGGGAAGCTGGGGGTGAGAGCACAAGTTCTGGAGCCAGCCACCTGGTGCAAATCCCACCCCACCGCTTTCTGGCTCAGCCACTTAGGGCAAGTCATTTCATCTATCTGGAACTCAGTTTTCTAGCCTGTAAAATGGGGCGACATTGCCACCTGTCTCCCAGCATTGTTGGGAGGTAAAAGCGCTGAAAATAGCTGGTGGTAGGTGCTCTGGCAATGTTACATTGTAATTAGGGCCTGACCAGGGACTCTGGAGACAGGGCCACGTAGGAGTGGGTGTAGGTGTGCCCGTGTGCATTTGTGGGTCAGGGAAGGGAGCCAAACAGGCGGAGGAGATCAGAGGCAACAGGGAACTAAGGGATGGCAAGGCCAGGGTGGGGATTTCCTGGGACACTGGATGTAGGAATCTGCCCCGGGTCCTAGGGGATTATGTAGGAACCAACCTTCTCATCTCACAAGTGGAGAAACTGAGGCCCAGAGAGGGGTGGGACCAGCCCTGGGTCCAAAGCCCATGGGGGTCTTCCTATAGAAGGGGGGGAATGAATGACACCATGTGGGTGGGGTGACATGGACCAGCCTTGGTCCTGCCACGAGCCGGGCTCCTGGACCCCTGAGGCCCTTGGCTTCTCTGTTCTCATCCTTGGGGATGAGTTTTCCTTCTCCCTGGCCCATCCCAGGATGTTCCTGGGATGGGCAGCCATTGGTCAGGGGCTGGGTCAGGGTAGGTTGAAAGGGGCTTTGGGTGGAGGTGGGAGGATGGGGCTGTTTCTCAAGAGAGGGAGCTGTCTGGAAACAAGGACCAGACCGCTGGGATGGAGTCTCGGGGTCATCCTGTTTCTATCACACCCCGCTGCCTCCTCCTCTTGGGGGGCCTGATCCCTGATTTTACCAGGGCCCAGCCTAGGCATGTCCTCTGCTGATTCATAATGTGTAACACCCTTAGGAAGCCACCATGGCAGCTGTCCAGGGTATCCTGGCCAGGCCCCTCACCTCTCCTCCGTGGTCTCGAAGCAGTCGATTTGCGCAAACACATCTGCAATCTCGTCCTTCAGCTTCTGTGGGGTGGCGGGGGTGGGGAGGACATGACAGGGAGAGAGAGTCAGGAGGCAGAGGCCAGGACAGAAGGGGTTTATGGACCCTTCCCCACAACCACTCTCACTCTTGGGCATGACTCCCAAACGGCCCTGTCCGGACAGATCCCCTCCCCAGATGTCTCATATCCTGAAAATCCTGGGACCAACTATCGCCTCTATCTGTACCCTTTCTTCCAGCATCTCCTGACTTGGAGTGGGCAGCTCCCAAGTACCCACCCTTTGCCCCATGGTATTTCTGGCCTTCCCATCTCTCCTCTCTGAAGCTGTAAAGTCTCCTGCCCACTAGCCAAGCCCACCCAACAAGCCCTCCTCCACCCAGCTGCCATCTTTCTGGAGCACACTTGGTATCTGCCCTGCCTGTGCCCAAACTCCTTCTACCGCTCCACTACCTGCCCCCACTCCCCCCAGTTCAGCAGGCACAGATTCTGGCCCTTCGAGCAGGCCTGAGCTCCTCGCCAGCGTCCCTCCATCCATCTATTTACTCTGTCACTTGCCCCTGACTCAGTGCCCACTGTGTGCCAGGTACTGTGGGTGCACCAGGTACTGGAGAGCGCAGTCCCTCTTCTCAGGGACTTTGCAATCGCAGTGGAACTTACAGAAGAGGACATTGAGGCACAGAGTGGTGAAGTGACATATCTAAGGTCTGACTAAGTCTCGGCTTTCCCCCACTCTGCTAACTGCCACCACTGGGCAGATGGGCAAGCGGGCAGCTCTTCCAGCATCCCCCTGCAGGGCAGCAGCATGAGCGCTGGCAAGAACCCCCAAAAGGCACCCAACTCTCCTTTACCTCCCCTGAGATCTGTGGGATGGGTGGTCCCAGGTGCTTGTCCTGGGACCCAGGGACAGCATGGGTCCTGGAGCCTATATCTGAGCCCAGTCAGCTCCTGTCCATGTGCTCTTGGCCGAGCCACTGAAAATGGGGGCTCACTCTCAAGTACTAATCGCGTACCTACTATGTGCTAACTGTTGGGCTGCAGATACAGTGGTGGGCAAGACAGACCCAAGCTCTGCTTACATGGAGCTCACAGTTTGGTGGGATTGAGATCATGGTGGTCACAGGGAAATGAAATCACTGTGCAGAAAATGATCACAGCAATGATAGGCACTCATTAAATACTTGCTGAGTGAATGTTGTGGTACTTTCATCCTTCCCTGGAGTCTTAGGTGGACGTGTGTCGGGGTGGAGGGTGGGGTCCCAACAGCGCTAACCAGCATGATCAGGGCAGCCTCTAGGAGGAGGTAGCATTTGAGCTGAGAATGAAATAATGAGGAGGAGCATAACGAGAGCGTGAGAGAGGCCCAGGCAGAGGGAACTGTGAGTGCAAAGGCCCCGGGGCAGAACTGAGCATGGCACATTCTAGGCTGCTGAGAATCAGACGTGCCAAATCTGAAAAGCTGGTGAACTGGCAAGTGCTGGGCATATATTGGTGTTATGTTGATCAAATGGTCTCCATTTTAGGAGGGATGAAGCTGAGGCCCATCATGGGGATGAGAGTTGATTGAGGGCACCCAGGGGAGAGTAGAACCTACCATTCGATGAGGTGTATAGAGCCTCAGATGGGCTCTACACATAGGAGGGGCTTAATCCATGGCTGCCCTTCCTCCCCCACTCTCCTGGCTCTCTCTTGGCAGCTGAGCCCAGGAGTGGGGGAAGTCCCGTGGGAATTCTGTTCTTCCCCACTGCGGGGGGCTGGGGCTGAAGCTAGGTGTGGCTAGAATCTGGTCCCCTCTCTGACCAGGCTGGGCTCTGGAGTGAGTGGGAGGGGTGTGAGCATGTATGAGTGTTTGTGGATATGTGTGGTTTGAGAGTGTGTCAGTATGAACGTGTGTAAGTGCGTGTGTGTGGACATGAGTATGTATATTTGTGAGTATGAGTGTGCACTTACCTGGATGTCCTCCAGAAGCTGCTTCCGGTGCCATTTGATTAGCTGAAGCTCCTCGGTTTCTCCACTGCTCAGCTCCGCTGGGTCTGGAAAGAGGTGAACCAGTGGTTACTGGCTGACTCACCGCCCTCCCTCCATCACTCAGCTCCAGCTACACTGGCTAACTCTCCCAGTCCTCTTTCCTTCAGAAACCCATGACTTGTTTGCCTTTTTCGCTCAGGACTTGGCTCAGATGTCACCTCCTCCAAGAGGCCTTTCTTTTTTTCTTTTTTCTTTTTGTATGAGGAGGGAGGCAACGCACAGTGGCCATGTAGGGATTGAATTGGCAACCTTGTCATTTATTAGCACCAGGCTCTAACCAACTGAGCTAACCACTCACCTCACAAGAGGCCCTTCTTGACCACTTTGTCTGAATCAGCTCCTCCCCCTCCTCTCCTACCCAAATTACTGTTTCTTCTACCCCTCAGGTATAGATACCCTGAAATGATCTGTGCACTACTGAACTCATTATACTCTTAGCTTCGTGAAAGCAGGCACTTCAACTATTTTGTTCACTGCTGCATCCTCCACAGCTAAAAAGAAACTGACACAGCAGATGCTCAATAAAATATTTTTGGAGCCAT
This sequence comes from Rhinolophus sinicus, assembly GCF_057876585.1. Classification (NCBI taxonomy): domain Eukaryota; kingdom Metazoa; phylum Chordata; class Mammalia; order Chiroptera; family Rhinolophidae; genus Rhinolophus; species Rhinolophus sinicus. The sequence goes on from NC_142501.1 coordinate 11,379,886, forward strand.
TCATCCTTCCCTGGAACTTTAATTTACTTCTTCATGGGAGCACATGTCTGTCATTTATTCATTTATTTGCCCAGCCAGGAAGTGGTGTATCATTTTGCCTCACATCCCATTGGCCAGATGTAGTCACATGGCCATACCTAGCTGCAAGGGAGGCTGGAAAATGAGCTTGTGGTAGGGTGGTCCTGATATCCTTAGTATGTGAGATGGGGAGTAGCCATCTTGGACTTTAAGATGGAAGCTGCATATTGAAATGGCAGGGTACCAAGCTAAAAGGAGCCTGGGCCTTGGGCATCTGTGGAGAAGAGTCATCATATTCACCTTGACCTACTACCCAATTGAATTTTTCAATGAAAGAGAAATAGGTTTTGAGAATGTCTCCATCACCATTATTCTGAGTCTCTGTTACAGCAGCCAAACCTGAAACTTAATCAATACAGTGTCCTTATTTGTGATCCATATCATGTGAAATATGAACCATAATCCTTACCTAGAGTGTGGTTGTTAGGATTAAAAGAGTTGAATGTTGTCAAACATCCAGCAAGTATCTGACATATGGTAAGGGTCCAACACATGTATAATGGATGCTGTGTTGTGTCATCCAGCTGCTAGGAATATAGCTTGCTAATGCCTTATAGCTGAGTCCCTCCCCAGTAATTTACCTCAGCCAAATGGAGCTGTCTCACCCAAGGATATGCCCCTCCCATAGGGCAGTCACTGCAATCAAAAGCCTTGTTTCTGGACCTGAGCCAGTTTTCAGACCCAGTACCTATTGATTGAAGGAGAGGCTGGGTCCCCAGAAGGAAGGGTCCTGCAACACTGTGGCAAGCATATATGGTAATGATTCCTCTGGGCAAATAACCAAGATGGATCTGTCTGACCCACTAAGTTATAAAGTCAAGCAAGCCCAATCGCAGTTCTTCGTAAGTGGTTCACCTAAGAACAGGCATGAGCAGAGCAAGCAGGTTCTAGTAAGCCCCATGGACAGATGGCCCAGACCCCTGTGTCATCCACTTCTGTTGCACCAGGACCTGTCCCTCAGCTCACATCCAGTCTGCATGGGTGCCCTCCTTGTGACCTTCTGACAAAGGATGAAAATGCTTGAGCTTGGTTTCAGGATGGGTGGCTCAGTGTTTGGGTACAAGTGAAAACTGGAAAGATATTAATATAGTCCTGCTCAAAAGTAGTCTAGAAAGACAGTGGTGAGAATTCCTGCCAATGGGCAGGGTACCTGGTCATCCATTTCATGTGGAAAGAGAAGTGATGTGAAGTAAGAATATACATACATTCATGGGCAGTAAAGGATGGCTTCACTTCTTGGTCAGAGGCTGGAAAGGAGAAAGATTGGAAGATTGGGAACAAATAGGTCTGGGGAAGAGGGAAGTGGGTGGCCCTATGGGAATGGACACAGAGTGGGAAGATTTTTGTAAAGCACATTTATATTACCGCAGCAAGCATCTACCACAGGAAAGGCAGAATGACCTGGCCAGTTGACATCAGCCAGTCTCTGATTGGCCAGCCCAGTGTTGGTACAATGGCACATGAATGAAATAGCCATGTGGCCTGGGTGGAGGCGATGCATAGATCCACTCACTCAGGCTCCTTGAGCCACTGCTGAATATCTGACCTGCCAGCAACAGAGACTCATTATTTCTTGAGAAGATCAGCTAGCAACTTGGTAGCAAATTGATTACTCTGCATCCCTTGTATGCTGCAGAGGCCAGCAATTCATCTTTACTGGAATCCACACACGTTCTGGACAGGTGTAGCCTTTCCTGCCCTCAGAGCCTCGGCCAGCATCAGTTGCCAAGGATATCCAGAGGGTTTGATCTGCTGACACAGAGCACTCATGACATTACATTAGATTGAAGGACCTTCTTTACAGTAAAGGAGCTGTGGGAGGAGCATATGGCCACAGGACCTGGTGGGCCAGTCAGCGTTTCCCCACCAGAAGACGCTGGGTTGGTGGAACGATGGACCAGCATCTTGGAGGTGCAGCTGAGGTGCCAGCTTGGAGATGCTATTCTGCTTGGATGGGCACCATTGCTCAGGATACCCTCGACACCTTAAATTAATGACCATCAGACGGTGCTTTGTCCCCAGTCATCTACACGGATCCAAGAACAAAGAGGAGGAGGGGATCCAGTACCGTTTCCTAGTGACTCACTTGGGAGTTTTCCTTTCTGTTCCTGCAACTCAGCAGCTCTGCAGCTCTAGAGTTCCTGGTTTCCAGGGGATGGGGGAAGTGGCCCTTACACCAGAAGACAAAGCAAGAAGAGTTCCATTAAACTTTAAGATCAAAAACTTTTACTCCATGCTTCCAGCTTCATATAAATTGTGTCGTTCAATCCTCACAACTCTGTGAAGTGAGTCTTTTTCCGTTTAAGACACTGAGGCTCAGAGTGTGTCTGAGTGAAGTGATTTGCCCCAGGTCACACAGCCAAGAAATGGCAGTGCTGGGATTAGAACTCTGGTTTGCTGACACCTAACACTCTGTCCCAAGAGAGGTGCATTCTGCATGCTATGGGGACATTCCAGGGACTAAAAAGAGACGTGAGGAGCCATCTCTATGGAGACATTAGCAAGAACATAGCAGTGCTAGAGGCTGGGACCTGGAACTCCTTAGTCAGGACAGGGAGGGAGGCTGAGTGCTCTCATGGAAAAACCCAGGCACCTCTAATTGACTCTGGGGTGAAAGATCAGATTTTTTCTTTTGTTTGTATGCTTCCCATTGTTTTTCTGTTGGCTGGGGCTTGTGTCCTGAGTCCAGTTTCTGCAATGCACCGTTAGAGGCTGCTCGTCTGAGAGAAGCCAGGTTTTAGCATTTCAATGGATAATCCCTAATGTGGATGGTCAACAGGTGAGCTATGGCCTCTGGTAGCTGGTTCCTAGGATGACTCCTCTTTTCACCAGGTCTCCTGAGCTCCCAGCTCCTCTTCCAGGCCAGGAGCCACACTGCACACCCTCAGTTCCAACCCCACCCTGAGTTTCAGACCCTTCTATCCCCTTGGGCACTGGCCGTCATCTCGCTTATCATTGGGGCTTGTCATTACGACCAAAACGGAAGGCCTAGAATTTCCCCTCGATTTTTTCTGAGTTCCCGAGCTGTGGGATGGTCCCCAAGATACCCGGGCCGGAACCCCAGGAGGCAGCTGGAGACACACCCCTCTCTCACCCTTATGTCTCTGTGGGGGCAGAGCCCCAGAAAGTAGTTTCCAGGCTCTCGGCCTCACATAGACAGGTGCTGGCTCAGGTAGTAAATGGCCATCAACTGTGATGGGATGGCCATCAGCTGTGGCTAGTTGGCCGTCAGCTGTAACCAGTGAGCCATTGGCCACTAATATAACTGCTGTGGCTACGCTAGCAGAGAGGGGAAGAATGGGGGCTAGCAAGAAGACGGCGGCTGGGCTGGCAAGTGTGGATGGCGGTTTGCGGACAGTGGGGATCCAGCCTCCAGTGAGAGTATAGTGCCGCCAGAGAGAATATAGTGGTATGACTCCCCTACCTATGGCTCCGTGGGTGTTCCTTTTTGGCCTCACCATATCCTGCGTTCTTGTATGGGGAGCGGGACCAGAGACCCCGCGGGACGCCCCGCACGACAAATGGCGCAGCGAGCAGGGTCTCCCGCAGTACAGTCTCCTTCCTCACCAAGCCCTATCTGTGTTCGTCCTGTTTCCATGGCCCTTCCCCTCACCCAGACCGTGGGCTCCCGTCTCTGGCTGATGTAGAGCCTGTCCATGTCTCCTTGCCTCCACTCTGCCCTTCCAATCCAGCCTCCCTTGGCATCCTATAGTTCTTGGGATAATGACTCCCAATCTTATGGGCCCATCAGTCCTGCTGGTGTACCCCCCATCCTCATCGCACACTGTGTCCCCCCGCCCCCCACCCTAGGCTTGAGGCCTCACTGGCTGCCCTACATTTGCTCCCAGGTGCTCTCTCCCTCTGCAGGTTTTGCACATGCTGTTCCCTGTGCTGGAATGCCCTTCCTTCTCCTCTCTGCTCAGGAGCTCTACTTTTCCTCTCAGGTGCTTCCTGGGCTCTGTCTGGGCATCATCCTCTCTCTCACCTTCTCACCACTCACTGCAGTAAGTCTTGAATCTGCGTAGCTCAATAAACAAGCCCAGCCATTGGTTAAGGACAGGAGTAATAGCTGGGCACCAGCTATGTGCCAGACCCTGTGTGCTCTAGGCTCTTCCCATCTACTATCTCATTTGATCCTGATGACAGCTTTGGAAGGAAGGTATTTCTAATTTCATTTTGTACGTGAGACCTCTGAGACTCCGAGGGGTTAAGTGACCTGCCCAAGGTGACACGGCTGGAAGGGGGTAGAGCTGGGATTCACATCCAGGCCCATCTGGGCTTCTGAGGACTCAACCCTGACGTCAATCATCTGAATATCACCCTACAAACCATCAAAACCCCAACAGATGCTAACCCTGCATATTTTGACATGGAAATGCCGACCATAGTTACATGCTTGAGAATGAAGGAAAGACGCAGAATGATGCCTACAGTCTGAGCCCCTTTGGGGTAAGAAATTAAACAAAGCCAATATCACAGAGCTGGGGACAATGAGGCACAGGTGTGGATGGAGGTGGGACAGTGTGGGGGGAAGTGAGGGGGCTGTTTGCATTTCTCTTCATATAATAGCTCCTTTTGTGGTTTGACAGGGAGTCGTGGATACTCTTGGCCCACTGTCCCCTCTGTTGGGGTCATGACCCCGGAAGGTGCCACTGGCCAAGTGCATTTGAACCTGTGAGACAGTGGGGACAGCCCCTAGACTGCTACAATCCTCATGTGGTACATGGGTGCCTTCCCACCCTTCACCTATTTGGTAAAAATTGGGGGTTTCTCCCCATTTCAGAGCTGAGGACACTGAGGTTCACGGAGTGTGAGAAACACACAGCCCGAGAATGGCCGCTTCTGATTCCGGGCCTGTTTCAGTCACTGGGTAGCGCACAGGAGGTAGATTTTTAACAACAACAACAACAATAATAATGACGACAACAGTAATAAAACAAAAAATAACAACATGGTAATAACAGTCGTCAACCCCCCACTCCCCCCCAAGCTCTGTTTCCCCCCCACTTGGCTCTGTGTTTTTCACACCTCCCAAGGCCTGCCTTTAAACTATGACCCCACCCATGCTGGGGCTGGGGCTGCCCTCTGCCCCCAGGGCTCAGTCCAGCCATGCGTGGTCTGATGCCTGCCCCACTATCTGCCCCACTCCTCTCCACTTCCCCTTTGTCCTTCCTCTTTCCCATCGTATTTTTAGAAATCCTTCTGCTTACAGCCCCACTTCCAGGACAGCTGGCCTCGCTTCCTCTTTTCCAGGGCAGGAGGAGGGTGCTATCCTGGGGCCCTGAGGGCAGAGGGCCACTGGGCAAGAAGGGGTGTGGGGAGGGACCTGCTCCAAGCCTCAGCCTGCCCTGCTGGTGCAGGGTGCAGGGTGCATCGTGTGGCTTCCCCCCAGCGGCTGAGCTGCCTCTATTTTTAACTGTGCTGGTCAGTCAGTCGCTGCACCGGCCCAGTGCTATCTTTGGTTATGTCGGGGCTTTCTTGCCTGGACCTCTCACCTTCCTGGCAGGCTGTGGGGGAGGGTGCTTGACCTGCTCCTGGATGTCACACACCCATGACTGGAGGAGGGGAGGCAACACTGGGGGGACCTTTATCACACACCTGCCCACTGTACAGGTGGGGAAACTGAGGCCCATCATGACCACTGGCAGGTTGGTGCAGAGCTGGGACCCGAGCCAAGTCTGGCTGATTCCAAATCCCCATTCATTGCCCAGGTCAGGCCGGGATGATAGTACTCAATTATAAATGACAAATTTGAGCTCAGAGAGAGGTAATGACCAGGCCGCGGAGGCGCTTTGGTTAAGACCCAGTCAGGAAAACAGATTAATGACCTTCTCTGACCTCCTCCAGGAAGTCTTCCCAGATTCCCCCTGCCCGGGTGGAAAGTCGCTTCCTTCCATGCTCCAGGTCTGTGCCCATCTGCACATCTGCCCTGGGTCATTGTCCTGCAGATCTGTCCCCCTTCCCCCAACACCCCAGACCAGCATCTCCCCAGGGTTGGTTAGTGCTGTCCCCAGCATTGCATAGCACAGGGCCTGCACACCAGAGGACTATGTATAGAATGAATGAATGGATTATAAAAGCACCAGTCAACAGAGACTTCAAATCTCCCAACAGACTGCTTGTGTTGACCCCACTGAATCCATTTCCTTCCAGGGCCAGCCAAAGCAAAACAGTGACTCGCCTCCTGGCCTCCCCTGAATGCCCCTGCCCACCACAGCCCAGGCTAACCTGGGCTCTCGCTCCTTTCAGGGGCTTGTCCCTATTTTGCCATTTCCCGACCGCCTGAATTTGGACAAGTCAGTTCTCTCCTCCAGTTCACCACAGTGAGCCTCTGTTTCCTCATTTGCATCATGAGGACAATCATCCCTGTTCGGGAGATGGGGAATGATCTGCTTCAGCAAGACTGTTTCCCTCTTGGGCCTCCTTTGTTCCATCTGTAAACGGGGTTGTTGAAATTGATCGGTGGGGTGAGGGGAGGCCCAAGGGGTGGGGTCAGACTGCTCTGTGTAAGGTTTTGTTTGAAGAAAGGTTTCTGTTGCTAACAGGATTGAGGGCATCTGACCTGGGCAACCAGACAGCTCCTGGCAGCCCTTGTCTTCTGGAATTGCAGGAAATGCTGCGACATCCTGAGACACGGGGCACAGACGCTGGGCCCCTCTTCTCTGCCTCACAGAAACACAGCGCCATCCTGTTCTCTCCCACACCAACTGTACTGCCTCCTTCTTTCCTTTTTCCCTCCAGACACACAGTCTTGCTTCCCTGGGAGAGTTTCAGCCATGGGCCCGCTGCTGCTTATTCCTGGCCCTCCCCATGGGTGCTAGGTGGTGTCTGCAGTGCCCCCAAAGGCCGCCCTCACCCCCACAAAAGGCCAAACAGGGGCTTTGGGGCTCTTGTAGAACCCAGATAGGCATCACTGTCACCAGCATTGTCACCTTCAACACAAGCAACCTTTCTCAGCGCCACCTCTGTGCATTTGCACTGGCTTTTCCTTCCTCCTGGAATATTCTTTCTCCAGAAACCCACAAGGATCACTCCGTCTCTGTGTTACCACCTGACAGATGACATTCATATATTTACTATCTCTCTCCCTTCTGGAATGTAAGTTCATGAGGGCAGCAACAGTGCCTGTTTTGTTCACTGCACTCTCGGCCCCTGGAACACACCTGGCAGCTAGCCTGAGCTTATCAACTTGCTTTTGCATTTCCCACCCTTGTTATATCTGTTTACACATTGATTCCTTCCAGGATCCTGTGAGACCTGCACTATTATCCCCATTCTACAGAAGAGGAAACTGAGGCCCAGAGAGGTTGGCCCCAGGTGCTTACCTGGGTGGCACAAGTCCATTCTGAAGCCCCCAGGGAAGGGTGGCTTGAGCTCCCGTTGCCTACTGACCAGCTGCTCGTTGGGTTGGCCAGGCAGAGACGTGTCACCTCGGCTGCCACAGGCCCTTTCTCACTTGCCCCGCCCAGCTCCGTGTAGGGAGGAAGTCCTGTCTTGTTGGGGTCTGATGCGTAGGCTCTTGACGTAGCAGCAGCACTTCCTAAAAATGAGCAGTTTTGAGTAGCAGAGACTCTGCATTTAGGGTGTGAACAAGGGAGGGATAGGCAAAAGAGACGGGGGGAGGGTTGGGGGATAAAAAGGGAAAGACAGTGAGACCGAGAGAAACACACATATACACGTACATAGAGGAAGATGGTTACTAGAGGACAGAATCTTCACCAGGGAACAATGGGTACTTAATCAGCAACCTCCCCACATGTAAAGTGAAGGGTCACTTAACCTGGACAGTCTAAGCTGGGCTCCATAGATTCCACCCCCACAAACTCCCTTTCATCAACTCTCCCTTGAGAAAAGAAAAATTAATTCAGTGCTAGGAAGGGCTTTGCTTCTCCTCAATGAAATGTCTGGCTTTTTCCCGTCTAGTGACCAGTTGGGCAATATGTTCAGTTTCCCTTTTCCCCCAGGCTACTAGGAAACTCACAGTCAAATCTGAAGCTCCTTTATAGCTGTCTATTGTAGCATACAGACTTTGGGGCTAGACTCAGCTGTATGACTTTCAGCTCTGCCACTCAGCCCTTTGTGACCTTGGGCAAGTCACTTATCTGCAATGAACTGCTTTGAACTTGCCACTCCCCGCCCCCCACCTACAGGTTCTTGCATAACTCAAGGTTATTTTCTAGGAAACTTGTTGAAATTCTCTCCATGGTAAACTAGATTTTTCTCAACAAATCCAGACCTGAGGCATAAAAAACCATTTCCTGGGTCATTTTAAAAAGAAAAATGGGGAGAAAGGTATGATTCCCTGGGCAGAAAAGTGTTAGCATAGCAAGTCTGAGACTGCTCTCCCTAGGAAGGCTTGTTTGCAAGTTCGGCCCTTGGCTGGCGTCTGAGAACTTGGATTTTGGGAGCGTCCCTGCCACCCTGATAAGAATGGCTCGCTGAGTTTAAACTGTTTGTGCAAACAGTGTGGTTTACGCTGAACACTTGCTTTCCTTCTGGGACTCTGGAATTTTCGTACGTGCTAGGTAGAGGGTGCTTATGTGACCAGCCCCCAGTAAAAACTGTGGGCACTGAATCTCTACTGAGCTCCCTGGTTGACAACACCTCACATGTGTTTTCACAAGTTGTTGTTGGAGGAATGGAGTGCCTGCCACGTGACTTCACTCGGGAAGGCCAAGCTCACGCCTGGTCTTCTCTGGCCTTCGTCCCAGGTGTTTTCTGCTGATTTTGCTTTGTATTCTTTGGCTGTAATAGGTCATAGCTATAAGTAAGACTATATGCTGAGTTCTGTGAATCCTCCTGGTGAATCATTGAACCTGGGGATGGTCTTGGGACCCCTGACACAGGCCCTAATGCTGCAGCCAGGCCCAATGATGTACCTTGCCCAGGGCCCAGGGCATCTGGGACTTTCCTTTGTCTGAAGGGCTGGTTGAATGGTTCAGTTATTATTGCTATCTCATTCTCTAGGACGCAATGCAAATATCATCTCCTCTGTGAAGCCTGTGGTTTCACCTCCTTTCCCTCTGCCTCTACAGCTCTGGTCATATTTAAGAGCTTGTATGCAGGTAGCCTGTGAGGGAGGGATCGTCTCATTGTGGGTAGGAGTGTTTGGTAGAATCAATGGCAGGGAAGCCATAGAGATCTGCGTTCAAATCCAGACTCAGCATTTGCTAGCTGTGTGAACTTCTCCCTTTTAAGCCTTGTTTTTTGTCATCTGCAAAATGGGGCAGATAAGATTAGGTTTGCTTACACGGAACAGAAAACTCAAATAATGGATTAAAGAAATTAGACGTATATTTGTCTTACAAGAAAGAAAGTAGATAATACAGGAGTGCCTTCATAGAAGCCTAGTAATCAGGGATCCTGGCTTCTTCTAACTTTCTGCTTCTATCCTCAAGTTCTCCTCATGGTCCAAAGTGGCTGCCTGATCTCCAGCCATTGTGCCTGAATTTCAGATAGGAAGAAGGATGAAGATGGGAAGAGCTCCCCTTAAAGGGATCTTCCTGAGGCTCTTTCTGGCTTGAGGTCAGCCCTTCTTCCTGAAATGGGGCTCTGCTTCCTCCATGCACACTATATTGAGGTCTGCAGTTGGTGATGGGACAATACACAGCAGTCACCAAACATGGGGTCTGGGTGGTCCCTAAACTAATATCACTACCATTTTGGAGTGCCCACTACATGTCAGGCACTGTGCTAAGTGCTTGTACATCATCTCATTTCATCATTTACACAACCCAATGAAGTGTATTATCATCCTTGTTTTATAGATGTGGTAATTGAATTCAGAGAGGTTAAGTCACTTTCCTAAGTTCACACAGCCAGGAAGAGGCAAAGCTCAGATTCAAGCCCTCCACTCTCTGCCTTCATTTCCACTCTGAACTTGTGCAAGCATCAAACATTTAAGAAGTTCAGCGGCCTGCCCACCCCCAGGGGAGAGATAGGAAAGGTCCAGCTCTAGAATCTAACCATAGTAAAATCACACAGGTAGTACTTCCTACTTGCCCCCAAACTCAGACTTCCTCACCTGGACACAGTTGGCTTGAGGGCAAAACAGTTAGAAGGATCTTAGATGTGGTCTAATTCAATGACCTTGCTTACACATGGGGGAACTGAGACTTGGAGAGAGAGAGGACCTAGAGTAAGGGGAAAACATGACCTTGAGCCCATTTGAGCTGTGCGGTTAGAGTAATCCATCCATCTATCCATCTGTTCAGTTGATGATTATTAGAGGTGTACTACGTGCCATGTGCTGTTCTTGGCACTGGCGCAAGATTGACAATAATCCCACTACCCGTGGGGCACATGGTTGAATCAGCTGAGCTGGGTGGACACAGCAGGTGGTGGGCAGGGTGTGCGTGTGGAATGATTCACCTCTGAGGTCCGTTCCCTTCATAATTTTCTCTGATTTCTCATTTTTTTTTCTCATGACTTGGAACTGGAGACAGCTTCTGTCTGGCAGATGGAACATTTGTGCAACTTGGGACTGCTGGGGGTCTGGACTGTGAGACCCAAGCTGTAAGTGGGGCTTCAGAAGCCCAGGGGTTCCCCCAGACCTGTCACTCCTCATCCAGGCCTGGCCACAGACTTCCTGGGAGCACAGAGGGACAGAAGGAAGCTGGGCCCAGGGAAGGTCCATGATTCAGGAAGCCAAAGGCAGGGATGGGGGTCAAGGGCAGTGGAGCCTACTTTGATGTTCAAGTTCACATCTAGAAATTGCCCCTGAGGAGATATTTGCACACGGAGGCTCATCCCAGCATCACTGATAACTGGGAATTGGGGAAAGTCAAAATGCTCGTCAGCGCTGAATGGTTAATAAATTATGCTGCATACAGACTATGGGACAATGTGAGTCATTAAAGAGAATAATGAAGATACAGAATTGAAATCTTTCGGTTTTAAGTAAACATAACTCAGTCTAACTTAAACTGGCTCAGTTCCTGGAGAGTCAGGGATGGGGTTGGGGTTGGCCTTGGAGGTGTTCTTGTTCTCTCTCTCTGTCTCTATCGCACTCTCATTCTCTCAGTCTGTCTTAGCTGTTTCTTTGTGTGGCTTTAGATGGGTTTTCTCTATAGAGCAGCGAGTCTGGCCACAGGCAGCTCCAGGCTCACGTCAAATTACCTTTGACTTCAGAAAGTGGGCCTACCAAAAAAATTCTCAGGGAAAGATTTTGATTGACTAGGCCTGGGTCATGTGCCCATCTCTGGACCAATCACTGCCACAGTATGGGAGGAACACCATGATTGGTCAGGCCTGGGTCCCGTGCCCAGCCCCAGTGGTCAGAAGGGAGGTGAGGGATAGACATCCCCACCAGAACCACCAGGAGAAGGGCAGTTCCTTGAAGGAAGAAAAACTGAGCAGATAAAAACAGATGTTCACTCTTATTATTTTGGGGTAAATTTTTGTCTTTTCTATTTCTTTTGTTTTTATTATACAGATGACCCTAGACTATATTGATTGATATGGAAAATTATTCTCAACATCGAACTGAGTGTATGTGTCTATAGCAGAGGGGTCAGAGGCAGACTCTGGAGCCAGATTGCCTGGGTTATAATCCCAACATTGCCACTTATCATGGTCTTGGGCAATTGACATAATCTCCTGGAGCCACAGTTTCCTCATCTGTAAAATGGGCATAATAACAGTGCCTCCCTCATAGTGTTGCTATGAGAATTAAACGAGTTAACCCATATCAAGCATGTTTGAATGGTGTTTGGCATGGAGTGGCTTTTTGATAAATGTTAGCAATTATAGATGCCTACAGCAGAAGTTATCAACCTGAATTCTCACAGGGGTCAGGCAGGTAAGTAAAGGGAAGTGGAGACAAACAGGGAATGGTAGGGACTGTGGCAAAACACAGAGGCTTGTCCCATATGAAGTGGGCAGCTGGTCCTCAGCTTTAGCCGACTATTGCCATGAAGACACAGGAGCCCAGAATGGCCAGATCTCTGTTTTGCAAGAATAGCTGGATTTATCAATTTTTGTATGATATTAATAATCAATTCATTTTCTGTGTTTTTTATTGTAAAATGCTGAGCTGGAGAACAAGGTGAAAGCTAACAAAATGGGTGGATCGGCTTCTGGCTCACCGATTTGATGCTTGGGATGTAAACACACAATGGAAGAATGGTCACCAACATAACAGACATCGTCTCTGTGTGTGGGATTTAAGGTGACGTGAACTTTCCTTGTATTTGAATGTTTCATTCAACAACATCAACAACAGAAGAGCTGGCAGGAGCTGTAGGAGGCGGGACGACGAGCACGTGGGAAGAGAAGGTAAAGACGATAACGGCCAGATAGGTGTGCTTGGGGCAGCCCAGGAAGGGTCTCTGCCTCCTAATGGGAACCCGCCTTCATCATGACAGTGAAGTGGCGGAGCAGGGGGGGCCCAAAGCTGTACTCTCAATAATGGGGGCCCAGGAAGGTGAACTCTTGTCTTACTTGAGGAGCCCTGGACATGGGCTCAAATCCCAGTCCTACCTGTGTGGCCTGGGACCTTACCCTGTGAATCTGCTTCTTCACCTGCAAAAAGAAGCAAGAATACCTCCTTCTTTCCTCTGTGGCTGAGGTTACCAAAGCACAGCTGTGAGTACCGTAGTCCAGGAGGCCGGATCACAGATGTGCCGCCCACATCTGAGAATGTCTCCCTTCTGAGAATTTGCCCTTTTGTGCTGGAGATATGTGTGCTCTCCAGATCAGGAGTGCTTTTACCTGAGCATGGGACTTGCGTGGTGGGATTTCAAGGGGAGGGGAGATTTTAAGTGAGAGCTGTCATTTCACGCTGAGTGGACAGGCAGGAGTTCTTGAGTGCAAACTTTGTGCCAAGCCAGGTGCTGGGTGCTGGGGACAGAAAACTGAACAGCCACTGACAACACTCAGTGATAAACCCGAGGGGGCACAGGGTCTCTTAACCCATTCAGCGAGGGCTTCGCAGAGCAGGGTGACTACCTGGGGTCTTGGATATTTGCACAAGGAAGGAAAGACTCCTGTTGAAGGTCAAGCAAGAGTCTGTGCTTTGGAGAAGGAGAGGGGGAGGGTGTTCCAGGTTCAAGGAACAGCCCAAGCAAAGGCTCAGAGGCTTGAGATGGAATGGCGGCTGGGATTTGGGATGAATCCAGACCTGGATCTAGTTCTCCCTCCTCTGCCCCTCCTCCTCTTCCTGGGTCTCCACCCTGCACTCCGCTGTTCTCTGACTCCCACTTCCCCTTTCCAACCCAGGCGGCAGTAATTTCAGAACAGCAGTTTCTGCTAGGAACAGGAATACACCCTGGCACTTCAAGGGCATGTGTACACATCACATGCACGAGGAGGTGGCCCCAGGCTCTACCTCTCTCCCAAGCTCACTGGAGTAGGGGTCTGGGGGAAGCAGAAGGTCTCCAGGGGGCCCATGTGGCTAAGTCAGGGGGTGGGGCAGGGCTGAGGTCTGAGACAAACCAGAGGCAATGGCTCCCTCGTGGTCACCAGATATCTGCGCAATTCCAGGAGGAGTCTCATACCTACTTGACCACCTACACCTGGATGCAAGGGATCCCGGGAAATGATGCACCTGGTCTTTGCAGCATCTAAGTGGGAGGTGGAATGAAGGAAGCTGCAGGTAGGAACCAAGGCATAGGCCTACGGGGCCCTGAAGGCAGATTCCCCCCCAGGGGCCGAGGGGGAGCAGCCAGAGGTACAGGAGTGGTCAGAGACCCTAGATGAGGGGCCTTAGAGAAGTGGTCAGCGCGTCCCCTCTGTGGGGGAGGCGGAGGTCTCTGAGCATCCCGTGTACTAGCAGCCAGGCGCCTGGGGGTGGGAGTTGGTGAGGCAGGGGTATCAGGCAGGGGGCACTGAGGAGTGGAAGCAATGTGGCAAGGAGAGAGCAGAGCTGGGGTCCACCTGAGTGGAGGGGCAGGCTGAGGAGGGTGTTTTAAAGGAGAGAGTGACTTGTCAAAGCATCAGAGACCCAGGGAATATGTGACTGGAGAGGGTCGCTGGGAGAAGGAGAGGAGGGCCCAGAGTCGAGGGGCAGCCTGGGAGAAAGGCCCAAGGGCATCTCTGCTCCCCACTTCACAGACCAGGAAACCAAGGCCCAGAGGTCTGCGGCCGCTGTTCACAGGGGCTGCCCGCAGGCAGGGATCCGGCCTGGAGCTTGGTTCTGAGTTTCTCGCATTATTGTGGTTAAGGCTGACTCATCTTTCTGGGACATGAGTGCTTGTTATTTTGGAGGCCACTCCTCTAGAGTTTTGTCAGTCCTTCCAAAGACTGAAATCTGATACTTCAGTATTTAAACTTGTGTCAGGTTTGGTCTACTGTGGAATCTCATTTTTCGCTCAAAAGTGTAATTACAGAGTTTGAACAAAATAATCTTTTTCTATGTGTTGTCTTGGATACCTCTGGTCCCTTTTCTGTTATTTTGGTCTCATCTCTTCAGCTCCCATGTCCACATTCATGGGCCCTGCGGTATGTGGGAAGATGAGGGCTACCAGCTGGGGTTGCCATGCCATCCAGGATCACCCCCATCCCAGGGCCATGCTGGGGTTCCCTGGGACTTCCTGTTTTGGAAATCAACTGGTTAGAACCATGTCTGTGGGCTAAGAGGGCAGGGTTGGGCGTTTTTAAATGTTCCCTGAGATTTCGGTTTTATTCAGGTGTGGTGAGGCCAACTGAGCAGATGACTACCATGGAAAAGATAGTTTGTTCCTCACAGTTCCTGAGAGGAGAGGACGTGACAGCCTACGCTGGGCCACACAGGAGAGCACTAGGGTCTGTCAAGAGCAGAAGAGTGAGGGGAAAGCATGGACAAGAGCCTTTACTGTGCTTTTCCAGGGAATGAAAAGGCGAGGCAGAGTAAGCAGCTGAGCAGCTTTAGGATTGGCTAGTTGGAATAATTCGAGGCGGGAGCTCTGGGCCATAGGGGTGGTCCCCCGTTGCCTGGTATGTGGCCCTGGGATAACTAGGGCAGAGGAATATTGCCTCCTGGAGTGTAAAGCCAGACAGAGGAGGCAAGATGGGGGTATGGACCCAGAGTCGGTTGGTTTGCATATGAAACGTGTGCTGGCAGGCCAGTCATTGGCGACCTCTAGAAATTAGCTCGCCCTGCGAGGGGCAGCCACTCCCCGGCAGTGAGGCGCCTGATGTCTGAGCATCAAGAATACAGAAAATAAGGAAATATCGTTAATATATAGTTAAATATAGTTAATACGCTGGGTTGGTATGGTTCCCTGTTGTATCCCCGGCAGCTGGAAGAGATTGGCACACAGTAGGTGCTCAATACATGCTTCTTGAAGAAGTAAATATTACACTGTCACATGTGAGACTTGGGCTGTTTGTGAAAGGCTGATGTGTGTCACAGCCAGGGGCACCAGGCTCTTCTTGGTGTCAGCGTGTAGCTCAGTGGATCTTGGTGGGTCATCCTAGCTTTGAACCTCAGTGCCTGCACCCGTGAGCCGTGGCAGCATCCTCCCGGACTCAGCATTCTCATCTGTAAAATGGGGATACTGCGATGTGTCTCACCAGCTTGTGAAGATCAGAGGGCGTGGTGATGAAGCGTCTGGCCTGGAGAGGGCCTCAGTGGAGCCAGCCACTGCTCCCCCGTCAGTCCCTCCACTGCTTTTCTGGTTTTCAACGTGCTCCAGGGCCCCGGTGGACAGTAGGGCCTTGCTTTATTGTCTGTTTTCCTGAGGTTTAAGAAAGATGGTCTTAGGCAGGGGGCCCCAAACCTGGATGTGCACCCCCGTCACCCAGGGTGACTGTTAAGAGACAAACTGTCAGACTGCTTACTCCTGAGTCCGTTCGCTGATGGAGGGGCCTGATATCATTATTTTAAACATGTTCTTAGATGCCTGTGCCCTGAGCAAGGGAGATGTTGTCCTGTTTTCTCCATAAAAATGTCAGGATACGCTCTGGGCTTCAGAGCTCTGGGATCAGCCTTTAGCAAAGAAGTTAGTACAGGAAACAAGGAAACGACATCAGTGCTTGCTTGCTGTTGGAAGCATGAGGTCACTCAGCACCCCTTACACCAAGGGCACACAGAGCTTTCTTCTAGCTTGGTGGCAGGGAAATCCAACTCACCGGGGAACTGGCAAGGCTCCACTTTCCTAGTAAGGAGAACTGAGTCACTTGCTTTGTTTCTCTTTTTACTTCAGATGCCTGGAAACTTAGGCAAATTTGAAGCTTAATGATTGCAACCCATCATCTGGCATCTTTGCTTTCTTTTCTCCTTGGTCCTGATTTTCTACTTTCAGATTCCTAGCTTTTTGTGTGTATGTGTGCTGATCTGGGAGATATAAATTTCTCAATATAAAAGGAAGGAAGGAAAGAAGGAAGGAAGGAAGGAAGGAAGGAAGGAAGGAAGGAAGGAAGGAAGGAAAAATAAAAATCTGAGACAAAGTATTAGTGCAGTGGACAGGGAGACCAGACTTAAAGTTTTGGCCACCAGCCTGCTGTGTGCCCTTGGACCACTCACTCACACTCTCTGATTCCCTCCAACCTCCTGACCACTCCTCGGTCTCCTCTGCAAGCTCCCCTTTCTCTTCCTGCCCTGAAATGTTCATTCAATACATACTTATGAGTTGCCTTCCTGTTCTGCTGTTCCAAAAACTTCTTAGTGGATTAAACAACATGTATTTTGCTCACAGATCTGAAATCCAGGCAGGGCTCAGTGGGGACAGCTGGCCTCTGCTCCACTTGGTGTCAACTGGGGTGGCTCAAGGCTGGGCCTGGAATATCTGCAGGCTCACTCCCTCACATGGTTGGTGGCCGGTCTGGGAGGACTCTAACAGCTGGGGCTCCTCAGGCAGCTCTCTCTTGCTCTGTGTGACCTCTCCACCTGGTCCCTCCAGCATGGTGGCTCCAGGGTACCTGCTAGCCTTGGAAGCCAAGGTGCATGTCCTGAGACAGGTCCAGGGGGAAACCGTGTCACCTTTTGTGACTTGGCCTCAGAAGTCTCTCAGTGTCACTTCTACCAGAGTCACAGGGTCACACTGTAAGAAGAGCATGTGGGATGGCAGATGTTGATGCTGCCATCTTTGGAAAATACCTCCTGCCTCTGTCCCTCAATGCCAAGGAACGTGCCAGGCCCTGGGGACACGGACATCGTGGTGTGTAGGACGCTGGGGTTCCCCCAGGGGCTATCACGGGACCTCTTTCTTTATTGTTCAAGGCCTACATCGCCACACTGATGCCCCCACATCCTTCTTCTGCCCCGTGTTCTCTTCTGACTCCTGACCTACATTTACAGTTTCCTACTGAGAACACGTGAATGTCTCTGTAGCTCTCAGCTCAGTGGGTCCCAAACTGGCCTCTCATTTCTCTCCTGTGTCCTCCAGCTCAGCAAATGCAGCCCTGTCTCCCCAGTCACCCAAGAGGAGCCCCGGGGACTAATGTGGACTCCTCTCTCCTCCCTGCCTAGATAATTACTGTCTCCTAGTGTGTGATGTTTCAAATGACTCTCCAAACCATGGAATCCTCAGGCACCCTTGCTGCCACCTCCCTATTTGGGCCACCATCATCTTTCCTCTTGTGACAGCCCTGTTGGTCCTTTGACCTCCAGCTTTGCCCCCTTTCCACTCAGACTCTTTCCCCTCATAGTCCAGACAGATTTTTCTAAGACGTGAATCATCACTCTACTCTTCTGCTTAAAAACCTTCAGTGGCTCCCCATTGCCTTCAGGAAAGCATTGAGATTCCATAACATGACTCATGCGGCCCTCGGGAAGCTGACTGCTGCCTGCCGCTCTAGCCCTTTTCTCCCTCCCACTCTATGTTACAGCTCAGTGGGCCGTCTTTCTTTGCGTTGATCAGACCATGTTCTCTCATGCCCCAGGGCCTTTGCACATGCCACGCCTTCTACCTGCAGTGCTCTTTCTCCTTATCATCTCTGGCCAACTCCTGCTCAGGCTTCAGGTCTTGGCTTAATCTGTTTTCTCCGGGCAGTTTTTCCTAACCCACGTACTCCTGGCTCCTGGTATACCTTACCAGAATCCTAGGACGTATCACCTTAATTGCTTATCAAATATTTGTTTTCATTTTTTGGATGATAAACTCTATGAAGGATGGGGCCAGGACTATCTGGTTAGCCTCAGGACATGGTGATGCTAAGTATTTCTTGAATAAATAAATGGCTGGGGTGGGGGACAGGGTTTGACCAAACTGGCTCTGAGGACCTTTTGACCCCTGACTTACTATGCCCTACAACAGTAAAGTTCTGTCTAACCAAAAGGCAGATGACCAGCAGGTTCAGAATTTGGCATCTCTGCCCCACCCAGTAACCAGTTTAGGAGGTGGTAACATTCCCAACCTGGCCTGGGATAAAATGAGAGCTGAGGCCATCAGCCATTGTTACCCATTTTCTAGTGTTAAGCTTGGGTTTCTTACCCTCACTCTGACATTGGTCATCCCCATACACAGAGCACATGGCAACTCTGTTAACCAGAACCTTCAGTTATCCAAAAGCTGGGTTCCTTGGCCAGCCTGGTCCATGGAGTCGTGTCCAGGGATGGCGAAAGAGACCGACTTGTCACTGCAATGAGCTTGCAATCCCTGAACCCTGGAGCATTCTTCTGGAAGGGCTCATAGAGTGTCTGAGATCTCTCCCCTTATGGTTACAGGAGAGAAAACCATGGTGGGATGGGAGGTGTTCCCAAGCACCCCAAGTCCTGGTTTTCATTCTCTCCCTGTCTCTTTTTTTTTTTCTTCAAATAAATTTTATTGGGGAATATTGGGGAACAGTGTGTTTCTCCAGGGCCCATCAGCTCCAAGTTGTCCTTCACTCTAGTCGTGGAGGGCGCAGCTCAGCTCCAAGTCCAGTCGCCGTTTTCAATCTTTAGTTGCAGGGGGCACAGCCCACCATCCCATGCGGGAATTGAACCGGCAACCTTGTTGTTGAGAACTTGCGCTCTAACCAGTGGAGCCATCTGGCCGCCCCTCATTCTCTTTTCCTACTGTCCTTTCTATTCTCACTCGCCCTCAGGCTTTGCGATCCTGCCCATACCAGGCTGTCAGCATGCTGGGGAGGAGGCCACATCTGGTTCTCTGCCCAACCCCAGGCCCGCAAAGCCCTGAAATAGACCTGGCACAGACAGGGGTGCAGTTTGCCCTAAGTCAGCATTAGGGGGGAGGGACAAAGGGCTCCTGACTCCCACCTGCTCGAGTTTCCTCTCCGGCCTGACTGAGTCTGTCAGACCAAGGGGCCTCAGGTGGGAGTCACACGGGGTCGGCTAAGGACATGGAAGGTACAGACAGCCTGGGGCTTGGGCTCAGGCAGGCTCCGGCTTCCCCCACTGCCTCTGTCTCTCCCTGCTGTGTGACGGAGCTCAAGTACTCAGCCACTCTGGGCCTTGGTCTCCAACTATACAAAACGGGACTGGAGGCGCATTTCTTCCTGACACCTGCCCAGAATGCTCTCTGTGAGGCCCAGGGACCATGGAGACAGAAACAGAAGTGCAGACCTTTAGAGAGGTGCTTCCTCTCGCAGCCAGCTGCTGCCCACAGGGACTTTCTCTTTCTGGGCCTTGGTTTCCTTTTCTGCAAAAAATGGGATAATGACGGATGTGAAGGGTTTCCTGATCGAATCCATGTAAAGCAGCTGGCACAGACCTCGGCCACAGTCAAGGCTCAGAATCCCTCTGGCTGAGTAGGAGGGCTCCATCCGGGAAGACAGGGAGGCCCAGGATGGCCTGGCCCCTTCCCTCACCCCCTTCCAGCGTTTCCACAGAGACCAAAGCAGCCCGCGGGCTCCACCCTGTGGTGGCCTGAGGGGACACCGCTCATAGAAGCCACAACTTAAGGCTCCCCTGTGTACTGGGGTCCTCAGAGGGCCCTTCACCCGGACACCGAGGGATCTGTGGGTGGTGATCGTAGCCGGGGTCAGGGCTGGATGCTGGGAAGAGCTTGGCAGCTCCGTCTCCCTGTCTTCTTTCTTATTCTATCGCATCCTTCCTGACTCTCAGGTTCCGGGTGGGGTGGTGATGAAGTGGTGGGGTGGGGGCTATGAGTGGGTTGGTAGGGAGGTACTGGGGTGGTAGGTGGGGCCTGGACCAGGGTGAGGCGGATGAGATCATGCAAGTGCTGGGTTAGATCTGAGCTTCATTCAAATTTAAATAAGTAAATCTAACTTTATTTTTGATATTTTGTTCATCACTAATTTTGCATTAATTTTGATTTATAACGATATCACATAAAGTATTATTTGTCTTGATTAGTGAATTTTGGGCCTCCCCTTAGATTCTGTGCCCGAGGCGAGGTGAGTGCCTCGCTTGCCTCTCCCTAGCCCAGCCCTGTTTGGGGAGTAGGTAGGGAGTAGCTGGGCTACAGCTGGAGTACATGGAAAGCCCCTCAAGGAACCCTCCTGACTCCATCCAGTAACTGTTCATTTGTCCGTCCTCCCAACCTGCTGCCATCTTCCACTCTCCATTCTTCCATCTATCCTCCCTACCACGAGTCCATCTGCCCATAGCGTTATGGACTTGCGTTCTGCACTTGGAAGGCCTGAGTTTGCATCCTGCTGCCCTTCCTGGGTGACCGATGACGTCCATTCAGCACCCATACTTTCCATTTGATACGCTTCCACATTTTAAAGTTATTCATATAATACTTGAACACATTGTTTAGAAAATATTTACTGATCTCTAATCTCCACACATTCAGCGACATATATCTGAAGAACTAAGGCCCAGAGGGTAAAGTGTTTTGTCCAGGGTCCCACGGTCTATGAGTGTAGGGATGTGAGGCCCGGTGAGTGTGAGTCACAGGCCAGCCATGTCCATCTTTCCACGTCACTGCTTCTCCACAGGGTGAAGTGACGTTGGCCTGGGCTGCCTCTACCCGACACCTTGCTGAACAAGGCAGCAAACCCCTGCCTGTTGAAGCCCCTGCTGCTGGGTTTCTCGTACCTGCAGTGGAGTGGAGTCCGCTGACACACAGAGCCAGGCAAAGGAGCCCAAAGCAATGCAAGAGGCATGTTTAAGAAGTGCTTGAAAGGGGAGTGAGAGGCCACCAGGTAAGTGATGCGGAGAGGCTGGGAGACTGGGCCTGTGATGGAGCCATGGGTCAGCTCACTTAGCTTCCATTCCATCCGCCCTCTGCTGTGCTTCCTTGGACAGTGGAGCCTGGAAAGCTAAAAATACCGTTTCTCCCAGATCTGGTTCTGGATATAAATTGGATTCTGCCTGTGAGAACTGCTCATGTGAGGTTTGGAAGGTGGCTCTCTTCTTGCTGCTCCGGGTGGGTGTGGGTGTTGAGAGCAGCTAGCCGCAGCAGAGGAAACAGTGGCTGGACTCTGTGTCATAGCGTCCAGGCACCTGCTTTCTAAGGGGCGAGGGACGGGTGCAGTGGTGGCTGTAGCTTCCTGAGCCCTGGTGGCAGCCACAGAGGTGTGTTTGGGGCTGGCCTCTGCATCTTCATTGTTCTGACCGTAGCCTTGGCAGCAGCAACCTTGGTCAGTTCTGTGGCGTTCTGGGGACTCAGTCACTCAGCGTGTACTTCCTAGGATTTTGTAAGCGCCGAGTTCCCCATGTTAAATCCCTTTCTGCTTAAGGTACCTAGAGGGGGTGTTACTTCCTACAGTGAAGCATGCCTGACACAGGATCGAGATGGCCTTTGGATTTGGGGATCTGGAATTCACAAGTGACCCTTGAGAGAGTTGTTTCAGGGGAGTGGTGGGGAGGGCCCATCAATTTTGGAGTCTTACTGGCACCCTCTAAGAACTTGACCTAATTCACTCACAGAAGTGGGCTGAGCCCCAGAACTAGATTATATAGATTTAGCTCCCAAATGTATCCTTAGCTCTCTGGGGTCCCCGGTCCCCAGCCCTTCTTGGATCAGTCCCTGGATGCCCCATCTTTGTGTATTGATGTCTGGCTCTGGTCTTGCCATGAAGGAAAGCAGATTGCAGCAGGTGAGGGGTTTCCTGGGAGGCAAGGGTGAGGAGAGGGCACGGCTGGGAGGGGAGGATGCGTGAGTGGCACTGGGGTAACAGAGAGACCAAGTCCTGGGCTGTTTCTTTGTAAGATGTGCGAGACTCAATGTGGGAAGGAGTCGATGTGAGAAAGAAGATACCTGAGAAAGCAGAACAAAGTGCTAGAGAAGGGGAGCAGGCTAGAAGAGGCAAAGGGAAAAGCCAGCCCCATGACCACAGTAACCCCGACATGACCGGGTGTTTGCCTCTCTTTGGTCATGTTCTTGGTTCCTTACACGTATCACTCACTTGGCGCTCACCGCTCTCCAGTGAGAAGGTAAAGCTCTTGCTGAGGCCATGCGGCCAGCTAGTGGAGGAGGCGGGGTGTGAGCACACAGTTGACTACAGGATCCACGAGTGGGAGAGGAAGGAAGCTGGAGGAGGACCTGAGCCATCTTTAGACAGGTCTGGGTGGAATGGAAGCTGAGGTCACCTCCTGAAGGACAGGGTTAGTGGTTCCAGAATGGCGATGGCAGCGGGGAGGGGAGTGTTGAGAAAGCGCCCTCTAGGGGTCAGCAAGGGGTGGCTGAGAGCTCAGGCCTTGCTGAGCTGAAGGCGGAATTCACAGAAGTAGACAGGGTGGGTCTGGAAGTCTAGGTCCCAAAGAAGAAAGGAATTAAGAGTGCTTTGATTAACCTGTGCAGGAAGAGTGATCTGAGCATGGGCTGCTGGTTGGGGGTGCAGAGGGAGGGAGGGGATGGGGGGCCTGAGCATAGGGCCAAAGCGAGCGCAATGAAGCTGGGTAAGGGGTGGGGCTGAGAGCAGGGCCAGGAAAATCTGGAAAGGGAACGGATATGACCCCAGATATGCGGTAGGAAAGGGTTTCCTTGTCCCCTGTCCCTCCTCCCAGTTCCTGAGGCAGTCCTTCCCCGGTGACCTCCTGCCACTTTAAATCTCATCTACATCTGGACAACTCCATGCTTATGTCTGTACCCTAAGTCCTTCCCTTTCCTCCACACTCACCATCTAACCAAACACTTGACATCCCTATGTCCAAAAGGCTTCTCAATGGAAATGTCCAGAACAGAAGCCTCAGTATCCAACTGTGTAAACCCTCTCCTGCAGTCACCCACTTCCTGCCATCTCCCAAGTTGCTGGGAATGAAACTGGCACTATATTTGACTCCATTAGCAAATCCTACAGACTCTGCAAAGTATATCCTGGATCCAGCCACTTCTCACATCCTCCACCATCACCTCTCTGGTCTAAACCTCTGTCCCTTCTCCCTGGACACCTCAGTGACAGCGGGGTTTCTCAGATTCTGCCTTTGTCCCACTACGGTCTATTATTCCTTGCATGGCCATCAGAGGGCACCTTCTAGATTTGGATCTAGTAGTTTCCCTGCTCACAGATGAATGCAAAGTCCTACTGGTGCCTCCAGGCCCTCCCAGCCACTCTGCTGTGGGCACATCATTCAAGCCCCATGGGCCTCTTGCTGCCCCTGAAAGCACTCTGAGCTCCTTTCCACCTTTGCCCTTGGTGGGTCCCTCCACCTGCAGTGCTCTTCTCGTCTTTGCAGAGGCAGTCTGGTTTCTAAATCAACATTCTCCATCATTCTTCATCATTCTCTTGTCCTCAGCCTCCTTTGTTATTTTTTCGTGGCACTTTGCACCCCCTGTATCATCATTCTATTTATTATCTTGTTTATTGTCTGTGTCCCTGTTGAGACAGATGTGAGCTCTCTGGGGGCAGGAACTTCTCTTGGTCCACCACTTGGTCCACCGCCATTTCCCCAGGGCTGAGCGCCTAGGACCAGCTTATTAAGTATGTGTCGAGTGATGAATAGTGCATGCCAGCCTAACATGGCATAGGCGATTTTCAGGTAGGAGGCCATCCTCCCCATGCCCCAGCCAAGCCCCTCTGAAGGTGTCTTCCCCTCTCTGCTCAGCATCAGAAGCCCCTGGCCCAGCCAACATTGAAGAAGGCAGAGCCAGAGGATGGACACCCATGGCCAGGGCACAAGGAGAAAGGCAGGAGCGAAGGGGTTAAATGGCCTGGAGTGGGGTGGGGCTATGGAAGAGGGAGGGGATGTTGAGAGTCAAAACCAAGCCCCACCCAGTGGAGGAGATGGGGGAATGCACTGGATGGAGTGGGGAAGCTGCCCTGTGCTCCCCGCCTGTCTGGCTAGAGCAAAGGCATGTACACACGTTGGCTTGTTCTGTGCAGTTTGTGTGCGTGCGTGAAGGCGGACGGGCAGGCTGTGGTGGGATCTCTGCTCCTCTCCTTCCATGATAAGGATAGGGCTGGAATGAGGAGTGGGCAGGTGAGCGGACAGTTCTGGGGCCCCAGGGGGAACACCCAATACTGAATCTTGGAGGGAAAATGGGATGTGGTCAGGCAGTAAGGGAGGATGGGGACGTCTGTGTTGAGGGAATGGCAGATACAAGGACATACTAAGTGTGGCTTTCGAAGACCTTCCAGGGCTCTGGCCCCGAGCTGGGAGAAGGAAGCAAGAGATGCAGTGGGGAGGGTGGAGAGGGAAGAGCCCTGAATGAGAGGGGCCTTATCCCAGGGTAAACAGGGTCCCACTCACAGCCCTCCTCCCCCGGCACTGACACTTACATACTGTACATTCCTGGGGAGAAGTGGTGAGTTCTGAACCAAAACTGTGAAGTGGAAAGTGAGAGAAGGAGGTAAGCTCAAGAAACAATGAGGGAGAAACCATGGTGCCTGGGGGGCACCTGGGTGCTGGGACTGAACAGGGAAAATGCCAGGAATGCTGCCCCACCAGGAGTAACTTTTAATACAGCTGTGCATTTAGTATGAAATAAAGGTAGCTTCTCAGCCAGGGGGGAGAGAATACAGTATTAGGGCAAATGGTGTCAGTCGCTGGGTAGCCATTTGGAAAATAATAAAGTAAGACCTGTACCTCACCTTGTGCAAAGGGGTCAGATGAGAGGTATCAAATACCAAATGTAAAAAATTACGCCATAACACTACAAGGAGAAAACATAGAAGAATGCTTTAAAAATGTGATTTCAGAGTGGCGGAGGCCTACGAATCACAAAGAGGCTCGTAGCCGTAAAAGAAAAGACTGATGAACTAAACGACACAAATATGAAGAAGTCTGCATGCCTCAGGCCACTCTGAGTAAAGCCAGTGACAATCTGGGGAAACATGTTTGTAACTTGCGTGATATTCAAAAAGCTTATTTCCCTAATATGGAAATCAATGAACAAGACCAGCGCCAAATAAGAAAATGGGCAAAGGGTGAAAACACAATTCACAGAAAAGGGAAATGCAGATGGCTTTTAGCTCTCTGAAAAAAAGTGCTCACTCATACTAAAAGAAATGCAAATCAAAACTCCATTGCCGTATCATTTTTTTGCTTACTGGAATATCAAAAATAAAAGAGTTGTCTAAAAGACTGTGTTGGTAAAAAGGTGGGACATGAGCTTTCATGCATTGTTGGTGGGAGAATAAATGGGTGCAGCTGCCGTGGAGGGTTTTTGGCACAAATGTCTCACCCTATTACCCAGAAACCCTCCCAAAGGGAGGCAGCCTTCAGATACTCACCCCTGGGAAAAACAGTGCGTGTACCCCGTTACTCATGGCTGTGCAGTTGGAGGAGCAAAGGTGGGGAAGCACCTAACCTTCTCTTCAGTAGGAACTAACCAGATGAATTGTCAAAGGCCCGCACAATGGAATTCTGCTCAGCAGCAAACATGAATGAGGAACCTCTGTGTAAATGAATAAACTTCAAGGTAAATAGTAAATGAAAACCAGCGCTGGGCAGGACACCTGGCATCGTGTGTTCCCTTTTGGGGTGAGAGAAAGGAAACAAAGAATGCTTTCTTCTGCTGGAATATCCATGGTGGGACACAAGAAACTGGCACAGGAGATGGCCTCGTAGGAGGGGCCTGGGTGGCTGGGAGATGGGCTGGCAGGCGTACTTGTCATGACAGGCTCTTTTGTATGTTTTGAATTTTGGACCATGTGAATGTATTCTTTGTTCCAAGGTAATATGAAAATATTAAAATGTAATAAAAAAACTTTTAAAAAATGTTTGCTGTCTAGATCCCCGTTTAGAGGAGTGGGATGGTTGTATCGCATTAGGATGGGAGGTGGGGAAGACTGTTGATTTCAAGGGGCCAATGGGTGTTCCGGGTAGGGGTGGGGGCATCTCTAGCAGGTCAGGGATGGCGATGGGAGCCACGGTTGGCCGAGATGGCCCCTGAGGGTGTAAAGGGAAAGGCCAAGACCATGTCCGAGGAGCAGGTGTATGAAGGAGAGGAAGAGGAAGGTGCGCCTGCGTGGGGACCGGGAGGAGCAGCTCTTGTCAACCTGTCATTCAGAGGGTGGCCTGTGGGGGCTGCAGGGAGAGCTCCCTGGGGTCTGAAAGTGGGAGCCTTGTTGTGCTTGGTTTCTGGGTATGTCTGGGGCACAGAAGCTGACCCAGGGACAGAAGGAGAGCCCCTGTTGAAGACAGGGATGGGCACTCTGCATCCAGGGCTCCCTGGGGATCTCCATGGGGAAAACCCCCTCCCTGAGCCCTGCATTTGCCCCATGGAGCTTTTGGGCCCGAGTTTGCTCCTCTTGCAGGAAGGAGGGAGGTGACTGAAGTGAAGTGTGGCCTGAGGCCATCAGTCCAGGGTAGGGAATAATCATCAGGGGCTGTCTGAATCAGCCCCCCAGGAATTTGTCCCCAGAGCCTAGTCACTCTGGGAAGACCCTGCCAGGCTGGGGACCAGACTGCAGCCACTGAGGAGTGCCTGGAACTGACCACTCCTCTTCTGATACCTCTCTTGTTTGTGACATTGAGCATGGGACTGACCCAAAGCAGAGGGAACCTCTGCCCAAACCGGCTCTCAATCCACCTTCCCGGGGGCCTGCCAGAGACCCTGAGAGCACCCCCACACCCAGGGACTTTTTTTTTTCTTCAAAAAATCTCTTGTTTCTATAAAAATTTATTAAGTATCAGCTCTTTGCCAAATCTTAGAATATAGAAAGGCCATAAAAAACGTTGGCTGCTGTTTTAATAAAACGTTAAAATTTTTAGGAAGCTATAATAATTCTAAAGTTGTACCCTTTTAATGATAGAGCTTAAAGATTTATAAAGCAAAAATTAAAAGTGACTGAATTACAAGGAGAATTGACAAATTCACCATCATGATGGGAGAGTTAACAAACCTTTCTCAGTAGCTTACAGAGCAAGCGAGACAAGTGAAAACCATTTGTAATGATATAAAAGATTTGAGCAGAGTTAACATCTTTGATTTTATTAGACATTTACGGAACGCTGGCTATCTACACATTTATGAAAAAATGAACCCCATACTAGGTCATACATAAAACAAGTCTCAACAAATTTAGAGGAATCAGGCCAAATTTTCTGACCACAATATCATTAAAAAAACAGTAAAAAGATAACAATCCCGTTTCCCAACATTTGAAAATTAAAAACACACTTTCAAATAACTCATTGATCAAAAAAAATAATAATGAAAATTTAAAATACTTAGAATGAAAACATAATAAAATACTGCATATCAAAATTGTAAGTTGTGGTGAATTTTATGTTATGTATATATTTGCCACAATTTTTAAAAAGCTGTAGGTTGCAACTAAAGTAGTATTTGAGGAAAATTAATAGTGTTAAAACAAGGTTGAAAATTCATAAAGCTTAAGTATTCAAAACTGAGAAATAAAGTAAGAACAATGGAAGAAATCCAAAGAAAAAAGAAAAAAGGAAATAATAAAGATAAGAACAGAATTTAAATAAATGGAAACAATTGTATAGTAGAAAGGATTAACAAGGCCAAAATTGGTTCTTTGAAAAGATTATTATGATTAACAAGTTTGGGAAGCATGTAAAAACAAATGTTGGAGGCAAAAATAATTAATATAGGACGAAAAGGAGCAATATAACAAATTAAAAAAGAAGAAATTAAAAAAGAAGTATGATAATACTATGAATAGTTTTATATCAATGAATTAAAAAACCCAAGCAAAATAGAAAAAAATATAAAATATTTCTAGAAAACTATGGCTAAGAAGTAATAGAAATTCCAGGTTGTTTTATATCCATTAAAGAAGTTGAACTAATAGTTTAAAATCTACCTCTCCCTCCTTTCACATAATTCCAAAACCAGGCCCAGATGGCTTTATAAATGTTATAAAATACTCAAGGAAGAGATAATTCTATATTATCCAAACTTCTCTAAAAAATAGAAAAAGAGATAATATTGCCAAGTCTTTTAATGAAACTAGTATAACCTTGATACCTACCCGCCCTCCAAAAGAAAGAAAAAAAGGAAAGAAAGAAAGGAAAATTACTGGCCCGTCTCACCAATGACCATGGGAACCCCACCCCTACTCCACCCCCTATTTTGGCAATTTGAAGCCAGCAGTATATGAAAAGCAACCATGATGACTGCATTCATTAGGGCAGAATCTAAGTTGTTATAACAGAAAGACCCCATAACACAGTGTCTTCAAGAAGACAAAGTATATGTCTCTCTACCATCCAGAGGGGAGTGGTCCTGACCTTCCATCCTCCCGACACCCAGGATTTCTATTTCCTGGCCAGTAGGGAGAGGGAAGAAAGATGCACAGGATAAATGGCTTCGCATTCAAGGAGATGATATGCACATATCACTTGCATTCACCCCCTCTCTCCCAAACTTAGTCATACGGCTACACCCTGCTGTAAGGGATACAGAAATGTGGTCCATTACGTGGAGGAGCTGGCTGGCTACAAGTCTTGGAGCTCTTATTAAAAGAAGCGGAGAATGGCGACAGAGGGTTAGTCAGTAGCATTGCCCGGAGTGACTAAGTTAGGTTTCTGCAGGAATGCACGACATTAGAAAATGTGTGAACCTTATTCACAACATCTCTAGAGATATAGAAAAAAGCACTCAGCATTTTATGAATTTGACTCCAAAGGCAATGGAAGTAAAGCTAAAATAAACGAATGGGACTATTTGAAACTTAAATCTTCTGCACAGCAAAAGAAACCATCGACAAAATAAAGAGGCAACCAACTGAATGGGAGAAGATTTTTGCAAACAGTGCCACCGATAAGCGGCTAATATCCAAAATATACAAGGAACTCATGAAACTCAACAAAAAAACAAACCACCCAATTGAAAAATGGGCAGAGGACCTGAAGAGACATTTCTCCAAAGAGGACATACAAATGGCAAATAGACATATGAAAAAATGCTCAACATCACTAATCATCAGAGAAATGCAAATAAAAACCACAATGAGATATCACCTCACCCTAGTCAGAATGGCTATCATCAACAAGACAAATAGTAACAAGTGTTGGAGAGGCTGTGGAGAAAAAGGAACCCTCATACACTGTTGGTGGGAATGCAGACTGGTGCAGCCGTAATGGAAGGCAGTGTGGAGGTTCCTCAAAAAATTACGAATAGAATTACCATATGACCCAGCAATCCCTCTCCTGGGTATCTCCCCAAAAAATCTGAAAACATTTATACATAAAGACACGTGTGCTCCAATGTTCATTGCAGTTTTGTTTACGGTGGCCAAGATATGGAAACAACCAAAATGTCCTTCGATAGATGAATGGATAAAGAAGTTGTGGTATATATACACAATGGAATACTATTCGGCGGTAAGAAAAGATGATATAGGAACATTTGTGACAACATGGATGGATCCTGAGAGTATATATAATGCTAAGCGAAATAAGTCAGACAGAAAAAGCAGAGAACCATATGATTTCACTGATATGTGGTATATAAACCAAAAACAACAAAAGAATGAGACAAACAAATGAGAAACAGAAACTCATAGACACAGACAATAGTTTAGTGGTAAGGGGGTTGGGGGGTGGGATATGAGGGTAAGGGGGATCAAATATATGGTGATGGAAGGAGAACTGTCTCTGGGTGGTGAACACACAATGGTATTTATAGATGATGTAATACAGAATTGTACACCTGAAATCTATGTAATTTCACTAACAATTGTCACCCCAATAAATTAAAAAAGAAAAAAAGAAAAAAGCACTCAATAAAATCAAACACTTATGATAAAAATAAAAGCAAATCTGTGGTTACTAAGAATAGTGGGGAAACTTTTTAACTGATAATAATATCTGCCAAAGCCTACGTCATGTTCAATGCTGGAACACAGGCACACTCTTTTTTATTTATTTTTTTTGAGCATTGAAAGCTACATTTAAAAAATTTTATTGTTTTAGTTTCAGGTGTGCAATGTAATAGTTAGACATTTACACCCCTCACAAAGTGATAACCCCCCCAATCTCCTACCTCTCTGACATCAAATACAGCTGTTACAATTCCATTGACTATATTCCCTATGCTGTACTCCACATCCTGTATTTGACATTCCGTGTTATTCAGCTTCAGGTGTGTAGCACAGTGGTCAGGCACCTACACAGTCTATGTATGAAGTGGTCTCACTAATAAATCCAGTGCCCATCTGGCACCCTACATAGTCTTTACAACATTATTGATTATATTGATTATATTTCCCAAACTGTGTTTCATATCCCTGTGCAGACACACTCTTTTTAAAATCGGTGATAAGACAAAGATGCCCACCATCACTGATTCTATTCAAGTCAGCAGTAAAGGCTCCAGACAACCCAAGGAATTGAAGCTATAAAAATCAGGAAGGAGGAAATAAAACTGTCATTTTCCACAAATGATAAGACTATCGACAAAGACAGTCTCA
This sequence comes from Rhinolophus sinicus, assembly GCF_057876585.1. Classification (NCBI taxonomy): domain Eukaryota; kingdom Metazoa; phylum Chordata; class Mammalia; order Chiroptera; family Rhinolophidae; genus Rhinolophus; species Rhinolophus sinicus. The sequence continues at coordinate 11,410,567 of NC_142501.1, forward strand.
GACTCGTTAGTAGCAAAATCTCTAGATAAATTATGATAAAAATTTCCACCTGCGTTGCCATATATAGAAGTCCAATATGCAAAATTTGACATTTTTCCCACATGTAAGCAACAAACAGAAAATGCAATTTAAAAAAGCATTTGTTACAATGACACTGAATGTAATATGGTATCGCGCAATAAATCTAATGAAAAAATGTGCATGACCTTCCTGGGGGGAAATTATAAAACTTGATTGAAAGATATAAAGAAGAAATAGAACACATTAATGGGTAGGCAGACTGAATTTACAAAGATGTCAGTTCTCCTCAAATTCCTCTATAAATTGAACAGAATTCTAATCAGAATCCTGGCATCGTTTTTCTTGGAACTTGACAAGCTTATTCTAAAATTTATATGAAAGAGCAAAGGGTCGGCGATAACTATAAGAATTTTGAAAACGTTTGAGAGAGGAGAATTTTCCCTGCTGGATATAAAGACCTGACACAGAACTTAGGTAATTAAGGCAGTATTGTTCTGGCTCCAGGGCAGGCAAATAGACCAATAGTCAGAGAAGCTAAGAATAGACTACACACAGAGACCCTGGCCATGCGACAGGCAGCTCACCCAAGATAGGGCATGCAGAGCTCCTCAATAAATGATGTCACAGCCATTGGTTATGGAGACAATGTCATTAAATCTACATCTCACAGCATTTGAAGAAGTCTGTATCTCACCACACCCTAACATCCAGCCGAAGTATGTTAAGACCTGATTATGAAAAGCAAAACTTGCAAAGCTTTGGAAGAAAATGTAGGAGCACATCTTTATGAAATTGGAAGTAGGAAAGGACTTCTTAGGCAGGACTCACTCCAAAAGCACAAGTCATTAGGGAAGACATTTAAATTAGACATTCAAATAAAAGTGCTGTTTATTAAAAGTCACAGATGATCAAAAGATAGCCCAAAGACTGGAAAAAAGATTTGCAGAGCAGGCACCAATTTAAGTTTGGAAATCAGAATATATAAAGAACTTCCCCAAATAAACATAAAAGAACAGGGAAATGGACAAAAGATATGAAAAGACATTTTATGGAACAGGAAACCCAAATGTCCAATACATACTTGCAAAGACGCTCAGCATCACTAGAAATCAGTCATGTAAATTAAAACCACAATGGGATTCCAATTCACACCCATGAGATTGGCCAAAGTATAAAGTCTCACAAGACCAAGTGTGGGCGAGGGTGTGGACTGGGAGGACCCCGCAAAATGACTTCTCACCCTCTATTGAGGTGACAGATGGGTGTGCCTACGGTTCTTCCAACCCCCTTCTGGAGAAACCTCACACACCAGCTCCAGGATGCCACGAGTGTTCATAGCAGAACTATTTGCAATGCAAAGATGGCCAGCCTCCTACATATCCATTAACAGGAGATTAGATAAATACATTTTGATAACATTCATTTCATGGAATATTATACCCCAGCAAAAATCACTAAACTACTGTATTTCCCCGAAAATAAGACCAAACTGGAAAATAAGCCCTAGCATGATTTTTCAGGATGACAGCCCCTGAACCAATGCATCTTTTGGAGCAAAAATTAATATAAGACCCGGTCTTATTTTCGAGTAGAGATATAAGTTAAACATTTATCGGCACGTTGCTGGGTGGAGGTTGTGCCTCCCGAATTCTTAGGCCTGAGGTGGGGAGGAAGAAGCCGAGTGGCCCTAGGGCAAGAACTAGGACCTCTGTGGGGACAGTCTAGGGAGGTGGATTTGGGCTGAAATGAAGAAGGGTTTTCTAACAGGCTCACTGTCCAAGGATGGAAGGATCTGGCTCCTAAGGGAATGAGTTCCTCATTATGTAAACAAGGGCTGGGCGGCTACTTCGTGGGCAGTGAACCAAGCATTGGATTCCAGTGGTGCAGGGCAGGCTGGTTCAAGATGGCCTTCACGGTCCCTCTACGCATGCCCAGGAACCCCGTGGTTCTGTGATTCAGTGAGTTTGCCAAGTGTGGTTAAAAGAGGACAGGACTGAGTGAATAACCACGCTGTGACTCATTCCCCTCGATGGATCACAGCTTACTAATAAGAGGGACGCGCCTGGCACATGCAACAACATGGATGAATCTCAAACACACATCGAGGGAAAGAAACTATGTGCAAGAAGCCACATACTGTGTGATTCCATTTATGTAAAATTCTAGAAAATACGAAGTGATCTATCATGACAGAAAGCAGGTCAGAGCTTCTGTATGTGGTGGGGGTGGGGGAATGGACTGCACAGAATGGGGGGGTGAGAGGAAACTTTCCATGGTGATGGAAATGTCCTGTGATCTTCTGTATCTTGGTTGTGGTTGAGGTTTCATGGGTGTGTATCTCTGTCAAAACGAATGGAATTGTACACTGTTCTGTTCTTCCAGGTTTTGTATCCACTGCAGTACCAAGCCCAGAGCTAGATATTCAGAGTGTCTAATCGATGCATGCAGAATGGAGGGAGTCAGATGGCCCTACGTCGGGGAGACGACTTCGCTTGGGCTTTTTTGGAGAGGTGATTGTCTCAGGATAGAGGGCAGGTGCAATTTTAGGGCTGCTATGGCCAGGTGTGGTGGGGCAGGTTGTTTACTGTATAAGGGAGCCCCACCCTGGGGGCGAATGGGGGTAAAACCCAGCACATACTCCCATTCCAAGTCATGTACTCATTGGCTGTGACTTCCCAAAGAGGTGATCATTCTGTTTTCTTTTCTTAAAAAATAAATAAATAAATAAACGTTTTATTTTGGAATGATTTTAGATTTATAGAAAAGTTGCAAAGATAGTAAGAGAATTCATGTACATTTGTCCCTCAGTTTCCCCTATGTTAACATCTTTCCCGTAACCGTGGTGCATTTGTCAAAACGGAGAAATTCACTTTGGTACAGTACCGATCACTGAATTTTGATTTGTTTTGGATTTCACTACTTTTTCCACAAATGTTCTTTTTCTACCCCAGGACCCAATCCAGGATAGACATTGCATTTAGCATACTGTTTTTTTGTTTGTTTGTTTTTAAGATTAACACAGAGTTTGCCCTACAGGATAGCAGTGGTTGGGAAAAGAATGTGGATATGGGGGAATAGCCAGAATAAAGTCCTCAGGCAGCCTTGGTGGGAGGGAGCCCAGGCTGGGTCCTGCGGGGCACACTGGGCCTTCCTGAGCCAGGCTGGGTGCCATGAAGTGCTTTTCACCCGCTCAGCTTGGCCTGTGCAAAGCACAGAGCAAAGACATTGAAGTTCATTGGCTGGTGTTAATACCATGTTTCCCCGAAAATAAGACCTAGCCAGACAATCAGCTCTAATGCGTCTTTTGGAGCAAAAATTAATATAAGACCGGGTCTATAATATAATATAATATAATATAATATAATATAATATAATATAATATAATATAATACCGGGTCTTATATTAATTTTTGCTCCAAAAGACACATTGGAGCTGATTGTCTGACTAGGTCTTATTTTCGGGGAGACACAGTAAGACACGGTCTTATTTTATATAATATAAGACCGGGTCTTTAATATAATATAATATAATATAATATAATATAATATAATATAATATAATATCATACCGGGTCTTATATTAATTTTTGCTCCAAAAGATGCATTAGAGCTGATCGTCTGGCTAGGTCTTATTTTGGGGGAAACACGGTAACTGACTGACCAAGTGTGGGAGCGGCTGCATTTCCCTTTCTGCAAAAGCCATTTGTGCCAACCCTGTAGCTTGTGTGGACAGTTCTGGAAGGGTTCAGCCTCTGGGTGCCTGGGGGAATCCTCAGCTCTGTCCTCACAGCGGGGAGTAGGAGGGAAGCTGTCGCCCAGCAGAACCCCCGCCCCCCTCAGCTCCACACTCTCCCCCAGTTTCCTGGTTTGTCGCGAGTGAGTCCAGGCTGGATGACCAGTGGCTCTGCCTATCTCCTCCCTACCCCTTGTGCCTGGAGCGGGAAGGTGCTGTGTGTGTGGAGCTGTGGCAATCAATATTATAGTAAGGACTAAGTGAACTTGGAGCCCATTGGGGAGTCCCAGTACTACTCAGATCTGAGTCTTCCACGGCTTAGGGGGAGCACTCCATTCAAGAGCTGCAGGACTCAGCCATTGTCCCCCCAGACAGCAGCTGGGGTGCCAGGAGAGTTTGGAGTCACCTGACTTCTCAGACCCTCTGTTTCTGCATCTTCAATGTGGGCCATGATTCCTAGTTCCAGGGTGCCTGGTCCCACAGGACTGTCCCTCCAGCCTAGGGCCTGGCTGGCGTGGGGCCCTGCCCGTCACTTCCCTCCTATTTCCCCTTCTCCATCAGCTGACCCTCGTCTTCCTTCCTTCCTCATCTTCCTCCTCCCATATCTCTCATCCTCCCACCCTCAGGGTTTCCCACTCTGCCCAGTTTGGAGGAGTGTCTATATCGTGCTCACGCAGTCGCTCACCCGGAGTGCCCCCTCTCTGACACCACATTTAAGTGCCGGCTTGAATGCCACCGTACAGGCCCCAGCTCTCCCTCTGTGTAACTCTAGGTCTCCTCCCTGTAGATTCCCTGTGACTCCATCACTTTCTGTCTTGTTTTATGGACAACCGTGATGAGGTCGTATCTTCCCCAGGGCCAAGCTATAGCCCTTGCATCCTGGACTCCCCGGTACCTGCCACTGTGGCTGGCACACAGTAGGTGCTTACTAAATGCTTATTGCTTAGAATTGAGGTGAACCGAATTCTTGGAAACCTCAAGTTCTTGGAGAACAACTCTGGCCATGCCCATGGAAGTGAGTCCCCAGCTGAGAGGGTCCCTAGGTCTCCAGCTGGTGCCCCAGAGCAGGGATGCTCACTGGGGCGGCCAGGACCCAGCCTAGTACCTGAGGCCCCCCCCCCGCCCCCCGCTGGTCTGCTAGACCGCATGCTCCGCCTTCTGCAAACGGCTGTGAGGGCAGCAGCTTAGGCAAGTTCCGCTTCCGCTTCCTCCTGCCTCCTGTCCCCCTGCTGCTGGGCTCTGGGTCCCTCACCAGGCTCTCCACACCCCCGGTGCCCGCAGAAACGCTCCACACCCTGAGCTGTCACCGCCGCCGCTCCCCAGGCCCCAGACACGATGCAGGCCATCAAGTGTGTGGTGGTGGGAGATGGGTAGGTACCTGGCTGAACTTGCTCACAGCCCCCTACCAGGAGCCCTGGTGTCCCTGGGGAAGCCCCCTGCCCCACAGGAGTCCCTGGGAGGCAACCAGGAGGAACTGTCCCTTCTTCTCCCAGGAACCAGAGGTAGCCCCCGGGGGTACTGAGGACAGCTTCACTCTCTCTGCCCACCTCACCCTGGAAACTTCCTGGGTGGAGGGTACAGGACGGTGGGTGGTGATGCCTGGGGTCCCTCACCTGCACTCAGAGAGCTGGGGCAGGTCTCCCATGGGACCTCAGTCTTCAACTCTGTGGATGCAGGTGGGGGTGGGGAGCCAAAAATCTGCCCTTTGTCCCCAGGCTGACCTGGACCCTAGTCACTGGCTTATTCCGCTGTGTGGCCTTGGGCAAGTCACAGCACATCTCTGAACCTCAGCTTGGCCATCTGGGAAAAGGCTCACGTCCTCAGGGTTGATGTGGGGTCACTTCAGGCATTTTCAGGGGCTGTCCTGCACATAGTGTGTGCTCAATAAATGTTAGCGTCCTCACCCCTCCCCCTCACAGCTGCCTGGTTGGGGAGGATGTGGGGGTGTGTGAGTGATGAGCAGAAGTAGAGGACATGAGAGAGAGAGGGAAGGAGGAGGGACGGAGAGATGGGGGTGACTGTGGGGGTCAACGTGGGACCGGCTAGGCTGAGACACCTTCTCAGCTGTCAGATTTAGTGACCTCAGGTTATCCTGTCACCCTGGAGGCCTCAGTTTCCTCATCTGTGAGATAACAGGTCTAAATGCCAATCTCTCATGCCTCCCAGCAACAATACCTCAGGGTCCAGCGCACGGGTCTGTCCTGGGATTTTCCATAGGTGCAAGCCAGGACATCCCAGCATGTTCTAGCTGGGCAGGCCTCTTGTCCACCTTTCCTGTTCTATAGATGGGTAGTCTGAGGCCTCAAGAGACTCAGATCCTTCCTGGCCTGGGTCCCTGTGGCCCCTGCTTACTTTGGCTCTCCTGGGTCGGTGGGGGTGGGCGGCTGATCAGGCCACTCTCAGCTGATGCTGATGCATGGCTGGCTGTTATCTGCCTGCCTGCCCACTTCTGCTTTGTATCTGATCTGAGTTGGGGAGGGCGGAAGCCAAGAAAAACGTTCCAGCATTCAAAGTTACCTTGATGGCAGGCCCTGGGGAGGGCAGGGTGGGGATGAGAGGCAGGCCAACTCCTCAGAACAGGAAGTGACGAAACAGTGGAGCAAGCAGGGAGGGCCAGGGCTGCCCCTTTGGCCTCCACCTGGGCCCCATCCCAGCCCAGCAGGCTGCGGGGAAGAAAGCACGAATAGCATGTGATCACAATTTATTTAGCACTTACTATGTGTCAGGCAATGGGCTTAGCCATCCTCTGTTTTATCCTCCTACCAATTAATACTAGGACCATTTTACAGGTGGGAAAACTGAAGCTCAAAGCAGTTAAGTAATTTAACCCAAGACCTTATGGGCTTTGAACCCCAGTCTCTCAGACTCCAGAGCTCCGAGCTCTTAACTGCTATGCTCTCTGGTGAGGTAGGATGGTAGAGGAGGGACAGGCTTTCCCTGACATCTGCTGGCGGCTATGCTGTGCCCAGTTCTTTTATGGACTTCATCTAATTTACTTCTCAGTACACCTCTCTGAGGATGGACTCACCTTATACCTATCTTCTAGACGGGGAAGTTGAGGCAAAGGGAAGTTAACTGGTTTGCCCCAAATCGTGCCACTGGCAGGTAGATCTGGTGTCTGAAGCTTAGGCCTATGGCGGCAGAGCCCCGGTCAGGCGCCAGGGGCCCTGCAGCATTGGCCAGTCCAGTAGGTCTCCTGGGTACCAACTGCCCTTTACCCTCTGTCCCACATCAGTGGCACCTGGGAAAGTTCTTTCAAAACAGATTTCCAGTTCGCCCCACACCCATGGATCAGCATCTCTGGGGTAGGACCTTAAGTCTGCTCTTTAACAAACACTCCAAATGACTCTATGGCCCTCAGGTTTGAAAACACTGCCACGGGGATCTTCAGATGGGGAAACTGAGGCCAAAAGGGTGGGCCTGGGTCTTCCCTGAGGGCTGGGCTAGGGAATGGGGCAGGTGCTCCGAAACCTTTCCGTATCTCGGACAGGGCCTGTGACAGCTGTCCTTTGGAATGTCTTGTCTTTCAGAGCCGTGGGCAAGACCTGCCTTCTCATCAGCTACACCACCAACGCCTTCCCGGGAGAGTACATCCCCACCGTGTGAGTATCATGGGCAGGTGGGGTGCTCGGAGGATGGCCGACATGCATCACCAAGCCCACCCTCTTTTCAGGCACTTCCTGTGTGGGCACGTGGGGGTCGGGCAACCAGGAGATGCCCCAGCCGGTCTGCCTGGCAGAGCTGCCTGATGATCTGGCCACGGAGGGAGGCCGAGATGAGATGTCAGGCTGAGGCCTGAGGGCTCCCCAAATGGAGAGAGAATGAGTCAGAGTGGGGTGGTGCCGAAGGGGAGCAGGTGGCCTTCAAGAGGGCCGCAAGGAAGAGGGAACTGGAGAAGGCTGGCCTGAGCAAGAGGAGCAGGGTGGGAAGAGGGGCTGGGTCAGAGAAGTAGAGGTGGGGGACAGGGTGGGTGGTGGAGGAGGCAATTCAGGCCTGGGTGACAGGAGCAGAGACATCAAGACATATGTGTTGTGGGGGAGACGTCAGTGCCATCTGAGGCCCCGTCCTCTTGTTGGATGTGGAGGCAAGGTTGTCAAACTCAGGAGGGAAGGATAAGGGGAGAAACACCAGCTCCTCCCCCCCCAGCCTCCAGTGACCCCCATCACTCACAGGACAACTCCCTAACTCTGTAGCGTAGCACTCAAGGCTGTACGTGGTCTTCTCTCAACCTTCCCTTTTAGCTTCATGGCCACCTTCTATTCACCAAACATTCCAGGAGCATTTCCAGCTCAGGACCTTTGCTTAAACCGTTCCCTCTGCCTGGAGTGCCTTCCTTTTCCACACCCACAGGTCTAAGACCTCCAGGCCCAGCTCCAGTGCCTCCTCCTCCAGGAAGCCTTCCTGATCTAGCGTGAAGGGGTCTCTCGCTCTCCAGAGTAACGTTATCTAACCTTTGAACATGGGCCTATGGAGGGCAGTGAAACTTATCCTGTTCATTTCAGGTCACTTCCTGGTCTTAGTGCGGTGTCTATGCACAGTTAAATCTACAGGTTGTCTTAGACACAAGATCTAGCATGTGTTTAGAGTTGACCTGCATTGAACTTCCTGGGGAGGTCCTACAAAGATTGATCATAGCTACCATCTTTTGAGGGCTGTGTGCTGGCCCCTGTGTGAAATGTCACGCATCTGTGATCTCACTTGATCCTCACGGGGAGCTGGGGGGCTCACAGCCACTAAAGGTTCTGCCCCCAAGCTCACCGATGCCCTGTGCTACCTCTACTGATTTTATTCCCTGCAACACTGACCTGGCCCAGGCATCCAGGAGAGGGCAGACAAACCTGGGTAGCAAACCTGGAAAACCAATTTCTACCCCGTCTTGGTCCCTAATTTCCCATATAGCTTGGTGTCAATACACACCCCTCTCCAGACCTCCTCTTACCTGCCCGTTTGCCATCAATCATCAAATGTTTATCAGTACTTCCTAGTGCCGAGGGAAGGCTGGCTCTAGATTTGAGCAGTGAGGCGGGTGTGGACTCAGGTGAGATAGCGCCTGCAGAAGACCCTTGGCACCAGGAGTGTGCTGGCCCTGCCTGTGTTCCTGAATCTTCCTGTCCCAGTTGGGCTGGAAGGCCCACTTGCTGAGGGACCTCAGACCAGTCACTGCCTCTCTCTGAGCCTCAGTTTCCCTTTCTATAGGAGGTGGGGGCTGAGTGGGAGATCCCAAGCTCACTGCCTGGGTGCCTCCCCTGTGCAGGAGAGGGTAGGTGTGTTCTCTGGTGCAAGATGGCGGGACCTACAGCCAGTTGTTCTCAGCACTTTGCAGAGACTGGGCCCTGGTAGACTTGGCTATCCTGGACAACCTTGCAGGAGGACAGACAGAATGGACCAGACAAGGTCTGCCTTCCCAGGATGCTCTGAGGAGTTGGATCAGAGACTAAGCTGGCTTCAGGGGTGTGCCGTCTTTGCAGCTGCACAGCGACCCGCGCTCAGAAGGGTCCTGGACTTGATTTAATGCTCTCATAGCCCCATCTTGAAATTCTTCATTTTTGAACAAGGGGCCCTGTGTTATTATTTTGCATTGGACCCTGTGAAGTGTGTGGCCAGTCCTGCCTGCCACCCTTGTCTTCTAGTACAAGGCTGCTCAGCTCTGGACAAGCCCCAGAGTGGCTCCTGCTACAATCTCTGCACCTCTGTGACCCGGAGGGGAAGATAAGCTGCACTGAGTCCTTGACATTGGAGGGTGGGGGCAGCTGGGGAGAGTGGAGTTGGGGCAGCCCAGATATCCCAGGAGAGCTTCTGGGGCTGGGGATGTTAGGGTTTGCTGGGCCTGGGAAGCACATGCTGCCAGTGCAGGATCAGATAAGCAGAGAGCAGAGCTCTGCTTACTGCCAGCCGATGGGGGTGGGTAAACAGCTCAAGGTCAAATCCCCGTTTCACAGATGGGGAGACCAAAGCCTGCTCTGTGGATGGTTCTATGCTGGGTGTTGCCGATACAAAGACACGGCAGAAAGGCCTTGCCCTCGGGTGCCTGTGGCATAGGGGTCTCCCCCTTCCAACAGTCCTTATAGCCATTTTCAAACGGAAGCCCAGGTGAGCTTTCAAACACGGAAATTAGATGGAGCCACATTGTAACTCAATCCCTTCCCTGGTTCCTCTTCATACTTAAATCCCACCTCCTAGCCTGGCATTTGTTCCAAGCCCTGAATGACATGGTCTCTTCCCCAACCATCCCAGACTCACTAGCTTCCCCCAAGCTTCTGCCCTCCCCCTTCCCCATCATTCAGTTCCCAGCTCAGGTATTATGTCCCTGACCCCCTGTCTAAAGGGTCCCCTCACTCCACCCAGGCCCCCACCATCCCACTACTCTACTTGAGGTAAGGTAGCCTGTCCTGATCTGACTTTCCCTGCCAGGATGGGAGCTCTGGGAGGACAGGACTGTGGTCTGTCCAGTTCACTGCTGTCGCACCAGCTTCTAGAACAGAACTAAGCATATTGCAGGCAAGGGATGCTCTGATCTGCCCCGAGAAGGTGCTAGAACTCGGGCACCCCTTTCACCGGCCCCGATTTTCCTCCTCCACTTTATTCCAGGGTCAGGGCTGGGTTTGCAGCCCTGGGGAATGCAGAAAGAGGCCGCCCAGACTCTGGGTGAAAACACGCCAGCTGTGTGACCTTGGGTCGGTCACTCCTAGTCTCTGATTCTTAGTTTCTTCATGTGTAAAATGGGAACAGTGGTAAAATCTACTTCCTGGGCCCACTGAAATGATCTAAGATTGAAGGACCTGAAATAGCACTTCACACCCCGGGTGCTCAGCAAATGTGAGCCCCCTGCCCTTCCCAGATTTCAGGGTCAGCCCCACACTCCAGCTCAAACTCCACTGAGTCTCCAGCCATGAAATCGTGGTGATGCTTACCACATGGGCTCTGGATTGGGTAACAGGATCTAATCCTGGCCCTGCCACCAACTGACTGTGAGATCTTAGGCAAGTCCCTTCCTGCTTGTGAGCCTCAGTTTCCTCACTTGGAATTTAGAGTGAAGGTGGCCCCCGTGGTAGTGTAAGGTCCTCTGGTCCTGGCTGCCTGTGGGACTCTGAAGAAAGGGAACCCCTGAGAGCTGCAGAGCACTGTGTCTCTACAGCAATCCCTCGGGCTCTGGCAGCTGGTCCTCTGGGGGGGGGGCAGTGTGTGGGGACATCAAACATGAGATCGCTCAGCTTCTCAGCATTTCCCTGTGGGGGGTGGCTTGAAAGTCTCTGTCTCTTTGGATCCTACTAGCGGCCCCTACAGATAGGGCTTTTCTTCACAGTGAAGAAAGTGAGGCTCAGGGAAGCAAGGTGACTTACCCAGGGTCACACAGTCAGGACGAGTCTTCACAGGAACTCTCTGTTCCCTCTCAACTCTGGGTGGCTGTCCCCAGGTTCATTTTCCCATTCGCTTGCTCACTAATGGGTGGCATGGAAGAAGCAGGGCTCAAATCCCAGCTCCTCTGCTTATGAGCTGGCTGGTCTTGGAAAAGTTACTTAACCTCTTGGGGCCTTGGTTTCCTCGTCTGTCTAATGGGAGTAACTTAAGGTCCTTTGGCCTGAGTCACATGGGACTTTAAGACCTAACGTATGAGGAACCGTAGCCTCTGCCTGGTCCCAGGGTAGATGCTCGGTGCTGCCATAAGTCCCAGGACACAGCTTTTTCCCCATGGCCACAGCCCATAAGGCCCTGGGAGTGGCTCAGAGAAGATAGTCACCTTTGGCTCAAGGAATTTTAGAGGCTTTTGGCACCAGAGTTTCAGACTGGACATTAGAGGAGAGAGTATTCCAGCACCCTAAGGTCATCCGAAAGGAGGGTTTCTGGCCAAAGTCAAAGACAACACAGATCCTTCTTTGCCCATCATGCCCAGTGGTGTCTCCCTGGACCTGAAATCCTACGGTGGTATGCGTGGTGCCCAGGGTAGGTGTACAGAGCACCTACTATATGCCAAATGCAGTGCTGGCCTCAGGGTGCAGTGAAGAACAAGCCAGGCTTGGTGCCTCCCTTTTGGGGTGCTGAATTGACCACAGATCGCTGGGTTGGGAACCCAACCTGGCTGGGCATCAGAGACTAAGCTGGAAAGGCTTCCCAGAGGAGATGACTTTGAGATGGGGCTGGAGGAAGGATTGAGGAAGAGTCGGTCTGGCAGTGGGAGGAACAAGAGTGGGAAGCTAGGGACGGGTATTTGCAGGGGCCTTCCAGGCAGGAACGAGCAGGGCCATCTACGGAACGGAGAGGTGACAAAGACACGCTCCAGGATGAACAAGAGCAGTGTGTTAAAAAAGTCAGGCTGCAGAGCTGAAGTGGGCACGGCCCTGCCCACATGGCGGGACAGGGGCACACTAAGTGTCTGCTCATGGTGAAGGTACAGCAGTTGCCTGAGGGACGGACTGATGAGCTCTCTCCTGGAGGTGGCCCAGAGGCTTCCCCACAAAGGAGGAACTGTCTGGGCAGGGTTTTGAAGCATCACTAGGGGACAAGGGTGAAAAGAGGAGGGAAGAGTATTCCAGAGAGAGGCACAGATAGGAGACTGTGGTGGACCGCATGATCAGGGTGGGTGGGAATGTTTGGATAAGGAGAGGTGGGGAGGGAATTCCAGGTGGGGGACACAGAGTGAACAGGTGCAGGGAGGCGGGCAGTGTGCTCAGGAAACGGCCTGGCTGGTGTGTGATGGGGAAGAGTACAGGGAGAAGCTGGAAGAGGCTGAAGTCTCAATGGGCCAGGTCAGGGGATGCAGGCCTAAGTGGGTGACCTCAATGAAGACAGACAAGGTGGTGTCCCTAGCCCCCAGGGACAGGGTGTGGGGGCATCTGAGGAAGCACAGCTATGGCACGGGGCAGTGAACACTCAATGTGGAATCAGATGGAAATGACTTCGCACCTAGTTTGGTCACTCATTGACTGTGTGGCCTTGGGAAAGTCACTATACCTCTCTGATCCCAGTTTTCTCTTCCACAGCATGAGAAACCAGAATCTTGCTCTCAGGGATGTCTGTAGTCAGAAATGCTGTTGGGCTGAATTTTTTAAAAATCTGGAAGCTCATTTGATGGCTCTGGAGGCCTCTCTGAGGGCAAGGAGATTTCAGCAGTCACTTAATGTCCCACCCTATTCCTTCCACATGTGTGTCCCTAGTGTGTGCTGGTGGTATTTCCTGAAGCTCCTGTGACTGACGGCTTTCAATGTGCACTCGGGGTGGGCTGGAAAACAAGAATTAACACCCAGGACATCCCTCTGCCAGTGGAAGATGGGGAAATAGCCCAGCTTCCTGCCCTCTATGGGGAGCACCCTGAGCATAGCCCACACTGTCTCTCAGGAGGCCCGCAGGCCGGAGCCCCAGTTGCCCACAGTAGCAAACGCTCACTGGCATGCCTTATGTTGGCTGCTGTCCCCTCTCTCCTCCTGTAGCTGTCAGGGCTCACTTCCCCAATAAACCACTTGTATCACCTCCTAATTGCATGGGGGACCCAACCTAAAACGGGGAGAAACACTTGTTCAGCAAATACTGGGTGACCAGCCTCAGTGTCCTGCATAGGAGGTGGGTACCTCTATTTTGATCAAGCTTTGGAAGGAATGTTACACTGCTTTGGAAAATCACCTCTCCCAAGGCTAGGTGAGGGCTGAAACCTAATCATCGAGGCAATGGTTTCCTTTTTATGCTTACCTGCATTTACAATTTTGTATGTGGTGAATCAGTAATGAAAAAATAAAATAAAAGGAAACCCAAGTGCATAGTGCTGTGTGACTTTGGTTCCATTGCAGACCCTCTCTGGGTCTCAGCATCTGCCATGAAACAACTCAGGCCTGGCCTGGAAGGGCCCGAGCTCTGGGTCTGGAGACTGACCCTTCCGTCTTGCCTGCTTCCCATAGGTTTGACAACTATTCAGCTAATGTGATGGTGGACAGCAAGCCGGTGAACCTGGGGCTGTGGGACACGGCCGGGCAGGAGGACTACGACCGCCTCCGGCCGCTCTCCTACCCGCAGACGGTGTGCAGCCCCCACCTGCCTTGTGGGCCTGGCCTCTGCTCGCCCTGTTCCCTCTGCATCGGGTGCCCTTGGACCAGCTTGGCTTGGTGCACCCTGACCCTCTCCTTCCGGTCCAGCTCGAGGACTCTGCCTTATCCTCCCTCCCTGGGCACAGCCAGGGACTCCTCCCGTGCCCGCAGCCCTCCCTCAGGCCCCAGTTATCTCTGCCTGTCTTCACAGGCCCCCACCTCATGGGCTCTGGCACCACCTGGCTCCCTGGGGGTGGGGCAAGGAGACCTGAAGCCTCAATAGGGAGCCCAGGCCAGTGAGCCCCTGGTGTGCTGGGTCAGGGGGGAAGAGATCGGGTAAGCCTGCAGGTGGCACTGGGGCTGTTGGGCACCTCTGGGTCCTTGGCTCACCCTCCAGGGCTGGGGCTGGTAACCAGACATTGGACCAGTGAGTGCCTGGTTAGGAGTATGGATTCTGGAGCTCCAGATGGCAAACCCCTTACCTTTGTAGCCTCAGTCTCCCCATCTGTGGAATGGGGGGTGACGGCAGCACTGCTGTAGGGTGCTGTGTGAGGACGAACCACTAAGGACAGGCCCTGGCCTCTGGGAGGTGCTGGATAAACTAACAGCAGCCTGGTGGAAGGGGAAGGCGGGCATCCCTGCTCTGACAGACCCTAACCTCAGCGTCCCCTGGGCTGCCCCACTGCTCAGTGCTGCCTGGTGTGGGAGGGGCCCAGGTGGGACGCCCTTGGGCTTCCCCTCATGGGTAACACTTGCCTGCTCTTTCCCCAGGATGTCTTCCTCATCTGCTTCTCCCTTGTCAGCCCAGCCTCCTATGAGAACGTCCGTGCCAAGGTGAGCTGGGCAGAGGCAGGCTTGAGGGGCCTGGGGAGTCGGGCGCAGGTGACCCTGAGAAACGTAGGGAGGGAAGGAAGGACCCATAACTTGAAGCCTATCTCTGGGGGCAGCAGAGGGTATGAGCAGAGAGGGTCCCCAGTGCCAACTCAGGCTGGGGGGACTCAGGGGATGAGACTCAAGGGAGTCTCAGGGGGGCCTGGGAGTGTCCACTTTACTCTGTGCCCTGTCTAACCTTGTTCTCTCGCCTCCCCGCACAACCTCGTGCCACCTCTTGTCTCTGTACAAAATCATGCCTCCTCTTTTCCTGCAACCATGTGCCTTCCCCTCGCTGCACAACCTCATGTCTCTCCTCCTCACACCTTCATGCCCACACCTTATTTTCTCACAACTCGGTGCCCCTCTTCTTCCCTGCTGTCATGCTCCCTCTGCTCCCCTCACAACCTCGTGTCCTCTCTCGTCCCTGCACAACCTGTCTTCCCCCCACCGCCTACCTGCCCAGTGGTTCCCCGAGGTGCGACACCACTGCCCCAGCACACCCATCATCCTGGTGGGGACAAAGCTGGACCTGCGGGATGACAAGGACACCATCGAGAAGCTGAAGGAGAAGAAGCTGGCGCCTATTACCTACCCACAGGGCCTGGCACTGGCCAAGGAGATAGGTACGGGGCTCGGGCTCAGAGAGGGGAGCTGGGTGCGGGGGTGGGGGTGGCGGTGGAGCCCTGACTCAGCCTCATGGTGATTGCAAACACGGGCTCCAGGCCAGGCTGTGCAGTTCAAACCCTGACTGTGTTGTGTACTAGCTCTGTGACCCTAGACCAAGGACTAAGCCTCTCTGTGCCTATGTTTCCTCATCAGTAAAACCTGGCAACAGTAATAGTTCTGGGCAGTTGGGAGAATTAAATGAATTAATACACATGAAGTTCTTAGAGCAGCACCTGGGAAGCAGTCTGTGTTAGTTATTGTTAGTAGTAGTATAATCCATAATCAGATCTTGAAATAAAGTGTTTTGCACAGACAGAAGCGTGGGATGTGCTGTGGCTGCTTGGAAGGTGAGCAACCAAGTCAAGTTTAGGTATTCCAGGAAGGCTTCCTAGAGGAGGTGCTTCTGCCTTGAGTTTGAAGGGTGAGGCCTTCACTTCTGTTTTCACCTCCTTCTCCTCACCCCCAAGGCTTCTCAGCCCAACTTCTCTTTGCCTCCTGATCACTGCACCAGAGAAGTAAAGTGACTTCTCAAGGTCACACAGCTAGTAGGTGGCAGAACTGGGATTTGAACACAGAACAGCAAATTGCTGGCTGGGGTCCTCCTCGTGGAGGATCGGGCCTGCCTGCACTAGGGAGGTGATGACTGATGGGTCTGGCCTCTCCCATGGCATTGGGACCTGCTGTCCCTGGTCAGGCCCTGACCTGCCTGCAGCCCATGGACGGTGCACTTGCCCAAGAGCCCGGGACTACCAGCAGGTTTGGCCGCTATGAGCAGTGACCCAGCTGCCCATTGTGCTCTGCCTCACTCCAGGGTCCTGCAGGCCCAAAGTTTGGCCCCCAAGTCTGTCGGACCTCCCCATCCTGTCCCTGCCTCAGCCCCACCACTCTTCCTTCCCCCGGAACTGGGAGGGCCCTGGGGACTCACATCTCTTCACAGGAAGAGAAACCGCAGCCACCACCTCCCCCTTCCCGTGACTAGCCTAGTGACAGGGCCATCTTCCCCACGGGACCTCAGGCTGCTGCTTAAGCTGAGAGTCCCATGCCCCATCCTGGGGGCTCAGGCTCACAGGCACACTGGGCTAGCCTCACAAATATCGGGGATTGCACCCCTGCTTTCTCTTCTTTCTCACCAGCCTGTCTCCCTGGACTCCTTCCACCCAACATGGACGCTCCAGCCTGCAGCTGACCCTTTCCCTTTTAAGGCACATATTTTGGGATAAGAACGGGTCTGAAACTCTGGAGTCTGGTCCTGGCTCCGGCAGGGACTGTCTGTGTGACCTTGAGCCAGTGGCTCCTCTTCGAGTCTTGGTCTCCCTATCCACACAAGCCAGCCTGCACAGTCCCTTACCATCCTTTCTCCTCTATAAGGAGGTGACTTGGGGGTCCTGTCTTGGCCTCTAGCCAATTCCTTCTGAGGCTGATCTCAGGCGGTAGTGGGGGCAGGGGCAGGGGCAGGGGCTTTGAACTTGTCTTGGACCAGCCCAGGTCAAGGGGGAGGAGGCCTGGTGGCCTTAGGCCTGCAGAGCCGATGAAGAAGACAGCAGCTGCTGCTGCCCACCTGAGCCTCTCCCAGCCCTGGGGTGACCAGTTGTGGAGGCAGCTCTGATCCCAGCTGGTAATCACAGCGGACAGATTGAGTACTTCCTGGGTGCTGGGCCCAGGCATTTTCCCTCTTCATTCTTAGAGCAACTATGAAGGAGGGACTCATTACCCTCACCTTACAGAGGAGGAAACTGAGGCTCAGGGCGTGAAATCACTGGCTCAAGGTCACCCAGCTAGGACATGGCAGAGACCAGATTCTAACATTGGATGCCTGGCTCCCTCGATCATGAAGATTAGGGTCGTTTGCTGTCCCCTGGCCTGTCCCCATGCCCTCTCTGCAGCTCCCCTGCCCCTTACCTCAGCTTGATAAGTTACCACATGTCACCATGTCCTGGACCGGTGGGCGACTGAGGCACAGAGAGGACTGACAAAATGTCCTAGACCAGACCAGAGGCAGAGCTGAAGCAAGCCCAGACCCTCCAGCACAGGATCCTTGCTTTGGATACCACTGAGCCGAGAAGAGCAAGAGGGTGGTGGGTGCCAAGGAGACAGTTGGGTGAAGACGAGGTAGACACTGGCTATGGTCCCTGGCAGAGAAACAGAAGCCAAATGCCCAGTAACGTGCTTCTAGGCACAGAAGGTTATGGTGACAAGACTCCTGGACCGATCTCAGGGTGCTCCGTTCCTGCCAGCCAAGCCCTGAGACCACTGCCTAGGCTCCCTGGGGGGAGTGTGCTCCCACGTGGGGGGGAAATCGAGTGTGTGACTCTGGGCAAGTGGTATCCTCCCTGAGCCTCAGTTTCCTCACCCCTGCCCCACCCTTTTGTTCTCCCCAGCCTTGGGCATTGGCGGGCTTCCTCTTTCTAGGGGCTGCCCCTCCTGAAATCCTGGCTCCCCTCCCCACTGCTGTATGTTTCTGGGCCTGTGGCTTCCCCTCTCTGGGCCTGTTTCCTCACCTGGAAGTGGGGAATCACAGCAAGTCTTCATAGGGTTTTTGGAAGCGCCTAGCTTGGTGCCTGGCACGGAGCAGGTCGACCATCAGTGTCTGTGTCCTTCCCTCTCCCCAGAAGAGCAGGCTCCCCCAGTGAGGAGGTGAAGTTCCCCCTTCCTGGTCCTCGCCTTCCTCTTGTTTCTGAAATTGACCTCAGGCCTCTCGAAGAAGAGGTTGGCAGTTCCTCCCTTCAGGGCAATAGTGGACACAGGTTCCTTTGGGTTATAGTGGACACAGAACGCACACAGGTTCCTTTCAGAGGTTATAAAACGCTGGCCCTGGGAGTGGGGGCTCGGCCTGCCCTTGTTGTTGTCTGTGCCCCAGGCCCAGCCCTGAGTAGTCACGTGGGAGGAGGCACGGCTCCTTATGAGAGAAAGAGGAGCTTTCCAAGTCCCATTCCTCTTGCTGAGGGCCCCCTGCTGCCCAGAGGTGGAGGACAAAGGTCCAGTGTGTGACCTTGGACAGGTGGCCTCCCCTCTAGGATCCTCAGTTTCCTCATCTCTAAAATGGGGTGATGCTAAGGAATGGTCAGATGACATTTGGAAGGTCCTGGTGAGTGGGCTGTGAGTGCCTCAGGCTCATAGGGGAAGCATGGAGGCAGGTATGTGGCTATTTTCTAGAAGAAACTAAGGTGTGCAGAGATTCGGTCACTAGCTTGAGCCCTTTTCTTCCCAGGAAAGTATAAAACTGCCTGCCTGCCTTCCGCAAATTAAGGGCTTATGTGTCCCAAAACAACAACACAGACTTGCTCTTGTGGGTCTTAACTCCTCCCACTGAATTCAAACTCCCCATTTCAGATATGAGGAAACTGAGGCACAGAGAGGTAAATTCCCTGCTCTGAGTGACAGAGCCCAGGTGGCCCCCACAGCCTGGTGCAGTTGTGTGGTTTTGAAAGGGGTTTTGCCCAGGACCCTCCCCTGACCTAGGCCTCTGCCCTTTTGCTGCCTCACCCCAGACTCAGTGAAATACCTGGAGTGCTCGGCCCTCACCCAGAGAGGCCTCAAAACCGTCTTTGACGAGGCGATCCGGGCCGTCCTGTGTCCCCAGCCCACGCGGCCGCAGAAGCGCCCCTGCAGCATCCTCTAGGGGTAAGAGCCCCTCCCCCATGGCTTTAAGACCCTGTCCACCCCACACCACCACCACACTGTAGGCTCCAGCCGGGAGGCGTCATCCAGCCACTGCTCAGTGGCTCTTGGTTTCACTGGGAGTGGCAGTTAGGACAGGAATGGGAAGTGAAGTGGCCTCAGTTTCCCCATTTGCCTGAGCCAGTCCAGCTCAGTGAGCCCAGTCCCCAGAAGGAAGGTCAAGGTCTGAGAAAACCCCAGGTTACTGAGCTCCCACTCTGCGGGCCCTGCAGGAAGGCGGGAGGAGGAGGGATGGAACGATGCCTCAGTCTCCATCCCTAGGAGGGCCCAGTCCAGCCAGGGAGACCTGACACCCGCATATAGGGGCAGAGGCAGGAAAGACTGAGTTGTGAGACTGTTGGAGCAGAAGGATGGAGAGTACTTGGTGTGGCGAGACTAGCGGGGGGCGGGGGGGGGGCAGTCCTAGGGGGAGGGACAACCTTGAGCAAAAGCCCGGAGGTGGGAATGAGCCGTCTGTCAGGAAAGCTGGCTAGAGATCTTGCCTTTCCCCAAATTCTCACCCCCTGCCTGTCTGCTTTCCAGGTTGCAACCAGTCCTCCCAGCCAGATGGTTCTGACCCTCCAAGGCCTCCACTCAAAGCCTGGTGGTACCCTGGCTGGCCATGCTGTCCCCTCCCTGTGGCATTTCTTAGCAAATGGTTGCAGAGCTTGGTTCATCATCTTCTCTGTGCTGGACGCCCCCTTGGGCCCAAAGGTGTGAGTTTGTAGGTGCCGCGTGCCCATCCCCTCATGCTACTGCCTTCCCAGGGGCAGGAGGGGAGCCCCAGGACTCAATAAGCCACCCTTGCATTACTGTGGTCAGTGCCACATGGCAGCGTTTACCCATTTACTCCTGTCTCACCTGACGCCTGAATCCCCTGCAGAAACCTTGGTCCAGATGGTTGTTGGCCACCATTTGTATAACTTCAGGAACGGGTCTCACTCCTACTGAGACAGTCTACTCCAATACTGATGGCCCAGCTTGTCTGGACGTTCTCCTACTGAGCTAAAATGAGGGTCTCAGAAGTTTGTCCCTCTGGTCTTAGTTCTTCTTTCGAGACAAGATCAAAACAAACCAGATTTTTCTCAATCTCTGTGGGCATCTGCCCAGCCAGTCAAAAGCCTGGGTCCAGCCTGACTCCTGCCGTCTCTCAAGTCTCTTCTCCACTCACAGGATCCTGAGCTGCATTTACCTGTGAGAGTCTTAAACTTTCAGACCCTGCCAGTCAGGACTTTGGCTACTGCAAACAAAAAACCCAATTCAACCTGCTTAAGCAGAAAATAAATGTATTGATTTAAGTTTGGAAATATCATGACTTTAGGTACAGCATAATCAGGGGGCTCAAATGATGTCAGCAGGGCTCGCTTTCCTGCACCTCTTTATTTTGTCTTCTGCTGTCTGGTTCATTCTCAGGAAGGTGACTCTCAGGACTCCACCCTTCCAGGTTCAAGTTCAACAACAACCAAAAAGAGCAAGTGTTTGCCCAGGCAAAGTTCTAATTAAGGTTTGCTCTGATTGGACCAGCTCAGGGTCTGATCGGACCCTTTCAACCAATCATATTTGGCAGCGAGATGCTGTGCCCTGATTGGCCAGGCCGGGATTACTTGTTAGCTAGAGCAAGGAGTGGGGACAACCCTGACAAATCACATACAGCAGGGTAGAGGCCTTGGTCTCCAAATGGAGACCCAGAGCCATGCTGGAATTTGGGAATATGGATGGTTGGCATCCAGAAATCCCCACCTCTACTCCTGGAGGTCACAGGAGAGTGTCCCAAAAGTGTAAGGAAGCATTGCCAGTTCCAGCAGGTACTAACTAAAGGTGAGTTTCTTTAGATGAAAGATGGGGCCATTGAAAAGATTTAAAAAGTTCATCCATAAAGCACAGTGGTTCCTGGTATGGAGTTGGTCGCCTTAGTGTTTCTCAATTTACCAATGCCAGACTCGCCACTCCAGTGTAGAATTACGCACCTCTTTCTAAATTTCATCCATTTATTCAACACACAATTATTGAGCACCTAGTCTGTGCCAGGTACTGTTCTAGGTGGGGGGCAGGTGGCACCCAGGTGTGGGGATTCAGTTCCTTACCTAGTGTGCTGACACTCTAGAGAGGCTAAAATAAAGGAATAAAAAAAGAGATACAAGACCTTGTCCCTTACAGCTCAGAAGTGCCCCTATGCCCAGCCAGTGAAATGCTTTGGGTTTCTGTTTTCTGCTCTCCCAGTGTCCCGGCCACCCCCACTGCCCCCAAAGTCCTGAAGTTCTGAGGCAGGACCTTCCAGCTCACTGACTCCCAGGAGCCTCACCCTCTTGAAAGGGCCCGGGTCGGGGGGTGAGGGTAGAACCCTACGGCCTTGATTACTTTTAGCTCAGATGAGTCTGTTATGTTTTAAAAGTTACTTCTATGAAACAAATAAAAAAACACATGAAAACCAACACATATATGACATAAACACAGATGTGGTGGGTCAGAGCCCACACCTGAATCCATTCAATGTTTAAAAGCCCTGAGGCGACCCCTCCAGTCAACTAGAGTCCAAGGGGAGTCTCTTTTTGCACCCTGCTCTTCTTGTGTCCTGTAACCCATGGCCTGAGAAGCCTGGCCACACGCCGCCCCCCTCTCTCCTCCTGCACTCACATCCCCATTGTCAGACTGAACTCTCATTTCCTCAAAGCCACATTCACCCTTCTTGCACTCTGAGGAGTTTGCACAGCTGTTCTGGTCCCCTTTCCTAGAAAAACTTTCTCTGCTCCTCGAACTTCCCTGCACGCCAAGGGTTGGCTTCTTCCCCCGAACCTACCCCAGTGGACACAGTCCTTGTTTTATTTCAATAATAACGTCAGTAAATACATTCTCTCACCATTGTGGGGGGCTCACCTAGCACATATTATCTCATTTAATCCCCCTAGTAGCCTTCCAAGGTAAGTATAAACAGCTCTTTTTTTTCAGAGAAGGAAATGGAGACACAGGAGGGCACAGGAGTTAGAGAGCTCAACCCACTAAGGCAACACTCTGCTTTTCCACCCTCTTCTACTACACCCATCCTCCTTGCTAGTAGACTCCTAGCTTCATGCAAAGCAGCAATGTATCTAGCCCCAGACAAAAATACTTGTTTTCCCAGCCTGCTTTGCAGCTGGGAGTTCTAAGATCGCACAGTTCTAGCCAACAGGACATAAGTGAAAGTCAGCTGGAGAGGTAACATCTGTGAAAGTTTTTGTTTTCTTCCATAAAAAATGATAGGCCCAGCTGAACTGCCCTTTGTTTTGTCCCCTTCCCTGTCTGGAATACTGATAAGATGTCTGGAGCTGTAGCAGCCATCTTGCAAACTTGAAGCACAACCATGAAGATACAAGCTAACATGCTAAGAATAGAGGAACAGAAAGATAAAAGGAGCCTGGATCTTTGACAATTTTGGTGCGCAGCTGAACCAAAGCCAATGGCTGCCTTATTATGGGAACAAAATGAAAATGAAACTATTAATACCTATTTGTTTACTCGCTGTTGGTCAGGACTTCTGTTACTGTCAGCTGATGGCATTTGTCACAGGTCTTAGGACTCCTAGCCTTGTGCTCTTTCCAACGTATCACTATGCCCAGCGGTTACTGGTTACGGGGTGAGTCACTTGTTTCTGCTCTACAAATTGGCTGAGGACCAGAGGCTCTTTCGATAGGAAAGAGTAAACTGTTTTGAAACAGGAAGAACTGTTGGTTGTGGGCAGGAGCTGACAACATGGTGATTCGACAGCAACCACTCCCGAGCACCCACCCACCCAGTCCAACGTGGCCCCTTGCCATGCAATCATCACCTGGCAGGCGGGAAGGCACTGGCCAGATAAGACTACTTCATTTAGGGCTCTCCATCACGGAGCCTGGCTTCTCCTTGTTTCTTCTTCCAAAGCAGAGGTCTGGGGGTCCCCCTGGCTCCTCCCATTCCTTCAACCCCACACTCACTGGTCACCAAACGTGGACAAGTCTGCCTCTTCAAATCTGTTAAACGCATCTCCTTATCAGGCCCACCACTGCTGCTGCCTGCTCTAGGCCTTGCATCTCGTCTCTGGACAGTAGTTACAGCCTCCTTTCTGGCCTCCTGCCTCCACTCCCTCTGCTGATACTCCAGCCTCCACTAGGCAACTGGGGGATCTTCCTCATTAACAAACACATTTGCCACTCAGATGCCGCAATGGACTCCTGTTGCCCTCAAAAATGCTTATACAGCATTGATTCATTCGATCATGTAATCATTCAGCAAACAGGTATTGAGACTATGTGCTAAACACAGGGTTTGAGGGTGGGTTAAGCGTGGGTCTGCTCTTAGGAGCTCACAGCCCAATGGGGAGCTGCCAAGTCTTCAGAGAGCCCAGAAAAATGTCCCTTCTGCTTGGATGGCTCACCATGACCCTAGCAAGTACGTGATACATGCTGTATAAATGTTTGTTGTTAATGTAAATGAATAAGCAGATGAAAGGATGGACTTTAATGGAGAGAGAGAACCAACCCTTCCAGTGACCCCGCTGAGCCCAACCTTCCCGCCATCCTTGCCAAGGCACCAGTCGTGGGCATGAGCCATCTTGGATGTGCTAGCCCAGTCGAGTCCGAGAATGAATGCAGCCTCAGCCAACGTCATGTGGAGCCGAAGAGCCACCCAGCTGAGCCCAGCCTCCCACAGTCGTGAGAGATGATAAAATGGTATACCGAAACAATTTTCCAACAACAGTTTTTTTCTGACTTTTGGGGGCCTAAGTTCCTGCTGTCTTTTCCTTTGATCTTTTACCTCTCCTTCTTATCCTCTTCATTCCCACACGGCCCAAGAAATGTTCACCTGTGGGGTCATTTGACTTCAGCCGGGCTTCATTGGTTGTGGGAAGCAGGGCACGGTAGGCTCAGTGGAGGGAGATAGAGATCTAGGATTGTTCTAGAAGACTTCTGAAAGCCTCCAGGGAGGTGACACAATGAGCAGTCATCTGTATAATCTGAAGTTCAACTCAGTTACCATGTACTAACCATGCTCTGTGTCAAACTGTGCCAGCAGCTGGAGGTAAAGAGAGGGGTGAGACCCAGCCCTCTGCTCCCCAGGGGCTCAGAGGCCGGTGGGAGAGACAGACGTGTAAGTCAACACCCGCCATGTGGTGTGATCCACATACCACAGAAGTGTATTCAGTATAGAAAGGAAGAGACTCTGGCCTCACGGTGCCGAGGTAGAGAGGTTTCCGCTCCCTCCACCTTGCTGAAAAGCAGCCACCACGATAAGCAGAACATGAAACAGAAACACAAACTCTCGTCTTTAAAGAAACCAGGCGACACCTGTGAGCCCAAACCACAGCACCCAAGCAGAAGAGCAGATGGAGGTGTGGTAAATGATTTAACAGAGCCTCTGCAAGGCAAACGGAACTGCCTGCTGTTCCGTGACGAGGTGGGTGGGGAGGTTTGGAGATGGAAGAGATGCAAATCAACTGGCCTTGCAGAACCCCAGGGAGTCTCCCGGGTTGGGGACCCAGACACCCCAGGTGCCAAGGTAGGAGGCTGAAAGCAGGGGCTTTGTTTGGAAGGCTGTTTAAGGAGCTGTTAGATTCCAGGTCTTCCCCTCTGCACTTTGAAGCTGTGGGACCATTCCTTTCCAACGCGGGCAGGAAAAATCCAGCCAGAGAGCTCTGGACCCAAGGCCACTGGCTACTGAGTGGGCGGGGGTGAGGCTCTAGACTGATTATTGGGGGTGTCGCAGATTTGATGATGCTTAGCAGGTATTACTCCCTCCCAATAAACACTCACCAGGGGAGGAGCGTACTTCTGTTCTCCAATGATGCTGGCCTTGGTCATGTGACTTGCTTTTGGCCAGTGGGTTGTTAGCATATGTATCACAAGGAGAGACCTGAGTGTGTCTGTGCCCTTGGGCATGCTCTCTTGTGCTGACAAAAGTACATGCCCTGATAAGCCTGCTGGCTCAGAGAGTATAAGAGTAGTACCCCTGGGAACTGCTGCTGTAGAAGGAAATTAACTAATTCCATTCTTGCAGCAACCCTATGTAGTAGGTATTTAAAATGGGGGACTAAGGCTCAGAGAGGTTAAGTCACAGATCCAAGGTCACACAGCAATAAATGGCAAAGCTGAGGTTTAACCCCAGTAGGGACTGACCCAGCAGGGACTGATGAACCAGAGGACACCCTTAAAGGGGACTCCAGTGACAAAGCCCCAGGAGCTGGGCTGAGAACACATTTTGGCTCATCTCATCTTATTTGAGAGGACAGACCACAGCATCTGTAGTGGAGGCCTCCATCCTGCATTGTGGTTGGCTCTGGCATAAGCACTGCAGGGCAGAGGAGGCTCTGTCCTGGCTTTCAGGGACGGGAGGAGCCTGAGTCCCAGCTCCTGGAAAACCACCTGTCTGATGGTGGAGGCCCACTTTCTGCACTTGGGGTGACTTCCAGTCTGAGGGTGGAGACATGGCCCTAGTTTTGAGGAAGCCAAGGTGTGATGGGAGAGACATAGCATTGTCCTATCTTGGGGAGTCAGGCCAGGAAGCCCCTCCAGGTTACAAGGCAGACATGACAACACTGAAGTGCCGGGTTCAGGCCTGAGGTTAGAGGCACTCACACTCCAGGAACTCAATGCCGAGCAGGGCTGGGCCACCCCACGGTTCCCAGACACCCAGCATCCCCTGATCCCCAAAGCTCACAGGTATAAAGTTGCACTTCCTCTTTCTGCCCTGCCACTCCCAGGAGGAGGGGCTGGTCAGGGTCACTTCTGCTCTTGGACAGCCCCTGGGTGGGAGTTGTGTTGGTGTCTAACTCAGGTCACACCTGCCCCCAGCCTGGTGCTCAGAACCCCTCCGGCCCCCAGCAGACGCTCAGTCTCCCCTCCTTTCCACCATCCTGCCCACTAACCATCTATCTCTCTTCTTTTCCTCATTAAACATGCAGCAAATGCCTACTGTGCCAGGCTGATGCCAGGCCTGGGGACAGAGTGAGGAACCACAGTCTTCCCCTCCAGAGCTCACAGACCAGCACAGAGGACGCAGGTCCCTGAGCTGAGTCTTGATGAGCTCAGATCAGAGGCCATATGGGGGTGAGAGCTCTGGGAAGTCTCAGGGAGGGGCCTAGTTAACCCAGGGCAGGGATGGCTCAGGAGGAGGCACCTGAAGAGGACTTGTCTTATATGTGGGGATGAGCTGGTGTGAGACACAGTGTGCGTGGGGGTCAGGTGTGGGGTGTGGAACAGCCTGTGCAAAGGCCCTGAAGAGAACACACACTCACTGGGTCCTGACTGCTGAGCCTTTGAAAAACATGCATCAGGTCACCAACTCCTCTGCTCACACCTTGGGAGGCTCCCAACCCAACCAGACTCAGACAACAGGCCCTACATGGTCTGACATGGTGGCCTCCCCTGCCTCCCTCCTTTCCAGCCATACCAGTCTCCTCTCTATCCTTCAAACACACAAGCTTGTCCCCACCTCCCCTTTCCTCTGCCTGGGGCTCTTCCCCACACATTTGCTCAGTCTCTTTCACTGCTTCAGAACGGCCTTCTGAACTCACCCATCTAATGGCGAATGAAAGACTGAATGACTGACTGAACGAACAAATGAATGAATGAATGAGGCTGGGTGTGCCTGGAGCATAGGTAGGCAAGGGAAATCAGCAGAGGAGGAGACAGGGGCAGGTGGCAAGGCTGGAATGGTATAAAGCCTGGTGGGTGAAGAGAAGCCACAGGAGGCCCTGGGCAGGGAAGGGGCAGTGCCACGGAACCCCTCCCTCACTCCCAGGAGCTGCCTCAGAGCTCTCATACTCCTCATGAACTTATACAGACAGAAGACTGAAGCCTGGAAGAAGAGCCTTGCCCTGGGCCCCCGGGGCGAGTGGAAGGACAGCGTCAAGGGGCTGGGGACTCCAGGCGCAAGCAGATGTGTCCTGGGTCCCATTGTGCGCTGCAGCAGCCAGGATGGCAGGCACTTCTGGAGGAATTGGATTCCTGGTTCTTTGAAGACCTGCTATATATCAGCCCTGGGGACCTAGTGACCAAGTAGGTGCAGCCCTGGTCCTGAGGAATGGGGCCTGGATGGTGCCTGGCACACAGCCGATGCTCAACACAGACTCATTTCCTTCCTCCTGCTCTTCCCTGACAGCTACCCGCTTGCCCTCCTGAGAAGGGGTCAGGCCGCTTGGTGGCAAGGTGCTTGGGAGTACACCTTTGGCACAGGCTGTTGGGTTTCTCCACTCCCTGGCTGTGTGATCTGAGTAAACTGCTCTCCCTCTCTGACCCCAGCTTCCTTATCTGTAAACTGGATGCACTAACTCTGCTTACCACGGTGGGTATGGCTGAGAATGTGCGTGAAGCAGCGGCTATAGTATTAACAAAAATAGCCTTCATTACTGATTGACCGTTAGGGGTTTGTAATGCTCCCATTGAGACAGGATCTTAGGATTGATTTAGTCTAACCTCCCGTGACCCAGATGAGGAAACTGAGACCTAGAGTGGGGACATCATGCCCAACGTCACGTGGCCAGTCAGCACAAGCCGGGTGCAGTGACAGGAGCAGCCAGGCCTGTGCTCAGGCCGCAGGCAGAGCATATTAAACCCAGGGGCCAAACCTGCCTGCCGCTTGTATGCAGCCTGCCAGGTAAGAATGGCTTTTACAGATGACCGCTTGCAACTGATTTGATGAGGGGAAAAACGAACTTTGAACTCCAAGAAAGCCAAATGTTATCCCCTGCAAAAGAATTCTATTCTTCTCAGCAGTAGACCTGTATTACAAAAGCTTGTTGTTGTCAATTATTATTATTCTATTTTGAATTTTGTCAGTTTACAAAGGATAGACATTTGTTTTCTCCTGTATCACGTCTTTGATTTTGCCTCCTGGACCTCAGAGCCTGCCGTGTTTATTCTTTACCTTGTCATTCCACGCCTCACCCTGCCTGGCGCCTTCCAGACTCAACCAGTCTCACGACTAACGACCCCCACCTGGCCTTCCTCTGTGGCTGGTGTCTAGCTTGTGGCTGCTGAATAGGACTTTGGACTCCCAGTTCAGTGCTCACCCCATACTCCCAGGCCTCTTGGTGACACTGCTCAACCCCACACCCACCTGGCCTCTGGACCCAGCTGTCACCCTGGGGGATGTGTGCCATGGTGGTCTCGGGGGGTTGCGTCTGGCCCCTGGCTCTCAGTCCCTAGCTCCCCTGAGCACCACACTTCTCTCAACCCCCCGTGGGAGCCAAGGCCAGCGTGGGTGGCTGAAATCTCCCCGGTAACAGGGCCTGCCCCCCACCCCCAGCCTCCTCCCCTACCCTGCTGTCCCTCCTCCCTCACCCCAGCACCTGCTCTCCAGCCCCTCAGCCCCTCCTCCCAGCCCCTCCCTCACCCCCATTCCTGCTCCCTCATTCCCTGGCTCTCCATGTCACCATCTGTGGCACAATCCTTCTCTGTCACTCTCCCTGCCACCCCCTCCTTCTCCTTCCTCGCTCTCTAGTCCTGCCTCTCTCCGCATCTCTCCCTCTCGCCCCTTCTCTCGCTCTCTTTCCTCCTCCTTCTCTTCTCCCTGTCACGCATTTCGCATCACTCCCCCTCATTCTGGCTTTCCACCCACTCACTGTTCTCTCTCTCTCTCTCTCTCTCTCTCTCTCTCTTCCTTTTTCTCTCTCTCTCTCTCTCCCCACCTCCGACTGACACCCCTTTTCCCTCTATCTCTATTGGCTCCTTAATAGTCCTCTGGTCCCCATTTTTCTTCTTTCCTTGGGAGGCTTCTTCCTCCACCCCGACCCCGGGCTCCTGCTTGCAGAACCCCCATCTGTGCCCCTACCCTCCAGGAGGAGTCCTGGAGATGGGGGGTGACGCACCAGGCGCTGGTGGGAAGTCACGGCCGGAGACCAGATGGGAGAGGCGCTGTGGGCAGACGTGGCTACCACAGGCCTAGGAGGGGGCCCGGGCCGCAAGCGGTATAGAAGTGGGCATTGTGTGGGGATCCCAGCTACGGGGTGCTCTGGGGGCACCTGGGGACTGGGCAGGGAGACGGGGCAGCAGAATGATAACCAGCTTGGCAGCAAGGAGGGGAGCCCTCACCCCACGGGCAGGTAAGGAGGCTGGGGCCGGGGTGGGGTCCTGGAGGGTGGGGTCCTGGAGTCCCCCCTCTGTCCAGAAAGAACTTGGGAGGTTGGAGCTGGGGGCTGGGAGAGGGTGGGAAGGCTCAGGGTAAAAGGCCCTCCTGTGACCTCTTGGTGGGCTGCAGGGGTTGGGGGGACATCCATCTTGGAATTTGATGCCATGATTCTAGAATCTTGGATTCACAGCACAGCAGTGTCAGAGCTGGAAGAAACCAGAAGCATCATGTTACTTGGCCCCCTTGGCTCACCTGCCAGGCTTCCTGACTGAGCTCCCTGTCTGTGCTGGGCACTGTGCTCAGCACATTCCCGCGTAATCTTTACAGCAAACCTGGGAGGTGGGTATGCTTGTCTTCATTTTAATAGGAGGAAATTTGAGGTCCAGAGGAGAGAAGTGACTTGCCCAAGGTCACACAGCAATTTGGCATGATCGCTCTGTGGCAGAGCCCAAGCCCCCAACCTAGGGCTTGTGGTGTGTCCCTTGGGGTCAGATTCCAGGCCTGGGATGGGAGGGAGGTCGTTGACATTGACTAGCACAATCTGGGCCTCTTGGGGGAAGGCCCAGGGGAGCAGAGGGCCAGCAGAGTGCAGAGTCGGCCAGCAGAGTGCAGAGTCGACCAGCAGCCTGCATTGTCCAGAGCTGCTCCAGTCCCTGATTCCTCTCAGCAGGGTCAGGAGTTACTGATGGTTTAGAAGGAGGCACAACTGGGTTTGAATGCTGGCCTCCCACTTACCAGCTGGGTGACCTTGTGCAACTTACTGAACCTCTCTGAGCTTCAACTTCCTCCTCTCGCAAAACCCTCCCTCGTGGGCTCTGTAAGGATTTCATGATGTGAGTTTGAGGCCTCTACCCAGGAGCAACACCTCAGCTCACTTGGAGCTCTACTCTCTGAACTTCTTGGTCTGTCCATGACTCTCAATGTTCTGGGTATTGAGCTAGGTGCTTGGGTTAAAGAAATAAATAGTTCAGGATCCCTGCACCTGAAGGCTAGCACTCTAGAGGGGCTGGGGGCAGACACAGGGAGAACCACTGGGGTGTCTGGTGTCCCTGAGGTGCCATCCTAAATTGCTGTGGGGCTCAGAGCAGCCACTCACCCTCTCTGGGCCTCCATCCTCTCCCTAACCATTCTTTGAGGAGTCCGCCCCCAGCTTTCAGGCAAGCTTGTGCCAAAGATAAACCAGACAGGGAGGAAGAGTCCTTCCTCCCCCAGGATGAACTAGATCATGCACAGTATGCCAGCTCCTTAAAGACAAGGTGGCACCAAAATTGCAGGTCTGGCTGTCGCCTACAGAAAAATGTCATTTCCCTGTTTTTGGCACCCTGGCCCTTTGAACCTCAACAGGGAAGATGAGCCCAGGTAAGGGTGGGGGCAGGGCATCCGTGGGGGAGTGCCGGGCTCCTGGAGGGGCTGGGACAAAGCCAGGGCCTGGTGGGTCTGCTGTCCCTCCTCCATCAGGGCCATGTGTGCTTGTGTGAGGGGGTACACATGTATGTGCTCGGTGGGAGGGGGGCCGTCCTCAGAGCTCACGTCCAGGCTTCCGTGGGGGAGGGTATCTGTCCGTACCGCCTGGCAATCAGGTTTGCCTGCTCACTGCTCCTCTCTTGGGAACGAGCACTCTCCTTCCTCCTCCAGCGCTGGGTTGGATTTGGCCACCCTGTGGGGATGCTATAAAGAGGATCTGTGCACAGGGAGACAATTGGATGGATGGGTGACTTAGGGCTCCCTGGCCAAGGAAGCCAGGATGCTAAGGTCCCCGAGTCTGCAATCCCAGGTCTAAAAAGGGCTAATTCCAGCATTTTGGAACTCTAATATTCCTTGATTCAAGGACACAGAGTCTAAAGATCTATGACTCTACAACTCAGTTCTAAGAATCTAAAATTCTATTTTTAGGTCTCCAAGTGTCTAGGGATTTGGGTCCCTGACTCTAATAGTTCAAGCAAGGAGAGCTCTGAACAGGCTGGTGGGAGAGCTGGATGCCAGCTGGGTGCCCTGAGCAGCTGTGACTCTTAGGCAAGTGCATTCCCAGGCCTGGCCTCGTTCTGCCGGCCTGTGAATTGGAGGGGGATGGGGAGAGGGCCCTCCCAGTGCTGCCCCTTCCTAGCTATTTGACCAGAGCATGTGGCCTCACCTTTGTTCCCTGTTTATGCAGTGGCGATGACAGACATTAGTGTCTTCCTTGTAAGACCCCATAAGATGCAGCACGTCGCCAGCTTAGTCTGGAACCTGGCAATCTGGATCAGTGACAGGGAGCTGGCGGCACTGTTACAATCCCATGAGCCCACTGTTCAGATAGCCTCTCTGTTAGTGCCGCTGTCCCCAGCTCAGGAGAGCTGACGAGGGTCTGAGTGATCAGCGGCTTGAGGACAGTCTGGGGGTCTCCCCCCAGGCTTAGAGTAACAGGAAATAGGGGTGCTCTGAGACCAGCCTGGGGTATCATTAGGATGAGCCACAGCCAAGGGTTTCTTTGCCATTCTTGGCATTGCTTGCCTGGTGCCCCAGGTCATTGGGCAGGGGCACCCAGGCACCCCTGCCCACCCTGAGCTGTTTGCTCTGAGTTAGGGTCCCACCCCTTTCCAGGAGCTTTGCATCTCAAGGTGATGTCCTTATAGGGCAATGCGGTCCCCAGTTCCCTCTGGAGGCATTTCAAGCCCAGTGTTGGGATGGCAGGAAGATATTGCGCATGGGGGGAGATTATTAGGAAGAAGTGGGAGGTCCAGGCGCAAAGAAGACACCAGATTTCAGCTCTAGTCTGTCACTGGGCCTCCTGAGAGCCAGGAAGTGCTGCGGAGGGAGGGTAGCAAATCCGGAGGTAGGGGGCCTTTCCCAGCGGGACCTGAATTTCCACTGTCAGCCGTTCATCCCCCTTTTGCATCAAGATTTGTCCACTCTGGTTCCTCTGATTCATTTCACGCCTCCAACACTGATGCGGAGCTTATTCTTGTGTGAAAGGGACAGGAAGGAGCCGGGAAAAGGTTCAAAGCTGAATAAGAGCGTCTCCATACTGCAGGAGAGTCGAGTTTAGCAGGGAAGGCAGGAGTCCTCTCGTGTGTGGGAGGCACGACAGGTGCTAACAAAGTAAGTGGGGATGCAGCTTCCCACGGCGCCATTGAGCAGCTCTTACTCACACTTCAAGACCCATCTGAAATGCCCTCTTCTCAGGGAAGCCTGGCCTGCTGGTGCAGGGGCAAGAGGCTATTCTTGTGCTTACTTCCAGTGTATTGTGAATTTCTCCACCACAAGTTTCCCTCTGTGGGGAGAAAGGGTCCCAGCCACTCAACCCCCAGCAGATTCACAGCCAATCATCCTGGGCAGGGCCTTTGCGGGCACACATTGGATGGGCCAGACTGAGAAGGTCCCCAAGGGCTTGGACCCCCAGGAGAGAGGATACCCCTGAACCTGTGGTTCTCAATCTGATGAAAGCTCTGGCCTCTGCCCAGAAAAGACGCGAACACGTTAACTTTCATCAGAGTTTTAGGGGGTCACGGATCCTCTGAAGTTCATCTAGAGACCTGGGTTCAAGGTTAAGGACCTGTAATCTGCAGCAGTATTTTCAGATGTGAGGGCTGAGACCTGTTGGTGGGTGTCTTAGTCTGTTCAGGCTGTTATAACAGATTACCACAGATCGGGGGATGTAAAAACAACAGAAATTTATTTCTCACAGTTCTGGAGGCTGGAAGTCCAAGATCAAGGTGCTGGCACATTTGGTGTCTGGTGAGGGCCTACTTCCTGGTTCATAGACGGCCATGTTCTCATTGTGTCCCTATAGGGCAGAAGGGGCAAGGGAGCCCTCGGGGGTCTCCTTTAAAAGGGCACTAATGCCATTCACAAGGGCTCCCCCTCATGATCTAATTACCTCCCAAAGTCCTACCTCCTAATACCATCACACTGGGGGTTAGGATTTCAACATGAATTTGGTGGGGGGACACATTCAGTCTATAGCAGTGGGTGATTCAGTTGGGCCTCAGCCAGCTGGGACCATCATATATAAAAAGGGCAAGTGAGATTTTATGAAACACTATGACTTCATTGGGTTGCCATGTAAAATGCACTGGCACCAAAAATATTTGAAAAACATGGGTGTACAGAAAAGGGCCTATGATGTCATCGGCCGACTGAATGATCAACTGATCCCTTTATTGGACATTTGTGGAGTACTCACATTGTGCACAGGCAAAGGGACACAGTGGGGCACAGGCCAGTGCTGGTCCCTGCCCTTTGGAGCCAGACAAGCTTACATCCCACACCACACCCTAGCTGTGTGATACAGGGCGGTCACTCCACCTCTCTGAGACTCAGTTC
The DNA here is from genome assembly GCF_057876585.1 of Rhinolophus sinicus. Lineage (NCBI taxonomy): Eukaryota > Metazoa > Chordata > Mammalia > Chiroptera > Rhinolophidae > Rhinolophus > Rhinolophus sinicus. The sequence continues at coordinate 11,443,909 of NC_142501.1, forward strand.
CCTCATCTGAGAAATGGGGTTACCTTGCCAGCCCGTGCACAGTGAATGAGCTGGTGCATGTCAAACTCTGTCCGGATGCACAATAAGCCACCAAGTTCAGTGTGATGGGGGAGGGGCAGCTGGGAAAAGCCATCCTCTGTTATGACCCTGTGGTTTCCTCCCTCCTCCAGGCTAATAGCTGGCTGCTGACTGCCCTCCCTTCAGCCATGGACACAGCCGGCTATCCTTCATTGGTGCCCACGACCTTGGAAACTGGGAATGCCTCTTCCGCCTGGCCCCTGGATGCCCCCTTGGGAAACATGTCCGTGGCCCCAAGTTCGGCTGGGCTGGCCGTCCGCGGTGTCCTGATCCCACTGGTCTACTTGGTGGTGTGCGTGGTGGGTCTGCTGGGCAACTCACTGGTTATCTATGTGGTCCTGCGGCACACAGCCAGCCTGTCAGTCACCAACGTCTACATCCTCAACCTGGCGCTGGCCGATGAGCTCTTCATGCTGGGGCTGCCCTTCCTGGCTGCCCAGAATGCCCTGTCCTACTGGCCCTTCGGCTCCCTCATGTGCCGCCTGGTCATGGCCGTGGACGGCATCAACCAGTTCACCAGCATCTTCTGTCTCACTGTCATGAGTGTGGATCGTTACTTGGCGGTGGTACATCCCACCCGCTCAGCCCGCTGGCGCACGACACCAGTGGCCCGCACCGTCAGCGCGGCTGTCTGGGTGGCCTCAGCAGTGGTGGTACTGCCCGTGGTGGTCTTCTCGGGCGTGCCCCGGGGCATGAGCACCTGCCACATGCAGTGGCCTGAGCCGGCGGCGGCCTGGAGAGCTGGCTTCATCATCTACACGGCTGCGCTGGGTTTCTTTGGGCCACTGCTGGTCATCTGTCTCTGCTACCTGCTCATTGTGGTCAAGGTGCGCTCAGCAGGAAGGCGGGTGTGGGCACCCTCGTGCCAGCGGCGGCGGCGCTCCGAGCGCAGGGTCACGCGCATGGTGGTGGCCGTGGTGGCGCTCTTCGTCCTCTGCTGGATGCCTTTCTATGTGCTCAACATCATCAACGTGGTGTGCCCGCTGCCCGAGGAGCCCGCCTTCTTCGGCCTCTACTTCCTGGTGGTGGCGCTGCCCTATGCCAACAGCTGTGCCAACCCCATCCTGTATGGCTTCCTCTCCTACCGCTTCAAGCAGGGCTTCCGCCGGGTCCTGCTGCGGCCTTCCCGCCGTGTACGCAGCCAGGAGCCCCCGGTGGGGCCTCCAGAGAAGACAGAGGAGGAGGATGAGGAGGAAGATGGGGAGGAGGGTGGGGAGCAGGGGGCGGGGAAGCAGGGGGAGGGGAAGGAGATGAATGGCTGGGTCAGCCAGATCACACAGCCTAGCACCAGTGGGCAGGAGCGGCCGCCCAGCCGGATGGCTGGCAAGGAGCAGCAGTTCCTACCCCAAGAGACCTCAGCTGGGGAAAAGTCGGGCACACTGCATATCAGCTGTCTGTAGGGGTCTGTGGAGGGCCAGCGTAGCTCGAGGACAGGGCAGAGGCTGTGGGTGCACCTAGGTGCCCCAGGTGCCAGGGGCCGTGATGGGATGTTCCGATCCCATTGCTACTGAGACTCACCACGTGATCTCGGATAGGCCATTTCCCTTCGCCGTTTCCCTTCTCTGAGCCTCGTGTTCTCCTCTGTGACTCAGGGATGGAAGCAATTGGCCTAGACGAGCTCTGCTGGATGAAAAGACTGGAGGAACGTCATGGCAGGGCTGACCTTCCTGAGCAGGGCCCAGATTAAGGCACAGGTGCAGACTGGCCATCCTCTTCAGCGACAGAGCATCCTCATGGATTGATCTGAATCTTGGCCCTCAGAGCGATAAACCGAGGCTGGGGTGTCCTGGGCTCAGAGTCAGGTTCATAGGAAAGGGACTGGGGCCCGGTTCACAGGGACCTGGACCAGGGCCCCAAATAGACGAAAGTCTTACCCCATGGGGAGGAGGGGTGTGAGATTTCTTAGGCCCCCATCAACTCTCCCCTACTTGCTACAAGGCTTTGAGCCAGCTCTTCTCTCTGGGCCACAGGCCTCACCTGCTGAGCAACCCAATATCCTCCAGGCCCTCTTGGCACAGTCAGGCCAGGACCCCTGTGCTCCTGGACATGAGGTGAGGAGGTGGGTTTTCCAGGAAGCTTATTAAGTCCAGGTGCAGGGTCCCTTACTGCCCTTTCCAAGGCCTGAGTCAAATTTTGTACTTGTAATTTTGTATTGCTTTTCTTAAAGAGGGACCCCAAACTGCATAAGCTTAGGCCACCCCAAGCCTAGCTCAGCCCCTTTGGAAGCCAGCCGACCAAACCCCAAAGCAGCTCACTTTGTGTCCTGTGGCGGGAGTAGGGTCGGGGAGGGGGTGGAGTAGAGGGGAGTGTGTTTCTGGGTCTTTGAGAGCTCTGGAAACCTCCTCAGAGAAGAAATCATCCCGGTTCCTCCCTTCACAGTGACCAGGGCAGGGACCTGGCCCAGGCAGACTGGCCTGGAAAGGCAGAGGGTCTAAACAGTGCGGAGAGGAGAAGGGGGAAGAGGAGAAAGAAGAGATAGAAGGCGGAGGAAGTGGAGGGAGGAGGAGGAAGATGGAAGACAGTTCTGTTCCTTGACATTGAGCTGTGCTTGGCCCCTCTGGGCTGAGCTCAGTTGCTGAATCGACGAAACTGAGTTGCCAATGCCAGGCCCAACCAGTGTCAAGGAAAGGATGACATCAGGGTAGAAAAGCAAATGCTCTAAAAGGTACAGGGCCAGCCCCCTTGAGGGCCTGCCAATGTTGGTCAGAAGCGCTTGGCTTTGACGGCAGCCGGAGGGTAGAGCTGAGACACAGGGTCTGACAGGTCCGGAGCAGGCCTCCTGTCTTCTAAGTTCTCCAGGGCTATAGGTTGGGAAGGCCCAGGGAAAACAAGACAAAAGGCGGCTGGAGTGGGACCACAGGCTAGGCCTGGACTAGCCTGGACTCCATCCCAGAGACGAACTCTTAGAGCAACAGTGAGACCGGCCCTAGGGAGAGTGGTACCTCTGGCTAAATCCCCCAACCCTCCACCCCACCAAGGGCAGAGGGTCCTCAGGGAAATCACATGAACCACAACTTGGGAAATCTACATCTTCAACTCACTTCTAGATCTTGGCTAGCCTTGACCTCTCTGGGCCTCAGTTTCCCTCTCATAAAAGGGAGGTGATAGTCCCAGCTTGCTTGCCTCCTGGGACTGAAGAAGGAAAATGGGTCATGCTGGATAAACTGCCGCGCACACTGCAATGGGTGGGGATAGGGTGTATCAGATTACAAAGTAGAGGTGGTCCTCTTGCCAAGCTTGACCTACACCCCCTTCTCCTTCACCAGGGACCTCTTTGTGTCTGGCCCTTGGGGATGAGAACACTTCAGGACATGACAAAGGGGGAGTTGGGGTGTCAGAAGCCAAGGATTAGGGAGGCAGGGCTTAGGAGAGTGTGCGGCCCCCTCAGGGGGAAGTAAGGTCACAAAACCAGATCTTGTGTGGAGGTTGGAGGCTAGAGGCCCAGCCCTCAGTCTGGGATTCCCCTGAGCAGGATCTGCGGGTCTGAGGGAAGAGGGCTCTCTGGCATTCCAGCACTCCCTGGGCAGCCCTGCCTTCCTGATTCCTGGGGCAGGTGAGCTTGTTCTGCAAGGGTGGCTGGGAGGCCCCTAGGGAAATCCTTTGCTGCTTCTACCCCTAGCTCTTGTCAATAAAGACAGTGACACCTGACAATAGCAATGGCCTGGGGCAATTCCTTTGTCAGGTGCTGTGTGTCTAGATCAGGGTGCATGAGTGGGCGTGTGTATGGCTGTCTACCTTTCTCAGGATGCTCCCTCTATCCATCTCTCAGCTCTGCGTGCCCAGGCCTCCCAGAGTCCCAGTCCTCCAGGTGACATGGAAGATACCCCTGACAAGCCTCAGCCTACAATCATAGGTCTTGATCCCAAAGAAGTAGATATACTCTCTTCCCTTGTCCAAACATCAAATTTCATGGAAGAAAGTTGATTGGCTCCAACTAGGTCACATGGTAGCCCCTTGGGTCAATCACCAAAGACAAGGTGATAGAGTGCCATGATTGGCCAGGTTTGAGTCATGTGACCATCCTTCCAGCCAGAGAGAAGGTGAGACACTGATGGACAGTCTGGTCTGACCAGTAGTGTGGGAGGTGGGTGGGGGACAGACGCCAATGGCAAAGGTTGGTGAGAAAGGCAGTAACAACAACAAACTGGAATGGGGGTGGGGTGGATTGTGAACACAGTGCAGGATACCTAGTAGGTACTCAGGACATCTCAAGCCATATCCATGAGCAAGTGTATGTTGGTGCATTAACACCAAGGGCCTGCTGTGCATGTGGCAGGGGTGAATGGGGTGGGAACAGAGGACTGCTGAGGGCTAAGGGCTGCATGGGAGTGTCCTGGGCCAGGGTCCGTCCCCCCCTCGCCCCGCTGATCCCCAGCCCCCAAGCTTCCCCGCCACACTGCACAGGCAGTGTGTCACCGCCTGTGCATGCTCATGTGTATGCACATGTGTGGGGGTCCTGATAGCCTTGTCCCTCCAGGCAGGGCCTTTGCCTGATGCATCTGTTTTTCCAAGGCCTGGCAGCACTACGGGACCTTCATGTGAGTATTTGGAATAAATGAATGAATGAGGAGAATTCTCGGGGGCAATTTGCACACTGTGACTCTAGCTTCCTTTGGATTTGTACAGCGTGGTGACTGCATAAACAGGGGGAAGAGCAAGCGGGATGGAAGGGCATTGGATGGGGGTTTGGGGCTGGAATCTGCGGGTTATGGGAACCTTAGGGGCTGTAGGGCGAGGGGAGGCTCTGGGGTTGTGAGGCTGAGCATGCAGGAAGGGGTGGTGATGACCCTCTCTGCCTGACTCCTCCTCTCCAGACATCCAAGTTGCTCAGACCCAAGACCTTCCCTTGAACTTGTCTCTCAGAGGCAGTTGCTAGGCAACAGCCTATGGCCACCAGGCTCTGGACCAGGACATGCATCAGTGTCAGCATCAGAGAGAGGAGTCAGGAGTCCGCAGGGCCTGGCGTAGGGGTGGCCCACAGTCCAGGTCCTCAAGCCCTCCTCATCTACAAGGAGGCCACTGTCCCACGGGGAAGTGACAGCCTGGTCTCCACAGGACTCCAGACACAGAAGAAAACACTCTAAAGGTGGCGAGCATGCCAGGCTGTGATGTGAGGGGCTCTCCCTGGAGTTATGCAAGACCACTGTCCCTTCAAGTTCTCAGGGTGCTCCCCTGTCACTGGAAGGCCCTGGTGAGACTCTTGGTGAGTCCACTGGAAGGCTGTGGGGGAACTGCATCTCCTAAAAGTCATGGGACCCAAAGTCAGGAGGCCTGGACCCTAGGCCCACTCTGCCACAAACCTGCTTTGTGGCTTTGAGCCATTTACCTCACCTCTCTGGGCATAGTTTAAGTTAATATTTTCCTAAACACTCACTGTATACAAGTCCCTGACACTGAGCTGGAATACAGTGGAGGAAAACAGACATGGGTCCTGTGTTCTTGGCGCTCACAGGTGGCCATACAAGTAAATGTATCACCATCCAGTGGGGAGGGAAATGAAGTTTGTTCTGGGGGAGCATAATTGGGGGGGTCAGTGGGGGGGCTGCACTGGGAGCAGAGGGTGGAGCATGAGCGTGCCAGCACAAAGACCTGTGTGTGCTAAGGTCTGGAGGCTGGAGGAATACAGTGAATGAAAACGAGAAAGGCAGAGGTGAAGCCCAATGCAGGGATAGAGATTGTGTCAGACAGGACCCCTAGGAGGTTAATTACTGTTGTGGGTTGACTTGTCTCGCTACACCCCTCTTCACAGTATATGTTGAAGTCCTAACCTCCAGTGCCTTGGAGGAAGTGACTTTATTTGGAAACAGGGTCGTGGCAGATGTAAGTAGTTAAGATGAGATCATACTGGAGTAGGGATAGAGATTCCCTAATCCAATAGGACCGATGTTCTTAAGATTTGGACACAGGTTCACACATAGGGAAAACGCTGGGGCGATGCTTCTACAAGCCAAGGAACACCAAAGATTGCCGCAAACTACCAGAAGCTGGGAGAGAAGCCTGGAACAGATCCCTCTCTCCACTCTCAGGAGGTAGCAACCCTACCTGACACCTTGATCTTGAACTTCCAGCCTCCAGAACTGACAATAAGTTTCTGTTGGTTAAGCCACCCAGTCTGTGGTGCTTTGTTACGGCAGCCTGAGCAAACTCATATTATAAGTTCCCACCTGCAAAACGGAGACAATGGTCCCTCCACTCCTGGTCTCCAGAAGAACGATGGACTAACTCCTCGCTCTTTCATTCAACCAGTATTTATCGGTCAGCTGCCAACCCCACCAAACTGAAGGCAGAGAAGCACACAGCCTGTCTTTCAGGAACCGAGATAGGAGATAATGAGGCAGCGATTAGGCTCTTGGATTCTGGAATTGCCTGGGTTTGAATCCCAGTTCATTCATTCACTGCTTGTTTGATCTTGAGCCAGTTAATTAAATTTTCGATGCCTCAGTTTCCTCCTCTCTAAGATGAGGATAGGAGCAGATGTCTCTATTGTTAGGAGGTTTACATTAGTTAATATTTATAAACAGCTTAGAATAGTGCCCAGTACATTGTAAGTGCCATGTGTTAAATAAATGTGAGAAGTGCTTTAACGATCAAGAACCCATCCACGGGTGGGGGTGGAAGTCTCCCCAGGAGGGGGTTATAGCCTAGCTGAGTGTAAAGAGGGACTTGAAGTTTGTGCACAGGGAAGGAGGCATGGGAAACCTTCAACGTCCTGAGAATAGCTATGATAGCCATTTTGCAGCTGAAGACAGGGAGGCCTGGGGTAGTCATGTGACTTGCCCAGTGTCACAGCACCAGAGGCAGGACCAAGAACCCTAGTTTCCTAGCCCCCAGTACAGGGTCTGTAGTTTTTCAGAACCACAAAAATGAGGGCTGAGGTGTGAGGAGTGATGCTAGGGGTAGAGCGAGTTCTGAGGCCACTGGTGCCAGCTTCTTAGTGGGTACTGGGCAGTGGCAGACAATGCCCTCAGGCAACACCAAACAGGCATGAGGGGCAGCCCAGGCCCCATTGGGGACCTTGGTTGCCTCCTAGAGGACCAGCCACCCTCCAGCGCCTTTGGCGGGCCAGGGCAGTGTGCACACAGGGGTGAATGACGGGCACACACTTCATGCGCATGTGTGTGCTTGGAGGGCAAGGTCAGCCTTCACTTTTTCACTGGCTCAAAGTAAGTGCCCAGGCCACACTTGGCATGTTCGAGGGTCCCAGACACCTCAGGACCTAGCTAGCTTGGGCACTTGGGGACACAGCCTGTAGGCAGCCAGGAGCTCATATACTCTAGAGCAGGGGTGTCCAAACTTTTTTCAACGTTTTTCACCAAGGGCCATATGCGGTAAAATACACAAACAGCCAGGCCACTCACTCGAGGTGAAGTACGTACTGCTTCACCTGGTTTATTTAAGTAAACTAAATATATTTTTGGAATTTGCTGCAGGCCAATTAAAAGTGGCCCACAGGCCGCAGTTTGGACACCCCTACTCTAGAGCCATCTTGTTAAAGCGGGGGAAAATTAGGCCTGTGGTCAGACATGGCCTCTCTGACCTGCTATCTGCTTTAATGACCAGGAAATATGTCAATATTTGCACATGAGAACTGCTGTCCCTGCCACACTTGGTCAACACGCCCAGATTCTGTTTGGTTTCTCCCCCTGTAAGAGGAAAGGTTGTCTCTGTGCTCTGGCCTTCTTTCTGCTTGTCAGACAGGGCGAGTCTTTCCTCTCTGGCCATAATAAATGGCAGCAATTAGGAGGAGGACAAAACAAACACAATGCCCACCACAGCGGCAGGAGCTCTTAGCCATAGTCAGGTTCAAACCCCAGCGCCACCACTTCTTAGCTCTGCATGCCTTTGGGCCAGCCTTGGAACCTCTTGGAGCCTGTTTCCTCAACCATAAAATGGGCTCCATACCCCCATGTCACAGGACTACTGCAGGATCAGGAGGCAGCGGATTGGCCACGGAGTGGCTGCGGCCCAGGCCAGCGTGTGCTCCGTGTCCGGCAGGGGGCGCCGGGAACCTCCCCCTCGCCGCGTGGCGCCTGTCTCGCTGCTTCGCTCGGCACTCAGCTCTAATCGGCCCCTTTCGGTCAGACTCGACTATGTTCGTCTGGACACGCTGGGCTCGGCCAGACTCGGCTCTGCTCGGCTCCTCGGCGGCACTCAGCTCTGCTTGGCCAAGATCGGCCTGATCCGGTTAGACTCGCTACGCTCGGCGCTGGACGCGCAAAGGCCCCTCCCCCGCGCCACAGCGGCTTCTCCCTCCCACCCGCTCATTGGGCTTCCGGGACTGAGGACTGGAGGCCGGAGCAGGAGCTGGGTGGGCTTTGTGCCGTAACGCCTGCTAATATTCCCGCAGCGGGGGCCCCGATTGGTGCCGAACGTGGCCACCACCGGTGGCAGTCGTTCCCCAGTAGTTGAGGCCGGAGCGGGTGGGGCTGGAGGGTCTCCCCGGGCCTAGGTGGAGGAGTCACTCCCCTTAATTTTGCCGATTGAGTTGGGGGGAGGAAAGGTTGGCTTTGGCCTCCCACGCGCTTTGGCGACTCCATCATCCTGGCTCTGCCACTAGTTGGCCGTGGGGAGGGAGCCAGTTGCTTCACCTGTTTCCCTGAGCCTCTGTTTCCCCCTGTGTAACAACAGGGTCCAGAGGGCCTGAGACAACACTGACTGTTTCCTTCTCTGGGCCTCTTGGGGCTTCGGTTTCTCCTTGAAGTGGGATAAATCCAACTCAGATTAACACTTTGGGTCATGGTTTGCGGAAAGCACAGGATGGAGAAACTGAGTCCAGGGAGCAAAATCCACCTAGCTAGTCAAAGGAGAGGCCCAGTGCAGCCTGGAAGCCCGAAAGACCGAGCTGCTCACAAGAGGGAGGGTCGGGTTGGATCCTCTGTCCACTTTGTGGAGAGTGAGATTTGGAGGAAGAAGTGAAGGAATTGGTGCCGCTAGGGCGTCTCAGTGGGCTCTTCTTTCTCCTTCCCCCTAGTTTCCTAAGAAGGGGATGGGACGGGTGGGGGCATCACAAACCGTGGGTGGGATGGGGGTGGGTGCCGGCTGGGATGCGGGCATCACAGGCCTCCGGGCACGATCGCTCTTCCCAGTAGGTGGCGCTCACGGGTTCTTTTGTTTAGTTTCTTAATTGTTCTTGGAACAATTGGCTCTGTGACCTGACATTCACAACTCGCATATCTGACTCCAGATATCCGTGTTTTCTGTTCTCTCTCACATTTTGACAGGCACATATTTTATTTTTTAAATACACGCAGGGTTCCCGGGGCTTTGTAAGCACTGACTAAATGTCACTATTTTTATACCTTCTCCAAACTCGGAACTCGAAGGTAGATGTGGCTAGGAGCTGGGTTTCGAGAGCCAGTGAGTTTGTGCCTCATTTTCCTCATCTGTGTGCATGAGGAGAATAGGTTCATGCCCGCCCCGTATTCAGGGTTTAGGCAGGGAGAAGCACTGATGGACGGCCAGCAGAGCGTACTCACCATTGGGTGTTCCACCAGGCTGCTTAGATGGCCTTTGCCTCCAAATGTCTCTCATGCCCAGAGATACCAAGGCTCAGAGGTAGAGACATGCCCAAGGTCACACATTGAGAAGGAGGTGGAGCTGAGACATCACCCAGATTTGTCTGCCCCAGGGCTGGAGTTCTGTCTCCAAGCTACCTGGCCCGCTGGGGAGGTCTCGGAATGGCTGGGAGACCACGGGATCATGCACAAATGGAGGGATTTTAGGCATGTGAAAAGGTGGGAGGAAAAATATTAAAGTACAATACTTCTGAGTCCTGCTCTGTAGTCTGCCCTGCTTCTAGCCAGCTGCCCTGGACCAAGGCGGACAAGGGGCTCTTTTTCTGGATGTCGATGTGTCTGGGGGCCAAAGGAGCTGGCCCTAGAAGCTGGCGAGTCAGGTGCCTTTCCAGGGCTCAGCTTTCTCACCTGTTAAGGGGATGACCAGCCTTCTCTTGCAGAGGGGCTGTTGAATGAGACATGGAACAGAGTGCTGGCCACATAATAGGCCCTGACAAAACCCTTCCTGTGTCCCCACCCTGCTTCTCTCCAAAGGGAAAACCTCTGTCCACTTTCCCTTTCCTCACATGCTAGTCTTTTTAAGCCAGAGAGCTCAGAGACAGCTAGCTGTCTCCCCGCTCCAATGTTGCTGACTAGGCCCTTTTCCTGGTGGCAGCAGAGTCGGGAGGCTGGGAGGGTGGCTCCCCTTGGCTCCTTTCCTCTGCAGTCATGGCTCTGTGCCCTGGGAATGCTGCCTGGGGCAGGGCCACATAGAGGGCACAGCCAGTGTGGATTAATTTTCCAGCAGCCATAGTCCTTCCATCTGCTTTCCTTTGGGCCCCCTTGGGCCCCTAAATAGGCCCGGGGGGCTCCAAGTGGATTTGGGAGGGGGACACAGCACAAAGCTAGAAGTTGGGTGTCTGGCTGTCATCCCAGCTTGGACTCCCATCTGCTGTGTGACCTTGAGCCAAAGACTTGTCCTCCCTGGGTCATAGTATCCTTGTGGGACAGATTAAGGAATTGGATTAGATCATCTCTAAGGGTCCTTCCAGGCCTGGATATTCTGTGCTTTGATTATCCCCCAAGCTAATAGGAAAACAGGCCCAGAGATGAGAGCTGGTCAAGAACACACGGAGGCTGTTTCATCCGCCACACCTCGCCCAGCTGTGAGTGGGGACTGGGTGGGTTTAGTGTCCAAACCCCCAGACTTTAGTAAATTCCCTTAGGTCTCTGTACTCCTGCACCTCCCGAGCGCCATCATGTCACCTCTCTCCAGAGGGCAGACCCTGAACTGCAGCCTTTGCCCACAACCATGCCCATTGTGCCATTGTGGGAAGTCCAGTGGGATGGAGAACATTTCTATCCTGTAGGGCGTGGTTCCTCTTCACTAGCTGTGTGACCTTAGGCAAGTCACATCAGCTCCCTTTCCCAAGGCTGGGGTGGGATTTGTTGAAATAATGGATGTAGAGAGCCTTTGGGTACCAAAAGCCCCTGCAAAGAAGGTCCAGGCAATATGTACTCAACAAATGTAGAATGAGAGCGTGCTGGAGGGCAAGGGACATTTGACAGTCTTTGCACAGGGGCCTCTGGCTGCAGAGAATCAGGGCTACGGCCCTTGCTAAACCTCCCACAGCCCAAACTGAAAGAAGCTGAGGCAGGTCGCTGCCCAGGCCAGGGGCACACTCTACAGGCTGCCCTCCTGTGAACTTCTTGGGGGTCATTTTCATAGGGCAGTTGGCTCTAGAAGACCAGGAGGGTGAATCAATCATGGCAAAATTCCAGGCAGAGGAGGAGGACTTTGGCATCCATTGAGGTGGGGTTTTGACCTGGCTGCCACCCTTACCTGATACGTGAGGAGGTAATACCTTCACTGGACAAGCCTTTACTGAGCCTTCCATGAATGGCAGGAATGGGACTGGAGACTGGAGTTCTACAGATACCTAGGGTGTCACTTAACTGCTGAGTGGCAGTGCCAGGATTTGAACCTGAGGCTGCTAGACTCCTGCCGGTGCCCTCTCCACTCTTCGGCTTAAACTGGAGCCGCACCCCCACTCCACCCAGCAGCAGGATTCCAGCCCAGCCTCTCCCTTCCTGAACAACTTAAGGGGCTCCTGCCCCTCCCCCACCCCACCTCAATTTCCCTGCAAGCATATCAGGGGCCTCGGACCCCTTCAGGCTCTGACTTTATTGGGCCTCTGAATCAAACAAGACCCCACTGGACCACCAAAGAGTTAAGCAAAGAAAATCCAGAGCTCCCTTTATCTCCGGAGAACCTAGCGGCTAGAGGGGAGGGAGCAGGGAGGAGGGGAAGTGGGAAGCCAGCTCAGCCCGCTCCCTCAGCCGGCCCTCCCTCCCACTCGCCCTGCCTCCATCCCTTACTCCCTCCTTCCTCGTCTGGGCCTGGGGGTCTGGACCAGCAACAAGTTATTATTGCAGACATGGGCCAAGGAGCCAGAGGCCGCCCCGAGGCCCCCGGTCCGTGAGCCGCTGTGCGAGGCTGCAGGACGCAGGGTGAGTGATGGGATGTCCTGCAATTCCCATGGCAGGGCGGCAGGGCCGAGGAGGCTGGGGTCAGAGTCTGGAATTCCTCTCCTCCCTCCTCTCTTCCCGGACACGTCGCACATCTCAGGCCCTGCTCTAACCCTTTGGCCCTGGCTAGCTCCTCTAGACTCTCCACGTCCCATTCCCTCCTGTGACTGAGACCTTAGTCCCTGGAGAAGGGCTGCCCTCAGCTGCTCCTGGCTTGTGCCCACCCCTGCTGGGACACAAAGCAACTCAGTGCAGCAGGCCCTGACCCCAAAGAGGTCCCAAATAGAAGCTCCCAAATGGAAGCAGCAGGGACCCCTAAATCACCCCCAGTGACATGGCCCCTCATACTGGATCCCTGCCTGGCACTCTTCCCCCAAGGCCCATGATGATCCTGGAGGTCCTTATTATTACTTTTGTTCAAAGCTGCTTTGCTTCCTGCTTCCTGTCCCTCAGGCACAGTTTATGTCTCAGAGCTTTTGACTCCCAGCTGTCTGGGCCAACAGAAATATCTTTAAAGCGACCCAGTCCTCTGAGAGAAGTTCGGCTCTTCCCATTCCTTGTACTATGCTGGGCAGGCACTGGAAAGAACTTGTGCTGGGTGGAGGAAGCAAGAAACTTTTTATTGAGTTTTTCACAAGACAGGCACCTTCCCTGCATTTAATTATTCCCAAACAACCTGGGAGGGAGGTGGTGGTGTCCTCTCCTTGTAAATGTCTAGGAGCAGAAAGCCCAGAGAGGGTAAGCCACTAGCCCTAGGTCACACAACTTGTAAACTAGTCTAGGATCTCAGGTCTGACTAAGACCTCACCTTTTCCCATGAGGTCACATTCTGACCAGGAAAAAGGGGATTTTTTTTTTTCTTTTCTTTTTTTTTTTTCTTTTCTCAAAACCACTGGGATGTGCAATTTACAAATAAAAGATCAGGGTGATTGATAATCCTGAGCAGAGAGGACTTGGTCTGTGAGGCTTTGACCTGCCTTATTGAGCAGAACCAGGAAACCCGACTAGGGTGGGGAGAGAGGAGCCAGGTAGTAGCCCCAGGGGGAGGGAGGTGTTCAGGGGAGGGCTTCTGGCCCTTTAAAACCTAGCTTTTACCACAGTGCTCAGCAGAGATAGGGTGGCATTTAAAACAGTAATAATTTTACCTTTTCTACATGTATTAACCACAGAAAAATATTTTTGAATTGTACTAAATGTTAAAGGAGAACAAAAGGAAATAAACAAAGAAACGCCAGAAGTGTAAAAACCAGTCTGGTTTCAAAAGCTGAGTTTCTGATCGTGTGATAACTTGGTGCCAGCCCCCAAAGACTGTCACCACTTCAAAGGCTTTTTGCCCAGCTTCCTGCCCACCCAGCCCCCTGGCCTGTCTCCAGCTGCTGGTGTCCAGGCTACTTCCTGCCCCTCTCCAGGAACTCTGGATCCCTTCTTGGCCAAGCCCAAAACACATCCTCACAAACCCTTGGACTTCTCTGATCCTTTTGAATTTTCCAGACTTTCTAGTCCAGCCCCTTAATTCCAATTTACCACCTTGGCAGCTGATTGGCAGGTCTATGATGATTGACACAACCACTGTCCAATGAATGAACTCTCCCGAGCCTTCTCTGCAGGGAGGCTGTGTAAGGTTGAGTTGTGGAGGTTGTTGACTGCACAAAGATGCCTAGAGGGGAGGTGGGCTGACACCAGCCCTTGCCAAGCTCCACACCCTCAGTGGTGCATTCTCTTTTGTTTCTAATTTGCCTGTCCTGAGGGGTGCCTTCTCCTACCCTGCACAAAGGCATTGTATAAGCCAGCAGTCGCTTGTAGCCCACGACTCAGCCTACCTACTCCTGACTTCTCAACAATATAATAACACCAACACCACACAGAACCCCATGTGTTTTCTCAGGTGGAAGTTGCTACCTTCCTGCTAGAATAAATTAATTTTCCTTTTTTTTTTTTTTGTCAGGACCATGGTGCTCACACGTCAGACCATGGGTTCAGTCACGTGTCCCCTCTCCTAAAGAAAAATCCTGCAGAATCCTTTGTGTTTGTCCCAAGGGCTCACTAGCCTTCCTCAGGCTGTACCAGTGGCATGTGCTTGTAGGACATGGTGGAGTCAATGGCAAGAAAACAAACCAGAGGGAGGTGGGGGGAGGGGGAACATTTTACAGTCTCAGTTGTATGACCCAGGGGCAGCTGGGGCATCTTCCTCACCTGCCCCAGCACATGCCTCCCAGGACCCTCCTCTGCTCTTGGCTATGGCTCTCTCAGAAGAACTTCCTCCTTCGGGGTACTTGTGTGACAGAGCCTCCAGGGACTAGGTTTTTTCTGGGAGGTTTTTCTCAGCCTCCAGGCCCTACCCTGCCACAAGTCTCTGTGACCTTGAAGATCTTGCTTCCCTGGGTGGGTCTCAGAGTTCTTGTCTGTTCAACGGGGGCACTGATGCTCTCTCCCCGAGTTATGTGAGGAGCTCACTTGCTATGGGTGGCAGCCTCCACGTTGGGCCTGTGCACAACAGAGATGTGAAGTTAAATGTGATTTCTGCCCCTCCTTCCCTGCTCCAGGTCGCCATGGGGGTAGCTGGCCCAGACCTCTTCTGTGCAGTGCTTCTGCTCCCTCTTCTGGTGTTTGGAGTCCCCACTGAGGAGCCCACCTCTAGGGAAGCGGTGGCCTCCAGTACACCAGGTTACTGCCAACGGTGCTGTGACTCTGAGGATGCCCTGGTCCCTGCTGATGCTGCTGATGTGTCCTCGGCCTCTCCGTCTGCCCTCCCGTACGTGTTGCCTGAGGTCAGGCCCTACATTAACATCACCATCCTGAAGGGTGAGTAACCACATGCAGCTTGGGCTGGACTGGCCTAGTCGGGCACAGGGAGGGCCTGGGGGGGGGGGGTCTCTTCCTGGGCCAGGGAGGTGAGGTGGAGGAAGCAGAAGAAACCAGAACAGAAAATTGTCCCAGACCCTTTCTTTCATTCAGTCTTTAATTGAGCACCTGCTATGTGCCAGGACGGTTCTAAATTCTAGGGCCTGAGCATGAACAAATCAGACAGACATGCCTACCACCATCAAGCTTCCATTCTAGGGCTGGAGGCAGACAGTGAGCAATACACATATTACCCAAGTCAATGAGACAGAATGTTCAATGGTAATAAATGCCATGGAAATGACAAGGTGGGGCTGGGTAAGGAGCTTTGGGAGTGCAGGTATGGGGGCAGGTTGCCTATCAAATAGGGTGGTCAGTTCTCACCGAGAAGGTGAGGGAGAAGCCATGTGTATCTGGGGAAGAACATTCCAGGCAGAGGGAAAAGCAGGTGCATAGGCCCTGGGGTAGGAAAGGGCCTGGAGTTTTGTGTTTGTTTATTTATTATTGGAGAATATTGGGGAACAGTGTGTTTTCCCAGGGCCCATCAGCTCCAAGTCATTGTTCTTTCAATCTAGCTGTGGAGCGAGCAGCTCAGCTCCAAGTCCAGTTGCGGTTTTCAATCTTATTCGGCAACCTTGTGGTTGAGAACTGGCACTCTAACCAACTGAGCCATCCAGCTGCCCAAGGCCTGGAGTTTTTAAGGAGCAGGGGCAAGGGGAGAAGCTGAGGTTGGAGACAAAACAGGGCCCGGATGAGACTTGGGTTCTCCTCTGAGTGAGATAGAGGCAGGGGAGGGTTTGAGCAGAGGAGGGACCTGATCCAACTTAGGTTTCAAATGGATCCCTTTAATGTCATGTGGTGAATATATGCCAGGGGACAAGGTGGAAGCAGAGAGAACTACGGGAGGCCACTAGGGCCATGCAGGTGAGAGCTGGCTCCCTGTCCTTTACAATCAGACTGAAGAAAACTACTTCTGCTGCTAGGGACTGTGATTGGCTGGGGCTGGGGCCCGGCTCTCGAGATCCTTGACCTCCATCTTTGCTCACAACGACCCCAAAGTTGGTACTTTGTCATTCATCCCACTTTGCAGATGGGGAAACTGAGCCTCTGAGAGGGGAGGAGGTCTCCTGGAGTCACACAGTTGTCGGGGCGGAGCCAGGATCTGTCTCTGTGGTCTCCGCAGGGCCACTCTGTCCCACAGCCAGGGGTGGGCTGGCGTCTGAGACCCTCCCACATTCAGATTTCGTGGGTGAGGATGCCTCCCTTCCTCACCCCTCTTCCCCGACCACCTCACACATCACACCTTCTCCAAGGCCAACGGAGCCCTCTGGGGCAAACCGAGTGCTCTGCAAACTGTAAAGTGTGGTGCACACAATGAGGCAGTTAGTTCTCTAGTGAGGCTGTTGAACCAGATCTTCGAAGAGCTGTGGGCCGCCTCCTCCTCTTCTCTCCAGGCTTCTCCCCCAAGGGCCTGCTTGTGTCTTCCTTTCGGCTCCTTTCTCCACTCTTTCCGTGGCAATAGGGGACCTCCAGAAAACACAGGGCCATGCAGTTCATTCAAAGGGCTCACGGTGCCATTTCAGGCTCCGTGACAGGCAGCAGAGAAATATTTGGGATCAGGTCCCGCAAGACATAGATGGCTACCTGCTTCTCCTTTGTTCAAAGTCAGCCTGGAATAAGGGCTGGGCAGAAGTGTGTCTGCCTGGGGACCAGGTTAGTTGCTGCCAGGGCAGGTGGGTACTGGCCAAGCAGTGCTGGGTGAGCCATCCTGCTTCATATTTGCAGTTTCCAGAGTGCTTTCCAGTGGGGTACTTTGTTGAGGTCTCATGAACGCCCTTGTGAGGCAGGCATGATCCTTTTCAAGATACATGCCAAATAAAAAACTCAGCCATGAAATGGTCAAGGTCACACAGGGGGGTGTAATGCCAGCCAAGGGCTGCCTGGCTCCTTGCTGGGGCGTTTCCTTGGGTTGGGGGAGGGGGTGGCAGAGGTATTTTCCTTGGTTCCTTCTCTGGGTCAGAAATGCAAAGTGCATCCTGCCATGCCCACATCCCCACAGGAGTCTGGCTGGGTGCAGTGACCCCCCCCCTCCCCCGCCAGGGCCTCACTGAGCCCACAGTAGGAGGGAAACTGCCAAGGAGGGGAACACGTGGGCACGGAGACACTGCAGTTGGAGTCCTGCCTCTTCTGCTCCTGAGCTGTGTGCTCCTAGGCGAGTCACTTAATCTCTCCGTGAGTGGAGAGGGTCATGGTGTCTTCTTTAGAGGGGCACTCAGGGGGTATGCCTGACATGCAGGAGTGCTCAATAAATGCTGGCTCCTTCTCCAGGCAGGGGCAGAGCCCTCCACAAACAAGCGTAGGTACCCCCTTGGTTCAGGCCCCGGTGCTCCCCCTGACTTCTCCCCTTCTTGCTCCCACAGGTGACAAAGGAGACCGAGGCCAGCTGGGCATGCCAGGGAAGCTGGGCAGGGAGGGCTCCCGGGGAGAGCGCGGTCTGCAGGGCACCAAGGGTGCCAAGGGGCAGGCGGGCAGCCCTGGTGGCCCGTGCCAGATGCGCTTTTCTGCCTTTTCGGTGGGCCGCAAGACGGCCCTGCACAGCAGCGAGGGCTTCCAGCCGCTGCTCTTTGACACGGTCTTCGTCAACCCAGATGGGCACTTTGACCTGGGCGCCGGCCACTTTGTCGCCCCCCTGCGCGGCCTCTACTTCTTCAGCCTCAACGTGCACAGCTGGAACTTCAAGGAGACGTACGTGCACGTGGTGCACAATGAGGAGGCAGCCGTGATCCTGTACGCGCAGCCCAGCGACCGCAGCATCATGCAGAGCCAGAGCGTGATGCTGGCCCTGGCTCCTGGCGACCGCGTCTGGGCACGGCTCTTCAAGCGCGAGCGTGAGAACGCGGTGTACAGCGATGACGTGGACACCTACATCACCTTCAGTGGCCACCTCATCAAGCCGGAGGACGATTAGTGCCTCCAGCAGGCTGGCTGTGGTGTGGGGTGGCTGTGGGCAGGTCTCCTCCCCGGTGCGGCCTCAGTGTTCACCTCTGTAAAGTGGGCCCACTGGGCCTGGCATTCCAGGTAGCCCTCCTCTCCTTTCCTTCCCTCCCAGCCTGTTTCTGCTGCTCTCCTCTCTCAGACATATTTTAAGAAGCCATGTAACCTAATATTTTAGAACTTTCCCAGTCTTTTCGACCAGTGTGTCTCAAACTTGATTGTGCGTATGAATCACCTGGGGATCGTGCTAAAATGCAGGTTTTGATCCAGCAGGCGTGGAGTGGACCCAGGATTCTGCATTTCTAATGAGTTCCTGGGTGACACCGCTAATGTTGCTGGTCTATGGACCCCACTGGAATAACCAAATTCTAGAACTTTCACAACATTCTAATACTTCCTGAACATTCTGCAATCCTCCAAACATTCTAGAATCTTCCTCACATCCTTAAATTCTCCCATTTCTCTAGGACTTCCCCTCCTTTGTTCTCTTGTCTCTTCCTCCTTCTCTCTTCCTCTCATCTTTACCCCCTCCTGTGCAGCTGATGCTAATTTGTTCTTCATCCAACGCTCACTGAGCGTTCACTCTGTGCCAGGCCTTGGGAAAGCTGGGGTGAGTCATACACAGGCCCTGCTCTTGGTGAGAGTATGCGGTCCAGCTGGGTGGGGAGACACAGAGGATTCTGAGATCTGACCCAGAGAAACGCATGGGGCTCTTATTACATAAGTCTGGGTTCTGAGCGTTCAGAAACTATGGCCCCTCCTTACCCACACTCCCTACGGCTAGTGGGACAGGGTTCTGAGGTGTGGGGGGATGTTTCCTGACTATTCCTCTCTTTCCTGCCTAATGCCCATCATTACAGCAAACCTGAGGGGCTTTGGTCAGGGCAGGGTGGTGTGAGGAGAGGACCCAGGGCCTTGGGGGTATTTGGGGGTGAGAGAGCGAAGGAAGAAGGGAGCAGACCCGTAGCTCCCCACACAGCTGGTCCGATCAGCTGTGAGGACACCGAACCTCCTGACAGCGCCCCTCCCTGCCCTGCTCTCAGGGCTCTGTCAAGGCCTTGCTCATCCTGCCAAAGGTGACTGGGCCTCCGTTCTCCCAGCTTCCCAGACACTGTCAGACACTGACGTCTGTTCCTAGGTGCTCCCTCATCCCCCTTGGCCCCTCTCGCCAGCCCAGTGCCCTGGCTCTTCAGGCTTTAAGGTGCTGAGGCCCTGGTGGGCAGCTCCTGCCCAGCAGCGTCTCCTCTGGCCTGTGCTGCCTTTAGAAACTCCACTGGGCAATGGGCCAGGACAGAAGGCACCAGGCTTTGGACCCCTCAGCAGGTCTGGGGAACTGAAGTGAGTAACATTTCAGGTTGGTCAGGGGGACCCTCCTCTGAGCCATGATGCCAAGAGAGGTGTTGGGAGAAGCCCAGGCCAAATAAGGGACCTCAGGCTTTCTGTCCCTTCTTCCACTCCCAGCCTTCCTCTCCCAGGACCCAGGTGGCCTGACCCTCTTCTCAGAGGGAGGCAGCCTCCACCCGTTCTGGTTGGTGCGTATGCAGCCAAACTGGGCAGAAGGGGCCCGGTTTGTGGCCTCTGGTGCTCACTCCTAGCCCAGGCAGCCACGGTGCACGGCTGGGGATGGCAGCAGGGCCTCCCAAGGGCCTGACGAAGGCCGGTGCTATACAACCACTCCCAGTCCCCTGCTACCTGCCCTGCTTGTCCAGCGTGATTAAAGGTTTTGTGTCTTCTTGGTGACTCAGCCTGGTTTTTTTCTGCTCAATGTTCTTTGCCCACCTTGGGCGGGCAGCTGGTCCTGGTTCCCTTGGGGTCCAGATCCAGAGCTCTGGAAAGACTGAGGCAGCCCCGAGCTCCACTCTACGGGTTCCCCACCCATAAAGAAACCAGCCCCCTGGGTTACTCAGGCAGCCCATGCGTCTTGATGTTAGCCTACTCAGCTCAGCGTCTGCTGTGCGACACCTGGCTGTGACCTCAGGAAAGTCCCTACTCCTCTGAGTGTCAGTTTCCTTGTCTGTAAAATGGGATGACGATAATCTTCCTCACAGGGCGGCTGTCAGGACTAGAAGAGAGGCTGCCTGGTGAGCGCCGTGTTCATCCTTTGAACCACACCTGGTGAGCACCTACTGTGTGCTGTTTCCCACTGGGCATGGAGGCTGCAGTAAGGAGCACAACCCACCGCCTCCCCTTGGAGAACACCCGTGGCGCTTACATCTGGTCAGACACTCAGGCGCTCACCTGGGGATTCTGTCTCATGTTTTGTGTATAATATTTACAAGAAAATCGTTGATATTCAATGGAGGAAAACACACACTACATTGTACAGTGGGCTGACTTTCTAAGCTAGCATGGTGGCTACTCACACACATGTATTTAAAGTAATCCACGTTGACTCCCCTTGCTGCAGGAGCACCCCGCATTACCATGTTTGATGGCTTCCTGGGCACCACGTGGAAGGACATTCTGTAAAGAGCAAACCACCACTCTTTTTCATGTCTCTTTGGAGACAGTCGGCTGCTTCAGGATGCAGCCGAGCATCTCTTTCCCAGCCACTGGCTGCCAGAAACTCATTGAAGTGGACGATGAACGGAAACTTCATACCTTGTATGAGAAGTGTGTGGTCACGGAAGTTGCTGTTGACGCTCTGGGTGAAGAATGGAAGGGTTGTGTGGTTTGAATCAGCAGTGGGAACGACAAACAATGTTTCCCCATGAAGCAGCGTGTCTTGACCCATGGCCGTGTCCGCCTGCTCCTGCGTAAGGAACACTCCTGTTACAGAGCAAGGAGGCCTGCAGGAAGAAAGTGCAGATCTGTTGGGGGTTGCATTGTGGATGCCAATCTCAGTGTTCTCAACTTGGTCATTGTATAAAAAGGGGAGAATGGTATTCCTGGTCTCACTGATGCTACTGTGCCTCGTTGCCTGGGGCCCAAAAGAGCTGGCAGAATCCGCAAACTTTTCAATCTCTCTAAAGAAGGTGATGTGTGCCGGTATGTTGTGAGAAAGCCCTAAACAAAGAAGGGGAGAAACCTAGGACCAAAGCACCCAAGATTCAGCGTCTTGTTACTCCACGAGTCCTGCAACACAAACGTCAGTGTATTGCTCTGAAGAAACAGCGTACTAAGAAAAATAAGGAAGAGCCCGCAGAATATGCTAAATATGCTCAACTTTTGGCCAAGACAATGAAGGAGGCTAAAGAAAAATGCCAGGAACAGATGGCCAAGAGACACAGGCTGTCCTCTTTGAGAGTTTCTACCTCTAAATCTGAGTCCTGTCAAAAATGAGATTTTTCTAAGAGTAACAAATAAATAATATCAGACATAAAAAAAAAAAAAAACCCAAAAAAACCCCACTATAACTGCCCCACGATTCAGTTGTTAAGCCCAATGGCTGGCCCAGGCTGGGGTAAACTTGAGTGTTTCCTTGGAGCCCACCTGGCCACTGCAGGAGGCTGCCCACCAGCCCTGAATGCCTTCCAGCTCCCACCCGAGGAGCCCCTAGTGGGTCAGAGGCTGCCCAGGGGTGAGATCTCCCAGCATGCTTTTGGCCCAGGCTTGATCAGCACCCTGCCCCACCCTGATGGTAAAGGGAAGCCTTTGATCATGGACATCATGCAGACGGGGGGGGGGTGGAGGGAGGGTTTGCTGATTGCTGAGGCAGCAAAGCTTTTGAAGCTTTTTGCCAAGCATCTGCAGGAGGATTGAAGTCTGTCCTTCTCCAAAGGCCTCAGACATTTCCAGGACACATTAGTTCAGGGCTCCGAGACGGGCAGCCCCTCCGTCGTCTGGTCTGACGTGCTGCAAACACTTCTTCCATCCCGGGTTCAGATGCAGCTTCTGGACTGTCTGGG
The DNA here is from genome assembly GCF_057876585.1 of Rhinolophus sinicus. Lineage (NCBI taxonomy): Eukaryota > Metazoa > Chordata > Mammalia > Chiroptera > Rhinolophidae > Rhinolophus > Rhinolophus sinicus. The sequence continues at coordinate 11,465,693 of NC_142501.1, forward strand.
ATCCCAGTTCTTGACTTGGTGGCACAGCCTAGATGGGTGGTCAGAGCCATTAGATCTTTGGGATGGAGACTCTCTCAACAAGCAATGTCTTGGGTGGGGTTGGGGGCGGGCCCTATAAAACGGGAGGCCCTCAAGCCTGCTGCCAGGTGGGGACAACACCCCCATGACAGCTGCATTGCTTAGTCCTGCTGACTCCAGTGAAATGCCCACGTAGCCACATCCCCACGCTGGGGCCATCCTTCAGTTATATAAATGACATTTTCGTGTGTTCTCAGTGGCCAGCACATAGTAGGTGCTCAAAGAGCGTGTCCTGGATGAATGATTTGCACTGAGCTGCAGGGGGAGAGGAGCATCGGAAGGAAGAACCAGGAGTTGGAATCATGCAACTCTCTTTCCTGCTCCCCGTCCTCCTGCCAGCTCCAGGCCCCTCCCAGTAGCCACATACTGCCACGTGTACATCTGGAAGAAGGGAAAAACATAGGCAGAAACTCAACAAGACCCAAAACAGATGGCAAGAACATTATGGGTGGGGCCGAATCTGGGAGAGCTAGGGCCAGCCAGAGAGGAAAGAGGGATTTCCATGACACGAGTCAAGAGTGCACAGGGCCAAGCCGCATGGCTGGGAGCTCCTAGCCTGCAAATTCAGCAGGACTGGAGTCTGGGGTGGCCAGGAACCAGCAGGGTCGTCGGGCAGGGTGAGGAGGGGGTGCATAGTTGCAGCCTAGAAGTGGTAGTGTGAGCAGGAGGAAGTATTAATTGGGCTCCAGGCACAGGGAGGAAACAGGGGACCCTCTTCAGTGCAGCAGCAGGGTGGGGGTTGGGGGTGTGGGTGGCTGACCTTCAATGACCTGACTGCTGTTCATCGCTGAAGGGAATGAATTAAAGCCACAAACTGAGATGTGCATGACATACAACTTGCTTTATTTCTCCGCGACGAAACTTAACTTCCATTAGGCACTTCCCTTCTGCTGAAGTCAAAGAAATGGACTTTTGGCCAGCTGGGGCTCCTTTCCCACCACATTTCCCGGGGGCTGCATCTAGGTGCCCCTCCCTGGCAGTGTCCACTGACATCTGCTGACTTTGTCAATGTCCCATCTGCGTCAGACTCCTGGCTCCGCCCACATACCTGCTAAATCATGCTCATTCCTACAAAGCCTCCTGGGTCCTCAACCCTCTTGGGACATCCAGGTCCTCCCTTCACAGGCACTTACCTCACAAGTTCTGTGTCCCTCAGTGGGCTGTCTGAGCCCAACCCCATTTACCTGGATACAGGATGTGGCCATTTTTTCCCCGGGGTCTCAACCGCCTGCCTCCTCAGGGTTCTGCCTGGGGAGAGAGGAACAGCTCCTCTGAATCTCAGATGCCCCAAACCTGTGGTGGGTCTTCGCTGCACCCCCCACCCTGCCAGGCTCAGTTGGGGTGGAGGGGCTGCAACCCCAACATTGACACATTCTTTGCTTTCCCTCAGCTCACCTCTCTCTGGGGGCATCTTGGGTGTTGGGAGAGAGGGGATTATGTGTCTACTTGATTCCATCTCCCAAAGATTTCAGCTAGGCACACAGGCTCTCTTTCTTATTTTGAAACTTAAGAACCTGGAAAAGACTTGCTTTCTGCTACATATCCCTTCCGTATTTGTTAGGATGCTTTTGGGTGTAAGGAACACATGTCATCCCCAAGCAGCGTAAAGGAAAAATAACCCAAGGTAGGGCAGCTGTAGGGCTGGTTAATTCAGCAGCTCCACAAAGCATCCAGGTTTGTCCTGTATTTCTACTCAGCACATGATGAAACAGCTTTGCTCTTAGGCCAGTTTCCTACAGGGCTACAGGACAGCAGCCACAAGATGGTGGCCACAAGATTGCTGTCCCTGTCCAGGTGTCACATCAGGCTTGATGAAGGCCAGTGAAAGAAGAATCAGATTCTGTCATCCAGCAGCTTCCCCTCATTTTTCATTGGCCAGAACTGGTCACATGACCACCCATAACCCAACCTCTGGGAAGGAGAACAGGGTTATGCAAAGCAAGACTTAGCCCTGAACCCCCAGGGTCTGCGCTGAACCTCCAAGCAAGATCAGAGAGATTGTGGGGGGAGAAGTGGTTACCAGTACAGCTGCTTCCTTTTTTTATCAGAGTTCTTTGGCCACATGTTCAGATGTGGGTCTCTGACTCAACCATCATATGTTGGTTCTAGGAAGACTTCCCAAACTTAGAGGGTAACCTTGGCCCCGAGTGTCACCTGATTGTAGTGCTTATCAGTTGTCAGCTCTGCCAATTGGGCTTCAAGCTTCAGGGGTATGGGGGGGGGGCTAGAGCAGCACCACCAGTGTCACCACCACTGGGAGCTCTCCCCAACCCTCCCAAGCAGAGTTGAGCTTTTCTGCGTTCAACCCAAGCCAAGGGAGGCACTGCTGAGTTTAAATCTAACTAGGTAAATGAGGGCAGATCACCTGGCCTCTCTGTGCCTCAGTTTCCTCACCTGGAAAATGGGGATGATAATAACAGCATCTACTCCATAAGGCTGTTGTGAGGATTAAAGGAGTAAGTATAAAAGACTGGCGCACAGTAGGCTCTCTATAGGTGTTCATATTATCATAAGGTAGATACGTTATTATACTATTTTCCAAAAGAAGAAACTGAACCGCAGAGAGATTGGATAATTTCCTTCACGTATCATTGGTCATTCATTCACCAAGGATGGATGGACTGTCTATTATAGGCTCCGCACTGTGCTGGGCACAGGGGGCAAAGCAGCAAACAAAACGTCCACACAGCCCCTGCCCTCATGTGGCCTAGAGCCTAGTGGGGGAAACAGATGTTATGTGCAGGTCATCCACCAGGACCTCATATTACGGTAAGTGCTCTCAAGGCATCATGGGAGCAGCTAATTTGGAAGGTGGGGGTGGGGGAGGCAGTGAAGGCCTCTCTGAAGAAGACGTGGTTCAGCTGAGACCCAGAGGGTGCTCGGGAAACGGGATGGCAGGCAAAGGGATCAGCATAGACAAGACCTGGAGGTAGGAACCTGCTCAGCACTTCCCAGGAACTGAGGGAAGGGCCAGGAGGTGGGAGGACTCAGGTTTGCATGACCTGGGATTTTGCATCCATCCAGTGGGCAGCAGCTGAAGGAGTTTCAGGTCATTGGATCAGAGGTAGACCCAGGGTTCAAACCCAGGCCTTTCTGACAAGTGTCCGGGACCTGAGCTATTGTTTCTCAGAGGATGGCTGCAGGATGCAACACCTCTTGAAGTTCTTTTGATCGGTCTCGTGATAGGGCAAGACTCTTACAGGAGTCTATGGGGAGTGGGTATCCTTGGCACTCGATCCCCGCAGCCAGTGGTGTGCTGGAGCAACTGGCACCAGCTGGCAAGAGCCGATTGCGTGCATCTGTTCCCAACTCTGAGTTCAGAGACATCAGGATGTTAGCTTGAAACTGGCCACGGGGGCGGTACTTACACTGTAGAAATCGGCAAACGTTGCAATTTTAATTTTTACAAAACAAGCCCTTCATTAAAAGTGCAGCCCCTGCTCCCCAATGGTGAAAGGATGTTCCCTGTTGCGTTTATCCCATCATGACAACCATTCCAATGAGGCTGGAGTCCTGGGCCTCTCATAGGTGGGAAAGGTTATGGGTGGGAGCGGGTGGGGGCAGGGCCTTGTGAAGGAGGTACTTTGGGTGTGGTCCCCAGTCTCAGTGACCGCCTCTTTCCCTGGGACCCCTCGCCAACCCTCCACCCTTCACCCTACCCTCCAACTCTCCCAGGGCCCATCTCTCTACTTTACCCTGTCCCCTGGTGGCCAGGGTGGTGGATGGTTCCAAGGCAGACCCCAGACGCAGTAGGGCCAGCCTGAGTCCTGCTCCTGTCCTTTGAGAAGCAGAACCACAATATTTGTTGACTGGATGAATCCTAAAATTTGGGGAGGTTAAAGGGGTGCGTGGGGGGGTCTTCTCTTTTGCTCTAGCCAAACAAGGCCCTGTTTTGTTTGTTTGTTTTTGTCCCTTGCGTGTGTTTTGTTGAACTGGGCACACTCTATGTCTCTTACACGCATTACGATCACATTTTCTAAAGACAGATTACCTATATAGTCCGAAAAATTATTTTTTCTGTCTTGTTCATTTATTTAGCTAAAGGCTTAAGAGGGTTAGAATGAAATAACTTGTATTTACTCTAACACTTGATAGCAGGACTGTCCTGACAATGCAGGCCAATGGTCATTGGACTGACATGCTCCCTCAGTTATAATTACTTGCACTTGTCCTGCCCCCTTACTAAGATAAGAGGCCTTGAGTTAGGCAGACTTCAAGTCCCACATGTCCTAGTAACTCCCACAGCACCCAGCCCAGTACTGCCTGGAAGAACTCAGTAAATCCCTGTGGAATTAATGACAGGATGAATGGATACCTCCTCATCCCCACAATAAGACCTTCCTTCCTTCTTGCCATCTTTCCGTCTACCCATCCACCCATCCCTCCATCCTTTCAACAAATACAGTTTGCGTGCCTACCCTGAGCCACACATGGCTTTAGGTGCTGGAGAAGCCATGGGACTCCATGGACTTGACCTGTGACCTTGAGGAGCCATAGTCCAGCCAGGAAGACAGACACCAAGCAAATCCTCCACCAATGCCCAGCCAATTACAAATGAGAGCAAGTGCTGCTGGGGGAAGAAGGGCAGGTACAGGGACCAAACAGGCCCATCTCCGCTTTAGATGTGGAGGGGCTGGCAGGGAAGTCCTCTCTGGGAAAGTGACGACAGGTTTGTGACCATGAGATGGCAGCATGGGTGAAAGCCAAGGTGGGGAGAGCTTTGGAGCCTTACAAGAACTGACAGGCACCCAGGGACTGGGGTGGCGGGGCTGGGTCTTCCAGGGAGAGAAGGAGAGGTTGTATCATGATATTGTGTGATTTTCATTTTAAGAGGCCAGTGCTGGGTGAAACGAGGCAGAGTGATGGACAAACAAGGGGGGGGGGCTGAGAATGTGGGTCAAGGATGGGGGTGCAGGACTGTGAGTCCTTGGCACTCAGCAGCACTTGGGGCTGGGGGTGTGGGTGGATACCCTCATCTGCCAGAGCTAAAGAAAAGGAGCTGAGGGCTGGCGCCAGGTGTTGCCTCAGGAGCCCTAATGGTCGGGGCCAGGAGAAGGGGGTAAACCCATTTCTGACCTGCATCAGATAAAGGAAAGTGAGGAGCCACCTGGGTTAAGTTCCCTGCTCTATTTGGAGGTTAAATGGGATGAAGGGATCTGGGAGGCCGGAGGCCAGAGTTCAAGCCCCCGCCATGCTGTGTGGCCTCAGGCTGAGAGCTGCCCCACTCTGAGCCCAGACTCATCATCTGTGCAGGGAGGGAATGGACCCGAGAGCCTCCAAGATCCCTTGCAGGTCACTGGTCTTGGCTTTCTTCTTCCTTGGGCTCCCCTCGTTCTGTCTTTCTGGAATCCAGGGGCCCTGCTTGCTTCCCCCTCTTGTCTTGCGGGCACCTGGAACTCCCAGTCTGGGCGGCTCTCCTTGCCTTGGCCTCCACCCTCCTGCAGAGAGGGCCTGTGTAGAGGCGGTGGAGAAGTAAGCACTGCCCTCTGGTGGCAGCTTATGGGCCCACATGTCACTGTGCTTTGCCGCGTTTTAACTCAAGTATTTTTAAAGCAATGATTGAGCATCTTTTGTGTGCAATGTCCGGGGAAGGCACGCAAGGTGTGGGCAGTGAGGAGAAGGGGGCCTCATCTCTACAGTGAAAATCATGGTAGAGGAGCTCTTATGGCTGCAGTGGGGGTTAACTACCGTGTTTTCCCGAACATAAGACCAGGTCTTATGTTAAGTTTTGCTCCAAAAGACGCATTAGGGCTTATGTTCAGGGGATGTCATCCTGAAAAACCCTGCTAGGGCTTATTTTCCGGTGAGGTCTTATTTTCGGGGAAACACGGTAGGTAGGGTCATGCACGGCGTGCATTTCAGCCTTACTCCTGGCCCAGGCTGCATTTATCACACACGTGTGCTCAGTGCCTCCAAGGAGACTACCAACCGGAGGGGCACACCACCCTGTGTGTGGACGCACCAGCGTTGGGATTCCTTCAGGCAGGGCGGGGCTCAGGTGCCAAGGGGCTTTTTCCTGTGCTGTCCTTCAGTGCAGTGGAGGATCCCCCAGCAGCTGCTCCCGGTGGGGAGAGCCAGCAGTGCAGGTCGCCTGCAGATACACTCTGATTCATGTGGCATTCCAAGGGCCTATGTGTGTGTGGGGGAGCCCATCCAGGGCAATGGAGACCTGGGGTATGTGAGCAGTCTCTCACTCTCCAGTTAGCAGCTGGGCAGGCTGGATCAGCATGGCTCAGGTTTGCTTGACAGCGGCCCACAGACACACAAACATACCTGTGTGTATACCAGAGCTGGAACGGGCTCCCTCCTCTCGTAGGGAATGACTTCCTCATCACAGGGGGAATTCAAGGGAGTCTGGGCACTCTGGGTGAGATGCTACAGAGAAGAGTTGGGCATCGGATGAGCAGTGGACTGATGGATGCTTAAAGCTTCAGGCATCTGCTTCGGGCACACAGGCTTCTTTACATCTGTGTCCACAGCTGCCTCTGCCCCTTTGCTCAGGCTGGTCTCTGCTCCCTGCTCTGTGTTAGCCATTACCTATCCTTTAAGGCCTGGCTCAAAGCCTCCTTCTCCATGGAGCCTGTGCTGAAGACACACCTGTCCAGGGCGTCTCTGAACACCTTACGCAAATTCTAGCTATTACTCCAGCAGGCGTACAGATGCCATTACCATTTCCTCCGCTAGGCCCTGGACCCCGTGAAGCTGGGTTGGGTCTTGAGCATCTTTTCTAGCCACCATAACTCGCAGCCCAGAGCTGGATGGTACAGATACCTGACAAATAGTCCATGGTGACCACCAGGTGTTCGCTTTCTACATCTGGGAAAAGCATGATTCAGACTGTCCCTGGAGAGGCGGGAGTTAGAGAAATAGGGGGAAGGCCGTAGTTGGTTCTGGAAGGCCAGAGCAACACAGTCAGCACAGGCCCGGAATGGCCAGCAGTGCCTCCAATTACCATGGCTCTCTCATTCTCAAGGCAGCAACAGCCCAGCACTTAGCAGCATGGCCTCTGGAACCAGATGGCCTGGGTTCAAGTCCCAACTCTGGCACTTACCACCTGTGTGACCTCAGGCAACGTACTTAACCTCTCTGTGCCTTAGTTTCCTTATGTGTAAAATAAGATACTCAGAGTACCTACCTGAAAGTATTGTTGCCAGGATTAAATGAATTTTAATACAAGGTTTCTCAAACTTCCATGTGCACACGAATCACCCAGAGATCTGGTTAAAATGCAGATTCTGACTCAGCAGGTCTGGGGGTCCTGCAATACTGCATTTCCAACAAGCTCCTGGGGGACCTCGAATCACACTTGGCATATTCAGGAGTTAATACGTGTAAGGTACATAGAACAGGTCCTTGCACATAATAAGGGCTGGGGGAAGTATTGTTAACTACTATTACCTGGTACCTTTCAAGGAAGGGTATGGCTTCCAGAACTTTCTGCCCCCTCTATCCTTTATGGTGCTCTGTTCTCTGGGGCCTTGGTGATGCTGTAACCTCTAATGTCTGCTATACTGAGGTAGGCTGTTCAGAACCTCTGTTGTCTCTCCTCTGAGCCCCGAGGAACAAGGAACGACAGGTGTTGGGGGCAGGCAGAAGTGATTTGGGGAGAGCTGAGAAAGAAACAGGAAGAGAGCTGTTGGCAAGAGGTGGCTCACAGGCCTCTTCACTCAAGTGTCCGTGCATGCACTGGTGTGAGCTTCACAGCCTAAACCACATACCTCACAGCTTCCCCTGCCCCCTCCGCTCCTGCCGCCCCCTGCTTCCTGCAGGAAAGGCACAGGTGACTTCAGCCAGGGTGCTTTTAGCATTTCTGGCCAGAAACCGCAGGCCAAAGCCATTGGCCACATCCTCCTGATCTAAATGTCCTGACCGCCGCCTCGGCCACCAGTACACTGGTCAGGTCTGGTTTGGTCCCTGAGGCCAGGCGTAAGCAGGGGTGAGGCTGGGGTTCCTAGGTATTTTTGAAGAGGTGAAGGAAGATGGGGGTAGGTGAGTGGAGGGGCTGAGGGCAGGGGGTGTGGAGGGAGAATCTTGCTGGGGAAGCTGGAGGGTCGAGTGTCTGTCCTCACCACCTCCCTCTCTCCGAACAACCTCGTCCCATAGTCTTTGTCTCCCACCTCCCCGGGTTGTTTGTACGGGTCCCGTGTGGTGACCTGTGAAAAGTGGTCTTGGAACACAAATCACATTCATCCGTTAGGAGTGGGCGAGAACCTTCTGGCAGATGTAGCTGGTTGCTGCCTTAGCTCCATTTAGAGGTCATTTCCCGGAGAGCAGCCCCAGGCTTCCAGGTGTACGCCAGTCATAGTGTTCCTCTGGTCTTGCCCCAAGAGAGGGTGACACAGCCTGGGGCCCTTCACTCTCTGCTGATTTCAGATGGGCTGCTGAGCTCTGGGAGGCTCGTGAGATCAAGGTCACTGGTTCAAGTCCCACCTTGGGGGTAGAAGTGAAATTCCCTTTTTTTCCACTCAGGTGGCAGCACTACCCCTGCCTGGTTCTCTCCTAGACCGAGGCCTCAGGCTGGGAGCTTGAGGCATCCTCATACCAGGAGCCCCTCCCGAGGCCCGAGGGAGGCAAGGTGTCCAGTTCAGATTCCTCCACTCAGAGGATGCTTTTCCTGGAAGAACTTTCAGGCTCATCGACCCGATCCCATCCTTGCAGGGTTGGGGAGGCTGGGCCCAAAGAGGAAGGCCTGGCACCTTCGGCTCTTGCTTGCCCAGAGTCATCTGGTCTTCTGTTTCTGGTGGCAGTACCATTTCCCTTTGGAGATCTACCTTCCTGTAATAGGTGAGGACGTCTTCGTCAAGCTGTCCACCAAACTACTCCATCCTCTCTAGACAAGGGGTGGTCATTTGACCCCATCCCATCTTAGCCAATGAGACTCTTTGTTTTCTAGTGGGATAAAGCCAAGAAATACCCAGACATACCTGCCTTGAGGGGATCTTGGCAGTTAGGCCCTTGTAACTGGTCTGGAGTCTGTGCCCCCTGAGGTCTGGGTCTTTATCTGTCTCCAGAACCGGTGAACTATTCAAGATCCTTCTAGCGAGTTCTGTTGGACTCAAGTTAGCCACAGCCTGTGTCTGTGGTCTCTAGACCCAGAACAGCGATTACTGCAGGGAGGGACATGAGAACATGAAACTAGTAAGCTGGTGGCACTGCTGGAACTCAAACCCAGGTTTCTAGACTCCCAACCTGTGCCCATGTCCCCTGGGAGGAATCTCTGGCCTGAAAGGAGCAGTGGGACTGAAATAAAGTAGAATCGAAGAGAAGAAATGAGTGTGCTTGTCTATGGCAGGTGTTGGGTGGGAGCTGTTGGTGGTTTGACTGCTGGGCAGAGTGTGAAGAGGCACATAGAAGCCGGGCAGGCGGGGGGTGGGGGTGGGAAGGGGTCACCAGCCAGGCCCCCTGTGGCCTTCACACGTGCCCTAGCCCCTGTCCAGCTCTCCTGATATGTGGTAGGAAATCAGCACTGGGGTGGGGGTTGAGGGGTGCGGGCGGGGTGGGGTGGGGCAGGGAACACAGATTTGGTAAACAACGTGCATGCGGAGCTGGTTCAGACAAGCCATAGTGGGAATGTGACTGCAGTGGGAGGACTCGCGATGGGGCCATATCTAACTCACTCTGAAAGTGAAACCAGCCACCCACCAAACACGGGGCCTCTGCTAGTTCTGAAAGTTCTGGCAGCCTGTCTCTTTATTAATCGTCACCAAAATGGAAACCAGTCAGCAAGACAGATTCAAGGTCAGCCAGCCAACTGGGATGTATATGGGCCTCACCAGGCCTTTGGAAGTCAGGCATTCAATGTTGTGGCCGACCAGGAAGACACCTGGCTGTGACCCCTTTTTCAGAGTACACTAGGCAGCCGGAGGTTTCTGTCTTAGAGCGTCCTGTGTTGGCCCCTAAGATCCAGGGCTCACACCTGGCTATGTGACAACCTATTCTGAGGGCGTCAGCAGAGAGAAAACCGGGGGCACGTACACTTCTCTTGCTGCCCTCTCATTCAGTTCCCACCTCACCATCACCCAGGCTGGTCAGCCATCCTTGAAGGGCAGGGGGGGCGGGGGGGCGGGGGGGAGGGCTGGTAATTAAAGACGACTTTAAGCCTTAATCTGTGTGTTAGGTGCCTCTTCCTCCATGCTGGGCAAAGACATCTGTGTTTGCCAAGAATCTCAGTTGCTAACCATAGAACCCAACCTGGCTACTTTCATTAGAAAAAGAATTTATTCAGGATATTTTGAACCGCAGGAATCTTCGGCAGGATTGGCAAACCAGGCTTGGAGGGGTGCAGTATCTGAGATGTGATGTTCTGATGCCACCTTCACCAGCCTCCTAGATTCCTCTGCCTCCTTATTCACATCAAGCTCGCTCATACTGAGGTCTGCAGCATAGACTTCTGATTGGGGAAGCCTGGTCACGTGCTCACTGCCTCAGCTCCTAGGGAGTCTGGAAAAGTAGACTTTTGGCTTATTGCTTGGGGCTCCTAAAGAAGCAAACAATACAAAAAACACAGGAAAGGTTTGCAAAGCTATGTGACCACAATGTAAGATAAATATCTGGCCAGCACTTGAGAAGAAACATTCCTGACAGAGGGTCCTGTGTCTGCTTTAGCCCTCAGCACTACCCTCTCTCCAAAAGTGGCCCTTTCTGGCACCTCACTGGGCCAGCAGGCCTGGTGGTGGTGTTTTGTTAGTTTCAATTAGAATGAATGACCAATAGTTTAAATAAGAGAATTTCATGTGTGTGTTTTTCTTTTTTAATCTCATTTTTTTGCTCTTGAAAATTCAGAATTTTCTGGCAGTATTGAGTCAATATTCCCATTTGCCGTCTCCCCTGGAGATGGAGTCTCCAGTTTGCCCTGTGGGCATCTTAGTGGGGGACTCCCGCCCAAACCCACCCTGAGGGAGAGACTGGGCCTCTTCCCTCCATGGAAGCCATTGATGTTGACAGGCCAAGAGAGTAAGGTATATTTGAGCTAATTGCTGATTGTCCAAAAACACCATTTGGCTCATGGTGTCTTCAAAGTGCAGTTGGGGTGGCCCTTGGGGTGTCTCTTCAAACCTGAAAACATAGAAACAATGTCAAGAAAATCCTGTTTTAAAGTTGGTGGTGCACGTGCGTGAGCACACAGGTGGAACAGGCTTTGGGCTGCAAATTTAAGGTGCCATGGGAATGATGACCGGGGGCCCACACCACCATGCATCTCTGAGTGCTGTCCAGAGGGGCCCTTGTCCACAAATCCTTGTCGCTGGACATTCTGAAGCTTTGCACTTGGCTGGAACTCCCCTTCCTCTGGCTCATGTTGGTCCCTTTATTCTGGGGAGGAGACCCATGGTCTTTTCTGTATCCTCACTGTGTGTGGCCTGTTTTAGGATCCGCCAAAATATAGTTGTGTGTCTTCTCTTGGTCCCACCTTATTTAGATTCTTGAGGTGGCAACGAGACTGATGTGCCATGGTGCCAAGAGTCAGGGTCCAAGGGAAGATTTTATGGTTTCAGGAACCACTGTCTGAAGCTGGCATTTTCACCAACCAGGGAGTTCAGGGTCCCCTGTCCCTAGAGTCAGGCTGGACTGAAGGTGTCATTCTAGAGCTGGGGTAGATGTCTGACCCCATGAACTGCTTTCCTCCAAGCAGACACTGTCGGCAGTGGTGACAGCCAGAGGGACATTTAAATTTTTTTCCGATTTTTAAATAAAAACACTAAGAAAAAAATGCAAGCAAGCATAACTTCTAGTTAGAGAGGAACTTCTCACAGACACTTGGCAAACATCACACGTCGTCTTTCCTTGCTGCAAAACCTAGATAGTCTTCTGAGAAAGATCACAGGTCTTGGTGAAACCTGCTAAGAATAAGAAAAAACAAAAAGATTCTTTTCTACATGATTCCCACGGGAAAGAAGGAAACAGTTGCAGGTGCTGTCAGAGGGTCTTTGGAGATTTCCTGAGTGTCCCTACGACAAGACTCTGGATTGGCAGTCAGGAAACAGGAGGGAATTAGGAGTCGGTGTGACTGTGACAAATGCTTCCAGCCCTGGGTCCATCGGCACAGGGAGGTGGTCCCACAGGCCTGGTGACTCAGGACACTTTCAGGTTCCCCGGGAGAAGTTAGAGGTAATGAGGGGGGCTGGTGTTTGGGTAGCACCGAGGGGCACTCCATTTCCCACAAAGGGTCCCACACTTTTGATTATGATTTTGGCTCCAATTTTATTTATTTCCTTAAGTAGGCATTATGTTCCCATGAAACAAAGCTCAAATGGTACAAAAGTTTATTCAGGAGAGTTCCGCTCCTCTGCCGGCCACGTCTCCCAGCATCCTTCCCTAAAGGAAAACGCTGCTACCAGTCTCTAGGCATTCCTTCCAGAGCTACTCACTGCACATACACGCTAGTTCATGGACATACACATACACACACACATGTACACATGCACACTCACCCCTGCGCACGCACATGCAGCTCACATACTTATGCCCACCTTTGCAAACTCACATACCTAGATTCTCCCTCACACATGCACCCACAGTCACACATGGAAGGCTCACCTTCACACCCTTACATATCTCCTTACAAATGCACACACTCAGGCTCACTCTCTCACACCGTCACACACACCCCTTCACATTTACATACAGTTGTCCCTGCTATACAAGTGGTAGCACACTACACACTTTGTTCTGAACTTGGTTCTTTGACACTCTGCTAGACAACTTGGGGATGGTTCCATGTCAGGAACAGAGAGCTGTGCCTTCCTTTTGTGTCAAGGCTTGTCATGCAGGGTCTCTGGCCTAGCTCGCAGGACACGGTGAGGCCAAAAAGGAACATCCATGGAGCCATAGGTAGGGGAGTCACACCACTATATTCTCGCTGGCGGCTGGGTTGGAGACACAGGAAGCAGGAGCCACACGATCTGCAACCTGCCGTCCACTTCTCTGCCAACCAACCCTACCTGCTAGCTGCAACCCGCCGTGCTAATTACAATCCGCTCTTGCTAGCCCAGCCACCATCTTCTTGCTAGCCCCCATTTTCTGCTAGCATAGCCACGGCAGTTATATTAGTGGCCAATGGCTCACTGGTTACAGCTGACGGCCAACTAGCCACAGCTGATGGCCATCCAATCACAGCTGATGGCCATTTACTACCCGAGTGAGCACCTTTCCACGTGAGGGCGAGAGCCTGGAAACTGCACTCCTGGCTCTGTCCCCACAAGGCTACAGATGTTCCCTAACTTAATTTACTTCCCAGCGGTCCTCTGTTGGTGCACATTTAGGCTGCCTCCAGTCTTGCCACCGCGTGAACCCCTTGGCACACACATTTCTTACACAGCGCACATCTCTCTATAGCAGGGGTGGCCAAACTTTTTTTCAATGTTTTTTACCAAGGGCCATATGCGGTAAAATACACAAACAGCCGGGCCACTCACTTGAGGTGAAGTACGTATCACCTCACCTGGCTTATTTAAGTAAACTAAATATATTTTTGGAATTTGCTGCGGGCCAATTACAATGGATTGCAGGCCGCAGTTGGCCCGCGGGCCGCAGTGTGGACACCCCTGTTCTATAGGATGAGTTTGAGCCTGTGCCGGAGATGTGACTGGTGTTGTCAAATCGTCTGCCTGAGAAGTGGCACCACTTTGAACGCACGTCAGCAAGGTGACCCACCCTTTTAGACCATTCTTGGTGACAAACCTTTTGAAACTTCAAATACATTGTTCCCAGTGTTGTTTTCAACTTGTATTTTCTAGAATCTTTAGGGAACTAGAGCTTTAGCACCTCTGATTCTTTCTTGTTTCCTTTATTCCTTCCATCCTTGCATCTGAACACCTTCTGTATATCAGGTAATTTTCTAGGCTCTGGAGATGTCTGGATGGATCGCACACAGGTGCTGTTCTTAGGGAACTCCTAGTATAGGCATGTGAACAGAAGGTCACGGCTAGATGCAAGAACAGGCGTGTGCATGAATCTGACCTGGCTGGAGGGGGAGATCAGGGAAAGACTGGTTTTAAATCGGGGAGCTGAGTTAGTTTGAAAAAGAGTGGGGTGGGCATGGGCTGACCAACTTTGTTCCAGTTTTGGCACCAATAGTCCCGTGCCTTGGAAACCCCTTCAGGCCCAGGCAAAGCATGACAGCTGGTCCTCCTGGAGCAGTCCTGGCAAGGCGCCAAAAGGAAGAGTGATTTCTACACGAAAAGCATGGTTTGCACGAGACATGAGCTGCTGGAGAGGCCAAGTAGGACTCATATCTGGTTGCCAGTAAAGCCTGGTGCTATGGAGGCAGGATTTTCTCCAGGTGAGGACTCAGCTACCTGCTGACTTTCAAGAAGTCAGGTCATAACCCCTGGGTGGGTGGGGAGCAAAGACTTGAGGGTGGGTGTGAGAGTGTCTTCTGGATGAGCAACTGTGCCATCCAGGCTGAGCAAGGGAAGGAGGCCAGGAGGGGTGGGTGGCCTGGGAGATGCTGGAGGTCTTTGCGATGGCAACAAGAGCTAATAGTCCCTTCAAACCTCGCTCCTCTGCCTGTGTGCTCTTTACTTATAGCTAGGCCCATTGCCCAGCCTCCTTTGCAGCTAAGCTGTTCATGTGACTCAGTTATAGCTAATGGGATGTAAGTTAGAAGAGGCAAGGGCAACTTTGGGGAAGGGTCCTTAAGAGGAAAAGGCGTGCCTTTTTTTCTCCCTTCCTCCACCTTCCAGCTGCAGGAATGCAGGTATGATGGATGGAGCTTGAATAGGTCTCTTGGTCTATGAGAAAGCAGAAAGAGACTGAAGATGCCCCAGTAGCAAGACAGATTTAGTTCAGCATCCTGGTGACATCATAAATGGCCTCCTCCAAGCCCTGGACTGCCAGCCTCTGGAGTCCTTTTATGTAAGAGAGAAATAAAGTCCTCTCTGATTTTAGACCACTGTTACCCTCTTCTATTCTCTTTGGACACACACAGTTGGACTTCACCCTAACTGGGACACTGTTGTAGGTGGAAGAGGGTGGCAGCAGCAAGGGGGTGAGGTGGCAGTTTGAGGGTTCTGGGTTGGCACAAGTCAGAGTGATGACAAGGTCCCAGTGTGGGCTCGGCCTGGGCACTGATGTGGACTCAGACAGAAGACCCCTGGGGAGACGATGGTGCAGGAATCTAGAGGCTGCAACATGGACCCTGAGGTCTCCTGGGAGTTGGAGTGGAGCAAAAGGGGGAGTGGAGAGGGAGGGAGTGTTTTGTAGGTGTCAGTGCTGAGGAGGGCATGGGAGTCTGGCGGCCTGACTTGACCCCCAAAAGAGGCAGCCCTGTGATGGGCAAATGGAAAAGTCATGGTCAGGCAGGGACATAGAGCCAGAAGACTCTGAGCTATGCTTGTCCCATGGGACCTATGAAACTGGGGTCCTTGAGCTGGGCTGGGTTCAGTGGTGGTTGAGCTCCTGGGGCTGTGTCCACAGAGCTGAGGTTGCAGGGAAGTTGGTCCACAAAGGGGCCCTGTGAGGATGCAGTGGGGAGGGATGGGGGATGGAGGGGGCAGCAGGGGCAGTTAAAGAAATGAGGGTTTGATGCACTTGGTCGCTTGGGTCCTGGGGGGTGGGGGCTGCTGGAGGAGGCTGGTTCTGATCCAGAACTCCTGAGTCAAGGGTCTGGGCAGGCCTGAGTAGACACTGTCAGAGAAGCTTCTGGATTCCTCTTCAGGTTACCTCAGAGAGGGTCTGATGTGCTCTGTCAGACAGACCCCGGTTCTGATCCTGGCTCTGTCACATTCTGGTTGGATGACCTGTGAGCCTCAGTTTCCTTGCCTGAGGAAGGAAGGGACTGCTCTGTAGAGAGCAGTCTGGGCAGGAATCGGCGTGTGCAAAGTCCCCGGGGCATGGAGCGCTTGGCGTGTTTGCTGAACTGCAATGAAGCTTGAGCTGGTGGAAAGTTCAGAGATGACGGCAGGGCCAGCTCCTGCGGAACTTTGAAGCCAAGATGACATATCTAGATTTTATTATAAATGCACTGGGAACTCCTGGAAGGTTTTAAAGGGGGTGGTGCTGTGAAATGACCTGATTTGGGTTTGGGAAAGGTTGTTCTGGCTGTTGAGTGAGGAATAGACTGGAGGGGGTCAGGTGTGGAAGCAGGGAGGCCAGTCAGGGGCCCCTGTGGACCTGGCTGCAGGGAGACGCTGGCAGCTGGGACAGGGGTGGTGGCCGCATAAAGTGCTTGCGCTGCAGGGTGCACCTGTCACCACCCCAGCCTTGGGGCCTGAACCTGGCATACCCTTCTCACCCCCCTTACCTGGGGCACCTTCTCTATTAATCAGGGTAGTGCCCACTAACTGCCGAAACAAGAACCTCCAAGTCTCAGAGGCTCAGCACCATGTAAGTATATTTCTTGATCACATCTCAGTCAAGTGTGGATTGTCCAGCCTTCACATTATTGCTCCAGTGGATTCTTGTTGGAGTGGGGAGAGGAGGCAGAGGAAGGGAAGGCGGTGGAGGAGAGAGAGAAGAAGGGAGAGGAGGAGAGAGAGACGCAGGGGAGCATCAAAGGGTTTTCAGGCCTGGAAGTAGACTCGATCACTTCCACCCACATCAAACTGGCCAGACTCAGTTCATGGCCCCATCTAACAGCAAGGGAGGCTGGGATGTGGAGTCTGGCAGATGCCCAGTGGGGCGGGGGCACAATAGCCTTCTCTCTGCACCATGATGCACGCCCCCACGTGCCCCACAGCTGAGGTTTAGGTGGATGATGTGAAGATTGTGCAGTGCTGAGGTTCTCCTGGCTCGGCATAGGCCACCCTCTGCTTTTCCACCTGAGGTGTCCTGCCTTGGGACCCTTGGCAAAAGCAAGTCCCACCTGGCCTGGGGTGGGGAATGCTGAGTGTGGGGACTGTCTCCTTCCCTGCTTTCCTTTCCTTGTTCAAGAAGCCTCAGCTGGTGCAGGCTACACTTGTACCCCCTCCCCCAGGATATCTGGCTGGTTACAGCTGCCTCTTCTCTCTCCCCTGGTCCTACCGTGGCCTGTGTCACTAATCAAGGCAGGGCCTGTGCCAGCCACCTCAGGCTTCTCTGCACCTGGCCTGGCCACTGGGACATCTTGGGTGCTCAGCAAATGTGTGCTGAATGAATAAAAGAAGGAAAGAGGGATGGAGGAGGGAGCCCCCCAGGAGTACACGCAGGGCAGGCCAACGCCATGCTAGGGCAATACTCTTGGGAGAGGCTGCTTATTACAAGCTGAGTTTGTGATTTCTGGCTTTGCCTGAGGATGTATTTTTTTTCTTTACTTGTGTTTTTAAGTTTTAACTGAATTCATATATGTTGGGGCAGGAAATATATTCATGCGGTACAAAAGGGTCTACAGTGAAAAAAGTCCTTCCTAGCCCCCTTCCTTGCCTGGCTTTCTTTCCCGGGAGAACCAGTGTTCCTGGTTTCTTGAGAAGCTTCCAGAAATATTCCAGGCTTAATACATATTGGCTAGTATTCTCATCTTTGTGGTGGTTGCGTTAGTACCCTTTCCTGCAGCCAGAAAGTCTTGCTTGAGGGGGGAGGGGAGGTCAGGTAGGGGAGGAACTGGCCTTCAGTGCAGCCTGCTCTCTGGTCCGGCCACTGTTCAGTCCTCTGGACACACCGGGTGGAAACTGCTTCCCCCCGCCACACTCCATAGGTGTGGACATTGAAGCAGAGGGAGGCAGGGTCCCTGAGCTTCAAAGAAGCCTTGAATCTGGTCTTTTCCACAACATGGACAGCCCGAGTGCTCCTTCCCACTCAGAGGGATGTTGGCCTGAGTCTCTTTTCAGGGTCTTCAATTCTGCTTTCTCACTTCTATGCAGATGGGGGTTCTGCAGACCTGCCCTTCCCACTTCCCCTCCTGCTTGTCCTTATTCCCGTTTTCGAAAGGGATGGCAGCTTCCAAGACCTCCCCCTCGCCCCCAAGCAGGGCCATTAAATCAGGGGAAACAGAGAGAGACTGGGTGGAACTTCACAGGGTCGCTGGGCCTGTGACCCTGCACATAAATAGATGTGCACTTTTCTAAAGAGGGGTCCATAACTTTTCATCACTAAAAAAGCCCTGAGCTCACCTCCTCCCCACCGACCAAAGAAAGAGGGGAGAGAGGATTAGGAACTATGACTTGAGAGGAACAGGGAGGTTCTAGAATGTTCAATAAGTGGCCATCAAATTGTTTGCAAAGCCCCAAGAAATGATTTCCTTTGAATGCTAAACTGAGTAAGGGGCTTCCTGGAAGGCTGGGGTGAAGAGGGAGGTCTCAGAAAGATGAGTGCAGTGAGAGTGAGAAGAGCTGGGGGACACCTAAAAGGCCATGTTTGTGTGAGGCTTGGGTGTTAGTGGGTGTGTGTGTGACCAGATGAAGGTGACAAGTCTTGAGGTGGCCTGTGTGAGATGGGGTGGGGGTGATGTAGGAGGGAAAAGAAGGGGCTTCACCCCCTTGGGCTCCTGTGTGCAGCAAGGAGTCTATTTGTGTGTGTGTGTGTGTGTGTGTGACTGTGAGCGCGTGTGCGCCTGTGCTGCCCACCCCCCCACCCGCCCCCAGAGGAGTAGAGAGATCTTATCTGGCCCCTAGATGCTTCAGGAGTTTCAGAGTTTCTCAGCAAGGCAGATCTTTCCCGTCCCCCAACCCAGGCCTTGCCCTCTCCAGCCTCTGCAGGAAGTGGGCTGGCCCTGGGGTTTACTCTTTGCTGTCCCCATCAGTCTGCTACCTGGGCCACCAGAGCAGGAGCAGGGCCCTGGGGAGATGGCTGTGGTCCCAGCAGCGGAGAGAACTGGAGAGAACCTGCCGCAGCCCTATGTCCCAGCCAGGTGATACCCGCCTTGCCCTCACCCTGCCCCTGCTGAGTCCCTGGGTACCAGTAGCTCCCTCATGGCCCCTGCCACCAGCCCCTAGGGGAGGGTGGGTTGGTAGTAAAGGTCACGGGGATGACTTTCAGCTCTGAGTGAGAACCCCCCAGCAGTTTCTACTTAAACTTCCATCTCCCAGCCCTCCCCTCCAGCCTGATCTTAGACTCCCCCAAGAATTGGGCAGGCCCTGCTCTTGTGACTCTTGGCTTGAGAAAAAGTGGGTCCCCAGTCTAAGTTTGCTTCTTCTTCCCAGCCCACCCGGGGGCAGGGGGAGAGGCTGGGGGCTGCTGTGGGATGAGGGGCCTCCCTTGGTCCTGTGCTGGCCCCCCAACCCAGAGGGGTGGAGAAGGGGCTAGGAGGACTGGGAGAGGAAGGCCACCTGAGCCTCAGGTGGGCTGGGTACTCAGAGATGGCACTGAATGGGGTGGGAGAGACGCAAGCCACCTCCCGACGGCTGCGGCATGGGGCCACTGGGGAGGCTCCCCCGGTAAAGTGCTCCACGGAAGGCATGTGTGGCGAGGGAGGAGACCTGGATGCGAAGTGGGGGTGGAGGCTGGGAGGTCTCTGGGGTTCAAGTCCAGATGTGCCCCTTACTTGGCTGTGTGACTGGGGGGCGGGGATGGGACTCCCTCTCTGGGGCTGTCTGGTGGGCACCCCCTCTCTCCTCTCCTGGGGGCCGAGTCCTCCCATCCTTAACTGTTTAGAGCACCGTGGGAATGGGGCTGCTGGGGGGTCCCCTCCCTTCCCACACATCAAGGACCCCACGCCTGCTGGGAAGATGCCCCACAGTGAAACAGCAAGAGGGAGCCCTGTGTGTGTGTGTGTGTTTGTGCTCATGTGCGTGTGTATGTGTGTGCTGGGGTGTGGGGGGGGTCGAGGGTTAGAGGACGAGGGGAGATGGGGTCCGTCAAGTTCAGAGGGCAGGTGAGACACATTTCTGGCTCTGAACTCCTGCTTCAGATCCGCCCCCAGCCCCCACAAAGGCCCACATTCCGCAGCAGCCGCCCCGTGGGGCCTCAGACTGCATCTGACTGGGCTCAAACCCCAGCTCCACCCGCCTCTAGCCTGGGCAAGAGGCTACGTGATGTGTGGCTCGGTCTCCTCATCTGAGAAAAGGAGTCATAACGGTACCTGCTCAGAGGGTTGCTGAGTCCTAACAGTACCAGGCACAGAGTAGAAGCTGAGTGTTAGTCACCACCACCACCACCACCATCATCATCATTGTCATCGTCATCATCAATATCGTCATTATTGTCACCATCTTCTACCTTGAAATCAGATGACCTGGTTTCAGTCTAGCCCCTTGCGTGGCTACGCGTGTCTATCTATCAAAAAGAGGACAATGACCCCCACCTCCCAGGGTTGTGGTGGGGACCTAATGAGTCAGTCAGTGAGAACAGCTCTGCAGTCATGAAGGGCACCTGGGGATGTGTGTGAGAACCCAGGACAGAAGTGCTGGGAACTCAGAGGTCTGACTTGCCCTCCCTGAAGCTGGGGTTCTTCCTAGCTCTGTGACCTTGAGCAGGTTTTGTACACTCCCTGAGACTCAGTTTCCTCCTGTGCATGAGGGTGCAGCCTCAGAGACTGCCAGGGCCCCCTCAGCTTGCACCCTTCTGGCACATGCCATACTCTCCTGCTCTGTCCTGTTGTCTGTCCATCCTCATTCTCTCCTGCGTACTTTGGTCTCTTGGTGTACGTTGCTGCACCTTTTTCCCCACCAGGCTCCCCGCTGCAGGGGCTGTGCTTTGTCTCTGACCTTCGTGCAATCTTGCATGCCTTTGCCACCCCCTCCTCTCACCCTGGGATTTTGTGCCAGGTCCTGTCCTGGGCATGGGGTTGCCTGTTGACTGGGGCCTGGCCCTGGGTGACACCCTCCAGAGGATGGACAGTGCCTATGCCCCAGGTTTGTGATGGAGTGACTAAGGGGAACAGGGGTGTTTGCTGGGAGCCTTTTGGCTGGACTCTGCACCCTTTGGGGTCCCAACCCTGTGTTATTTGGGGGGTCCAAGAAAGAGGCAACCAGCTCCATCCTGGGGAGCTCACCCTCCTGTGGGGCTGGTGGGCCGGCAAGGAGGAGCCCGCGGGTACCTGTCTGGGCTCCTTCCCACACCCAGGCCAGATGCCGCCAGTTCACCTGTGCCCATGTGGGTCCCGACTTCCCAGGGCAAGGACGTTGTTGGCTTTACCTCTGGCACCAGCGCCTGGGATGGGATGGGCAAGGTGGATTGGCGTGAGAGAATGGGCCTTGGAACGGAGCCCGGGCAGTGGATCCCAGCTCTGCTTCTGCGCATGTGACCTTGGGCAAGTTATGACTTGTAGCCTTGGTTTCCTCATTTGTGTAAGGGGATAATACAAGTACTTCCCCACCCCCAGGGTACGCAAAGTGCTTGGCAAGAGTGAGGGCTCAGCCCACAGCACGAGTATTGTTCTGAGGTAATCAGTATGTGTTTTTTGATCACGTGAACTCTCTCAGTGGGTGGGAAGACACAGCCAGAGAAGTTACAGGAGGGAGCCCTGCCTGGTCTCCGGGCAGGCTGCCCTGGCTCAGACCCACATCTGCCTCTTACCAGCTGTGTGGCCTTGGGTAACTTGCTTCACCTCTCTGTGCCTGAAAATGGGGATAATAAGAGCATCTCTAATGCATGCTCTTATTTCTGCATTGAACGAGTTTAAAACAGAGCCTGACATACAGGACGTGTGGTTTTGGTGTGGTTAAGGGGGCAGCGGGGTGAGAGGAGGCTGGGATAAGGCTCTAATCCCAGCTCTGTGCTGGCCCCCTCAGGTGGATGTAAGTGCATCTTTCCCCTTCCTGAGCCTGTTTTGCCAATTTTGAACCAGGGAATGGGCTTACTCAGAGAGCCCTTTCAGCAATCACCACCTGTGGGTCTCTGAAGGCAGGGAGTGAGCATGTGTGGGGCAGTGGGACCAGCAGGAGCAAGGGCCCTGAGGCTGGACGGTGTCGCGTGGTGGAGAGCGGACCTGCGCACCCTGCGAGGGGCAGGGCCAGCCTGCCGCCGGGGTGGTGAGGGGCGTGATGGGTGTTCATCTGTGCCCTCTCCCCTTCTTCCTTCCTCCAGGGCTCCTTTCCCCAGCCCCTACCTGTGGATGTGATGGCAGCTCCTGCTCTGTCCTGGTGTCTGTCCCTCCTCATCTTCCTCCTGTCCCTGGACATCCCTCAGGTGTCCACAGCAGTGAATGGTGAGGACCCTGGCATCTGCACAATGTGCTTTCCCTCAGGCAGGAGGCCAAGGCCTTTCTACAGCCCTCCTGGGACCCCTGCTTCTTGGCAGGAGGTACATCATCTGGGGCAAGAGGCAGGAAGGAGAAAGGCCGGGGCAATGGGACGGGAGATCAGGTATCCACCTCCCCACTTCGCCCTCCATCCTGCCCCCACTGTATCCACATGCCTCCCCAAGCCACGGGAAGATGCTGGCTTCTCATCACTACCCTGCTTCAGCCTGCCTGTGGGGACCTTGCAGGCTATGGGGCTCAGTTTTGTTCTTTGAAATGGGCCCACTAACCCCTTCGCTGCCCACCAGGATTGCCTACCTCCTCATCTGGTAGGCGCAGGGCACTGGGAACAGGGGTGCTGGGCAAGCCCCGGGGCACCCTGCAGCCACTTATGCCTTGTCTTGCCAGCAGAGACTTCCAAGCTCACATGCTTTTACGACTCGAAAGCCAACATCTCCTGTGTGTGGAGCCAGGATGGGGGCCTGCAGAACACACCCTGCCAGATCTGTGCCCAGTCGTATCAACGGTGAGTGTGGGGTTGACCGGCAAAACTGCCCAATCTCAGGACGGTGGCATCTTACAATCACTGACATTTAGATTCTTGAAATCCTAACTCTCAGAATCTTGGACTAATAGGGTGCACACACTCTTCGTATCACAGAAGTCTGGAAAATTTGGGAGTCAGCTATTTAGGCTGTTGGAACCTGGGTGGCAGTGGGGTGTGGGGGTCTAGGCTACAGACGAGCTGGACACGGCAGACTGGGGACATGGGGCTTCAAGCCTATTGTTCTGAGGCTGGACGTGACTTTAGAGGCAAGAGGGGTGGGGAAGAAAGGGGCCTCCTCAAGCTTTGTGAGGAACTTGGGATTTTGAGAGACCCCTGGGGCAGCTGTGGGAACAGGGGACTGGGAAGTGGTTGGGGCGCTTGGGGGGTGGTAGGTGGGAGTTGATGTGAAGGGATCGCTGTGATACAAACATCCTGCAGGGAGCAGCGAAGGTGGCTTTGGGTTTGGCCCTGAGTCCTGTGGGTGGTGATTCCACAGGGGCTCCCAAGGCCCAGTCAAGCCTCATGGGAAGACTGCAGGGCTTTAGGTGTGGAAGCTGGGTGTCCTGAACTGGTTTGTTTCTAGAAGATCACTCTGGCTGCTGTGGGCCAGGCTGGGGTGGGGAGGGCAGAAAAAGATTCTTGTGAGGGGAGGTGGAGCAGGTGGGGGAATTGGCACCCCTGTGAGGTTGGCATGGTCGACCTGTGCAGACTGGCCTTGCTGCATGGCGGACCATCCCAAGGGCCCATTCTGGGGTCTCTCCTTTTCTTCTAAGGAAGTTATTTTGCTTTGAAAGTTCCAAGAATGTATCCTGTGAGCTGAGCTCAGTGGGGCCGGCATCTTGGGCCTGCAACTTGCTCTTTGGACACCCAAATGTGAGTATCTGTAGCTGAGGAGGCCCAGGGGGCGGGTGGGTGTCAAGGGGTATCCTCCCAGGAGAGGAGCTGGGGCCCCATAAGCCCAATGGCCAGCAAGCTGTGGTCGTGTGGGCTGCCAGGGGCTGGGAGGCGGGAGGAAGGAGGGCAGCGTCCAAAGGCCAGGAATCAGACCTGACCCGAGGGCGACAGATCCATGGGGCGTGAGGCTCACCTTCTGCCCCTGCATCCTCTGTCCCCCACCCCATGCTGGGGGTCCCGTGACACTGCTGCACTCCTTGTCAGCGGGGAGAGCTCCCCTCTGATAATAATAACCACGCGTCTGACTCTTCCCGAGGTCTTAGCAAGTGCAGGGTGGTGGGGCTCAGGAGTGGATTCCAGAGCTTGACAGTCTGGGTGAGGGTTTCCGGGCAGGATTCCCGCCCGTTCTCGGGAAGTTTTTTTGCTTTTTCATTCCCAAATCCCGAGAAAAGTTGGTTGGGAAATAGGGAAAATTGGCTCCTTGAACCCAGGTTGGTAGTATCGGCTGTTACTTTGTGGAAACGAGTCATCATGGAGAACAGAAAACAGTTTATATCTCGGGATTCAGAAACAGGAAAGTGAAGAAATTCCTGAGAATGGGCGGGAATTCCCGCCTGGAAACCCCAGTCTGGGTTCTAGCCCTGGCTTCACTGTACACCAGCTGGGTGACGATAGATGGCTTCTGTGTCTTAATCTCCCCTCCATTCAAGTGGGAATGATAATGGCGCCTCCCCGTTGGGTGGATCTGAGCGTGAAAGCACTTGGAACACCACCCAGAATAGAGCATAGAGCATGCACATGATGGTCAGTGGATGGTCACAGAGGTGACTCTGGGTGGTCCCCAGCATTGTCTCCTTAACTGATGAGGAAATTGAAGCTCAGAGAGGCGTGGTCCCTGCCCAAGGTCACACAGCCAGGGAGTAGCAGAGCTGGGATTGAACCCAGGTCTGTGAAACCCCCAGCCCGGCCCTTTCACCATGGCCCCAGGCTGCCTCTCAAAGGGCATGTGGCCGTGTCCCCGTGGCTGTGCATCAGATGATTGTCCATCAAACCTCCTTGGCTGCGGTGGGCACCAGGGATGCCCAGACCACATTTTCCACCCATCATCAGGTCATATACATTCTCAGGGGGCAGGAGGGAGTAGAGATAGGCTTACGTGTAGCTGTAAAAGGCACAGATTGCATGCCTTTCTCTGTGAGCTCTGTAGGTGGTCTCGCTTCAGATCCTGGTCCCACCTAGCTGTGTGACTTTCCTAACTGTGTGACCTTAGGCAAGTCCCTAAGCCTCTCTGTGCTGCAGCAGGATGAGAATAGTAACGCCTGTCTGATAGGGTGCTGAGAGAATTAAATGAGATAATATATGTAAAGTGCTTAGAAGAGTGCCTGCCAGACTAAGTGGTCAACAGAATGTACTATTGGCATCTTTACAACAATAATAACAGTAATAGTAATAATGATAATACTATTATTATCTAGGAAAATCTGGCCCCCATAGAAGCTGGAATAAGGCTGGGGCAAGGTCCTTGGGGTACAGAGGGAGGAATTGTTTCTAGCTCTGGGAACTGCTGTGTTTCCCCAAAAATAAGACTGGGTCTTATATTAAGTTTTGCTCGAAAAGACGCATTAGGGCTTATGTTCAGGGGATGTCATCCTGAAAAATCATGCTAGGGCTTGTTTTCCAGTTAGGTTTTCTTTTCGGGGAAACACGGTGATAACCAGGTTCAAGGCTGGTCATAGTGGGCCCTGCAGCAGGTCAGAAGGGCTGCACTCTGGGTGCTGGACCTGAAAACAGCACCCTAGGCTCGAGCTCAGATCCTCACTGGGCCTGCACTAGACCTTCCTTCTGCAGGCCTGCAGGGCTGCCCTCTGCACAGGCAGAAGGCCACCATCAGTTGCTCACTCGGCA
The DNA here is from genome assembly GCF_057876585.1 of Rhinolophus sinicus. Classification (NCBI taxonomy): domain Eukaryota; kingdom Metazoa; phylum Chordata; class Mammalia; order Chiroptera; family Rhinolophidae; genus Rhinolophus; species Rhinolophus sinicus. Next base: position 11,491,147 of record NC_142501.1, read on the forward strand.
GCCCTCGGTCAGCCGTGATGGGCCAGGGCTGCAGTCGCTGTGGGATTGTGGGCGCAGAGCATGGGTTTGAATCTGAGTTCCCCTGATGACCAGATGAGTGATCTTGGGCAAGTCCCTTAACCAACCTGAGCCTCAGGTTTCTTACGTGCAGTGTGGGGGTGAACTGCCGTGAGAATCAGCCAGAGAATGGTTAACGCTGCTGAGCAGTGTCTGCCTAGATGCTCAATACCCGGACATTTCCTTCCAGAAAAGTCAGGGTGTGGGGAGAAATGAGATAGGGGAGGCTTTCACACTCCAAGCTATTACACAGGTACAGTTCTAGCCCTACAACTTTTTGGGGGCTCATCCCATTTGCATACCTCTCATAAAAGGGAACTCCCTTCCTCCCAAGACAGCTCACTTCACTTTAGATAAGGGGTTGACAACCTGTGGCCCACGGGCCAAATGCAACCTGCTGTCTGTTTTGTCAATACATTTTTATTGGCCCATAGCCACTCTCTCTCTTACATGCCATCTACTGCCGAGTTGAGCAGTTGTAACAGAGACCATGTGACCTGCGAAGCCAAAGAGATTTACTACTTGACCCTTTACAGAATAAGTTTGCAGACCCCTACCTTAGACAATGTGGGTACGTGGTGGGGCTCCTCCCGTGTTGCAGTCTGGGTCTTCTTCCTGTCCCTCCCCTGTCCTCATCTCGATGGCTTTCCCCCGCCAGCTGCTGCTGGCAACATCGCTATCCCCTTCACTTGCAGTCTCAGAAACTGACCTCAGCGGACATCGTTAACATAAGTGTGACATGCCTCGAAGGAAAGAAGTGGAAGATGGTAATGACCCAGGACTTCAAACCCTTTAATAACCGTGAGTGAGGATCCCTGGTGGGGCTGGGGTGGGGGGAGGCACCTCCTTCCCTATCTTTTTTCTGGGATCACACTGTTCTAGTCTCTCGCCATTAGCTTCCACACCCACATCTGACCAGTTCACTGCCCGCTGCACTCAGAGTGTAGTCTTTGCTCCTTACCCTGGCGTGCAAGGCTGCTCGGGATCCCACCTGGCTTTCCTCTCCAGCATCCTCCTCTTGTGGCCTATATTTCTGCCACACAAAGGCCAGTTCTCCAAACTCAACTTGCCTATCCATGCCCCTGAGCCCTTGCAACGTGCTAGTCACACTGCCTGGAAGGCTCTTTTTACATGGAAAATTCCCATTCACCCTTCAAGGCTCAGTGAAATCACCTCCTCCAGGAGGCTTTCCTAGATTCTCCCAGCCCTTTGTACCTCTTCTTTAAGGGTGTTTATGACCTAGGTCATCACTGCCTGATTATAGGTGTATCTCCCTCACTGAGCTGTGAGCTCCCTGAGAGCAGAGTTTCTGCTATCCCTATGTCTCCATTCTGAGTACTCAGTACCAGGTCTGATCTGGGCGGTGCTCTGGGAAGGTTTGTTGTATGACTGAGTGCCTGACCCCAACCCCAACCCTTCCCACCTCCCCCAGAACTTGGGGTCCATCTCTAGGAAAGAGGTGCCACAGAGGGTGAGACCCAGGTAGGGTGCTAAATGCAGTCCTGCCTTAACCAGGTATGATCTGACTGGCAGGTCATTTAACATGTCAGCCTCGGTTTCCTCATCTGTAAAATGGGGGATAATCAGTTACCTGCTGTACACGGTTGCTGCAAGGAGTCTATGAGACAAGACTCAGAAACTGCTTAGCACATGCTCAATAAACACTCGCTTATTGTTATTCATGGAGTTCTACAGAGTCTCAGAATTATAAACACTTAGATGACTTAACTTCAGAATCATAAAATCTTATATATAAGATTAGTGAGATTAAATTAAATGAAAGAGATGATCCATGTCAAACTCTTAGATCATTTCTGAATGCAGAGAAAGGCTGCCCTGATTCATTCATTCAGCAGATATTTAATTAAGCGCTTAGTACATGGCTGGCAATGTTCCAGGCACCAAGCGCTTATCACTACCTGACATATTAAATACCCACTCAGGAGAGAACAAAAGTCCCTGCCCTCAGCGAGCTCACAGTCTGGTGGGGGAAACAGTGAATAAAGAACCAAGAGTAGGTATTTAATATGTCAGGTCGTGAGAAGCGCTAGGAAGAAAAATCAGTCAGGTGAGGCAGGTCGAGAGTGGCAGGGGGCTGGGGACGGCTTCTCTCAATCGGTGATATTAGAGCAGTGACGTGTGGCTCTCTGGGGGAAGGGCACACCAGGAGGGAGAAGCAGCAGGTGCAAAGGTGGAGGCTGGAGCATGTCTCATCTTGACCATCTCAGCATCACGAGCCAGCATCTCCAAAGCTTGCTCTCCCGTCTTCTCTCCCGCCTCCAGTTCGCCTGATGGCCCCTGACTCCCTCCAAGTCGCCCACATAGGGGCCGACAGATGCAACATAACCTGGAACGTCTCCCGGTCCTCCCACTACATTGAAAGATCCCTGGAGTTTGAGGCCCGGACCAGGTCTTCAGGCCGTACCTGGGAGGTGGGTACATGGCTCAGTCTGACCTGTGCTGATTCCTCCTTCCTGTCCTGGTCACCGTGTCCATCTTTCATCCCCACAACGCCACAGCAGTCCCCAGGCAACCTCTGCTGCTCCTCTGTACTGCCTGCTCCCGCCGCCCCCTCCCTTCACATGCCCTCTGATAACCCAGGGGTTCCAGGGGCAGAGTTATAGCTAAGAGGCAGGTGACTGACTTCTCTGTGAGATTTCAGAGGCCCTAGGATGCCACCTCTCCACTCTTCAAATCCAGTGTGGTCCAGGTACACAGGGGTCTGTCCTTATTCATTTACTCATGCCTTTATTCACTCGCTCAGTCATTCATCAAACATTTACTGAATGCCTACTATGTGCTGGACACTAGGGAGAGAGTGGAGGGCAAGACTGACAGGCTTTCTGCTCTCAGGAAACTCACCTGGGGTGCGGGGGGCAGATGGTTGACAAGCACAGAAACAGGAGACTGTGGCATATTGATAAACACTATCAAGAAAACGAAACGGGATAACGCATCTGAGAGGGACTGAGACAGCCTTCTTCAGACTCAGGTGACCAGGGAAGGCTGCTCCCAGATCTGAAGGTCAAGGAGGAGCTGACCCTGCAAAGATCTGGGGCGGGTTTTTCAAACAGAGGAAACAGCTACTGCAAAAGCAAGACACTGTCTGGGTGTGTGGGGAACCAGAAAAAGGCAAAAAGAGGGATGCAGAGGTGGGAGTGGGCTGTGGAAAAAATCTCTCTTTCTGGTTGTGTGGAGAACGGACGGTAGAGAACGTGGTGGAAGCAGGGAGACCAGCCTGCCTGAGAGGAGGTGGGAGCTCAGACCTGGAGCAGGGAGGAGAGGAGAGAAGGAAGGGTCTAGAATAGGCTCTGGAGGTGGAAACAGCTGGCAGATGGCTTTGGATGGAGAGGATGAGTGAGAGGGAGGGGTCCAGGATGACCCTGGGGTTTGGGTCCCAGCAACTGGGGAGTCAGGGAACCTTTTGGGAGCAGGGGATAGGTGTGGACGAGGAAGGGGGAGTGGCTGGAGGGGAGAAAGGAAGGTGCTGCTTTGCTCAGCCTTCCAGCCAGCCCTGCCATGGGAGGTGAGGTGGGTGGTGGGGCCCCTCTGCTCTGACAGCCCTGTCTGTCCCAGGAGGCCCCTCTGCTGATCCTCAAGCAGAACCAGCAATGGATCTGCCTGGAGAACCTCCATCCAAATACCCCGTATGAGCTTCAAGTGCGGGTCAGGCCTCAGCAAGACAACCCTGCGACTTGGAGCCCCTGGAGCCAGGCCCTGGCCTTCAAGACGAGGCCTGCAGGTACTGGTGGGCAGCAGCGGTGGGGATGGAGCTTGGACAGGAGGGTGTGGCCGGGCTGTGGCTCTGGGGGCAGCTGGTGGGGGAGGCTTGGGGCTGGGGCTACAGTGCTCATCTGTTGTCATCAGCTCACTTGATGTTACCCTGCAGGAGGGGCATAATCACACCCACGGGAACAGGGACTCAGGGAGGGGATGGGACTTGCCCACGGCCTTGTGAGTTAGTGGGGAGGCCAGCGAGGCTCTTTCTCCACCCTGAAACCTCAACTCCTGGTTTCTGCCAGGGTCGGGGGTAGACTTTCACCTCTCAGCCTCAGTTTCCTCATCTGAAAAGTGGGTACCATGATACTGAGGCAGGGTGGCTGTGATGAAGGCATGTGATGGCCCATGTCAGCCTGGCACACAGCAGGTCTGCTGGACCAGCTGGGACACTGTAATGTCTTGGGTCAGAGGTCAGCCTCGCCCTCAGCACCAGGGCGGGGATAGCGGGATGCTGGAGTGATCTGGGTGAGTTGGGGTACTTCTCTAACCCCTCTCCCTGCTTCTCTTCCCATCGTGGGCAGCCTGGGGGAAGAACCTGGCCTACCCTTCGTTGGATCACATCATGGTGGGTCTGGGTGGTGCCTTTGGCTTCATCTTCTTAGTCTACCTGCTGGCCAACTGCCGGTACCTCGGGCCATGGTAAGAGTGCTCCCATCTGTCCTGCGTGCTCCCATCTCTCTCTGACACACACTCCTTGCCAGTCAGGTTCTGGGCTGAATCCCCTGCTCAGACACATCAGTGCTTCCTCTGCCCTCCCAGGAATCTTCCCTGCCTAACATCTAGCCTTTCCCTATGACCCATCCCCAAAGATGGAACCCCATGGAAGCAGCCCGAGGGGAGCAGGGGAGGGAGAGCCCCAGGGGGGCCCTGCCCAGAGCATTACTTTCAGGAGTTGAGTGTGTGTGCACACACTAGCTGTCTGTGTGGGAGGGTCCTCGTGGGTCTATCTGGGTCTGGGCCATCATTCATTTATTCTTTTATTTACTGAGCCCTGCTCAGTGGCAGGCACAGCTCTGAGGGCTGGGAATGCAAAGGCTAGCCATATGCACATGGTCCCCTCTTCCTGGAGCTCACATTCCCATGGGGGAAGGCAGGTGTTCACTAGTCATACACATATAATGACACGCCAGGATTAGGATGGTGACGGAAGGCACTGCATGTATCGGAAGTAGACAACAGGGAGAGGAACCTCGGCTGAGGGGTGGCCAGGGAAAACTTCCCTGAGGAACTGATGATTCTCTTGAATTTGGAAGGAGGAGCTAATCAGGCAGGATGGGGGTGGGGAGTGCATCACAGGCAGAGTAAACAGCATGTGCAAAGGCCCTGGGTGGGAAGGAAGGACAAGCCTTCCAGAAACTGAGAGTGCAGGGAGAAGGGTGTGGTCAGAGAACATAAGGTGGGGTTGGGGGTGGGATGAGGGCTGACCTGAGCCTGGGCAGGTCATGGGGGCAGCAGCCAGGCTTTCTGGGGCCTAGAGGCTGGGGCACTTAACTTGATAAGCAGAACATGGGTTGAAATTCAGCCCCCAATCATCAGCTTCCAAATCAGGTGCTCTTGGGCAGTGCACAACCTGAACCACCATACATGACAGCCCTGCCTGGGAGGCACATAATCTGGCCTCTTTCTGAACCTCCTTCCTCCTGGTTCACTCTGCTCCAGTCATCCCTGACCTGACCGTTCTGATTCATGCAGTCGCCCACCCCCACCTCCGTCTCTTCCATAACATTCTGTTCTTTGCAGAATGAATGGTAATGTTGAACACTTGGCTCTGTCTCCCCATTAGAATATCAGCTCCTTGAGAGCAGGGACCTTCTCTGTTGGCCATTCTTGTGTCCCCAGCACCCCGCACAGTGCCCTCCCTTACTGGATATTCAATCAGTATTGACTGAATACATGAACGATTGTGGAGTGGGTCCATGCCCTGCCCTCGGAGCTGTGAGCTGATGGCAGGACACTGTGTTCCCCTTCCCTTCTCACCCTCCTTCCCTCTCCCCTGTTAAGGTTGAAGAAGATTCTGAAGTGTCACATCCCAGACCCCTCAGAGTTCTTTTCCAAGCTGAGCTCAGAGCATGGAGGAGATTTCCAGGTAGGAGTCTGGAAGTAGAGGGCGGAAGTGAGAAGCTGACGTGGGCCAGCCAGAGCGTGGCAGTGGTGCCAGTGGGCAGGGAGGTGGTGCAGGAGGAGTGGGTTTCGCAGTGTGAGAGAGCAGACAAATGCTGAAAGGAGCAGCCTCTGGGGTGGGTATGGGCCCCTTTCCCCAACTCTGGCACCAGCGTTCTCAGGCTAAATGGCACCTCCTGTGTGAGCCAGACTGCTGGGTTGAAATCCCGGCTCCACCACTTCCTGGCGGTGTGACCTGCGGCAAGTTACAGAGCCTCTCTGTGCCACAGTTCCTCACCTGTAAAATGAGGAGGAGCACAGTGTTACTATGGGTATGGCCCCGAGAACGCTGCCGCACACACAGTCAGTGCGCAAGGGGCCCTCGCTAGAATTCCGGTCACCAGTCTGTTGTCGGAGCAGGTCTTGCCAGGAGCACGTTGTCCCCCCTACCACAGAGCGCAGACTTTCTCTGTGGGGTAGCGCTCCCTCTGTCTCTGTAAAGAATCTCTGGGCAGGTTCCAGAACTGATCACAGATGCTAACAAGTCCTCTAGTCACTTCTAGCCACAAAACACAGATTCATTTTAAAAGTGCGGCCACACACGTTAGTAACACCCTGAACGTCATTGCAAGTTCAGTTGTCTCCCCTCCCCCAACCCACACCCACTTCAGGAAGGAAGTTTCAAGGGGGCAAGGGGATGTGGTGGGCTGCTGTTACCACCCTCCCACCCCCTCGCCTGCCCTAGGCTCCTAGATTTGGGGGGGAGGGGCTGAGGTGGGGGTGGAGGGAGGTGGGGAGGAGTGTTGAGGGGCTGGCAAGCCATCTGGACCAGAGCTGTCAGGAGCTGGCTTTGGGGTTCTCTGTCAGGACTGGTCAAGGCCCCTTCTGGAATTCATTGGAAAACTTCCAAAGACTGGGGATATCTTATCTGCAGTATTCTCGACGCAGGGACATGTAGCTCCTTAAAATTCCTCCTTCAGCCCTAAAGGTAGTGAGTTCCCCATCAACAGGTATACACGCAAGCCTTGGCCGATTATGTGTCAGAAACGTAGCTGAAGGGATTCCTACATTGGAACTGGTTGGAGGCTGGACGAGAGGTATTCTCAGTCCTCTTCCAGCTTAAAGGCTTTCTGTTTTTATGGGCCTAGGACATTTTGGGGCAGAAGTCGGCTCTTTCCTAGACAGCGGCAAACCACTCCCTCTTCCCATGAGGTCATCCTCAGGTGTAGATGCCTGCGCCAGGCTCAGGTGTGGAGGAGGCCCTGGGGTCACAACACGTGGCTGGGGCTTGGGACGAGCCAAGAGGGACCCCCCCACCCTCTGCATCTGTGCGGGAGGCCTGCTTCTCTCTCTCTCTACCCCAGGGCCCCGGCTGCAAGGCTACAGGGCCCACTGCCCTGTCCATGGGACCTGGGAGTGAGTGCGAATGTGTGCGTGCGCATGAAAGGAGCATGAGTTTCCCTTTGTGCCTCCACACCCCCACGCAGGGCATCGTGGATGGAGGCCTAGGAAATGGAGGACCACACATACCCCCGAGGTGTGTGGCCGAAGGCTCCAGGCCACTGCCAGGCCCTGCCCTCCAGTGCCTCTTCTGGTGTCTGGGCCCCACCCCACCCGACCTGCGCTCTTCCCCTCTCTCCTAGCCGGCAGCCCTTCCTCGCCCACCTCAGTTTGCCCTAGTGTGTCTCTCTCTCTCTCTCTCTCTCTCTCTCTCTCTCTCTCTCTCTCTCTCTCTCTCCCTCTCTCTCTCTCCCCCCCCTCTCTCTGTCTCTCTGTCTCTCTCTCTGTCTCTCTGTCTCTCTCTCTCTCTCTCTCTCTCTCTCTCCCTCTCTCAGTTTTTTCTCCTGTAACACAAACTCCTAGTTCGGGGAAAGGGTGTAGATTTCTGCTGAGTGGTGTCTGCGTGCACGTGTGTATACATGTGTGGGGTGTGTGTGCACTCGTGTGTGTGCGTGTGTCTGTATAACAGCTAGCTCAGCCCCGAGAACTCACTCTGGGGAGGGAGACCAGGATGTTTCTCTGCTGGTCCATTAATTCATCTGAAATAGATAGATTGGCTCCTTGGCCCTGTGCTGGGCACAGGAGTATAGAGGGGACCCCCTCAGGTCTGGTCCCTGGACTCTGGGGACCACAGTTCAGCTGCTGAAGGCTCCCAGGACAGAGAGCTGTTGGGGTTCTCAAATGCACCCACCTCAGGGATCTACCACCCCCCACACCTTTGCTGTGTAATCTGCACTGTACCCCTGGCCAGCTGTTTCCACCTTCATGCTCTTACTTGGCAGTTCCCTGCCGGCCTACAGTGAGGGAGCAGGGAAGGGGCAGCTAACTGCTGTGGAACTGAGGCTCAGAGAGGTGCGGGGACCTGCCCAGGGTCATACAGCTAGTGAGAGCCAGGGCTGGAACCCAGGCTCACCACTCCTGGCCAGGGCGCTCTGGACTCTGGAGCAACGGAGCAGTGCTCTGATGGGTGCTTCCCTCTCTCTGTGGAGGGAGGGTGTGGGAGGCAGAGGGCCGCAGGGGCCTGGGAGGGAGAGGCCAACTGGGGGCACATTAGCTCCCCACCAGAGATGTCTCCATGGCAGTGTGAGCGGGAAGGCTGAGTCCCAGCTCTGCCACCAGCTGGCTGTGTGATTAGGGCCAGGGCACACCCTCTCTGGGCATCTGTAAAGTGAACAAGATGTGCTCTCACGCCCTTTCTGCTTTGGCATTGGTTGTTTGGGGACACACTCGCACCAGTCCCCACCAGACACTGCCATTCTACCCTTTGCTGTGTCCCTAGTACCTAGCACAGCGCCAGGCTTGTAGCAGGCGCTCAGTAAGCTGTCACTCATGGAGTCAATGCATTGCCTGAGCACCTGCGCTGAGCCAGGAAGCCCGTGCCGGGGCTGGGAAGAAAGCACCTCCTGGGGCTGACCCAAAGGTTTCCCCAAGCCAGTGGGCACATGGGGGGGTGCGTGTGGGGAACAGTCAGGGGGGCTTGTCCTATGGGGCAGTCCTGATGGCCTGTTGGAGGAGGAGGAGGAGTTAGGAGCTGTTGCTGAGAATCTGGAGGAGGCGTCCCCCTCACCGTCGCTGGTCTGTCTCCTGGCAGAAGTGGCTGTCCTCGCCCTTCCCCTCATCCTCCTTCAGCCCCAGCGGCCCGGCACCTGAGATCTCCCCGCTGGAGGTGCTGGACAGGGACGCCAAGGCCCTGCAGCTGCTCCTGCTGCAGCAGGACAAGGAGCCCTCACTCTCCCTCGAGACGAGCGGCCACTCGCTGACCAGCTGCTTCACCAACCAAGGCTACTTCTTCTTCCACCTCCCGGATGCTCTGGAGATCGAGTCCTGCCAGGTGTACTTCACCTATGACCCCTGCACTGAGGAGCCTGAGGAGGGTGGGCCTGGGGCACCCGAGGGGTCTCTCCTCCCACCCCTGCCGCCTCCGCCAGGAGAGGAGCATGCCTACTGCACCTTCCCCCCCGGGGAAGACCTGTTGCTCTTCTCCCCCAGTCTCCTCGTTGGCCCGAGCCCCCCAAACACTGCCCTGGGGGGCACTGCGGCCAGTGAAGAAAGACTAGCCCCCTCCCTGCAGGAGGGAGTCCCCAGAGACTGGGCCTCCCAGCTCCTGGGGCCTTCTACTCCGGGAGCCCCTGACCTGGTGGATTTCCAGTCACCCCTGGAGAATGCATTGGGAGAAGCAGGAGAGGACGTCCCTGCCCCCGGCCCTAGGGAGGGGGCCAGCTTCCCCTGGGCCCGTCCTCCTGGGCAAGGCCAGGTCAGGGCCCCCACCTCTTGCCTGACCCTGAACACTGATGCCTACTTGTCCCTCCAAGAGCTCCAGGATCAGGACCCAGCTCACTCTGTGTAGACAGACGGCCCGGGGTGGGAGGCAGGTGACTATCCACTGTTGCTCCAGGCCCACTTGAGGATTCTGTCCTCAATGCTTGTCCACAGCTGCGACACTTGGTGTTCGGCTGCCCCGTGGATATCTCCACCAGATGGCCCCCACTTGGCCCTGCACCCTTGGCAGTTCACTTCCAAACCTCCATCGCTGCTCCCTGGTCCTACTGCCCAAGTCAGAAACTGCAGGCGGGGGCACTTTGACTCCCCCCATCAATCATGGGGTCCCCTGGGTTTTGCCTCTGAAACATGTCTCCTCTCCAGCCTGCAGCTGCTCCTCAGGGAGAGTTCCCGAGGTTCTCCAGAGATCTGCACCCCAGCATCCTCCCTGGGTGTCCTGCCCAGAATCACCCCCTCTCACCCCACGGTGCAGCCAGAGTGCTAGTTCCAAACCTCAGTTATGCTGCCCTTGTTTAAAACCCTGCCGTGACTCTCCACTGCCCTCACCCCACTTCTTGGCCTGAACCTCACCCGTCTAGCATCACGCTGCGTCATTCCCTTCTGGAACCCTATCCAAAGTCCTCCTGAGCCCCCTGGAGCCCCCTCATGCTCCCATACCTTTGCACATGCCATTCTCTGTGCCTACGGTGCCCTCTCCTTTCTCATCTAGGTGATAAATTCCCCTTAACCTTCTGTCAGTTCAGCTTCCCCTGGAGGGAACACTGCTTCCCTTAATGTGCCCAGGCCTTGAGATTCAGTGCTGGAGGGATACGCTCTCAGGGTCACAGGGCAGCTGGACAAAGTGGCCCTGTCACTACCCCTTGGCATCTCTCATGACCTCTGAATGCTTGGTCACCACATCTTGAGTGCTGTGGTCCAGGTATGGACAAGAATCCCCCAGTAAAGTGGATCCTTCCACACGGCTTCACTGTCATAAGGTATGCTGATGGGAAGAAACCCTTCTGGTGGCAGGTCCTAATGCTGTCGCAGGGAGCCCCTCCTGGGCTCCTTCTACTCTACCCTCCCCTGCAGGGGTCTCTTCCATAGCCCAGGGGCTGGCACACCTCCTCCAGAAGGGAGCTCACTGCACTTTGACAAAGTGTACTTGGCATCCCATCATGTTTCCCCGGATGATTAATAAACTCTCTGGCACCACCTTGCCTGGGCTCCTTGTGCCCAGCTTCTTTCTCTCAGGGGGCACCATGCACCTCACAGGAGCACCCTGGACTCCTTGACCCTTCTGAGGTCAAGCCTCACGCCCACTAGGTTACAGCACACAGGCTCATGCAAGAGACTCATCCCCTCACATGGCAGTCCTCTCTCTCCCACCCCTGCTCGGGGCTCCCCAACACCCCTCCACTTCTTTTCCCTCTATCCCTAGCACTGATCACACACGCCTGTGATGTCTGCCACAACTTTGCTCCTTAACTAGGAGTCTTTAAAAAGCTCTGACCTCACTCTTTACAACTAACAGCCAAAAGTGTGCAGTCCCTGAGTTTATAGGCCCTGCTCTCAGCTGCTCTCAAGCCCACCCACAGGCTGACCCGCAAACTATGAGGTGGCTTAGAACAGAAGCTCTGTCCAATCAGGGAAGCCGGGCCTGAGCTGACCAATCAGATTTCTCTCAGGGGAGGGAGGCCCCGGGGAGCAGGCGCAAGTGGAGATGGCAAGGGGGGAAACTTCGAGAGGGTTTGAGCCCCTGCTCCTGTTACAGAGGTTGTTGGTGCCGAGGGGGCTACTGGCGGTTCACTCAGGATTCCTGTTTCTCTTATGTCCAAAATAAACTCCCTTTTACTGAGATGGCCTGAGTCTTGGATACCAATCACGGAATCGCTTAATTACCCGGAGGTCTCACTTACCACGTCCTGCCATACATGACCTCTGTTCTGGCTGCAAGTCTAGTCAGTCCTGGCCTGAGCCTTCGACCCCAGACCTTTGCTGTGTGTCGTGGGGTAAACTAGGCAACCTCTTCGCAAGTGAATTCCACTTTGCAGAGTTCTTGGAAAGGTTTGCATTACTCAAGCCCTCGCCATTTGTGTCATATATACATAAATGATTCGTATGCATCATCTTTGTTTTTGTGTACTTAATATTTTTCTTTAAGTTGTCACTTTTTTGTTGAAAAATTTTAATTTAAAGAAAAATCTTTATATTGCTTCTGTAAATGGAAAGACTGATATTCACTATAAATAAAAGGTAACTATAAAAAAGTAAATACGATACAAAGAAATGTTTCAGTTCATTGCCTGCTGGAAATCTGCTTTGTCTCTTAATTTAGAGGGGAGATTAGCAAGTGTAGGGACCAGACGGAGACTTCCTCCTTGAGGAAGGATTGTAAAGGGAATCTCTTTTTCACTGACAGGAGTCAGATTTATCCTACGTCTAGGCATCATCTGACATGTCTCATGGGAAAATATTGCACTTGATTTTTATATATATTAAAATTTTATTTTTAAAAAATGTTTTCAGTGCCCTTGACTCTGAAAAGTTGAGCCATGCCATGAATGGCAATATCTGGCATTCACAAAACTGCATTCATGGCAGCCATTGCTAATTGATCATAGCCCTCCTTCCTCTGGAGCTTGGATGCAGCATTAGATTCTGTAGTCAGAACCCGATTGATCATTGCTGGCATTTGGTGACATGGTGACCAGATAACCCCTCAGGTTCCTTTCACAACAGCACCTCAGATTTTCTCGGCAGGAAAAACAGAGGGAGATGATGAAGGCTGGAAAGCTGAGGGGGGCCTATGAGCAGGCACTCCCAGGGAATCCAGCTGTCCCCACCATGTCTGATGAGAGACCTGAGCTGGTGGTGAGCGGAGTAAGGGGCCACCTTACACCAGGTGGCGATGGACTGATGGGTCAGAGTGGATTAGAATATGTGCCCTGGGAGATAGAGCAAGGAGAGAGCAGCTGGCAGGGGTGGAAGGAGTAAACGAGGGACAGGCCTGTCTGGGTCAGATTGCAGGGGAGAGGAGCAGCACCAGGTGGGGACCAGGAAGCCCAGGGCCCGGAACGTCAGGTGCAGAGCAGGAAGCAGAACGCAGCCGGTGCAGATTGGGGGATAAGAGAAAAGGGAGGAGAGGCGGGAGGGCCTTTCAGCCTCTCAGGTCTCCAATTTCTTGATCTGTATTTGTTCCCTCACCTCCCCAACCCCCCAGTGTCTTGCTCTCCCCTTGCTCCACCTTCCAGCTCTCACTCCCAGCAACTTCCAGTGCCCACAGTTACCAACATAACTATGGTGGAAACAGACCATGACTAGGGTGAATAACCACCGCAGTCCTCCTAATTATTGACCTTCTGGAGACCTCCAAAAATAGTTGAGAAGCACATTAAAAAGGGATAAGAAAACTAATATTTATGTGCCAGGCACTGTGCCAGGCTCTTCCCAAGCATCATCTCCATCATCTGAAAAGGACCCTGTGAGGCAGGTGTTATGTTCCTCCTTTTGCAGATTAGGAAACTGAGGCCCAGGGAGGTTAAGAAACGTAGCAGCTGATGGTTGATTCTACTAATATTCAAACTCAGGTACATGCGGCTCCAGAACTTTTGGTCCTTTGTGGATACAACGCTGCGTGGGAGACAAGTACATTAATAGAGGGGGAACCTATATACAAACTCTTTTGGGGGTCGGCCCGGTGGCTCAGGCGGTTAGAGCTCCATGCTCCTAACTCCAAAGGCTGCCGGTTTGATTCCCACATGGGCCAGTGGGCTCTCAACCACAGAGTTGCCGGTTCAATTCCTCGAGTCCCGCAAGGGATGGTGGGCTCCGCCCCCTGCAACTAAGATTGAACACAGCACCTTGAGCTGAGCTGCCACTGAGCTCCCGGATGGCCCAGTTGGTTGGAGCGCGTCCTCTCAACCACAAGGTTGCCGGTTGGACTCCCTCAAGGGATGGTGGGCTGTGCCCCCTGCAACTAGAAACGGCAACTGGACCCGGAGCTGAGCTGCGCCCTCCACAACTAAGACTCAAAGGACAACAACTTGAAGCTGAACAGCACCCTCCACAACTAAGATTGAAAGGACAACAACTTCACTTGGGAAAAAAAAAAGTCCTGGAAGTACACACTCTTCCCCAATAAAGTCCTGTTCCCCTTAAAAAAAAAAACAAAAAGCTCACATTCCATGACTGTGGTTGTGGTTGAGACCATCCCCACTCCTGTGACCTGGTAGCCTCACTTCTCCGTCAGATCCCTGCTCAGCCTCCTCCTTGGCCCCCCCTGCCCCCCGCCACCTACCCCTTAACCCTTCCACCTCTGAGCCCTGCCAGGATGGTCTTGCTCAGGGTCACATCTGGCCATGCCACAGCCCTGCTTAACTGCCCAATGACTCCCTGTTGTTCCCAGGTCAATGGCTGAGCCTCTTCATGTGATAGTCCATGCCTTGGGGTCCCTCAGGCAGGTCCCATCTGCTCTCGTGCCTCAGTCGCCCCATCGGTGAATGGGGTAGTCAGATTGGGTGATTTCTAAGTGCTGCCTCAGCCCTAATATTCTGTGATTTCAGGTGCCACACGGAATGTGGCTTGTGGCCGGGACTACATTCTGTCACTTCAAGAGTGGGAGGCTAGGGAGGAGGGCGAGGACCACTGCTGACTCATCTGCTTTGGCATCTGCTGGTCCCTGGGTTTGAAGACACCAAACAATATACACCCAGACTCTTACACATCCCACTCAGACATCGCCACTTCTGGGAGGCCCTTTGATTCTTCCCAAGTAGTGTTGGTTACTGCCTCTGCGGCCCCTTTCTGAGTTCCCTCTGCTAAAACCATCTGTTGTGCTGTGAGCCAGATCCTGTACTGGATTCTGGGAATATAAGGATGATAAAAATAGCTGTAGAAGAAAATCAACCAGTCCCCATTAGCACAAGACTTTATTCAGCAATACCAGGCCTGCGAAGGCTGTGCAGGAGCCTGCCACCTTGGGGGAGGAAGCTGGATGGAATGTGGTACAGGACACTTATAAGAAGGACCCAACCAGAAACATTCTAGGCTTAATACGTCTTCAGCTAGTTTTGGGAGCAGCTGGTCGAGGATGGCTCTTGGAAGAGGGAGGAATTGTTCTTACAGACTAGCAGCCATGGTTTGGCAACTTGAATTTTATCAACATGCAGTGGGGGAGGGACAGGTCGGGACAAGGACCTGGCAGGGCCACAGTGGAATGTCCTTAGTCCTCCGGACTCTCTTTAAGAGCTGCATTCACAGAGCACTGAGCGCCTCGGGCTCTGTTCTAAGCACACTGTGTTATAAACTCACTTGATCTTTACAACAATGTCAGGAGGGAGAAGACTAAGGCACAGTGTGGCTAATGACTTGCCCAAGGCCACACGGCTAGAACACAGTAGGGAAAGGATTTGAACCCAGGTGGTCATTAGCACTCACATGGCAAGCTCTTTATAGCCTTTAAAGTGCATGCATGTCTCGAGTCTCCTAAAATCTCTCAGTAACCTAGAAACACAAGAATGATTGAAACTCTGAGTCCTACATCACAGATGAGGACAAGAGGCCCTGAGAAGTGCTGTGTCGCAGGCTACACTGTGAATTTAGGGGGGCAGGAGAGGTGGACTGGAACCCTGGGTTCTCACCCCTACATCCTACTGTCTCGTGGCCACTGTCGTTGGAGACGAACGGCGGTGTTGGGTTGTTGATTAAAGTTGAGCTCAGTACCAGCGGCCCCAGCCTGGCTTATGTGACAGCCCTGGGACATCCCCTTGCTGGCTTGCTCAGAGACATTTTCCACCACCACAGGTATGACACACTCGATGGTCCCATCACAGCGCTGGGGAAGTGCGGTGGTGCTCAGGGCTGTGGGAAAGCAAGACAGGAAGTGCTGAGTGGGGAGAGAGAGGCAGGTGGGGGGAGAGAGGTACCCTGTGTACAATTCCAGGAAGCCAGGACGCAGAGGGGAGGGAGGAGCTGGAAGAAGATGCATCGTCTTCCATTCCTCCGTGCCCCTGGCCGCGTGCCGGGCACTGGCCACAGGGAGGAGGCTGGTGACGGCCCTATCTGTTCAGTCCCCAGCCTTGTGGGGGAGGGAGTGACCATAGAGGACACAAATAAGCAAACTGACAGTCACTCCCTGCTGCTTGGAAGAAAATCAGCCAGAGCCTCTTTGGAAATGTCTGGCTTGGGAAAGCTCCCAACTTGAGGAGGCAGAGTGGAATGTTGCACGGGGCTTTAGTAAGGGGGCTCAGCCTCAGTTCAGCTAGTTCGGGATATAGTTGGTTGAGGATGTCTTTTGCAAGAGGGAGGAATTTTTCTTAGAGATGTTCATTCATTCATTCATTCACTCAATGTACATTTACTAAGGGCCTGTTAAGTTCAGGGCATGGTGCTAGGTGTGGGATCCAGTAGTGGACAAAACACCCTCCATCCTACCCTGAGACCCCTGCAGCCCCTTTAGGGCAGCTGGTATGGTGGTTAAGGCCCTAAAACTGGACCTGTGCAGCCTGGATTAAATCCTGGTTCCACTGACTACAAGCTGTGACCTTGAGCAAATGCCTAAACTTCTCTGTGCCTCAGTTTTCTCATCTGGAAGAGAGGGGAAGTACTAAGATGGTTGTAAGGATAAAAGACATGAGTGTATGCAAAATACTTGAAAGAAGGGACTGGCAGGGACAAGGCTGTGACCAGGGGAAGTCCAGCGCTGCAGATGTGGAGATAGCTGGCTTGCTAGCTTGCCACTCAGATGCTCTCCACGGTCTTGGTGATGCTGTTTGGGTGGGGCTGACCTGGACGCAATCGCAGGTGGGGGTTCTATTGCCCTTCCCCCACCTCCTTGCCCTTTCCAACCTCTTGCTCCTCACTGCCTGTCTCCCCCAAGCCCCTAGGTAGGCCTCAGGGTTTATAGGTTTAAGGTGTGACCTTCCCTCCAAATACCCAAAGGGATGATTCTCTGGTGAGGGGATTCCAGGAGATGTGACAAAGGTGAAAGGAAAGCAATTGGGTCTTCCGCCCACCTCTCAACTCCAGTTATGTTAGCTGCCACCAGCCCAGTCCAGGGCCAAGGGCACTGAGTCCCTCCTAGTTCTGTCCCACTTGTCCCCTTTGAGCCTCAGTCTCTTCATCTATAAATTGGGTGAAGGGTGCGGGGGAGAGGAATCTGTCTTACCTGGACAGATTCTGGCTGAACCAGTCTGTTCCATGGCCTCTGGAAGGATGGGGAGGGTGTCTTCACTCACATTGATAAAATGACCCAGCAAATTTGCTATTGCAGTCCTCTTCTCCCGTCTCTGTTTTAAATACCTGAAGGAGTTACTGATTAAAAAGGCCTCATGTGATATGCTCGGTAGCCCATCCTGCAGCAGGCAACCCATTCCTCACTCATTTTAATCCATTTATTGAGTTCCTACTACGTGCACTGCACTGTTCAAAGTGGACATTTAGATTGGAGGGAGTTGGGATTGCACAGGACAGGGCTTGGCGTTGGTCACCCCCAGGGTTTGGGTGGGTGTCCCCAGCCAAGGGTCCAGTGACTCTTGTAACAGCAAGTGTAGGACAGGCCCCCTGCAGCGTTGGTCAGAGCTACCAGCCCGGGACTGAATAAGTCAGCAAGAGAATTCTGTTGCTGTGATTTATGCAAATGTGAAACTAACAAGGAAAGCCTTACTGCTGGGGTCCCAAACTCAGATGACATGCGGTGGGGAAGGTGGGGGGTGGGCAAATACTAGCAACAGTGTTGAAAATGATGACAGTGATGTGTAGTGAGCACTTAGTAGGTATAAACACTTATAAGTTTCTCACAGGGTTTATCCCTTTTTATTTTCAGAACACCACTTACAAGTATTGTCTCATTTTCTGTATGGGCAAACAGCGGCACAATAAGATCAAATAACTTATAGCCCAAGGTCATGTGGCTTGTAAGTGTCGGAGCCAGGACTTGAATCCAGGCTGCTGACTTCGGTACCTGTGTTTTTAACCTGTACAGTGTAGGGACAGTTGGGAGTGGTGGGGTCTGTGTCACACTGGAATTGCTCAGGGCAGCCACCGTTGATTATTACCATGTTGGCAGGCAAGCTGGATCTTCTAAATTTTTAGGAGAAGCTGAAAATTCAGCTTTTTATGATGTGTGCTGGTTTTTAAATATTGGCCACTAATTTTTTTAAAATGTCAAACTCAAGTAGGCCAAGTAAAAAGTGTCTGCACATTAGACAGGGAGGAAGAAAGGAAACCCACCCTATGGGATTTATTATAAAGGTCAATTCTTCCTGACTCGACCGGGCTGGGTGCTCTATCCTCCCACCCCCAGGCTCTCTGAGCCCAGTCCTCGGCCCTGACACTGAATGTCCCATCCATCACTGCACCCTGGCGCCTGCCACAGGATGAAGGAATGTGTAGATTGATGAATGGGTGAGGGAGGGAGGAAAGAAGAAAGGAAGGGAAGGGACAGTTACAGAGGTTCCAAGAATCTGGATTTGCATAACTGGATGGCAGAAGGGATCAAGGCCTCCAAAAGCCTCCAAACACACATTGCAGAACAAGCCCACAGACATTAGGACCTCTTGTGGCCCCATGAGGATGAACAGCTGCCCTGATGACAAGTTACCAAGAAGAGAGGCCCTCGCTCAGACAGGCCTGAGCAGGGCTGTGTGCTTCCTCTGAAGGGCACCAGGAAAGAGGCTCCTTGGAGACCCTTCTGTGCCGCCAATCCAGGACCAGGCTCCTTTGGAGGGCAAGAGCCAGACCCTCAAACTGAACTACCTGGGGAAGGAGCTCTGGCTGCAACATTTTGAGGCAAAAAAAAGAAAAGTTATATATATGTTGAAAATTGGCATTCTGTGTGCTTTGGAAATTTTTATTATCTCTTTGCTGAAGGACTTGCATGTAAAGTAATGATATTGCCCTGTTATTTCATGTTTCAATTTTTGTTTTTGGATAGACTACTGGAAAGAGCACTAGACTGGGAACCAGGTAACTGGGTTCCAATTAGAACCCTGCCTTGCCGTGTGACCTTGGGTGGGTCCCCCAAACCCCTGCTGTGTCTCAGTCTCCAGATGTGTTCTGGGAGCCCCACCTGCTAGGACCCCACAGTGGAGGAGGCCAGGCTGAGTGACATATGCTGAGTTTCCATTCTGTGTCTCCGATATGACTTGAGACAGCACCTTTCAAACCCCAAACCCTTGATCAGAAACCACCCCCTGACCACCCGGCTGGGAAAGCAGAGAGGGTCAGGCCAAGGGCCTGATACGTTCTCCCCCAGTGTCACCATCAGACAGGGGCCAGAGACCAAGGCCCAGGACACAAGGGGTGAGGGGCCCAGGGGTAGTGGAGTGGCAAGGAGGCACAGGAGGGGGTGATGTCAGGGGCATTCTGAAATCAGGGGGTCCTGGGTTTGAATCTCACTTCCTGGCTGTTTGACCACAGCAAATTACATCTACTCTCTGAGACTCTACTTTCTTACCTGTAAAATGGTAAAATGGCCATTTTTCTAATTATGGGATGAAACCTGTCCTGTGTCTGGTTAGCTGTATGATAGTCAGTCTTAGGGCCTCCATACGGGTCCTAGGGGCCCTTAAGGACCTTGAATCCCTCTATACATGAGAGAAGACAGGCCACCAAGGCAGTGACTCTCTTGAGGTCTCACACCTGAATCAATGACAGGCCATCCTGATGGCTTCCCACTCCTGGAAACACTGAGAAGGACCCTAAGTACTGCTAAGGGCCCGCCCTGTCAGGTGCTGCAAGAACAGAGCATCTGCCACCTGTCCCACTATCCGTCTTTCCCCGGCCTGGCTGTATCCTTCAAGGACAGGGATTCAGCATTATTTCTTTCCATGGTTTGGGGCCCAGCACAGGCTGGCACTGTGGTGGTGCCCAGCGCCTGTTTAACGAATGGGTGAGTGACTCAAGGTAGGCAAACCGAGTGCTGCAAAGGTGACAGAGGTGACCTCTGGGGACCCTTGCCTGGGAAGCCTCTGAAGGCTTGGTCAAGGCAGTGGGAGAAGCGTGTGCTGTTCATGGAAGTTCCTTTCCTTCCAGCCATGGGCCGGCTCCCATAGAGGCTGCAGGAGGGAGAAGGGGGCAGGTTACCCCTGTGTTTGTGTGGGAGGAGAGTGAGGGTGGTAGTAGCTCAGATGTAGAGAGAGAATACGCTTCAGAAGTGACTTGAGGACCCAGGGCTCCATGGACCTTTGAAAGAGCAGTCCACGGCATTGTCAATAACCAGCCTGCTTCCGTCCCCCTCGCCACCTAGAATAAACGAACTGTGTCCCCCCAAATACACGTTCAAATCCTAACCCCCTGTACCTGTGAATGTGGCCTTATTTGGAAATAGGGGTCTTTGCAGATGTAAATAAGATGAGGTCATTAGGATGGACCCTGATCCAATAGGACCTATGACCCATGTCTTTGTACAAAGAGAGGGGACACTGGGAAAGACACACAGGGAGATGGCCATGTGCCCACAGAGGCAGTGATCGCAGTTAAATGGTCACAAACTGAGGACCACCAAGGATTGCCAGCCACCGGCACAGCTAGGAAGAGGCAGGAAGGATCCTCCCCTGGAGCCTTCCAAGAGAACACGGCCCTGCTGACACCTTGGTCTTGGATTTCCAGCCTCCAGAACTGGGAGACAACAATTTCTGCTGTTTTAAGCCACCCTGTTGGTGGCACTTTGCTAGGACAGTCCTAGGACACTAATACACCACCTTGGAGCCTAGAGAGGAGCTCAGCCCCCCAGACACCTATCTAGACAGCATCTGGCTGGGGCATATGGAGCCCCTCTCCCCCTCAAGTCCCCTCACCGCAGCCCCAGGGACTATGAGTCCCACACTTTCCCAGAAGATTTCAGGGAGAGACACGGCCGGCAGAGAATGTTCTCCATGGTGAGCAGGACTCCCAACTCACCTTTCCCCAACAATGGCCTCCTTGAACTCTGAGGCTTGGCTGACTCACAGGACAGGCTGCCTAGGAGAGGTGGCTCCCCCGCTGTCTCCTCTCAAAACCTCAGTCTCTTCTTCTGTTGAGTGGGGACATGCAACTCCCAAGCCTGGACTTGAGACATCTGTTAAGGGGCCAGCATGGGGCTCAGAATTTAAAAGCCATACTGTATTATCATCGAAGGAATTGACAGTAACTTATTCATTCAGTCAACCAACGTTTGCTTGTCCTTGTGCCAGGGACTGCTCTAGGCTGAGAGCCAGCAGGGGACTCACAGTCTAGGGATGGAGAGGGAGAGATGACGAGGAACTGCTTAAGACAAGGCGCTGCCTGAAGGCCTGATAAAAATGCAGCTGTCTCGGTCCTTCAGCCTCTTCGGTGGACAGTGGTGCGTACCTGCTGTGTGTAGGGCCCCGGGAGGAGGCGGAACACACAAACAGGCGTTGCCATGGCATTTACCTGACACTGCTCACTCAGCGTTGTGTCAGTTTGCGGGGGCTGCGTAACAAAGTACCAGAAACGGACTGGCTTCAACAGCAGAAATGTACGGTCTCATAGTTCAGGAGGTGAGAAGTCCAAGATTCAAGGTGTGAGCAGAGTTGGTTCTTTCTGAGGGCTGTGAGGAAGAATCTCTTCCACGCCTCTTTCCTATGTTCGGGTGATTTGCAGGCAATCTTTGGCTTTTCTTGGCTGGTAGAAACATTACCCCGAATTCTGTCTTTACCTTCACGTGGGATTCTCCCTGTGTGTGTCTGTCTCCAAGTTTCCCCTTTTTGTAACGACTTCGGTCATGTTGGATCAGGGCCTATCCTACTCCAGTACGACCTCATCTTAACTAATTATATCCGTAGCAAACTGATTTCCAAATAAGATCACATCCGGAGGGACGGGGGTTAGAACTTCCACATATGAATTTGAGGTGACACTGTTCAACACATCACAACAGCTTTTTTGTTCTGCCAGGAAGGCAGGCAGCCCTTGTCCCTTTGGGAGACACCCGGGCTAGTGCCAGCCCAGTGGCCTCCCTCTGAGTGTCACCTCATTTTGAAAATGCCTTAAGAAGTGGGATGTTGAATAGCTATTTTCTTTCCAAACGAAGGACTTCTGTACAATGTCCAGGTCTGTGAGGCAGACGTCAGACATGTCTTCTTTATGTGCCTTTGCCCACTGCCCAGCAATAGGCCTAGACAGAACATTGTAGGTGTTTAACACAGGTTTGTGTAATGAATAAACCAGGAGTCCCGAGTTCAAATTTCATCAGGGCCTTGGTTTCCACAAATTGGGCCTACAAAGGGCATTGACGAAAGGGTTGTTGTGAGAAGTGAACGAAATAACCCGTCAAGCACTGGGCATAGCACTGAGCCCATAGTAAGAGCTCTTTGCAGCATCAGCCAGGGCCTGGAAGGCCATTATCCTAAGGCCACTGTGACGTGTGAGGAGGACACAGCTGCCCGCCCCCACCCCCAGCTCCATCCAAACCTTAAATTAAAGAGAGGCAGCTAACATTTTGTAAGTGGGTCCCGTGGACCAGGCACAGCATCTGCAATTTATATCTGTTCCATCTTTTCACCTCCAACAGCCAAGCTTTATCATCCACGTTCCACAGATGGCGCGGTGGTAGCTTGGGGACGTGACGCATCTTGCCAGATCACCATCAAATGCAGAGACTGGGATTCTGGCCATATCCTCTGACTCTCCAAGCCCTGGCTGGATCCTTGTCACCTGAGTGTGGTGGGTACACTGAGGCCCGGCCTTCAAGCCTCACCGGCCAGGCCTCCAGGGAGCTTCTCTGTCCCTGGAGAACGAAGGGGCCCAGCGTTGGTATAAAATGCTGATTGCCAGAGAGCATCGAGGCCTTCATCCTGTGTGTGTGAATGTGTCCCTTTGCTGCAGGGACAAGGGTATCCAGGCCACCTGATTGCCTAGTTGATAGAAGGAAGTCTTCTCTCCTCTCAGTGGCAGGCTGTCCCCCACCCATGGCTCTCTGAGCTCTTGGGGTGATGGCCCTCTTGCCCATGCTTTCAAATGCCTCCCTTTGCATTTTGCTGCCTCCTCATGCCAGCCCCTCCCCTCTGACTGTGGCTGATAGATCGATGACTGGCCAGGCGACAAGTACAGAGGACGTTGATTGTGCAAGAGCTTCTGCATTTCAGACTGTCCAGCTATCAGCCTGCCTGGTCCGGGGGCCTGGGCCGTTTGCCTTTCAAAGGACAGGGAGGGTACAGAGGCAGGGCTTGGGGTGTCTTTGCCCCTGGCCCGCCTGCCATTCCTGCTCCCATCCTAAGCACCTCTTCCTTGGAAAGTTTGCAATGGGGTGTGGGCCAGGGCCTGGGAAAGGGGGAGGTTGGAGGAAGGAGGAAAATTATCTGGGTTTGGGGTGAAGGGGAGTGGGACTAGGTGGGGGTTCTCAGTCCCAGGTTGGGGTAATGCACTTGGGCAGGGGGCAGGGTCCTGGACAGGACTGACCAACAGGGACGTGAGGGAAGATGGTCCCCACCCAGAATCCCTAACCAGCCCACGGGGCACCCTCCTGCCCGGACCCAGCCCTTTTCAGGTCTGGAGATGGCACACACTGTATGTACAGAGCTTGTACCCAGCGCCTCTGTGCATGGACTCTTATTCCTGATGGACACCCCTCAGGACACATGTGGACCCCATATGCCCCCAACACTTGCATACAGCAGCCCCCGTACAAAGCATACACAGGAGTATGCACATGAGTGTGTGTGACACACGTGAGGTGATGTCGCACAGGCAGCCTTCCTCACCTTCACTGGCAACTCCGTACACATGCTGACCTAGCCCAGACACATGGCACACACACCTCACACTCCACACACACACACACACACACACACACACACACGTCACAGCACTCGGAGTCTCAGATGTGAAACTTCGGGCCTAATTGTGACAAACACCAATCGGCCTGTGCACAACCAGGAAACCCAACACGTGCTTTGGAGCACGATGGGGTCAGACCCACCGTCTCTACCGCAGCTCTGCTCACTAGCACCGCAATTCACATTTGTGAATTTCCATGTTCTACTTGTTGCCACACTTGTGATTTCCATGTTCTAGTAGTCACATGAAAGAATATGAAACTAAGCAGGTGAAATGAATTTTAACAGTATATTTTATTTAACGCAATCTAGCCAATATGTTACCATTTTAACATGTCACCAACGTAAAAAAATTCTTACTGAGGTATTTGACATTCTTTGTTGGCACCACCTGGGGTGTATCTCAGCCATGCAGCGATACGTCTCAATTCAGACAGACCCCGCCCCAGAGGCTCCAGAGACATGTGGGGCCAGTGGCCATCAAAATGGGCTGCATAGCTCTATAGAATCACGTGGAAATTCAAATAATTTCCAGCTAAACAGAAAATAGCACTCTGCACTCCACTCTCTTCTCTCCTGTCCCCAGAGCACATGACCCAGTCTCCTTTTCTCTCGGGCCACTGGCTGCCCGGGTCTCACCTGTCCAGGTAAGGAGACCCGTGTGAGACCCTGCAGGTACCACACAGGCCCCTCAGCACAGCCCCCAGTCCTTGGCCCCCCACCTCATGCTCTAGAGGACCAGGGGTTGTAACTAGGCAGGAATGTCACCAGGCAACGGGCCTCGGGGGACAGCTCAGATCTCCTGCACCTGCCCGCCAGCCTCCAGGGTACCCACGGGGCAGGGCGGGGAGGGGCCGGCACTGCGTGTCTCTTGCCTCCGGACTGTTTACCTGAGCACAGTCACAGTGCTGTCCTGAAGCGAGCAGCAGGCCCATGGAGCCTGGGGCCACAGGCCACAGAGGACAAGGGCCAGACACTCCGGCCATGGCTCTGGGCCATTGATCCAGCCCCAGCTGGCCGGGTGGAGGTGGGGAGACCTTGTCCTGGACAAACAGAGGCCGTGAGGTCTGCGTGCAGGCCCGGCACCCACTTGCCACTCCCAAAGGTAAGTGGGGGCCTCCAGGACAGGGGAGCAGGATCTATGAATGACCCGGTAACAGTGTCCTCTGAGAACTGGGCCTGGCTCCTTGGAACTTGAGCCGTGTGCCCTGCTCTGAGGCCAGGTCTGCAGGGCCGCCTCTGCCAGAAAGTAACCAGGTGAGCAGGAGGGTCCACGGAGCTGGGGCTGGGGCAGGACAGGGCGGAGTGAGGCCAAGTGTATGGGGAGGTGCGGGGCAGTGGAGGAGCTGTGGGTTCTGAGTGCTGGGAGGCCTGGGTTTAGGTGGGGCCGGTGGACTCTGGGGCAGGGACAAGGCAGGAAAGAAGCCTGATTTGCTGGCCGAGTACCTCCCAGCACTCTGCAGGACTGGACATGCTGCCCCCTCCGTACCCAGGACACGACCTGGGTGGTGTGGTCTGGGAGACAGGCCCAGAGCCCCACACCACACTAAACAGGGGACCTTTAGCTCCCAGGCTCAGAGTTGAATGCAGCTGGCAGTGTGTGTGTGTGGTGTGTATGTGCACAAGTGTTTATGAAGGGGGAGTGTGGATCTATGAATCTGTGTCGCAGATAGGTGTGTGTACCTCTGTAGGTTTCTATCTGTATACATCTGTGTGTGAGTTTGAGTGTGTTTGTGTGTGTAGAAGGGATGCTCACCCCTTCCCCACACCTGGGAACACACAGTCACAGCAGCTCATAGCAAGGATTCACTGTAGGCCCGAATGGCCTCGCTGGAAGCTCCTAGAACAGAGTCCCAGCTCTGCCTGCTCTGCCCTGCCCCGGCTGGGTGACCTTGAGTGAGCCATTTCATCTCCCTGGACCTCAGTTTCTCCAATCATTAGGTAGAGACAGCAAGGTAAACATCCCAGACTGATGGAGGCTGAGATGGAATGAGGTTTTCAGTGTTGCCCAGCAGAGGGCTAGCATGGAGGAAGAGGTATAGCCTGGCCCCAGCGAGCTCAGTCCCCAGTGGGCAGCTTGAGACCCCTCCATTGGTCAGAAGAGCAGGAGGGAGTGAGGAACGGGTGCCAGGGTGGGGTCTAAGTGCTCAGATCAGAGGAGAAGCCTCAGGCCCCTATGGCAATTGGGGTCGACCCTTGCAGGGGCTCACTGTCATGGGGACAGAGAAAATGCCTCCAAGGTGAGCTATGCATCGATGGCGGTGGCCCAGGAGAGTTCAGGGGGCAGTTGCCCCTCCTGGGGCTCTCTGAGAGAGCTTCAGGAGGAGGTGAGAGCTGAGCTGAGGTGTGAGTGGGCCATCTAAAAGCTGGCCAGGTCAGGAGGTAGGCAGCCTAGGAAGAAAGAAGGGCATGGTGGGAAAGCCAAGTGGTAAGCAAGAACTTTCAAGAACCAATCTGCGTAATGATCTTCACCCCAGAGCTGGCAAAGAGCCCTTGATCCGTAACAGTTTTCTACCATCTCCGTTATTAGACTTGCTAACTGATAAGTCCGATGTCACTGGGGTGCAACAGGAAGAAGAGGGCGTGGGGAGAAAGGAGGCAGGAGAAGTTGGCCCCGCCACACATGCACACAGCTCCTTGGAGCTGTGTGGGAAGGATCTAGGATCCTAGCATTCATTCATTCAACACGGAGGGAGTACCAGGTCTGCTCTTGGAGCAGGGTACACAGTGGTGAGCAGAATAAAGCTCCTGCTCCTGAGCAGCTTACAACCAGTGAGGAGGTTGGACACGTAAGCATCTCATGCAATTGAGGTCTCAAGAAGTGCTGTGAAAAAAATGGAGAGAAAAAGGGGGTGGTCAGGGAAGGCCTCGCTGCAGAGGTGACATTCAAGCAAAGACTGGGAGGCAGTAAAGGAGCAGATCATGAAGCAAACTGAAGGAAAAGCATTTTGGGAAAGGGAACAGCAGATGCAAAAGACTATACTTGATATGTTGATAGTCTGGCAAGGAGCTGAGTGGGGGCTGCAGCAGAGGGAGGGAGAGGACAGAAAGATGCGAAAGGACCAAATGACCTAGGCCTTTGTGGGCTGTGAGAAGGACTTTGGGCCCTGTTCTAGGTGGATGGAGGCCATGCGAGGCTTGTGAGCAGGGCACGTGGTGAAAAGACTACTCTGACGGTTGTGTAGGAAGGAATCCGATGCTGAGGGTGGCCAGATGGATGACTGGCTATTGCAGGGGTCAAGTTCGCAGATGATGTTGACTTAGATGATGGTGGTTAGCCATGGCGGTACCAAGAAAGACTTGGGTTCTGGGGGCATTCGGAAAGTAGAGCCACAGACTTTTCCGATGGACGGGGCCCTTGAAACAATGGGGACACCCTTGTATAACAGTAAAAGATGGAGTAGTGTGGTCATCTTCACACCTGTCAATTGTCACAGTTGTCCATCTCCTGCTGGGCTGTCCACCCCAAGAGGATGGGAAAGGGGTCTC
The DNA here is from genome assembly GCF_057876585.1 of Rhinolophus sinicus. Classification (NCBI taxonomy): domain Eukaryota; kingdom Metazoa; phylum Chordata; class Mammalia; order Chiroptera; family Rhinolophidae; genus Rhinolophus; species Rhinolophus sinicus. The sequence goes on from NC_142501.1 coordinate 11,518,110, forward strand.
TTATATTCACCAATGTGCCCCCTATGCCCAGCACACAGCCTGGCACAAAGCAAGTGTTCAACACAAATACGGTGGCTGGGTAAGTGAATCTAAGATCCACGGCTCAAGCCTCGTATGTCCTGCTTCCCAGAGGCAGCAAGACGTAGGAGAGAGCACTGCGCTGAGAGTCTGGAGACCTAGGGTTCTGTGCATTCATTCCTTCATCAGGCATTCGTTCATGTGGCACGCCCTGTGGTGGGTCCTACAGGGAACCTGGAGTGATAAAGATACAGGCCTATTTTCTTGTGAGGGAGAGAAATGAAGGCCAAACCAGGAATATTGTTGATCTGACCAAGGGCTGCCCAGGAGAGGAGGTGACTTACTACTTAGGGCCTGGGGACCCATCGCCAGGCAGGTGGCCTTGGAGCCCCCTTTAAGGGTCCCCGCAGTTATTCAAGCAGAGGGTGTGGCTGCACAAAGGTGGAGTCTTGTGGGCCTGCAGGGTGCTACGCATGATGGAAGTTAGGGCTACAGAAGGGGTGGGTAGCAGCCAGGTCAGGGAGGGTCTTGGTGCCATGGTGAGGAGTCAGAGGTGGCTGGTAGCTATTAGCGGATTCTGAGCGGTGACTGGGTGGAGGTGGGCAGGGGGAATGCACTGGGGATAACGTGGAGGTTGTGCCAAAGCAGGAGCTAGGAACCCAGGTAAGAGGCTGCCCTAGGAATCCAGGTGGGAGGCAATGGGGACCCCAGGTGAACAGCACTCCCCATTTGGGCTGTGTCTAACTTGGGTTTCTACACAGTGGGTTTTCTGAAAATGGGCTCCTCTGTGATGCTCAAAGTCCTCACAGATGGATGTGAGGGGCATTTATGAGGGAGGCGAAATCCACGGGGAGCAGGCCTAGTCCTGGGGAGGGAGAAAGGAGGGGAGAGGCCTATTGAGTGGCCTGCCCTGGACTGCTCTTCTCGATGCCTCCTGTAATGGACCTATAACCTTCTCTGAGCCTCAGTTTCCCCCTTAGTACCCTGCTGATGTGTGAGGCAGTAGAGCAGAGAAGGCAGGACATTACTCTGCAGACAAACTGCTTGGCTTTGCAGCCTGGATCTGCTGCTAATCAACTGTGTGACTTTGGCCAAACTGCTCAACCTCTCTGTGCCTCAACTTTTTCACCTGTAAAACGGGGATAACAAATAAGAGAGCTTCCCTCCACAGGGTCTGTATAAGCTTACACGAGACAGTGCATATGCAAAGCACTGGAAATAGTTGAAATAAATGTCAACTATCGTCATTTCCAGTGCCCTTGAGTCCCCAGGACTGTATGAGTCATCTCAAAATAGATCCTTGGTAAGCCAGGTTTAAGGGTAAAACAAGGGTGTGGCCACCTCTGGAGGAGGGAGGGGACTTGGGGGCTGAGAGTGGGTGAGGGGCTGGGCCATCGCTGGGCTTTCCCCAATCTAGCCACCTGCTCAGCTTTCAGAGGACAGCCAGTTTCTCACCAGGGGTGCTGTGGGTACTTTGGGCAGTGGGAGGGCTGTACCACCCCTTGCAGCATATTTACCATCCTTGGCCTGGCCCCACATGTCTGGATGTTCTCTGGAAAGGGGCGTAGGGGAGTTCCATACCCAGTTGAAAATCACCAGCGGTCCCTCCCTTCCTTGCATCAGGTGGGGGCCACTCAAGGTGGTTACCAAGGCCGGATGCCAGAGCCCCTTGCCTGGGAACAATGCCAAAGAGTGGCAGGAAGTGAGGAAGCAGGAGGAAGGCAGGGAGCCCCTTGAATCCAGCTGAGATGACTTTGCACATCACTGAGGAGCCCCATTTTGGGAAAATCCACTCTGTGAAAACCCAAGACACAGCCCAAAGGACCCCCCCACACCCACACATCTGGGGATGCATTTCAAAGCCACAGTGGCATTTATGCACTTGGTAAGAGGAGACTACCTTCTCAGTGTTCTGGGATCCTTGCTCAGCTACTGGGTAGGTGGATGGAGGGCCTTCTCTATACGGTGGGAAAACCTGCCTGAGAAGCCAGATAACATTCAAAAGTTGGTTTGGAGGGGTCTGATGCTAGAGCTGCAGACCTGGGGCACGAGAGATAGGTCAATCAGCTATTATGAAACCATGATTTGTTCATTAACAGCTCATTTCCAGGAAGCCGCCCAGAGGAGTGGAAGGAGCCGAGTCAGACACTTGAACAAAACTCCCATGTATCTGCTGTGTGACCTCCAGCGAGTGGCTTAGCCTCTCAGGGCTTTCGTTTTTCTCATCTGTAACATGGGGCTGGTAGTGAGTGCCAGATAGTCAAATCATACTGGAAAAATAAAGCTAGGAAAACCGTGGAGTGAGTTGTTGCTAAAACACTGTGGGCCTCAGTTTCCTCATCTGTACAATGGGTAAAGAAACTTGAACTGTGGTTGGAGATTTTAGAAGATAATATACGTAAAGTGTCCACACCTAGTGGGCCTGAGGAAGAATAACACACAGGGACAATGGTCCCCACATCCCTGGGTGACCAGAGGACTAAATGAATGAGGCGTTAGCTTGTGTAGACCCTAAATGAATATTCGTTTATTCGTTTTTGCCTCCTTCCTCTGCCCCGTGAGGCTTTTGGGCAGAAGGGGAGATGAGAGAGACAGCAGCCCTTCAACGGCAGGCCCTGGTCCAGCACAGCACTGGCTCAGGTGCTTCTGGGGGAGGGCAGAGCAAGTTGACTGCATCCGTGTTTCCGGAAACTCTGCTATTGGGAACCAGGAGGAACAGAGAGCGTCCCTCAAATGAAGGGAAGCTGAAAGCAAGAGGAGCTAGTTTACAGAGATTGACACCCCATGTTTTCGATTTCCATCTGTGGATACAGTCTCTGGGGTGGGGTTCAGGCACTGAAACCTCCATCTGTCCTCTGACCACAGACAGGCTGGTATGAGGGCAAAGGTAAGGGTTCCAGAGCCACACCAGTCCAGGTCTGCCGCTCGCCCTCCGTGAGCCGGCTCAGGGCCCACTTTCAATCACTGCTTATCACCTGGTGGTATGATACTCTTCCTCCAAAAGGCAGGCTGTCTACTTCTATGCACCGTTGGCTTTCAGCAAAGGCTCCTTTGCACATGCCAGGCTGTTTCCAACCCTGGTCTGTTTCCCTGCCAGGATGCCTGTGGCTGAGGCCCCGCAGGACACTGGCGGGCTGGGTGACGGAGGTGATGGCGAGGAGGCCGAACCGGAGGGGATGTTCAAGGCCCCTAAGGACTCCAAGAGAAAAGTCCGAGGCTACCTTCGCCTGGCGCCCCTGTGGCTGGCCCTGGTCGTGCTGGCTTCAGGGGGCGTCCTGCTCTGGTATTTCCTAGGTAAACATGGGGGCCTGCCAGAGAGAGCCACCTAGGAAGGACTTGGGGTGGTTGGGGGGGTGGGGGGCACAGCAGGACAGACCAGGATTGCAGGCTCAGCAATGCCTAGCAACTCACCGTGCGACCTTACGCAAGCACCTCCTTTCTCTCAGTCTCCCTTCCTGTCCTGTGAGAGGGGAGTGCTGCTGCACCTATATTCTAGGTCCTGGGGCTCAGGCCAAGTGCTCCCAGCTGGGGAAGCAGTGTTCTTCCATCACGCACATAAACAAACAAGCCAAAGGAATGTAAACATTGCTTCCGCTTGCCTGCAGCCCTCCAGGGTTGCCCCTGGGGATTGGAGCCAGTTGGCTTTGCAGGAGAAGGCCACATAGTGCTGGTGGCTCTGGCACAATCAGTGCCTCTGCTCACTTGAGCCCCATTTGGGAGCTCTTCTAGGATGGAGACCACAGCTCCATCACCTCTGGGTTTCCAGGGCCCAGCATGAATGGGAATGAAGGGTAGGCAGGACACAGGACTCAGGCATCCAGGGGTATCTATGCTCACAAAGGGCTTTCATACCCCAGGGCACACATGGAATTCAACACACAGTGAAAAGGGGGCCTGGAGTTTCCAGAGCAGCTCAGAGCTTCTGTCTCTGGTCTCACAGTCCTTGATCAGTCCCCGGGAACCCCAGAAGCAACTGACCCACGTTCTGGGTCCATTTGTCCATCGTTCTGGGCATTCATGCATTCATTCATTCATTCAATAAACACGCTTGAGCACCTACTATGTCTTTCTCTAAACTCCATGTACATTGTAGAAGACTCATTCATTCATGACCAAGCACCTCCTCTACGCCAGCTCTGTGTCAGGCTCTGAAGGTAGTCCTGCGTCACCATAAAGCATGGCATGTGCCAAGACAGAGAAAGCTGAGGGGTGGGGGAGGCTTAGCAGGGACAAGTGATCAGAAACTTTCCATGAAACATCTGCAAAAGTTAGATAGTATTCTTGCTGGCTAAATCTCATGGTGGAATTTCAGGCCGATTGAAAGGAACCGGGGACGTACTATGGAGCTGTCATCGGGAGATCCGCCTCGGCTCAGCTCCAGAGGGGGCCGAGGTCGGGTAGTCTGGAACCAGCCTCCAGACAGATGCTGTTAGGAAGCCCATGTCTGACGCAGATCCGCCCGCCATGACTCAGAGTGGATGCTGATTCCGCTCAGAACTGAGCAGCACTGGCGGGTATGGAAGCTGTGCGCATTTCACCACCAGCAGGAAGCTAGCGCCCCAACTAGCATGGGGCGGCCACGGCCTCCTCCAGCTGTGGGATAATTAGTCTTCAGGGTAAACCACAGAGCGTCAGCCTGGAGAGCCAGGAACTCACCTGCCAATTGTCTTTCTTTGCAGATGAGTCTAATTTCTCCTGGTTACGATCTAGGAGTAAATCACCCCCTGGGGTGTGAGTCCTCCATGGGGCTGAGGACCCAGAGGGTGAGTGCCCCCAAGCCTCAGCTGGGGGAAGCCAATCCCCGCCCCACGAAGGGATTAGGGTAGAGGAGGCACTTCAGATGTTTGAACCATTCCTCCCAGCCTGGCCAGGCTGTGCTCTAGGTACCCGGTACTGGGGGAGGAGGTGAATCAGAGATGTGGCCTGCCCAGTCCGAAAGGGGAAATGGACAAGGCTCCGATGATGCTGGAGCAGGATAAACCCAAAGTGAGTGGCAGCATGACCCAGAAAGCAGCCCTGGAGAGGAGAGGGCGGTGACTGGCTTCCCGAGGCAAATGGGCCCTGGGCACAGGGTCTATTCTTATAGTGGAGTCTTGATGCTGCCCAACTGTATTTCTCTGGCCCTTCCCCTCTCCTGCTTTCCTGGGTGACACTGTTATGCTTTCTTCTCAAACCTATTGCACCCCACCCATTTTGCCACCTGTTTCAATGAGAAACTAGTACTACTCAGAAGAGAAGCCCCACAGATAGTGGCACCACACCCTCCCAGCTGCACCCATGCGCTCTGCCTTCCCAGCCTCCCCAAGGCGAACCATTGCTGCCTCATCTAAAGCCAGCTCTCCCGGGTCCCACCTGGTGGCCGGGCTCCAGCCACGCTCCTCTCTTCCAGCGCCATTGTCTGTCAGGTGCGTTCTCATTGCTCCCGCACCCAGTCCCTCTGGGGCCCCCGTTTCTCTGCTCCCCTTTGCAGCAAACTCCTTGAAAGGGCTGTCTCGACATGCTGCTGCCCCCACTTGTGCACCCCTTGTCTCTCTGAAACCCTTTCCCAGCTGGATCCCTGCCCGTCCCCCAGCTCCAGGAGCGCTTGTCAAGGTCGCCAATCCTCACTCAGGGGCCAGTTCTCGTCCGCATGGCATTTGACCCATAAGCAGCTCTTGACCCGGTGCTGCACCCACTCTTCCTTGAAACCTTTTCCTCACTTGGCTTCCAGGCGCCCCACTTCACAGTGGCGTCTCCTCCGTGTCCTTTGCCGGTGGAAGACCTCTCCTCTCTCCCTCGGCCCACTTCTCTCAGGGTCTCAGCCAGTACCCTTGGCGTTAAATGCCCTCTACAGCCTGATGACTCCCACTTTTATACTTTTAACCTTGAGCTCCACTTGGTCACGGAGCTGCCCCCACCCCTCCCGGGATGTCTAAGGGTCACCTCAGACCCCCCTGGTTCAACAAGCAACTCTCCACCATTCCCTCCAAACCTGAGCCCCCGCAGCCCAGCGGGGCCATTTCATGCCTCCAATGGCTCCCCCTCATTCCTCTCTTTCTTTTACCCCCCAGCCCCAATTTGCCAGCACACCTGGTCATCTCTGACTCCACAATGTAGCCTGACTCCAACCTCTTCTTACCCTCTCCATCACACAGCCTGGTCCGGGCTCCAACGCCTCTCGCCTGGACCACAGCTGGGGCCTCCCGCAGGTTTCCTTGCTTCCGCCCTGGCCTCCTTAGAACCTGTTTTCAATACAGCAGCAAATGAAATCATTTAACTTCTCTGCTTAAAACCCCCACTGCTCCCATCTCACTCAGGTAACACTAAAGTTCTCCCAGGGTCGTGAGGCCCTCCAGGACCTTATCCTCCATCTCATCTCCTGCTTTCCCCTCACTCACTCTTTGCTGTTCCTCAGACACACCAGACAAGCTCCTGCCTCAGGTCAGGGCCTTTGCAGCTGCTACTCCTGCTGCCTGGAGGGCTTTTGCTACAGATTCATATCCGCATGGCTCATGCCATCACCTTCTCTGGCCTCCATGTTGCAGCCCACCCTCAGGCCTGATTTCCACAGCCCTTACACCTCTGACATGTTGTGTAGAATGTTTGTTATTTGTTGTCTGTCTTCCTTGCTAGACTATGAGAACTTAAGGGCAGAGTTATTTCTTTTCCCTCATTGTTTTTATTCTTTATCGTTCATTGTTATACTGGTATATTTCCAAGTGCTCTCGGTCAGTCCCTACACATAGTAGGTTCTCAACAAATATTTTTGAATGAATGAATAAAAGAACGAATGGGGTATAAACCCAGGGCTGTGAATCTATTGCCTTCACATCAGTCAAAACAGTCTTTGCCAAACGGAAATCTGATGACATCATCCTCAATTTTAAACCTTTCGTGGTTTCCCTTGTTCATTGGGGAAAGACCAAAATCCTGTTCTGCTGACGTTCCAGCCTCTTGCTGCCCCTCTTCCTACCTGATTGCTCCTGCCAAGCAGACTTTTAGCCCTGGTCCTCACCACGATCTCTGCCTCAGGGCCTTGTGCCCTTCCGTCTGCCCTTAAGGTATTTTCCTTCTGCCCTTAAGGTATTTTCCTCCCTCCCCTCTTCTGAATTTATTCTCTAGTTCGCTTATCTCCATTGGAGGGTCACCTGGCCCAGGCCTGTTTCCTTTGTCTTGTCTCCTCAATAGGCCTGGTGCCTGTCCTTGAAAGCCCTCCTCATAGATGGGTCCTACTTTTTTAGTGGTCACTGGAAGAATGCCTGTCTCACCCACCGCTGTCAGTTCCTCATGGGGAGGCACATCTGTCTTGGTTTACGAGTGTAGCCCACATAGTAGGTACTACCTGGACAGCCTGGTGAGTGCAAGGATGCCCACAGGTGCTGACCCATGAACTTGACCTTCTGGGCCACATGGGGGTCCTGGCCTTCATGTCATCAGTGTCCCGGATTGATCACTATGTCAGCTTCTGATTGGAAGCCTCTGGGACGCCATCCATCTGTGGGCCTCTCTCCTCACTAAAATCTTTGGATGATGAGGATAATGATGGCGGCATCTTGAAGGCCCAAGATGCCGGAAGCTGAGCTGAGGGTTTGGGTGGAGGAGAAGGCGTGGGGAAGACAGGCGCCTTCGCCATCTGCTCCCTCGTTTAACCTGCTGGTTTCTTCCTGGCCAGGGTACAAGGTAGAGGTGACGGTCAGCCAGGTGTACTCAGGCAGCCTCCGTGTGCTCAATCGCCACTTCTCCCAGGACCTGGCCCACCGGGAGTCCAGTGCCTTCCGCAGTGAAACTGCCAAAGCCCAGAAGATGGTAGGGAAGGATTGCCAAGATGGGAGGGAAGGATTGCGGAAATGGGAGGGAAGGAACGTGGGATGAGAAGGGAGAGGGAGGGGCCTGATAATGTCAAGCCTGGTGGTCAGTCCATCTGGAGGACAAAGTGGGGCCAGAGGCCTGCTCTAGGCACGATGGGCATGGCGTGGTATAGGGTGGTGGGGAAGTTAGCGGACTCTAGCATTCTATGCACTTGGGTTAAATCCTGGTTGTGCCACTTACTAGGAGCCTGCCCTGAGAAAGTTAGGGCAGTGCAAGGATCTGTCAGCCCCCCCTCCCCCCACATCCCCTCTCCTCCAGGGGAATGCTCACTACACTAGAATGGTCTCCCATGCCAGCACCTCTACCCTCAGGCCACAGGACCGCACCAAACCCCCAGGGCAGGCTGGAAGTGCTGGGGGGTTATCCCCAGGAGCAATGCTCAGCCACGAGAGAGTGGGTGGATAAACACCCACTGGCCCTTGGTGGGGGGGCAATTCTGAGGGTGTCCCCATCATCTCCCAGAGCTGCCTGCCGGGCTGTGCCTCAGTGGCCCACAGCTCTATTCTGCTCCTTCACAGCCGTGTTGGCTGCCCTTCTCCAGTCTGCCCCCCCCCACCCCGTGTTCCCCGGAATCACTTCCACATAAACCACTTGCTTCCCATCCTTGACTCAGGATCTGCTTCAGGGGGACCACCCAAGGCTCCCTTCCCTCCTCTGTAAAGTGGGGTGATAATAACAGTGCCTGTCCACAGGGTTGTTGTGGGCTTGGAATGAGACAGTGTGGACATTATGCTGTTCCAAGTGCTTTACAAAATACAACGCCGCCGTTCCATCCTGCCATCAGCACAATAGTTGACCATGTGCAACCAGCCCGCTGAGCTCCCGTGGCTGGTGGCTATGGGTCAGGTGGGGACTCAGGAGCCGTGTGGGGCTTCTCAGAGTTGAGGAGTGACTTTTGATGAGGAGGACAGAGGTCATGGGTGATCTGATGGAGGCCAGAGCTGGTGGATGAGGTGGGGTTGGGGGACAGTGCCTGAGTGTAGGGGGAGGGGAAAAAGTAGGCGGGGTATGAGGCTTGTTTCCTGGTGAGGCCACTGCCCGCAATGTGACTTCCAGCAAGACTCTACCCCATAGGCTCCTCTGCCTGGAGAAGCTAAAGGCCTCTCAAGGTGGGAGAGGTTTGTCCAGAGTGTCACTGGGGGCTCTCATTTCTCCTTTTTTAGATCAAGGCACTCATCGCCAGCACCAGCCTGGGCACTTACTACAACTCCAGCTCTGTCTACTCCTTTGGGTGAGTCACCTGGCCCCCCCAACCCACCCCTGCTACAACCTCAGACTCAGGGAAGGGAACGGGACACTGTCGGCTTCTGATGCCCACGTTTCTTTTTCTTAATGAGGAAACTGAGGTGTGGAGAGGCAACTTGGCTTCTGCATGTGATTTCTCTTCACTGCGCCTTGTTTCCTCATCTGTAGAGTGGGCACAGACGTGTGGTAGGGATTACCTAGACAATGGCTGTGACGTGCTTATCGAGGGCCTGGCACGGCTTAGGTGAAGCCACAGAGGGGTGTTAGTGGAGGGTGGCCCAGCTGTCCCACTCAGGTCTGGTTCTGCCACTTTTGACATTGTCTGTGGCATACAATTTAACCTCTTGTGTCTCAGTTTCCTCACCTGTAAAATGGGCATGATGAGAGCACCCGCCTCAGAGGTAGTTAGGAGGCTTTCCTGTGAAGGTGGAGAGCAATGCCTGGGAGGTAGTAAGCACTCAATATGCATGAGCCGCAGTGGTTCTCCTCACCACGAAGCAGGGGGCTGGGTAGGGGAGACTGCAGGCCCTGTTCCCAGCCCCTCTCTCTTCTGCCTGCCTTAGGGAAGGCCCTCTCACCTGCTTCTTCTGGTTCATCCTCCAAATCCCTGAGCACCGCCAGCCAGTGCTGAGCCCCGAGGTGGTGCGGGCATTGCTGGTGGAGGAGCTGCTGTCCACAGCCAACAGCTCGGCCCCTGTTCCCTACAGGGCCGAGTATGAGCTGGACCCTGAGGGCCTGGTCATCCTGGGTCAGTACTGGGAAGGGGCAACGTGGGATGGTCTGGCGAGGCCTGGGAATGCTGCCCACCAGGGCTGGGAGGCGCTCAGGGTGGGCCCCCAGGGACCCAGGAGCCAAGACTGGGGGTGGGCCGGGGTGGCGGTGGTGTCAGCATTCAGGGTAAATATCAGACAGGCTGGTTCTGATAGTGTCTTCTATTTTTATTTTCATTTCATTTCATTTTATGTATTTATTTTTTGTCTTCATTTGTTCATTTCCTTTTAACAGAAGCCAGCGTGAAAGACATAGTTGCACTGAATTCCACGCTGGGTACGCTATTTTTGTTTTTTCCTCTCTACTTTTCAGTTGGTGTTTTTCTTGGCCTGGTCGTGTCAGGGGGCTACATGGCTTCTCTGGTGGGTGCAGGGAGCACTTTCCTGGAGCCATCCAGGGGGTGCCGTGGTGGACTCCACGAGGGGTCCCGAGCCTTTTTGGGACTTGTGGGGGGAGGGGAGGAGGTGTTGTACATATGTGAACATGTGTATGTGTGTCTTGTGCATAAGTGTGGATGTGTTGCCTGTATGGGGTGTGAGAGTATGACTCTAATTTTCTATCATTGGATTCAATTTGCCCACAAGCTACTGTTTGCACTGATGGTGGGAAATAATCTTGCCAGTTTGAGGTGCATCAGTTACTTTGAATTTAAAACATGGTCTTTGGGAGATATTTCTGTCACATTCAGGGATACCCTGTCCACCTTTTCCTTCCCTTTGTCAGCCAGCCAGGCTAATCTGCCCTCTGCCCCCCACCCCATCCCTGTGCCATATTGCTAGAGTCACCTTGCTTTTCCCCAAGAGGCTCACCTCTGCCTGCTGAGCCTTGGGAAGCAAGGCAGCATCAGGACCACCATGCTGCAGAATGCCAGGGTGCTTTCCACATCATCTGTGTGACTGGCAGCTCGGAGTTGTGCAGTGCACTACTTGTGCTACTGTACTGTACCCTGCGGTCCTGATCACAAGCCCCGAAATTCTCAGATTCTTCCTATACTACCTAGAGTTTCTACCCAGTGATGAGGCTGGGCTGAGGACCTCAGCCCCTCTCAGTGTGCGAGGCAGTTTAAATGCTGGTTATACCTTCGCTGACCTTCCTCTCCTCCCACCTGGCTGGTCAAATGCTTATTTCCTTGGTGGGTGGAGGTCATGGGGTCAAAGTACAATTTTCAAAGAGTTAAAATCATGATTCTCATACACAGACATAGTGAGCACATGTCAGAGATTTATTTAACTCTAATGAGAGAACCAGTAAGATAGTAAAGCTGGTCCAAAGAGGAACACAAGAAACTGATTTATCTGTCAGCTATCATATCACATCTATCATCTATCTATCTATCCATCCCTCCACCTTACACTGCATTGGTACACGAGTTGCCCTGACCCTTGGTCTGGGATAGGCCTTCCTTTTTCCCTTGCCTGTGCCTGATGTCCACTTGTCCCCAAGTTTCTGGCAGTTGCTTTGTAATTACCCTTATTTTGTTCCATGAATGTCTGAAAACTTTGCTCTCTAGAGCACAGTTTCTAATAAGGCAGGGGTGACAACTCAAATCCTTTAAATAGGCTTTTTGAGCACTTCCTCCATGCCAAGCCCCACCCTGGCACTGGGGACATCAGATGAACATGTCCCCATCCCTGACCTTGGAGGAGCTCGAGTCCCACGAGGGAGACAGACTCATAAACAGATCTCCCAACACCAAGGACCTGTGATAGAACAGAGGACCTGGAGGCTGTGGAGACAGAATGGTTCTGCCCCGGGGACAGGGGCTGCAATCCAAAGCAGAGGAAGGAACATGCCTTTAGAAGGAGGAAGGAGGTCTTCCTGACTTGAGTCCTGGAGGCCTTCACGGAGAAGGGGGCAGCAGACTCAGGCATGGAGATTGGTAGGAGTCTGTCAGGTTGAAAAGGGGGAAATGCATTCTGGGCAGAAGGAACGTCATGAGCAAGGCCAGGCGAGGAGAATGCACAGGCAGGTTCATTTACTTTCTCCCTGAGACCAGAGCTACCTGGCTTCCTAAAGTTGTTTCTGATTATCAACAGACACCAGCAATGCCTATCCATTTAATTAGACCCGCCCACCCTCCGCCAAAAGTAATGATGAAAATGGCAAAAGCAAAGCATTAGCTTGGTGCAAGATTTAAAAAATACAAATACCTAGAAACAGCCAGGCACCTTTCCCCAGCTGCTGGCCAAGGCAGATATCACAGGCTCGGTCCCTTCCCCTTGCAGATGTCAGAGGTCTCTTCCTGGGGGAGGTCAGCTCCCCACTGGAGTCAGGATGACCAGGGGTCAGGAGGAGGCAGCTGAGCAACAAGCAGCAGTAGCAGAACAGAGCATGTTCACCGCCATTCCCTTCTGGGTCCACAGACCCAGCCAGAGAAGGAGGTGGGACAGGGATTATTGCGTCCGTTGGCAGAACTGAGTGGCTAAGTGACCGGCCCAGCATCACACAGCTGCTGAGAGATGGTGCTGAGGCTATACAGTGGAGTGTGGACTCCCCGCACACCAGGCTGCCTCCCTCATCTGAGCCTCACTCTCACATCCCTTCTGCTTCCTGGCAGAACACCCATCCTCCCTGCTTCCTTGTCTTATGATGAGATTTAGATGAGATATTCATGTTCCGTGGGAGAGATTTGTTTGTTCACTTCTGGTCCTTGGTTTTTAAATCCAACACATAGTAGGTGCCCAATAACTATGTTGAATGAGTGAATGAATGAATGAATGAATGAATGGTGTAGGTGGTATTGCTCTGTAAAGCTTATGGATTACATCTAGGAGAGGAGGCAAAGCCTCTGTGGTGTGGTTGCGGGTGGGTATGTTTGTGTGATAGAGGAGGTGTGAAGTAAAGGCAGCCAATGAGATTGGTACAGCTGAGCCTCAAGTGCGGCCAGCTGAAGGGTGACAACTCAGAGGACTTTCACTCCAGCTTCATCTTTTCATCTCTCCTACACCCACCTAAAGAAAAACAGCCATTACATACTGTGTTTCCCCCAAAATAAGACCTAGCCGGACAATCAGCTCTAATATGTCTTTTGGAGCAAAAATTAATATAAGATCAGTATTATATTATATTATACCCGGTCTTATATTATAGTAAAATATAATATTTTATATTCTAATGTCTGCTCCAAAAGACGCATTAGAGATGATTGTCTGACTAGGTCTTATTTTCAGGGAAACAGGGTATATTGAGCACCTATTGTGTGCAAGGCACTATGCTGAGCACTCAAACGTGCATCACCCCTAAGCTTTGTGACAACCTTGCAAGGGTGGGTTCATTGTCCCCATTCTACAGAGGAGAAAACCAAGGCCCAGAAAAGAGGAGGTGAACTGTCTGTCCCAGGTCTGTAAAATGGGGACAACAATAGAAACTATTTCGTGGAAGCATTAAATGAGACACTGAGTGTACAGCCTTTAGCTCAATTCCAGAATGTCTCAAACACTTGCTAAGTGCAATTGGTTTCATTCTCCTTGTATTATTAGCTAGAGCTCCCTTTTTCTACTTAGGGCTGTCCCCCGGTCCCGTGGGAATACATTCCCTTCTCTCTCCCTGAAATGAACCCTTCCCTCTGCTGCTGGTGTGGCTCAGCTGTCTCACTGGTCTCCAGCGTCCTCAGGGTTGCTCCCAGCAGCCAGAGGAGTGTGACCCAAGCCTGCCCCTGCCCCTGCCCCTGCCCCAGGCCTGCCTAACCTCACATGATTCCACAGTTCCCATGGCCACAGGAGAAGGCAGGTCCCCTCCTGGGTGTGACCTCAGCTCTGCCTCCCTTCTGCAGGTTGCCCTCCTGCCTCTATGTCCCCTGCCCGCCTTGGCCTCCAGTGCTTTGCTCACACTGTGACCCACCCCCCACCCCCACTGGCACTTCTCTGCCCCACAGACCAGGCTTGGAGCCTTCACATCTGAGCTATTACTGAGGGGCTTTGTATCTGTCCATACTGTTCTCAGCACTCCCAGGCAGCAGCTGGACTTTTCTCTGGCACTCGCTTGGCATGGAGAACTCAGTGAGTGCTAAGTGAACAAATGAATGAACCAATGAATGAATGCATGCATGAGGAGATGAGATGAAACGCACAAGAAAACAGACAGATGGGACATAGCACATCTGGGCTGACCCGCATCCAGCTGCTTTCCGCACCCCACCCCTGCCTGGGCGAGGACCTGGTGGGGCTGGCTCCCTTAGATCTATCCCCGCACCTAATAGAGATCAGGGGGCATGTCCCTCTCCCCCCTCCAGGCTGCTACCGTTACAGCTATGTGGGCCAGGGCCAGGTCCTCCAGCTGAAGGGGCCCGACTACCTGGCCTCCAGCTGCCTGTGGCACCTGCAGGGCCCAAAGGATCTCATGCTCAAACTCCGGCTCGAGTGGATGCTGGCTGACTGCCGGGACCGGCTGGCCATGTACGATGTGGCCGGGCCCCTGGAGAGGAGGCTCATCACCTCGTGAGTCCCTGGGAAAGTTGGGGGTGGAGGTGGGGGCTTTGGGAAAGAAATGGTGGTGTGGGGTCAAAGGTCACACTCAGCACTCTGAGACCAGGGGCTGTGTGAGGGGCCAGATGTCTGGGAGAGAGTGAGGTTAGCCCAGAGGGAACGGGGGAGGGAAAGCTGGAAATGACTGTGGACTACAGGCAGTTCTGTCTCTTCCCTGAGCCTCAGTTTCCCCGTTTGTAACAAAACAGCTGTATTAGATGACCCCTAAGGTCAGCTCTGGGAGGTGCATGACTTGTTAGAAGAATGCTTCAGAGTCAACTTCTAACCCTCACTCTGTTGCTTTCTAGCTGTGTGCCCTAAGGCGAGTCACTTTGCCTCTCACCACCTCAGTTTCCTCACCTATAAAATGGGTACACAATCATGCTTACCTTGCAGGGTTATTGTGAGGATTTAAATCAGGCCCCTCTGTGCCAAGATCCTCACACACAGCAATGCCATTTAGTTGAGGCTGGGTCACAAAGGGCATTGAGTTGCTGAGCAGAGCAATAGGGCTTTAGGGCAAGGGGTATGATGTGGAATGCAGAAGTGACCAGATCAGAGGGCAGGAATTAGGGCATGGGGAGACCATGCAGGCGTTAGAAATGGCCTTGGTCTCCAGGTCCACAGGGTAGGGAAGGGGTATTGGGCCTACCAGACTCTGTGGGGGGTGGAGGAAGATACTGGGGTCACCAGCCTGCTGCCCTCTCTGTTGTGCTTGGGCTGGGCCAGCTTCCAGGCAGGGGTGGGGATGGGGCCTTCATGTTCAGATCAAGGGCAATCCTCGAGAGTGAGCTGGGGGAAGCTTCTCCCCAGCCCCCTCCCCCAGGGCCTCTCTGGGTCTCCAGGTTCTGAGGCTGCATGCCCTTTGCACACACCCCTGCTGCCCTGTCATGTGGTGACCTTAACCTGGGTGTGTGTGGGCTGGGTTCCTGGAGGGCTCTGGGAAGTGCAGAGAAGCCAGACACTATCTGATTACCCGGCCAAGGAGGGTGGAGACACTTACGGGCTTCCCCTGGGGCTTCTCTGAGTGCCCTCCCACCCCCACCTCCCTGCTATTGGTGGGGGCCTGGCTGCTGGATCCCTACTCACTGTGGCCCCTGGCCAGGCAGCTCGCTCCACCTCGGACCCAAGGAGAAGGCCTCAAGTGACAGACAAGATTGCACCCCAGAGTGTGAGAGGGAGCTTTAGTGGCGGTGGGAAGACAGAGCAGACCCTTGCCCATCCCTAGCTAACCTCCTGGGCATGACCTGGGCCCTTTGGTTTGTTTCCATGTGTTCCTGGGAGACTGGAGACATTTTAGTTCCAACAAAGCTTTGCTGCCAAGTAAATAAAAGCAAAGAAACCCCCACCATTAAAAGCTGAAGCCCCCATTAAAGGGGACCTCCAGGTGCCTTTTAACCGTACTATATTATCTCCCACCTCCTGGGGAGATGGGCAGGTGAGGCTGAGGAGGGCGTGGTGTGGAGGGGGAGGTAAAAGCAGGAGGGACAAGGGACTGGGGAAGCAGTGCCATCTCCCTCCCTGGCAAGAGCCGAGGCCAGAGGCCACGGGAAACACCCCTTTCCAGGACACTTCAGCCCCAGGACCCTCCTAGGGAACTGCCTTGGGATTACTCACTCCACTCTGGTTTTTGAGGCTGTGTTTGGATTTCATGTATGCACTTACCAGGATGCCTGCCGTGCCCCCATCAGCTTCCACTCCCTCTGGTCAAGTCCATGGCCGATACATTGTAGGTCGGCAGTACCTCACTGCTGGATGGTGGCGTGCCCACTGTGGGAGCAGGGCTATTAGCTTCCCAGCAATTGGTCTACTCATTAGCAAGGGCTCGGAGGATTCTGTCAGAGACAAGGGGTTGTGTGATGGTTAGTGAGAGGTGAGGGGAAGCTGGGAGCACCCCTACCTGAGATGGGTAGACCAGGGACACCTCCTGGGAGGGGGCACCAGTTGCTGTCACAGGCAGTGCCCAGTGAACTTCTATCTCTGCTGTGAACCTGTAGTGGAGCCTCGGCATGGTTCTGACCCTCAGTTTCCCCACTTAGAAACCAAGCAGTTGACTTCGACAATCTCCTCAGAGCCTTTGCGGGGCTGACATTCCAGACCTCTAAGAGCTGAGAATTCAAAGATACTGTTATTTACTCTGTGCATCCCAGGCACCAAGCCCTGGGTAGAATCCTGGGGTGCCAGACCACACTCCTGCCTTTTGTCTGTCTCAGCCCAGAAAAAGCCCAGGAGTCAGTGTGTGTCCAGCCAGAGGGTATGGTCCCCACAGATGCCAGTCAGGTCTCCCTGTGGGCAAGGCTGGGCACTCAGAGGTCACGGGGATTCTGAGGGAGTAGAGGGGGTTCTATGGGACTGGAGTCAGCTGGCATAGTCGAATTGTAAGCTTTAGAAGTCTTGGCAACCTCCTGAGATGCTGGTTTGACCCTTACAAAGCCTCTAGGCAATCCCGTGGGCCAGAGAGGGTCAGAAATTTGTCTGTGAACACACAGCAGGCTGGCAGCACACCTGGATGTACAGATTTCCAGTCCATCCTCTTCTGTTCCTCCCAGATGCCCACCCTTGCCACCTTTCTCTGTCCCCCTAGGGTCTATGGCTGCAGCCGCCAGGAGCCCGTGGTGGAGGTCCTGGCCTCAGGCTCCGTCATGGCAGTGGTCTGGAAGAAGGGCCTGTACAGCTACTACGACCCCTTCGTGCTCTCTGTGCAGTCCGTGGCCTTCCAGGGTGAGGGGGTCGGGAGTCCCTGGGGAGGGGGAGAGCATCGTGGCAGAAACTGAGGGTGCTCCCCTTCAGGCATGCCCTTCACCTTCTTGGCTCTAGTTATGGTGGGATGGGGGAGAGGGAAGGTTCTAGAAGCGCCTCTACATTCCGTTTCCCCCGCCCCACCCCAACACACACACATTCTTCCTTCCTTTATTCTCAGTCCATTTCCCTCATCTTCTCCTTCGCTCTCCCACATTCCCCATCTCTCCACTCCCTGGCTTGTCTCTCCCTCAATTCTCACTCCTCTCTCTCCTTCATCTCTCTCCTGCCTTCTTTGGTTTTCTTTCCTGGGTTTATTGGTTTTCTTTCCTGAGTTTATTGTTTTCTCCCTCCTCTCATTCTCTTCCCGACCTGGCTCTGTGTCTCCTCTGTGGGCCCCTCCCCACCCCTTTTCCCTCTGTATTGACCCGAGGCTGAGCCTGGAGGGTGGGGTCTGTGGTCAGCAGGCCTGAGAACCTGGGATTCACCCCAGACAATCTTCTCAAACTGAACGTGAACCCACAGATCTCTGTGGAGATGGGTAGGGCGCTCAGGGGAGGCCAATTATACAGCATTTCATGGGAAAGGCTCTCCCCAGGGTGTCCACTGACCCTTCCCCGCCACCACTCTCCTCCAGCTCTGGAACCCCTCCACCACCCCCTCTCTCAGGAAGAGCACACACCTTCACACCCACTGGTTGTCCTCTGGCCTGCTTCCAGAGCTCTGGGTAGGGAGGGTTGTAAACAGGCTGCTATACCCCTTTCCACTCAGTTTCCTCTCCTTCTCCTGGTGTCAACCCCCAAGGTCTCCTGACAGTGGCCCAGGTCCACAGGTGAACCTGCTGGGGTACTGGCTGCCCTCTGGGGGTCCCTGGGGCTAAGAAAGTGACAGAGCTGGCTCAGTTTCATGGGAGTCTCTGACACAGCTCCAGGAGGAAGGGAACAAGAGGTTTTAGGGAACTTGACTCCATGGGGAGGTGGCAGGGCAGCTGGGGACAGCTCCAAATCACTCGCCCTCTCACTTTGTGATTTTAGCTAAGTCACTCCGCTTCTCTGAACCTCATCTTTGAAAAGGGGACTGATTCTCCCTCCCCAACCCCCATAACTAAGGTTGTCACAGTAGTGAAAACACCCAGTAAATGGTCCAGTGCTCTACAGCAAGTGTTAATAGCTAATATTTATTGAGCACTTACTACATGTCAGGCTGTTTGAGTTTAAGCTGCTGTTTAATCTGCTCAACTTCCTATGAGGTATGTAATATTATTGTCCCCATTTTACAGATCAGGTAGCTGAGGCCCAAGGTCACACAGTCACACTCAACCACTAGACTTTACTGCTTAGTAAAGGGTTGGTGGGGTTACACTGCCTCCCTGCTGCTGAGAGGTGCAGTGGGGCGGGGCTGAGGGACCCTATGTAACGGCTGTTCTCTGGGCCCAGCCTGCGAGGTGAACCTGACCCTGGAGAGCCAGCTGGAGCCACAGGGCGTCCTCAGCACACCGTACTTCCCCAGCTACTACTCACCCAGCACCCACTGCTCCTGGCACTTCACGGTGAGCCCTGCACCCTACCCGCCTACCTGCTCTCAGCCCAGAGCACCTCTGGGGACCCTGGCTGGGAGGGGTGCACTGGCCTGCCTCTGCTGAAGCACCCACAAGCTTAGCCTTGCTTCAGATCCCTCCAGGAGGGGGAAGGTGGGTGTGGCCACAGCAATGCCTGTTTGTCGAGTGACTGACAAACTTCAGCCCTGTGTTGGCAGACCTCTTTCTCCCTTTGTTATCCTGGGAGGTGGGGTCAGCAGACCAGCCACAGCCCACGGGCTACCTGGTGACCAGCTCCTCTGTCACAGGTGCCCTCCCTAGACTATGGTTTGGCCCTCTGGTTTGACGCCTACGCACTGCGGAGGCAGAAATACGACCTGCCGTGCACCCAGGGCCAGTGGATGATCCAGAACCGGAGGTACCCACCCTGGAACCCCTTCCTCTCCCCGCAGGTACTCCCCCTGGAAGTCCAAGTCCTGGACCTCAGAGGAGCAGCACAGGAGGAGGGCAGAGGCAGAGCTGCTCAGGCCTGTGGCCCCGCCCTTTGATCTTGTCCCTGTCACCCTCCCATCCTGGCCCCAGCCTCCTTTCCTGCTCCCCATGGGCTCACACTTTTGTCATCAGACACTTTGGATGTTGATTCTAGTTAGAGTGAAATGGTTTCATTTCCTTGGGTGCTGTCATCCCATCTGGTTCCTAATTCTTAAATGAGGTGGTGCGGGAGCCACAGGACCCGGCAGTGCCTTTCCCTAAACCACCCAAGTAGAACTGGAGGCCCCGCTTCCTTTATCCCGCTCTCTGCTCTTGGTCAAAATCAGGTGGCCTCCTGGCTGGAAAACTGCACAGCCAGGGCCAATGATGCTTCTGTTACCCGAATGCTTTTCTTGCCCTTAACCCGACCGGTGACGTTTCTGAGGAAGAAGTGAGTCCCTTGGGGAGATGGGCAGAACACAGTGGGGCCGTGGCTGCAGTTTGATCAGTAGGTCAATGCCCACTGGGGCGGGCAACCTGGGGCTGCTGGGGGTCCCAACAACTGCAAAGGAGTGGGCTGGGCAGGGAGGCAGGGTGATGGAGATGGTGCAGATATGCTGTCCTTTGCCTGGGGAGAGGATACTTGCAAAGGGGGGCAGTGCTCCATGTCTAAGTGCTGAGCAGGAACTCCGGTAGAGAAAGAGAGAAGATGGCGGAGATTCAGGCACAGACAATAACGGTTGGAGGGGAAGGCCGGGAGGGGAGGGGCTGGCATGGAGGAAGAGCCCCCTAAGCCTCCACTGTTGGGGGCAGCAGCTTGGGGAGAGAAAAGGGATCTCGAAGTAGCCTTGCCAAGCCAGGGAGACCCCACCCCACGTGGGGTCCAAGGATGGTGAAGAGAAGATTCTATATCTAATAACAGATTAGGTCTCTGCCCTCCCTTCCAATGCTGGGGTCTAAGAGGCTGGGATTCTAATATGCAAGGTCTGACTTCTTGGCTTCACAGATTTGAGTATCCAAGATTCCAGTAAACTAGAGCTGGAAAGTTCTAGAACTCTGGAATGTTTGGATTCTGGAGTTGGTGTTCACATTCACTGACACTTATAGGTTGATCCTATTCAAAAGCATCAGCCAGACCAAGGTGACAGGGATTAACATGCTCATTGACCCATCACCATCCTTTCTAGGCCTTTTGCAATGTATCAGGGACTGTGATTAAAACAAAAAAGAAGAAATGCCAATGGCCCGTCATGCTATTGCAGGGTGTGGTCGGGTGGTGACACCAGATGCTGGCCCTGTGCTGTTTGGGGAGCAGACGTCATTTTGTCCCACCAGCCCCAGCACGCTTGTGGGTGGCATTTTGGGCATGTCTGCCTTGATCCTTTATGGAGTTCCCTTCGGGATCCCTCTCCCCCTGCCTGGGGCCTGACCAGACTGAGGAAAGTTGGGCTCAGCTTCAGGAGCCCCCCCAGGGACCCTGAGAGTGGCCCATGGGTCACAGCTCTTTGAATGATGACTGTGTTTTCCTACCATCCTCTCCACCGCAGAGCTGAATCTGATGTCTGCGAGAGGGGCTAGGAAGGAGTGAGAAGGGCCGTGGGTCTGCTGTTCCTGCCCTTACCCCCGGCCCCCCACCCCACGCATGGCTCTTCCACCAGCCAGGAGCCGGGCCCTGGCACCAGGCGCACGCACAGCGGCACCCAGCCTGGTGCTCAGCACTGACATTCACTTCATGGGCCCAATGGCCTGTGACATCCACAGTGTCATTATTCCATTTCCCAGAGAAGGGGCCTGAGGCTCCATGGGATTAGGGGTGTCTGATGGGTCCACAGTCAGGGCCTCTCTCATGCCCGCCGCCAGGAACAGTAGGACACATGACGGCCCACGCTATGCTCCCCATGGAGAGCCTTCTTCTTCCCTCCCCCATGCAGCCAGGAGGGGTCAGGCTAGGGGACAGGAACTGGGTGCTAGGGACTTCTCGAGGACCACAGATGGGGACAGTCTTAATCCAAAGGAATGATACTGCGATGGTGGAATTTCAGGCACTGTGACAGATTCTAATGATGTTGGCGGGTGGGTGGGGGGGAGTTACCCCTCCCAATGTCTCAAAGCATCACTGAGCTATAGAAAATGCGAGCTGAACTGGCCCTCGAGCCTAACCCTCACCCATTGTACAGGTGGGGAAACTGAGGCCTAGAGAGGATTAAGAACTTGGCCTCTTGTCCTTGTCTTTTTGCCTTGAAATGGCAGCCAGGTGGTGGGTGGGTAGGGGAGGGTAAGGCCTGGTGGGTCCAGCACCCCCACCCCTCTCCTCTCTTCCCACGCCTCCTCCAGCCTCATAGGGGTGAAGACTTGCCAGGGGAGTCTGGCCATCTGGCTTCTGCGTATAACTTTGAGGACACCATCTTCCTCATCTGTAAAATAAGGGGGCTAGGCCAGCCCAAGTTCCCAACTTTTAATTATTTGCCCATCAGAGAAATGTCACCCTATATATTGTGTTTATTAGTTCCTAGTGAAATGTCATGGTGGAAAGAGCTTAGGTGTGGAAACCAGACAGAACAGTGTTCAAATCCTGGCTCCTCTTCTTCCCACTTGGCAAGGACTCACCTCTCCCAGCCTCAGGTACCTCATCTGGAAAATGGGCATGAAATAGACCCAGGGAAGACTAAATGAGATAATGGATGGAGGACACTGGCTTCCGCAGGCCTGGAGAAAGTGCAGCTCCAGAAGGCAGCAACTATGAATGAATCACTGGCTCTCGATACTTGGTGCCAGGCCGGCACCAAGCTAAGGGGTTTGAGGTGCCATTTCCTTCATCCTCAACAAGCTAGTGAGGAAGCAGGCCCCCGTACTGCCTTCATGGACCACTGAGGAACCTGAGGCACAGAGAGGAGGCGTCATTTGCAGAAAGTCACCCAACGCGTAACTGGAGGAGCCAGAGTTGAGTAAGGCAGTGTGAGTGTAATACGTGTGCCTGCGTGCATGCATCCTTGCACGTATGTGTGCACACGTAAGTGCTCACACTTGTGCAGATTAAGAACCTCTGAGCAGCTGTGCCAGCTCTTCACTCTCTTGGCCAAGGCATTCCCGACCAATCTATTGGCACCCAGGTTAGAGGACTGACAGTTTCTGTGTCTCTCATCAGTTCAGAGCCCAGTCTGGAAAGTCCCATTTCTATCTCCTGAATCTTTTGTTAAGTGTCCAGGGTCTCCAGGTGGAGACTCATGTCCCTCTGCCCCCGGCTCCTGCCCGAGTCTGAGTGTGCCGGGGAAGGCAGAGGCGTACCTCCAAACTAGAAGCGCTGGACGGACTGTTTCCTCTAGTTATGATCTTTTTTGATAGTGATCATCCTATGTAGATGCCGGGAAATTCTTTGAATGAGCATTTGTTGGAAAATCTGCTTGTGTGGGTGGCAAAGACATGAGAGACCTGGGGAAGGGTGTAAATTTCCAGGCACAGGGTTTGTACGGAAGGAGAATCACAGTCTCTGGGCCCAGAGTGACAAGGAGCAACAGAGGGTGGGTCAGGGACAGGGTGTCTTACCCCTTAGGTGCCAGCGTAGTGAGGAGAAAAGGCTGGTCTGGGCTCCCTTCACTGGCTGGGCATTCTTGGGCACGCCGCCTCACTCCTCTGAGCCCTTGCTGCCTCCCCCACCTCCCTGCTTTCTACCTCGCTTCTCCCGCTGCCCACCTGACCCTGGCTAAGGCCTTATGCCCTTTGAGTGCCAGGAGGCAGGGGAGGGACTTGGCCTTGTGAGATTCAGCACCAGCTGCTTGGTTTCGCAGAACCCACTCTGGCTGGGCGTCACCGCAGCAAGGCTTCCCCCTTTCTGGGAACCTGCCTCTCGCCAGCTTCCTCTCCTGTGATGTCACGTTTCTTGTGATCTACCCAACCATTTCCACCTACTTCTCGCCAATGGGGACAGGCAGAACCACTGGCTTTTTCGGCCTGCTTGAGCCCCCGTTGGCCTGGCCTGGCCCAGCTGCGGGGAGGCCCTTCTGCTCCCCTGAGCCACGGGGTGGTCAGTGCTGCCCACAACTACCAAGGCTCACTAGGCATTGCTGAGTGTCTGACCCTATGCTGGGTGCTGGAAACGAGGAAGGCAGAGCTCCAGCTGCTGCCCTAGATACACTCACAGCCTGATAACGTCAGCAGCTTGCTTTCAAAGAAGTCATTTTCTCATATATTCCTTAAAACGTCCTACAAGGGAGGTACTATCACCCCCATTTTACAGATGTGCAAACCGAAGTTTACTAAGGTTGAGCCACATGCCCAGGATCACACAGCTGCTTCATGTGGCAAAGCTGGGCCTCAAGTGCAGCTCTGCAGCTCCAGGTCCAGCTTCTGGCCACCATGTCAGATGCTTCTGTCCTCCCTTCTTTAGTGTTTGCCTTCTCTGACCCTTCTTCCCATTTAAACTGTCCTTAGGGAAGGGAATGCATGCATGCGTGCATGAATCCATCCATCCATCTGCTGGCCTTCCTTCCTTCCTTTCATCCACCACCTTTGCATGCATCCGTCCATCATCCATCCACCTGTGCTTCCATCCATCCATCCATCCATCCATCCATCCATCCATCCATCCATCCATACTTTCTTCCTTCTATCCATCCATCCATCCATCCACCCACTCTTCCTTTCTTCCATCTGCCCATCCGTCCATCCACCCACCGACCCTTCTTCTATCCATCCGCCCAGCCAGCCACCCATCCAGTCTCTCTTGAATTCTTCCCTGTGTGGTGCTGCTTATATGCAAGGTTGACAGGTCCATCTGAGGCAAGCAGGAAAAATCTCTAAATCTAGAGAGGTGAGAAAGCAAGGCAGACCACAGTGCAAAAATGTGCCTTCAGCACTTGGTAGATGAGGTGAGGTGGGCTCCACCGCCTTCAGACTTCTGGTGCTTCTTGGAGAGGGCTTGGGGGGGAGGGGAGGTGGCATTTGGTGGGTGGGGAGGAGGGGGAGAACCAGAGGATGTGTACCCCCTCCCAGAGGCTCTGCAGCAGGAACAGGAACACAGATGTACAAAGCAGCCAGGCTTGTGTGTAGGTCCATGAGGCAAGCTGCTTGGGAGACAGTGGGACAGGTAGAGACCTGGTTTAGCAGGGCCACGTGTGCCTTGCCTAACTCAGGTGGCCTCAAATACCAGCCAATGTTTCGGGGGCTTATTTTTCAGGAGAAGCAAGAATCTAAATTATTATGTGAAATTAGCTGGCCACTAAACTTGAAAAATGTTTAACACTTCATGGACTAAACAGATCATCTTTCAGTTGAGTCACAACATGCGTCACTAGATTGCAGCTTCCGCCTTGAATTCTTGTCTGGCTCCTACTAACCAAGGAACATGCCCCAGAAATTCTGCTACCCCGCCCCTGGCCCAAGCCTCCAAGGTGAGAACCAAATGCTGCCCAGACTGGGCAGGTTCCTGGGGTACTGGACTGAGCCATAGGCTGATTCTGGAATTTTCTCTCGGACACCAGTACCGAAGACATCCTGTCCTCGTTAGGCGCTGGTGCCTTTCAGCCCCTGGCCAAGGCTTTGGGTAACCATGTAGGTCTCAAATTCTTCTAGATTGAAATGTTGTACTCCCCTCCAACCGGCTCTGGTTCCTTCCCGTTTTTTTTACAATTTTCAGGGGCTGTGTGGAGATTGCACCCCATGTCCTGGAACTTTAAGATGTTTAGAGATGCACTTGGCTCTTCATTTCCCCCTGCCAGTATTTCCCAGCCCCTAGCTGCCCCCAATGCAGTTCTCTGGGGATAATAATCCATGATAACATTTGTTTATTCGCTTTAAAACCAAACAAATGACAAAACCCCCTTGTTTCCTCAGTTTTAAAAGGACCAGGCTTGCTCAGGGATGCCCCCTGGTGGTGTCTCTGGCAGCCTGGGCTGTGGGAGTTGGTGTAGAGCAGTGGTTCTCAAAATTTTCCACCTCAGGACTCCTTGACATTTTGTAAAATTATTGATCACCCAAAAGAGTTTTTTTTTTTTTTTTTTTTTTTTAAGATTTTATTGGGGGAGGAGAACAGGACTTTATTGGGGAACAGTGTGTACTTCCAGGCCTTTTGTCCAAGTCAAGTTGCTGTCCCTTCAATCTCAGTTGTGGAGGGTGCTGTTCAGCTTCAAGTTGTCCTTTCAGTCTTAGTTGTGGAGGGTGCAGCGCAGCTCCAGGTCCAGTTGCCGTTTCTAGTTGCAGGGGGCACAGCCCACCATCCCTTGTGGGAGTCGAGGAATCAAACTGGCAACCTTGTGATTGAGAGGACGCGCTCCAACCAACTGAGCCATCCAGGAGCTCAGCGGCAGCTCAGCTCAAGGTGCCGTGTTCAATCTTAGTTGCAGGGGGCAGAGCCCACCATCCCTTGTGGGACTCGAGGAGTTGAACTGGCAACCTTGTGGTTGAGAGCCCACTGGCCCATGTGGGAATCGAACCAGCAGCCTTCAGAGTTAGGAACATGGAGCTCTAACCACCTGAGCCACCGGGCCGGCCCCCAAAAGAGTTTTTATATAGGTTATATAATCTATATTTAAGTATTAGAAATGAAAGCTGAGAAAACTTAAAAATATTTATCAATGCGTTTAAAATAATAAGCCCATAACGTTTTAACATAAATAACACATTTTATTTAAAAATTGTATTTTCCAAAATCAAAAACATGTAGTGAGAAAAATGTTATAATTTAAAATTTTTTGCAACTTTCTTTAATAGCTGGATTAATAGACCATAACTGGATACCCACATTTGCTTCTGCATTCATTTGGTTACCGTATCATGCATCATGTAGCTTCTGGAAAATTCCACTGTATCCTTGTGAGAGAGTGAGAGGTAAAAAGGCAAATGATAGCTGAGTATTACTATGAGCATAATTTTTACTTTAGCTCCCCAGGGATCCCCGGACTGCACTTTGAGAACTATTTGTTGGTATGGGGACAAGAATATGGTCACTGCAGCCAGACAGAATACGGAGGCTATTTAGGCCAGGTTTGTGGGGGGACGTGGGGAACATGAGGGCTCAGCCCCCCTGAAGCTCATGTTGCAGTGAGAGTCAAGGTTGCCCACCTCCCCCCTGAGCAGGCACCCGGGGTGGGTCTTCCTGGACCCTCAGCAGACTGGATTCTGGCCCTGGGTGGACTTGCTTCAAGAACCTCAAAATCCTTGAACAATGAAGCCTTTCCAAGCTGTTGCCAATGAAGGAGGGTCGGCTGAGAAGGTCCAACTGTGCCCAGCCCCCAGCCCCACACTTTGAGGTGTTGACATAGCCCCAAAGCTCATCCTCAGTTTTCACTGATTAACTCACTGATTAATTAATGGAACTAAGTGCTTAACATGTTTTAAAATTTCCGAGGAACTACCTGGCCCCTGGCAATCAGGCGACCTGCTCTGTGGGATATTCCCAGCATAGAGCATTCCCACCTGCTCTCTTCACTTCCTCCAACCTTATCTGCTGGGCATTTTTGCCTCTCTCTCTGGAGATCTTTCGAACCATATTCTGTAAAGACGTTCATGTTTGCTCTATGAGTGTACACCCTTCCCTGTGGGGGCAATCTGTGAGCCTGGGGGGCTGACCCATTTGTTCTGTGAGAGTGTCCCACCTGGGAGGGCAGGGAACCCCATATTGCTCTTTGTGGAGGATCCTGCAGCTCTGGGGTTGTGGCTGCGCCTGCTCCATGAAAGCTTGCCCATTTGCTCTGTGAGGCAAGATCCACCCAGACTCATGTGGGACGAGTGCCCTGTGCCCCCCACCCTGGCGATGGGAGGATGCCTACCTGTTTTCTGGGGAGAATTCTGTCTCTCTGCCGAGGTCTTCCCACCTACTCTGTGGGAACAAAAGCATCTTCTTGGGAGGGAGGGGGTCCAGCAAGGATTTAGGGGTGTTACCAAGGCTGGGGGATGGTCTCACCACGTGTGGCCATGCTTGGAGAGAGAGCTGCCCATCAGTACTACGCGACAGGTCCTGGAGCAGAACTGATGTCCCCTTCATGCCCACAGGTCATAGGGAGACCACCAGGGCTGTGGAGGTGTCTTGGTGGGAGGGACTGAGTGGGGGCACTGCTGCCTTCTCACTGGGCACAAAGGACGTCCTCGCCTGTCTACAGAGAGCAGACAAGTCAAGTCTTCTGCCTCTGCTGATACATGGAAGCCTTTTTCTTAGATCTCAGGTCAACAGAAATCAAATTTCCCTTATTTTATAGTGGAGGAAAGTAGGGTCAGAGAAGGACACTGACTTGCTAGGTGACGGGACTAGAATCCAGACTGAATTTTATCCTTCAGGCAGTGGGGAGCCATTGAACATTTGTCAGCAGTGCAGTGACATAGCCAGGCTGCTTTCTAGAAGATGACCTGGGGGTGAGCGGTCCCCCAAGGGAGAAAGCAAGACAGAGGAGGTGGGGGTGGAGGTGCGGCTTCCCCTTCCTCCCTGGCTGCCCTGTCCCTGCCCTGTCTGCACGGGGCCCAGGCAGTCCTTCCCTCGGACAGGCCCAGGTGGCCCTGAGTCTGTCTCTGGTCACCCCCAGGCTGTGTGGCCTGCGCACCCTGCAGCCCTATGCCGAGAGGATCCCCGTCGTGGCCACCGCCGGCATCACCATCAACTTCACGTCCCAGATCTCTCTCACTGGGCCCGGCGTGCAGGTGCACTACAGCTTGTACAACCAGTCAGACCGTGAGTGTGGGCTGGCGGGGAGCAAGGTGGGCACTCCCAGCCCCACAGCTTCTCCCGGACGCTTTGCCATCCCTGGAAGCACCAAGAGGCTGGACAAAGGGAGTGTGTGTGTGTGTGTGTGTGTGTGTGTGTGTGTGTATCTGTGCCCACGTGAACATGTATGAGCATGCACACAAATGTATGCAGCTTTGTGTGTCTATATGTGCAAGGCAGTCACGTGCTCACTAAGTGTGCACACACATATCCACATGTATGCTGCATGCGTGTGCCTAGACACAGACGTCCACAGGTACCATGTGCACAAAGTGTGTGTTCATGTGGGTACGTACATGTGTAGCACACAGGTGCTACATCTACAGGTGTTTTCATGATGACACGTCCTAACGGTGCCCTCCCTCCCCCAGCCTGCCCTGGAGAGTTTCTCTGCTCCGTGAATGGACTCTGTGTGCCGACCTGTGACGGGGTCAGGGACTGCCCCAACGGCCTGGATGAGAGAAACTGTGGTGAGCAGCCCGCCCGTCCCAGGCCTCCTCTCTCCTCACCTCTGTGCTGAGCTGAGCCTACCCTTTTGAGTAGAGACCCCCACCACATGCAATTTCCAGCTATCAGCATCCAGGAAGTGAGGCTCTCTCTCAGTGCTGAGGTAGCAAGATGGAAGCACTGAGTGGGAAAGTGGCTTTAAGTTCTGGCTAAGCCAACTGACTTTGGACAAGTCACTTCATTTCTGTTTCCACCAATGAAATAGGGTATCTCCCTGAGCTGCTGTGAAGCTCAGGTGTAAAGTAGCTGAGAAGGAGATTTGTGACTATGACGTGCAATACATGTTCTGCAGGCATCTCGAAGTCCCAGCCGGGTTCCTCTGACTCCCTCCTACCTGCCCCTTTTCTGTGTCCCCACACAGTTTGCAGAGCCACATTCCAGTGCCAAGAGGACAGCACATGCATCTCACTGTCCAGGGTCTGTGATGGGCAGCCTGACTGTCTCAACGGAAGTGACGAAGAGCAGTGCCAGGAAGGTAGGGTGGGGCGTGACCAGGGAAACCAGAGGGAAACCAATGAATGGTCTCAGCCACACAGCTTGGCCCTTCTGCATGCTTCTTTGGCAAAGGTTTCTGCCCACTTGTCCAAATACTTACCAATTCATCTGTATGTATGTCTGTATGTCCATATATCTGTCCAGCCAGCCAGCCAGCCAGCCATCTTCTGGCCTCTCCAACCAGAACTTGATTGTTTCATCACTCATTCATCCATCCATTGGCCTGTCTAACCATCTATCTCCCTATCCACTACACTGTCAATCTCCCCATTTATTGGATTACCCAACTACTTGTCTGTGTGTCCATTGTTCCACCCTCCATCCATCCATGAATGCAGGTATGCATGCATCCATCCATTGATCTCTCTAACTACCTTTTTTGTCCATGATCTTTACATCCACTCAGTTATCCATCCTTCTAGTTGTTTGTCAGTCTCCCTACTGGACCATCAATCCACCCATTTGTCGGTCTGCCCAATCGCCTATCTGTGTCCATTTTTTAACCATCCATCTATCCATCCATTCATCCATCCATCCATCCATCCATCCATCCATCCATCCCACTAACTGACCAACCAACCAACACTTGCAGACTACCCAGTGATAGGCAAGGCAGAGGGAGGAGGTGGGAGTAAAAGACACCAGAAATGTGGTCCCAGCCCTTTGGGGATGATCTGTTAGTAGGAAGACATGAGGATGACTCTGTCTGCCCAAAGCCTTCTGGACATTATGTCCAGTAGCACGTGAAGACTGGAGGGGGGGAGGAGATTAGACAAGGAAAGCTTCCGAGAGGAGGCAGGCTTGGAACTGGGCCTTGAAGAGAGGTAACATTCAAATAGGCAGGAAGAAAGGAGACCAGGCGAAGACCAGGTGTTGGATGAGAAAGTTCTTCACAGTGAAGACAGTGAGGAGCAGGTGGGTGGCTTGGTATGGCCAGGACCTGAGGACTGCCTGGCTAAGAGGGAGCCTTAGTCCACTGGGAGAGACACAGCTCTGCTCTTGCGAGCCTCGTCTGAAAGTGGAGGCAGGACCCTATGGTCAGGAGCCCCTGTCTGAGAGGGGAGACATAGCCTTGCTCTCAACAGAATAGCCTGAGGTGGGTGGGGGAGTGGGTCGTGGGCGTGGGGAAGGGACCCCCTGCCTTTAGGAGACACTGAAGGAGGCTTAGGGGACCCTTCATGATGATCAAGAGACCCTTTACCAGTTTCTTCCTGGCCTCTTCCAGGCTCCACCTTCCCTGGGCCTTGCTTTGGAGGCTCTCTCAGGCTCAGGGACCCACCCTCTGTGCCCTGCCCCCACCCCCTCTATCCCAGGGGTGCCCTGTGGGACATTCACCTTCCAGTGTGAGGATCGCAGCTGTGTGAAGAAGCCCAACCCGCAGTGTGACGGACAGCCTGACTGTAGGGATGGCTCGGATGAGCAGCACTGTGGTGAGCCTGCCCTGCCCGGCCTGCCCTGCCCGGCTGCGGGGGTCTCCCCCAGGGTGGGGTGGGCAGAAGACCCACGGGGCCCTAGCGCGTGGGAGGGAAGGAGGTGGTGCGCACCCCGGGGAGCTGGAGGGGAAGCCCACCGTTTGCTCATGTCTCTATCCTACCTTTGCTCCCTCTTCTTGGTCCTACCTACCTCTTTCCCTCCCTCCCTCTGTCCTCATTCTTTCCCTCTGCGTCTTTCCTTTTCTCTCCCTCATCCCTCCCACTTCTCTGTCTCTGTGTCTCACTGACCTCTCTCCTGCCCCTCTACCTCTGTCCATCCTTGCCCTCTCCCACCCCCACCCCCACCCCAGACTGTGGCCTCCAGGGCCCCTCCGGACGCATTGTGGGCGGGGCCATGTCCTCGGAGGGGGAGTGGCCATGGCAGGCCAGCCTCCAGGTTCGAGGCCGACACATCTGTGGGGGGGCCCTCATCGCTGACCGCTGGGTGATAACAGCTGCCCACTGCTTCCAGGAGGACAGGTGAGGGGGAGGGTGCGGGGACCGAGACCATGAGGGATGGGGTAGTGAAGGCCGTGGCAGGGCGGTATGGCGGTATGGTGTCTGAGCTCTCAGCAGACAGAGGGAAGGATGGTGAAGAGCTCCCTAAACTGGCTGTTCCCACACTTGGGTTGTCCTGGTTCTACCATGAACAACATACTCTGTGGCCCTGGACAGGTTGTTCAGCCTCTCCGTGCTCTGCATTTGGTATCTTGTTTTAAGTTGGGTCAGTGATTCATTCATTCATTCACTCATTCATCCATCCGGCAATATCCGTTGTGCTCCTGCTATGTGCCAGGGGCTGTGCTAGACACTGGGGTACAGCAGAGAGCAAAACTGCTGGACTTGTCACAGGCCATAACCCCTCCTCCTGGTGTGCCTCCAAGAGGGGACATCCCACCCAGCCTATGACGTCTTCCCCATCTGCATGGTGGTGGGCTTACAATGCCCCTCTCCACCCCCAGCCCCTGGACTCTTCTCCCCACACCTTGTCCTCTGCCCTGGGTCTCTATAGTCCCAAGCCAAGGGCCTGGAGCCACCAGGGCACCCTCTCCTCACATCCAGAATCAGACATCAAGTCCTCTCAGTGCTCGAGACGAATCCTCAACCATCACCCCTCGGTCACCCTGGCTGCCCAGAGCCAATCTCCCTTTTGCACCCTCTGCCCAGATAGCAGGGGGTATTTCTGAGTGTGGTCTGACCACCTCGCTCTCTTTCACTCCACCCCAGTTCTCCTCTGCCCACAAGGTAAAGAAAGACCTGAAGGCTCACCTGACATCCAGGGGTCTTCGAGGTCTAATCTCTGCTGATTCCTCCACATTCAACTCCCACCCCCTCCTGGTGAGGACTAACGAGTTTCAGTGAGTTCACAGCAGCCTAGTCAATAAAATGTGCAGATAAAAAGGAGGAAAATACTTGCAATTGCCTGGCACTGTGCTCCTTTTTTACAGTCTTATTGAATTAAGAACACGGGAGTAGCAGACACCATTCCCATTTCACAGATAAGAAAACTGAGGCTCAGAGAGGCACACACATATCTAGGAATGGTTGCAGCTGGGGCCAGAACCCAGGCCGACACTGAACACTACCTTTTGCTGCCTACCCCGCCTTCCAGAGCAGGACGGGGATGTGGGGGGACGGTGTCCCAGGCGGGGAAGCTGGCTACCCTAAGGGTCTGGAATGGGTGAGGCTGCCGCTGCATAGCACACCCTCCTCATCCCCAGCATGGCCTCCCCGGCGCTGTGGACGGTGTTTCTGGGCAAGGTGTGGCAGAGCTCGCGCTGGCCGGGCGAGGTGTCTTTCAAGGTGAGCCGCCTGTTCCTGCACCCATACCACGAGGACGACAGCCATGACTACGATGTGGCCCTGCTGCAGCTGGACCACCCGGTGCTGCGCTCACCCGCCATTCAACCGGTCTGCCTGCCTGCGCGCTCCCACCTCTTTGAGCCGGGCCTGCACTGCTGGATCACAGGCTGGGGTGCCCTGCGTGAGGGTGGTGAGCAGGCCTGCGGGGAGTGCAGATGAGGGCGGTGGGCCTCCCCCAACATCTAGTCTGGAGGGGACAGGGCGAGGCTCCACTCCTGAGGCCTGCTGGTCCTGGGCTTAGGTTGGGTTGGATTTCACAGAAGGAAACAATCTTTTACCACCTGTGGGCCCCTGCCCTCCTGGCTCTTCCCTTCCAATCTGAAGGGCATTTAAGGAGAACTGAAGTCATGGAACGTTATCTTGGGGGATACGTGTGGGGTGAAGGGGCAGGTCAGGGACCCCACAGCCCACAGGCAAGCTCCAACCCTCTGCTCCTTGGATGTAGGGGGAAGGGGGATAGAGATATGTGTGTGTGTGTGGTGGGGGTGGCAGGAGAGACTCTTAATTAAGGTTGGATTTTAGAGGGACATGATTTCGTTTAATCTACCTAATAACCTTAGGAGTGGCTATTATGGCCCCATTTTATGGATTGGGAAATGGAGATTGAGACATTTAGCTGTTGCTCAAATTTACATAGCCAGAGGGAGTTGGAGCAGAGACTAGAACCCAGGACTGCCTGCCCGAGCCCTTGCTGTTCCTGCTACTGCCTCTCAGAAATAGGGATTCTCCCCTTCCTACCTAAACTGACCACAGCTGGCCATACCTAGAGGCCACCTCTCTGTATTCTGTGAATATAGGCCTGGGTTGGCAGAATTATGGCCATGCCCTGCACCCTTGGTGGTGGTGGTGGCTTTAAAAATGTGTAGTGATTTACAATCTGGAAGCAGGCAGGACTGTAGAGCTCATTTAAAGGCGGGGAAACAGGCTCAGATGAATGAATGACTTGTCCAAGAGGATGATGGACAAGAGTGGGAAAGCAAGGATTGGTTCATTCACTCATTCATTCATTCGTTCAATGACACATGTTGAGCACCTACTATATTCCAGCCATCGAGTTGGGCTAACGGGATACAAAGACGAAAAGAGAACATTCTTCAGGGAGACAGACAGTGCTAAGAACTGACCTGGAAGGACAGGTACAGGCAGCCTAGAGATGCCTACCTAGGCGGGGTCAGGGAGGCTTTCAGGGGAGGGGCAGGCTAAGCTGAGGCTTGGAGGATGAGTGGGCAGTGTCCTGAAGAAAGGGGAAAGGCATGCCCGTAAGGGACAAGTGGCCACCCAGGGAGCCCTGAGAACACCCAGCACCAGAGGAAAGCCCGGGGCAGATGGATCTGGGTGATGATTGGCAGGAAAGACAGGCAGGGCCTCTTGGGCCACATAAGGATTGTGCGTGAGCCAGGGGTTCTCTTCTGACCTGTGCTTTAGAACCACCTGAGGGCTTTAAGAAAAACACCCATGCCCCACCCCCACCCCAGGCAAACAGACCATCTCCAGGTGGGACCAGGCGCAGTGTATACTGAAGCTCCCCAGGGGTTCTACACTCATCCCTCATGGGGAAACACTGTGCTGGACAGTGAGGAGATGCTGACGAGTTTTAGGGGGAGAGTGAGGGGTCAGAGGTAGTCCTGGAAAATTCCCCTGGGGCAGTCACAGAGCAGAGGGAAAGCAGCCAAGAGGCCTCAATCAGGAGGAAGGAGGGGAGGAGACTCTAGTACAGACAGGCTTTGGGTGGCGCTCTGTCCCATGGACCACTCAGAGGCATTGCCAGAACAGTGACCATGAAGTGGAGCGGCAGGGGCTGGGCAGGGTAGGAGAGAGAAAGGGTCTCCTGAGAAGCGAGGGAATAGTAGAAGGCAGAGTGGGGGCTCCCGGGTACCTCAGATCTTCTCACCTCTGCCCTTGACCCCACGTGGCAGGTCCCACCAGCAACGGTCTGCAGAAGGTGGACGTGCAGCTGATCCCACAGGACCTGTGCAGCGAGGCCTACCACTACCAGGTGACCCCCCGCATGCTGTGCGCCGGCTACCACAAGGGCAAGAAGGATGCCTGCCAGGTGACTCCCATGGGGCTGGGCAAGAGGGAGAGGGGGACGCTTACATCACCCAGGGCCTGGCCTTTCTCTCACATCAGCTTGCTGAAGCCACAGGCTCCCAGCAAGGTGGGGATGGCTGTCCCCACTTTACAGATGATGCAACTGAGGCTCGAGGTGGTTGAGAGACTTGCCCCAAATTGCAGGCCACCAATCAGAAGAGACCTGTGGCGGGCAGGTCTGAGGCTCAAACCCAGTTCTTCTCCTTGTTCCTTGCCCACCGCAAGGCACTTTGCTCAGGGTGACACAGTAGAAAGGACTAGAAGGAGCCCACAGAACGCGGCAGAGGTGGATGGAGCATGGGGACACATATCCTCAGTTCCACGACGGCCAGGACCCGCTGGAGGCCCGGCCAAGTTGCAGGGGAAGCAGAGGCTTCAAAAAGCGATGTGACTTTCTTGCTGTCACTCAGAAAGCCCCTAGCAGTCAGAAGCCTCGCCTGGAAGGGGAGTCCCCTTACCCTGATGCGGCCTTGTCCCTCCTCTCCTTTTCAGGGCGACTCAGGCGGTCCACTGGTGTGCAGGGAGCGCAGCGGCCGCTGGTTCCTGGCGGGCCTGGTCAGCTGGGGCCTGGGCTGCGGCCGGCCCAATTACTTCGGCGTCTACACCCGCATCACCGGTGTGATTGGCTGGATCCAGCAGGTGCTGACCTGAGGCGTTCCCACCAGCGGACTAGGGCCCACCTCCCAGACTCAGAGTGCTCAGGGCAGCCACCAGGCGGGGGAACAAGGATTCTGGGGCGGGAAGGCCCTTTGGAGGCAGGAGGTGGCGTCCCCTCCCCCAGCCTGCTCCCTGACACCACCGGAGAGGCACAAGGCGGGAGGAGGGCCCTTAGCTGGTGGTCCAGACTTCCTTGGAGGACCCGGGATGGTCACCAGGCCCAGCTGAGGGGTTCATACCCAGCCTGTCACCTCCTCATTCCCGCCCCTCTTTCCCTTTCCTCCACTGCTGACTTTGGGGGGAAATGGTTCAGCAGCAAAAGTGCACTTCCAGGTCCAGCAGGAGTGTCTGAGTCCCTCACGCCCACCCCTCAAGCAGTGTGGGCTTTCCGGGCAGCACCCTCTCCACAGGGCAGATTCCAGCCTGTGAAGCCCCCAGCCTAACTTGAAGGGGGTGGGGTAGGTGCTCAGAACACTGGAGATAGCCAAGTGGGCCAGCTGCCACCATGAGCCAAAGGGTGGGGTGCTCGGGGGTCCAGGGTCCTCACCCCACCCCTCCCTGCCGCCCAGGCCTCTCTCACCTGGAGGTGAGCTCAGCTACCCTGTGGAATAAAGCCGTCTGATCCAAGACCCTGCTCTGGGGATTGAATGGGGCCCTGGGCACCAACCCTAGTCTCAGGAGCAACCCCAGGAAGGCAGTGGTTTGGTGACCCTCAGGTCAGAGTGAGGGAGGGGACAAGTGAGGGCTCCTTCTGGAACCCTGGGAGGAAACGGGAGCTCATAAAGGCTCACAAACACCCCCATGAACACAGCAGGGGTTAGGACAGGAGCCTCTGCAGGCCTGTCCCCTGGCTCCAGTGACCACTTCCCCCACCAGCGTGACACTCACTCCCTTTGCCCTCTTGGAGTCATTCATTCAGCATCTCCCTTCTGTGT
Organism: Rhinolophus sinicus; assembly: GCF_057876585.1. Taxonomy (NCBI): domain Eukaryota; kingdom Metazoa; phylum Chordata; class Mammalia; order Chiroptera; family Rhinolophidae; genus Rhinolophus; species Rhinolophus sinicus. The sequence goes on from NC_142501.1 coordinate 11,553,911, forward strand.
GCCAGGTACTGTGCTGGGGCCACAGACACGCATGGAATTTGGTTCCTGATCTCAGGGGGCGGGGATGACGATCCAGTGTGAAGAGGCTTTGGGGTGGCCTCTAACTTGGGAAGTCAGAGGAGGCTGCCTGGAGATGAGACTTGAGCTGGGCCTCCATGGTAGCCAAGGTCATTCCAGCCAGGGGCACAGCATGTGCCAAGGTATAGAGTTCCAAAAGAACGTGGCATATTAGGGAAGAGTAAGCTGTTTTTAGTTAAAGAGAGGTTGAGTGGGGGAGGATTAAAGAGGAACTGGAGAAGGGCAAACTGAGCTCAGATGACAAAGAGCTTGGAGTTGAGCTAAGGACTTGACCTCGGAGCCCTGGGGAGCCATGGAAGGTTCTATAGCAGGGGAGTGACATCGAGTGGATGCACATTTATTTTATTTTATTTTATTTTATTGGGGAAGGGGAACAGGACTTTATTGGGGAACGGTGTGTACTTCCAGGACTTTTTTTCCAAGTCAAGTTGTTGTCCTTTCAGTCTTAGTTGTGGAGGGCGCAGCTCAGCTCCAGGTCCAGTTGCCGTTGCTAGTTGCAGGGGACACTGCCCACCATCCCTTGTGGGACTCAAGGAGTCGAACTGGCAACCTTGTGGTTGAGAGCCTACGCTCCAAACAACTGAGCCATCCGGGAGGCAGCTCAGCTCAAGGTGCCGTGTTCAATCTTAGTTGCAGGGGGCGGAGCCCACCATCCCTTGCGGGACTCGAGGAGTTGAACCGGCAAGCTTGTGGTTGAGAGCCCACTGGCCCATGTGGGAATCAAACCGGCAGCCTTTGGAGTTAGGAGCATGGAGCTCCAACTGCCTGAGCCACCGGGCCGGCCCTGGATGCACATTTTCAAACCACCACTGGCACCAGTGTGGAGGGAGTGGGAAGCAGCGAGGCTGGTGAGGAGGTCACTGCACAACTCCAGGGAGGAGGACGGGGCCTGCCCTGAGAAGAGCAGTGGGGATGGACGTGAGATGGAAGGACCTTCATTATCCACCAAGTGCCTCGGTGGATGGGGTGGGGTGAGGGAGTCACCCAGGACCACTCCCAGGGGTCTGGCCTGAGCAGCTGGCCAGTGGAGGACCTACTGCCTGAGCTGGGGCACCTGGGGAGGGAAAGGCTGTGGGAAGGTGTCGTGAACTTGGGGTGCCTGTCATGAACTTGGAGGGAGGTGTCCAGGAGGCAGGTGGCACTTGAGAGAGGCTTGGAGGGGTTTCAGAGCCACCACCCATGGAAGGCGACAGAGGAGACTGAGGAGGTTGGGGAGACAGAGACACCGCAGACTGGCCCAGAGTAGGAGGCTGGAGGGGAACTGAGAGGGGTGCAGTCTTAGCACCCAAAGCGATGGCCTGAGTCGGGAGCCATGGGCCAGGCCCTGGGTCACTGGCGCAGAGGTGACAAAGAGGGGAGTCAAGTGTGGACAAGCCTTTCTTGAAGCCTAACTGAGAGGAAAGGAAAGGGAAGCCTCAGAGACCAAGACTTGAGGGAGTTTTAAAGATGGAGCTGCTACATGTCCACGGGTGGATGAGGCAGCTCGGGCAGAGGTGAGGAGCAGAGCCAGGGAGCACAGTCACCTTCTAGGACCTATCCGTGGGAGGGAGGCGACAGCAGGTAGAGGGACTCCTTTGGGGCGGGGGTAGGCTCTTAGGGTTCTCAGAGGCGCGGGCAGAACACTGCGTTGGGTGCTTTGCTAAAATACAAGATTGGGTGTGGTGGTGGGTCATCTTTAACAAATCTCCTGGGCTCTTGCAAGCAAAGTGGGACACAAAAAGTGAGGTCAGCTTCAGCAAGCAGAGTAACCTGAGGGGAAGTAGTGAGGCCCCCAGACTGCTGAGTGGGTGGGGGAGCCTCGCCTGGCCCTGGGGAGGGCCTCTGCCTAGGGGATCACTGCTTTGCAGGGGTGTCCCCCAGCAGTGCTAAGCTAAGCAAGGTGGACAGTCAGCAGGACTAGGGAGGGGAAGGAACTGGCCAGGTGGGGTGGAGACAGAGTCCTGGCTGGGTAGGAAAGAGAAGCCCGGGTCCAGGACACTCTGACAGAAGGTGGCGTGGGTACCTGGGTGTTCTTATTTCCTGGGACTTGGGGCAGAGGGTGGAGCAACAGGGAGGGGTGGAGGTGACTAAAGGTATCACGGCAGGAAGCAGAGGCGTCCTGGGGGGTTAGGATGGAGCAGCAGCGGCCTGGGGCAGTACAGGATGAAGCCAGCAAACAGAGAACAGTCTGAACAGTGGGCTGAGTCTGGGAAGTGGGATGACAGAGAGCCGGGCTTGTGAGGACCTGGTTTCGGGGCCCAACTCCCAGAGGGCTGCCTAGAGGCAGGAAGAGACTTGTATGACTCTAAGGGCTGGGCCTTGGACGTCAACCAGTCCAACCCTTCACTTTATAGATGAAACTGAGGCTCAGAGAGGGGTAGGCACTTGCCCAAATTCCCCCAGCAAGGCAAAACTGGTATCTTCAGTGTCTGGCCACTGGGCAGAGGCTCCAGCCATGACCCCTCCCCCCTACACACTTAGGAGAGTGACAACAGGGCAGGGTCCCTGGGCTTTAGGAAAAGGCCGTTACCTTTGAGTCATCTACCCCGCCTTGAGTTTAGCCCCTATCCTCAAAAGTGACCCAGAGAAAGAGAGGGAGACGGCCAGCACGGCTGTTTCTTCGTTTTATTACGCGGTGGGGTCATGGGGTCGGACACAGCTGAGAAGTACCCAGCCAGGAAGTCATATGCGCAGGAGGTCCCCTGGGCAGAGGAGGTGTCCCCCTCTCCCTCATCACGTTCCTGAGTAGCCCCACTGTCCCTGCTGGGCCCGTGCCTGCCTCCTTCTGGCCAGGGCACTCTGCCCCAGCAGTCCAGGAAGGGTGGGAGCAGCCCAGGTGAAGACCCAGTACCCCCCCTCCTTCTGACAGAGCCAACCCCACCCCTTCACCCCCCACCCATACTTGAATCTCATCTGGAGCTAAGCAGGTCCCTCCCCCTTGAGGGGAGGGTGAAGGGGGGTGCCCAGACTCTGGCGCTTACACTCCCTGAGGGAGGGCTTTCTGAGACCCTGCTCCTCTTAGGTGGAACCTCACAACAACCCTGTGAGGTAGGTGAGGGGAAGAGCGAACCCACTGGGCACAGAGGGACACTAAGGCTCAAGGAGGCGTTGTGACAGGGTCAGGAGGGGTTGTATCCGCCATGCAGCTCGGGGTCTCGGGGGAGGGGACATAGGGGCCGGGAAGACAAAGCTGGACAGAGCCACACTTTGGCCACAGGCAGGTGGCTCTGCCCAGGGGTCCCAGGGCCCACCCCGGAGGCAGAGGCAGGTCACAGCCCCGCAGGTGTAGACAGAGGTGGCAGCGGGAAGAGCGCTTCCTCCACCTTGAGGTGGGGGCCCACCCCGTGGTACAAAAATAAAGGACTTCAGATCGGAACCCCAAGTCCCTGGAGGTGATCTGGGGCCTCACATCCGGGTGCCTCTGGCTTGTAACAGCTAGAAAATAAGAGAGGAAGGGGCAGGGGGACGGGGTGGGGTGGTCAAAACACCGGGAGGGGGGTGAGGGGGGCGGGGCCGGTGAGGGGGGGTGATGTGGGGCCAGGAGAGGGCAGAGAGGAGATTGAAATGGAGGAAGGGAAGGGTGGGGGAGACAGGGAGAGAGAAAGAGGTAGGTGAGTCACAGGGTCCCTTCTGGGAGGAGGGAGAGGGGCTGAGGCCCAGAGAAGGTGGACTCAGAACCCAGGAGGAAGGGGAGCAGGAAGGAGACCCAGCTTGCCTGTCACAGAGCCCGTTGCCCCATCCTGGGTCGGGAGGTGGCTGCCTAGTAGGCCAGATTCTGTCAAGACTCTGGCCTGGAGACAGGGGTGGGGGTCAAGGCCAAGAGAGGCAGGTCACAGACAGCAGCTATCTGTTCCCATTTAAGAGGCAACTAACATTTTAGAAAGGGACAGTGACTTGCCCAAGGTCACACAGCAGGCAGACAAATGGAGTGGGTTGTAGGCACCCAGCCAGGGCTTTTTCTGCCCCACCCCCATCCTTAGCTGGCTCCAGCCCACTCTTATAGACCAAAGGAATCCAAGTATGGCCTGTCCTTTCCACCCCCACAGAAACAGGGAACCCAGTGCCATGAGGCTGTGATGCAGGAACTCCTATGTGCCAGGGTGAGGCCAAGATATATGGCTCATCTCCCTCCCCTCCTTCCCAGCCCAGCTCTGGTGCTGACGGGCAGGTAGGAGTTTCCGCCCCCCAACTTTCTTCCCCTCTCAGAGCCCCACACCCAAGGCCAAGATAGGCTGAGAAACTGGTGAGGGGAGAAAATCGGCCGAAAGTTTGGTCCAAGTCCAAGGAACAAGAGATGAGTACCCTCCTGGCTTCCGCCCCTCCCTCCAGCTCTGCCAAGCTACAAACCAGGGATGGCAGCTCTGGGGGCGAGCGAGGGGCCGAGGAGAGGCCCTCATTGTAAGCGCAGCCTCAGGTCTGAGGGGTGCAGACAGGAACCTGCAAGGAGGAAACGTGAGGAGGAGGCGAGGAGGTGAGGTGCCAGGGCGGGGTGGCCCAGCCTCAGAGGTGCCCGGTGGGGCCGGTGGGCCCCGAGGAGGTGCAGGGACACCCCTCCTCCCCAGGCTGGGAGGCAGGAGCTGCCAGAAGGGGTGCAGGAGGCGGCAGGCAGGATGCTCTGAGATGCAGGGCCGGGGCGCCCAGGTGGAGGGCACGGGGGACTGGGACCAGGGTGGCCCCGGGATGGAGGTGTGAGCAGGCAGAGAGAAAGCCCGGACAGGGGCAGAGAGGGAAGAGGCAGGGTGCAGATGAGATCCAGGAGGAAGAAGAGGTGCATGAAGATGAGGCAGGACCTCCAGCGGGAAGCGGAGGAGGAGCAGGCGGTGGTGGGAGGGAGAAAAGGTTAGCGGGATCCTGAGATGACTGGGCTGCAAAGAGAAAGTGAGAGAAGGGATGGTTATGCAGGTGAGGCGCCAGGCAGGCGGCTGAGCTGACCCTGGCGGCCCGCCCCCCAGCAGCCCCGGCCCCCCGGGTTCTGCAGCTGGCTCCAGCAGGGTCTCCGGCTGGTATGAGCAATCAGTCTCCTTGGGGGTTGGCTGCACCTTTCTCCTGTGTATCTGCCTCCACCTGCACCTGTTCCACCTCCACCTCCTCCTGCTCCTGTTGCTGCTCCTCCTCCAGCTGCTCCTCCGTGCTCTGTGAACCAGCGGCGGACCCAGGGAAGAAAGAGTGGAGAACTAACGAGGGGCCTGCGGGCGGCTGTCCCCACGGGCCCCAGCTCCGGGCGGGCGGGTGGCCTAGATGAAGAGGGGCCTAGCAGATGGGAGGGCTACCGCCAAAGTCCCTTGGGAAGCCTGGGATGGGCCTGGAGAAACCAGCAGGATGGGCCCTGCTGGGATGCTCATGGGGCAGGCTGGGGAGGGATAGAAGGGGACCGGGGTGGGTAGGTGGCTGGGTCCCTTGAGGGGCACCTGGGAAGGCCTCATTTTAGGAGGGCTAACGAGAGTGGAAATGAGGTCAGGGAAGATGCCACTCAGATCTGGGATGCCAGCCACAGGTTCTGGCACGCCAGGTCCTGAGGCTTTGGTCCAGAGAGGCAGAAGCAGCAGGTTTACTCTCCACCCTTCCAAGGCAGTGCCAGGCACTGGCCCCGATGGGGGTGGGTGGGCAGGGGAAGTCACAGGACATGGAGGCAGACAGACAGGAAGCCAGAGTTTGTATGTTTCCAATGCACAGGGATAGGCCCCAGAAGAAATGGTCTCCCTTCTTCCCAGCCTGGCTTGCTGCCTGTTCCATTGGCCCTAGAGAAGGCCCTGGAGGCTTCCAAACAGCTCTGGGTCCAGGGTGGACCTCTGCTCAGGCCCCTCCCCACTGCCAGCTGAAGCTGCCTCACAGGCCAGGGTGGAAACCCAGGGCTGGACCCCACAGGGCTCCTGACCCCTCTCCTGTGGAGTGCTGGAGAAGGGGGCCTGGAAAAGGCGCAGGATTACCACATCTGACTTCCCCGCCCCAGCCCAGGCCCACTAGGGACATTTGCCCGCCCCTGGGAATAAAATGGCAATTTGGATCCCAGAAGTTCCAAGCCCGACGGCACCTGAGAGGACACGGTACATCCTGCTCACTTCTCAGAGAACACCATGAAAGAGGGGACGGGACTTATCCAGGGTCACACAGAGCAGGCACACTGTGCCCAGACTCCTAGTCCAGAGCACCCGCCTCGTGCCACACTGCTCTGTGGCCACCATGTGACTACCATTCAAGTGGCATCTAAGTCACTGTTGCTGCTCTCTCGGGATGGTCCTATCTCACTGCTCCCCCAGCCTGGGCCTGGGTAACTGGCGTGAGCAGACAGGACCTTGGGTGGCATGGGATGGATGGCATTGGCTATGACCAGGAGTTATGGGTGTGCAGCAGGAGGGAGAGAGAAGAAGCAGGGATGGCTAGGCGGATGGCAGGGAGGAAAGAGGAAAAGGGGGAAGGCTGAGGTTGGGGGCTCACCTTGGTTTTGCGGCTCGAGTCGGAGCTCAGCCCGTGTGGGGAGCTGTGGAGCTCCTTAGACACCACGCACAGGAACTCCGCCTGGTCCTCGCTGCCGTAGTTGTAGGAGGAGCCAATATTCACCAGCTGGAGGGACGGCGCACGGGGAGAAAGATGATAGGTTGGGGTTGGGGGACGGTGGGGAGGGAAGAGGTGGACATCAGTACTTGTCAAGATACCAGCTTGTGTCCTGATCTGGCCCATTGCTGGGTTTCTAGAGGATACCACTCGGGGGCTGAGAGTCAGTCTCCTCCCCTTCCCCTACCGACACCTCTGGGGTTATTTCCAGAGCAGCTTCCACACCTGCCTTGGCTGGGCCTGTTCCCTGGAGGAAGGCGGCAGTATCACTACTGCTCTTCTCAACCCTCACCCCCACCCCAGCCCAGATCTAGCAGGCCACTTCCTAAAAGCAGGAGGCCTGTAATGGGCAGGCTGTCACCTTCTGTCCCAGAGGTGCTTGAAGCAACCCTAGAACCAGGTTGGCATGGTGGAGCCCCAGAGAATATTCTGTTCATTCTTAAAAGCAGAAGTAGAACAGGTCACCCACTTCTCAGGCCAGAGGGCTAATGACTAGTGGCCCCTGACCTACTGGCTAGGCCTCAGAGAATCCATGCAATTGCCAGACTCTCGGGTAGGCTCTCAAAGGTGGCCCCACCTATGTTCTGAGGTCCCTAGAATAACCACACCCACAGGAGGACCCCCTGTGGCTGATAAAGGCCCTGCACAGGACGATTTTCACTCAGCCCTCAGGGACCCTCATTCAGCAGCAGAGAGAAAAACATCAGCCACTTTGGCAGATGAGGCTTGAGAGGTGGTGACCTCTTGGAAGTCCCACAGCCAGGAAGAATGGGATAGGAGTTAGAATCTGGGATCCAGAGGCGTCTCAGGGGTCTCATAGACTTAAATACTTCTAATTATTTGCATGATGTCAGCTCATTCCGATGTCTAGAGTCCTGCCCTGAGCTAGAGACCTTATCAGTGATTCTTCTAATCTTCCTGACAGTCCCGCATCAGATAAGGAAACTGAGGCCCACAGCAGAGATGTGACTTGCTCAGGGTCACACGGCATGTCACTGTGAGGCCTAGATGTGAACTGGGCCTCTGGCTCCTGGACAGGGGCCCCTTGCTCCACACTGCCCGGCCTTCTCCCTGCTTCAACCTCCACGTGCAAGGGAACGTGGGTGGGTGTGGATAGAGGCCTAGCCAAACCCTTCTCCTCCTCTAAGGGCAAATTTGGCCTCAGGTTAACTCGCTGGCTCTGTTCCTCTGGAAACCTGAGACAGGTGAGACATCAGCTGTATTACTAGGGCAACAGCGCTTACTCTAAAAACTCCTCCTGAGGGGTAACCTGCATCTGGATTGGGAGGAACTAGAGGTCACTACAAGGGAAGTCCCTACTCTGGGCTTCCCTGAATGTGGCAATGTCTGTAACCGGACATGTGCCTTGCGAGGACCCTGGAAGCTGTGCCTGTGGAATTGTTCCAGGAGCTGTTGACCCACGGTGGACTCCACTCACCTGTGTGGATCTCGACTCCTTGCACCTGAGTGGTCACTTGGGGGCCAAAGACTCGCTCACACTACTGTCTAGACCGCCACCCGGATACTGTGAGGACGCCCACCGAGGAGGACGCCCAGAGCTGCCCTGTGGCAAACAGGGCTTCTATCCTCCCTCCATCTTGGTCAGTCAGTCTGCCGCCAAGCGTGGCCTTGCCCAACCCTGTTCAGTTTGACTTAAGAAGACCCCCTGGGTGGGGGCGGCAGTGGGGAAGGGAGGGGCTGGGGCTGCAGGAAGGGAGAGGCCTGCTTTGCATGGAGATTGGGAGGTCCCAGGTGTGGCCCCCCAGGACCCCCACCCACCTGCTCAAAGCGCCAGCCATCAGACATGGTGGAGACCATCTGCGTGAGTTCTTCCTCCTGACACTGCAGCACACGGTACACGTGCTTGGGCGGGACCTGCGGGCAGACGGGAGGTGTGGAGGGCACCTGTGGGAGCCACGGGCACCCCAGCAGGGGGACAAGCACCTGCCTTCCCCCCAGCTTCTTCTGTCTCCCCATGCCATATACCCCTAAAAGGAGAGAGGGAGGGGAGCGGGCAGGGTGGGAAGACAGGAGTCATGTTCTGAGACGGGAGCTACGTGCCGAGCACTTGACAGTCACGATCTCACTTACTCTCCCCACTCTGAGTTACGCGATTTTCACGGAGGCTCAGAGGGGGTTAGGTACTTGCCCAAGGTCACCCAGCTAAAGAGTGGCAGAACCAGAACTGAAACACAGATGACACAAGAGGGAAGGGAGCGGCTTGGGGGACATGCTGGGTCACTAACTGAGGCAGGCCCTCCAGGAGACATGGAGCCTCCCCACTTCAATCTGGGGCTAGGAGATGGTGCCTCACTACCTGTCCCTTACCCACCACATCTCCCCAATGGTAAGCTGAAAATCATTCCAGCTCTTCCTACAGACTGGTCACGGAGGCCCAGGGTCCAAGCTCAGGAATGCCAGCTCCAGCAACTTGTGCTGTGCCCGCCAGCGGACTGCCTGATCCCACAAAACAGACAATTCACTAACCCTGCATTGCCCCTGGCAGGCCCCCCTATACCCCCACATGGACCCCATTTTGCCTGTGAGGAAGGGAAGGGTGGGCCATTCTCAGCACCTCTGTATTCCACAAGGAGAAATCAAGATCCAGAGAGCAACGTGCGTGGCCCAAGTTCACACAGTGAACAGATCCAAGGCAGGGATAGAAGCAGTGTCCATCTCCAGGCTGGGCTTTGCTGGGCGGTCTGGGGGCTGGACAACCACCCCTCCCCTTATAGGACAGCTCAGCCTCCCCAAGGAAAACACTGTTCCACTTCTGCCAACTTTCTCCCACCTCCCGCACTCTCCGCCCTCCTCCCTCTCCCCACCACCCCCTGCTCTGGCCACGGGTGCTGCCCTGCTGCTCCCCTGCCCCCTGCCCCCCGCCCCCTGCCCCCCGACCCCCGCCCCCCGACCCCTGCCCCCCGCCCCCCGCCCCCCGCCCCCTGACCCCTGCTCCCTGACCTGCGTGACGGTGTAGTCCTTCTCCTCCATCCGGTCTTTGATGATGCGGATCAGGGGGCCGATGTTGTAGAACTCCGCTTCTTCCAGGACCCCTGGCAGACAGAGCCGCCCCCAGGTCACTCCCACTGCCCTCAGGCCTTGTCCTCCCCTTATCCCCTCCACCTCCAAACCTGCCTTCCTGCTCCAGTCACACAAGGGTAACAAGCATCTTTGAGCTCAGGGGTCAAGCAAAAGGGGATATTTCTTTCCTTGGATCCCATACTCCTTGTGGAAGGGGCGAGATGCGGCCACTCGGTGGTCCGACATTCTGCTGTACGGAGTATGGTGACCAAGGGGCGCCTGCCTCTCCCCTAATCGGGGGCTGCTTTAGGGCCCGTTGGGACTGGGCCCTAGGACGCCACAATGAGAAGGGCCCTGGTTGACCCCCTATTTCATGTTCCCATTTGTGAAGCACATGCCAAGTGCCAGGCACTGTGCTAGGCATTTTCCATTCTGTATTGCAGTGAATTCTCAGAAATAAAAGTAGGTACTTCGTTGCCCCCAATGAACAAAGGGGGAAACTGAGGGCCAGAAAGAGAAGCAGCTTGTCCAAGACCCCACAGCCAACAAGCAGCAGAGCCTGGGATTCAAACTCAAGGTCCTGACTTCACAGCCCACTGGAAAAGCATAACCCTTGTGCATGAGCATATCCCTAATGCCCACGCTTTCCAGTTTGCAAACCCCTCCTGTGCTCAGCACAAGCCCCGAGGACATGGGGCAAGCAGGCGTCATCATCCCCATACAGTTAAGGGAACTGAGTCTTAGACACTAAGCGAGCTACCTCTCCAGTGAAGTGGAATGACCCAGACCTGTGGACACCCCGAAGCTCCTTCAGGGCAAGGACGCTTCTGATCATTTCTAGAATTGGCCTCTGGGCTCCCTGGGGACAGGGCCCATGTCTGATCTACCCTGTTGTCCCTGGTGCCCACACAAAGTAGGCAGTCAGTACTGCTGCTGCCTGAGTGTCCCTTGTGGAGCCCTGCAGATGACAAACAACTAACATTGCGTCACTGGTCCTCGATGCCAGGTACTGCACTAAGTGACACCGGTGTATTAGCTCCTTTATCCACACAGCAGCTCAGCAAGGTGGGTGCTATGGGAACCCCATTTCACAGATGTGGGCCTGAAGGCACAGAGGGATAAGTTACTAGTTCCCGGTATCACACAGCTATATAGTAAGTCTCCTCCCAGGTCCCCCAAGCCCCCTGAACGAGGGCCCTAGCCTTGTCTGAAGGTGCTAGGAGTGGCAGGCATGGAGAAACCCAGAACCTGTAAACAGTTATTGTCTGTGATGCAACTGAAGTGTTTACCTCCCCTCCCCAAGGGACCTGCTTGGGGTACCTGTGCCCTCGGAGGGGCTGCCAGAGAAGTTGTGGGCCCTGCTGAGCCGGTACCTATAATGGGCTCTGATTTTGAAGTCCTGGCCCACTGGGGACCCACTAGAGGGACTTTAGGACCCAGTGAGAGGAGGGATGGGCTATGCTAGACATCCACAGGGTACAAGCGTTGGGACTTAAGACATGTGTTGTCGCAAAATATGCTTTCCCCAGTGTACATCACCACTCCCATTTTACCTACATGACGAGACTCAGAAAGGAAAAGTGCTATATTCAAGCTGGCCTGGCCAAGTCAGCTGACCCAGGCCCAGACCCACACCCTGTGCCCCAAGGAAGAGTTGATTTGGCACTAACTGAAGTCCTTGCCCGGGCTGGTGTTCTGACAAGAGGCCACACCCCCAGGCATGGCTTCCCCACCATCTGCTGGGCCCAGATGTGGGCATCTACAGAACCTCAGCCACCCAGGCCTGGGAGAATGGAAACCCTCTCTGGGGAGCAGGCTCCCTCCTTCCCCACCTCCACCCACAACCAGCACTGTACCGCAGAGGCTGCTGGATTTCGAAGACCCACCCGTTCCACCCACCTAGCTGACTGCATCTGAGATACTGGATAACTCTGCCCAGCTCTACCCCATTCACACCTGGCTTCCCAGGAGGCCAGGAGAAAGGGCATCGCTGCCCACAATGGAGGCTGCCGGTCTCCCTGGCTCCCTCTAACCTCTGCCTGTGGATTTCTGTCACCTTCCCAATAGCACCCAGTGAAAGCTTGAGCCAGTCAGCTTGGCAGAGTCCCTAGGCTCAATCTGGGCAGAGGCTTTGGGATTCAGCCCTGTCAGGGATGAGAAGAGGCCCCTCCTGGCTGGGAGAAATGGCTTTAGACCTGCACAGAAAGCCTGGCAGGCTGCAGAAGGCAGGGCTAGGATGTGGGCCCGGCCAGCCCCCTGGACCAACTCACCCTCCTCAGCCATGTCCTTGTCCAGCACCAGCTTGCCGTGCCGCAGGAAGTTCAGGATAGGCCCGAAGTAGGTGGGGTCACGGTCAATGAGGTAGGCCCCAGTCTCATCCTGCGGAGGTGAGGGGAACAGGCTATGAGAGGAGAAGAGAGAGGCCTTCTCCCGCCCACCCTTCATTTCAGGCCAGGTAAAGGATTGGAGGGAGGGAGGATAGAGTCTGTTCTTCCCTGGAATGAAGTGGCATGATGGAGCAAAAGGGCTTTGGGGTCAGATACACCTAGGTTCGAATCCCGCCTCTGCCTTTTCCTGACTGTGTAAACGTAGGCCAGTGATTTGGCCTGTCTGAGCCTCACTCCTCTCCCCTATAACCAGGGGGTCACTGTAGCATCCAGAGAGGTCTCAGTGGCACCTGACGCAAAGCAGGGCTCAGTGATTGCTCCTCTTCGAGGTTGTTCCCCTAAAGCCAGCCCTACAGTGTCTCCACCAGCTCCCCAGTCATTCTGGGGGTTTTCAAAGGAGCCGCTCTCATTGGACACCCTCAGCCTGCAGGGAGGCAGGGCGGGCAGCTGCACAGCTCTACAGAGAGAAAACGGAGCATCGAGAGGTGAGGGGACTTGCCCAAGGTCACGGCATCAGATGGTCAGGGAATGAAGGGAAGAGGGCTTTGGAAGTCATGTCCAGACCAGACTCCTCTAGTTACAGACAGGAGGCTGAGCCTGGGGCAGGGAAGAGTCGGACCTAAGGTCATGCCTGCGGTTTTCAGCAGAGCCGGGATGGGACCCCAGACCTGGCGCCTGCCAGGCCAGCACTCCTCCCAGATGAAGCGCAGCTCAGAAGGCACCCTGGGCTTTCTCCACCCAGCTCCCTGCACAGCTAGGCCACCTACACCCCAAAGGGCAGGAAGCAGCAGCCTCAGCCCCTCCTTCCCCAGTGCAGGAGTCCCGTTTGGGAAGGACTGAAGATCCTACATGTCTGTCTGTCCCCACAGCCCCAAAGGAAGTGGGAAGAGTCCGATCTGACCCACCAGCCTCCTGGGGTGGGAGCCCAGGGCAGCACTCAGAAGCTCCAAATGGCTGCGGCCTGGCGTTGTCCCGTTGCCAAGGCAATGGTCACATTCCTCACTCTCAGATTCACTTCCTCCTCCCCTCCCGCAGCCAGTTCTTCCCGCCTCCGGTTGTTTGGAAATAAAAGCAGCTGCGTTCCCAGCCCGGAGCGCGGGCCAGGTCGAACAGCCCCGATCCCAGAGAACTGAAGCCCCCCCCCCACCCCCCCAGGCCGCCCACCCCGCGGGCCTCACCCGGTCGGACTGCAGCTCTTCCCCCTGGCACAGGCGGCTGAGGAAGGACTTCTGCTCCCGGCACAGCGTCTGCCGGGTGGTCAGGAACACCGTACCCCCCACGTTGAGCCGCACCCACTTGCCCCAGCTGCCCGCAGCGCGGCCGCCCGCCCCCGCCGGCGGCGCTCCCTCACCGGCCTCCATCCTCATAGCTGGCCCCGGCGTTTGCATCCTCTGGGATCCCGGCGGCTGGAGGCGGGCAGGTACTGTGCGCGGGGCATGCCGGGAGCTGTAGTCCGTGCCGCCCGGGGCTGGAATGACCGGCGAGGGTCCCCGGATGCCAGCAATCCGCTTTCCCCAGCCCCGCCCTACTTTGCCCTTCCCGGGAGGAGGCGCGCAGGTCGGGGTGTCTTGAAGAAGCCCGTTTGCCAAATGACTGTGTGTTTGGGGAAGGTCAAGTTCCGGTCATGGGGAAAATAGTGAGTTGATAACCCAAATCAACAATCCTCTTATTTGTTCTCCACTTTATTACTTCCTCTTTGTCCAGGCTAGATTATCAAACAGCTGATAAATATGAAAAGAAACGTTTCCCTTCCAGAATGCCATAGCATTTATCTGTTATCTGTTTTCTAATATTCTTTCATTCTGCCCTTTGTGTCGGGGAGGGTTGAAGGGAGAGCAGCTGGGTTCCTTGCCCACATCAGTTCTTTGAGGGCAACCGTAGTTGGGCTTCCAGTCGTCGGAGCACCCACTGTATTCCAGATGCTTCGTGTATCTATATTATTCACTGAGGCTCTCAGCAGGTCTGTGAGGCTAATGTGACTGTACTGCTGTACAGATAAGGATTCAAATGAAGTGACCTTCCTGACTCACGCTGGTGAGTCGCGGGCTGGCACAGACCCAGGTGGGTTCCAAGTGCATTTCTACCACCAAGGCCCCTTTCCTGCTCCCCTGTGGGTTGTCAGTGCTCCTTGGGAAATATTTCTAGGGAGGAATAGTGGCGAGGGCACTAAATTAAAGTTAGGAGAACCGGGTTTTCATTCTGATTTTTGTAGGATGAGGTGTGGGGAGAGATCTCAGTTTTCACATCTGTAATTGGAGAGGAGGAGGAGGGATTGGTTGTGTGGGTTCCCTTCTGAGCCAGGTAACTTGGAGGTGGGACTGACATAGTGCATACTGCAGGATGGGGGGAAAGGGGCAGCTCCTGTCGTCTGGGACCAGGGAGGGACTCGGGCTGAAGGGGAAGCTGTCCTCCTTAACATCCTCTCCTTTTCAGTGTTTCAGTCCTGGTCCTGGATTAAGAGGGAGGGGGTCTGAGGCTCCCCTCATTGATCCCAGTGTCACACACACTGGGCAGCCTGCCCCTGTGCTGGGGAAGGTTCTCGGTTACCACCCAGGTCTCTGTTTTCGCTGTAAAACCTTTCCTCTTGGCAAAGATTAGGTCACAGAGGCTAGAGTCTTGTTCCCAAGAACTCACCAGTACATTCTTGAGCAGCTTCCTCTCTGAGTCTCAGTTTTCTCTTTTGGAAAATGGGAATTACAGTAGTCTTAGAACACTGCTGTGAAGATTAAATTATATACTATCTGTAAAACACTTGGCATAGTCCCTGGCTTGTAGTATATTGATTGAATGTAGTGGAGTACGAACTAGTCTTGAAAGCTCAGCAGCATTCCTGGCGCTCAGTGAGTTCGCCACCATTGTTAGCTAAAACAAAACTAGAGCAGGAAATACTTCTTTATCCACTTACGGGTTGTAGGCAGGGCATGATGTGGTCAGATTTACAACTCAGATCCCTCTGGGGGCCAAGCCCAGGGCCAGGGCTCATTGCTGCCCTGTGGGCTGGGGCCTGGAGGTGTCAGTGGAGGCTGGGCCTGCACCTTTGGTTTCAAAGTGGAGGGGAGGCTTTGACTGAGCCACTCTCACCCTGCTCCTTCCTCAGAGCCCCCCACCTCCCCTGGAGACCTGCGTTCTCTCAGCAAGCACCTAAAATGTTCCCACCTGAAGCAACAACCTCATTGATGAGGGCCACAACTAAGAGCTATATGGCAGGGCCCAAGGCTCTTAAATGGAGCTGACAGATGCCACCCCATCCTCGTCTGTGTCTGGGCTTTGCCTGGAGGAGGCCATGTTTAGGTGACAGAGCATGAGGGGGAGGGGCACACCCACCGCTGGAAAAGGACTCCGACCCCTCCCTCCCACCAGCCATCTTCAGTGCATTCAGTGCTATCACTGTTTGTTGAGCGCCAACTATGTGCCAGACACAGAGAGGAATATGTCAGGGGTGGTCCCTGGCCTAGAGGGGGCTTCAGTTTGGGGAAGCGGGTGCAAGAGGCTTTGACAAAGCACGGAATCCCAGACAGTCCTGTTTGTAAACACAGACTGGTACTCTTCATAGTTTTTTTGGCCAACTTCCCCATTTGGAAAGTAAAACCAAACATTCTTTAGATTCTTTCTGGGACGATGGTTATTCTGGAAGAGGGCCAGACTTCAAATGCCTGCCCATTACATTGCCCCTTGCTTTTTAATATGGTCCTGAATTTGACTTGATAGTGAACAGGACAGAGGTAGTTAAGGGGTACAGGCTTCCAGACAAGGATGCCAGCCCAGCCTTTGTGGCTTGCTAGCTGGGTGACCTTGGCAAAGTCATTTAACCTCTCTGAACCTCAGCTGCCCAGTTTCTAAGTTGGGAATTATAATAGTCCCTAGGCTCATGCAGTTGTTATGAGGATTCAGTGAGCTGACATATGCAGCCATGTGAATAGCACTCAGCACACTGCCTGAGCAAAGCTGCCATGAAGACTGGCTTCCTGAAACCAGTCTTGCCGCCCTCTCTATTGCTGGTTGGATCCAAGATCAATGCCTGAGCCAAAGGCTGCCCTTTAAGATCCTCTCCCATCGGCCAGGGATGAACCACCTGACCATATCCTTTCTGCTGGGGTTGGAGGGAGAGGCAGAGAGAAAGACCACAAATGACCCAGCCTCCAGAGCAGAGGGATTGCCATTTCCTCACCCTAAACCCCCAGGACCTAAAGGGACCCGGGAGGCTTTCTACTACTAGACAGAGAGAGCTAAAGGAACATAAAATATATCCCCGAGTTAACAACTGAGCCCGTTAACTATTTTGACCCTCTCGTCTTCTTAGCAGCAGCCTCCATATCGAGCAGTTCCGTTCACATCTGCTGTCCGTTTCATGACTAAGATGTCATTTCATCCCTGCTGGGTGTTTTGGATTCAGTTCTCTTTCTCCCCAAGTTTGGAATGTCAGAACATTCTAAATAGATGTTGACTTTTTTTTGATTGTTGTTCTTTATATCCAATCCAATCCTATCACTGCCTTAGTCATCAGTTCTGCCTCTTACCTTGTAGAGGGGGTTGTTGCTTCTAGAGCAGCACCTTTTCAGGTCACCCGTGGAGAGAAATAGACATATCCGGTCAAAGAGTGTGTTCCAACCAGCCAGAAATATTCCAGAGGCCTGTGGTGTAGTGTTTGGATCTCTGCCGCACGGCTCCCTGGCTGTGAGACATCTGGCTAGTTACATAACCTCTGTAGTTGGGGTGGCAGTGATGCTGCCCCAGCCCGGGTCTGTGCTGGTCCACATCAGCCTGGCCCCTGTTCTATTTAACCAGGGGGTCGGGGCTCTGGATTCCCAGGCCACTCCTGACCCTACAGGAGTGTAGCCAGCGATTCGGCTCCAGCAGCAGGGGAAGCACCAGCCTGGCGGGTGCCTTGGGGAGCCTCCTGCGCCGCACCCTTGCCCAGGTGGTCCATCTGCTCCTGTTGGTTCCCCTTTCAGAAGCTTATCTCCGGGGGACTGATGTCCTGACAGTCAGCTCTTACGAGCCTCCTCCAGGTACCCCACTCTTCCAGGCAGACGTCCCTCTGGCTCCTGTGGATGTCATTCCATAGCCTAAATTAGGGATCCATGATCAAGCTTCAACCAAAAATCTACTGCCAGACCCCTGGGGCACCTTGGACCCCTGCCCTTGCTGCCAGAGATTTACGAGCACGTCCATGGGCCTGGCTCTGCGCCAAGCACTTCCATGGGTTACTTCTGTTGATCCTAACCCAACAGAGAGATGTGACCATAACTTTCATTTTACAGAGGAGGAATCCTGGGGGTGGTCTGTGTGCTTTCCCGGCCCCCAGATTTCCCTCCTGCGCCTCCACACTCCCTCACCTGGGTTGCTCCATGGCCAGCGGGGAATGAGGGTGGGAAAAGAAAGGAAGGATTTTCTTTGCCTGGTGCCCATGTCGTCTGGTGTAGCTTTGCTCTGGCCAGAGCAATGATCCAGGCTGGCTTGGTTTTTCCCCTGGAGAATTGTTTTGAGGGTTCTTTGGAGCCCCTGTTGCTTGGAGTAGCTCACACTGCAGTTTCCTTCCTGGCCAAGGCCCCTTCTGGTTGGCTGCCTGGGACACCCCCTCAATGACCACCTCTATTGGGTCTCACTGCCCACCCTCCTCCCACCCCACCGCACAGCCCTCATGCATTAACCCTTCCGGACAGCTCCAAGTCATTTCTCTTCACCCAGGTCCTCAGCTGGTCTCCCGG
This sequence comes from Rhinolophus sinicus, assembly GCF_057876585.1. Classification (NCBI taxonomy): domain Eukaryota; kingdom Metazoa; phylum Chordata; class Mammalia; order Chiroptera; family Rhinolophidae; genus Rhinolophus; species Rhinolophus sinicus. Next base: position 11,571,636 of record NC_142501.1, read on the forward strand.
AAGCCACGTGCTCCCCACTGACAGGTTCACCTTGCACAGCCGTATCTGCTGATTCCACTAACATAAAATTTACATTGAAGTGGTCCAGAATACACCACTGTGCATAAAAAAATATTTTGAGCTGAAGGCATATGAGAATAGATTCCCCCCCCCCCCCCAAACTCCTTTATCAGCCTAAAAGCAGACTCCTAAAAGAATTCAAAAGAACTTTATTGTCATAAGTCTCTCCAGGAGCCACCAGGAGAGACTGATTCTTATCATTGGGGCCTGGAAGTCTGAACCACATCTAAAGAAATATTGTCACAAAATTATCATATCTCCCATCTAGTCTCCTAAGGACCCATTTAGTTTTCCTAAAAGTATTATAATTTGTTTTCCCATAAGTGCCCTTTCCCTCTTCCCCTATTAGGAAGTCGTTTGTTTTCCTCTAAGTGCTCTTCTCCCCTCCCTGTCCCTTACTAAAATGGTATATAAGCCCAAATTCCCTCCTTGAGTCACATTTCTTTGTGAACTCCCATATGTATGTATGTATACGTATATGTATGTATGTTTGTATTAGGTTGGTGCAAAAGTCATTGTGGGTTTTGTGGCAATTATTTTAATCTTTTAAACTGCAATGACTTGCACCAACCGTATGTATACACACACACACACACACACACACACACACACACATATGAAATGTCAAACTTGGCTTTTCTCTGGCTGATTTCTTTTTTCAGTTTAATTTGCAGGCCCCCAAGCACGAACCTGAGAGGACAAGATTATTTTTCTTGACACCATCTTAAGCATTTTAAGTGTATAGTTCAGTGGCATTAAGTACCTTCACACTGTTGTGATACCATCACCCCTGTCCCTTTTCATCTTGAAAAACTGAAACCTGTATCCGTTACATAATAATTTCTGACTCCCCCCTTCCTGGCTCCTGTATCCTTTCGACACGTCCCCATCACTCCTGGAGCACTTCCTTAGTTTCTGGCACAGCAAAAAGATCCAGGCTCACATTATATTTTCCCTGCCCAGCAGCTCCAGTTCCTTTTGATGGATAATGGTATGTAGAAGCAAGATCTGAACAGTAGGGCATTTCATTGCACTAGGGGACATTGCTTCTAGGTCCTCTCAGGAAATAGAGCTCGAGCTAAGAGACATGCACGGCTGCATGTGTGTACACACACACACACACACACACACACACACACACACACACACACAGTATTTATTTCTATATCTATCTTAGAAATCCTGAGCTCACATTGGTACCTCCCATTCCAACCCAGCACCACAAATTTCTTTCTCGCTTTCTCCCTTTCCATCTTTGTTTTTCCTCTCTCCAATAGGGAGAATGTCGGTTTCCTATCTGCAATATATTTTAAGTCCTAGTTTTGTCATTAGCAACGCAGAACACTGAAAAACAAACTAATAACAAGAGTTCAGTATTTATTTCCAGGGCTTTTGTTGTTTTATTTTGTCTTTTGACTGAGGCTATATAGTCAAAATAGCCCAAATTTCATGTACAAGAGTTACTTGGGTAGGTGGGAGAAGTTACCCATTAGTTCTCCCCTGTTCAGTGTGGTTATGTACTGGAAAGACACATCAGTTGGGGCCATTTAGTTCAGGGGCAAACAGCCTCTGAAGGTATCACTGTGTAAAAAGGTGGTGAAACAAACCCATTGAGATTTCAGGTACCATGTTCCATCCCCTAATAGGTTAATATGTTAAAAATTTGGGTGCTTAAAATTTTCAAGCTTCAGTTAACCTGAAAATTTCATTTCCTCCCAAATGACTCATTCACCATGAGTTAAGATAATAGAGCGCCGTTCTGCTTACATAGTTGGGGTTATTCCAGTAGGAGTGACACTTTACTTATGTTGTTTTGAGCTTTACCTTATGTGACATCACACCCACCCTGTGTATGGCAGAGCTGAGTTTGCTCCCTTTTTCAGAGGAGATAATTGAGGCCCCAACTGGAAGTCTGGACGGCAGACCTTCTGGGGCCTGGTGTAGATTTGATCCCATGGTGTGTGGGGTGGGGGCTTCCTCTGGGCCGTGTTCCCTCGAGGGAATGATCCAGGGAATGGCCACCTTCCGGTGCAGCTGGTTAAAGTTGGGAAACTTCCAACTGTCCCTGACACAGATGGGGTGCTCAGCAAATATTTGCCGAGTGGACAAAACTTTCATCATCCTCGTGTCTGGTGTTGCAAGTTCCTGCCTGGAACACAAGGGGTAGGTGGGGTGGGTGGGTGAGTGGGACGGGCTCTGGTAGAGGCTGGGCCCCTGTAGTGAGTGGTTAATTATTCTGGGAATTCAGGTTTGCAGAAGGCAAAGCGGAGCTCAGGGCGGCCCTGGCTTATTCCCAGCCAGCTCCTGCAAAGTTAAACCCAAGTTCTGAGAATCCTAGAAAGGCAGGAACCTAACCAAACCCCCTTGCTTAAATGCCACAGCTCCAGGTGTCTCCTCATGGTTATCTTCCACGTTGCATGTGTTTCCAAATCCTGAGTTACATTCCATTCTCCCCTTGATCCTTGAATTTGGAAAACCACTGCAGGTGAGACCCATTGGAGAGGCTCCTACCCTGAGAATTCTAATTCATTAGGCTCCTTTCTTGAACTAGCTGTGTGCCCTTAAGCAAATCACTCAACCTCTCTGAGCTTGTTTTTCTCATTTGTGAAATGTAGATCATTTCATACTACTACCTTCTCTCTGGAAATAGGACCTGATGGGTCTGTTTTTCCTCCCTGGTTGGGGAGCTTTTCCAGGTGCAGGAACACAATTTTCATATTTGTTGCTCTCTCTCCCCCAGTGTTGGAAGTACAGGAGGCACTCAACAGGCTAAATAAATAAAATCCTTTAAAAAAATAACAGTAACACTTGACATTTACTCCATGCCGGGCACCAAGCTAAACAGTTTCTATGGATTCTCATTTAATCCCCATATTGCTCAAGGAAGGTACAATTATTCCCATTTTAAAGATGAAGAAACCGAGGCGCAGAGAGGCTCAGCAGTGCAGCCTTGCATGGGGTAGCTGAGACAGAAACCAGATCAGAACCTTACATATCCTCTCCTTGAAGAGGCAAGGGCATTCCTGGGAGAGACCAGCATGAAAGGAAAGTTTCTCAGCTGCTAAACTTAGTCTCCAAGGGAAGGGCTTCCTCCACATTGGGACCCCTGTCTACACAGTTCCTGATGGCTCTGGTCAACTGTGTTATTTGCTCCTGCAGCAGTGGCTCTCAACTGGGGTGATTTTTGCCCTGCAGGGGAAATGTGGTCACATCTGGAGATGTTTTTGGTTGTCACAACTGAGCAGGTCCACTGGCATCTAGTGGGCAGTGGCCAGGAATGCTGCTAAACATCCCACAGTGCTCAGGACAGTCCCAGAACCAGGGTTATCTGGGCCAAATGTGCTGAGGTTGAGAAACCCTGAGCTAAAAAGATGGGATCTTGGTTGGTCCTTGTCTGAAATGCCTTCTTCCGAAGTACGTATTATTCCCCTTTTGCAGACGAGGAGGCTGAGGCTCAGCGAGATGGGGACTTACTTTAGAGCTCTTATTCAGAAAGCCGGGATTCTGTCCTGTTGGCTCCCGCCACCCCTGTGGACTTGGGAGACGACTCAGCATCATCAGAGGAAATGTGGTGCGGTTATAGGTGAAAAAAGAGTAAATTCAGAGCCAGGAAATCTGGGTCTGGTCCTGGCTCTCGTAAATCCATCGAGTGACCTTGGGAAAGTCACTGTACTGTTCCTGGTTTTTTTTTCCTTCTAGGATCCCCCCGATACTGGCTGACACTGGCCCTTTGCTACTGAGAGGGGCCTTTAAGATGTGGAGGGGTGACCCAAGAATGTGGGGCCTTCTCACATACTTCTGTCTACCTCTACACAGAGGACAAAGCCAGAGGGAGGAGAAGAGAGCCCCTACCCTCAGGAAGCCTGGGGGAAGAGGTTCTCATTGAGCAGAAAAGATGGACCCCCTGGGTCTGCCCACCCCCTGGCAGTTCCAGAGTCCAGCCTCCAAATGTGGACTCCTAGAGTCTAAAATTAGATTGTCCTCCAATTTGGCTAAACTTAGCCCTTTTCCAGTACATCCTGATGGGCTGGGAGAGGCCTCGTCAGACTCCTATTAAGTTTTGAACCCTTTTCTGTCTGGAAATGAGATGTACAGCTTACCCACTGCGGACCTTGGATGAGACTCCAGACATAGCATGGCAAGATTCACCTTAAATAGCCTGGAAGCCAGAAGGGAAACCACCAGCATCACAGGGTGGAAGACGGTTTGCTGGGGGCATTCTGGTTACAGGACTGAAAGGGCTCTGGGGCCCAGCACTGCTCAGAGGCAGGGACAGGATCCCCAAGACCCTCCGGAGCTCCCTTTGCTGGGCATGCCGGAAACACTGGCTCCTTAGGAAACCGAGGCAGCCCCAGTTAGAAGCATTTAGCACTTGGCTGTTTTATTTTCTCAACAGTAAAACAGAAGGGAGGTGGGGCCCAGCTCAGCATCATGTGGGCAGCTCCCCTTCCCCCTGTGCCCACCCCCACCTTCTCTCCTGCCTCCACTGGGAGCCCATGAGTCAACGGAACTCCTGGCCTCTGGGATGTTGTCCTATGTGCCACCTCAGTTGGAGGAAGAAACGCTCTCCTGGTCAAAGCAGCATCAGAACAAACAGGCGAGGCACAGATGGTGGCCAGGCGTTGGCTGAGCTTCCTGTGTCATGTCCTGCTCAGCTTCAGCGGGTCTTCCCCCGGCCCTCGGAGATGACTTCCTCAGGCTGGGCACGCATGTACCACTCCACCCAGGCACCGTCATAGATGGCCACGTCGGGCTTCCCGCAGAGGTAGGCCCCCAGTGCCACATGGCAGGCTGTGACGCCGGAGCCACACGTGGCCACAAGTGGCTGGGATAAGTCCACTTTCTTGTCCTGGAACAAGCGGCGGATCTCCTCGGGACTCTTCTCCATGCCCTCCTCCGTCAGGAAGTCCATGAAGGGGATGTTCACAGTGCCAGGGATGTGGCCAGGTTCGATACCTGCAGCAGGAGAGGAGAGAACAAATACAAGGGCCATATGAATGGCCGCTGTGGTACTGACAGCCTCTCACGCAGCCATGGAGCCACTCCCCTGATAAACACCATCTCATGTGGTCCTCACAACTGGCAACCCACGCACGATTCACAGGCGGTCCCATTTTACAGACGGAGGAGCTGAAGTTTAGTACACCCAAGGTCGTGCATCTAGCAAATTGTTGGCTGGAATGTGAACCCCAAGACTCAGAGCCCACCAGAGCACACTCTGCCCCCGGTTTCCTGATGACAGACTATGTGCCCTGGAGCGACAAAGGTAAATAAGACCTGGGGACGGGCCTTGCATTCAAGGAGTTTGGATCTGGCAGGGCAGACTGACAATAACTGAATAATGACAAGTATGATGGGTGTTTCCAAAAGGCCCTACTGTGTGGCGCACAGCATAGATGATAATAGCTGGCATGATTAAGTGCCGACTTTGTACCTGGCACTGTTCTGAGCTCTGCATTTTCTTCTTTAATCTTCCTCAAAACTCCACAGGACAGAAATTACTACCCTCCCTTTTGCACAAATGAGGAGACAGACTAACTTGCCCAAGTTAGTGGGGGTAGAGAGACCCCAGGACCTCACTGCCTAGGTGGGGAGAGGTCAGGAAAGCTTCTCTGACAGGGCCCTGAAAGGTGAGTAGGATTTGGCCGGGTAGAGGGGTCTGGGCCATGGAGGCTGGGAGCATCCCTGGCAGAGGGGCTCCTAGAGGACACCGAATAAATAGCATGGTGTTTAGAGGGATTAAAGGTCATCGTGACAAAAGCGTACGTACGCAGTGGGGAGGCCAAGGCCCAAGGGGAAACCCAGGAGGATGGGCACACGTTAGCGGCCCTGGACAAGACTCAGAGCTCTGACATGACAAGGGGAAATCAGGCTTCCGTTTTCCAAAGAACCTGGGCAAGGCTGGAGAACCACTCATTAAGAGGGTCATCCCTTTACCTACATCTCCACAAACTTCCCCAGGGCTCCCAACACCTGTTTCATTTTCACCACTGTTTATTTTGTTTTCACCACCCCCCTGTTAGGCAGGTGTTACTAATATTCCTATTTTCACTATGAGGACTGAAATGTGGCCACAAAATACACCCTCACAGGCAACGACTCAAATCTCAGCCATTGGGACGCTAGGGTGACTTCTGCCTCAGTTTCCCCCCACAGTAGGGTGACACTCTTACGGGACTTTGTGTATAGACAGCACTCCGAGGCCATGGTGAGGTGGGACTGCATCACACAATTCCCACTTAACAGTCACAGAAACTGGGCTGTCAGAGACACTATGTAGAGACCATCCCAGAGCAAGGGAGCAGAGCAAGCTCTCAACCCAGGTTGGTTACTGTACAGCAGGGCTGTCCCTGTGCCTTGAACCCCACTGAGCAAAACAGGTTTCCTGTCCCTGCCAGAGCGATGTGGCAAATTTACAGGTGCACTTGGCCAGGCCTCAGGCTGTGGAGTGGGAATGATGAGAACAGTGACATTCTGCACTGGTTTAGATGCAGCCTTTACATGTACATAGATCAGCTCGGTCCACCTTGACAACGGGCCTGCTAGGTGTAGCTCCTATCTCACATTGCACGACGAGCAAAGCACCTCTGTAAAGAGCTATAACCACAGAAGGACATGTTAATTATGTCACTTCCCATTTCTTGAGTGTATCCTGTGTGTGTCAACACGGAACTGAGTGCTTTGCACACTTGCTGCCATTTGCCACTTGCCCCTCACCACATCCTTTGAGTTCTATGTTCTGTTCCCACTTTGCACAAGCAGAAGCTCCAGTTCAGAGATTAGATGACCTGCCAGGTGTCACACAGCCAGCGCGACCTGGGGCAGGGCTCTGAACCCAGGTCTGGCTCCAGCTTGCCCTGTGTTGCTCCACTCTCTGTCCCCACCCCTCTACTCCCCAGGGCTACGCTAAAGGACCCAATAGGCTTAAGGTGGCATCCTTATTAGGCTGAACTGCATGAAATTGCCACCTAGGTAGGTTAAAAAGTGGATATCAGCAATTTCACATGGTTTGACCTAATGTCAACATTGTTCTGCAGGGTTCCATGTGTCAGGGACCTTCTGCGTTTACCAAACCTCTTTGAGGCATCAACTCTGTGCCAGCTACTGGGTTAGCTTCAGAAGGCACTGTAAGCCAGGGTGTCTTTGCTCTCAGGCCATTCAAAACAGTGCCAGGACAAGGGGAGTCCTAGCAGCTCTGCTACCACAGAAAAGCTCCAAACCAGATTCGGGGGCATGGAAGTGCCATTCAGGGAGAGCTTCCTAGAGGAAGTGGCAAGTTCCTTATAGCCTCCCTGAAGCAGGCACAAAAGAAATGGCTGGGGAATTTCTGGCTGCTCACTGACATTAAATGTACAGGCTCCGGAGTTCAACTCTTGTCTGCGCTGCTTCCTGACATCTAGGGCAAGGTTGCCATTCTAAGGCTCCATTTCCTCATCTTTATGGTGATGGCAGCCACCTTGAGGGATCATTAAAAAGCTCACATCAAGTGGCCACTGACTCACCTGCTTTGTGGGGACCACTCAATGCCTCATACAGGGCTACCCTGTAGGCCCCTTGCCTGGGGGATCCAGCCCCAGGCAGAAGGTCCTGTCCCAACCCAGGCCAGCAACCACCCTTCAGTTTCTGCCCCACTCTGGGGAAGCAACCTCTATGTAGTGCCCCCTCTCTCCTACCCTCTGCCAGCTCTGGAGGGACTTCCCTTCACTCGGCGGCCTCAGTGTCCTCTCCCAGACTCCATTACCCTCAGGGATGGCGTAGACCTGATCAGGCCTCACCTCTCTGGGGCTTCTCCCAAACTGGGCCTGCTTACCACCCCTCCTATTCTGCAGTGACTCTTACACCCAGAGTATTGGGGTGAGGCTGCTTGGGTTCTCAAACTTATGCAGGAAACGCTGGGTTCCCGACAAATGTAGGTTAGTCACTGCCCCAAGCACAGGTACTGCTTGCCCCCAATTAGGAATAAAGCCAGTGGGGCTCAGAGAGTGAGGCGACTAGAAACCAAATCTCCAACCCCGACCCCAGACAGTGTCCCTTAAAGGCAAGGGCAGTGCCCAGAGTGCTCCTGACCCCGAGCCCGGAGGAGGGGAGGGCAGTGGGGGCTCCTCCCAGTCCCTTTGCCCTGCGCAGTTACCATCTCGAGGCTCAGGCTCCGTGCCCCGGAACCGGCCGGCGGCCCGGGCGTCCACCACTTGGAAGCGCCGGGATTCGAGGTTCTCCTTGATGTCCTCATACGTCTTGACGAAGGCGGGGTCCAGCGCAGCGCGGAACTCGGTGGGTACCACGCGGCTCTTTTCCGAGCTCAGCGGGAGGCCCTGGCGCAGCCAGTTGCGGAGGCCGCCTTCGAGCAGCGACACCGCGCGGTGGCCGAAGGCGCGGAACATCCACCAGACTCGTGGCGCCGAGTAGAGGCCCTGATCGCTCGCGTCGTAGACTACGACATGAGTGGCGGCGCCCACGCCCAGGTGGCCCACGTACTCGGCGAAGTGCGCCGCGCTGGGCAGCATGTGGTCGTAGGGCGACGTGCGGTCGCTGCACTGGTCGATGTCGAAGAAGGCGGCGCCCGGGATGTGGCGCTCGTCGAACTCGCGACGCCCGTCGCGGCCCAACTTGGGCAGGTACCAGGAGGCATCAAGCAGCTGTAGTGGCTGCCCTGCGCGCGGAGCCCGCAGCGCCTCGGCCACCCAACTCGCCGACACCAGCGCGCGGAAGAGCTGCTGCGGGGCCATGGCGGCGGCGGCGGTACTGGGGCTGCAGTCCTGTAGGACAAGGGAGTATGTCAGGAGGGAATCAAGGAAGAGGCTGGCCGGGGGCGGGAAACGCGCGCACCGAGGCTGGGACTGCGACAGGGGAAGGGGCAGGGGCAGGGCCGGGGGGGGGGGGGGGGGGGGAGGTGGAGCCAGGTAGGGCAGAGTCCAGAGAACGCAGAAAAGCGGCGGTGAACCCAGGTGCAGACTTCGGTCACCCGGGACTCCCTGCCCCTTCCCTCCCCCACCAGAACATACGCCCAGCACAGAGTGACCAAATGACCATGACCCCTGGAGAGGGCCAGGCGGGCCCTTCACCAGGGCTTACTGTTGATGGGGCACAGGTAGGAAGAGGGCTGGAGCAGGGTTAGGCCCTGCAGGGGCAAAAGACCTAGCCTCTTCCTAAGACGCACCCAGCTTCACTTGCAAACCAAGGATGGTCCCTGGTGAAACTCACTTATTCATCATTTACATAAGCAGCCTAATAGGAAGAGTAGCTGGAATCTCCCGGGTCCTTGCTGTGCACCATTTAAACCTCATGATACCTTAGAACAGGCAGGGTCTCCAGTATTTGTTGAGTGAGTGCCCTCAAGAGGTTGGGTATTGTTCTCACTGTTTTGGACTGGGCCACGGAGCCTCATGGACGTGCACTAACTTGACAAGGGTCAACAGCTGAGAAGTGGTAGCCCCAGGCTGTACACTAGACAGCCTGACTCCACAATCCAGACTTCTCATTGACATGCACTGTGCAGGCTCTGGGAATCCGGCAGTCAGATTTTGCCACCTGAGTCTGACCTTTCTCTCTGGACCTTCTTGTGGCAGCAGCAACAGTGACTTAGTGCCTCACTCTCTCTTCCCTCCACTGCTCTGTGGGCCAGCTGCTGAGGGTGTACCAGCCCACTGTGACATGTCAGCCCATAACCTTCCAGGGCTGAAACGCTCCCAATACGCTGAGCCCCTGTGCAAGCAGCCCCTAGTCCATTAGGTGGCTTTGTGCAGGTTGGAGAAGGGCGCCCCTTCTGCCAGGCAAAGGCAGAGTCCCCATCAGGGCACATGACAGGAGTGTGAGCGGCAGGTCAGTCCCCCAAACCTCCTCAGCTGTGTATCCCCAGTACAGGGCACAACCATTACATCCACGCCAGCCACGGAGGGGAAGGGGTAGGTAGAGAACAAGCATTTGGGGGAGGGCCCTGTGGGCCAGGCCACAAGCTAAGTATCACAGCCTTCAGTAGTGGGTCACAGAGGTGGTCAGGGGAAGCCTCTGTATATGAAGCCAGATTTGAACTCCTGAGGCTGGACGTCCTCCCCAGCTCCAGGTCAGTGATGACCAGGGACTAAGGAGTCCTGCGCTACCTTGTGCCAGCCCCCTTCCACCCTCTCATGTGTGGCTGGTGTTTAGGAAGCACTTTGTTCACACGGTTAGGCCCTGTGCTGGATACTGAGAAACTCTTGACTTTGCCAGGCCCTAGACAAAAACAGGCCACAGGCCTGCTTGAGAAACAGTGTAATTGAGCAAAGTCTGGAGTTCAGTGTGAGCAGAGGGGGCCACTGGCTCAGATGGGGGTGGGAGCAGAAGGGGTGGGAAGTCTTCCTAGAGCAGAGGGAAATCCAAACTGATTTGACTTTTTCAGGGGCCCTGGAAACCACAGTTTGACCTTCGGGATGTGGAGGCTGCCAGGGCGGCTTTGGCTAAGGGGCAATGTCAGTATCTGGTATCTGGGTTACACCAGAGCTAGCTAATGAGGGAATGCATGCAGCTGGCCCCTTCGTGAAGAACCTATTTGTGAATCACAATAGCCCCTGCCCTCTACCATTCTTGGGGCTCCCTCACTCCATTTAGAGTGAAACAACCATGGTTTGGGAGTCAGACCCCGCCCCCCACCCCAGTGCAAATCCCACTCTGCACCTTAACAAGTTACCTGAGGGTGGGCATGTTAGGCTCCCTGACCCGTTTCCATTTCATATAATGGAGCTTCCAAGCCTCACCTCTTTTAGAGAATATTAAATGAATGTAGAATGCCATCATGATGCACTGTATATGGCTAGTTTTAATAATCATTAAAAGCAGCTTGATAAAAATCCCATTATTTCTTCAAAGTTACACTCATAGATGGTCTTTGAACCAACATCAGCATATCTAGAATCTAAGAATTTCAATTTGGGTGGGACTTCAGAGGTCTGAGGTCATTCTGCTCCTCCCTCCCTCCTGGATTGGCAGTTCTCACAAAGGGCTGGGAGGTTGAGGGCCGAGGACTGAAGGGCGGGGCCTAGGACTGAAGGGCGGGGCCTAGATCCCTGTGTACTTGGCGGGCCTGGACCAGTGTAGCTGGGGTTGCTCTGGGAGTGAAGGGCTCCAGGACAGACAGGCACCCCCCAGGCCCATCTCAGGAAAGTACATACTGCACTAGGAGAAGTGTGAGCCCTAAGATGCCATCTGGGGTGGGGTGGGCCCTGGAAGAGCAGGGCTCCAGTCAGACTGAGCATTCCTCAAGGACTTCCCCCAGCTCCATCCTTCCTGGCACCCTCTCTGTGTCCCCACTGCAAAGCACAAAGCTCAGAGGATTCCATGGGTAAATGCTTATCAAAGTATGAATTCTTGCAACTTTGTGCGAGAATATAATTATTTTATAATAAATCGAAGTTTTAAAGGGGGATGAGAAAAGCGTTCCAGGCATGTTTAGTAATAGCATATGCAAAAGCTGAGTAGGGCAGCGCTATCCCACCAGCTTGCAGGAACCAGTTAGTCTTTTAAGAATTATGCCAACTGGTTGTTAAACACCGCCGTTGTTAAAAATTAAATGACATAAACTAACAAATTAAAAACAAGGGCAATTATTTTTAAAAGTATGAGGCTTCTGGAGGAGATTGGCAAGGTAAACAAAGGCAGCCGGGGCCACGTGGGCTTCAGATCTAACACAGCCTGGCCTCAACAACACCCGGCCTCTCTCTCTCTGGTCTTTATATAAATTTCTGGCCTGCTCAGCAGGATTGTTGTGGGAACTACGTAACATCCGCAGGAGCAAGTGCTTCCCCAAGCAGGCCCTGACAAATGTTAGTTTCATTTCATTCCAGCAAGTTCTTTGCCAGTTTCTCCTCCCGGCACCTCGGGGTCAGTCGGCCTCTTCCTGGCTTCTCTGTCAGGCTTTATTAGTCCTCCTCTCTCCCTTCCACTGTCGTTAGTGGCACCAGGCGGCCCCCCCAGGCCCCACCTACGGCTCCCCAACCGCCACTCACCCCGACCCCACCCTGCAGGGCGCCCCATGCTGTTGCAGGCAGCCATCCTTAGGGCGAATTCCAGAGTGCTCCTTTCCTCCCAGATTGCAGCCCCCTCCTCCGCTCAGGCCCTGCGGGGGAGCCCAGCGCCGCGCACCCCAACTATTGGCCTCCCCCAAAAGAAATCAAGCACGACGCCGCAGCAGTTACCCTGGTCTTGGGTTCCCGGCTTCCGGCCTCGGCCATGGCCCCCGCCACAAGGTGCCCCCTCCCCGCGCCCGCAGCTGTCCCCTCCTCCCGCCACCAACCTGCGGACAGCCAAAGGGAGGAGACTCGGGCACAGCCCACCGCCACGGCCACTCGGAGCCGCGGCTGCCCGCGCCTTCCACTGGCGGAGCCTGGGGGCCTCCTGCGCCGCCAAGTCCCGCCCCACGCTGCGCTCGTGCCGCCAGGTGTCCCCAGCGGGTCCTCGAGGGTTTGAGAGGAGCTGCGCGCCGGGTGATGACCGGGGGCTGCCGCGGCTGGGCGGTAGGCAGTGAGGGGCAAGACCCGCGGTGCGTGGTCCCCCCGCGGCCGGCAGCGCGATGGTTCAGACCGACCAGGGTGTTGCGGGCTCCGGGTTTAAACCGCCAAGTTCTCCAGCGGGCAGGGGCGGGCGCCACCTGGGCGGCGGCGAGGGCGAGTAAGTGTGGCCGGGTGGGGGCGGCGGCCAGCGCCCGGGCCGCTCGGGACTTGGGCCGCCCGCCGGTTGGGCCATCTGCGACTCAGGGTAGGGTCCCCGCGGCGAGGGCGAGCGCGATGCCCTGAAAAGCCCTGATCCAGCTGGGGCAGAGGGTACCGAGCTGGGGCTGGACTCGGTCATCCGGGGGACTGGCGAGCCCCGGCTGCCGAGAAACCACAGGAGGGTTTGCTAGACAAGAAGAGCGGGCCAGGGCGTGTGCAGGGCCCCAGCGAACCCTCCCCCACGCACTCACTCCCCTGCCCTCCCAGGAAAGGGGACTCTAAGCCCAAGATGCCATCTCCCCTTTCCTGGGTATATTTTCTCTGCTATTTTCTAACAGGATCTAGAGGGCGAGTTTTGCAACTTCTAGAGCCAACTCCCCCCTGGAGTCCTCAGAAGATCTTGCGGCTCAGAAGCTTTCGTGCGTGGGAGCCAGGAGGTGGGCGGGGCGGAGCAGGCTTTTCTTAGGGAATCTGCAGACCTACCCCACTGCACGCCCCAGCCGGTCTGGTTTGCTATAGACACGCCAATCCGAGGTGTTCGGTGGGGAAAAAGCTCCTCCTCCCCAGGCCCCATCGCGCCGCACACTCGTTCCTCATGCTTGGCTTTTTCCCGGTTCCTATCCGCGCCAGGTGACGCTTAGAGTTGAAACCATGGTTCATCAGGTGCTCTACCGGGCGTTGGTCTCCACTAAGTGGCTGGCGGAGTCTGTCCGAGCTGGAAAGCTAGGGCCTGGCCTGCGGGTACTGGACGCCTCCTGGTACTCACCGGGCACCCGGGATGCCCGCAAGGAGTATCTAGAGCGCCATGTGCCAGGAGCCTCCTTCTTTGATATAGAGGAGTGCAAGGATAAGTCGTCACCCTACGAAATGATGTTGCCCAGCGAGGCGGTCTTCGCAGACTACGTGGGCTGCCTGGGCATCAGCAACGACACGCACGTGGTGGTGTACGATGGGGACCAACTGGGCAGCTTCTATGCGCCGCGAGTCTGGTGGATGTTCCGTGTGTTTGGCCACCGCACAGTGTCCGTGCTCAATGGCGGCTTCCGGAACTGGCTGAAGGAGGGCCACCCGGTGACATCTGAGCCCTCGCGCCCAGACCCGGCAGTCTTCAAAGCCACACTTGACCGCTCCCTACTCAAAACCTACGAGCAAGTGCTGGAGAACCTCCAATCGAAGAGGTTCCAGCTGGTGGATTCAAGGTCCCAAGGGCGGTACCTGGGTACGGAGCCGGAGCCAGATGCCGTAGGTAGGTGTCCCAGTGGGTGGATGGTCCCTGGGGAGTAATTCCCACTGGAAGGATGGGGAGTAAGGATGTATGGATCTTCTTCAGGTTTTGCCCTCAGTTCCCCCGTATGTAGGCCTCAGTCTCCCATCTGGAAAATGAGAGGATAGAGCCAAACCTAAAGGCTCTGACGTGTGAGGACCTCCATGTGTCTTCCCATAGCTACGTGCTATGTAATAGGCAACCTAGCCTCCATATGGGATGGCATCAACACAGGTGACTGGTGACGTGTCCACCCCACACCCAGACACTAGCTCCCCCACATGCCCAAAGGTATGTTCATGAGCCCACACATGCATAACTGTACAAAAGCCTCTCAAGGACACAGCTTCTCAGGGCCTCTGTTCACCAGCAACCCTTATGGACATTAACAGTGCCCTTCCCCCAGCACCCCTCTTCCTCCAGCTCTCCCAGGCCTCCTGACCTTTCCAAACAGCTGCAGCCTGTCTGCAGAGCTATAACAGCAGCTACCATTGCACGCTAAGCACTTGACATTGCATGTTCTCATCCAACAAGGCTTAATATCCCCATTTTAGAGGGGAGGAAACTGAGCTGCCAGGATATTAAGTTACTAGCTCAGTTAAGTGGCAGGGTCAGGATTTGAACTCAGCACTGCCTAGTATCAAACCAGTGCTCCAAACCCGCATGCACTGCCTTTTTGCCCACCCCCACCTTGCAGGGCCAGGAGAGAGCCACCTCTACTAGGTATTAGCAGGGAGATGGCATGTGAGTCCTTCTCCTGTGGATGACGGGGTGGCCTGGAGGATTCCATGCTTCTGGGGGTGGGGGTAGTCTCAGGAGAGGAAATGCTGAGTTCTAGAACCTCCTAACAGACCAGAGGTCTCACCATTACTCCTGCTGGGCGCCCTCCATCCCTTGCCTGGATACCTCTGGTGGCCGGGACCTCACTGCTTGGGGCCCCTCGTGGACCAGGCTGCCCTGAGGCCTCATCATCAGTGGCTGGCATCTCCTGGGCAGTGGCTCTGTCCTTAGTCAGAGCACCTCTGTAGAACCTAACTCTTGTGCAACATTTTGCCTAACTTGTTGAAAAATATTTCTTTCTTTCTGTGTCTCTGGAGAGAAAACTCTGTGAAAGCTGTTTATTTCCTTTCACAGAGACCTGTCAGCTGGAGGTCCTGACAGGTCACCTCATCGAACAGAAGGGAGATTGAGGTACACAGAGGAAGGGGTGGGTCAAGGCCACAGGGCTAGATAGAGCCAGGAAAACGCAGTGAGTGCTCTGCCCTCCCCATCATGGTTTTTTCCAGGCCCCATGTTTTCCTTGTCCAGCTTCCTCTCCGAAGGTCTGGAGTTGAAGATTCAAGTTTGTTTGGCACCTTCCAGAGATTCCTGACACAGAACTCCCACAGCCCCCCTCTTGGCCTTGGTTCAAGACGCCTTTTCTCCTTGGGACCTAAGCCACCACTGGGGGAGGAACATGGAGTTGTTCCCCTCACTGTTTTCCAGCTTTGTCCCGATGCAACGTGAGAATAAGTGAAGGGAAAGTTTCCAGATGCCAGACCTAGTCTCCTCACTCCCATTTTAGAGATGAGGACACTGAGGCTCAGAGAGGGGAAAGGGCCTGCTGCTGGCAATACTTCTGGGGGCCCTGCATTCTCAAATCCCTCCTCCTTTCTGTGACCCTACTTCCTCCTCCTCCAGATCCCATCTGGAGCCCAGCGAGCTTGATCCTGGTGAAGGTCGGCCCTTTGTGGTGGGACCTCAATCCAATTGCTCCCTTATAAAATGAGAAGAATCATGTCAGCCCTACCCATCTGGGGGTGTATTCATTTAAATGCAGCGTTACCTGGATGGGTATTTAGAGAAGGGTGAGGAACTATGCAAAGGTCAGGGCCATCCAGGAAGGCTGGAGGACGTGGCACTTCCCTTCCTCAGTTTCTGAGAGGCTTTTTGAAGGCCTCACGTACAAGACATTTTGGAGACACAAAGGCCCACGAGTCTCTGCTGAGTTCATGGTCGTCAGCTTGGGGTGGGATCAGGGAGGCCGCCGGTGGGCTCTGCAGTCCAGATGTAAAGCCCAGGGAATTGTGGGTGGCAGGCCCTGGACTCCCTAGAAGGAGTGACACCCCCCTCCCCCACTGGGGGAAGCTGGAAGCAGGGCCTTAGAAACCTGACAGCCACTTCCTGCGGACCTTAGGCAAGCAACTTCCCCTCTGGCCTCAGTTTTGTGCTCCCCGTACCTTTGGTCCTGTGTGTAAATGGGCACAAGGTGAGTCAGGCACCTGAGTTTATATCCTTGGGTGGCACCTAGGTGTGGCTTTGAGCAAGTCCCTTCACCTCTGAACCTTTCTCCTTAATGAAAACACGGCTCACCTTATAGGAGCTTGGGGGAAGGGAGACAACAGAGGTGGGAATTGATCCAGCTTTTTAATGTCTTTATCAACCTTATTATTCTCTTTTCCTCTCCCCTGGTGGGGTTGGGGGGTGGGGTGGGTAAGCGAGGGTGAAGAAGGAGGCCATTGGCTCTTAATAAGCACTTTTATTTGTAAATGTCTACTCTTGACATATTCTTCCTGACAGCTACAGCAGCCCTGCACAGGGAGGCAGGCGGAATTGGTCTCACTTTGGAGGTGGGGAAAGGGAGCAGAGACTTCTTTAACGAAGCAGAGTGGCCAAGACTTGACCTCAGTCGGCAGGCATCAAAGTGGGGCTGTTTCCTTACACTGTGTGTAAGCAAACATGGGGACAGGGAGGATAGGTCCCAGCTCTGTGGTGTTAGGGTGGCCCCTCTGCCTGTGTCTCCCTCACAGTGCTGGGGGCTGGGGCTGGGGGGTAGGAGGAGGCTGGAGGGTGCTGAGCTGCCTCCCAGTGGGCAGGGTTGGAGGCTACCCACTGGGGCTGCCTGCACTGCATTCCTTAATGTCTTTAGGAAGAAAGCAAGAAAGAGCCAAACAGGTTTTCCTGGCCTTGAAAACCCACACTTATCAGTCCTCTCACCAACTTGACTGGTGTCTTCTTGGCCAAAGCTGGAACACAGAGTCCCAGACCTCTGAGCAGTTGAGGAATATGAGAGGTCGTCCCATCCATCCCCCTGCCTCAGCCCCCTGTTCCAGGAAGGTTCAGAGTGGTTAAAGAATACAGGCTCTGGGGTTGGGCAGACCTGACTTCACTTCTCAACATGTGTGCTGTGTGTCCTGGAGCAAGTTACCTCACCTGTGAGCCTGGGCTCCCCAGAAGTGCCGGGAGGATAATCTCCCCTGCTTTGTGAGGGTTAAGGAAGATAAAGCTCTGGAGATAACTCACTGTCTGGGGGCCTAATACCAGAGGTTATGAGCATGGTGGCATGCGTACTGGGGGGAGGGAAAGCCGAGCGTGCAGCTGGAGCTGGACTTTGGAGAAGAGCAGCAGGAGCTTCTGCCCCCAGCCTTTCCTCTACTTGGCTGTTCTTCGGGGTTCTCAGTGTCAGGTTCATCCTGCCATCCCCACACACAGGCAGTCAGTTCCTGCTCATTTAAATTCCTCCGACAGGCCCTGAGCCCTAACTGGCTGGCAGAGCTATAAAGCAGCACCCCACCTCTCAAGGCTAGCCTAGTGTGGGAGGCCAGGGTCTGCAGAACACCCCCTGACCTCACTCCTAAGAGGTGCCTTTTATATAATCAGAAGAAAACAATGAAGCTGTTTCATGGGGTGGAGGGAGAAAAACAGCATTCAGAACCCAACAAATGCTTGTGCTTTTCAATGCACTAAATCCAGCCCACTGCAGGGATCTTGAACGTTTTAAAGCTGGGTTTCTTGGCAAAGAACAACAACCTTGAAGCCAACAGATGACTTGTTCCTCGTTGGGAGGGTCAGCACACATCCGACCTCAGATTAAAGTTTCCAGACAAAAAGGTGAAACCTCCACAGGAAGAAATCGCTATAATTTTATAAGTTTGGGAATCTATTCAATTAAAGGAACTCTTAACTCATGCCAGCGGATTTCGGAATCCTCTTTGACCTTGGGTGAGGAGAATGTGATGTTGCTGGCATGATTGCACACCTACTGTGTGCCCAGGGTCATTAGGGGCTTTTAACTACAGTAGCTAACCCCCACAAGCCTGTGAGGTAGGTGGGGTTATCTCCTCGTATCACTAGGTGCAGGGCCTGGTTGGCTGCACACTGCCCCAGTGTGTGCCCTGGTCACTGCGGTCACATCCCCTCTGTGCTGTCCACCATGGTCCTCCCCTGCCCCACAGTCCAGGTTTAATGGGGCAGTGGGGAATTTTGGAGGAAGGGGAGCCCAAAGTGATACCCGAACCTATCTTGGGCCCCATTCCTAGTGCCCAGTCTGCCAGGGTGTGGGGTGCTTGAGGAACAAAGGAATGACCTAGGCATGCTGGGTGCTAGACCAGGTCTTGGCCCTGCGGGTGACACGAGCTCTGGCTGTGGCCCAGTCCATTTTGCCCAACTTGTTGGCTTTTCTGAAGTCAGAATTGGCAGAGGGGATGCACTGGGTACAGTTTTGGAATGAACCCCAAAGCCAGCCTAGACCCCCATTCTGCATCCATCCAAGCCTCTCAGGGTTGCTTGGAGGGGCCTGAAGAGACGGACCACACTGCCTCCAGTCTCACCTACCTCCAGGGGTGCATGGGAAGTGGTGGGAGTGACAGCACCTGAGGGGTGGGCCAGCCTCAGCAGTCAGTGCCTTACTCCTGACAACAGCCTGGCACCTGTGACTACTCTCTTTCCCATTTACTAATGGGGCAACAGGCTCAGAGATGTGATGTGACTTGCTTAAGGTCACCTGTTGGTAAGTGGCAGAGCTGGGATTTGAACTTATGTCAACACCAAATCATATGGTGTTTCCACAGCTGTGTGATTAGCAGAAAACCCGGTGACTCTGTGTAATCCTGGGTCTGCCTTTACCTCCCTCTGTGGCCTTAGGGGGGGCATTTCATTTTGCAAACCTCGGTGTGTTCATCTGTAAAATAGACTGACCTATTAATGAATTATGTGGTTATCTGTTTAACATCTATCTTCCATCTAGACCATACTCTCCCAGACAGCCAGGGCCGTGTTTTCAGTAGTTGGCACAGCACGTAGCAATCACATTAATCGTCTCATTTGCTGTCTGAACAATCCTATGAGATGGGTCTGCACCACTCAGCCCACTTTACAGGAGAGAAAACTGAGGTTCAGAGAAATGAAGCAATTTGACCAAGGTAAAGGTTAGTAAATGGTAGAGCTGAAACTCATATCCCCATTTTCTCTAGCAGGTATGATTTTGGACATTCCTACTTCAAGGCATGTTTTGGGGGAGGGGACATTTTGTCTTAAGTCATGAGCATTGACTGTAGGTATGTCCAGGAATAAATCAAGATCTGAGAAGAGCAAAGATGTTATTTTTGTTTGCGAAATCCCCTATCCTTACAGCCATGGCTGGTTGCGGCCTCCAGGCCCCACTTACCGCGCTCTCCACCCCATGCCTTCCTAACCCTGTCCTTCCCTTTGTCCCAGGACTGGATCCGGGCCATATCCGAGGCTCGGCCAACATGCCATTCATGGACTTCCTGACAGAGGACGGCTTGGAGAAGAGCCCAGAGATGCTCCGTGCCATGTTCGAGGACAAGAAGGTAGACCTCGCAAAGCCCATCATCGCCACATGCCGGAAGGGTGTCACCGCCTGCCACATTGCCCTGGCGGCCTACCTCTGCGGCAAGCCTGATGTGGCCATCTATGATGGCTCCTGGTCCGAGTGGTTCCACCGGGCCCCCCCGGAGACCCGTGTGTCCCAGTGGAATGACAGGAAGGCCTGAGCAGGGGGCCTCTCCTCCATTCGCCCATTTAGTGGCCGCATGACCTACAGTTGGCTCCCCCTGCTTCAGCAAAGGAGAGCGACAAGTTTTAGAATTGCTGTGTAAAGCGCTCGTTTCCCCCAACAACACTGGAATAAACGTGGCCTTTTCTGACTCTCTGTGTCTGCCCATTCTTGGCGCCCACACTTTCATCTCCTTCAGATTCCTGAGAACCCCCCAAGGACAGACTCCGTAGCAATGGCCAGCTGGCGAAGCCAGTCACACTGAGGACACCACTTTGTTATTTAGTTTTGTCAAAGGAAGCCACCCATTGTCCCATGTCAGGTGGAGCATGCTGGGACCACCTGGAAGGGGTACCAGGAAACAAGAGAGACGTGAAAGCATAGCTAGCCAGGCATCCACCCTCCACTGTAGGCCCAGCTCTCTGGGTGTGGGAAAGAGGATTGGGGGCCGCTGCTCTTCCAAATGAGTGTTCAAAGACCTGTCACACAACACAGGCCCTGGGGCATCAGTAGAGGGACGTCAGAAGCAAGCTGAAGGGGTGTAGTGCCACCTTAGGTGACCTTCCTGGCTCAGAAAAAGACCCTCTGGGGAGTGATGGGGGAGGGGATGGAGAAGTAGCTTCAATCCCTGGGAGACGGTCTTAGAGCTCTGGCAGTGTGAACCGGAAGCTGCAGTAGAAAAAAGTCACCTAAGGGACTGGACCCATATGGCTGTTTTCCAGTTTTCCAGAAACAGGCTCTCTAAACCCTCCTTTGGGGCAATAGGATGATTCCAGACCTCACCTACTGGGGGTTCCCTGCTCCCTGCTGTCCAATTTTTAAAGAAGTTCTACTGAGGGTAAAATGCTATCAAATAGCATCGCATGCTACAGAGAAACCGTTTGTGAAATGATTCATGAAAGGAAGAGTCAATTGATGCAACAAACGTCATTGTCTCATATTAAGAAGTTGCCACAGCCACGCAACCTCCAGCAACCACCACCCTGGTCAGTCAGCAGCCATCAACAGCGAGGCAAGACCCTCCACCAGCAAAAAGATTGACTCAGATGATGGTTAGTATTCTTTTTTGTTTTTAGTACTAACGTATTTTTAAATTAAGATGTGTGCATTGTTGTGTTTTTTTTGACATAATGCTATCGTGAAATTAATAGAGTACAGTATAGTGGAAGCATAACTGGGAAACCAGAAACTTCATGTGACTTGCTTTATTGTGATGACCACTATTGCAGTGGCCTGGGACCGAACCTGCAGTATCCCCAAAGTTTGCCTGTACTGTTATGTGCCAATAGGTAATTAACACAGGGGACAAGAGCAAAAACAGGAGACCAGTGAAGAGTCAAGTGTTTTAACCCAGGCAAGAGGTGGTGGTGGTTTGGGTTGGGGGCCAAGGGGAGATGTGGAAATGGTCAAGGGGTCCGAGTCTGGTGTACTTTGAAGGACTTGCTGATGGATCACTTATGGGGTTAGCTTAGAGTTAGAGGGGACAGCTCTCTGTGCCAGGCAATGTTCTAGACATTCACAAAAATGCCTTCATTCAGTCCTCACACTTACCCTTGGAGGTGGGTTATACTGTTTCACATAGGAAAGTTCAGCTAAAGGACTTGGCCTGCATCGCTCTTCTAGTAAGTGGCAGGCCCAGACTCTGAGGACCCCACATTTAACCACAATGCTCTCTACCTCCTGAGGAGATCCTGAAAAGCTGGGCATACAGGAGGCATTCCCTATATCCCACCCCTGCTGAGCAACAGCCAAAAAACGACTGAGCTGCTGCTGGCACCAACTACAGACGTCACTTAAGTTTATTTAATCTTCTGTAGCCCTTATGTTTCAAGAGGAGGAGAGTAGACCCTCACTGTCCCACCTCTGCTCTAATTTTACTCCTTGGTCAACCGATCTGTTGACCTCCAGCTCAGATAGCTCCAGGTGAATCTTTCCCTCCCTTCCCCACTCCCTTTGACCTATATGCTCACAAACACATCCATGCTTTTAATATTTGAGTCCTTTCTAAACTGTTGAACTCCTACACATCCTTCAAAATCCAGATCAAATGGCCCTTCTGTGAGCCCTGCCTTCTTCTTTCCTAGACAGAATTAATCACTCTCTCTGCTTAATCCTTTGTAATCCCAAGAACTTCCTTCCCACTCAGTGGCATCTGAGCCCTTTGTGTCTGGCACACAACCTGGCAGAGGGTGGGTGTTCAAGGGACATTTTGCCCTCTCAGTGCTGGCTTCCCATGACCTCTGTTCCCTAGAGTAGGCCTATCAGCCCGCTGAGGTAACAAAGCCCTGTGTATAGTGTCGCCATGGCAACTCCAATGAATAGCGAGGGAGGGCTGCTCCCTAGCAACCATCCACTGGCCTCCACCAGCAGTTGTGCAGTGCAGATCTACCCTCCTGGGCTTCAGCACACACCAGAGTGGGTCACCTGTTTTCTGACATTATGAAAGAGAGTGGCAAGGTCAGGCAGAGGCTTGCAGGGTGGGCTGGGAGTCTCTCATAACACAGATTTCATCTTCTTTCTCTCCATTCAGAGTTGCCTGTGAGTGAAGAGCGCCCGGATTGCAACTGGACCTCCTTTTCCTCCCTTCTTGACCAACATCTCTCGGGACCTTCTCTCCAGGTCAGAAACTGGCAGTGAAGCCACACTTCTGCCCAAGCCCATCCAGGCTGCTCCGGACTGGTGTTGCCACTTGGGCAGATGTGGGGGGGGGCTGCAGTGGGTACTTTAGGTGGGTGGCTAGGGATGGGGAGTGGGGGCAGGAGCTGAAAACTCACTTGAAAGGAGATAGAAGATGTGGGGGTTGGTTTCAGCACCATTTGGGTGAGGTCCTGTTTCTTTCCTGAGCCTCAGTTTCTCCATCTGTGAAGAGGGTGAGTTAATACTTTCTCTGAACAGCTCACTGAGTCTTTGTGAAGATAGACTAATCTACTAGACTGCATAACAAATCACCCCAACGCGCAGTGGCTCAAAATAACAGCATTTATTATCTCACAGTGCCTGTGGGTCAGGAACATATATGCAGCTTCAATGGAAGCTCGTCTCAGGTTCTCTCACAGACTGTGCTCAAGTTGCTGTCTGGGCTTCAGCCTCGTCTCAGGGCTCACTTAGAGAAGGCTGTCTTTCCAAGGCCATTCACAGGGTAGGAATATTGAACTGCAGGCCTCAGTTCCTCACATGTTGCTGCCCACCCTCTGTTTCTTGCCCTGTGGGACTCTCCAGATGCTTCCATCAGAGTGACTGAGCCAGAGAGAATGTGAACAAGACCCAGTCACAGTCTTTTATAATCTCCTCTTGAAAATGGCATCCCTTCATTTTTGCCATATTCTCTTGGTTAGAAGCAAGTCAATAAATCCAGCCCACACTTGGGCGGGGGGTGCAGGGGAAGGTGCAGTGGAATTACTCAAGTGGGTGAATGCCAAGGAACAGGGGTCACAGAAGCCATGTCACTAGCCCACCTCTAGACTCAGATGACATACGTCTCTTCCACGTGCAAATTACATTCACCCCTTCCCAAGATCTCCAAAAGTCTCATCCCATTATAGCATCACCTTAAAAGCTAGAATCTGGACCTATAAATCAGGCCCAGGTGTGGATGAGATTCCTCGGGCGTCATTTCTTTCTTGAGTTCATTCCTTCTCCATCAGTAGATCTGTGAAAATAATGTGCCTGCCCTGACCACACCTGGCTCACAACGGTGTGGCAGGCATAGGAGAAGAGCTGCAGACATTCCTATTCAAAAACGAGGAAAATGGAGAACACAAAAGTCAGGAGTCACTGGTCCATAGCAATTCTGAAATCCAGCCAGGCAAATGTTGGGTTTTCCTTATTAGGTTTCAAACTGTGCAAGTAATTCTCCATGGCTCTCAGCTCTGCCCTATGAATCCTTGCTTCTGCCCCCTGTAGCCCCTTTTAAATACAGGGCATGTTTGCAGCTGAGTAATTTTCTCAGACTACTATCTGCCAGTAGAATTTGGGAGTCCACCATTTTCATTTTGTACTATATGTGTCCCTTTCACTCCAACCTGGTGGTTTTTTTTGCCAATACAGTTTTCTCAAACACTGTGACACTCCAGAGATAAGTCTTCTCCACTGGCACTGCAGCTGAGAGATGGCACTTTTAAACTTCTGAAGAGGCCCTATTATTCCATTAAGAGAATATGTAAAGCTTATTTTTCATCTCTTTTAAGGACCCATTGTGTGACTGGATAATATTCTGATCCTTTCAAGGTTTTAACAAAATGTTGTACAGTCACACCCTTGGCTACAGTTTCCGGATATAATGCTCTGAAGCCACTTCTTAATTTTAGCATCTTTTGGCATCTGAAGAGGATGAGAATGTCTAAAACTACTAAGTCCTGCCTCCTGTTTCTTTAACAGTCCCTTCTTCCGTTTCTCTCCTCTTACACTTCACTACAAGCAGCACGAAGAAACCAGGAGGCACCCTCAGTACTTTGCTTGGACCTCTCCTTAGCTAGATCACCCAGTTAGTCACATGCTCTGTGTTCCACAAAACTGGCAGTGACAGCGACGCTAAGTTTCTGTCACTCCATAACAAGGACACTTCTCCAGGTTCTAATAACATTTCTCTCACTTCCTTTGTTGCCTTCAGTGGCAGCATCCTCCCGTCTATATTTCTACTAACAGTCTGTTTAAGGCAATATAGGCTTTTTCTGTCATGTTTCTTAAAATCCTTCCAGGTTCCACCCACTGCTTGGTTCCAAAGCCACTCTCACATTTTTAGGTATTTGTTACAGCAGCACCCCATCCTTGGTACCAAAATATATATTAGTTAGCTATTGCTGCATAACAAATTACCACAAAGCTTAACAGTTTAAAACTATGCTCAAAAAGGGACACATGTATGATTTCACAGTTTCTAAGGGTCAGTATCCTGGGTGTGGTTTGGCTGGGTCTTTTGGCTCATGGTCTCCCACAGGCTGTAATTAATGTGTCCACTGAGCTGTGTTCTTCTATGAAGGCTCAACTGGGGAAGGATCCACCCCCAAGCTCATTCAGGTGGCAGGATTCTTTTAGTTCTTTGATACCTGTTGGACTAAGAGTCTTTGTTCTTTATGAGCTGTTAGCCAGAGACTTGCTCGGTCTTTATCACCTGAGCCCCTCCATAAGGGCAGCTTAAAACGTGGCAGCTGCTTCCATCAGAGCCAGCAAGCCAAGGAAAGCCAGAGAAAGAGTATGAACAAGACCGAAGTCACTAATCTAATCTTGCAAGTGCCATCCTCTTACTTTTGTCATACTCTTCTGACCAGAAGCAAGTCGCTGGGGCCAGCCCATACTCCAGAGGGCATTTTGTGCAGTATGTGAATACCAGGGCGTTGGCATCACTGGCTGTCACAGCAGAAGCTACGCAATCACCAAGCAGTTATTAAGTGTCAACATTAATTGGGTGTTTTCCTTGGTGACTTTTCAGGAGAACACATTAATCCAGTTCTTAAACTGACGTGAGCTTATCAGCTTAACAACTTGCTGCTGACCTCAGACAAATCAGTCTGCCTCTCTGGAACTCAGTTTCTTTGTCAGCAAAATGAAGGGGTTGGGTTAGTTCATCTCAAAGCTCCCTTCCAGCTCTGACGGGCTGCTTTTATGCTTCCCTTATTACAAAGGTACTTGCCCCTGAGGTCTAGGGACTAAACATCATTATACAATAAATTGTTTGATCTTATTCATAATATATTCCAAAATCCACAAAACCTTAAAAAACACCTGTGATAAGAGACGATGAATAAGTGAAAGATCACCTAGGAAAAAGGAACACAAACCTAAAAGGTGCACATGCTTTCCAAGATGCCAGAATTGTCCCAAAGGCCTGTCTTGGGAGGGAAGACTGAGGTTACACCAAAGTGGGTTCCTGTTCTCGGCTCTCCTCCATGTTGGCCAAGTTGGTCCCCTCCCCGCCTTGAGCTTGAATGACCAGCTGGTAACATGGACCAAAATCCTATTTGCCGGGAAGCAAATAGTCACCAGGATGCGGGGCTTGGGGCTCTGTACCCACAGCCGGGGAGTGTTGAGTGGTACAGAAGGGGGAGGAGGAAGAAGAGCCCAGGCCCCGGGCTGTTGGAGAAAGGCCTTTGAGCCACTGGTGTGTGTGTGTGGTGGTGGTGAGGGGTGGTGGCCAGGGATTTCCAGAAAGGGTAGAGCCTACAGGGGTCCAGGAGGCAGGCCCAGTGCCAGGGGTGGTAGGTGGATGGAGCAGGGGGCACCCTGAATGCCAGAGCGCACTGGAGGCCGCATGAAAAGGCCTCTGGTCGGGGGCTGGGCAGATGGCCGCAGGGCTCCCTGTTCTGCTCTTGGCTTATCCCCATTTAGAAGCCTCCGTGTCATCTGAGATGACACAGTGTTCCCTTGTTTACAGGACTAAGCTTGGAGCAAGAGTCCATGGATCTGGGCCACCGAGCAGGTAGGACGGGCTGACCAGGGACATGCTGGCCAGGGACACTCAGTGCACACCCAGGGCTTCTGGAGGCTCTCCCTGGGGCAGCAGGAACAACCCTTCCGTTTCCCTCAATCTTGCTCCCGCTTCCAGACCCTCTGTGTGGCACTGACCTCCTCTGGGCATTCTGTTTGAAGACGGGAATGCAAAAGGGAGGGAAAGGAATACGGCCGAGCGCCTCCCATCTGCCCAGCCTGGGGATTATGACTGCCACCTTGCCCCTCGTCAGGGCTCAGAGGGGACACGTCAGCCCGTTGTATGCACCGGGTCCATGTAAGAAACAACCAAACTTGTAGAGAATTTTTGTAAGAGTTATGTGAGCCAAACTGACGACTTATGCTGGGAAGCAAGATCTGCAATGCTCTGGAGACTAACAGTTTTGCAGTTTCTTGTATGCATTTGAGAGTAAGGAGGGCAGCAAAGAAAATGATGGGTACCTGAACATGGGAGAAAGCAAGACGGGTAGTGGAGTACAGGGCAGTTATCATTGGCTCTCTTGAGGGTGGTTACGCCTGAGAAGGAGGGGTCTGAAAGGGGGCATTTCAAAGGTGTGTGAACTTAGATGCTCAGAAACAATGGACAGGCTGCTTAAGGCAAAAGAAAGCCCTTTACTAAAGAAGTCATATGCCTGGGGCATGACCAGTTAGAAATTTGGGATCAGATTACCCTGTGAGGTTACTTCCCATTGAACCCCTTTCTTCATCCACAGCCGGAAGGGCAGGCTGTGAGAGAACACAGTGGAGTGAGGGTTGGTGAGGCCGGGCTCTGTGGGTGAGAGGTCCACGTAGGTCATGAGTGAGCCAAGCCCAGGGAGTGGTGTGGCCCAAGAGTTATGGGAGGCTCAGTTCTTCTTGCAGTGAAGAATCAAAGGTCAGCAAGCTGATTAATATGCAAGCAGGGTTTATTAGTGATATGTTCTCAGGGAAGAGAACAGGCCTAGATTAAGTGGGCCTGAGGGGTGAGGGGGAGAGAGAGAGAGAGAGAAAGGGGCAGAGAGAAAGGGGGAGAGAGCGAGGGCCAGAGAGCTCAAGGGCCAGAGAGAGACAGCCCTTGTCCCAAGGACTCATAGTTTGCTGGGTAGGGTAAGGGAGTTACATATTGATTTGGTGGGGAAACGTGTATGCTCTTCCACGGGGTGTGTGTGGAGGGGGGTTGACAAAGGGGAGCGTGACCTTCTAAGATGGGTGAAGGTCTGTTGACTCAGATCCTTATCTTGCCCTAGACCACCTCTTGTCATCTGTAGTGGCTGGGGGCAGGTAATCAAGGCTAGTTATGAGCTTTTTCTGTAGGCACCATGGACCCCCTCCCACCCCTCCTCCTCCATTTCCTAATTTCTACTTAACACAAGGAGGGGAGAAGTGTTCCAGACTCGGGGAACAGTGTGGGCCTGGAGGTGAAAGAGGGCTGGTGTTTTGACAGAAATTCAACATGGCAGGAAGGCAGGAGAGGGAAGTAGGAGAGGGAAGTAGGAGAGAGGCAGGCCAGTCCTCGGCAGGTCCTCCAGCTGGAGGCTCTGCCCTGAGCACAAGGGGAAAGGTTTCAATGCAGCTGTGACTGGCTCAGACCAGCCCCGAGGAAGGTGTCCACGGGTGAGTGCATAGTGGCTGGAGCTGGCAGATGAGAAGTGGGAGACAGGCCGTCCAGGGAGGTCAGGCAGACTCCTGCTGGAAGCTTTCTCCAATGACCCGAATGACCAAGAGGCCTAGTTAAACATCCAGATTCTGGGCCTCTCCCATTGAGATTCTGATACAGCAGCTCTGGGAGAGGCCTAGGAATCTGTATTCTTTAATACGTGCCCCTGGGAATTCTGATCAGTGACCAAAGTTGGAAAACTCGGAAGACTCATCGTTGGATCCTCACAAGAGCAAGGGAAATAGGCTTTGCTCTACCTGTTTCAGAGCTGAAGGAATGGAGTGGAGGACAAGGAGAGCTGCAATGAGATTCTTGGAACGCCAACTGCAGACGTTCATTCATTCATTCAACAGACATTGACCTCCAAGAGGACAGGTGTTGTTGGCCCGTTTAACTCACTCACCGTGTGTCCTCAGTGCCTGGAACAGCACCTGCCACACACCTGAACTGGTGAATACTGTGTTTTCCCAAAAATAAGTCCTAGCTGGACAATCAGCTCTAATGTGTTTTTTGGAGCAAAAATTAATATAAGACCCGGTCTTATTTTACTCTAATATAAGACCAGGTCTTATAATATAATATTATAATATAATATAATATAATATAATGTAACGTAACGTAACGTAACGTAACGTAACGTAACGTAACGTAACGTAACGTAACATAACATAACGTAACATAAGATAACATAATATAATACTGGGTCTTATATTAATTTTTGCTCCAAAAGACGCATTAGAGTTGATTGTCTGGCTAGGTCTTATTTTCAGGGACACACAGTATATTGGCTCTCTGAGCCAGGGGGATACAAATACGGTCCTGGCCATTAAAACATCATAACCCCAAAGGGCTGGCCGAAGGCGAGCAGGCAATTCCACAGAATGTACTGAGAGGAGGCAGCAGGAGTGCAGCCTGGAAGAAAGAGGGAGCACCGCCCTGGAACTGAGCCCTGAAAGCTGGGGGACCCCAGGAGGAGCCCATCCCTGCTTCAGGCCTAGTCTTTCATGAGCAGGAGGAGGGGCCTTGGTTGAGCAAGTGGGTGCTGGGTTCTCTTCAAGCCCTCTGACTCCACTCTTTTGAGAAGTCCCCATCCTGGAAGCCTTCGTTTCCCCCAGAGGCACCCCTTTGCCTACCTACCTAGCTGCCAGCTTGTTGGGGCAGAACCCAGACTCAGGGAGGGAGTTTGTCTGGTCTCACCCTAGACTCAACGAGGTGCGGTGTGACTCTGGGTCTCACCGCTCTGCAGCCACCTTCTCATTCCTGTTGACCTAAGAAAGGTCCAAACATGTAGAGGATTTTTAGGAGTTTATTTGAGCCAAAACCGATGACATCTGCTCGGAAGCAAGATCTCAGATACTCTGGAGAATAATAGTTTCGCAGCTTCTTTTATGCATTCGAAATTAAGGAGGGAACATAGGAGATTACATGGAGGTGGGAAAAAACAAGGCGGGGATTGGATTACAGGACAGTTAACAAGATTATGTGCTCTCTTGAGGGTTAATATCCCCTGTGAGAGGTATTACTTCTGGTATTAGAAAGGTGTGTTAACCTAGATACGTGAGAACCATGGACAGGGCTGGCATAAAACCTTTTACTAAAGAAGTTATAGGCCCACCACGACCTTCCCAGTTAGGAATTCATATCAGATCACACTGTGAGGTGACTTTCCATAGAACCCATTTTTTGTCCACGTTCCCTCACTCACGGATGGGCTTCACCTGCATCTTGGATGCGCAGGGCTCTCGGGGGTGGGGTGGGGGGTGCTGTGGGAGGCCCAGGACTGACTCCCCCATGGACCCCACCTCAATGGCCCCCATCTAGGAGGGGGGAAACAAGATGGTTTGTAGCTCACAATGACGGAGAAAGCGAAAACTCTGGGTCATGAGAGATACGTAGAGCATATTGGGGGCAGAACTGTAAAGTTGAGAAGAGGGAGCTTGCCCCGCAGCTTGGGGTGGGTGTCAAGGAGGACTTCCGGGTGGGGCTGCACTGAAAGGAAAGGTAGGATTTTGATTTAGGGAAAAGGAGGGGGTGACCTTCTAGATAGCAGAGCCAGCCGGGCGAATGCTGGGAGGTGGGACATCCCAGGGCGCAGTAGGGAAGAAGCAGCAGTTTCTTTGGCTGGAGGCAGGGATGGGAGATGAGGATGAGGAGACAGGGAGGGAGCAGGAAACCCCCTCGGACTGGGAGTCAGGGGCAGGAATGCGGGTGGGAGAGGTGCTGAGAGAGAGCAGGGGATATGGAAGGGATGACGCTACCCGATGAGCCCAGAGAACAGAGGGAAGTGAAGGTTGGGGGAGCAGCTCTAAATAGGGAACAAAGACAAAGCCCCAGATCCAGCTCTGGTCCTTTCTAGCCCTGTGACTGGGCCCAGCCAAGTATTGCCTTGTGCCAGCTTCCAGGACTGCTGGCTTCTTCACTAGATTCCTGGGGGAGGAGGGGGTTTACGTGGGAAAGAGAACTAACCAAATGGAGTCAGAGACAGTAAAGCACAGAGGAGTCACATTCCTTCCTCTAGGTCACACAGCGAGGCCTCAAGGATGGCCACGCATGGGCTATCAAAAACCATGTGTCCTGTGGGAGGCTTAGCAGCTGAACTTTCTCTCTCTTTGTTTCCCTCCCAATTTCTCACCCATGCATCTGTCTCCTGTGACTTCTCTATTCCCATCCCTTTTTCTGCTCTGGATCTCTGGAGCTCTGTGTCCGTCCCCCCTCCCCACCCCCACTGCTGTCTCCCTTCCTGCCTTCCACTCTCTGCATTTGTCTGTCTCCTTCTCTCCCTCCATCTCTCTTCCTCCTGTTCAGGTACAACTGCTTTGACCAGGGTCCATCTGGACAAGGAAGGCCAGCAGGACACGGACCCCAGGAGAACTGCCCACAACCCCTTGGATGCCTCCAAGTTCAAGTACCAGGCCCCAGTCTCCCCACAGCCATCCCTGCACTGGGGAGGCAGCCCCAGGGGCAGCCCCATGGGGCACGCCCACCTGGACGGGGTCCAGTGTCCACCCCCGACGGCTGTCAGCAGGGACTCCCTTGGGATGGCTCCACGGCCTGGGTCCCTGAAGAATGGGGACTGCAGACCCTCCTCAACAGAGAGCAGGGCCACCTTCCGAGAGGAGGCTCAGCCATGCCAGGGACTGAAGGAAAGCCCCACCGGTGGGGCCCAGGGCCAGAGGGACAGCATCATTCCTGAGAACATCCGTCACAAGTTTGGGAGCAACGTGGTGGACCAGCTGGTTTCTGAGGAACAGGTGTCAGCACAGGAGGCTAAGGGCGGCAGGAGGGTTATGCACGGAGACTTATCATGAGGACCCCAAAGGAACCTGCTCTTGAGAGTAGAGTCCCTGTAATAATATCACCAGAGAGTAGTGTTTACTGAGCACTTGCTATGTGCCAGGTACTGTGCACTGTGTAAACTCTTTACATGTATCAACTCATTTCATCTTCCCAACAAGGAAGGTGCTATTACCCTCGTTTTACAGATAAGGAGCCCAACGTTTAGGAAGAGTTAAGTATGTGAACCCAGTTTTGTGTAGGATGAGGATGCAAACTGATGAGGGCCAGCAGATTCTGGAGCCCTGGCCTTTAATGACTTGGCAGTTATTAGTCTTGTGTTTGAGTTAGATGCTTTTAACCCCCACACATCTAAAGACAGCATTGAATGGATGGACAGTATTGATTGGGAATCAGAAGACTTGGGTTTGAATCCTGGCTCTGCCCTGAGTGCTGGGTGACTTTGAATAAGTTACTTCCCCTCTCTGGACTTTAGTCTCTCCATCTGTAAAGTGAGGCAGTTGGACTAGATCAGGCTGGCAAGTGCATGGCCTGCATACCATAAGTCTCCTAGCCTGCATCCATGGCAGACATCACTAATCAAGTGCATGGCATACATACCATAACTCTCCTAGCCTGCATCCACGGCAGACATCACTAATCAAAGCTGGCCCTTTTCCCCACCAGATAGACCATTCTAGGCAGTCATTACCGATCAACTGAAAGTTGAGATAAAACTCATCTGCCATTTCTGGTCCCATGCTAAGGATTCTTCCTGCTCTGGCTGACTGAGACACATTTTCAAAACCACCTTCTCAACCCTTATAGCAACTTCATTGTGCAGTAGACGGGGCAGGAGTTATTGCTGCCCTTTTAACCGATGGTAACACCGAGGCTCAAAGAAGTGAGATAATCTGCTCAGGTCACACGGAACACGTGGAGGATCCAGCACCACAAGGTTGTGGGCCGGGTCCCCTGCTATGCTGTCACGTTAAGGAGCAGTGAGCCCACCCACCGGCTAGTCTGGGAGACCACGGTCCTGACTGTCCTGCTGCACTTGCAGCATCTTATCCCAGTTTGAACTTGGCTGTGTGGTCGCTCACTCTCCCAGCCCCTCTCGGCCTTGGCAAGGGGTCATTTCTCTCTTCTAAGAAGCCCAGAGAGAACAAAGCCAGGTCTCCTGGCTCCCAGGCCTGGGCTCAATAATTCTGGGCCTCAGTGTCCCCATTGGTACAAGGACGGAATTTGCCTCGATGCAGTCGAAAGAGCCACCTAGACCTGACTAGTGTGATTCCTCAGTTCTAGGAGGCAAGCCAGGCTTTGCGGCTCACCAGCTGTGTGCACAGGGGAGCCCTGCTCTGAGCCCCAGTCCCCTAGTCTATAAAACACTTTATAAAGACCTCTCCCAATGAGGTACACAGTAGGTGCTCAATACAGGAGGAGGTTTATGATCACTATTATCGCTGATGCCCCTAGCCCATGTGGGATGCGGAGCGGGGTGAGAGAGAGGAGGGGCCTTCAGCCATTCCAGCTCCTCAGCCATGCGGTTGGTTGAAAGGCTAAGGGTAGTGAGCACGCGGTCAGAGGGAGGGGAGTGAAAGTGGAGATCTGCGGTTTGATCCTGCTTTTCTATCCCGTCTCTTCTCTGCTCATTCCCACTCAGGCTCGAAAGGCCATTGGTGAAGTCCTAGAGGGTCAGAAGAGGGCAAGCTCGTGGCCCAGCAGGACGCAGAGTTCTGTGGAAATCACCTCCACCTTCTCAGACTACTACGATCTGGGCTACAACATGCGGTCAAACTTGTTTCAAGGTCAGGTCAAAGGACAAGGGTGGGGGCTGTGAATACCCATGGTCCCCAAGGCACTGGGCCTATGGGGTGTCCACTCCTTCCTGAACCTCTATGGATAAGACCCTAGGATACATCTCCTGGGACACCCATCTCATGGCCATCAAGGCCCTTTTCTTTGCCAGGCCCTGTGCCGAGTGCTGGAAATGCCCAGTTCCCTGGCAAGTCTATCCTCATCGTGCAGATGACCCATCCCAGTTGGCAGTCAGCTCCTATCTTTCCTGAGCACCTCTGGTGTCCTACTCTTCCAGGAGGAGACCCAGGCACGCCTGGCCTGGGCATCTTTGGTCTCAGTGACGTTAGGTTTCTGGTTCAAAGCCCAGCTCAGCCATTCACTGGGTGTGGCCTCAGGCAGGATTCTTAACTTCTCTGAGCCTCAGTCACCTTTTTCATACAATGGGGACAATATAGTAAGATGGCCCTCGTTGGGTTGTTGGCAGGACTCTCTGAAACGCTGCATGAAGGCGCTTGGCTTGTAGCATGCAGTGAGGGCTCAGTAGCGGGCAAGGGGGCTGTGGGGGCAGAGCCCCAGAAAGCAGTTTCCAGGCTCTCGGCCTCACATAGATAGGTGCTGGCTTAGGTAGTAAATGGTCATCAATTGTGATTGCATGGCCATCAGCTGTGGCTAGTTGGCCGTCAGCTGTAACCAGTGAGGCATTGGCCACTAATATAACTGCTGTGGCTACACTAGCAGAAAGAGAGGAGAGAATGGGGGCTAGCAAGAAGATGGCGGCTGGGCTGGCAAGCACGGATGGCGGTTTGCGGACAGTGTGGATCCAGCCTCCAGTGAGAGTATAGTGCCACCAGAGAGAATATAGTGGTATGACTCCCCTACCTATGGCTCCGTGGGTGTTCCTTTTTGGACTCACCATATCCTGCGTTCTTGTGTGGGGAGCGGGAGCAGAGACCCCACCGGACGCCCGGCACAACAAATGGCGCAGCGAGCAGGGTCTCCCGCATGACAGGGGCATTTTTCATTCCCAGAGCCTGGGGAAGGCACCACCTGGGGAAAAGGGTGGGTTGGAGACTCCAACATTGACAGTGTCCTGCGGGTCAGGCCTGTTTGTTACGGGGGTAAGGAGGGAGCATTAGCTCCATTTCACAGAAGGGTCGGAAACAATTTGCCCAGGACTTTTCGGTAGTAGAAGGTAGATCTGAAGCTCAAATCCAGGTTTTCCTTCTGCCTCTAAACTGCCTGGGTTTTTCTTTGAGCTTAGAGAGAAGGGGTGGTGCTGGGGGAGGGAAGAGAGAATACAGCTCAGCTTGTCCTCTGTTCTGGGCCGCAGGAGTTGGCCTTCCCCTTGTCATTTCAACGTTTATCATGCAACAGTTCTTACAACTTTATATGGATTCTACATAAATGTAAAAGCAGACTATAAAAAACAATCTGTGTGCCTGTCATCTAGCCTCTGAAACACAACTGTGTGTCGTACCAGCTCATAAGAGTCGATGGTTAAATTCTTCTGGATTGATTGATTGGTGTCACGGTGCTATCTTATAATTGCCATAGTAGTAATTACACTCTAGAAGTTGACAAGCACTGGGAATTAGGACATTGTTGTCGGTGGGCCTCCCCTGTGCCTACTCTCTATTTCCACCCATCCAGCTTAGCCTCTGCACTCGACGTTCCCGGTTGGTGAGGCTCCTGTGGTTGGGCAGAAGGGAGGGAGAGAACTCAGACAAGAGACAGGCAAGGTGGGGAAGGCCATGCAAGTTCTCTAAGCGGTGGGAAGCCCAGGGAGGGTCTTTAAGCAGGAGGACGGCATTGTCTGACTTAGGTTAAAGGATTGCTCCAGTTGCTGTGTTGAGAATAGATGTGGCGGAACTGGGACAGAAATAGGGAAAATAGTGAGGAGGTGACTGCAAAAATCCAGGTGGGACAGATGGTGGTGGCTTGGTCTAGGGAGCAGGGCTAGTGCATTGCACAACTCTGGAGGGCACCATCATGTAATGTGGTAGCCCAGGGAGGTAATGGTGAAGGTTGCCTGATGTAATAGGATTCTGGGTATTTGTGTGAAGCAGGGCCTACAGAATAGGCTAATAAATGGATTTGGGGGATGTGAGAGAGAGGAATTAAGGTTGATGTCAAGGTTTTTAACCTGAACAAATGGAAGGATGGAATTGCTATTTACTGAGAGGGAGGAAGTTCCAGGAGGAGTAGGTCGAAGAAATCCTATGCCATGCTGAGTCATACAGATAATCTTTTCTATATAATCTTCTAAAATATTTAGTTTTGCTTTTCACATTTAAGCCTTTAATCCACCTGGAGTTGATTTCTGTTTTTAGAGTGAAACAGTCATTTTCAATTCCTCCTTGTGGGTTCCTAATTGTCTCAGTCTCTTTCATTGAATAGTTCCAGGTTTTCCCCCAATGACCTGCAGTGGTACCACTGGTATCCATCAAGTTTCTTAGGAACACAGATCACTTTCCAGGCTCTCTATTCTGCCCATTGGTCTAGTATTACACTTTTAATTATCAAGCTATTATAAGTAGTCTGATACCTGGTTAAGTAACCCCCCTCCTCCAACCCCAGCACCAGCACCAGCAGTAAATGTCTTGGCTATTCTAGGTCCTTTACTCTTCCGTATAAATTCTAGAATCAGCTTCTCAGTTTCCATGAAAAACCCTGTTGGGATTTTGATTGGCAGTATATTGAAGCTACAGTTCACCTTAGGGTCAGTTTTACAATAATGAATTTTCCAACCCACAAATATCATATTCAGCTTCATTCATTTAAATCTTCCTTCAATATCTGTCAATAACATTTTGCAGTCTTTTCTATAAAGATTATGCAGCTTTTTGTTATATTTGTTTAGAAGAATCTCTTTTTCTGCTGCTCATTGCCAAGTGGTATCTCTTTAAAAATTACATTTTCTAACTTTGCTGCTTGTACATACAGAGACAATTTTAATTTTTGTACATTAATGCTATATTCAGGAGCCTTACTTAGCTCGCTGACTCATTTCAATAATTTGTCTGTAGAATCTTTGGAGCTTCTTTTTAATAATAATGGCTATATTTACACATAGCATGTAACATGTGCCAGGCACTGCCCTCCTTTATAAATATTCTAATTTTCACAAGAAACTTATGCAATAAGTGCTATAATTCCCATTTATTTTAGGTAGAGGAAAATTAAGGCATGGAAAGGTTAAATAACTTGCTTAAGGCCACACAGCTAAGAATGATCAGAGTTGGAATTTGAACCCTTGCAGCGTGGGGCCAGAGTTCACGTTATTAACCACTAGCTCTTCCCACCTTTGTGCCATCTGTCCTAGCTGACTTGTGCCGGACAATGAAGCATGTAAGCAGGGAAAGCAGACATCCTTCTTGAGTCTAACATCATACCATTAAATATAATATGTATAATGGAAACAGTTTGGAAGATCTCTTTTATCAGATTAAGGAGGGTCCCTTTTATTCTTAGTGTGCACATTAATTTTTTAAACATTATGAATGGGTTTTGAGTTGTAGTAACCATTTATACAGCACTTATTTAGATGATCATATGATTTTTGTCCTTTGATCTGTTGATGTGGTAAATTATATTAACTGATGTCCTAATAGGAAACCAAACTTGTATCCCTGTATTTAAACCACTGTAGACGCGTTCTCTTTTTTAATTGTGACAACTACCACCCATGTAGAAGAATGTATAAAGCCTCTGCGTGCAGTTTAAAGGACAGTAATAAGTCAGTGTGTGTCACCTCCCAGGTTCAGGTAGGGCTTTACAGGAACCTGGGAAGCTTCTCCTTCTCCCAGCTGCATCGCCCGACTTTTGTCAACAATCCCTTTGCTTTTCTTTATAGTGTTAGCCCCGCTGTAGGAACCCCTACGTGATGTTAAATAGACTGGTCAGGGTAGACCTCGCAGAGCAGGTGACATCTGAATAAAGACCTACAGGAAGGAGTGCAGGTCAGGCTGTGGATTTCCGGGGGAAGAGCAGTTGGAGGGGAACCATGTGAGGACGTTAGCTCGTCCTGGCCTTTTTACTGGGAGTCATTGTACGATTCTGTACAGAGGAGTGACGTAATGTTTCAAAAGATCCATCTGGCTGTTGAGCTGAGACAGAGCACAGAGGGGACAGTAGAAGCAGGGACACAGGTGAGGAGCATCAGATCAGCGGTAGGATTTAAAATGGCTCCAAGGCCAGTTCTCTCTCCACCATCACACACCTGGTCCACAGAAACAGTCGGCCACCCCTGTACTTGTAGAAGTACGTATGGCTGGCCTGTGTACTCTTTCTGCCCTGCCAGTCCAGTCCAACGCCTTTTGCTTCAAACCTTGGTGTCCCCCAAACTCTTGGGTATATATTGAACTCCTCAAGTGGCCTTCCTGAAGTCCCTTTAATTAGATTTAATGTGAGAGGCAGGCACCACCTTCGCTTTGGGGAGGGGCGACTCAGCCCATAAAAATACAAGAAATCCTCTTAAAACATCCTAGCCAGTTTTCCCCAACCTGACCATTATATACAGGTAGGTGTTTGGGCGGATTTTTAGATGCCTACTTTACATGTCCATCTGGAGAAGTCTGCTTCACCCCTCGCTTGGATATCTGATATCATGTTTAGGGCTTCAGTCCAAATTTCTAACTTAACATTATGTTATGTAAGTATGTAAACCCATGCATGCCAAACACACTAAAAACTGCCTTAAAAACGTGGATTTATAGCTTGATGGCATCCTCATTAGAGAACATAGCTTGTAATGCTTTCAGTCCTTTGGAATTGTAAAGACTTGCTTTGTAGACCAAGAGATGGTCCATTTTTGTAGATGATCAATGTGTTTGAAAATAATCTCTTGGGCTCAGGATTCTATGTTTGTCTAATAGAGCAGGCTTGCTAATTATTTCTATATAAATCTTCTAATTCCTTGTTAATATTCTTTGCTTGATTTATTAATTATTAAATGATGTACTTTTCAATCTTTTCCACTGATAGCAGATGTGTCAATTTCTCCTTGCAACTCTGTCAATTTTGCTGTACCTATTTTGAGATTATTCTAATGCAGCAAGTTTAAAATTATTACATCACCTGAATGATTTGTAGTCATTTTTATTTCTCATAGTGCCTTTGCCTTACAGTCTCTTTTGTCTGATAATTTAATACAAGACCAGGTTGCTTTTGGTTAATATTTGCTTACTGTATCTTTTTCTGTATTGCCATGTTTCTCCTCCCTGTGTGTCTTTTTGTTTCAACTATGATTTAAATAATATATATCTGGAAATTTATTCTATAACTAATCATCTGTTTTTTAACCAATGGGCTTAGTCCATGTATATGTATTCTAATTATTGGTATATTTGGATTCATTTCTATGACCTTATTTTGTGTTTTCTATTTGTGCCGCCTTTTCTATTTTGCTTTTTTCTCCTTCCTTTACTTTTTGCCTCAATGTAATTTTTGTCCTTTTTCTATTCTTTAGTGGTTACCTTTGATGTTTTTACATGCATAGTTAACAAACTCTAAAGTTAATCAAGGTATTTAAGTTTTCCTGACTAATATAAGGACATTAGAAGGCTTCCCCTTTATTCTCCCCACCACTGTCTCAGCTTACATGTTATTAGTTTACAGAATTTTAATTCTACATAAACGAAATAGTCTAAACCATGGATTCTGGAGCCACAGGGTCTGGGTTTGAGTCCTACATCTTTCACATACAAACTGTGTGACTTCAGACAAGTGGCTTAATAACCTTTCCGTGTTTCAGTGACTTCAACAGTAAGATGGCAATGACAATCATACCTACTTCTTAGTGTTGTTGAGAAAATTCAATGCGTAAGTTCTGTAAAGCTCTGAGAACTGTGTGCTTAGCACACGGTAAATCTTTAAAAATGGTTAGCTACCATTGTCATCATCATATTACCCCATAAATTAGACATTGATACTGTTTTTATAATTGATGTGTATTTAGGTTCACTCAAGGTTTCCACTTCCTTTGCCCACTATTCCTTGTATCTCAGATCTTTCTAATAGGATCACATTTTTCCTTTCTGAAGTATGTTGTTTAGAAGATTTTGGGGGGTTAGATTCTGTTGTTGGTAAATTTTAGGCTCAGAAAAATCTTGATTCCATTCTCACTCTTGGAAGACAGTTATTTTAAATAGTCTTAGATTGTTGATTATTTACTGTCAGCATTTTGATTATATTAATTTATTTTCTTCGGCTTTGATGGTTAATCAAACTCATTGTTATTCTTCGAAAGTAATCTGTTCTTTCTCTATGACTACTTCTAAGATTTCTTTGTCTCTGGTATTCTAAATTTTACTTGGATATACCTAGGTAAGAAATTCTTTTGACTTATGCTGATTAGGGAATTATGATTCTTGAATCTAATGATCATATCCTTAGCTATTCATCAATTCTGGAAAAAAATTCCTGCCATTATTTTTTCAAATATCGCCTCTTCCCATTTTCCTCAGTTTTTCCTTCAGAACTCCAATTAGACGTATGTTAGGTCTTCTCATTCAACCTTTAACAGCTTTTTCCTATTTTCTGCATCTTTTTCCCTCCTCTGTGCTGAATCCTAGTTAATTTCTTCAGCTATATCTTCTAGTTTACCATTTTCTTAGCTGTATCTAATCTGCTATTTCACCTGTCCATTGAATTTGTTTTTAAATGTTATATTGTCAATTTTCAAACTTAGAGAAAAGTAGAGAGAATAGTTTAATGAATAGATGTTTCACTCTTCACTCAGCCTCAACAATTATTGATATATCGCCAATCTTGTTTTATCTTTTCTCCCACCCACCCATCCACCCCACCCCAATTATTTCAAAGCAAATAACAGACCTCTTATTATTCATTGAATTTTCAATTATTCTATGGTTCATTTTTGAAATTTCATTTGCTTCTTTTACTGATCTGTTCTTTCTGGGTGCTTTCTTATTCTTTGCTTCTACTTTTATTCTCTTTCATGACTCCAAACATTAAATATATTATACTTCTTTTATATTCTGTAATGGATTATCCAAATCCTTGCTATCTTTTGGGATTTGGTCCTCTGATGTTTCAGCTGACTCTTGATCATGGTAACTTAATTCTTTGTGTGTATTTTAACTTTACACATAGAGATAAATTTTCTGAAAATAGAGGTATTAATTGTCACATGCCTTATGCTTCAATGAATTTCCAATAATGTAATCTTCCCTATGCAAGGTCATTTTATTCCTTTGAATAGATGAAGAGACCAAAGCTCTGAGAAGTTAAAACTTGTCTGAGGCCACACTGTCCACAAATGATGGAGCTGGGGTTTAAGCCCAGGCATACCTTCCTCTGCCTTACCCTCCCCAGTCCCTTACCCTCCCACAATCCATCATCCATAGGGGAAACTGACATCTAGGTATGAACTCTAGAGCACCTGACTTCCATTGACTTGGGGCTTCGGGGGATTTCTTCATGGGGTTCCACAGGGGCCCCCAGGGAGACGAAGAGCCTCATGAAGGCCTCTTACACCCCAGAGGTGATTGAGAAATCAGTGAGGGACATGGAGCACTGGCATGGCAGGAAGACGGATGATCTGGGTATGTGGGGAGCTGGGGGTGTGGGAGGGAGTCACTCCCCTAATTGGGCAGGATGTGTGGGCTTCAAGATCCAGAGAGAAACCAGAGGAGCAGAGAGAGCCCTGGGGTGGGCCTGGAAGAGAGATGTGGGTCACCCCTGGGGCCTGGGCACTCCAGAGGTCCTCTAGGTGACCTGTGCTAGCTTCTGCCCTGCTCTCTGCAGGACGGTGGCACCAGAAAAACGCTATGAACATGAATTTGCAGAAAGCAATGGATGAGAAATACGGAGAAAAGAGTAAAAGCAAGAGCTCCAAGTAGTAGATACAACCCAGAAGAGGTGCCATCGACTCAGAGAAAGTGCTAACAATAAAGAAAGGCACAAATCTAAACCCTTCTCCTCCCTGCTTGGTGCTTTTCTTCTTGTTGGGATGGGGGCTAATGTTCAATGCTGCAGAGACCAACTGAGGGAAATAGAAGCCTTGAGGGCCCCAACTCTTCCCCAGACTTGCCCCCTAGCCGCATGCACGCACACACACACACACACACACACACACACACACACACACTCCTCCCATAATTCCAGGAAAGGATGTGAGAGCTGAGTAGGACTTTGTCTCAATCCCAGTGTTCCTGGCTTCTCCCTCCTGCCCTGTATGGAGGGGTCCTATAGCAGACATTGCTCGATCATACCTTGTCTGCCCTCCCTAGCAGGACCCCAATTATTTCCGGCCACCCATTCTTTCCCTATGAGCCCGTGGACTTCAGAGGAATCTGGTCACATCCCCTCCAATCCAGGGATAGTTTTGATTGGTCTCCCAGTAATTCTTGACCCCTCCCCCTACACATACAAAGTGATTGGTTCAGAAATGGCGATGTGACTCAATGTGGTCAATGAGATGCAA
Source organism: Rhinolophus sinicus (assembly GCF_057876585.1). Taxonomy (NCBI): domain Eukaryota; kingdom Metazoa; phylum Chordata; class Mammalia; order Chiroptera; family Rhinolophidae; genus Rhinolophus; species Rhinolophus sinicus. Next base: position 11,613,015 of record NC_142501.1, read on the forward strand.
GGAAAGGTGTGTGTGTGTTTGTGTGTGTGTGTGTGTATGTGTATGTGGCCTCCTGGGAGATTCTGTTTTCTGCTAGGAGAGCTGGGGAACACTCCTCTTTCCTGTTGTATTGAGTGAGGAACTACACAGCTCAGTCTACTCTGAGCAGATACGCTCTGACCAGAAAAAGTACAGGCACTGTGGCATACGTTGGTCCTCCATGACCTCACTGAGCTGCTCCATCCACCTGGCCAGAAGCCACCCACCTCGGCACTTATTATAATGTCAGCCTAGACAACTGTTCAGCGAGCTCAACTTACCATTAACTGATAAGGGTCCCTGGTAACCATAGGGGAGGGACCTGGAAATTGGGGCCCCAGGGAAGAGGCCCCCGGAGAAGGGGTTCCAGATTAGGTAGTCATGTCTAGCAGCTGGTCCTGAGCCTTATTACTTAGTGGGTCTCCAAGCCAGTAGCACACACTACCCCCAGATCACGGCCCTGCTTTCTCAGAACGTACTTTTCTAGTGGGTGGTATTTGCTGAGTTCCAGCCCCAAATCTAGTGGCTTCAAACAACAACTATCGTTTATTTGTTTATGATTGTGCAATTTGGGCAGGGTTAAGGAGGTATGGTCCACTTCTGCTCCATGTGGCATCTGCGGTGAAGATGGCTGCTTCTCCACATGCTGGGTGCCTCTGCGGGGATGAATTCCACAGCTGGCGCCTGGCTGGTCATCACTTTCTCCTCATAGCTTGCTTGGGCTTCTTCCTGGCGTGGTGACCGGGTTCCAAAAGGAGCCTTCCAAAGGGACAAGATTCAACGTGCAAGAGCTTATCACGCCTTGCACTGGCTTGTTACCATCCCTGTGGTGAAAGGGACGTGTGGCCAAGCCCATACTCGTAGAGGGAGGAGACTGCACTAGACTATTCCTCTGGGCAGAACTGGTTCACTAGGGACCACCCCAATAACAGTCTCCCATGGTGATCATGCTTTGGAAAAACCAAAAGCAGATCACTGCCGGGAGAAGGAGGGCTGCCCGTCCTCCCACAGAAGGGAATGACTTCTTTAAGGTAGAATTGGAGCAGGATGCAGTATGGGGAGGTGAACTTAGCTTGATTTAATATTTACTTTTTTTTTTGGTCTCCTAATTTAAATTACTTAAGGGACAGTTAAAAGTTTCTCATGAGACTGCAGGGTCTGGATTTCTTTCAGCTAGAAATAATTGTGGCACATCTCGGGGAGATGTGTGCAAGGTGCTGAGTTCAGCTCAACTTCCATATCGGGTACCTAATTTCGGCAAGGCACTGTGCTTGAGCTAGAAAAACCTGACTTCATCTTGATTATGTAGCTATTATCCGCTCAGCACATGTGGCAACTGAAAAAACCCAGAGTATTATAGGTAAAGCAGACCACATACTGTTCGGACGTAGACATACGCCGTGATGTGTGTATGATAATGTGCCAAATGCTTTACACACACAACCTTATCGCATCCTTACACCAGCCCTTAAAGCTCTTAGCACGAAGGCAAGGAAGCAGAGGCTTGGAGAGGCCATGTAAATTGCCCAAGATTATACCAATAGGAAGCTGGGATTGAAAATGCAGGAATTTCCGACCAAAGCCATTTTCTACTCTACCAGGCAATCACACCATCATGTCAATAAATACACACCAAGCGCCACAAACACTTGGCCCTGATGGGCCCTGTGGGGGACAGCGATACGGATCCAGTGCCGTCCTTCTCCTCAAGAACTTTCCAGAACACTGAGGTGGAAGAAGCTGGTTTTGAGGCTCACCCATCCATCTGGCAAACAGGGAGTGCGCACCTACCCTCGGCCCAGCCCGGATCAATGGACTGGGAGTTCAGACATGAATGAGACACGTCATCTTTCTTCTATGCGTCCAGAGTCTGGTGGGGAGGGAGATATGTCAGTAAACAGATACTCGGAAGTTTTACACCTGCAGTGAGAAGTTCATACGGGCCAGAGGTGGCACCAAAAAGAACTTGGGGCGGGTCGGGGCTGGTGGTCACAGCAGGCCTCATTAGGAGGTAGCTCTTGAGATGAGTCTTGGGACATGAGTAGGTATGTTCAGGTAGATTGGAAGGGGCACAGCGGTCCAGACAGAGGGCACAGTGTGAACAAAAACCCAGTAGGGTGTATCTGGGGAGCTGTGGGTGGCTTGTTAACCTCGGAAGGTAGGGCTTCAAAGTGGGGCACGGTGGTCAGGTGGGAAAGGTCGGAAGAGAATGTATGCCTGGATGGGGCTGGTGTGCCCTGTGAGGGCCTAGGATGTGAGACCCAGCCCCTCCCCCAGGAGCCGACAGTCTGGCTGGAACATACAGGGTTAATAATGACTGAAGAAGCCATGCTGAAGAGTTGAAAAGATGTTCAATGTCTCCAATAATCAGAGAGATGCAAATTAAAACAATAAATTTATCGGGTTGGCAAACATTCAAATGCAAGTGTAGGTGAAAAGGAGGGAAATGGGAACACTCATATACACTCAATGAATTATGAGTGCAGAATGGCAAGGAAGAGTTTAGCAAAATTGAAATTGTATCTTATAACTTAGAAATTCCATTTCTGTGGAGCCTAGAGAAACTCTTCAACACACATACCAGGAGCCCTACACAGAGAGTCACTGCAGCATCGTTTGTAATTGCAAAACAACGTATGTGTCTGTGAACAGGAGAATGGATAAATGGGGTAATGTACGGCCATGGAAAGGAATGGACCACGTCTACACACACTGGCACGGAAAGATCTCACAATATATCATAGTGGGTGGAAATGACAGTCTGCAGAATGAGCCCCACGGTATAAAACGTACCATTTGTGTAACCTTCAAAAGGCGCACACACAACCACTCCATTGTTCATGGATACAGTTGTGCGAGTATGGAGGTGGATTGGAAGGGTGCTGCAGAGGTTCAGCTTCACATTACAGTGAGTTTAGTCCTTTTTAGACACAGCTTCGCTTTCTATCACTGCAAGAGAGAGCCGCCAAAATGCCCCCCAAGAGTACGCAGATGCTAGAAAGAGTAGCTGAGTAACAGAATGCTGGGGAGCTGAGCAATTTCAATTTTGACATGATACAGGTTTTATGACTTTGCTTCCGTTAAAGATTTCATTTCAGAACATTAAGAAGAATCCTTTTAAATGAAACATTGAATAGTATTTTGGAGAGAGAGAAGTCATCGTGGCAAAATGAAACCTGCATAGATTAAAAAAACTTAAGTGAGGCCTTTATTGCACTGATACTGTTTCCAATACTGTTCCTTGTTTTTCATGCTCCTGAGGTCCCTAGATGGTGGAATTCATAGTGATTCTTAAGTTTCAAAGGAGATACAAGGACTAGATCTTAAATAGCATTAATTCACATAGTGGAAAACTTATTCACCCTTGAATTCATGCAGGGCCTCATTTGCTCATAGCGCTTCAGAACCATCTTCATAATTTCTGTTATATCCAAGTACCTCCTGAGGGGGAACCTGTAAAAGCAATCCTGGGATGCTGTGACCTAGTCCCTGTTGAGCAGCCCCACGTGGCTATATTCCCAGTCTAGTTCGCCCTCTGGTGGCAGTATCTCTAAATTGCAGGCTGAGTATTTAGGTCTCATAAATCTAGGATGCACATACTAAGGAGGGAACCTAATCAATATTCAGTTACGTCTTTATAACCACGTCTTTCCTGTCTCCACCCATAGCTCCATTTTATAGACGAGGAAATTGAGACCCAGTTGAGTGGATGTATCTCTGATCTGGAAGTAAACAGTCCACAATGGTCAGCTTTCCAAATACAAACTGTCAGTGATGATGCTGGGTGGCAGGCAGAGTTTTTCCCCATTTTCCCTCTGGGAATCATGGTCTCTGATAAGCAGCAGTAAGCAAGAGCTGCAGCAAATGCAGAGGAAAATCCAAATGCAGGTTCGTGGTCAAGAGGCAACAAGAGACTTTGCAGCCCTAGGTGACTCTCTAGCTGGGCTCCAGTCTTTAGGAAGACCATCTCACTTGTCAGAGCTGGTTCTCATCTATGGCAGGGGCGTTAACACCTCTCTTAGAGGTCATTGTAAAGATTGCCTGAGAAAATGCACGCCCAGGACCTGGCACAGGGCATAGCCCTCTTACTGGTGTGTAATAAATGCTTCTTCTTTTCCTTCCGTCAGGTCCAGGTCTCCCAACTATGTGTTTCAAGGAACCCTGGGACATATTAATAAGCTCTGTTAAGGTAAGAGTGTCTGAACCTGTAAGGAGTTTTTATAAGATTTTATTTGAGCCAAACTGACGACAGTTGGTGAGAAGCAAGATCTCAAATGCTCTAGAAAAATGACCATTTTTTTGCAGTTTCTTTTATACTTTTAAAATTCATGAGAGACTGTAAGGAAGATTACGTGGAAATGGCAGAAAGCAAGGCGCAGGATAGTGAATAAGAGTATGTGCTGCCTTGAGGGTGGTTACACCTTCGATGGGTCTGGAAAGGAGAATTACCCCTGACATATCAAGGGTGTATCAACCTAGAAGCACAAAAAACAATGGGCAGGTAAAGGTAAGCCTTTCATTAAAGACCTTACATGCCTGGGGCGTGACTACTCACCATGACCTGCTTAGTTAGGAATTTATGATCAGATCACCCTGTCAGGTTACTCTCGGTCACTGGACTTGTTGGTTTTATTAAAGAACCCTGTTTTCGTCCACAATGCTATGTGAAAAATTGTCCCATTGTCAGGTGAATTTGGCTTATTCTGGTTTAAATAGCACTATACAGAATTATTTTGTGCAAGACTTCTTAGAATCTGGAACATGCTAAACATGCTAAAATCACTCTGTCACTCCAAATTACTGCATGTATTGTTCACAGTTCCCCACTGTGCCTGGTTCAGACAGAACAAGTCGCTAGTAGCTGTGACAAAGCCTGGGAAGTAACAGAAGCCTGGGAAGTCAGTCCACAAAGAGTAGACCTGTTTTTGGGGGTGGTAAATGAACCGATGTGTAAACCAGGGTGCTCCTTATCAGGGCTCACAGAACACTATGTGTGTCACCGGGCCTGGCCACGTCCTCCCTCTGGCCAGCCCCACAGGTATCCCTTCGGGTGCCTGCAGATAAGTAATCAGAGAAGGCGTGAGCCTGTCCTCAAACAAGGGGTGGGGGGCAGTTTCATGGCTGGTACTGTACACATCAGGCTAAGTGAGGGCTATTCCAGGCTCCCGCTCACCTCCCTATGCTGCTTGCTTCCCTGGGTTACAAGCCAAAGGGTGACCTGCCCCAGGCAATGGCCAGTGGTAATCTCTTTCCAGTGGGCCAATATTTACTGAGCACCTACTATGTGCTGGGTGTTTGGCATCACGGGGGAGACATGGATGTAATCCTTCTGCTCAGAGAACTCCTAGGCTAGGGTGTGATAATGGGGGACGTAGACAAGCACAATACAAGGGAGTGAGAGGGGAAGAGAGGATGCAGCAAGGGTGGGGGTCGAGTCTGGGGCCTCTAGAGCAGGACTTTAAGAGCTGTGAAGCACTGCCCCAGGCCACAGGCAATTTGGGGGGGACTGCTGGAATCCTGGAGCAGGTCAGGGTGCTGGTGTAGACTGGTGGGGTATAGAACATTCCAGACCTGAGGAAGGACATTTGTGACTCTTAGCCTTTTGGAGGTCAGAAGTGATGAATTCCATAGCTGCTACTTGCGCCCCAGCTGGCTCCCACAGCACTTCCGCTTAGGTTGTCTCTAAGGCCTCCAGCCATCATGATTGTAGGTTCTGCATTCGATTTCACTCCTAACAAATTTCCCCTAGGTCTTGTTTTGCTTTCGGTTAGGTCTATTTATCCCTTTTGGCCAGGGTAATCCCCCACTGCCCGGCCTCCTTGCAAATGTTTACCACAGAAAAGTTAAATCACTGTGGAGACAATGTATTTTCTCAGATCTAAGAGACTCGAAACCCAGGGTGACTCCATTAAGAATAATAGCAAGCACTGAGACAGAGCTTTAGATGCATTGACTCAATCACAACACTTCTACAACATAGGTACCTTTAGTGTCCCCATTTTACAGATCCAGAAATTGAGGCACAGAGAGGTCCAGTGACTTGCCCAAGGTCACACAGTAAGTGCCGGAGCTGGAATTTGAATTTCGTGGTCTAACTTTGAAGTCCATGTCCTTCACCAGTAGGTTACATTGCTTTGAGGGAGTGCAAATGATGTTTTCTTTCTTTCTTTTTTTCCCCCAGGAATTAGTGTGGGCAGGAGCAAGACCTCTGGAATGTTTGTATAAAGAATATAGAGGAGAAATAAAACAACACTGGAACACTGAGAAAAACAAAAAGAGTCCAGAGGAGGAAGTTCACACAGTGATGTTTATATTTGCTGCTACTCCTTCAATTCTTCCTGGTAATGAAATGCCAGCAAGCTTTTAAAGCTGGTGAAGAAGGAGGACAAGCTGCAGAGCATTTGGTGTAAAGAGGAGCCAGGCGACATCTGCAAGGAAAATGAACAGAGGTGATATGTACAGGCAACAATGCATGCAGGGCTCTGGGACTATAGACCTGAGGTTCTTAGCCCACGTGCTCCCTCCCTAAAGAGGAGCGCTAGGGCAAAGGCTGGGCAGTCTTTACAGACCTCCTGTACTCGCTTATTAACAAATGGGAAAACTGAGGCACACAGTGGCGAGGGGAGGGAAGTGAAGTGGTGCCCTCTCAGTGACCTTGTTACCCTCGCTAACTCAGCTTGCAGTGCGCAGAGTTGGGTCTTGGGTCTCAGGGTTCTCCCTCTGATGCAGTTCAGCTGCCACACAGATGTGAGATCCAGGTGAGTTACTGACACCTGCTCTGAGCCTGGAGCTCCTGTAATGGGACAGTCCGAGGACCTAGCTCATAGGGTGGCTGTGAGGTTAACCCCGAGTGTCCCTACGTGTCGTGAATGCAGCAGTGCCTGGCACAGAGTCGTGCTGTGCAGTTGTATTATTTTCCATGCACTCTTGCTCCCCGGAAATCATTAAAGAAGAAAGAAGCAAAGAATGGAAAACAGGAAGAAACCCTTTTAATTGGGAAGCTGAAAAACTGAGAGGGGAGATGGAAGACATCCACAGGGTCAGAAATCAGACCCTGGGGTGCCCCCTCCTCCGGAGTCTGAGAAAGGCTTTGCCTGCAGGAGGAAGATAAACACATTACCCATTACCCAGCTGCCTTCTCCGTGGTCAGCTGGCTGAGCCAAGACATTTAAAAACAACAGCTCAAGACAGTCCATGGGGCAGAGCCCTGATGATTGGGTCCAAGCCTTGGGGGGCAGCCTCAGAGTTTGGGTTCCCCAGAAGCAGACCTGGGCAAGGATTTACTTGGGAGCCATTAGTAGGAGGTGACAGCTGGAGAAGTGAAAAGTGAGAGAGAAGGAAGGCAAAAAAAAAAAAAAAAAAAGCATTGTTAAGTAAATTACTGCTCAGACAACTGGAAGGAACTGGAACTTAATTTCCCCAAGGAACTCTGAGAAGCGCTGTGGACCCTGAGCTTGACAGTTATCCCACACAAGGGGTGTGAGGTGAGGGCTGCTCCTGGGGCACCCACTCCCTGGCACTTGCAGCCTTTGGCAATGTTCCAACAGCCAGAGAGCGTCCTCCCCCGGGGAAGGCTGTGTAGGCACTGTTGAGTGGAAGCCAGGTCCAGTTCCTTGGAACCACAAAGGTGGCAGGGGTGTGGTGTCAAAGGCAAACACAGCCAGACTTGAGTTTAACGGTTGCAAACAGATTTTATTCAGTAACTTCTGACAGCAGGGCAAAGAGCTGGGTCAGGTCTGTGTAGAGGGCACTGGGTGTTTTAAAGGGAGAATGAGAGTGTAAGGAGGGGGAGAAAGCAGGGCTCAAGTGAAAACTTCCCCAGGGTTGGTCAGTGTGGATGTGGTGAGGCCAGCGGTGTCTGCTGCCTGGAAGTGATGAAAGCTGGGATTCTGTCCCCGCACAGAGACTAGGAGTCAGAGGCCCGTCCTTCCTGACTACATTTCAAAGAAATGGCTTTCATTCAGGTCCTTGAGAAAGACACTCCTGGGTTGTAGGAGCTACACAGACATCTCTAATAGACAGAGGAAGGATTAACAACGGTAAGCGCTTTGTAGTGAATGCCCTAAGAAAGGGAGGGCAGGGACCTGGGTCATGTGTTGGCTGGAACAAACAGTAAATTCTGCTGGCAGCTCAGGCTGGCATTTCAGTGGGGGGTCTGGGGTCATCCTAGGGACACAACCTTACGCTGCTAGAAGCCCTGCCAGAGTTTGGTTAAGTCTGTTAGTGGGGGTTTTGGACAGAGTCCTTATGTGCGGAGAGTTTGGTGGGCGGGGCCTGACAGCACCTATTACAGGTCACATGGGGGAAGCCAATCCATTGGCCATTCTGCTTGGGGCCTGAGTCAGAGACCTGGAACACAGAAACCTGCTCTCTCTCTCTCTCTCTCTCTCTCTCTCTCTCTCTCTCACACACACACACACACAAATATACTATAGATGGACACACGGCATATCACCTAAGCAAATATAGTAATATGTTCATTCATGCGGGCACAGACGGCCTCATATCAACACGATACATACACACAAATGTACTTGTTTGTACACATGCACAGCTATGCAAGGCATACAAAAACATCTCTTAACATACACACATCCAAATACAAATATGCAAGTAGGGACAGCTTCATGGATGTGTAACCTATACAGTTCCACAAGGCCCCAAGCTCAGAAGGGTCCCACACTTGGTTTAATGCGCTACTGTTGTGGTTTTGAAATGTTTAATAATTTTTGAACCAATGCGCGCACACACACAGTTGTTCTCTATCTCATTATGTCTTATTCTTTCCTCCTGTCTTGTCTTCACACTGGAAGTTCCCACGAAGCTCCACTCTCAACCCTGAAACCAGTGGCTGAAGATGAAAACTGAAAACAACAGCTGGAGGGGCTGCCCCTACAGATAGGAATGACGTAATTTCGCTGTCGACCTGTAGGTGGCAGCACCAAGCCGAGCCAAACAGCAGGGGCGGAGGACGGGAAGATGGGGGGCGGGGCGTGGAGGAAATGGGTGTCACTCCTGGAATCTACCCTTTTGCAGAAAGCGTGGAGATTTCCCAAAACAACAGTCTCCAGGGGATTTATCTAGTCTGTTTTTCTGTGCCTTTATTTTTACCCAATTCATTTTTTCCATTATTTTTAATATTTTTCTTTTTTTTTGTTTCTTAAATTTTTCTGACTATAAAAGCAACACATTTTATTAAAGAAAATAAGACCCACAAAAAAGTAAAAATCATCCATAACCTGACACCCTTTGGTTATTTTCTTTTTAAGGCTGTAAAAGGAAGTGGCAGTATTTCATTTACTCTAACGACTTGGCACATACCCTGGCGGACATTTTTCTCTGCTTAAGCACCTACGTATATTTCTTATGTACACATATAAACACACGTGTTTTATTTTCTCCCAAATAGACATATTCTACACAAATTCTTCAACTTACTTTTTCCCTTAATATGATCCAATCATGTTTTCAAGTTGGTGTGTCTAAATCTGCCCCAACTTTTAAACATTTGGGATCTAATATTCCGAAGTCTGGCTTTTAGCATAACTTAAGTAGCCAGTGAATTGAACACTCTGCACTCAGTGGGTGCAAACACAAGGCAGTTTTATATCCTCCCATTGTGGCATCCTCACCGGGCTATGTGGACTCTCCCTTTCACATCCCTTAATGACATCTTGGGCAAGTTCCTCAGCTTTCTGACCACTAACAGTATGTTAGAATTCACCCCATTCAGTCTCATTCTCTCTCCTCCCGCAGCTTGACCCCGGTTGAGAGAGCCAGAGAGAGAGAGAGAGAGAGAGAGAGTCATGGTCATTTGGTCCTTCTCACCCCTTTCTGATGATGGGTTAGGGCTGAGGGCTGGAGGAGGGTGTACCTCTTTTCGTGTGCCCCTGCAATCAGCATTTGTTATGGTGGCTGCTTCTCTGGCTGGCTCTGACCAGCTCTCGGAGCCTTCTCTGGGGGAAGGGGTGCATGTTCCGCGTGGACATCTCCATCGCACAGTGTCCCGATGAGGGAGCTGCAAGAGGCTCAGCTGCTCCCATCCTGCTCTGCCCTCCTCTGTGCAACACCCCCATAGCCTCTGCCTGCTGGGGTGTTCTCACCCAGTGGCCTGCCCTCTTGGATGGGCTCTGGGTGGCCATTCAGCCTTGTTACCTTCCTCAGGGCCCACTTGAATTTTGGGAAGCTCCCTCATGCTTGTGCCATCAGATGGGAAGAGCATAGGCAGCCCCACTTCCCCCACCACTCCACCTATCATCTCTTTCTAGTTTTCTTCCCTCCACGTACAGAGGTTCAGAAGACAGAACAGCAAGTCCCCTGCAGGCACAGTCACCTAACTGGGGAATAAAATGTCAGTCTCCCTTCCCTGCAGGTACCCCCGGCCTCTACTAGAGAGTTGCGTCCTCACGTGGCCTGGGTGGTAAGGAGCGCCCACTCCCTTCCCCATCGAGAGGGCAGAGAACAGCACGGCTTTTCCTACCAAGCACTCAGCTCTCTGACAGTCTTCCCTCCTTTCTCCCCAGGCTCCTGGAATGGAGGGGCGGGGGAAGGCCAGAGTGTGTTACAGGTGACTTGGGGTCGCAGAACTCAGAAAGGGCATCTGACCTCGTTGCTTGCGATTCTTTTCAGATGCGGTGTCCTTGCTGCCTCCGTCTAAATTTGGCGGAAAGAGATCGGATCCTTTTTTATACCACATACAAAAATTAACTTGAAATGGATCAAAGACGTAAGTGTAAGACATGAAATTATACGATTCCTAGAAGAAAACATAGGGGAAAAAATCTCCTTGACATTTGTCTTGGCAACAATTTCTTGGAAATAGCACCAAAAGCACAAGAAACAAAAGCAAAAGTAAACAAGTGGGACTACGTCAGACTAAAGAGCTTCTGCACAGCAAAGAAAACAATAAAATGACAAGGCAGCCGACAAATGGGAGGAAATATTTGCAAATATATATATTATAAGGGTTAATATCCAAAAAATATAAGGAACTCTTACAACTCAGTAGCGAAAAACAAAAAAACAAAAACCCAAATAGCCTGATTAAAAAGTGGGCAACGGACCCGAATAGACATTTTCCCAAAGAAAACATACAGAAGGCCAACAGGTACCTGAAGAGGTACTTCACATCATGAATCATCAGGGAAATGCAAATCAAAACCACAGTGAGATGTCACCTCACCGTTAGAATGACTGTTGTTAAAGACATAAGAGTTAACAAGTGTTGGTGTTATATACAAGCTAGGTATATAATGGAATATTATTCAGCCATAAAAAAGAAGGAAATCAAGTTGCCATTTGTGACAACATGAATGAACCTAGAGGGCGTTATGCTAAGTGAAATAAGTCAGACACAGAAAGACAAATACTATATGATCTCGCTTCTATGTAGAACTTAAAAATTCAGACTCATAGAAACAGAGACGAGAATGATGGTTGCTATGAGCCAGGGTGGGGTGGGGACGAGGGGAAGAAATGGGGAGATTTTCGTCAAAGGTGCAAACTTTTGGTTATAAGCGGAATAAGTTCTGGGGATCTAATGGACAGCACGATGACTAAAATTCTATTGTATACTTGAAATTTGCTAAGAGAATAGATCCCAAATGCTGTCACCACATACACAAAAGAGGGTAACTGTGTAAGGTGATGGGTGTGTTAATGAACTTGGGGGTGGTGATCATTTCACGATGTGTACATATATTAAATCATTACGCTGCATACCTTAAAAACCACCTTATACAACCTAAATATGTAAAATTTTTATTTGTCAATCACACCTCAATAAAGCTGGGGAAAAAATAAAAATAATTTGGTGTGATGAGACATCGTGAGGCCTATCGAGCATGGAGAAGCCTGGTTTCCATCAGTCATCTGGGGACAGGGAGCCTCACTGCAGTGCAGATGTGCAGCTGCACGAGACAAAAATATTACCTAATGAGCACGCAGAGCATCTGCTCAGAGTGAATCGTTAGCACAAGTTCATAAAAGGACATAATTTGTGATGATGGGCAAGCACTTGGTGACTGATAAAACCTGCTGGATCTTTCAGGTGTGACCTCTCCACCCCTGCAACCTCTGTAGAAACACTAAGAGAGGGCGTGGTTTACTACTGGAAGAAAGGAGAAACAAAACGCTTGACTGAGGGACCATGAGCATCACCTTATTCTCTCTGGTCTATTTGTATCCTTGTCTATCAAATAGACCTTTGGAAATGTGATGATTCCTGCTTCAGTGGTGAGAGGAAAACCAGCCTCCTTGAAAGGCGCTGTCGTGGTTTTTCTTTGCAGACCAGGGACGATTGACAGTGGGAGACACCGCCTTTGAAATGGGCTCCCAGAATTCAGTGGGGCATGATGGGAACCAGGTGGAGTGGAGGTCAAGCGAGAACATCAAAGGTGGACGTGGTTAGTGTAATGGGAAGCAGAGATGAAGCAGTCACAGTATAGTATGACCTGACAGGTCTTTAGCAGCAGTTGACTGGTCTGACATAATTGGGCAGCTTAGTAAAGTTTTAATCTGGACACGTGAAAAATCTCTTAGTGAATGGAGATGTGATTTGCATCACTTTACTAAGGATTTAGGCCTCCTTGTTCAATTCCTAGGACTGAGCCAGCTCCCGACCCAGGGCCCCTTCATGGAAGGGAAGAGCGGATTCGCTCGAGGAAGGATCCTGCTACACTGCCATATATATATATATATATATATATATATATATATATATATATATATATATATATAGTGAAATAAGTGACATATATATATATATATATATATATATATATATATATGCTAAGTGAAATATATATATATGGTAAATGTTTCTTCTTAACTTTTCCACAGGGTCTGTGCGTGGGGAAAGGGAAGTACCCTGACTTTTTGAAGATTATTGCTCCAGGAACAAGGCTAGAGCTGGGACTGATCTTTTTTTTCCCCCCTTTCTTCCGCACCCCGCCCCCTGCCACTGGTTCAAGCCGTTGTTTCTCAGTCTAGTTGTGTAGGACACAGCTCCCTGGTCCATGCTGGTGTTATGAGCCTTGTGCTCCCGGGCTGACTTGGTCGCCGGTTGTTGGTTAGCCGTTCACAGCAGCTCACAGCAGCCCACGGCAGCTCTCGCTACTCACGATGGCTGCCGGCCACTCACACTGGCCACCGGCCACTCATGGCGGCACATGGTAGCCCATGGCAGCACACAGCAGCCCATGGGGACTGGCCTTTCCTAATGGCTCACTAGCAAAAATTTCGTTCCATTCTACCTCTAGTTCTCTTGGGCCACCGAAAATCAGTGACAGTGGCCCTTCCCCCTGCACGCTTTCTTCAAATCTGTCAGTAGTTTCTCTTAGAGCTTTTGGGTTTCATTCCTTCAGTAGCATTTACACATCTACAATACACCAGATGCAGTTTCTAGCTCTGGGACTATAAAAATAATGACAAAACCAGACAGACTCCCTTCTCTCCTGACTGTTTAGTACTCTAGTCATGATTAGAAGGACAGTCCCACGTAAAGATCATAAAAAGAGTTGTCTGTAACTTTTTTTCTAGCACTTTCATGGTATTCTATTGTTTTATTTTTAGATTTTTTTGTGAATGGTAGGAACCCTAATTTGGTATCATGAAATGAGAGCTAATTATCGCAGCAATTTTTGTGTGTGTGCAATCCATCCTTTCCCCATGATTTGAAATGGCATCCTTGTCTTACAGTAAATACCCACATATCTGGTTTTATTTTAGACTCCCATGACAGTGACTCTCTAAAATGGTTCCCAGTGATTCCTGCCTCTTGGTATCCATGCCCTTTTGTAATGCTCTGCGTGGGAGAGTGGGTTGGACCTAGTGACTTGCTAACCAACAGAACACTGCAAAAGTGATGCGATGTCACTTCAAGATTAGGTTATAAAAGGATGTGACTTTCTCCTACTGATGCTCTCTGTTCCCTCTCACTTGCTAACTTTGGTGAAACTAGCTGCTATGTTGCAAACTGCCTGATGGATTGGCTTTATGTGTCAAGAAATGGAGGGTGACTGGGGTCTGGCCAGTAGTCAGGAAGGAACTACGGCTCTCAGTCCAGAAATCCGCCAGGAACTGTATCCCACCAACAATCACTGAATGAGCTTGGAAGCGAATACTGGCTCAGTTGAAACTTGAGATGACTGTGGCCTTGCCAGAGACTCTAAACTAGAGGATCCAGCTGAGCCACATCTGGTCTGACCCAGAGACCATGAGATTATAAACAGTGTTGTTTTAAGCCAGGCACAGCCTGTCGCTGTTGCCAATCCTCTGCTTGAAGGGCAGTCTTAGAGTCCGGCTTTATACCAGTTCTCTTTCAGACATGGCAACACCAGTGGGATTTGCCCCTAACCTAAGACACCCTCTGTAACAACCAGATGGAGAAGATACCATGGTCCACGTGACATCCAATCACAAGTTCCTTTTATCTCCCTTGGGATAATACTGCAATCACTTTAATTTTTCAGAGAAGCATGTATGCATATAAATAGCAAGCAAGTGGAATTCCAACCACAGGAGTTATTTTAAAACACACACACACACACACACACACACACACACACACAATTTTAAGAAAGCAACTTTGAACAAAGAACTTGCAGACATGTGTAATTCCTTAGAAATAAGCAAGCTTTCCTTGGAAGGGACATGAAGCCCTCTGCATCACCTGCTTAAGAAAAATAGACAGCAGTTAATGATACAGAAAAAAAAAGAAAGAAAGAAAAAAAAGAAAGAAAGAAAGAAAGAAAGAAAGAAAGAAAGAAAGAAAGAAAGAAAGAAAGAGAAAGAAAAGACATATTCTCCTCTTCTCACTAGAAGAAAGTCCTGATGATTTCGTATCATGAAATCTTAGGCTCCATGCAGAGTTTTCCCAAGGGAACCTGATAACGGTCCCCCAAGGTGGAATGTTAGTTAATATGATGAAATTACAACTAGGACTCTTTCTGCTTCCAGATTAAGAAATATTTTGCATTGAGGGTATTAATGATCTTATCTATTCCATGTAGATTATGTCAACAATTTCATCCTTAGTGTTTTAGAAGCCTCAACGCTGCCCCTGTCTACATCAAATTTTAAAAAGAGAAAACAAAAGCAAATGATGTACAAATGAGAAAAGTAGATATTGTCATAGACATAGAGAACATTAATGGATTAAAAGAAATATTATATGCAAGTTTTTGCCAATAATTTGGAAACTCTAGATGAAATGTACACTATTATGTAACATATAATGTACCAAGACAAACTGAAAAAGTAAAAATGCTAATGTAAAGGACAAAGATGAGAATCTTTCTGATGTTGATTTTAATCTGATGCTAAATTTAATAATGTGCCACATAAGAAGCATATAAAATTAATAATGTGCCACAGAAGACAGGCTCAGCTCCCAGGAGGGGCTTTTGCTTTGGGCACAGACCCTTGAGAGGTGAATGCTAGCTGTCATGCAGGAAAAGAGTATTTCTCAGAAACCAAGTCCCATTTTAAGTGGTAAAATACAAAACAAAAATAAAAACAAAACAAAAACAAAAAAACCCAGAATGATCATAGAAAACAATGGAAAAACATATTTAATAATTACCACTTATAAATGCGTCAAGCCCAGACAGTTTAACAGGCAAATTCTTCTAAGGTTATTAAAGTTTTTAAGTTCTTTTGAGGCAAATTACGTTTAAGCAACAGATAATCACTGTGTTATTTGAATGCTCCCAAAAGAAAGGTAAAGATGGAAGGAAAGCTTTCCAATTAGTTCAGTGCAGTTCTCACATTCTTTAAATGTGGGAGAAAGCACATAAGCCCTTCTTTATAAAGAAAACCGACGATCAGGAAGATGAGGTCCTGTTTAGATTGGAAGTAGGCTAGCAGCTAATCTGAAATGGGTTTGCAGGCTGGAGTATAAAACTAAGGAAAAAGCCTCAAAACAAATGTATTTTTGCTTTACTTGAACTCAAACTGCTGTCTTCCAGAAAACTGAGTTCCTCTGATGCTAAGAAACATGTTCATTTACTCTTTATTATTCCTATTAAGACTCTAGAATAATTCAGTTGTTTTACATGCGTGTGCAGCGTTGCTTAAGCTAAATTATATAATTCATGAAAACTGATGATGGCTCAAAAATTATGTCTGTATATGTAAATGATTCAATAGCGAGCTTAGCAAATCTCAGAGCGTATGAAGCCTCAGTGGATGATTGCAGCATTAAGAGACATCCTTCTCTTCCCTTTTTACTGTAAGAGAATTTTTAAATACATGCTATGTGACAGCTTTCTTATCCTTAAAACCAATACTTTTTTGTTATTATATTTTTACCTTTTTCTTCCATGTTCCCCAAATCTGATAAAGTTAGCACAAAAAGAGATCTACAAATTAACCTTACTTATAAATGCAGACACAAAATAGTAGCTAAAATATTGGCAAATCAAATCCAGCAGTATTTCAAAGGAATATCTGTCTGAGCAGAATTTATTCCAACCATGCAGTGACAGTGCAAACTTAGGAAATCAATCAGCACAATAAATGAGAGTCAACCCATGACATTAGAAGTCTCCCCATAACCCTGGTGGGTTTGGGGTTCCAAAAGAATGTCCCACCACTGTGGCTTCCATGTCACAAAGCTAAGAATTGCCAAAGCAGAAATTGTACCAGTCAAAGTTAAATAGAAAGGAAGACTTTATTCAAGGCTATTGCAATAGGGGAGAGAGACTAGAACCAAGTCTGAACTCAACTCCACTGAAGCACAAGTGTGGGAGGGCTTATAAGTGCTGGTGTGAGAGAGAGATCCTGGGCCATCTGTGTTTTTGCTAATTGACTTTACCCAAAGGAAAGGTAAACTTTGTCCTGTCTTATGAGAGGAGGGAACTTTACAACCCACTGAGGTTAGGGTCCTTCCCACCCACAGAGACTGGGAGATAGAGACACTATCTTCTTGATGATAACACGTCAAAGGGATGGCTCCAAGTTCCTTGAGAAAGACAGTTCTGGGTCATAAAACTGGAGAGAGGCTTTCAAAAAAGATTTTTATATATCTCAAAGGGGCAGAGAAGGAACTTACAAGTTTTCTAAAGAAAATGGTCTAAGAAAAGGGAGGGCAGAGCCTAGAGTCAAGAAAAAGCTTGTCTAAGGTTTAGTCACGCTGAGAGGAATATAAGGATGTCTTGGTCACAGCTCCCTGTCACCTGCCTGGTGTCCACCTACAGGAGCCCTCTGGTGTGATCTCAATCTGATGCTCATTTTATTAAAACACCTCACATGGCTGCTTGGAGGTGGGGGCAGTGACATGTTCTTGGACACACAGCTGCTGAGAGGCGAGTGCCTTCTGTCATGTGTAAAATACTTTTAGTAGGGCCTCCTTCACAAACAGGACAAAGAGTGTTCTTCAGAAACCAAGGTAGCCTCTGTGGAAAGGTGAAGCATGAGTCATCCCTGTGTAATCCCACTGATGATGGGCATATACGCTACCACGTATCATTCATCATAGTCTGGAACTTTCTAGCTAATGCAACTGGACAGGAACCATAGGCAAAATAGTGTTAAAAATGAGATATAAACTATTATCATTTGGAGAAGCTATGATTATATTTCTAGAAAATCTGTAAGACTTCAAAAGGAATTATTCAACAAATAAGACTCAAGAAGGGGCTGCGTATAATCTCATACAAGTATCAATGGTTTTCCTTTATACTAATAATAACCAATTGGAATGTAAGAGGTTGGGAGATATTAGCTACAAAATAGAAAAAGAAGGAAGGAAGGCCAACCCTGAAATATCTTAAAAACCTGGAGATGAATCTAACAAAAACCAAGGAAGAAAACTTGTAGAATTTGCTGAAGTAAAATTCCCAAATAAATGGAGATCCATAGACCCATAGGATGGAAAGATTTCGTATTACAAAATTGTCAAAGCTGTTAGGTCTTTCCAAATTAAGTATTAAATTTGATGTAATTCCCATAAAAATTCTGAGAGGATTTTTTTAAAGACTTGATAATTGATTCTAAATCTGGAAGAATAATGGTATGATAATATTCAATAATATCCACCGTTGAAAAAAAAGAATATGAGTGAGGACACCAAATATCAAAGCACACCATCAAGTTACGGCCATTGTAAAGTAGAATGTAACCATGGGAACAGAGCAATATTTCTGCAGGACAAAGAAAATTGTCTTAGTTTTCTATTGCTAACCATGGAACCTAAGACTTCTTGATACCAAAGCATTGATCAGGACTTTCTTCTTCTGGTGAAAAGAGGGAGATTATTATTTTTTTCTTGCTTTCCTTCCTTCTTCCCTCCCTCCCTCTCCTCCTCCCTCCCTCCCTCTCTCCCTTTCCTCCCTTCCTCCCTTTCTCTCTCTCTCTCTCTCTCTCTCTCTCTCTCTCTCTCTCTCTCTCTCTCTCTTTCTCTCTCTCTCTTTAACTGTGGTGTGTTTTACTTAAGAAGGTTATGCCACAGTCTTCATGTCCTTTCAAGGGAAGCTTGCTTATTTATACTAAGAAGCAATTACATATGTCTGCAAGTTCTTTGTTCAAAGTTGCCTTCTCGAAATTATGTTTTTTTAAAAACCAACCCTCTGTGGTTGGAATTTTGCTTACTTGCTGTTTATATATATATGTGCTTTTCTTAAAAATGAAAGTGATTGCATCATTATCTCAAGTGAGATAAAAGGAACTTGTGATTGAATGTCACATGGACCCTGGTAACCTCTCCATCTGGCTGTTACAGTGGGTTTCAGGCTGGGGCAAATCCCACTGGTGTTGCCACGTCCACAGGAGAACTGATATAAAGAAAAACTCTAAATCTACCCATAGGTAGAGCAGAGGACTGGCAACAATGGGTTGTGCCTGGCAATGCAACCAATAGGAAACAAAGAGTGACTTTCTTAAAAAAAAAAAAAAAAAAAAAAATAATAATAATAATAATAATATATATATATATATATATATATATGTATATATATATATATATGTGTGTGTGTGTGTGTGTGTGTGTGTGTGTATATTCCCCCCCCTTTTTCTCGCCTCCCCCCACACACTCCGGTTCAAGCCGTTGTTTCTCAGTCTAGTTGTGTAGGACACAGCTCCCTGGCCCATGCTGGTCTGATGAGCCTTGCGCTTCCCCCGCTCCTCCGGCTGAGGCAGTCGGTCGGCCACTCAAAGCAGCTCACGGCAGCTCTTGCTGGCTGCCGGCCACTCACGCTGGCCACCAGCTGCTCCTGGCAGCACATGGTAGCCCGTGGCAGCACACAGCAGCCCACAACAGCACTCAGCAGCTCACGCCGAAGGAGGGACATTCTTTGACTCCTCCCAGTCTCTTGGTGTGGCGCGGCTGGTGTCATTTCACGGAGATCAAAAGGAATCAAAATCCAGAGAGGACAGGGGTTCCCCCCATGGCTGGCCCGTGGCGCACAGGACGGCAGAGGCTGTCCACCTTGGCCCCCAGCCCTCTCTGCTCAAGGCTGAGTGACACCCTACTGCTATCAAGTGGCTGCCCAGCAAGATTTCCCATGGGATGGGGGTGTGCGGGCGGGTCAGCTCGGCACTCTGTGCAGCTCCCCTGTTGGATTGCTCATGATAAATGATCGTGTTTCTGTGAGTTTTGTAAATTGGAGCTAGGGTCCAGTCAGCTCGGAGACCCCGGAAACGGATGTTCTGGGCCTGGGAGGCCAGAAGCCAGAGGTGGATCTTGCCTGTGAAGTCACCCAGATAAATGCCACCCTGTACGACCTCTTGGGAATAACACCAAGAGTTTCCGTTTGTCCCTCAGGAGAGAGTGGTTGTGTATCTCTCGGTCACACTTGCCAGGCCAACAGACAGAACACCATGGCCAAGATAGGTCCCCCAAATCACTGTGGAGACCAGGATGGGTCCAGGATAAAGTTTTCACTGTCCTTTGGTGGAACAAGAAACCACAGAAAATGAAGGAAATGTAAGGGACTGCCTGCTTTCTATTAAAAGGGACCATCCTGTCATCTGGGATTCGAATTCTTTCTATTTCCTTTTTATTAACATGTCCTTTTAAAAAATATAAAAGGATGTTGATAATAAATGACAGTTTCTTTTAAATTGTTCTTGATTTACAAATAAAAAGTTACTCTTCCTGGTCTTTTGGTTTTGTTTTGTTTTTTAATTTTACTCATCAATATCAGGGAGAAGGAAGTCTGGAAACCACATATGCAGAGGTTGGAGGCTGAGAGGAAATGAGCAGCAATAGAGGGAAAGGATGTCCCCACTCGTTAATCTGGGGCTTTGAGAGGAGGCTTCCAGTAGGAAGGGTTCCCACCTCTAGGACACAGGAAGCTGGGGAGGGCAGAACATAGCAGGTCTCTCTCTGGAGTCTTGCAGGAGAGAGACTCCAGCATGGGGAAGAAGGCGGGAATTTAGGCACCAGAGGCTGGCACAAGGTGGCCCCAGCTCTCAGGAATCAGATTGAACCAAGGGATGAGAGCAGAGGCTCCCAGGAGTTGGGAGCCACTCCAGCCCTGTGTCTCCCTCCTCCCTCCTGCCTAAGCCCAGGGCTGAGGATGGATCTCGGCCTCCCGCCAGGCAGTGGGGGAGGGGCACAGGGACAGTCAAGGGGCGAGGAAGATCCAGGAGCAGGAGGCAGGCAGGTCACCTGTGAGCACAAGGGAGGCCTGGACAGATTCTGTGAGATGGCGCAAGGCATGGAGCTGCCTCTGGTCGAAGGCCAGTGGGCAGAGTTGCCAATGCAGCAGCCCAAAGAGGTGGGTATTGAGTGTTGGGCTTAGAGAGGGCAGGCGGGGCTGGGCCCTGCACAACCATGGGGAGCCGGGGGTGTTGGCTGTGGTTGGGGAAGCTGGCAGACAGGTGGAAGGAAGCTTGAGGCCAGTGAGCGCTCCTTCCCTGTCCTGAGAATCACCCCAATCACCACCACTGCTGAGGACGGTCCAGGTCTCACGGGACGCCCAGCCTCTGCATCCCAAGTTCTCAGCTTCAAACACAGACCTTGAGGACCAGCGTGAGAACCTGTCTTTCCCTGGACTGTGGTTAGTCCAGACCTATCGACTGCTCCCTCTCCATAATATAATTTGATTCTTTTGAATTAATAGTGTTCAATGAGGCAGAGGAAGTGGTAAGCATGTGCTTTGAGAGATTAAGATGGACGTTGCTTAGATATAGGGCTGACTCACACCAGAAGGGACCCAGGAAAATAAGTGGTTAGGGTTTGGATATTGGGTTGGTTGAGTAGATCCAGGCTGCAGGGGACCATCAGGTCCTGGGGTCCCATGCTGACAGCACTGCCCCATCACCACAGTCAAAGTAATGAGCATACCCATCACCCCTACTATTTCTTTCTTGATGGAAAAGCCCAAAGTAACTTCCTACTGTCAGGTCTCCTCAAGGTTCTTCAAGGAAGGAGGGGCTCCAAGTTGGGGGCTGCAGCTGGCATTCTGGACCCTCAGTCATGGTAAAAGCTGGTCTGATTCTGCGACCACTTCCCTGGGGGATCAACTTTGCCTCAATGCCACAGACCACATCACTTTTATTCTCGGTCTGGTCCTCTATTGAATGACGATAAATCTGAAAAGAGGATAAAATCCTGCAGATATAAAATGAACACATGTTAAAAATGTCATTTAATTAATTATTAATGAGGAAACCAAGCAAATGCTACCCCCAGTTCAAAGGAAAAGCCGAAGAACAGACGCATTTCTATTTACAGGTTAGGAAAATTGAAATGACTTGTGTGTGTGTGTGTCCCTCCACTGACCAGAACTGATTTGCATGACTTTTGACAAAGATTATGTAGCATTTCTATCCATTACGTACAATTTACCAAATTATGAAATAGCTCAAAGGCAATAAAAGGTTAGAATGGGATCTTCCCTCCCCACACCGCAAGTGTGCTCTAAGCAAAGTGTAATTTTCCTTTGGGGACATCCAGAAATCTTTTCTGCATATCCCAAACTTCCTTAAGATACAAAGAGGAATTTTATTTAAAGTTTCTGGTTAAAGCTGATGTAGAGTTCCTAGCAAGCCAGGGGCAAGAAATAAATTGTACAATGCCCATTATTCATAAGCCAGCTGTGTCACTGTGCCATAGCTTAGCTTTCACTTCGTCTCATGGGCTGTCTTCCTTTTTTACATTACTCAGAAAGATGAGGAACTTGTTCAGAGTCACACGGCTTAGTGACAGAGCAGTTTCCGACACCCGTGTGACCGCGAAGCCAGAACTCCTTTCACAGCTCCAGACTGCGAATCTAGTCCTGAATTTCTTGGCTAAGAGTTGCCATTGTGGGGTTTTCATAAGTGTACCCATCATTGCAGAAGGGAGGCTGCCATGCTTCTCAGCCCTGGGCTCTTCCCTCTGTTCCCACATGGTTACAGCTTCTTATACTCTTTGGGTAGAACACATGTTAATGAGGTTTTATCTTCTTATGACCACAGTTTAGTTCGGGGTATCTCCTTTGTCTCCTAGACCCACCCTTCATAAAAGGCATGTGGTGTGGGAGGAGGGGAACCAAGGGCTCTCTAGTTCCCATTTTGGCTAAGGCCATCCTAGCCCATGAGAAAACAGGTGTCTGTCGGCATTTCTGTGGCCTTAGCAGAACCCGTGGCCCAGGACAGGGCCACTTATACAAGGAGAGGTCGTGGGGGCTGAGGGGTCATGATTAGCATGTTGAATTTGAGGTGTTTCTGGAACGTCTAAGGGGAGGTGTCCTGCATGTAGTTGGATTTGTAGCTCTCAGGCTTGGAGGAGAGAACTGACCTAAAGCATCACACAGGGAGAAACCTGAGGGAGCCCGAGAACCTGAAGGCAGAGCCCAAAGCAGACGGGTCATTCATGTGGAGTCGCATGAGAAATGGAGCACTAAACCTGGGAGGACACTGGTGCTGAAGGAAGAGACAGAGAAGGGAGAGTCAGAGAGGAAGGTGGGAAACGGAGACCGTGGTGGAAGGCAGAAAAAGGGAGAGGTGTTTCAGGCACTAGGAGTGGCAACAGTGTCGATGACGGTGTCAAGATGGAGGAGAGTCCATCGGAGAAGGCGATCAGAAGCTCCTAGGGGACACTGGTGAGACAGTTCTGGGGCAGGGTGGCGGTGGAAGCCAGCTTGTAGCGAGTAGGAAGAGGGAAAGGAAGACAGCTCTTTGGAAAAGCTTGGCTGGCAAGGGAGGAAAGCGGTGGCATGGAAACTTAACATGGATACTTGGTGGGGGTGAGGGGGCAGGGCATGTTTTTAAAGATGAAAGAGAGTTGATTATGTTTTCAGGTCTGAGGCATGTACCAACAATGTATGAGCTACAAGACAAGAAGGAGATCAATTAATGTGCTGAGGGACATGGGAGGGTGGATTCCAGCTCATTCCTGGCACAGCATAGGGGAGAGGGAGATGGGGACAGGGAAATAAAGGTGCTCTGAAGTTGGGCCTGGAAAGGCCAAATGGCCAAATGTCTGCCTTTGGAGATATCTCTGGCTTTGCCCCTATGTGACCAACTGTGTGATCCCAGAGGTTACACCGAGTCTATCCAGCAAGCCAAAGTCTGTCTGGAAAACAAACAAAACAATCTATCGCTGTGGAAGAAACCACCCCAAACTTGGTGGCTGAAAACAGAAAGCACTTCTCAGTTGTCGCCATTTTGTAGGTTGGCTGGGCTCAGCTGGGTGGTTGTCCTGCTCCTGGAAGTAGGAGGGCTCACCCACGTGGCAGTATTTAGCTGGGAGCTTGACTAGAGCTGGAACGGGAGGGATGGGCTCACGGGCTGTCCACTGGGACATCTCACTCCCCTCCTCATGTCCTCCCATCTCTCTAAATAAGCTCTACACTGGGAGAGCCTGGGCTATTTTACACACTGGCTGACTTCTGAAGAAAAAAAAGGAACAGAAAAGCCTCAAAAGTCCCAGAGGTTGTACAGCTTCACTCCCACAGCTTTCCACTGTCTGACGTAAGTCCCCAGCTAGTTCAGATCCAACGGGAGGAGAAAAGGATCCCACCTGTTAGCAGGAGAAGCTGCAAAGTCACAGCACAGATGGGCGTGCCGGGTTGGAGGGACTGTCTGCCCTCTGAAAATAAATGACTATAGCACGTCTCACAAGTCAGTGTGATAACTGAACATTTGTTTTCAAACATAGGCAAGCATGTGAGATATAATTTTCGGTGAAAATATCTCGTGTCTTTTTAGCTGTTCAGCGAATGCAAACTAATTGAAAGAAAATCATATTAAATGAACATTATATTTTATTATTCTTTTATTATATAAATGTTCATTTAGTGTGGTAAAATTGACAAAATAATTTTCATCAAAAGAGAAAATGGAAGTTGCCTGAAATCTCATTCCCTAAGGAAAATGCACAGGAGATGTATAATCTTGTAGATGTTTGGACTGACAATTCAACCTATAATACCTTCAGCCAGAAACCCCTTTTCTGACAATTCTTAAAAGATATATTACCTTCCTTCAATAATCATTGAAAATCATTAAGTGGAACCTGAGATTTTGGAACAGAGAGGGATGTTAAGTTTAAACCTAATTTATTGGGCGTCTACTATATGTCTGTGGGTATGCTAGGCCCCTACTCTCAAGCTGCTTACAGAGGAATAAGAGACAGGCAAATGAAAAGAGAATTTCAACCAGAGGGATGCAGGGGAGGCCTTGGGTCGCCCATGGTGGGAAGGGACAGGAGGGGGAGACAGGAGGAGGGATGGAACAAGTTTCTCACATACATGGTGACCTTGAATGGAGGGTTGAGACACAAACAGGGGTACACCAAGGGCAGAAAGGGAAGGGCAGAATAAGAACAAATTCAGGCAGACGAAAAAAGGAATTTATCAAAGGAAGACCTTTGATGTTACGTATCATGCCCCAGGTTTTTTATTTTCTTATTTCCAGATTGGAATTTTATCCTTTTTTAAATAACTAGTTTTTTAAAATTAAATTTATTGGCGTGACCTTAGTTAGTAAAATTATATAGGTTTCAAGTGTACAATTCGATAATACATCATCTGTATGTATTGTACTGTGCATTTACCGCTTAAAGTAAAAATCTGTTTCATTATTAACAAGTACCCCAAACCACTTGAAACATGTTTAGCTTAATAAGTTATGATAAGGTGACTACCCTTGTAACTGCCTCCCCAGTACAGGAGATAGAACCTAGCTGGCCGCCAGAGCCCTCCACGTGCTGCGTCAAACAAACTCTCGGGCCCCAAACCAGTATCCTGACTTTTACGACAGCATCCATCACTTCCTTACTTTCTTTATTGTTTTGCCATCCAGTGTGCATCTCTGAACACCATTCCATAGATATGCCTTTTTAAACCTGTGGATACCTATCGACTTCTCTTTTTTCTTCTCGTAATGTGTTTGCTGATGTATTTCTTATGCTGAAATTGAATTAGTTGAAGTATAAGTACTATTTATTATTTTAAGAGTAAAATGCTGCACTAATTAATGATTGTGAACGCTGTTAATCTAATGAAGAAAAACAATAATTAAGACTTTAAATAGTTAAATCGGGAAATAGATTGATGGTTAATGTAAATATTAAGAGAGCATGTCTTTGCTGATAATTTCAGGAAGAACACGATAGATGGTTTGAGCTTATAAAATTTAAGTAAAAATAAAAGGCAGAAAATAAAGGTTTAATTATATTATAATCCTCATCTCTGTAGAAATTTTAGAGTACTAGCATTCCTTATGCAGAACAGAATCCCTTTAAGAATTTTATTTCATTTTTCAGTGGTTTACTTCCGTTTAGGCCAGAGATCCTTCAGGCAAAGATCTCGTTTGAGAGTTGTTCACATCTTGTGAGAACAAATTAGAAGCAAAATGTCAACTTTGCCATGTCCAAATTTCACAAAGATAAAGAAGTTCAAAATTAGTTGACTATCCATGAGAAATTATTTTTGAGGCAGACATGATACAGACAATGAAGAAAGGAAGACAATATTACAGATAAACAAGGTGCCCAAACACATTTTGTTCTTATTATTCAGGCCTCAAAACAACTGGCTTTAGAAGGACGCCTCAGGAAGGCTATTCCTCAGAGTTTGAGTCTTTGGAGGCTAAAATTTAAACAAAATGCTTCTAGAAAGGACTGCTGTAGACTGCCAGTCCTGTTCAGAAGTTGAAGATGAAGGCTTTGGGGCTCTGCGTGGGCCATTAATCCTGAGTTCAGTTTCTTCTAGAAACACATTGCCCAAAACTTTGACCAGAATGATGTTCGACTGTGCTCGGAAAGATTAGGGGGGTTATGCGATGGGCTGTTTACTAAGAAGTGTAGGAGAGGAAACCAGGAGCGATCTGGTGTTGACAGTGCTGAGAAACTGTTGTCATTACCAGAAAAATGTCAGCATGTAAAGTTGGGAGAGTCACATTTATCCTCATAAAACTGTAGTAACCTTCTGAGAAAAGCAAACTGGCACTTTAAGGAAATTGACCGGGGGGAGTAGGGAGGTTTATGGCGGGAGCTGGGCTTCCTGTTATTCTCTAGTCCTGACTTCCTGTTAAATTTTATGTTTCTAACGTCCTGTGTGTGTGCGTGTGTGTGACACACAGGACGTTAGGTTTGTATAAGGGAGCCTCTTGAGAGATCATTCTTTTTTTGCACATGGACGGCCAGCGGGAAGGTGTGTGTTCCCACACTGCTGTAGTTGTTTTTTCATTTCTTCCCTCAAATAAACCCTCTTTCTGATGTACTATTTAAAAGATTATTTTTGTCCAATTAACAGTTCCATTTCTGGTGGATAACGTTTCAGATTTGTTCTTGGATCACAGAGGTTTGTTCCAGGATGGTGATGGCTGACTTGGGCCTCCTCGGGACCCTGGGCTCTGCTAGTGCGGGTATCAGCAGAGCAGAGAGGGCTGGAGGGCGCCCAGGCCTGCAGGGGCTAGGCCTGGGTCACAGACTGGCAAATGCCATCTGATATCCACATTTCACAGGTGAGGAAACCTCAAAGTCAGGCTTAGAGACAGCAAGTGGCACGTCCAAGGTGACACAGCCCACTGGAGGCCACATCAAGACTGAAGCTGTAATCTCAGTCCCGATCCCATAAGGGCTTCCTGGATCAGTGGCAGCAGCCGAGCGACCCGTGCCACCCAGCGGCCCAAGCTCACTCTCCAGCCCTGGGACCCAGGGAAGAGAACACGCTTCTCCCTGTGACTTCTTAGGTCCCAGCTGTTTCCAAACATCCTTCTTTGGGCTCAGCATTTCTGTTGTGAGCTCTGTGAACCCACCTAAATCTCCTCATTTTAGTTTCTACCTGAACTCACTTCCACACACCCACCCAAAAGGAGACCCCAAGTTGACTTTTCTAGGTAGAGCTGCTATGTCTCTATCTTAAGCCCAAGTGTTCAAACACACAGTTCTCTTTATATCCAGTTCCCCTCCCTGATGGTTCATATTCCACCCAGGGTCCTTCACGTCCTGCCACCCTCTCAGCCTCTGGACAGTTCCCTTTCTGATCTCAATCTGACTGAAACAAGACTTGCAGTTTACCAGAAAGAAATGGGTAGAAACTTAGAAAGTCGACAAGACAAATGGGAGGGTAGCGCGGGGTGGTTAGAGATTCATCCACTCCAGAGGGGGACTGGGCTCCATCTCAAATCCACCTCATGGAGTTTATTATGGTAAATAGCAAAGGAGTTGCTCCTCTTAGGGCCGGCTTAGAACAATTCTCGGGACAGGAGGCCTTGTCTTGGAGACTTATTTACTCAAAACATGTGGATGAAATGAGGAAGCATGGCTGTGGCCCAAACTGAGAGGACTGTTGTCCAGGGATTGAGAAGTGGGGCCTTCCATACACCACCTGGGAGACCCACCATTGCTTTCAGTGGTAAAAGCTAAGTCATATACAAGTAGAGTGAACGCCTATATGCCATGCTATGTTCAAAGAACTTTATATGTACCTACTAATAAATCCTTATAATAACCCTATTGTATCCTTATAATAACTACCATCCAATTCTATACAACAGAAAACAGAGGCACAGAGAGGTTAAGTAACTTGCCCAAGGTTACACAGCTAGCAAGTGGCAAAGCTGAGATTTGAACTGAGATAGGCCAGTTCCAACTACCGTGTTTCCCCAAAAATAAGACTGGGTCTTATATTAATTTTTGCTCCATTAGGGCTTATTTTCAAGGGATGTCTTATTTTTTTCATGTACAACAATGTACATTTATTCAAATACAGTCATGTCATCTTCTTCTGGAACATCGTCATAACGTACTAACTGCATCCATCTGGCTGAGATCTTAACTGGGGCTTATCTTCGGGGTAGGTCTTATTTTTGCGGAAACACGGTATGAAGTTCACTATTTGTTACAGAACATTGCTTCTCTTGCTACCACCTCCCCAGAATTGTGTGGCAGGAAATGATTGCCCCAAATTTACCCTTCTGTTTGATTCTCATAGCCAGGCCCAGGACTTCCCACAAGGCTCCCTTATCATTGTTTAATTGTTAGACATTTCATTATTTCAAATTGTAACATGTTTACTAAAAAGATAATATTTTAAAATTTGTAGTTATTACAGTGTCTATAAGAAGTTTTGCTTTGACAGTGTCTTCTGTTCCATTTTCCGTTTACCACTTCATGGCAGCCTGGCTAGGGGACTCCGCTCTTGTCTTTCAGGGAGCCAGGAGGCTGAGATGGACCTTCACCCCTCCGGGCAGGCGCCAGCAGTGTGAGTCTCTTGGCACTTTCCTGGTGGGTGAGGGGGGTAGCGTGGAGCTTCCCGAGCAAGCAGGCAGCAGACACCCCCAGCAGACCTTGCGCCCGTGTCAGTCTTCCCAACCCTGAGGTTTCAGGTGTGGCGGTGAGTGGACAACATGGAGGAACAGCCATCCTTTGAGGCTCATCTTTCTACCTCTGCTCTACCTACCTCCAGACGGAGCTACACACCTGAGCTCCTCTGGGACAGCCCTGTGTCTGGTGCTTTCCTGTGTCGTCAACTCAACAAGGGGGTCCCGAGCAGCTGAGAGGAAGAAGGCTGGGGACAGGATTCAGCTTAGACCTATCATGTCCGGCGCTGGACCCCTGAATGTTCTCTCCACGCGGGTCAGTGGTCACATACATGCAGGAGTGCCAGAGAAAATGCAGGACCCCAAGGGGGCTTCATTCCGTGTGCCCCCACCAAAGGCTGATCCCCAGTCCTGTCCTTGGGCGAGGACTTTCCCCACCAAGGAAAGAAGTGTTGTACACTCTTCCTGGCCAGGTGTGCCCTTACTGGCAAGAAGTAATCAAAGAACCGTCAGGAGAGAATGCCAGCAGTTACCCACTCTTTCCCTCTCCTCCTCCGTGCCCTTCTTCCCACCAGGAAAAAGGCAGGTACCACTGTCTGAATTCGGAGCAGCAGGACTCAGGGTGCCCATCCTTGGGGTCCACACACTACACTGAGCTCCATGTAGCACCAGGTGAGGGTCCCCAATTCGTGCGCCCAGTCCTGGGCCTGGCTGGATAGAACCCGAGAGAGAAAGGAGGGGGTGTGGGCTCTGGAGTCTCTGTCCTCAAGGAGTGACTCATTCGTTCATCCATTCGTCCATACATTCACTCATTCCACACAGGCTCGAGTACCACCTCAGTGCCAGGGCGTGTGTAGACAACCAAAGAAAGAGGTATTAACAGGTTGGGGGTGGACATGAAAACTGAGGACAGTGTGGGAAGGTGCAGGGCAGAAGAGGAACTAAGAGGAATAAACATAGTTGCGGGTTATCACATGGCAGGCATCATCTCATCGGATTCCTTCAAAACCTTTCTGAGGTTTGTAGATGACCATCTCCAAGTCACAAGGGAGGAGCTTGAGGTTCGGAGAAGCCACATGCAGGCAGTTTGCATAAACTCACTGTCTGAGTTTGCTGGGGCTGACATAACAAAATACCCTGGACTGTGTGGCTAAAACAGTAGAAATTCATTTTCTCATAGTCCTGGAGTTTTTTAGTCCCAGATGAAGGTGCTGGCCGATTCAGTTCCTGGTGAGATCTCTTCCTGGCTTGTAGACAGCCACCTTTTCCAGCCACCTTTTCCTTGTGTCCTCATGAAGTGGACAGAAGGGTAAGGGGAGGGAGAGAGGAAGGAAGCAGGGGAAGAAACGAGAGAGAGAGAGAGAGAGAGAGAGAGAGAGAGAGAGAGAGAGAGAGAGATTATTGCCTTTTCTTATAAAGACACTAATCCTATGGGATGAGGACGCCACTTTTATGACTCATTTAACTTTAATTACCTCCGGAAGGCCCTATCCTCAATACAGTTGCATTGGGGGTTAGAGTTTCACCATATAAATTTTTGGGGTCATGATTCAGTCTATAGCAACACTCACATGTGACTGTGAGCAATAGTGGAGGTGGGGGTCCAGCCCAGGTCCATGTGGCTCCCGGCTCTCACCTGCTCTGGTTATTGCAGCCACCTCCCCCTGCACCCCTTGGGGCATCAGGGAAGGCTGCGTGGAGGAACTTTGCACTTGAGCTGACAGAGGATGCGTGGGAGTTTACAGGGAGACAAAGTGGGGTAGAACTACTTCTGGCAGAAAGAAGATTTGCAAAATCATATCTTGGTGTCCACAGTTCTAAGAAGCTGGGTGATCTTGTGGAGTCACTTGTGCAGAAACCGGCCTGGGCATCACTTCCGCTTTCTGCT
The DNA here is from genome assembly GCF_057876585.1 of Rhinolophus sinicus. Taxonomy (NCBI): domain Eukaryota; kingdom Metazoa; phylum Chordata; class Mammalia; order Chiroptera; family Rhinolophidae; genus Rhinolophus; species Rhinolophus sinicus. Next base: position 11,643,619 of record NC_142501.1, read on the forward strand.
TCTCCATTTCCTAAAGAAACATAAATAAAAAGCATGAGAAACTCGCTGCCATCTGGAGACTCCAGCAGAAGGTTGGTCTGTGTGCCTGGCTTTTGGGGACAGGCTGATGGGTGAGATGGGGAGCCGGAGAATGTGGGGAGACTGGGATGGAAGGGACAGGGAGAGTCTGGGGGTGTTGAGTGGGCAGGTGTGTTCTGGGGACTTGGGGAGGTTAGGGCTTGGCCTCTCAGTCAGGTATTGGAATGAGAGGTTGGAGGAGACAGCTCAGGAGTCAGATATTTGTGTTCTGTCCCTTGCTTTGCCACTAAGGTGTTGCTGACAGGGAAAATAGTCCCTCTTAACTTTAGGCTTCTGTCTCCCCATCTTTAGAATAGAAGCATTGGAGCTGACAATCTCTGAGATCCCTTCTAGCTCTGACACATAGATTTAGAAGTGTGTGTTTGTGTGTTTGGGTGTATGGAGGTATCTGTGTATACTGGGGGGTGTGGAACAGAGAACAGGGATGCAGAAGGTGGAATTTTGAGATATGCTCTATTTAGGCTCAAAACTCAATGTGGCTTCATGAGCTCAATTTAGGAGTAGGGGAAGGTCATCCCTTGCCCAGAGTTGTATAAGGGCACTGACTCTCTTTGACTACCGCCCATTCCTTTCTCCCAAATGTAGTATATTGACCTTGTATCCTCTACCTTTGCTAAGTTCACTTGGTTGTCATAGCTTTTTATTTTTTGTAGATCCCTTAAAATTATCCGTGTACATAAGTATCATCTGTGAATAAAGATAGTTTTACTTTTTCCTTATTAATGTGTATCCATTTTACTTATTTTTCTTGATTTATTGCATTGGCTAAGATCTCCAGCAAAATGTCTAATAGCAGTGGTGAGAGTGGACATTCTTGCCTTGTCACTGATCTTAGGGGGAGAAATTGTAGCCATTTCATAAGTGCCCTTTATCAGGTTGATGAAATTATTTTGCAATCCTACTTTGCTGGCAGGATTTTTGTTTTTCTTTTTGTATCATGTATGGGTATTGAATTTTGTCAAATGCTTTTTTTGTGCATATTGAGATCATGTAATTTTTCTCCTTTAATCTGTTAACGTAGTAAATTACATTGGCTGCTTTTCAAATGACAAATCAACCTTGCATATCTGGTATAAACCCCATGTCGTCATGGTGTATTAGCTTCCTTATATATTGTCAAATTCAACTTGATAATATTGTTAAGGATTTTTGTGTCTGTGTTGATAAGAAGTATTGGTCTGTAATTTTATTTTCTTGTAGTATCTTTATCTGGTTTTGCTAAAAGGGTATTGATGACTTTATAAAATGAGTTGGGAAGTACTCCCTCCTCCAAGTTTGTGTAGAATTGACATTATTTATTAGAACTCATCAGTGAAGCCACCTGGGCCTGGCATTTTCTTTGTGACAGTGTTTTGAATTATAACTCCAACATTTTAAATAGATATAGGCTTATACAAATTTTATAATTCTTCTTGATTTAGTTTTGGTAATTTGTGTCTTTTAAGAATATTTTCCACTTTATCTAAGTTGACAAAAATAATGGCTTAATGTTGCTCATTATATTCTCTTATTATTCTTTTAATCTGTAGTGATGCCTCTGTTTCTTTCTTAATAGTGGTAATTTGTGTCTTCTCTCTCTCTCTCTCTCTTTTTTTCTTTTAGCCTAGCTAGACGTTTATAAACTTTATTGATTGAAAACAGCAAACAGCATTGGAATTGTCTCTAGTTATTCTTCTATTTCACTGATTTCTGCTCTTATTTCCACCTTTTACTTATTTGTGTGTAATTTGCTCTTTTTTTCTTGCTTCTTAAGTTGGAAGTTTAGATCAGTGATTTCATCTTTCTTCTTCTGTGATATAATTATTTAAAGCCATGTTTCCCTCTAAGTGTTGCTTTAACTGCATCTTACACATTTTGATATATTGCCTTTCACTTTCATTCAGTTAAAAATATTTCTGATTTCCCTTGTGATGCTTTCTTTGACCCAAGGGTTATTTAGAAAAGTCTAATTTCTAAATATTTGGGGATTTTCCAGGTATTTATCTCTAATTATTATTGACCTATGATTTGATTAGAAGACACTATGTATGATTCTAACTCTTTCAAGTTTATTAAGTTTAGTTTTTTGATATAGAATATAATACATCTTGGTGAATGACTTGAGAAAAACATTTATTCTTTTCTCGTTGGGTGGAGTATTTAGTAAATGTCAATTAGATCCAGCTTGTTGATAGCATTGTTTTAGTCTTATATATTTTAACTCATTGTTTTATTAATTATTGAGAGAAGTGTTGAAACCTCCTATCTACTCCTACAACTATCATTGTAGATTTGTCTGTTTCTCATTTCAGTTCTGTCAGTTTTTCCTTCGTGTATTTAAAATTTTCAAATGAAGAGTGTACTTATTTTGGTATTGTTATGTTTTCTTGGTGAATCGACCCCTTTAGCATTAGGAAATATCACTCATATTAAGAAATTTATTTATCTCACAAATATGTATTGAGCTTTGCTCTAGGTACTTGAGATGTATCAGTGAAAAGAGAAGATAAAACAGTCTTGGCCCTTACAGAACATGTGGAGGAGAGGAAGGTGATGGAAAGAAATGGAGCTAGTGGGGAGGAAGAAAAACAAATGCAAAAAAAAATTAAGAAAAGTATATTGTATAGTGTGTTAGACAATAATATGTACTATAAGGTGTAAGGGACACCAGAATTTGGAGGAAGGTGGAAGTGGGTCAAGGCATGTTTCATTGAGGAGGTGCTGTTTGAGCAGAGACTTGAAAGAGGCAAGGCAAGTAGGCACATATGTGGCTATCTAAAGGAAGAACCTTCCATTCAGGGGGAACAGCCAGTGCAAAGACTCTGAGGAAAGAACATGCCTGGAGTGTGTGAGGAACACCCAGAAGGCCAGTGGGGCTAGAGCACAGTGACTTAGGAGGGGAGTAGTAGGGAAGGAGATCAAAGAGGCAACAGGGGGCTAGATTTTATAAGCCACTGGAAGGACTTTGCTTTTACTCTAAGTAACAGGGGAACCATTGGATAGTTTTTATTGGCATCTGCTTATGGCTTCCATGAATAGATGATGAGGGGAGGCGAGGATGGAAACAGGGAAATCTCAGGAGGCTTTCTCACAATCCTAGATGAAATATGGTGGTGACTTGGGCCACCGTGTTGGCAGTGAGGGTGGTAAGAAGCGGTTGCTGGAGGGGGCAAAATCCTAATACGAGTAGACGTAAAGACAGAATGGATGGAGAGAAAGGTGGGTGCTGAGTGCAAAAAATCTGAAGGAGTTTTACTGCAAAGAAGACAAGAGAAATAACACGGAGATGGTAGAAGGAAATGGAACCGAGAAAAAGTGTTCTTTCAAAGAAGGAAGCAATTACAGCGTGTGGTGGTAGCTCACGGCAGTAATCCAACAATGAGGCTCAAACGGAAGCTCCGGGAGAGAGAAAGGAGGGAGGATTTGTGGAGCCGTGGCATTGAGTCGGCCAGCCTGGATGGAGCCTGTGCGTTAGCTGGGGAAGGTGGGTGGGTGGCGGCTTTGCAGAGCAGCATGGAGCGCGCATTGACGGCAGAAGGTAAGGGAAGTGTGTAGGTACAAGAGCTCATGATGGGAATCTGTGGGGCGGGATCTTTTGTTTTTTCCTGACCCATTTCCCCAGTGAGGGAGAAAGCAGGCGGAGGCTGAGAGTGGGAACAGGTACAGTGGGATTTTAGGTATAAGGGGAATAGAGAAGGTGCGAAATCACCTCCTAGGAGAAGGGGAATGGAGAGAGCCAAGGGCCTGGGGAAATGTCATGTGGGGTTGGGGAGCACTTCTGGATCATACTCAGGAACTTAAAGTGAGACTGGTTGGAGTGGTTTGGTTCAGCTGTGCGGGGGCAGCTGGGTGAAGAGTTAGAGTCAGTCAAGATTGCAGGTTTGCCTGGACGGAGAGAAAGGGGGAGAGAGTTGAGGATGGATGCTGATGGTGTACAAAAAGGACCATTTTCTGTACCTACACCTTGCCCCCTTGCAAACTCCCCCGCTGCCCCCTAGCAAACTCTATCTCAATGGGTCCTCCTTCCTACCCTCTTCCTGAGGAAGGAGATAACCTTACACCGAATTCTATATTAATCTTTCCCTAGTTTTTCCTTAAAGGTTTACCATGTATTGCTAAACAAGATGTTATTAATCTAAATCTGGAAAACTGCCAGGCAACCACAAACCTAGCTGATAGGGAAGGACTGGACTCCTTCTTTTGGGAAGAAGCTCCCAGGAGAAGCAGAGTCATCCCTGGGTCAGGGACCAGCTCAGCATCCTCCAGGTTTGTAAGAGATCTTGTGGGGCACTTAGTTCCTCTGCGGGGGTCCGCACGCCTCTGTGTGGGTGTGTGCTTATGTGTTTTGTAGGTTTTAGACATTTTGAGGAAGAAAAGAAGCCAAGACACCTGACTGCTCTTTTCATAGCATGTCAGGGAAGGCAAAAGGCTCAGCCTCCTGCACAGAAAAGGGAAGAGACAGGATGAAATGGGCAGGAGACACGGAGTCCACGGTGTTGGCTGAGTGTGGCTCAATGTGTGCATGTGTGTGCATGTGTGTGCGTGCCCGTGTGTGCACGCATGTGCGCATGTGTGTGTGTCTGCGCACACGCGCATCCATAGGATCAGGGAGATGAAAGTCTCCATCTGTTGGAGGTAGTTCCCCAAAACTTATCCACCAAAACCACTTAAAGAGCTTTATGCAAAGCACACGGGCAGTATTCCCATAGCAGACTTTGTGAACACACAGAATTCACTCCAATACCCTGGTGACCGCTATAAAGCTGCAGGTGAGCAGACCCCCCAGGCCAGGAGGAGAAGGCACTAACCCAGGGTCCCAGCTGAGGACACAGCAGGGACTGGAGCACAGGCCTCCTGCCTCTCTGGCATCAGAGCCTTCACTCCCTCACCACTGGCTGTGCCCATGGGAATGGAGAGAAAGGTGGGTGGCCTGACCCTCTTCCATATCTCCCCCCTCAAGCATTGAAGAAGGAACAGCAGTGGGTGGAAGACCACAAGAGCTGGTGAGATAGGCCTGGCCCCTGGCCCACAGCCAGAACCCTCTGCTGGCCCCTGCTCATCCAGCTGACCTGGACATGGCACTGACCCCATGGCTGCCCCCCGTAGCCCTGCTGGCCCTGTGCTGGGGGCCCAGTGTGGCAGGAGCCCAAGGTGAGCCCGACTGCTCTCTCCCCTTTCCTCCCCTTCCCTACCCACTCCTCACTGCTGGGCCCCCTGGGCCGGGCCAGCCCATCCCCAAAATATCCCCTGGGAAGCTCCCAGACCCTGGCAGCTCTGGCCTTGCCTCCCTCCCTTCCCTTTCCTCATTTCTTCTCTCTCCCTGCTCTTTCCTGGCTCCCCATCCCCCCTCCCACACTCCTGCTCATTCTCCTCAGGCCTCCTCTAGAGTCCTTGTCCTCTGTGTCCCTTCCTGCCCACATTTCTCAGTGTGTCATTCAAAGCCTTTGACCTCCAGGCCGGCCCTTCCAGCCTTTTCTCTGCCCCTCCTTCTCCCTCAAACGCTGCTCCTCTGACACTGGCCGTGACCAGTTCCCACCTCCCTGGGGCCCCTGGCCTGGGAGTCTCTCCCTGCTTCAGCCCCAGCAACCCCTTCGTGCTTGGAGGCCCAGCTGGGACGCTCCTGAGGCCCATGCACCCCCCTCCCCAAGGGCTCCCAGAGAACGTGACTTCTCTGATCACCATGGTGATGGTTCCCTTTTCCAACCATCAGGCCTGGCAGCTGACCAAGGACCAGGGTGGGGCGGTCCCAGAGCAGGGCTCTGCCCATCGCCTCTCAGGGGTACATTGGTGCCTCTCCTCCCAGGCTGCACCTGGGGGTCCAGGGCAGGGCCTGTGCCTGGGGCACATCCCTGTCCTGGGGTGGCAGGGCCCCTGTTCCAGGAGCAGGGCACGGCAGGGGCTCAGGAAACATACTGCGAATCAGCTAGAAGAGTGTGTGTCTCTCCAGACAGAGGGTCCACAGCCAGCACCCTCACGCCCTCAGGCCCCGGCCCGCCAGGAGCCTCTAAAGGATTCTGGGAGATTCCTCCCCAGTGCCAGGCAGCCAGGGGTGGTGACAGGGACACCTGGAGGGGAGAGGTGTGACCCCCTCCTGCCTCTCCCGGGTCAGGGACGGTCCCGATGCAGACCCTGCACTGCCATAACGACTACACCAGCCACATCACCTGCAGGTGGGCGGCCACCCAGGACGCCCAGCGGCTCATCAACGTGACCCTCCACCGCAGGCTCAATGAGTGAGTGACCCTGGGGCCCAGGGGCTGGACGGCAGGGAGGGCGTTGCTGTGTGGGGCTGTGCCTGCCGGGTGGGGCTGCATGGAGGACGGAGGATGGGGACTCTGCCAAGGGGCTCCTGCTCCGTCAGGTGACCTGCCAGGCCCGGGTGCTACTCTGTTTCCCTGAAATGAGACCTAGCTGGAAAGTCAGCTCTAGTGCATCTTTTGGAGCAAAAATTAATATAAGACCGGTATTACGTTTTATGTTATGTTATGTTTTATGTTATGTTATGTTATGTTATGTTATGTTATGTTATGTTATGTTATGTTATGTTATGTTATGTTATGTTATATAAAACCCGGTCTTATATTATAGTAAAATAAAACCGGGTCTTATAGTAATTTTTGCTCCAAAAGACGCGTTAGAGCTGATGGTCCTGCTAGGTCTTATTTTCGGGGAAACACAGTAGCGTCTGATGCCGGGGCTTCCAGGACGAGCGTTGCGTTAATGTTGTTGATGATGGTGATAATCTCCCCTTATTTTGTCACAACTTCACAAAATCGCCCCACACAAGTCCATCTTAGGTCATCCTCACTGAGAGGTGGGCAGGGAGGGCATAAGATGCCCAGTTCACAGATGAGGAAACCGAGACCTTGGAGCTGAGGTCCTTCCCCGGCCACACAGTGGCTAGCTCCCTGTGTGTGGCCTGCAGGCCTGGGCTCCAGCCCTCCCCGAGGCCCTGCCACCTCCAGAGTGAGGGGTTTGTCTTTGCTCCTTACGTGGTCTCTGGGACATATGCCATTTGGGCAGGTGCCTCACACCATGCTGGCGTCTTGTGAGAATGTAACTCACAGTAATAGAAATAATTACACAGCTGGTGTCACAGGTTTGGGGAGCCCTCTCAGGGGCTGCCCTAGGGAGGAGCCAGCTGTCACACCCACAGCATGGCCATTCAGCGCTGTCCTGCTCTCTGGGAGCCTCCGTCTTCCCTTCTCCACCCTCCTCACCACCACCCCACCTCCTACCCTTGGCTGTGACCTGCCTTCTCCTGCACTGGGACACCAGACTCCCCCGAAGAGAAGCCCCAGCCCCCTGCACGCTCTCCCTGCAGGCGCATAAGTCTGCAGCCTCCCTGGATCTGCCTGAGGGATTTCCTGTCCATCCAGTCTGAGGCTGCAGCCGGGGTCCCATCTGGTCTTGCTGCTCAAGGACATCGCTGCCACCATGGTCCCCATTCACCCTGTGCCATCGATGGGCCCTCTGGCAGGAGCATTCCCAGTCACTGAACCACGGGGCCCAACCCCCACTTACTTACAGAGACCAAGCAGGGCTGCAGCTCGTGGTGCCTCCTGCCCTGTGTCCTCCTCCTGGGGCCCATCCTCTGCCTCCCTTTGTGGGGACACTCCTCTACCTTTTCCCATCTACCCCCTTAATCCCACTCTGATAAGAATTTCACCTCTACCAGTCAAGTTCACCTGTGATCTCACGTTGCTAAACCTAAAGCTCGATCTTCAGCCTCTCTACCTGACTCGTTGGCCTCACCTGGCACCGGTGACCCACCGTTCCCACTTGACCTCCAGGACAGTCACTCCCACTTGTGCCTCTCTGGTCTCACACTCTGCCTCGGGACAAATGTCACATGCTCACATTGCCTTCCCCGGACACCCATGTCTGGTTGTACTCCACCTCCCCTTTCCCTGTGTACTTGTCTACATAAAGTTGCCTCCGTTTGACACACGACCTATTTTATTCAGTTGTTTCATGTGTGTCTCCCTCCGTCAAGATGTTTGCTCTGCATTATGCGTGTTTTGTTCACAGCCAGGCCCACTGGCCCCAGACAAAGCCTCACACAAGGGAACACCTATTAATGCTATGAATGTGTGATTCTTCTTTACTCTGGACTAACCCATGTCCTCTCCTGGCAGGGGCCCCCGGAAACCAGTGTCCTGTGACCTCAGTGACAACATGCTCTGGTCAGACTGCCCTTCTCTCCCCTGTGTGCCCAGAAAATGCGTCATTCCCCAAAAGTCTTTTACAAATACGGACAGAGATTACTTCTCATTCCGACCAGACAGGCCTCTGGACACCCAGCTCACCATTATTCCAAACCAGCACGGTGAGGCCTGGGGTCCCTGGCCAAGGATGGTCCCTGTGTGGACAGTGGGCCCCGGGGAGGCCTGAGACTGTAGGGAGAAGACATTTTTATGCTGCACGCTGAGAGGTGCCGGACTCTGGGCAGGTGGAAACCAGAAGGAGGAGGGTGGGGAGCACAGAGGGAGTCACATGAGCCACAGGGCCCTGTGCTGGCAGGAGGCCACGCAGGCTGCATCCTGGCAGTGGGGATGTGGGGACAGGGGGGCTGCATTTAGAGATTAATTGCCAGGGCCTTGTATCCAGCTTAGACTATATGTGCACAGCGACCCGCACAGCCTTATTCCCGGTCACACTGAATCCCCATGATTTGGCAGATGAAGGTCCTAAGGCCTCTAGAGGAGTGGGGTCTTGTCCAAGGTCACTCAGCTGGTCAGGGCACCGCTGGGCCTGGAACCCAAGAACGTCCACACAGAGGGCTCGCAGGCTCTTAACCAAGAACGTGACTTCCTCTCCCTGCAGTGCAGCCCCCCGCACCCCAGGACCTCCACGTCAGTGCTGCCGGGGACCAACTCCTGCTGACCTGGAGTGTGGCCCTCAGCGCTTCCCAGAACCAGTGGCTGTCAAACCTGCAGTTTGAGGTGGTCTACAGGCGGCTTCAGGACTCCTGGGAGGTAGGGACGTCAGCCCGCTCGGCCCAGAGCCCACAATGACCCGGCCCAGCGGGCACCTGCTCCAGCGATCACTCTCTCCCAACAGGATGCCCCCACGCTCTACACCACCGCTCCAAACGTCACCCTGGGGCAAAAGCAACTCATGCCCAGCAGCACCTACGTGGCCCGAGTGCGCACCCGGCTGGGCCCAGGCTCGGGGCTCTCAGGACGGCCCAGCCAGTGGAGCCCAGAGGTTCTCTGGGACTCCCCAGCAGGTAATGGACCCAGTGGGCTGATGGCCCTCTGTGGGGAGGGCAGCTCATTACAGCCTGGACACAAGGGGTCAGGGGCCCACACTGCGGATTCCTACACCCTTCTGTGCCATGTGTTTACAGTCGCCTCCCTGGGCCCCCACCCCCCCTCCACCACACTCCACCCCACTCCACCCCCGCCGCACCCCCCCACCCCTCGGTGACTCTGCAGAGGCAGCAGCAGCATCTTGCTCAGCCTGGACCCCAGGGCCTGCAAACTTTCTGGCCAGAAATAATTACAACGATCATCACAATGGTGGTACGAGCAGCTGTGTTTCATGAGCTGTACTACGTGCAGACAAACCACCATTCTTGTGTCAAGTCCCCCAACACTGACACTAGATGCTGATTGGTTTTACGTGGGGGGAAGGCAGTCCACAGATTCCACTCTCTGACCTGAGGTCACAGAGTGGGCAGGGTCAGGCTGAAGTTTAACCACTGGTCTTTGGGGCCCCAAAGCCCTTCATCTTTCGGTGCTGAATCTCATGCTGGGCAGCCACTGAGCTAGGGAACGAATGAAGGAGGGAATGAGTGAGGGACTGTCTCCATTTCCAGGGGACAAGGCCCTGCCCCAGAACCTCCAGTGCTTCTTCGACGGGGACACCGTGCTCAGCTGCTCCTGGGAAGTGAGGTCTGAGGTGACCAGCTCCATCTCCTTCACCCTCTTCTACAAGTCCCGCCCCCACGCTGAAGGGTGAGTGTCCCCTCTTCTGTGCCTCCCCTCCCCTAGGCACTGCCCTCTCCAGGCCACCAGTGCTTTGGGGACCCCCAGCCCCACAGTAGCTACAGCTCATCCCCAGGTCTCATCCCTCCTGTCGTCCCTGCCTCCCCCTGCCCTCACCTCTGCCGTGATCCTCAGGGAGCAAGAATGCTCCCCAGTGCTGATGGAGAAGGCGAGCGGCCCTTACGTCCGGCAGCGATGCCACATTCCCGTGCCCGACCCCTGGAACCACAGCCTGTACACCATCTCCGTTCGGCCAAAGGACGAAGAGAAATTGATAAAGAGCTCAGACAACAGTGAGTTTGCCCCCAGCCTTCTAAGGGGGATGCGGTCTCAGGATGGCAGTGTTTCACTGTGTAACCCCTATAACTCAGGGTTCCCTATGGCTCATGCTCACGTTTGTCACGTTCAACAAAACGCAGGCCAGTGAACAAAGTGAACAAAATAATTAGAATCTCTTCTTGAAGTTCTCAAGAAGCAATATTGCAACAATGACCTTGGCAAATAATATGAAGGAACGTGGAATTGATATCCCCGGGAGCACGTCCTCAACACCGTTTCCTCCATTCTTCTGGCTGCGCTCTCCTGTCCAGCGCTGCCACCTCTTCGCTAAAGCTCCTGCCGCCGGCCAGGCCCTCCCGGAACTCCCGCCAAATTCTCCTTCTAGTCCCTGATTGGGTTTTTCTCATTCCAGTTTCTAAAGTCCTCTTCTAATGCAGCTTTTCAGTCTTTAACAATTGACCCATGAGTTCCTTCATCAGCTGGGGACGAGGGTGTGTGAAAACAAGCTGCAGTTCCTTGCAGGGTGATAACCCTGGTTCCTGTTATGTAGCAAGGGCCCCGTGCGAAGGCTCCCCCACTTGATCAGGATGACCACGTCTCCCACCCAGTCTTTGCTGTGTGTCACAGGCAGCCAGCTTGGTGTCCTCAGCAAGGCACTTCATGGTTCTGGCTCAGATTCTCCGTCTGTAAAATGTGACAAGCTGACAGCACCTACGCTTAGGGTTGTTAGAATTCAGTGAACTAACCCATGCCGACTGACGTGGCTAGCAGAGCCTAGAGAGTCACTACTCCAGGATAGAGTCCATCATGGTGATTTTGTCTTCACGTAAACACTAGCAGTAACCCATCCTGTGGGTTGCAAGACTACAAAACAGGTGTAACTCAGTGTCAACCAAGAACAGGGCTGCTCAGGTCACAATGGATGACATAGTGAAGTGGGGTTAAGTCCCCGAAATGGGCGGGACCTGGGGCCCATGGCCAGGGGAGACAGCACCTGTGACCAGCATGGAACACAAGGAATGTTCCACGGGAGGGAAGTTTGGAACAATGTTCCCTGAAGATTTTGCTTCCTGCAGTCCACCTGGCTCCCCCGACACTCAACGTGACCAAGGGCAGAGACGGCTACAGCCTGAGCTGGGAGGTACAGGCAAAGTTCTTACGGCACATAAAGCACACCTTCCAGGTCCAGTACAAGCAGGACACAGCCTCATGGGAGGTGAGGGGTGTGGCCTGGCTGGGCTTGAGTGTGGGGGGTGTGGCCTGGCGGGGCTTGGGCTTGAGGGGTGGGAGTCTATATACAGGCGGGCACAGCCTGCCAAGGACCTGGCTTCACAGGTGACGAGTCAGGGACGCCACTGGGACTTGGTGATCATGACCTGTGTGGTCAGCAGGTCCCTGTCCCTTCCCTTGGTGAAGGAACCAAGGCTCAGCGGATGCTGTGACTCGGCCAAAATGAACACATGTAACTCAGAATTGCAAAGGGATCATAGATGGACGTTAGGGCAGGGAGGGCCGAGAGATGCTGGATGAAGGGCTTTCAAATGTCATAAAGGGGACATTACTTCGGAGGAATCTAACCCGGAATACAACTGTGCAGACGCTAGGAGCAGAACAGCTCCTGGTGAAACGGGCAGGGCTCCAGCGAGGGGCTCAGTCTCTGGATCCCACCCCTGGTCACCCTCTGATCTGTGTGTAGAACCTCAGGCTCTACAGAAATCAGACCAGAAACGGTGGAGCCAGCCCCTGACCCTCAGGCTGGAAATGGGGAAACTGAGGCCAGGAGAGGGTGGGTCAGTGGTGAGGCTGAAATTGGGCCACCTGCCTCCTGAACCCTTGTCTCAGAGTCTAGAGTCAGTCACCCTGCACCGCATTCCTGGGAGGGTCAGACTTGTGGTCCAGGCGGCCCCAAGGAGCTGGGAGGTGGAGGGGATCAAGGTGTGGGTGGGACATAGTGACCCTGTCAGGGCTTCTGGGCCTCAGTGTTGTCATAGGGGTGCCTGCAAGAGGTGTGATACCCGGTCCCATCCGGACTGCTCCCTGGTGTATGCCTAGGAAGGGTCCTCCATGGTGGGACTGCTCCTGTCTGAGACCTGGGGTCTGAGCGTAATCTGGGGCTGATGGGTAACAGACCTGGGTTTGAGGGGGGAGGGTTGCAGCTGTGCTGACATCAGCCTGAAAGTTGCCTCAGCCTCAGCACGCCTGCTGATACCCCTGCTCCCACAGGAGAGCAAGACGGAGTCCCTCGAGAACACACATATCATGTCGTTGCCACCTCTGGAGCCCTCCACCACGTACCAGGCGAGAGTGAGGGTCAGGACCCACGATGGCTACAATGGGATCTGGAGCGAGTGGAGTAAAGAGCGCTCCTGGGACACTGAGTGGGGTATGTCTCCCCGATCTCCACTCAACTCTCTTGCTATAGCCCAGCTGGGAAGGGACAGGGGTGATGTGGGCACAGAGATGTGGCCCCATCCCAGCACAGCATCCTTCCCTCCCATGTGTCACTAGTGACACCGGGTGTGCAACACAGACCTAAGGCAAGGTCTTGAGGGAGCAGAGAAGAGCAGGTCTCCTCAGCCGTCCTTCCTCAGACGGGACCTTAGCCCTCTATTAATATGACCATGGTTTGATAGCCTTTGTGGCGGCCACTACCCAGTGACCATCAGCCCAAATTTCCAGTTACCATGGTAGCAAACATCAGGAGCTACAGGAGGGGTCTGAGATGGGAAGGTTTTGGTTCGATTCTTAATCTTCCTCATTTCCCTGCACTTGCTCCTTTCATTTGTCCCTCACGTGTCACCACAGTGGCCACCAGGAGACAGTACAAGTCTGGGCTAGGAGGTAGTTGCAGAGAGAGAATGGAGGAGGTGTTGGCAGCAGGCGCCCCAGTCCCAGCAGCCTTCCCAGGGGACGAGCCCCAGGGAGATGGGCATGATGAAGCAGAAGGAAGAGCTGGCCTGCTGGGCCCGAGGGAAGAACACCAGGGCCTCTTGGAGGGGCCCAGCCTCTGAGGGGCTCCAGGCTGCCCAGCACGAAGGGTGGGGTCCTGAGAGGCCTTGGCACCAGCTGCTTCCTCCGCCAGCATGGTTTTGCCCATCTCTGCCTCTCCAATCCTCTCTGTTGCTCCAGGCCAAGCTTATATGCTGCCTCCTTCAGGAAGTCCCCCTAGTTTCCATGGGCTGCAGTCACTGTCTCCCCCAGGCACCTCCTGCTCCTGGAAAGGATCTACCCCACTGTTTCCTCTCCACACTCAAACATTGTGTGTGGGGTACAGACCGTGCCCTCTTCTTCAGGCCCCTGTCTGGCCCCTCTGTACCCTCCGAGGCAGTGAGCTTCTGGAGCACTGCATGTGCACAGAGCAGGCTGGGCTGGGGGGACACTGACCAGGCCGCACCCGCCCCCACCTCCTGAGCCTCCAGCCTGTCCCTCCCCAGGTGCTAACACTCATGTTTTCTCCCTGGCTGCCCGAAGTGCTGCCCACGTGGGTCCTGGGGCTCATCCTGGTGGTCACCACCCTCACCTTACTCCTGGCCCTCCAATTCTGTGGCACGTACGGGTACAGGTAAGGGGACTTCATGATGGGTGGGAGTACCCAGGACCCCAGGGGGACTTCTGGTCCCACATCTGCTCCCTCTGCCACCCAGTCCTTGCGGGTTCTTGGAAATCCTGCTCTCTCCCTGAGCCTCAGTTTCCCCTGTGTACACGAGCATGGGCAGCTGTCCTGAGGTCTCTGGCAGCTCTCAGCTCCCTGCTTTCTTTCCAGGCTGAACCGGAAGTGGGAGGAGAAAATCCCCAACCCCAGTAAGAGCCAACTGTTCCAGGTAGGATCTGGCTATGAGGGTGGTGGGTGGTCGGGGCTCCTGTCCTCCTGCACCCATGTCCCCATGCCCTGTCCTCTTCCCCTTCCTGGGGGCTTTGAGATTCAGCAACGGTGGCCAGGATGGGCTGGGAAGCTCTAAGAGTTGGGCCAGCACCTGCAAATTCAGCCCTGCAGACCCCGGGGCCCCACAGATGCAAAGATGCCCTGGCTGTCAGGGCCCACGTGGAGCAGGGGAGAGACTTGAGGAGGGTGGGGTGGTGGGAGGCACGTTGGTTCCCTGAGGACAGGACAGCAGAGCTGAGATTTGAGGGATCAGGGTGGTGCCAGGTGGGAAAAGTCACTGAGGGCAGAAGGCATGTGGGGGGGAGACATGACCCTTCATGAAGGGAACGGAGCAGATGTGCAATGAGGCTGGGGGCGCGGCACGTGCGCTGAGATGGCCACAGAGGGAAGGGAGCCCTTTGGTCAGGCAGGACCAGCTCTGCCTGTGGAGGGTCCCAAGGCCAGTGTGGGACGAGCAGGGGTCGAGCATGAAGGCAGCAACAACCCAGATGACAGGCTCACCGGGACAGGCTCCCTGTCCTCAGATGCTGGAGTGGAGGATCCCAGGGAAGCCCTGACCCTCTCTGGCGACCCCTTCCTGGTGTCACGAGGCTGCGGCCTGTCCTGAGCAGGCTGAGATTCCTCCCATGTCTGAGGGCTCACTGATCCCCTGTCAGCCCCACAGCCCTCACCCCACCGTCACTGTCTCCTGGCCCCACACTCACGGGCACAAATGTCCTTCCCCTCCAGAACGGGAGTGTGGGGCTCTGGCTCCCAGACAGCATGGCGGCCCTCACCAGCAGGAGGCCCTCACAGAAGGGACCATGGGGCAGCGGCTTCCCTGGGCTGGAGAGGTGAGTGTCTGGGTCTTGCTCCCTGGGAGGTGGCAGGGTGGCTCGGTGGAGATGGCCTCTGGCCTGTGACTCAGTATGAAGGGATCCATGAGGTGGCTTGCCCTAACGCAAGGGGCTCCCATTTGGACATGGGGAAGACCTTCCTGATTCCCAGGTGTGCAAGGGCCATAGCTCAGATTTGAGCAGAGGCGGGAGACTGGAGCTGATGAGCTCTCGGGCCCTGCTGCCTCTCAGGGTGGCTGCGGGGCTGCACACTCTCATGGTTAGCTCTTGTGCCATCGGCTCACCACGAGCCTTCAGAAGAGGGGACTGTATCCTGGGGGACTTGGGGAACGAGGGAATGACTGAGCATGCACAGGCTGGGCACATGTGAAGGAGCAGGGGCTGAGCGGCCATACTGGGCAGAGGAAGACCTTGAACAAGACCGTGGGGGCTGGAAGGCAGCCCCACAGGAGACAGAAGGAAAGTGCGGTTGTCTGCTCTGGGCCTGCACACCAACGTGCCCTGCTCTGTGCTCTCTGTGAGCTGGTGGGCTCAGGCGCCTGTAGAGGCCCCTGCTTTACAGCCCCTGGTGCCTGAGCTGAGTTATCTGCCCAAGGTTGTCCCAACATGTCTGTACCTATTCTCCCCACAGGGTGTCCCATGTAGACTACGGGCAGTGTGAGGTGTCCCCTCTCACCACAGAGGACCTGAAATGTGCCCATGACTCACCGTCGGAGCCTGACCCAGCACTGGCTGCCTCGGACCTCCCCACGGAGCCGCCCCCCAGCCCCCAGCCCTGCCTGTCAGCTCCGTCAAGCAGGCCTGAGAGCCAGGTTTCTGGCTTCGACTTCAATGGCCCCTACCTGGGGCCACCCCACAGCCTCTCCCTGCCTGACCTCGTGGGCCAGGAGGCTTCCACACAGATGAGCATGAGTCTGAAGCCGCTGCCTCCAGGGTCCCTAGAGTACATGTTCCTGCCTGCAGCGGGGCAGGTGCAGCTGGTCCCACTAGCCCAGGTGATGAAACAAGGCCAGGCCGCAGGTGTGGAGAGGAAGCCCTGCCCAGAGGCTAAGGGCAGCCCTTCCCTGGAATCAGAGGCAGGCCCTGCCCCTCCTGCTCCTGGGCCGATGGTGGGTGGTCAGGACCCGGACAGCCCCATAGCTCTGCCCACTGCCTCTGGGGGCCCTGAGGACAGCATCGTGCCATCTGGTTATGTCACCACTGCAGACTTGGCACTCATTCCACTCAAAGGGGCATCGTCTGCTTCGCGCGTTTCCCCTCTGGGCCTCCCCTCATTCCAGAATCACTGCCTCCCTCCTGGAGTCACAAGTGCCCACCCTGAAGTCCCAGCCCCCGTGAAATCAGTGGATCTCCCTCAAAGCACAGGCCAGTCCCCCAACTCTCCTCTGGGCAGCCTTGCTGCCTGAACTTAGGGGAGCCCCAAGGAGATGTGACCCCATCCTCCTGATACACTGAGGGGCTCCTGGTCCTTAGCAGGTGGGTGATTATTGTCTCCTCTCCCCGGGACATGTTCTCACTCCTGGAAGGTGGTGCTCAGATTATAATATCCTGGCCAAGTGCCTTTGCCAGTCCAATGTGAAGGAGCAGGTACAACCCTGCTTTTCAGCAAGGAAGCCACTGTAGGAGCAACACCACCCAGGAATGACCTCAGGCCTGGACAGGTGTGGCCACTCCCCCGGCTCATCTGAGTCTCTGGAGTCTGCGTTCTCGCTCTGATCCATCCCCTGGCTCCTGCCCTGGATCTATATAACTCACTTGTTAATTACTGTTTTCATATAAGTTCTTTCCAGAGGCAGTAGAGTGAAGACAGTAATATCTCCAATTCTATAGCTAGAGTGTGTGGGTTCCCTATCTTTAGGAAAGTTCCCAACCCCTCTGTGTCTCTGTTTTCTCATCTGCAAAATGGGATGATAATCGTGCCTATCTTGTAAAGTGGCCAGGAGGACTAGGAGAGTAAAGTGCCTGGCATAAATTTATATGCTATTTGTCAGCTCATATAATTCCTCTCATTCATTTACACATTTATTGAATATCTGCTGTGTGCCTTGTACTTGGCCTAGCCCCTTGCATCCTTATAAATTTATTTTATTTATATGATTTTCCAAATACGAGTATGAAACAAATGCATTAAATTTTCCAACTGGGGTTTCAGTTTTATCAAATTCTCTCATATTTATAAGGATTTGCCTGATGGATTGTCCTATGCTGTTAGATTTTAAAAGGTTTGTGATCATTATATCTTCAAGGATTGTTATTTTGTTGTGGTTGTAAATATCCTTCTTTGTCCTATTTAATACACTTGGCCTTAAATGTTGTTTAATCTGATATTAATAGTGCTCCCTGCGCTGTGGTGGTGTTATCATTATTAGCATTTGCCTAATATGTCTTTTCCATCCCATTATTTTCAACTTTCAAGTCCTTTGTTTGGGGTGTTGTGGAGACAGAGTCCCAGAGAGCAGTTTCCAGGCTCTCGGCCTCACATGGAAAGGTGCTGGCTCAGTTATTAGATGGCCACCAGCTGTTACTTAGCCATTAGCCACTAATATAACTGCTGTGGCTACACTAGGGAGTTGGTTGGTTGGCAGAGAAGCGGACGGCAGATTGCGGATCGTGTGGATCCTGCTTCCTGTGTCTCCAACCCAGCCACCAATGAGACTATAGTAGTATGAACCCCCATCCATGGCTCCGTGGGTGTTCCTTTTTGGCCTCGTGATATCCTGCGTTCTTGTGTGGGGAGTGGGACCAGAGACCCCGCATGACAGTCATGTATCTTGAAAACAGACTAGAGTTGCATTAAAAACTATTTGATCAGATCTGAGAATCCTTGTCTTAGTGGCTCTGTTTGCTTTTATTGTGATAATAAATAGATATTTGCTTTTGTTTCTTCTTTTTCATTTTCATTGCTTCCGATACATTAACATACTTTTTAAAATATTGGCTTTATTTTACAGAAGTAACACATAAACATAAAAAAGTCAGTTTGAAAGTATGGAGACTAAAAATGTCCCAATTCTCCCCTCACTAGATGGAAAAACCCCTCTTGTGGGTTGTTGCGTGTTCTTGAAAGTTTTTCCTCTTGCATTTATAAACTGGAGCTTAGATTGATTACTTCCCTCCAGCCCTCTACAACAGGTGATCTACTGAAAACACTGTTCCAGGCCTTACTTTTTAAAACTCATGTATCTTGGAGCTCTTTCCAATAATATTCTTTCTTTTCATTGGCTACATGATATTACACCATACACATCTCTTCCTATCCGAGGCAATAGTTAAGGGACTATACTATTGCTCTTCCTATGGTTTCTCTTTCTGGAAGGCAGACAATACTGTTATAAACATCTATGCACCTATATTTTTGGGTGTGTATCCCAAATATTTTTACAAACAAAATTGCAAGGTCAAAAGTTATGCATGTTCCATTTTGCTTGATATTGTCTAATAAACTACTTCTCACTAAAAGCGTATAGGAGTACCTGGTCAAGAGAATGAAAAGGCAAGCCACAGCATGGGAGAAAATATTTGAAAAAGACACATCTGATAAAAAAATAATTACTATTCAAAATTTTCAAAGAACTCTTTTTTTTTAAATTAAAGTTTATTGGGGTCACAATTGTTAGTAAGTTACATAGATTTCAGGTGTACAATTCTGTATTACATCATCTATAAATCCCATTGTGTGTTCACCACCCAGAGTCAGTTCTCCTTCCATCACCCTATATTTGATTCCCCTTACCCTCATCTACCACCCCCTCCCCCCTTACCCTCTGGTAACCACTAAACTATTGTCTGTGTCTATGAGTTTTTGTTTCTCATTTGTTTGTCTTGTTCTTTTGTTGTTTTTGGTATATATACCACATATCAGTGAAATCATATGGGTCTCTGCTTTTTCAGTTCAAAGAACTCTTAAAACTCCTCAATAAGAAAATAAATAACGCTATTGAAAAAATGGACAGAAGACCTGAACAGACACCTCACTCAAAAAGATATACAGGTAGCAAATAAGCATATGAAAAACTGCTCCACATCCTATGTCACTAGGGAATTACAAGTGAAAACAACGAGATGCTGCTACACACCTATTAGAATGGCCCAAATCCAGAACACTGACAGCACCAAATGCTGGCGAGGAGGTGGAGCAACAGGAACTCTCAGTCATTGCTGGTGGGACTGAAACATAGTGCAGCCACTTGGGAAGGCAGCTTGACAGTTTCTTACAAACTAAACATACTCTTACCGTATGGTCCAGCAATCATGTTCCTCAGTATTGACCCAAAAGAGCTGAAAACTTATGTCCCCACAAAAACCTGCACACCCATGTTTATG
Organism: Rhinolophus sinicus; assembly: GCF_057876585.1. NCBI lineage: Eukaryota > Metazoa > Chordata > Mammalia > Chiroptera > Rhinolophidae > Rhinolophus > Rhinolophus sinicus. The sequence goes on from NC_142501.1 coordinate 11,662,989, forward strand.
GCAGCTTTATTCACGAGTGTTAAAACCTGGACGCCACCAAGATGTCCTTCAGGAGGTAAACAGATGTGAAAGACTCAGACACCGCTCAGCTCCCCACTCAGGAAAGGCCCACGGCCCAGCTGCTGATAGCCTCCAGCTGTGACTCCTTGCTTCTTCTCAGGGTGCCCCTAGGTGATGACCAACACAAAGGCCCCAGGACCTGGCCATTTCTGCCCAGTGTGGGGCCCTTCAAAAAGGCACATTTTGCTCCAGAGTTCTCTGTGGGTTGGCAGATCTTTCATCAGCCCCTCCTGCCTAGCATTGCTTCGTCCCCTTTCCTTTCATCCCCAGCCCCACATGTGCATGTGTACCTCCATCTCAGGGACAACTTGCTGGAGGCCTCAAGCCATCACGATTCCTTAGTCATCACCTGCTACATGCACAGTCCTCAGGGGCAGACAGGTGAGGAGACATCATCCTCCACGCCAGGTCTCTCAGGACTTCAGTGAACGAGAACGTGCACCCTTATTATTGAGCTTCCAGGCAAATACAAACATTTTTCATGGTCACTTCTGTCACAGCCTCCCCCTTCCCCCGAATCAGCTTGGTTTATGGATTTGTCTGCTTTGCCCAGCAATGTGAATCATCTCGCATCCAGGTGAGAGACTTGCTTTTTTTGAGGGCAGGCTCTGAACCACAAGGCCAGTGTTTGAATCCTGACTGCCACCTACTGGCTGGTTGACCCGGGACACGTGATGTGACCTCTCTACTTCCTCACTTACACAAAGGGTACGATAAAGATAGTACCATCTGCCTCAGAAGGTTGTGAAGATTAAATGAGCTGATTCCCCCTACATCAATTAAGCAGGGCCTGCCAGGAATAGCTCTCAATAACCCTCAGCTATTTTGATGGGGAATTCAGTCTCTTCCTCAGCTCTCCACTCTCATTAGAGAGCAAATACAGGAAGCCCAGTTAAATCTGAACTTCAGAAACAACAAATAATTTCTTTAGCATGAGTATGTTCTTTATACTCTCCCCACCCCCAGCCCCACCACCACCACCACCACCACCATCTTTCTTCTTCACTCCGTCCCTTCTGGCTTGTCCCAGGAACTCCCCCTGCTGCTCACTCATAAGCACAGCATTTCTGTTCTCATTTAAACTATCCCTAAACTCACACTCGTGCCTCAAAGACCAAAGTCCCTGCCGTTTAACAGAATTCATCCCTCTTAATGCAACTGAGGTTTCAAATAGCATCCTCCCCCAAGTATTCCGACACATCTACGTAAGCTTACAGTTTGGTTTGGTTTTATAATAAAATATATTTTATTGCATTTTTTTTCCATTAACGTCTGAACATTTTGGAATTAAAATCTTGGACTTCTTTTTAATACATATTCATTGGTCCACATCATTCATTGTTAACGCAGGCTTCTACTTTAGAATGTAAGAAAATGCTGCTACTCATCTCACTATTGGTGAATATTTAAGTTGTTGATAATTTCCTTTGACCACAAACACTGCCGTAATGAATGTGAACAAAAGAACATTTGCTCTGCCTTGTATGAAAACATATAAAGCTAGAACAACGAAACAGTGGGGTGCCATTGAGAGAACCATGTAATAAAATTGAAAGGTTATCAACTGACTAAGTGTATACGGGGACTTTCTATATCATAAAAGTGGCACTTCGCATGAAGAACAGGCGATTTTACAAATGATGCAAGAACACCTGGGCCGCTCGTTGGGGGAAACATGAAGCTGGCTCTTCAATTCACATGCGTACATTCCAAAATCATTAAAATTTTACACGAAAAGCTTGAAACGTAAAAAGAATTAGAAAAAAAAAATAAATTAGGACAAATGCAGTTTTGAAGTGGGGAAGGCCTTTGTAAATTTGAACCAAAAGTGGGGCTGTGAAGTCGTTTCCCCGGAGATCTCTTGACGACACAGCAAAGTCGGCATTGTGTACGCCCACAAACCTCCTATACAAAATTAAAAGACAAACCACGAACTAGAACAACAAAATTGGCACCACGCATGAAATCCCATACATAAATAGTTTTAAAAACTTCATCAGAAAAAGATAAACACCCAACAGAACAAAGTCCTTGATGGGCTTAGCCCAGTAAAAAAAATACCAATGCTCACAAAATATGAAAATACGTGCAAACTTGAAAGTTACCAAATAATGCAAATGAAAACAATATAATGCTACTTTTTCGCATAGTAGGAAGGCAAAGGTGTAAAAGAACCATAATCCCATACGAGGTCTAGACATAGACCAAAAGCCCCCCACTACGTGGCTGGTGGCATCTGGAGTTGTAAGGTCTTTCTGGAAAAAGGGCAGCCAGGCGATTTGGACTGTAAACTCCAAGGTGTATGTGCCCTTTGATAATTTTGCTTTTTTCCTTTGTTGAACAGTTCTTTCCAAACTTTCTACAGTAGACTTGGATTCTGGACTCCCCTCTCCTCTTGAATTTTCCAAGCTTTAGCAGCCTGGGTGTAGGAAGGAGATCACTTCAGCCAGGAACCAGGACTACACACGGTGGCCAGTCTGTAGGTGTAGGTCCTGAGGCCCCCTGAGACTCCCCAGTAACCTTGGTGAGACCAGAAGGGCTCCCCCTGAGCTCAGAACAACAGTTCTTCCCTTGCACACACCCTTACCACGCCCGTTTCTTAGAGTGGCAATTGAGACTGGTGCTTTGTCACCACCTCTGGGGCTGCAGTGCCTGACAAAAGCAGGTCCAGTCCTTTACTACTTTTCCAAGTCTTAAGCCTCCAAGGTCCCCTCCCTGGTGCCTCCTGCCTCCTGCACCTGGGCTGGAATCTTGCCGTTGTTCCTGCGAGGGACAGGTCACAGACACAGGTCGTCTAACACAACCAGACGCGTCAGCATCAGAGTGGGCTCTGATTGAGACATGACATCTCAGAACAGGCTTAGCTCAGACCTCAAACTCACTCGAAAACAAAATCAGTGAAAAGAAAAAGAAGACACTAGCAAAAGCAAGGAAACCTGGTAAAAAAGAAAATGAGGGCAAATGGAATGAGTACGTACGGAGCATTCTAAAAATTCAGAACCTAAAAATATGTGAATTTGAAAGAAAAGTGTGGAGGGGGTATGTGTGTGGGTGTGTCTGTGAGACAAAGAGGGAGGGAGGGACACAGAGAGAGAGAGACAAGGAGAGAAGAGAAGCTTGATTTTGCTGGAGGTCAAGGGAGAAGGTAGATGGTAGGTGGTTGACTCATTTTCCGTGAGTCATTGTAGAAATGAGTATGGAAGGGACCAGAGGCTGGTGGGAGAAAAGCAGGGCAGGAAGGAAGTCAGATCCTGTCCTTCCACTCGCCTTGCCCAGGGTCCACAGGGTCTCAGCACACTTCCCCAGGCCTGCTGACATCCCAGGGGGGCAGTGACAGATAGTCTTGCTGCTTTAGGGCTTTAAAGAGCTGAATGGCTGGCACCTGGGAAACAGCCTGGCATGGCGGCTTCTTGGCCTGGAGCACCTGGTCCAGGTCCCTGATCTCGGGACAGGGTCCCAGAGAAGAAGACTTACTCTGGGCTGAGAGAGGACTAGAGCCCACACCAGGAAGGAAGCAATAATCCCCCACCTGCTGCAGGACCAGGAGCCCCTCAGGGTGTGGGGAGACCGGGGCCACATCTCCCTGGGGCTCTGTTGGGCTCAGGACTGGGCTGCTGGCTGCAAGAGGGGCAGGACTGCCCAGAGGGGACTTAGGGGACTGGCCCATGGTCGGAGGAAGCTCCACATAATCCTGAAACTCTGGCTTCGTGGGAGCTGGGGCTCCAGGGAGCCCACTGGCCAGTCCAGCACTGATACTTTGGTGCTGCAATGAGGGGAGGCCCAGAGGGGAAACCCGCGAAGCAGACGATGTCCCTTTGAGTGGAATGAGTGCCAAGTCTGCAGTGGTGACGTAACCAGATGGCACGATGCTGTCCTCAGGGCCCCCAGAGGCAGTGGGCAGAGCTATGGGGCTGTCCGGGTCCTGACCACCCACCATCGGCCCAGGAGCAGGAGGGGCAGGGCCTGCCTCTGATTCCAGGGAAGGGCTGCCCTTAGCCTCTGGGCAGGGCTTCCTCTCCACACCTGCGGCCTGGCCTTGTTTCATCACCTGGGCTAGTGGGACCAGCTGCACCTGCCCCGCTGCAGGCAGGAACATGTACTCTAGGGACCCTGGAGGCAGCGGCTTCGGACTCATGCCCATCTGTGCGGAAGCCTCCTGGCCCACGAGGTCAGGCAGGGAGAGGCTGTGGGGTGGCCCCAGGTAGGGGCCATTGAAGTCGAAGCCAGAAACCTGGCTCTCAGGCCTGCTTGACGGAGCTGACAGGCAGGGCTGGGGGCCGGGGGGTGGCTCTGTGGGGAGGTCCGAGGCAGCCAGTGCTGGGTCAGGCTCCGATGGTGAGTCATGGGCACATTTCGGGTCCTCTGTGGTGAGAGGGGACACCTCGCACTGCACGTAGTCTACATGGGACACCCTGTGGGGAGAATAGGTACAGAGATGTTGGGACCACCCTGGGCAGATAACTCAGCTCAGGCACCAGGGGCTGTAAAGCAGGGGCCTCTACAGGCGCCTGAGCCCACCAGCTCACAGAGAGCACAGAGCAGGGCATGGTGGTGTGCAGGCCCAGAGCAGACAACCGCACTTTCCTTCTGTCTCCTGTGGGGCTGCCTTCCAGGCCCCACGGTCTTGTTCAAGGTCTTCCTCTGCCCAGTATGGCCGCTCAGCCCCTGCTCCTTCACATGTGCCCAGCCTGTGCATGCTCAGTCATTCCCTCGTTCCCCGCGTCCCCCAGGATACAGTCCCCTCTTCTGAGGGCTCGTGGTCGCTGGTGGCACAGGAGCTAACCGTGAGAGTGTGCAGCCCCGCAGCCACCCTGAGAGGCAGCAGGGCCCGAGAGCTCATCAGCTCCAGTCTCCTGCCTCTGCTCAAATCTGAGCTATGGCCCTTGCTCACCTGGGAATCAGGAAGGTCTTCCCCATGTCCAAATGGGAGCCCCTTGCGTTAGGGCAAGCCACCTCATGGATCCCTTCATACTGAGTCACAGGCCAGAGGCCACCTCCACCGAGCCACCCTGCCACCTCCCAGGGAGCAAGACCCAGACACTCACCTCTCCAGCCCAGGGAAGCCGCTGCCCCATGGTCCCTTCTGTGAGGGCCTCCTGCTGGTGAGGGCTGCCATGCTGTCTGGGAGCCAGAGCCCAACACTCCCGTTCTGGAAGAGAAGGGCATTTGTGCCCGTGAGTGTGGGGCCAGGAGACAGTGACGGTGGGGTGAGGGCTGTGGGGCTGACAGGGGATCAGTGAGCCCTCAGACATGGGAGGAATCTCAGCCTGCTCAGGACAGGCCGCAGCCTCGTGACACCAGGAAGGGGGCGCCAGAGAGGGTCAGGGCTTCCCTGGGATCCTCCACTCCAGCATCTGAGGACAGGGAGCCTGTCCCGGTGAGCCTGTCATCGGGGTTGTTGCTGTCTTCGTGCTCGACCCCTGCTCGTCCCACACTGGCCTTGGGACCCTCCACAGGCAGAGCTGGTCCTGCCTGACCAAAGGGCTCCCTTCCCTCTGTGGCCATCTCAGCGCACGTGCCGCGCCCACAGCTTCATTGCCCACCTGCTCCATTCCCTTCATGAAGGGTCGTGTGTCTGTCCCCCCCATGTGCCTTCTGCCCTCAGTGACCTTTCCCACCTGACACCACCCTGATCCCTCAAAGCTCAGCTCTGCTGTCCTGTCCTCAGGGAACCAACGTGCCTCCCACCACCCCACCCTCCTCGGTCTCTCCCCTGCTCCACGTGGGCCCTGACAGCCAGGGCGCCTTTGCATCTGTGGGGCCCCGGGGTCTGCAGGGCTGAATTTGCAGGTGGTGGCCCAACTCTTAGAGCTTCCCAGCCCATCCTGGCCACCGTTGCTGAATCTCAAAGCCCCCAGGAAGGGGAAGAGGACAGGGCATGGGGACATGGGTGCAGGAGCACAGGAGCTTGACCACCCACCACCCTCACAGCCAGATCCTACCTGGAACAGTTGGCTCTTACTGGGGTTGGGGATTTTCTCCTCCCACTTCCGGTTCAGCCTGGAAAGAAAGCAGGGAGCTGAGAGCTGCCAGAGACCTCAGGACAGCTGCCCATGCTCGTGTACACGGGGGAAACTGAGGCTCAGGGAGAGAGCAGGATTTCCAAGAACCCGCAAGGACTGGGTGGCAGAGGGAACAGATGTGGGACCAGAAGTCCCCCTGGGGTCCTGGGTACTCCCACCCATCATGAAGTCCCCTTACCTGTACCCGTACGTGCCACAGAAGCGGAGGGCCAGGAGTAAGGCGAGGGTGGTGACCACCAGGATGAGCGCCAGGACCCACATGGGCAGCACTTCCGGGCAGCCAGGGAGAAAACACGAGCGTTAGCATCTGGAGAGGGGCAGGCTGGAGTTCTGGTCGGTGTCCCCCCAGCCCAGCCTGCTCTGTGCACATGCAGTGCTCCAGAAGCTCACTGCCTCGGAGGGTACAGAGGGGCCAGACAGGGGCCTGAAGAAGAGGGCACGGTCTGTACCCCACACACAATGTTTGAGTGTGGAGAGGGAACAGTGGGGTAGATCCTTTCCAGGAGCAGGAGGTGCCTGGGGGAGACAGTGACTGCAGCCCATGGAAACTAGGGGGACTTCCTGAAGGAGGCAGCATATAAGCTTGGCCTGGAGCAACAGAGAGGAATGGAGAGGCAGAGATGGGCAAACCCATGCTGGCGGAGGAAGCAGCTGGTGCCAAGGCCTCTCAGGGCCCCCACCCTTCGTGCTGGGCAGCCTGGAGCCCCTCAGAGGCTGGGCCCCTCCAAGAGGCCCTGGTGTTCTTCCCTCGGGCCCAGCAGGCCAGCTCTTCCTTCTGCTTCATCATGCCCATCTCCCTGGGGCTCGTCCCCTGGGAAGGCTGCCGGGACTGGGGCGCCTGCTGCCAACACCTCCTCCATTCTCTCTCTGTAACTACCTCCTAGCCCAGTCTTGTACTGTCTCCTGGTGGCTACTGTGGTGACATGTGAGGGACAAATGAAAGGAGCAAGTGCAGGGAATGAGGAAGATTAAGAATCGAATCAAAACCTTCCCATCTCAGACCTCTGCCTGTAGCTCCTGATGTTTGCTGCCATGGTAACTGGAAATTTGAGCTGATGGTCACTGGGTAGTGGCTTCCACAGAGGCTATGAAACCATGGTCATATTAATAGAGGGCTAAGATCCCATCTGAGGAAGGACGGCTGATGAGACCTGCTCTTCTCTGCTCTCTCAAGGCCTCGCCTTAGGTCTGTGTTGCACACCCAGAGTCACTAGTGACATGTGGGAGGGAAGGATGCTGTGCTGGGTGGGGCCACATCTCTGTGCCCACATCACCCCTGTCCCTTCCCAGCTGGGCTATAGCAAGAGAGTTGGGTGGAGATCGGGGAGACATACCCCACTCAGTGTCCCAGGAGCGCTCTTCACTCCACTCGCTCCAGATCCCATTGTAGCCATCGTGGGTCCTGACCCTCACTCTCGCCTGGTACGTGGTGGAGGGCTCCAGAGGTGGCAACGACATGATATGTGTGTTCTCGAGGGACTCCGTCTTGCTCTCCTGTGGGGGCAGGGGTATCAGCAGGCGTGCTGAGGCTGAGGCAACTTTCAGGCTGATGTCAGCACAGCTGCAACCCCTCCCCCCTCAAACCCAGGTCTGTTACCCATCAGCCCCAGATTACGCTCAGACCCCAGGTCTCAGTCAGGAGCAGCCCCACCATGGAGGACCCTCCCTAGGGGTACACCAGGGAGCAGTCCGGATGGGACCGGGTATCACACCTCTTGCAAGCACCCCTGTGACAACACTGAGGCCCAGAAGCCTTGACAGGGTCACTATGTCCCACCCACACCTTGATCCCCTCCACCTCCCAGCTCCTTGGGGCCGCCTGGACCACAAGTCTGACCCTCCCAGGAATGCGGTGCAGGGTGACTGACTCTAGACTCTGAGACAGGGTTCAGGAGGCTGGTGGCCCAATCCCAGCCTCACCACTGACCCACCCTCTCCTGGCCTCAGTTTCCCCATTTCCAGCCTGAGGGTCAGGGGCTGGCTCCGCCATTTCTGGTCTGATTTCTGTAGAGCCTGAGGTCCTACACACAGATTGGAGGGTGACCAGGGGTGGGATCCAGACCGAACCCCTCGCTGGAGCCCTGCCCGTTTCATCAGGAGCCGCTCTGCTCTTAGAGTCTGCACAGTTGTATTCCGGATTAGATTCCTCCAAAGTAATGTCCCCTTTATGACTTTTGAAAACCCTTCATCCAGCATCTCTCGGCCCTCCCTGCCCTGACGTCCATCTATGATCCCTTTGCAATTCTGAGTTACATGTGTTCAGTTTGGCCAAGTCACAGCACCTGCTGAGCCTTGGTTCCTTCACCAAGGGAAGGGACAGTCACCTGCTGACCACACAGGTCATGATCACCAAGTCCCAGTGGCGTCCGTGACTCGTCACCTGTGAATCCAGGCACCTGGCAGACTGTGCCCTCCTGTATATAGTCTCCCACCCCCCACGCCCAAGCCCCACCAGGCCACACCCCCCATGCCCAAGGCCCACCATGCCACACCCCTCACCTCCCATGAGGCTGTGTCCTGCTTGTACTGGACCTGGAAGGTGTGCTTTATGTGCGTGAAGAGCATTGCCTGTACCTCCCAGCTCAGGCTGTAGCCGTCTCTGCCCTTGGTCACGTTGAGTGTTGGGGGAGCCAGCTGGACTGCAGGAAGCAAAATCTTCAGGAAACATTGTTCCAAACTTCCCTCCCGTGGAACATTCCTTGTGTTCCATGCTGGTCACAGGTGCTGTCTCCCCTGGCCATGGGCCCCAGGTCCCGCCCATTTCGGGGACTTAACCCCACTTCACTATGTCATCCATTGTGACCTGAGCAGCCCTGTTCTTGGTTGACACTGAGTTAAACCTTTTTTGTAGTCTTACAACCCACAGGATGGGTTACTGCTAGTGTTTACGTGAAGACAAAATCACCATGATGGACTCTATCCTGGAGTAGTGACTCTTCTAGGCTCTGCTAGCCACGTCAGTCTGCATGGGTTAGTTCACTGAATTCTAACAACCCTAAGCGTAGGTGCTGTCAGCTTGTCACATTTTACAGACAGAGAATCTGAGCCAGAACCATGAAGTGCCTTGCTGAGGACACCAAGCTGGCTGCCTGTGACACACAGCAAAGACTGGGTGGGAGACGTGGTCATCCTGACCGAATGGGGGAGCGTTCGCATGGGGCCCTTGCTACGTAACAGGAACCAGGGTTATCACCCTGCAAGGAACTGCAGCTTGTTTTCACACACCCTGGTCCCCAGCTGATGAAGGAAATCATGGGTCAATTGTTAAAGACTGAAAAGCTGCATTAGAAGAGGACTTTAGAAACTGGAATGAGAAAAACCCAATCAGGGACTAGAAGGAGAATTTGGTGGGAGTTTCGGGAGGGCCTGGCCGGCGGCAGGAGCTTTAGCGAAGAGGTGGCAGCGCTGAACAGGAGAGCGCAGCCAGAAGAATGGAGGAAACGGTGTTGAGGACGTGCTCCCGGGGATATCAATTCCACGTTCCTTCATATTATTTGCCAAGGTCATTGTGGCAGTTCTGCTTCTTGAGAACTTCAAGAAGAGATTCTAATTATTTTGTTCACTTTGTTCACTGGCCTGCGTTTTGTTGAACGTGACAAACGTGAGCATGAGCCATAGGGAACCCTGAGTTATAGGGGTTACACAGTGAAACACTGCCATCCTGAGACCGCATCCCCCTTAGAAGGCTGGGGGCAAACTCACTGTTGTCTGAGCTCTTTATCAATTTCTCTTCCTCCTTTGGCCGAACGGAGATGGTGTACAGGCTGTGGTTCCAGGGGTCGGGCACGGGAATGTGGCATCGCTGCCGGACGTAAGGGCCGCTCGCCTTCTCCATCAGCACTGGGGAGCATTCTTGCTCCCTGAGGATCACGGCAGAGGTGAGGGCAGGGGGAGGCAGGGACGACAGGAGGGATGAGACCTGGGGATGAGCTGTAGCTACTGTGGGGCTGGGGGTCCCCAAAGCACTGGTGGCCTGGAGAGGGCAGTGCCTAGGGGAGGGAGGCACAGAAGAGGGGACACTCACCCTTCAGCGTGGGGGCGGGACTTGTAGAAGAGGGCGAAGGAGATGGAGCTGGTCACCTCAGACCTCACTTCCCAGGAGCAGCTGAGCACGGTGTCCCCGTCGAAGAAGCACTGGAGGTTCTGGGGCAGGGCCTTGTCCCCTGGAAATGGAGACAGTCCCTCACTCATTCCCTCCTTCATTCGTTCCCTAGCTCTCAGTGGCTGCCCAGCATGACATTCAGCACCGAAAGATGAAGGGCTTTGGGGCCCCAAAGACCAGGGGTTAAACTTCAGCCTGACCCTGCCCACTCTGTGACCACAGGTCAGAGAGTGGAATCTGTGGACTGCCTTCTCCCCACGTAAAACCAATCAGCATCTAGTGTCAGTGTTGGGGGACTTGACACAAGAATGATGGTTTGTCTGCACGTAGTACAGCTCATGAAAACACAGCTGCTCATATCACCATTGTGATGGTCATTGTAATTATTTCTGGCCAGAAAGTTTGCAGGCCCTGGGGTCCAGGCTGAGCAAGATGCTGCTGCTGCCTCTGCAGAGTCACCGAGGGGTGTGGAGGTGCGGTGGGGGTGGAGTGGGGTGGGGCGGGGGGTGGGGGTGGGGTGGGCCCAGGGAGGCGACTGTAAACACATGGCACAGAAGGGTGTAGGAATCCGCAGTTGGGCCCCTGACCCCTTGTGTCCAGGCTGTAATGAGCTGCCCTCCCCACAGAGGGCCATCAGCCCACTGGGTCCATTACCTGCTGGGGAGTCCCAGAGAACCTCTGGGCTCCACTGGCTGGGCCGTCCTGAGAGCCCCGAGCCTGGGCCCAGCCGGGTGCGCACTCGGGCCACGTAGGTGCTGCTGGGCATGAGTTGCTTTTGCCCCAGGGTGACGTTTGGAGCGGTGGTGTAGAGCGTGGGGGCATCCTGTTGGGAGAGTGATCGCTGGAGCAGGTGCGCGCTGGGCCGGGTCATTGTGGGCTCTGGGCCAAGCGGGCTGACGTCCCTACCTCCCAGGAGTCCTGAAGCCGCCTGTAGACCACCTCAAACTGCAGGTTTGACAGCCACTGGTTCTGGGAAGCCCTGAGGGCCACACTCCAGGTCAGCAGGAGTTGGTCCCCGGCAGCACTGACGTGGAGGTCCTGGGGTGCGGGGGGCTGCACTGCAGGGAGAGGAAGTCACGTGCCTGGTTAAGAGCCTGCGAGCCCTCTGTGTGGACGTTCTTGGGTTCCAGGCCCAGCGGTGCCCTGACCAGCTGAGTGACCTTGGACAAGACCCCACTCCTCTAGAGGCCTTAGGCCCTTCATCTGCCAAATCGTGGGGATTCAGTGTGACCGGGAATGAGGCTGTGCGGGTCACTGTGCACATATAGCCCAAGCTGGATACAAGGCGCTGGCAATTAATCTCTAAATGCAGCCCCCCTGTCCCCATGTCCCCACTGGCCAGGATGCAGCCTGCGTGGCCTCCTGCCAGCACAGGGCCTGTGGCTCATGTGACTCCCTCTGTGCTCCCCACCCTCCTCCTTCTGGTTTCCACCTGCCCAGAGTCCGGCACCTCTCAGAGCGCAGCATTAAAGTCTCTTCTTCTAGAATTTTCCCCAGGCTGAATCCCTGCTTTTTTTTCTGTCCCACCATAGCCATTGCATGGTCCTTACCATGGTGGGTTTGTGTTTCCACGTCTGTCTCCCCAAGTGGTTGAGAAGCTTGGGGTTCGCAGAGTTTGGTTGTTGACCCCTTACCCTCTCCCCTGAGCCTGAAATGTAGGGGTTCAATGAATTTGGGGTACTAAGTGAATGAAGAAATGACTAAATGCATGTAGGCAACCTTGAAATTTTCAAGAAATCATTCCATCAACAAACAGTAAGCATACGTGTGTTGAGACCTACAGAGATGGGCTGGCAGATTCATTAATGAATGGCATAGCTCCTGCCTTCTGGGGATGACTTTCAAATACAAAGAATTCAATAAGAGCCCAGACAAGATGTAAATGTTTTATGCTGGAAGTGGAACATGACACATTAGAGCATGTGAGAACTGGAGCTTTGAAAAAGCCTTCAGCCCTAATGGCTAGTGCAGGGCACCTCCTTCCCACCCACAGCTGTGGCAGGCATCACTAATCAATCGCTGCACTGCTAGCCCTGAGCCTTCATGGCGTGGGAGTCAGCACGGAGCTCTGGGAAGCAGCCACCAATTGAAATGACTGGGAACCCAACAAAAAACCTATTAATCCAACCTGAGAGATTTGAGTCCACCAGCCCATTCCACAGATGGAGAAACTGATCAAGGAAGTAAAACTTCCAGATCTCCAAATGTGGGAGGCTTGAGCAGATCAGATGCACAGCTCTCTCCTCCCCAGCACCTCAGGACCTCTGATTCATTGCCAAAATGGTTGGGGTAGAGCTGACTTGCCGACTAACATGTGTTCCAGGAGGCAACCCCCACCCCCTTCCCATTTCTACGATGCCCCCGTCTCCACCATGATGCCTTCCCTATTTCTAGGGCATACGCTTCGCAGGGGCAGGGATCCCGCCAGGCTTATTTACTGCTTTCCTGGTACATACAGTGCTCCGTGAAGGAACAGATTCAGGAATGAATTGCATGTATATCCTAACTTTGATTTGTATCGCCCATGTTCCCATCCCCCGGCCATACCCTAGTTGAATCCTCATCATTTCTCCCTGAGATGAATGCCTTACGTTGCATTCTCACCTCTGATCTCCTGCCGCTTCCTATTTCCTGCCATCTACCCTGCATATCAATCCCCTCCGGCAACCTCACACCCACTCAGATCATGTCATGCCCCTTCAACGACTCCCCATTGCCTAGATGTTGACCTGAAAACCCTTGCAGGGCACAGAAGTCTCTCTAGGTCAGGCCCCTGCCCTCACGTCCCCCTCCTTCCTACCACTGTCCAGCCCTCTTGAAGCTGATGCCCAGGACATAATTATTAACAGATTTTCCAACCCGCCTGAGTCTCCTAACTTTTGCACTCACTGTTTCTTCTGCTCTTCCTGCGCTCTCCTCCCTCCCACCCTTCATAGCTCCCTGCAAAGCCCTTTCCTCTGGGAAGCCTGTCCCGACCTCCCAGGGACACCTTGCCCACTGCCCCTTACCTGTGGCACACACCCACCTTTAGTAAGGGATCACACTGTTGGAAATGAATTCAGTGTGGCCTAACCCACCCCTTCTTCCAGGCAATAGCTTTGTGCTGGTACCATAGACAGAGGTAGGAGGCAAAGGCCCAGCCCCCTCCCACCTGACATTTGCAAGGAGCAGCATGGGGTGGCTCAGTGTTAAAGTTCCTGGGATTGAGTCTCAGCTCTGCCACCAGCTGTTGAGAGGCCATGAGCATTCCCTTCCTTCTGTCTGTGTCATCACTAGTGAAATAGCAGTATAAACAGTATCTAATTTGATCTTGTTTGCAGAGTTAAGTAAGAATCAGCGGTGTCTCCGAAAGCCTGGGACATGCATGGTTTTGCCATGTCAATGCGAACTTTTGTACTACAGCTCCCCATTTTTTATTTAGCCTCACTCTGAGCAATAATTTCCTTGACTGCATGAATTGGAAGAGTTGGTTATATTTCTTTTAATATATAGTCAAATAAAACCTAACTAAATAAAACTATTGACCCGCCCAAAACCACTGACTGTCCTGGGCCATGGTGTGACACTGGGGCCACTCAGAGAGGGCAGTAAGGTGGTGAGCTCCATCTAACATGCAGGAAGCACTTGGCAAGTCTGACCCTTCACTCTCACTTCTGCTCAGTGCTGACACTTTGGAAAAGTTACAAAACCTCTCTGGTCTCGAGTTCCTCATCTGTAGGATGGATTGGAGGAGACAACAAAGATGAGTCCGATAAACTGAGAAGTTTTTATGCAAATCATAAGAATGGCTCTTCAAGAAGGCAAGCTTCAGTGCTGGAAGGCAGGTGGAACTGCCAGGGCGGTGGGGTACTTTGGCCAGGGGCACCTCGCATTGTACCTATTCCAATGTCTCCATCATAGGAGACCATATCCTCGTCCCTCAAAAGACCAAACCCAACCCCAAACCCGTGTCTCCACCCCTTGGAGACTCTCACTTCCTCCCAAGCCCACCACCTGCAGTCTGGCCACCACTGGGACCCACTGTCCACAATGGCGACCACCCCTGGCCAGGGACCCCAGGCCTCACCGTGCTGGGTCAGAATAACAGTGAGCTGTGTGTCCAGAGGCCTGTCTGGTCGGAATGAGAAGTAGTCGCTGTCGGCAATGACGAAAAGATTGTAGGGAATGATACATCTTCTAGGCACACAGTGGGGAAAAGGGCAGTCTGACAAGGGCATGTTGTCATTGAGGTCACAGGACACTGGCTTCGGGGGGTCCCTGCCAGGAGAGGACATGGGTTAGTACAGAGTGAAGAAGAATACTGGGGAAAGGGGATTTCAAGTAAATGAAACAGTAAGTGCAAAGGCCCTGGGGCAGGCTCGGGTTTGTAGTGTTGTATGCCTAGGCACCTAAACATTGCGCATAGAGTGGAGTATGTGAGAATGGGAGGTCTAGGAAATAACTGAGAGAGGTAACAGGAGGCCAACACTTAACAGGAATTTCAGGAAATTGGATTTCACGCAAGTGGAGAAAATTTAGAGAGTTACGAGCAAAGAAAGGAGTGACATATTCTGACGTATGCTTTGAAAGGATTCCTCTGGTTGTTGGGTTGTGGGTAGATTGGATTGAGGGGCAATGGCAATAGTAGATGCATAAGGGCCAGTTAGGAGGCTTCTAGAATATCCCAACTGATAGGAAGTGGTTTCAACCAGAGTGGTGGTATTCACATAAGCTAGATTCATTTCTATTTAAAGATGAAGTTGACAGCATTTGCTTATGGAGGAGATGCTCTGATGGGGAAGGAACAGTGGTAAAGACATTTAAACAACAATAAAGACCCCACAGTTGTTTGGCTTGAACCATTAGGGGCCCCCAGTTAGTGAAGTGAGATGTCAAGACTGGAGCAGGAGCTGTCATTTGGGAGCAGAGCAGGAATTTGGTTTAGGACATTAGGGATTGAAGACACCTATTTTCTAGGGGACAATATAGAGAGGAAAGTGCGCCTATTGGTTTGGAGCTTAGGCGGGGTCTGGGCTGGGGAGAACAGTGCGAGTCAGTAGTCCAGAGCCTGAGGCTGGATCTCAACCTAAGAGAGTGGAGGTCCAAGAACTGAGCCCTGGGGCACTTCACCCTTCAAGTTCAAGACAAAAGAAGGGAGCAGACAAGGAGTCAGAAAAATGTGGGCCGGGAAGACACAAAGAGAAGGGGGGAGTGTGGTGGCCGAAGTCAGGAGACGGAGGGGTTTCAGGAGGATGCTGTGGTCGGTCAGAGTCAAGTGTGCACACAGGTCAAGGAGGGAGAAGGCTGAGACTTAGATTTAGCACCCAGGAGGGCTTTGTGGCCTC
The DNA here is from genome assembly GCF_057876585.1 of Rhinolophus sinicus. Taxonomy (NCBI): domain Eukaryota; kingdom Metazoa; phylum Chordata; class Mammalia; order Chiroptera; family Rhinolophidae; genus Rhinolophus; species Rhinolophus sinicus. The sequence continues at coordinate 11,678,498 of NC_142501.1, forward strand.
AGCAAGAGCACTACGGGCGGCCTGGTGGGGGCAGCAGAATCTTGGGAGAGTGGCTTCAGGAGAGAATAACTGGAAAGACATTGGATAGCGGGTCTAGACACCTCCTTAGAGGAGTGTCACCACAAAGGGAGGCAGAGGATGGGCCCCAGGAGGAGGACACAGGGCAGGAGGCACCACGAGCTGCAGCCCTGCTTGGTCTCTGTAAGTAAGTGGGGGTTGGGCCCCGTGGTTCAGTGACTGGGAATGCTCCTGCCAGAGGGCCCATCGATGGCACAGGGTGAATGGGGACCATGGTGGCAGCGATGTCCTTGAGCAGCAAGACCAGATGGGACCCGGCTGCAGCCTCAGACTGGATGGACAGGAAATCCCTCAGGCAGATCCAGGGAGGCTGCAGACTTATGCGCCTGCAGGGAGAGCGTGCAGGGGGCTGGGGCTTCTCTTCCGGGGGGGGGTCTGGTGTCCCAGTGCAGAAGGCAGGTCACAGCCAAGGGTAGGAGGTGGGGTGGTGGTGAGGAGGGTGGAGAAGGGAAGACGGAGGCTCCCAGAGAGCAGGACAGCGCTGAATGGCCGTGCTGTGGGTGTGACAGCTGGCTCCTCCCTAGGGCAGCCCCTGAGAGGGCTCCCCAAACCTGGTGACACCAGCTGTGTAATTATTTCTATTACTGTGAGTTACATTCTCACAAGACGCCAGCACGGTGTGAGGCACCTGCCCAATGGCATATGTCCCAGAGGCCATGTAAGGAGCAAAGACAAACCCCTCACTCTGGAGGTGGCAGGGCCTCGGGGAGGGCTGGAGCCCAGGCCTGCAGGCCACACACAGGGAGCTAGCCACTGTGTGGCCGGGGAAGGACCTCAGCTCCAAGGTCTCGGTTTCCTCATCGGTGAACTGGGCATCTTATGCCTTCCCTGCCCACCTCTCAGTGAGGATGACCTAAGATGGACTTGTGTGGGGGTAGTTTGTGAAGTTGTGACAAAATAAGGGGAGATTATCACCATCGTCAACAACATTAACGCAACGCTCGTCCCGGAAGCCCCGGCATCAGACGCTATTATGTTTCCCCGAAAATAAGACCTAGCAGGACCATCACCTCTAAAGTGTTTTTTGGAGCAAAAATTACTATAAGACCCGGTTTTATTTTACTATAATATTTAAGACCGGGTTTTATATAACATAACATAACATAACAACATAACATAACATAACATAACATAACATAACATAACATAACATAACATAACATAACATAACATAACATAACATAACGTAATACCGGTCTTATATTAATTTTTGCTCCAAAAGAGGCAGTAGAGCTGACTTTCCGGCTAGGTCTCATTTCAGGGAAACAGAGTAGCACCCGGGCCTGGCAGGTCACCTGACGGAGCAGGAGCCCCTTGGCAGGGTCCCCCTGCTCCGTCCTCCATGCAGCCCCACCCGGCAGGCACAGCCCCACACAGCAACACCCTCCCTGCCGTCCAGCCCCTGGGCCCCAGGGTCACTCACTCATTGAGCCTGCGGTGGAGGGTCACGTTGATGAGCCGCTGGGCGTCTTGGGTGGCCGCCCACCTGCAGGTGATGTGGCTGGTGTAGTCGTTATGGCAGCGCAGGGTCTGCATCGGGACCGTCCCTGACCCGGGAGAGGCAGGAGGGGGTCACACCTCTCCCCTCCAGGTGTCCCTGTCACCACCCCTGGCTGCCTGGCACTGGGGAGGAATCTCCCAGAATCCTTTAGAGGCTCCCGGCGGGCCGGGGCCTGAGGGCATGAGGGTGCTGGCTCTGGACCCTCCGTCTGGAGAGACACACACTCTTCTAGCTGATTCGCAGTATATTTCCTGAGCCCCTGCCGTGCCCTGCTCCTGGACCAGGGGTGCTGCCACCCCAGGACAGGGATGTGCCCCAGGCACAGGCCCCGCCCTGGACCCCCAGGTGCAGCCTGGGAGGAGAGGCACCAATGTACCCCTGAGAGGCGATGGGCAGAGCCCTGCTCTGGGACCACCCCACCCTGGTCCTTGGTCAGCTGCCAGGCCTGATGGTTGGAAAAGGGAACCATCACCATGGTCCCCATGGTGATCAGAGAAGTCACGTTCTCTGGGAGCCCTTGGGGAGGGGGGTGCATGGGCCTCAGGAGCGTCCCAGCTGGGCCTCCAAGCACGAAGGGGTTGCTGGGGCTGAAGCAGGGAGAGACTCCCAGGCCAAGGGCCCCAGGGAGGTGGGATCTGGTCACGGCCAGTGTCAGAGGAGCAGCGTTTGAGGGAGAAGGAGGGGCAGAGAAAAGGCTGGAAGGGCCGGCCTGGAGGTCAAAGGCTTTGAATGACACACTGAGAAATGAGGGCAGGAAGGGACACAGAGGACAAGGACTCTAGAGGAGGCCTGAGGAGAATGAGCAGGAGTGTGGGAGGGGGGATGGGGAGCCAGGAAAGAGCAGGGAGAGAGAAGAAATGAGGAAAGGGAAGGGAGGGAGGCAAGGCCAGAGCTGCCAGGGTCTGGGAGCTTCCCAGGGGATATTTTGGGGATGGGCTGGCCTGGCCCAAGGGGCCCAGCAGTGAGGAGTGGGTAGGGAAGGGGAGGAAAGGGGAGAGAGCAGTCGGGCTCACCTTGGGCCCCTGCCACACTGGGCCCCCAGCACAGGGCCAGCAGGGCTACGGGGGGCAGCCATGGGGTCAGTGCCATGTCCAGGTCAGCTGGATGAGCAGGGCCGGCACAGTAGGTCCAGGGCTGGGCAGCGTCCCAGTCTTACTGGCCTGGAATCATGTGTTCCTCCATAGAAGGTGGCAAGGCCACAGCCATGTCATCTGCTCTTGTGCATCCTCCCTGCAGGACTCTGCCTTCTCTAGGCCTGCGGAGGAGAAGTCACCTGGGAGTGAGGAGTCTGCCCCCTCCTCATCCTGCAGCCCCAGCGACTTGGCCCACGTTTGGGGAAAACCCAGCAATGGCCTTGATGCATGGCTCCAGCCCCACTGCTGCCTCAGCCTGACACTGGACTGTCCATTTCCCATTAGATTCAGTGTCTTCATGACCGAAAGGTACAAATGACCTCTGAAGAAGTGAGTCCCCCCTGGGTCCTGCATTGCGGATCTCTGTGCAGAAAACCCGAGAGAGAGGCCTGGTATTTGATTTTCCCTGAGCTCCCTGTGAGCTGGTGATGGACATCTGCTTTGGGGGGGGTCACTGGGTTGTTGGGTCCTAGGGCCCTATGCTGGCTGCAATCACACATACACTCACTCACACACTTGGGGCCTGATGCCCTTCCTGCCCTGCCCCGCTTACTGGCACTCCTCCCACTCCCCTCTCTGAATGCCAGTTCCCTTTTCTTAGCAGGAGGCTGGGGATTTCCTCTTTTCATTTAGTCAGTCCCTGGGAAGTACCCATAAGAGTAGAACAGTAGCTGTGTCTCCTTTTCTCCCTGTAAAATAGTCTGAAACTTCACTCAAGCAGCACACACACACACACACACACACACACACACACACACACACACTGACAGCTGTCTTGCTGGGAAAAGCACTGGCTCCGGACACAGCTGACCTCACCTTCAACACAGGCTCTGCCCCACCCTTGCTGGTGGCCTGGGCTAACTCACTCATGTTCCCTGAACCTCACTCTCTATGTCTGTAAAATGGACACAAGGACACATATCTCACATAAGTGTCACGAAGAGAACCAAACACGATGATGCTTATAGAGTGCTCAGGAAAAAAGGGCAGGCTTGTTTGGAGCGGAAGGAGTGTTTGTCCACTTACGCTCCTGCAGACAGAGCAATGCCCTAGGGTGGGCAAGTGCGAGTCTCTGTGGGCTGGTGCGTCTGTGGCTGCCTACTGGGACTAGCCTGAAAACACAGAGCTTCTCTTGAGGTCTTATTACAGATAGAAATGCTACATGTGTGAAGAGAGCAATACTTCCCCAAATAAGTTATAGGTTTAACACAAAATCTAAGATTTTTTTCCAAGAACTCAGAAGAGAAAACATACATGTGAGGTGTTCATGAGATATTTAAAGATAAGGAGGCTTTATCCAATAGCAAGATTTGGTAGAAAGATTCAACAAAAAAGCAGTGTGTTGCTGTCACACACACACACACACACACACACACACACACACTCGCGATAGATCAATGGACCTACTAACCATTGGACAAACGCTATTTTACTCAAGAATGTGCTACATGATGAAGAAGGAATCATGAATCAATGTGAAGTGGTTGAATAATAAAAAGTGCTCAGATAATTGAATAACAACATAAAGCATATCAGCCTAAATTCCTCTCACACCGTTCCCAAATATCAATCAGGTCAATTTAAAATTTAAATGTAAGAAGTCAAATCGTATTAAACTTGCCAATCACAGAAGTGAATACCTTTAAACATTTTAAGCTTAAAGGCAGTGGAAGAAATTAGAAAGACAAAGGCGGAAACATAGAAGTACATAAAAGCAAAATTGTCTCTATTTTATAAAAATAACCAGACCATATAGCAAAGGACAAAGTGCAAAAAAAGTTTGCAGCAAAATTATGCAGAAAGGATTACTATCTTTGTATCGTAAAGCGTTAACACAAATTAATGTCATCAAAGAACACTGCATAAAATTCACATACACACAGAAAGTTCATATTAGTGAATTTTAAGTATAAAATGCCGACTGTGAGCCAGGCACTGTTCAAAAGGCTTTACAGCTATTAATACATCCATGTGTAGGTTACTTCTATTAAAGTCCCCATTTTGTAGATGAGGACACAGATAGAGGGTCCACGACCACATAGATAGTGAGGGCCATGCTGGGACTGAAAGCCACAGCAGGTGGGAACTAGAGTTTATGCTTTTAACCATGAAGCCAAGAGTGGTTGTTATTTCCCAATCATCAGTATTGTACGTGTCTATTCTGATGTATACTGACCCAATAGACGTGTCTACACAAGCACACAAATACAGCAAAAACAAAACAAAACTTTAAAATGTCTTAATTATCATTCTCAGGGAGATTTGAGAAATAGTCATTTAAAAGAACAGATTGCTATGCAAAGAACAAATAAACAGACATCTTAGCATTTCTTAGGTATGCGATCCATAATTTAAAAAAAAAAACCCTCAGTAGTGGGCCAAATTCCAGAGTGAACACTACCAACAGTCATGTTACAAAAGCACATATTGAAGCAGGGCAAATGGGCAAAGAGATGGAAAGTCTAAGAGAAACACTGAGACCTAGAAGAGAAATCCAGGAGTTCCAACATCTAGAAGCAGAGGACAGAAAGAATTGAGGGCAGCAATGGCAGAGAGTGTCAGCCACTAGCTATCCCCTTCCTCCTTGGTACCAGAAGCTCAGATTTTAGCTGTACTTTTTGCTTCACAGAATAAAAGATTATATTTCCTAAGCAAGGTGTGGTCATGTGACTAAATGTTGTCCAAGGAGATGTGAATGGAAATGTTAGCTGTGCCTTCCAAAAAAGGCTGCTTAAAGGGAGGAGGTTCAGGTGGGAGGGGTCGATTTTTTTCCCTCCTACCTTTCCTTCTTCTTCCAGCCTGCAACTTGAAAGTGATGGCTGGAGCTCCAGCAGCCATTTTGGACCATAAAGTTTATCTTGAGGATGAGAGCCACATGCAATAGAAAGGAAAGAAGCCTAGATCCCTCTTGTCACTGTGGAGCAATCATACCAGCTTGTGACTGCCTAACTCTGGACATCTTTTACGTGAAGGGAAAAAAAATAAACTATATTGTTAAGCCACAGGGGATTTTCCATGTATAACCAAACAGATATAATTAGAAATAGAAGAAAATGTCACAGGGCTTTAAAGGAGGCAATAGTTCACTAAGTGAAGAGCAAGAATAATTTTTAATAGTGTTATACTCAGTCACGTGCTGGTGAACTTTCAGTCATCCATGAATAAAAGGGCAAGCCTAGAAACTTCCCAAAGGAAAGAAAAAACCAGGTTATTTTCAATGCAGCAAGGGTCAGGTTGGTACGATTTTCTCAAAAAGTTAGTGACTCTGAACTCTAAACAAATAGTGATGTCTTGAAAATAACAGAGAGAAAAGATGCTTAAACCTAGCATCATAAAAAGTCAAACTTACTTTGAAGTTCAAGGGCAAAAAACCCACAACATTTTGGAAATGTAAGGACAAAGAAAGTGTTTCAGATCTTTTCTGGAAAAAAAATGACTCGAGATGTATTTCAGAAAAAAAAAAAAGTCCAAGAAGGAAAGAAAGAAAGCATATGATACTGGAATCAGCGGTGAGAAAATAAACCAATCAGACTTACAATTAAGTAAAGAAGAATTGTTACTGTACAGAGTGAAGATAAATAAATACAAGATAACAATATTGACGTAAAGCTCAGGTGATTTTAATATGGGAGTTGGCGGTAAGGTTAGCGTGGACAGCAGACACTTAAAAGTTTGCTAAAGATCTTGTCTTGTTTTGGAGGAGCATGTATGCATTAACTAAACCAACTTGCTAATGGAAAATAGAAGTTAAATATGTATGTTAAAAACACAAGTGTTAAAATTCACTAAGAGTGAGGGATAAGCATAGGGGCAAGAGGATGATAGAGAGAAGGGAGAAAGAGGGAGAGGAAGAAGAGACCATCCAACACCTTCTCCCTCAGACTTAACATGCACACGAAAATCCCCAAACTCGTGAAGCAATTTAATGGCAGGAATAAAAAGTGGAAATGAAAATTTAAAAAAAGGAAAACACAAATTCACTCCAGACAAAAACAATTTCAGAGAACAATCTGACAAAGGCTTTTAAAGGAAGGATGCATCGTGGCCATGTAGAGATTATTCCAGAAATGAACCGAGAGCCGGTAAGAAATCTATTCATGATGAAAAGAAACAGATTAACAGATTCAAGGAGAAGAGGATGTTTATCGAGACACACGCTCCTACATATTACAAAAGCCATTCCTGATCAAGCAAATAAATCTCAGCAAATGAGGAGTTGAAGGGAAGGTTGGCATTTCTGGCATCTACTAGAAACCTGTAGCAACCTCAGTGGCAAAGGGGAAATGTTTGTGTCCTTCTCATCAGTGGCACAAACAGGAGGAGCTGCCCCCGGCTGTCAGTCCTCCCCCAGGTAAACTCTAAATTCAATGCAATCTAAATCAAAATTCCAAAAATCTTTTAAAAGGACTTCTAATGGGCTTGACAAACTGATTCTAAACTATAACAAACCGAAGATGAGACTGGCTCTCTTAGCTGTACATATAATGAGGAATATAAGAGTAGACAGATGAGACAGAAAACAGTGAGGAAAATAACCCAGTAGGAAACAGTGAAGTAATAATGGCGCTTCAAGTCACTGAGGCAAGGGGGCTGGCCTGGTGGCTCAGGCAGTTAGAGCTCCGTGCTCCTAACTCCAAAGGGTTTCGGTTCGATTCTCACCTGGGCCAGTGGGCTCTCAACCACAAGGTTGCCAGTTCAAGTCTTCGACTCCTGCAAGGGATGGTGGGCAGCGCCCCCTGCAACTAAGATTGAACACGGCACCTTGAGCTGAGCTGCAGCTGAGCTCCTGGATGGCTCAGTTGGTTGGAAATGCATCCTCTCAACCACAAGGTTGCTGGTTGGACTCCCGCAAGGGATGGTGGGCAGCGCCCCCTGCAACTAGAAATGGCAACTGGACCTGGAGCTGAGCTGCGCCCTCCACAACTAAGACTGAAAGGACAACAACTTGACTTGGAAAAAAGTCCTGGAAGTATACACTGTTCCCCAATAAAGTCCTGTTCCCCTCCCCCCCAAAAAAAATAAAAAAATAAATCACTGAGGCAAGGGTGGACTGCATACTCATAAAATGATATTGAGACAATTAGCTGATAGGTTTTTAAAGCTAGATTCATACTTTATATTACTAGATAGATTAAAGATCTAAAAGTCAAAACTAAAAATTATGAAAGCATCACAAATATTTCTTTAATGTTAGGGGTTGAACAAGACACCAAATCCAAAAAGCATAAAGTGAAAAATAATGACAGATTTGAATTAGAAGCAATTAACACTTTTTTTTTTTTTTTTTTTTTTTTTTTACATGAAACAAGGTATCTTAAACATGGTGAAGAAAAAAGACCCGTGATAATCTGGAAAGGTATATTTTCAACATACTTGAATAAATTGTTAATACATGTAATGAATGACTCGCTCGGAAAGGGAATATGTGAAAGACAAAAAGAACCCATCAGAAAATGGACGAAGGATCCATGGCCGACCTAAAAAGAACCCGCATGGCTAATAAACTTATGGAAGATGCACAACTTCACCAACAATCAGGGAAAGAAAAATCCAAGCAAAAACCAGATAATTTTCATCCATGATACTGGACCCAATTAATTAAAAGATTGTTCCTTTCCCTAAAAAGAAATCAGCCTTTTTATGCACGACTGTGGAGACATATGTTAATTCTGCTATTTGGAGGATGTTTTGACAGTAGCTATCAGATTTTTAAATACACAATCTCTTGCCCAGCAATTCTGCTTCTAGGAATCTGGGTTATAGAAACACTTTCATAGGTGTGGAAAAATTGGAAATAACCTAAGTGTCTGGGATTGCGTAAATCGTGGTGTGCCCATACTAATAAATGCCACATACTTCTTAGGGTTAATAAATGAGTTACATCTATACGCATTATTGGGCAAAGTTGCTGAAACATAACACGAGGTGAAAAAATGAGTCTTAGAACAGTACGTATGTAATAATCCCATTTATGTACAAAGAAAACCAATATACTTGCAGCATGCTTAGAAAATGTTTTGCAGGGCATATTTTGAAGAAGTGAAGAGGGTGAGACGTGGGACTAGTGGAGAGAGATAATTGGAACTTGGTCTTTTATGTTGCATAGCTGGATTATTCTAATTTTTCATAGAGTGATATCCATACATTTACTTGTTGACTACTAAATACACCCATTAACTCACAAACTAGTCTGTAGTATTGGTAGATACACTACAACATAAGTAACGCTGACGAATAAAAAAAAAGTGACCTAAAGCTACTAGGAAATGTTTTACTTGTTATAAAACTATTAGAAAACAGGAAAGATAATAGGCAGAAGAGAATTAGAATCTGGTTATGCAAAAGTGTAATCGCCATTGAAGACTGAAACTTGCACAGAGGCAGCCTGGCATTGGGGACTGTCTGCCGGAGGCTCCACAGGCTCGTACCCTAGTGCGAACCCATTGAAACATCTTTCCTCCCACCCACAAGACAAATGCATACACTGGCACGTACCTGCACACACATGCAGACACCCCTAGATGCCCATCCAAGCCACCAACACACTTAGGGGCAGAACACACACACACCTGGGTCCAAACCCAGCTAAGTGACGCGGTTTAGGGTGGAGTGTGGTACTGAAAACATTCTTTGAGGGAGAAAAATATGTCTGTGGGCAAAGGACTGGCCCCTTCTCATCTTCCCAAGCCACCCCATCCCTAGACCTGAGCACAGCAGGGCCCCAGGTCTCAGTCACCCTCCGCCTTCCAGTCTCTCCACAGCCCTGCATTCCTCTGGTCTCTCGGACTCTCCCTCCCCCCCAACCCCCCAGGATGTCAGGGACTATCATTGCTCTTCCCATTCCAAAGATGAGGACACGAAACTCAGGGCAAGGAGAGACTGTTCTCACTACCACCAATACGTCAGTGACACCACAGTAAACAAAGCAAAGACAGGCAGTACACAGGAGTCTGACTCCCAGGCCTGAGCTCTCCACCACCCTGGGCAGCCTTCCTGCTTCCAGGACAGTTGGATCCCGCCAGCGAGGTCCGCCCTCCCCCCAAGCCCTTCACATAGCACCCAAGCAGGTTGGCACCCCTGATGGACTCCTCACCCACCAGCTGCCCCAGGAGTCTGGACTCAGGTCTTCCCAAGAGGCCAAGCCCTTACCTCCCCAAGTCCCCAGAGCACAAGTGCCCACTCAACACCCCCAGACTTTTCCTGTCCCTTCTGTCCCAGTCTCCCCACACTCTCCTGCTCCCCACCCCACCCGTCAGCCTACCCCCAAAAGCCAAGCCATACCTCTTTGTGGTGGGACAGACCAACCTTCTGCTGGAGTCTCCAGGCAGCAGTGAGCCTCTGGCGCTTCCTATTTATGCTGATGTCATTAGGAAATGGAGAAGCAGAAAGCGGAAGTGATGCCCAGGCCGGTTTCTGCACAAGTGACTCCACAAGATCACCCAGCTTCTTAGAACTGTGGACACCAAGTTATGATTTTGCAAATGTTCCTTCTGCGAGAAGTACTTCTACCCCACTTGTCTCCCTGTAAACTCCCACGCATCCTCTGTCAGCTCAAGTGCAAAGTTCCTCCACACAGCCTTCCCTGATGCCACACGGGGTGCAGGGGGAGGTGGCTGCAATAACCAGAGCAGGTGAGAGCCGGGAGCCACGTGGACCTGGGCTGGACCCCCACCTCCTCTACTGCTCAGAGTGTGCCCTTGTGCAAATTACCTGCGTGTAACTTGGCCAGGTCTCGGGACCCCCATCTGTTACTTACAAGCATCTAAAAACACCAAAGGCTCATTGAGAGAACGAAATGAGAGGCTGCATGGCCAGACCTTAGCTCAGACCTGGCCACGATAACCCCCAAGGGTTAGCTGCTGTTATTTTGATTCCCCCGGTGTCCTGTTGTCTTTCAGCTCCCTTTTTTCTTACACTGTCTCACACTCCTCGGTGTCCATGGCTGTCTGTCCCCAACACTGACTTGTGTGTGGCTCACATTTCTCTCCCCAGCACATGCCCTGGCCCAGAGGGGCCCCTTAGCGACTGTGTGTGGAATGAATGAATGAATGAATGAATAACTCCCTGAGCGTAGCAGGGCTGGTGTTAAGACAAACTGAATGAGGCACCCTCTTGGCTACAAAATTTCAGCGGGCACCCAAACACTTAGTCATCAAGAGAAATAATATTTAAATGCAATATTGTAAAAACTCAAAATTAATGCAAAGATATTCACGAAGAACAAAACACGAAGTTTTAAATAAAGACAGGCCTTGGAACAGTGCCCTGCGGAGCCATATTGGAGTCTGAGGCAGAAGGAGAAAGCAGTGCCACTTCTCCCGAGCAGAGACAGAATGAGTGAAGACGAGGCCTTCCCAGGAAACAGGGCTCAGTGGCAGGGCGGGATTGAGGGGTGAGGAGGTCCGGGAACTTGTAATAGAGCCACTGCACCCCTAGCCTCCCTCCTGCCAGGAAGGGTTGGCCTGGCCAGGAATAGCTTGGAATGTGTGCCTGGGCGCAAGCCCAGGCCGGAGGGCCAAGTGGTGGCTGCAGGACCTGAGTCCTGTCAGAACTGTTGTGTGAAATCCCTTCCTGCTGGAGAGAGGTCATGCAGCGGTGTGTCCAGGGCTATAGAGGAGGGAGTTAAAGTAACGTCCAGGGCCTTTCTTCTCTCCTAGATGCTCCCGACCCAGCTCGTCCTCCCTGCGCTGAAGGCTGGGGACCCCAGAAGGGGCCACACCAGGCCTGGCCACCAGAAGCCCAGTTTAGGGGAGCAAGGCCCTTCTGGAGATCAAAGTGGGTGGTGTTCTCCCACTGTCCACTTGGCCCATCACTGGCCCGGAGCACTGGGGCCTGAGAAGACCAGTGGGGCGCTGGGCTGTCTAGGTCACCAGGGATCTATGCAACTGGGGAGCTCCACCTTGTTGCCCAGAGGGAAGGTCTAACCCCCACTGCAGTTCAAGAGGAGGGCAGGAGACCCACACTGTGAGGAGTGCAGCTCCCAGTTACACACCTGTGTGTGATTTCCAGGCCTGACCACAGGCAGTCGAAAGCTTTCCCTAGAGGCCTCATGGGGAATCTACCCTCCACACCAGCTCCCCGACACACAGCGCAGGACTGTCAGTCATGCTCATGCACAGGCTTCTTACCTGAGGCCAAGGGCAGAGGTCTTCTTCAAGCACCTCTAAGGAGGCCTCCTTATTGGGGAAAACACAGCTGTTTTCCCCACTCTCAGCATCCAGCTCTTTTCTACTTGTAGCCCTCTCCTCTCGCCCTCCTCTGACTCCATCCAGGGAGCCTTTTGTCCTGGCTCCTTCCCCAGTGAGAGGATCCCTCTGACCCTCCACAGACACTCCGTCTGTTCTATGGGGGAAAATGGAAGAAGGGTGAGTCAGGCTCCCTTGGGCTTTCCACTCTTGCTTATCCCAATGCAGTAAGTGATCGAGGCTTAACTCTCTCTTTTTGGGGCTTGTTGCTTTAATGGGCTACTCCCATACCTGGCAGCTCAGCTCCCTCTCCCAGCGTGGCTGAGCTCCTGACAAGGAGTCAAACCTTTCCCCACCGTAGGCAGAGGTGCACCTCAGCTTCTGGGCTCCCTGCGTGATGAGGGCTCAGCCGTGAGGTGGCCTGAATATGGAATATCAGAATTTAACAGTGTTCAACTTTGAAACACAAAATTGCCAATGATGTAAAAACAAGTCAAGCAAAACTAAAAATAAAACAAGAAAAACTTAATCATGTTCTTGGGGATGGCTGAGGGTTGGGGACCCCAGAAGGGCTCTCAGGGAGCCCAGTGTTGTGCAACCATCACCACTATCCATCTCCAGAATTTTTTCATCATTTCCAACTGAAACTCTGTCCCCACTAAACGCTAACTCCCATTTACTCTCCCTCAAGCCCCTGCCACGCACCATTCTCCTTTCTGTCTCTATGAATTTGACTCTTCTTGGTACCTCATATAAGTGGAATTATAAATATTTGACTTTTTGCGTTTGGCTTATTTTACTTATCATGATGTCTCCTGGTTCATCCACATTATTGCATTTGTCAGAATTCCCTATTTTTTAAGACATATATGCTATTATATGGATATACCACATTTGTTTATCCATTCATCTATCAGTAGACATTTGGGTTGTTTCCACCTTTTGTCTATTGTGAGTAATGCTGTATGAACACAGGTGTGCAAATATCTGTTCAAATCCCACCTTTCGCTTCTTTTGGGCATATACTCAGAAGTGGAATTGCTGATCATATGGTACTTATATTGGGTACTATTGGGGAACCGCCACACTGAATTGTTGTGCCTATTATTTTTTTTAAAGATTTTATTGGGGAAGGGGAACAGGACTTTATTGGGGAACAGTGTGTACTTCCAGGACTTTTTTACCAGGCAAGTTGTTGTCCTTTCAATCTTAGTTGTGTAGGGTGCTGTTCAGCTTCAAGTTGTTGTCCTTTCAGTCTTAGTTGTGGGGGGCACAGCTCAGCTCCAGGTCCAGTTGCCGTTTCTAGTTGCAGGGGGCACAGCCCACCATCCCTTGCGGGAGTTGAACAGGCAACCTTGTGGTTGAGAGGATGCACGCCAACCAACTGAGCCATCTGGGAGCTCAGCGGCAGCTCAGCTGAAGGTGCTGTGTTCAATCTTAGTTGCAGGGGGCGGAGCCCACCATCCCTTGCGGGACTCGAGGAGTTGAACCAGCAACCTTGTGGTTGAGAGCCCACTGGCCCATGTGGGAATCGAACCGGCAGCCTTCAGAGTTAGGAGCATGGAGCTCTAACCGCCTGAGCCACTGGGCCGGCTCCTGTTGTGCCTATTTTTGAAATTCACTTGTATGGAATCATTTTATGTTTGGTTGCATCTTAAATGCTTCAATTAAACAAACTGACAGGCAAAGACTTTCTGACACTAACATTATTCACAAGCCTGCTCTGTTCTGCTTATTCGTTCCAACTTTATTACGGCACAGGTGACCCCATATCTGAACGAAATTATGGTTCAAGACCACCTGCAACTTCTGAGATGCTGTTAAAAATGCAGATTTTAGACTTCTAGATTAAATGAGGAAATAAAGCAAAAGCATAGACTATATGTCCTGGATACTAATCAAAATGAACAAAAAATTAGTTAAGAAATTCAGACAAAAACGTACCAGTAGCAACCAAAGCAACCAATCGAGGATGTGGCAGTGACCTGCTCTCAATTTTATGATGCAGAAGTGAAAATCACAGAGGAAGCTGGCAGGCCAGCACAAGTTGATCCCCTGCCCCTTCGGTCAGAAGGAGTACAGAGAAAGAGGGAAAGTCATCAAATCCTGACAGAATACCCTTTAAAGTGGACAAAAGCAGGTTAAGGGGTGAAATAGACATCCAGAAAAAATCTGGGGAAAGGCCCGTAAGTCCCCTGCATACTACTTGCATGGGATCAAAAGAAGTTACTCCGGCCCCTGCTGCTCCATGGTGACTTTCCACAGTTAGTCAAGCGCCTGAAGACAGTGGAGGATCTATGACTTCAGTTGGTGTGACGACCTACATACGCTGAGGGATCCTTGATTACAAAACCCTGAGATCCTGGATAAACTTAATCTTCAAATGCATTTTCCTGGGCTCTCAAGAAGTGAAGAACTTCTCTAAGGCACACCCACTTTTCAAACAAAAATCAAAAACAAAAACTAAAATCAACAAAATCATGAGTTGAAACTTGAGTATTAAGCAAACAGGAAATGTGGTCTTGAATTTGCTGTCACTGCAAATGCTGAATTAGCAGTTCTGACCACCTGAAATGGAAGCCTTGGGCTCCTAACAAAATGGGCAGCTGAACTTAAGATTTTTCACCTTGAACTCAGGGCCCTGGAGGGACCGAAATCGATTCCAGGATAGTGGTGTTCCTGTCTTCCAGTGGAAACAAATGCAGATCTCTTTGGGGGAAGAATTCTCAATTTCCCATCTATAAGCTCACAATAGCCAATCACAAACTCACAAGGAAACAAGCCACCGTGGAGAGAGTAAGCAGAAACAACAAACAATAGATACAGACCCCAAGAAACAAAGATATTGGAATAATCAGATATTGGCTATAAAAATAAATGCATAAGAAAGACAGATAAAATTTGTAGCCACTCTCTCCTAACCTACTTCCCGCTCTCTTTTTTTCCTTCCTTCATTTTTCTCATATAACAATTCTGACTATATGCCAAGTGGTGGGTATCTGAGGCTGGAAAGAAAATGCCGGAGGTAATAGTGGTGCATTCATGAAAGAGATGCTGCATCGCCGATGCCCTCGATGACTCAGGGAATGCCGTTGGATGGAAAAGCAAAGACATGGAGTGTCTGAATCAAACCATTCAGGAGCTCTAGGCTCCAAATGGAATGAAGACTTAGGCACACTTCAACCACTTCATTTTACTTATAATTTCCTTTTTATGTAATCACCAGAGTGACATAGGATTTTAAAAAGTCTACATTTAAGTAAGTCTAAAAGAGCTCTCTCAATAAGCATTAAAAATTCTAAGTGAGAAGAATCACTTTGTCGGCTTAGTTGGCCCAGTTTTTATTTTTCCAGTGGCATATAAAATAATAATGTAGCTTGCAACGGATAATATCTTAGATTCTATGCAATACAGTAAAATATTGACAAAAACATAACATTAATAATGACCACAGATTGAGCATTTACACTGGACCCCATACTTCACGCACACGATTTCTTCTATTCCTCACAGTATCCTTTAGGTACCTGTTATTATTTTCACGTTACAGATGAAGAAACTGAGGCATAAAAAGTGAAATAATTTGTCAAAAGTAACATAACCAGTCTGTGGTAACACCGCATTTTTTCTTTTTACTTTTATTCTGAAATGATTTCAAAATACAGAAAATGTTAAGGGCTGTCCAAAAAACTCCAATATACCCTTTACCTGAAAATCCCATTCAAGCTTCACTAACTGTCTCAATATTGTCTTTTATAGCAGAGGAGCCAATGCGGGACCACCCACGGCATTGAGTTGTGGTCCTCTCCAGTCTCCTTCAATCTGGAAAAGTTGCATCAGGTTTCCTTGATATCTTAAAGCCATTTTGCAGAACGTCTCTGTATTTGGGTTTGTCTGATGTTTCCTCATGGTTAGACCCAGGTTATGCACTTTTGGCCAGAATAACATAGAACTGATGCTGGATTCTTTGCAGCGTGTCCTCTCAGGTTTCACTTTCAATTTGTCCTGTTATTGGTGATGTTCACTCTGGTGACTTGACTAAGAGTGCATCGACCAAGTTTCTCCATTGTAAAGTTACTCTGCTCCGTTTTGTAATTAATAAGTATTTGGTTGAGAGATACTTTGAGACTATGTGAAATTCCATCCATCATCCTACTTTCACCCATTGATTTAGTATTCAATGATGTTCCTTAACTAAATTAAATATTGTCATGATGGTTGCCATTTTTTTAATTGCATCATTCCTTCTACATTTATTAGTTGGCATTCTGCTGTAAGAAAGATCTTTCCTCCCCACTTCTTTATTCACTTATTTAATCAATGTGGACTCATGGATTCCTATTTTATTAAATGGATTGCAATCAGTTACTATTATTATTTGTTTAGATGTTTTAATCATCCCAGGTTTGGCCAGTGAGAGCTCCTTCAAATTGGCTCCTGTGTTTTTTGGACATACCCCATCATTCCTTAAGGTCTTCCTGACTTTCTAATGTCATAAAATATTCTCATCTTATCTTGGACTTCTCCTGCCCCAGCCTTGGACTTGAGCATTTCTCCAAGGGACTCTGTTTCTTTTTAGTAGAGAATGGCATTCAGAGCTCAGTGCTGCTAGGGTGTCACTGTCCTCAGAACTTCTCAGTGGACAGAGCCAGGAAATAAATGAATGAATGATGATTGAATGAACACACATAGTTACAGCTATATGTATTTCTATATTATTTTGAAAATGATACTCCCAATTCTAATTCAACAGTGCAGGGTCTATTCCAGCTTTCTCCCAGATGTCTCTGTACCTCTCCTCTTGGCTGAGAGAAACCAGAATATTGTCTTCAGTTAGTTGCTCACCCATCCACTCGCATGTAGGCCCCTCCGTGCTGGGCTGCTACCCTGTTCAGACACACATGTTATTGGTTGAATTGTGCCCCCCCCCAAAAGATATGCTGAAGTCCTAACCCCCGCTACTTCAGAATGCGACCTTACTTGAAAATAGGGTCTTTACAGAGATTCAAGTGAAAATGAGGTCATGAGGGTGGGCCCTAATCCAATATGACTGGCGCCTTTTTTAAAGGGAAATGAGGACACAGAGACATGCAAAGAGGGAGGAAGATGCGATGACACAGAGAGAGAAGACAGCCATGTGACTTGAGTGATGCATCTATAAGACAAGAAATATCAAGGATTGCTGGAAAACACCAGAAGCTGGAAGAAGCAAGGAAGAATTTCCCCCTAGATCCATCGAGAGAGCATGGCCTGTGGACACCTTGATTTTGGACATTAAGTGTCCAGAACTGTGAGAAAATAAATTTCTGTTGTTTTGAGCCACGCTGTTTTTGGTACTCTATTATGGCAGCCCAGGAAAGGAACACACCCTCCTTGCATGAATCCTGGCTGCCTTCCTGCCTTGTGGGACCTGCCTTGGGACTTTAAGAGGGAAAGAAGGGAAGGAGGGAAAAAGGGAGGGAGGGAGGGAGAGAGGGAGGGAGGGAGGGAGGGAGGGAGAGAGGGAGGGAGGGAGGGAAGGAGGGAAGGAGGGAGGTAGAAAGGGAAGGGAAGGAGGGATGGGGGAGGAAGTCTGGAATCAGAATTTGAATAGAGACCCATCTCTCTCCATGTCCTTAATTATTATACTCTTTTTATGGAATAATAGGAGAGACCAAAATAAGCACATTAGTAATCAGGTCTTAATAAATTCTATAGCAGGTATTGATACACAAGGGCCTGCAGGCCAAATATGAATTATAGCTTGTTTTTGTTCAGCCTATGAACTAAAACTGGTTTTAAATTTTTTAAATTGTTGAAAAAAATGAAAAGAAAACAAATTTTGTGACCTACGGAACTTATATGAAATTGAAATTTCAATGTCCATAAATAGTTTTATTGGAACACAGCCATGTTCATTCATTCATGTCGTTTTTGCAGTGCAATGGTAAAGTGCAACTGAAACCGTAAGGCCTGCAAAGCTGTATTCACTCACTATCTGGTCCTTTACAGAGGATGTTTGCCAACCGCGTTCTGTAGTCAATATTCAGAGAACATCCGATGAGAGTATGAGGAAAAGAGAGATGATAC
Organism: Rhinolophus sinicus; assembly: GCF_057876585.1. Lineage (NCBI taxonomy): Eukaryota > Metazoa > Chordata > Mammalia > Chiroptera > Rhinolophidae > Rhinolophus > Rhinolophus sinicus. The sequence goes on from NC_142501.1 coordinate 11,696,464, forward strand.
CGTCTACCCAGGGAGGCAAGGCAAGCCTTCCAGGGGCAGTGACGTTGGCTGTGGGTAGTGAAAGAGGATATAAAATTTTGACATTCACTCATGTGTTCATCCATTCAAGAGGCATTGAGCACCTGCTGTGTGCTAGGTAATGGAACACGAGGATGAGCAAACAGTGCCTGATCACATGGAACTCACAGTCTGGGAGGGTGATGTGCAAACCTCTCCCTCCAAGGCACGGTGAGAACCCCCCACTAGCAGTGGAAGGGGTGGAAGCCAGAGACTCATCTCCTGGGAGGCCATAGGAGGCTCCACTGAGGAGGCGCCCCCAGAGCTGGATCTTGGAGTTTATGGAGGCGCTTGCCAAGCAGAGGAAAGGGCTATCTGGAAAGCCTTCTTGGAAGTGAGGGCTTTTGCCCTTGGACTCATCACCCCCGAGACCTACTCAGGCTAGCTAAGGAGGGCACCAGGCAGTCAAAAGGGCCTCCACATAGGACTCAGCCTACACCCCCACTCCCCGTCTCAGGCAGTGAGTAGCATCCCACGGTCACTGCCAGTTAGTGGCTGACTTGAGGCCCACGCTACTTCTTATGAATTTGAGCACAGTAAGGGATCCCAGGAGTCATATGAAATCCTGAGCTTTCTGTACCTTTTCCTTCCTCTGCACACCCCGGTTCCTGGGACTTTGGGTAGAAAGATGACTACGGAAAGCTCACCATTGCTTCATCTCCACAGGAAACTCAGCAAGAGGAGGGGCCTGGATTCACCCAGCCTTCTCCTGCCCCTCCCGTGACCTGCAGAACCTCCATTTTAGCATCTTCCACGTTCTGTTGTAGATTCTTGCATTTTATCTCCCTTGTTAGCCTGACAACCAGTCAGGAGCAGAAACCACACCATTAATTTCTTATCTCTGATGCTAAGGAGTTGTGGATTCTCAGTTAACATCTGTCGAATGCACCAGAACGTAATTGAGTTGAATAGAGTGGACAGGATGGGATTGGATTAAATAGGAATGTAAAGGCACCAAAGATGACCTCAGTAGGACATAGGTGGCCTCCCTCCATCGATCTCATAAGTCACAGACTCTTCCAATAGTCCTTTTTTGGATGTGTCATGAATTCATTTTGTGAGTCATGTCTACCTGACTACGTTTATTTACAACCGTATATATTTTTTAAGTGTTATGGTATCTAAGTGGACTTCCTTTTTCTTTCTTGGGCAACTGCAATGACCAAAACAACAGTTTTCGTTATCTCTGCTGCACAGCCAACCCCGGTCCTGAAGGTCTTTCTATGAGCAATTTACATTCTGTATTTCTGACCCTCTTACATTCCCACCTGCTATTAGATCTGAATTTGTGTTAATTTTCCTCTGGCAAAAACTCAGGTTTCTGTACCTTTCTACCTGTCCTTTCTGCTACCCCCTAGTCAGGTCTTGCTATGTCCCCAAGAGCTTCTGATTGGATGGTCCTGCCTTGTACCCCTGTTGGCGCCAGCCCTTCCTCACAGGGCTGCCATTTGCACAACTTCAGGGAGCACCGTTTACACGGTGCTTTATCAGATTGTGAATGGTGTCTCCTGAGTTGTGCAACACAATGACCCCAGGTAGTCACCAGATTGATCTGTCACTACCTTGCTCCAAAGAGACTACCAACTCTGGGATTTCCATTACTCAGGGCATTAACTCTGAGCCCGTCAGAGACTTTATTTAAAAGACTCCATGAACCTACTCTGCTGCCTATGTGATACCTCTCCCAGCTTCCCCAAACCAAGCCATTCTCTCCAAGTATGCTCTGAAACTCCTAATTTCTAAGACCTCGAGTCATCAAGTCCCACTTCTCTCTCCTGTGTTTTTAAACCAGGAGTTTCCCTCAGCCATAAACATAATCAGGCTGCTGCCATCCTGAGAAACAAAGCTCTCTTTCCCCCTGCCCCCGCATTCTTCTCAAGCCCCATCCTTCTCATTCATTCATTAATTCATCCAATCAATATGTTTCAACATTTACTGGGTGCCAATCCCTTGTTCTAGGCACTGAGGATATATCTATCAGTGAACAAAACAGTATCTGTTTTCGGATACAGGTCTCTGCCTTTGGGACTCTTATAAGTCCCACAAAGGAGATACATGACGTCTACAAGGAGCATACTAATTTAGTAAAGAATGGGATGCATGGAGTATTTGGGAAGGGGGTATGTGCTATAGATAAAAGACACAGAGCTGTTTGAGGGGACTGGGTGGGTGAGAGAAGAGCAGGTTGCAGCATTAACTGGAACGGTCAGGGGCTACCTCCTCAGGCAGAGGAGAGCCTTGCCATTTCTAAAGAGTCTTGTCTACATTCATCTTGTCATCACGTCTCACCTCAGCCCTTATTCCTCAGCCCAGGGAAATCTGATCCATGAACGCTGCTTCTGACAAGTCCAACAAGGCCCTCCATTTTGCCAAAGCCAGGATCACCTTACAGCACCGTGGAAGCTACAACTCCATGCTATTGCACGTTGAGTGCTTGACACATGTTTGTGTCTTGGCCTCCAGGACAACATACGTTCTGATTTTCTTCTATTTCTCCTTTGCCATCTCTTCTTTTTCTGCCCGTCCTTTAAGTGATGATGGGGTGTCCAAGGCCCATCCATGCCCTCATCTCTCCTCAAGCTGCATTTCCCCTGGAGAGTTCCATCCACACACATGCTATGAAACCCAAACCTCGATTTCAGCCCTGACCTCTGGAGAGTTCTGCAAGCTTTAATTTAATTTAATTTAATTTAATTTTTTCTATGAAAAGTGAGGACCCTGTTTTCCTGCCAGAAACATTCTCTGCTTAACTAAGTTTCAGGAATCTGGAGAGTCCCCGGGCAGAGCAGGAAGAAGGCAATGGAAACTTTGGGTTCCAGCCAGAGGTCTGGGGTAAGAGAAGGAATAGGAGAAGGCCTGTGGTGGGGTGTGAAGACCCTGAAAATATGGCCACAGGTGAAGCCCAAAGAGAGAGACCCCCAGTGAGAACTCCTTGGGAATGGGACTGGCCATATTTGGTGGTGGTAGCCTGTTCTGTGTGCACCCAATCCTGGAGTCATGGTAAGGGCAGGCCTACTGTGCCCTGAACAGGACAGGGTGTTAGGAGACAGAGCACCCTTCTCTGCCTATCTTGAAGTCCTGTTTTCTATGGTTTCCCTCCAGGCAGCTGTGATGATAGAGGGAGCATGTGTGACAGTGTGGACATGCAACCATGTGACTTACCTTAAACACACACGTAGACAGTCACCAGGAGGAGCAGTAGGACAGCTGGACCCCAAATACCTCTCAATCACCAAGCTCTAGTTACCTGTTTGTAGAAGACACCATTTTTTAAAATTTATTTATTTATTTATTTATTTTGCCAAACCATGTTGACTTTCCACAAAACCCATAACTAAAAATCATTAAATGCACAAGGAAACAAACCACCATGGGTGAGAGTAAACAGAAACAATAAGCAATAGATATAGACCCCAAGAAGCAAAGATATTCAGATCGTGGATATATCCCTGTCCCCAGTCCCAAGAAGGCAGAACATGGTTAGTCTGAACTATCCATAGTAATTCTCCTCTTTCCAGCCATTGGCTTGGGGAGGGTCATGTGTACTCAATCTGGCCAATGAGATCTGAAGGGAAACCTTTCCTTGTGAGAAAAGATGTCCTTCCTACCTCTGGACATTGTCCTCTGCCTGTGACACCTGGAGCCACCTCAGCCATCATCACCTGCATTTTTAGCTGTCAGAGCAGAAGGAGGGAGGCATGTGGGTTCATGATGTGGTTGAAACCTTGGGCTGAGTCACACAGCACTGCCCCACATCCAGGCTCCATGTCTTACTGCTCAGCCACTTTCAGTGGTTTTTGGTTGCTTGCAGCGAACAGGGCCCTCGCTGTTGCACCCTTTTCCATATTATATATTCTTTCCTCTTCATGACGCCCTTCTCTGTCCACTCCACAAACCCTCTCAGATCTCCCAGCTTCTAGTGGCTCCTGGTGTCCCATGGCTTGTGGCTGCATAACTCTAATCTCTGCTTCTGTCTTCACATAGTCTTCCCACCTTCTCCCTGCATCTCTCCTTGGCCTTCTTCTTACAAGGATACTTGCCATTGGATTTAAGACCAACTTGGACAATCCAAGATGATCTCATCTCAAGATCCTTAACTTAATGACATCTGCAAAGACCCTTTTTCCAAATAAGCTCACATCCAGACGTTTTGAAGGTTAGGATGTGGACATACCTTTTGGGGGGACCACCATTAACCCACTACACTTTGTGTCCAGTACAAATTCTTTTATTAGAAAATTGGGAAGCACAGAAACTGGGGGACAACGGGCAGTCTGCCCCATGCAGGAAAATAGGAATCCCTGGGAAACAACAGAGTCAAATTTTGCAGAACCAAGAAAGTAGTTGGGGAGCTGCAGGTGGCTGAGAATTTGAGCCAGCTCCGGGGACTGAGTGCATTGTCAGGGACTCCGTAGCAGCACCTGCCACCACGGTGACCACTCCCCTCTATTTCTGCCCTATTCCTCCTACCACTGCTGTTAGCACGTCAGCCCGATCCCCGGCACTACTGATCGCTCCAGTGGGCTCTTCCGTCTCAGGATCTCTGACACCTGCTTTCTCTCCCTATGTCACAGGGGGGATCCCTGTTTGATAGACTCTGAGATAGAATTCAGAGTGTTGAGAGTGTTTATTAAGATGTGCCCTTGAGATCAAAACCTACAAGAGAGAAGGAGAGGAAACAGGACAGGCAGCAGAAGCTGAGCTGTGATGCAGGCCCAGCCACAGCCTCGGCCCATGAGTCTATATTTATTCTAACCTTGGTCCACTTTTCTTTCCACAGAAAGTAAATGACTGGATGCCCTGCCCAAAGCTCTGCCCACTGGGAGGACTTTTCCTTGCCACTCTCTTCCAAGACCACTCCTAGATGGGCTGCAGTCCAACCGCCAAGCCCTGCCTGCTGACCCACATACCCAGCTGACCCATATATGAATCAAGCTTAGCTTTTTCTTCCTGTGTCAGCTTGTCCTAAGGGGCCCTCCCACCCAATGCAGCCTAATTGTGAGCTAAGGGACAGACACTGATGCAGACAGGACAACCTATTCACACAACTTGTTTATTTTATGCCCTCTGAGCCTTTTCATGCTTGATCTCAGGGGCACCACTTCCCGTGATGATACTCTGGGCGTGCCCCACATCATGACTTGGTGTATTCGATGAACCCAAATCACTACAGGCCAGTTGTGGCTACATGGTCACAATCATATGTCTCAATCATGTGTCTCTACTAGGGCCCTTTACCATGTATAGAGACTGCCACCCCTGCATCCTTTAGATCTTTAAGAGTGACACTAATGTCTGCCATCACAATTTGCTACTGGTGAAAGGGTTCACATTTTGCTACGGGTGAAAATGTTCACACTTTGTGCTGCATGCTATGTATGCTCTGCCTACCACCAGTGCTGGATCTCACTGCCAACTGGGCAGATCCAAAACCTCATCTTGCTTTCTGGAACCAATGCTGCTACCAATTGTCATAGGTCAGCTTTCTCAGGAAGTAGACTCTGAGACAGGTTAGTGTGTAGGGTTTTTACTAAGGAGAGCCCTTGGAATAAAAAACTGGAAGGGAAGGGATGGGAGCAGGATGGAGAAGAGAGGGACGTGAAACTGTGTTTAAGGCTCACAAGCACCCTGACTGATCCCACAGTAGCCAGAATGTCCCTTCAGAATTGTCTTGAGTTGGGCCAAGATGGCCAGGCCTTTATACTGCATCCATTAGTGATTGTATATGCCCTCTCACCACCTCTCCCAGGAAAGGGCATGACCTTGGGCAAGGTGGAGCTCTGTTGCTGAGTCTGTCCCTGAAGAGGCTGTCAGCTGAGCCAACAGCACGCCCAGCCCCTGGGGTAACAAGTCTTTCATTGACGGGGAGTCTCGGTGATGTATCAATGTCCACCAGAGTGTGGTTCTCAGCTTCTATTCCCACCACCAAATCCTCACTCTTTCACCTAATCTCCTTTGTTCAAGTTCTCAGACGAGAATCAGACTCAACTAATCCAAGTATCATAGACAGATAACCAGCTGTGGATGAGGATGGCTTTAGAAGGGGTTGGGTGCAGGGAATGCGTGCCAAGGTCTGGCCTCCCTGGTGGTCTTATCTATATCATGGAGACATCCCCACCTCGTTTTCATAGTGCTATTGGGGAAAGTCACTGAAATTGCCTATGTACATGGCTAGTATATAGTGGGCATGATATTAGTGTAAGCTTTCTTATCCTGTTCCTTCTCTTCACCCTGAAAACAGGAACATTTAATTTCAACTCATTTTCTTCATTTTCACTCAGTTCAACTCAACAAACACGCAATGTGGCAGCCAAGGTCTGTTGTCTACAGGTTTCGTTAGCCATCTCCAAAATCACCCCCAATGAGTCCCATTTCCTGAATTCACTTCCATGTTGTCCCATACTGTGCTGTGCCAGGGTCGATCGTGGTGTGACCAATCGGACAGAAGATTGCATGTCATTTCTGATACTAGGTTATAAAAGACACCGCCTTCCATCTTGGCCCTTTCTCTCCCTTGGAGAAGCTATGAGAATTTCAAGCAGAGGAGTGACATGATCAGATTTACTTTTTGAACAGATAGCTTAGGCTGCCATGCTGAGAACAGACTGAAGACAGGGACACAGCTGAGTGGGCAGTCACCAGAAGGAAGATGGTTCTGGGTGGGACTTTGGTGGTGACAGCAGGTAGAAAAGAGCGGATAGGTTCTAGACATATTTAAAGTGTCTGGCGATGACATTATCATGTCACCCTATCGAAGTGGGAGGGGTGGCCATCAGGTGCTTCTTTGTGCAGCTGGGTGGGTACATGAAGGGCAGGAGCAGATCTGGGGGAGACGAGGTCTTCAAGGGCAGTTGCTATGAGCCCTGCACACGGAAAAATGTTCTTTCAGGAAGGAACCTGTGTTCCTGGGGAGCTAGTCTGACTTCCTGGGGTTGGAGAATTTGTGTTTTGAACCCTCAGGATTCCACCCCCCATCTCTGGACCATCTCAGTGACTCTGCTCTGGACCACTAGCTCTTCCAAGGCCAGAAAAGTGACCAACACACATCTCCTCACTGGCATGGGTATCCTGAGCCAAAAATGGAGAACTATACAGGAGGCCCCAAAACCACCTGCTGTTGTTTTTCAAGGGTGGGCCAAAGTGGTGAAGGCGATACCAGGAACCGAACTATGTGTGGTTTGGAGTCATGAGGAAGATAAGAGCCTATCGGCATTTCATCTGTGCAGAGACAGATAAAGCAACTGTTCTCATGTGAGGAGTTACGGGAAAATCCCTGCCCAACAAAACGCTCCCTCCTGAGAGTTGGGTCTGTTTCACCAGGTCTCCAGGGAGGAGAGTTCAGAGTCAAGAGACTTCAGTGTTAGGCAGCAATTGCCCAAGGAGAGGGGTGTCCCCTCCCCAGGCTGATTACAGTGACAGGGAAAGCAGGTTTGTTCTGAGGGTCAGGCTAGCGACACACCTGCTGGATGGGGCCCAGGAGCACCAGATGCAAGGTGAGGAAGCCAGCTGGGGAGGAGCAGAACAAGGCAGGCCTTCATCTTGAGCTTACAAAAAAATTTTTTAAGACTTGATTTTTTTTTTAGAGAAGTTCTAGGTTCACAACAAAATTGACAGGAAGGTGCAGAGATTTCCCATATACCCTCCCCCCACCATCAGCATCTTGCACCAGAGGGTACATTTGTCACAATTGATGAACCTACAGTGACACATCATTATCACCCAAGGTCCACAGATTACATTAGGGTTCACTGTCAGTGTTGTACATTCTCTGGTTTGGACAAATGCATAATGAGGTGTATCCACCATTACAGTGCCTTACAGAATAGTGTCACTGCCCTAAAAATCCTCTGTGCTCTATTCATCCCTCCCCCTCCTGTAACCCCTGGCAACCCCTGATCTGTTTGCTGTTTGCATAGTTTTACCCTTTCCAGAATGTCATAGAGTTGAAATCATACAATATGCAGCCTTTGCAGACTGGTTTTCTCACTTAGTAACATGTAGTTAAGGTGTTGCTGTGTCTTTTCACAGCTTGATAGCTCCTTTCTTTTTAGCACTGAATAATATTCCATTGTCTGGATGAACCACAGTTTGTTTATCCATTCGCCCACTGAAGGACCTCTTGATGACCTCCAAGAGTTGCCAATCATAAATGAAGCTGCTATAAACATCCCTGTGAAGGTTTTTGTGTGGACTCAAGTTTTCGGCTCCTTTGGAAGGAACCACTAAACTATCTTCCAAAGTGGCTGCACCATTTTTCATTCCCACCAGCGATGAATGCGAGTTCCTGTTGCTTCACGTCCTCACCAGCACCAGGTATTCTCAGTGTTCTGGGTTTTGACTGTTCTAATAGGTGTGTAGTGGTATTTCTGAATGTTTTGGATGATAGCCCTTTATCAGATGTGTCTTGGCATTATCTTTCATAGGGCAGAAGTTTTTAATTTTAATGAAGTCCAGCTTATCAATTGTTTCTTTCATGGATTATGCCTTTGGTGTTGTATCTAAATAGTCATGTCATACCCAAAGCCATCTAGGTTTTCTCCTATGTTATCTTCTAGAAGTTTCATGGTTTTGCATTTTATATTTAGGTCTATGATCTATTTTGAGTTAATTTTTGTGAGGAGTGTAAGGTCTGTGTCTAGATTGATTGTTTCACATGTGGGTGTCCGGTTGTTCCGGCACTGTTTGTTGAAAACACTTTCTTTACTCCATGTATTGCCTTTACTCTTTTGTCCCAATTCAGATGATTAGACTTATGTGGGTCTATTTCTGGGCTCTCTATTCTGTTCCATTGGTCTGTTTGTCTATACTTTGACCACTACCACACTGTCTTAATTGCTGTAGCTTTATAGTAAGTCACGTCAGGCAGCGTCAGTCTTCCAACTTTGTTCTTCAATATTGTGTTGGCTATTCTGGGTCTTTTGCTTTTCCATATTAACTTTAGAGTCAGTTTGTTGATAGCCATAAAATGACTTCCCGGGATTTTGATTGGGATTGTGTTGAATCTATAGATCAAGCTGGGAAGAACTGACATCTTGGCAATATGGAGTCGCTCACCATTGGCAAGACCTGTCCAGGACCCATGCAGTTCTCAGACTCTCTTCCTATCGTCACACATCTTCCCGGAGGCACTGCATCAGATCCTGCTTCTCTAGACGGTTGTTTTAGTCCGATCTCTATCTGTAGACTGCTGTCTCTCCGTTGCATAATTTGATTGTTTTGAATTGATAGTTTGAGTACCACAGAGGAAGTGGTAAGCATGTGTCTTGGGGTGATTAGGATGGGAGAGGAGGTGTCGACTGGACACGTGGGGTCTCTCACGCCATACTGCCTCAGGTGATGGCACAGGGGGAGACTGGGTTTTGGGGAGCAGAGCTGAGCAGATTCAGAGTGCATGGGGTCATCATTGGCCCTGGGCCCATGACCATCAGGGCCTCTCCCCTCTGGGCACTGCCCCGGGGACTTGACCCCCAGCACTGTTTCTTCCTTTCAGCTTGGTCAGCAGGGTGGCCCTCGATGCAGTGGATTCTCTTGTAGGCTCCAGAAATTCTCCACATCATCAGCCACTCCCTCTGCAGCCTCGGGGATTTGTGTACTTCAGTACCCACTAAGGTCTCAAAATTGCCCTAAGGGCATTAGACACTCTTAGGATTTTTCTTTTCCTACTTATTACAAAATAAAACTTGATGGCAATAATCCATCTGGTGAAGGGAGGGAAGTCACCAAGGTTCTGGAACCTCCATGGACCTTACTCTGCACAGATGCTCAGTGGTGCTCAGTGATGCTAAGTCTGCTCTGATGGCTGTGGGTGGGGGGCCTCCTGTCTTTTTACTTCTAAAAGGAGTGACCTTCAACACTGCCTGAGAGAGCAGACCCCAAGGAGGCCTTAGTCCTTCATTCACTCCCCACTAGGCACTGAACTCCCAAGAGGGCAAGACAGGGCAGCTGTCCAGCGGCTCCCGGCCAGCGGGAATTGGTGACCACCTCCCCCAAGAGACCATCAGCACCAGTTTTCGCACACTGACTTCCTGGGTCACCCCAGTCACTGCCAGAGTCCAGATTCCTAAGGCCCCCCCCACCCATGACCCAGAACTTTATTCCAGAGTATCCTGTATGTTTCTTAATCAGACCCTTTGTCAGATCCCTCCGTCTGCCCAAACCCTTCCCTGTACTCATGGGAACTCAAGGGATTTATGACCTTCCCATTCTCTAGTCTCTGCTCTGACTCTTCCCGTCATTATTGTTAAGAGTTGAATTGCACCCCCACCCCCAAATTCACATGTTTAAGTCTTAACCCTCACTCCCTCGAATATGATCTTATTTGGACATAGAGTCATTACAGAGGCAGCCAACTGAAAATTAGCTTAGTATGGGTCAAATGAGGTCAAAATGGGCCCCTATGGCAATGTACCTGTGTCCTTATGAACAGAGGATATTTGGAGACAGACACACATACAGAGAGAGCACCATGTAACATGAGCATGACTGTCTACAAGCCAAGGACAGAGGCCTGGAGACCCTTCACTCACAGCCCTTAGAAGTAACCAACCTGCCAACACCTTGATTTTAGACTTCTGCCATCCAGAACTGAGACAGGACACTTTGGCTAAATGGTTAAACAGCCTGTCGGTGGTACTGTGTTAAGGCAGCCCCAGGAAGCTGGTACACTTTTCTAGCTCTGCCCACACACCTGTCCTCCCCGGAGGACACAGCTTCCTCCACATCTCTCTCCAGTGGAGGATGCTTTCCTCCCATTCCTGCCTTTTAAAAACCTCAGCTCTTGAAATTCACAGTGTCAGGCTGTACCCCCACTCCCTTCGGTGTTGGGGGCATCTACCAACAGTCCACCCCCATCACTCACCGATGGCTTGAACACCTGGCTCCCTGGTTCCTTCCCTCCATTCCTTAGGCTGTCCTTTCACACGATTGAACATCCAATATCTCAGCCTCTTGGTCACTCATCACGTTAGTGGCCAAGCTGTGGTCCAGAGCCTGTTTCTTTCCATAACACCACAGCCAATAGGTGAAGCACACAGCTTCTGGAGTCAGCCTACCTGGGGCTGATTTCTGGTCCTGCCTCCTAGAGCTCTGAGTGCTTGGGCAAGTCTTTTAACCTCTCTGGGTATCAATGTCTTTTGTGTATAAAGTGAGGATAATACTTTATGGAATTGTTTTGAAAGCTAAATGAGAAAATACAAATAAGGAACTATGACGTACATAAGAAATGTATAACCAATGATAGTATTAGTGTTACTAGTAGGATCGGATCAGTATTTGTATATCAGTATTAGTGTTAACATTGCTATTAGCATATCCTGGAACTAAGAGCAGTGTAGCAGGTGGAACTTTATAACCCAAGAGGATGGGAACATGGTGAGAGGACAAGCCAAGGAATCGTTTACTTGATTACTTTATAAACTGCTGGTGAAATCAGGTCTGGAACACTGACTTTTTAAGTCCCAGACAATGACAATGGAATGCATATAATTATCTTTATTGCACAAGTCACGGTCTGAGCCAGAGACAGAAATCACGCCAGTTACGTGACCAGAGAAAACTTTACATAAAGAATTGTTAATTAACTATAAAGCTAACTAGGTAACTAAACATTTAAAGAGAGAGAGAAAGAGAATGTTAAGTTGTCATGGAGGAAGCAACTGTAGGAAGAAGCTGCCAGCCCTAGGGCTGCGGGAGGAGGGGAGAGTTTGGAATGATAACAATTTTGAACTTGAAAGGAGGAAAGGCAGACCTCTGGTTGCCCAGGTTTCTGAGATTGTAAAGCTTTCAGATCTGCAAGAGCTAATGTTGTTACGCCAAGGCTTCACTTTCTTGTCAGAAAGAACATAAGCCCTGGACCCAAATCACCAAACATCCCAACTGGTGTTATTTGGGTCCAAGTGTACATTGTTTAAATGTCAAATGGATGAACAAGTCAATCCTGCCCTTACAGGAAACCTGATGAGTTCTCGTAAGGCTTGAGAGGAAAAGAACACAGTTTACAAATGGCCACTTAACAGTAATAGCTGTATCACCAACCACAGTTCCTGGATGATTCAGTGTACATGGGGTGGGGTAGCGGGGCAGCTTTCTCCCGAGGAATTGCTACAGGACAAGTTGGGCAGGGAGGTGGTGGGACAGTATGATCTATGTGTCTGTGTCCCTCCAGACTCCAGCCAACCTTCCCTGTGCCCCCGGTCCCCTGCCATGCCACGCTCCCCAGCTCAAATGCTGCTTCTTGTGAAAGCTTAGTGACCTCTTTGTAGGTGGTCCTCTTTTTATATAAGTCTGCATTTACTGAGTGGGTGCTGTATGCCAGTCAATGTGCAAGATACATTTCTTCATTTTCACAAAACTCTATGACAAAGGAAGGTAATATTATTATTAGCCCATTTTACACATGAGGAAACTGAGTCTCTTACCCCAGTTACCCAGCTAGGGAGTGATGGAGACAGGACCCAGGTTTTCACCCACAGGGCCAGACAGTGTCCCCGGCTTCCCCTCTCTTCACAGCAGCTTCCAAGTGGGCAGCTGCCTCCCTTTCCTTTTTAGCGTGAACTCCCCTCTCCACCCTCCACCCTCCCATGCCCAGCCCAGCTACATATACCCGCCTTTCCTTCCTTTAGTCCCATTCCTCCCTGGGCCCTAATGACAAGCTTCCAAACCAAGGCTATTTTAAGGGTTTACTGTATTTGCTTGTACAGGGAAATGGAGCATTAACCAGAACTTCAAAGGTGGAAAGTCCCAAAGTTTTCAGCCTGGGAAGAGAGTTCCAAGTCCCTTCCTCACGACAGCACTAGACTCCTGCCTCAGCCCTTCTTTTCCAAGGCCAGGCTCACCAATCCACAACCTCATCCGGCCCTAATTTCAGGAAAGCCTCACTTCCATGACATCCGTCACATTCGCGGACTGCCTGCTGCAGTCTTGGGCACATAAAGACTAGAAGTCACTCCTTTTCAGAAATACCAGCATCATCTGTAGAGAAGGGCCATGTCACCCCTGGCTGCTGCCGTGCCCCTTTTGGAGCCAGGAAAGAAAGAATTGATCGGTGTCACTTCATGTCCAAAAACGTGCAGAGCGAGCCAAGGCAGGGAGCGAGCGAGTGCACTTTCATACACTAGGTCAAAATAATTCATTCACATAGAATGAAGCCAAAGGTCTGAAAACTGGAAAATACGAATCTCCACGGAAACTGACTTCGCAACTTTTAATCTCTATTATACCTTTAAAGTCATATTTGAAACATAGAAAAGAATAAACGTAACATATATGTAAGCTGCAAAGTGCAATGTAACACACAGCTATAAACCCACCATTCAGACCCACTAGAACATATTACCAATCATTTCTATCTACCTGTGTCTTCCTCCCCGTGCAGTCCCACTGTCCTCCTGAAGAGTGTTTGGGTTGTTTCTATCAGTGGGGGGTTATGGCAACAAGAGCTGCCATGAATATTTCCGCTTATGTCTCCTGGTCCCATGCAAGAGTTCCTTGTTGGAGCATAAAGTGCACGATTGTTCAACTTTACAAAATAATGGCCAGTGGTTTTCCCAAAAGGTTGAATTAATTTCCTTTCCTCTTATTATTATTAAGCATCTTTTCATATATTTATTGGCCATTTATTTTCTCCTCTTCAGTGGGATACTTGCTTATATTTTTTGCTCATGCTTAATACAATTGCCTGTATTTTTCTTATTGATATGTGGGAGTTCTTTATATATTCTGGATACGAGTCTTTTGTCAGTTATATGTCCTGCAAATATCCCCTAGTTTTTGGCTCATCTTTTCCTTTGCATTTTTTCATGAACAGAACTTCTTAAATTTAATGTAGTCAAATTTATTAATATTTATGTATTTTTTTGTTTTAAGAAATCCTTCCCTACCTCAATATTAGGTAGATAGTAGCCTATATATCTTCTCAAAGTATTGCTTTTCCTTCTTATGACGTAATACATCTAAATTGCCTTTTGGAATGGTTCGAATTACGGATCCAGTCTCATTGGTTTTGTGTTCCATACGGTTAAGCAATTTGCCCAAACCCCATTCTTTGATTTTGTTCCTCCTTTTCCCCACTGATCTGCAAAGCTACCTCCATCATAACAAATACCGTGCATATCAAATATTCATGGAATTTCTGGGCTCTCTCTTCTGCTCTGTTGCAGAATTGTCAATCCCTGTGCCAAAAACCCACTGTTTTCATTTTCATAGCTTTATAATAGTAAGTCTTGCTATCTGGAGAGCACATTTCATCACTGCCTTCTTCAGGACTACATTGGCTATTCCAATTCCTTTACTCTTCTATCTACATTTTAGAATACGTTTATGAAACTCTAAACAAGCCAAAACCCCCAAAAATTATTGGAGTGTTTTTCCTAATTACCTTAAACCTATGGATATCTGTGGGTCAATGGGGAGAGCTGACATCTTAATGTATTAGCTTCCCATCCATAAACATCGGTTGTTTTCGATTTATTTTGGTCTTTTTTAGTCTTTCGGTTGAATTTTATACTTTTACACATACAGGTCTTGCACGCTTTTAGGTAGATTTATTTCCAAGTATCTTAAAGATTTTGTTGATGTTGTAAAATTCTTTCAAATTGTTTATTGTTGGTGTATAGGAAGGCAATCAACTTTTAGTATTAATAGAATCTGTCATATAAACTCTACTATCTAAACTAAACTTTATTATCACATCTAATAATTTGCCTGTACATTCTATTGGGTTGTCCACGTAGATAATTATATCAACTGTGAGTAGTAACAGCTGTGCTTCTGCCTTCCAGTCCTCACACTTTAATGCCTTTCTATTGCCATGCTGGCCTCACCAGGACCTTGTTTTGAAAAGATGGGCACTAATGGGCATTCTTGACTTCTTCCTGCTTTTTTAAAGGATTTAAACTACTACTTCCTGCTATTACTATCCTAATATTTTCTTATTAAGAATGATGTTCCCTGTAGATTCTTTTGAAGACAGTCTTTGTCAGGTTATTCCCAGTACACTAAGACGTGTGTGTGTGTGTGTGTGTGTGTGTGTGTGTGTGTGTGTGTGTGATTTAATCATGAATGGATCTCTAACTATATCAACTTTTTTTCTCACATCTGTTGGGATGACCATATAGTTTTTCTCCTTTAATGTCTGATGCAGTGGGGAATACTTGTAGATGTTTAAATGCTAAACCTCCCTTGTATTTCTGGCTGAAACACAGTGTAGGCATTTGTATTACTTTTTTGTACCCGGTCTTGTACCCGGTTTTGTACCCGGCCTGCGGGGTCTCAGCTCCCTCTCCCCACATAAGAATGCAGGATGTGGTCAGGCCCAAAAGGAACACCCACGGAGCCATAGGTAGGGGAGTCATACCACTATATTCTCGCTGGCGGCATCTGCCTCTCTGCAATCCGCTCTTTCTAGCTCAGCCACCATCTTCTTGCTGGGCCCCCATTTTTTGCTAGCGTAGCCACAGCAGTTATATTAGTGGCCAATGGCTCACTGGTTACAGCTGACGGCCAAGTAGCCACAGCTGATGGCCATCCAATCAGTTGATGGCCATTTACTACCTGAGCCAGCAATTTTCTACGTGAGGCTGAGAGCCTGGAAACTGCACTCCTGGCTCTGTCCCCACACCCGGCTAGGTTTAATCTGCTAAAATGTTTATCTATGTCCATACATGTGATTGATTTATATTTTTTGTTGTTTGTACTATCTTTGTTTGGGCATCAGGACTATTCTGGCTGCATAGATGGGTGGGAAGCTTTTTGTCTTCTACATTCTGGAAGGTTTTTTTTGTCTTGTGAACATGATCTGTTCCTTGAATGCTTGGTAGAATTTGCCTGGTGAGACTCAATACTTCTACTTTAATTTATTTAACAGTTAAAGAAATATTCAGGCTTCCAGTTCTCTTGATTTGTTTTACTAAGTTATACTATTCTAAATGCTTTGTCTAAAATTTATATTGTACAACATACAGCATTTATCGCTTTCTCTTAGTTTCTTTTAAATCTCTATTTTATCTGTAATTGTGCTTCTTTTTCAGTCCTGATTCTGTGTGTTTTCCCCTCCTTCTTTTTATCTTCATCAGTCTTGCCAGAGTCTTTCCAGAGAATCCATTTTGTTGGCTTTGTTCATCTTTTTTCTATTGTATTTGTTGTTGTTAACATTGAGTTCTGTGTTTATCTTTATTATTATTTCCTCCTACTCTGCTTGAGGTAATTCTAGTGTTCCTTTTTTCTTTACTTCGGCTATTGGAAGCTTAACCTGTTAATTTCCATCTATTTTTCTTTTTATGCACTTTGTGTATTGTTATATTTGACAATTAAAATGTTTTTTTAATCCTCACATATTTAGAAATTTAAAAACACACTTCTAAGTAACTGATAGTTCAAAGTATATGATCATAATTGAATTTAAAGAACATTTACGATTGAATGACAATCAAAACTTGTGGAGTATGGCAAAGTCACTGTCATGCAGGGTGTCATGTGGGGTCTCAGCTCCTGCTCCCCACTTAAGAACGCAGGACATGGTGAGGCCAAACAGGAACACCCAGAGCCATAGATAGGGGAGTCACACCACTATAGTCTCACTGGCGGCTGGGTTGGAGACACAGGAAGCAGGAGCTAAACTATCTGCAACCTGCTGTCCACTTTTCTCTGCCAACCAACCTCACTTGCTAACTGCAATCCGCTCTTGCCAGCTCAGCCACCATCTTCTTGCTAGCCCCATTTTCTGCTAGCGTAGCCACGGCAGTTATATTAGTGGCCAGTGGCTCACTGGTTACAGCTGACGGCCAACTAGCCACAGCTGATGGCCATCCAATCGCAGTTGATGGCCATTTACTACCTAAGTGAGCACCTTTCCACGTGAGGCTACGAGCCTGGAAACCACTCCTGGCTCTGTCCCCACAGTCACACTTATAAAAATTGCAGCCACTTTGGGTTCCTTGTGCCACTGAGTCAGCTGGCAGAGAAAGGAGTCACTGTACTCAGGGGACTGTTGATGCTGGTTACCAGAAGGTCAGGGAAGGGGGAGATTAAATTGTTGCTGCACAAAGGAGGCAGTGTCTGGAACTACAGTGAGTCATGTGGGTGCCTCTTACTATTTCCTGACCCACTAGTCCTGGTCAATGGAATACTGACGCAACCCAATCAAGATAAGACGTCCAAGATTTCAGATCCCATAGGAATGAAGTCTTGGGTTATCCTACCAAATAAGGACCCCTATTTGGACAACATGCTGGCAGAGAGTACAAGAACATGAAATGAGCAGTGGGAGAAAATAGTTTGAACTACCAATTTAGGACCTGTGACCAGCTGGCAATCCAGGGACTGTAACAGACATGTGTATATTATTTTAACCATCGCCACTCCCGCTATTTTATAGGAAGAATACCCGTGGCAGCGAACATTTTAGGTTTTAGTTATGAGTATGTCTGGGTTGATAGTGCCTTGCAATGATATTGCAGCTGATTATACTTCTCATGTTCTCTGTTTAGGGAACATGGAATTTTCATTTGGATGAAGGACAACACTGGATGGTGAGCGCAAAAGGGGAGGATTGTGCCGGATGTCTTCATTTGCCCATTCTATCTACTCTACATTCTTCTCCTCTCTGCTCTCTGCCCTAGGAAGCTGACCTGGGTGGATTATAGCAGACCAGTCTCTGGCTTCTGATTAAGTCTGGCAATGGGGAAACCCTCCCTCTCCCCAGGGAGTCGGAGGGAGGAAGGAGGAGGAGGATGGGATATTTATTTCTCTAGTTCTCTCCTTGCAGGGTTACTTTGGGTCAACTATGTCCATCAAGCAAAGGTCACTGGTCCTCTCCAGGTGGCCCTCTCTATACAACTGTCCCCTTCCAGATTTTGTAAACACGTCCTCCCTTTATTCCTATGGACCCAGAAATGTAACAGGTCCATAGTCCTGTCGCTGGGATATTGAATTATACTTTGTTGTTTTCCTACATGCCTTCATCTTCAAAAGTAGTTCCTTTATTAAATCAAACCCTCCTTGAATTATCTTAATTCGAGAATGCCACAGTTTTTATATTGGATGATGGGTCAGGAACAGGGTTCTCAAATGAAGAAGCAGCATTGCAATTGATTCTTTTTTTCACGACCTCTTCCAGGGGTGTATCCCATTAACTCAGATTACTACTTACAAAGTCTATTTCTAATTAGGTAACTTGCCATTACCTTCCAGTCACTATTAATTGCAAATTGTCCAAGGCCATTAATTAACCGATCACAAATAGCCACCATTTTATCAATGAGAATGTTTTCCTCTGTGTTCATTATGTCATAACTATTATCATGATTCCCAGTCAACTCTCATCTGTATTTCACAACCACATCAGCACTTTCCCGTCATGCAAGGAATGAACAATAGATGAATCAGGGAGTTCAACGTTTCCTTGATCTCAGCTCCTCCAACTTATTTCCACTTTCAGCTAATAAACTTTTCGTGCAAGAATGAAGTTTTCTATTATCATCTTTTCATCAGTCACAAAAAGTTCTTCAAAGCCCTGTGGGCAGGCTCACTTTTCAGACATCACTGTAGACAGTCTGTGCCTAGCATTTGTGAAGGTTGATTTATCAGCATCATTCCAAACATTGGCAACAGTGTAAACGACATTCTTAAGACTGAACTCTTTCGGAGAGTCACGGAGTCGTAGGCTCTCTGATAGTAGCAAATGCACAGTCTGAAAAAAGTGTATCCCCTTGCTCTAAAATTCTTTGTATACAGGCTTTAATACACATATCTCACTGGGAAGAAAGAAAAGCTGAAACAGTGTTTTCACAGGAAGTTCCGGACGGAGGTGCGCATAGCAGTTTTCCAGGAATGATAATAACATCTTACAATTTTTTCTCCAGCCCTGAGTGGCTGCGATAAGTTTGTACCAGTGATAGAAAGTGGTTATTAATGGGTCAGAAAACATTTCTCTGGTTATTCATGCATCTTGCTTGCATAACAATGGACAGGAAATTGCATACACCCTTTAAAGATGGCACGTGCCTCCTATATGTACCTGCAGCATTTGGCACACCAAGAACAGTCAACAGGGTGGAACCAACTGGTGCGCCTTCGTCAGCCATTTTGCAGAGCAGTTTTAATCCTCCTGTCAATTGACTACATCAAAGATTTCATCAGATAATATAGCAAATCCACAGAGGCAATTTTCGGCAGCTTCATTAGCAGCTAAAACTTTTTCACCTCCAATGTTGACATTGTGTTTGGTTATACATAAAGTCAAAAATCGTTCCCCCAAAGCAACAAAATATAGAGGAACTGAGAGGCAAGTGTGGCTGGTAAGCATCACTGTTCAGTTCAGGGTCAAGAATTGCCACTAAATGTGTTTTGGTGCCAAGTTTACACAAAAATAGACTTGGAGTCTGTATAGACTCTCCCCTACCCCCACCAAGATGTCTTTGGCTTAGTAGTTGCCAGGAATATTTTTCTATGCCTTTACTTTCAATGTTTCTATGTCTTCAGACTTTATGTGTCTTTCATGTATATGACACTTACATGGACTTGTTTTTTTAATGGAACCCGACAATCTCTTAATTGGTGCATTGAGTCCACATATGCTTACAGTATCAAAATTATTAATATATCTAGACTCATGGCGACCAGCTAGCCTTTTGGATCCTACTTGTTTTCTTCTTCTCTCTTGCCTCTTTTTTATTTCCTTTTTTCTTTTCCATTTTGATCTATGTATTGGGAAATACATATGTTCTGTTTCTAGTCTTTGCATGATTTTCATTGAAAATTTACCATGCTCATTTAATTTGGCAAAGTCTAACAGTTAACAGTTTTTAATTCTGCTTATGAATAGCATCAGCAGCTTGGAATACTTTAATTCCACCTCTCCCAGCGCAATACTCTTATTATGCAGTATTTTAGTTCTGTTCTTTTTTAACCCGACAAATTAGACACTATAATTGCTTTATATTCGGAATGTCTGTTTGAATACATATGTATGTGTATCAGCCAGGGTTCCCTCAGAGAAGCAGAATCATTGGAAACATATAACAACAAACTTGTTGTGAGGGTTTAATTGTCCTCAATTGTGGGAGCCGGTTAAACCATTTACAGGATGCTGTTGCATCTGTGTCACGTCTGCCAGGCAGACAGTCACAAACAGAAGATGCATGTGAAGTGAGAGAAGCACAGACAAACTGGAGCTGCAGGTATGAGCTGGACCCACAACGACAGACTAACCAGTCAGTCCCTCACCACCTCCAAGACTCCAATGACGGTGGCCTGCAGAAGAGACTGATGTTCTTTGTCATGGTGCCAAACACACACCTGGCCCAGGAGAAGTACAATCCACAGGAGCTGGGACCTGATATTGAGGGTGTTACTGAGAAGTCTGCTTATCAATATAACTGTTGTTCTTTTGTAGCGATGTAAACTTTATCTGATTTCTCTGAAGGCCTTCTCTTTAACTTTTGTGTTCTGAAGTTTCAGAATGTGAACCAGCAGACAAGTAACGATGTGCATGAGCTGGAATAGCATCTTACCTGAACTGAAAAGAAGGTGGTTGCCGCTTCACATTTGCCTTCTAAAACTGCTATGTCTCTAAGCACCCATGCTAATGTGAATCTACACAGGAAAGGAAGTTCTTGGAAATCTAGTTCCAGCTTAGCTAAGTCAACACAGTGCAAATCCACCACCATGTTTACCATCATCTTGGTTTATCATTTGTTCTTGCATCTGAGACTATCCTTCAAGGACCATTTTCCTCTTTCTTGAAGAATGTACTTTAAAGATACTTTTAGTTTAGGTACGTTGGTGGCACATTCTCAGTTTTTATCTTTAGATGTCTTCATTTCACTATCACGAATGAAAGATGATTTTACTGAGTATATAATTCTTGATTGAAAGTTATTTTGTCTCAAAAATTGAAGCTATAATTATATTGACTTTGGCTTCCATGGGTGCTGTTGAGAAATCCGCTTACCATTCTTACTGTCGTTATTTTGTAGGGATCTTAACTCTCTCTGACTGCTTTGAAGATTTTCTCTTTGACTTTGGTGTTTTGTGGTTGTTGTAGCCAGTTGTGCACCACCTTTCATTTGTCCTTCTTACCCTGGTATGCTTCTTGTATCCATAGATATAAGTTTTTCACCACTTTTGAAATAGGGCATCTGCCATCTATTTCAATGTTGCTTCTTTTCAGTTCTCTATATTTTCTTTTTCTGAGATTTTTATTTTAAAAGAACTCTCATTCTATTGTTCATATCTCTTAACTTTATTTTCATATTCTCCAACTACTTGTCTGTGTTATATTTTGGGTATTTCTTTGGTTTTTATCTTCCAATTCACTAGTTTTCTCTTCACCTGTGTGTAATATACTATCTAACTTATACACCGAGTTTTCTGTTTCAATAGATTTACACACACACACACACACACCTATACATATGTATATGTAAATATAATATATATATATATATATATATATATATATATATATATATATATATATATATATATACTATCATTCTTTTGCAAACCTACCTATAGCTCATTCATTGTTATGATTTCATTCTTTATTTCTTTAAACATTTCAGTCATGTCGTTCCAAGATCAACAATCCCTGGGGCTCTAAAGCTATTGTTTGTTGTTACTGCCTCTTCTCACTCACAGAGATTTGCTCATCGCTGACAATGAGCCCTTTGCCTCATCTTAATCTCAGTGACTCGCATCATCGAAAACTGGGGACATGCTACTCTAAAGGGGACACTTTTCTGCTTGGACCCAGGAATGCCACTTTCCCAGAGCCACCTCACCCCTCACCCTCAGGGTTTTGACTCAACACTGGAGCCCCTGGTCCAGACCCCCAACCTCATGGCCTCCCCAGGGCTCAGCATTTTGACAGCAGCACTGCCTATGCCTTCCAGAACAACCCCAAAATGGGGCCAAATGGATTCCGGCCCCAGCTCTGATCATGGGGTGGGGTGTGGGCGGGTCATTGGAGAACCCCACGACTTCTTGAGTCTTATGATTCTTTGAAGAGTGTGTCCTATCTAGGGTCTATTCATTTTGTGGCAGCCGAGCCCCTTGGTGTATCTGGTCAGGTAACATGTTAGAAGCCAAACAACTGGATTTTTTGTAAACAGACATTGCAAGATCTGTTTGATTTTTCTTAATGGATGTTTTTTCAGGTGTCCCTTCACTGCCCCAGGGACATCAGTGGCTCAGGGGACTGTGTTGTACAGCTTGTAGTCGTCCTTCTGGGTGACGTGCAGCTTCCAGGGGAAGAGGCGCTTCTGGGTGGGGAGAGCTTGGGCCTGTCTCACCATGAGCCGCACGTCTTCATCCGAGAGCAGCCGAATCAGGTCACCATCAGCATCCCGGAAATTTAGGGCAATGTCCTCCCTCTGGAACTCCCGCCTAAGTGGGAAAGTTCAGGGAGAATGAAAATTCCAGAAGCCTTAAGCCTACGCATGGGGGGAGGGAGTGGGGCAGAGAGAGTTTTAGGGTCTCGACCTAAAACTCAGAAGAGGTCAGAGCTTGACACAGGCCTTATCACGTGACTGATCCAAGCTGCCACTGAGCAGAGGGAGAAACGGACGCCTACGGTGGGCAGCGGGGGGGGGGGGGTTTCATACTAAATTAGTGGCACAGCCTGAAATGTCTTGTGTATAAATGTAATGAACACGTAAGAACTGTCCTGGGAAGACGAGTGCACACGGTAGAGCAGAATAAAGCCCTTGAAAGACCTGTGAGCAGCTATTGAGAATTCTCTAAGGCCTGGGCCTGTCCAATGTGGGGTGTCAGTAGGTGGGCACTCTTCTACCTGGCTGGCCAAAAAAAAAAAAAAAGACCAACAACAACAAAAAAATGTGATCCAACCTTTCCATGAGTAATTTGACAAAACAGCTCAGAAGCCTAACAGACTTGCAAACACTTTGATCCCCAAATTCCACTTCTAGAAAATCATCCTAAAGAAATAGTCAGGCAAGTCACCAAACACGTAAATCACAGCATTACTTATAGTAGTAAAAATGGAAGGTTAACTTAAATAACCAACAAAAGGGGATGACCACATTAATTATGATGCATGCCCAGAATGACTCCACGTGGCCAATTAAAGTAATAGTTATGTGGGGGTGGGGTGGGGGTGTGCACTGAGGAAATCTGAAGGTACATCAAACAATGAGAGGAGTAAAGTTATGAGGTGATGTCACTTCTTTATACCTTTCTGGGATTTCTGGCATTCTTGTTTTTTTCATAATAAATAGGTATTGCTTTTATAGTCAGGAAGGTAGCAATGCTATTTCCATTCTGTAAAATAATTGTCTATAACTAAACTGGATCTTGAGAGATGGCAATCCCTGACGGTGGGGAATCCAAGTCCGTTTTTACCCAAAAAGATATTAGCTCCAGCCACAAATCCACACTCACAAACTGTGACCTCATCCAAGTCCCTTCACCTCTCTGCAGCCCTTCCTCCCCCAATAACATAGGGAGCTAATAGCCACCCTGTAGGGCTGGGCTGTGGGTAAAACAAGAAGGCAAACTAGATGCAGATAGTACCTTCACGCATTATATTTCTCCACCAGATCTCTTCTCCAGCGTGTGTGACCCCCTCACCTCCTGCCCTCCCACCCCAACCCCTCACCTCATGAGCTGCAGCAGGTCCTTGAACAGTGGAGTGCTACTGAGGTCTTCCTCCACCGCGATGTCCCTAAGGGGACAATAGGCATTGGTGAGGAGGTGTCAGGCCAGAAGGGGGACATGGGAATGAGGCTGGCTAAGCCACAATGGACCTTGACCTCTGGTTATGGCACTTCTCTGGAGGCTTATCTGGAGGACAGTGGGGGCCACTGCAGATTTTTAAGTGTGTGTGTATGGGGGGGGGGGCACATGAGATCCGATTTAGGTCTCAGAACCCAGAGTGGCATGGAGGGTGGGAGTGGGGCTGGGCCAGGTGGGCGGACAGGTTCCTCCTTCAGGACACAAACTTGATGGTGCTGATGGTGTCCTCATAGTAATAGCAGCGCAGCCAGTTGGTGGGGTCGTCTTCTTCAGGGAAGTCCTTGAGGATCTTCACGAAGGACAGTGGGAAGATGCCGGTGGCTCCCCGAACAGTGCCCTGAGGAGGAAAAAGGCAGCTGCTCTGTCTGCGTGAGGGCGACATCTCAGGGCCTCCAGCCCCCATATAATGATGGGGAAAGGCAGACGAGGTCTGGGTCCCCTCACGTAGAGGGAGGAGAAAAAGTGACCAAAGTCACCAAGTTGTTCATCCCCAAAAGATTTCCGTTTTAGAATAGGTGAAGATCTGAATTTATCTGGTCTGCTATGATCTTTCATTCATTCACTCCATCATGGAGTCATTCAAAGACTGCTTCAGCACCAGCTCTGTGGCCGGCCCTGGGCACTCAGAACAGATGAAAGCCCTCGCGCTCTCTCGTGGAACTTCCACTATAACGGAGAGTGACAATGTGCAGGTAAATAGGCGAACTTCATGGTGAGTGAGATGGCAGTCGGTGTTAAACAGGAAAATAGAACTGGGGAGGGGGAGGGAAGGGCGGTTCCCACTCATTCATTCATTCCACAGATAACGCTGAGCTTTAGGCCAAACAGCCAGAAATCTCTCTCTCTGCAGCCCAGGCCTCTGTCCTAAACTTCAGGCCAAGACCCAGCCACGGCCTGTGCTTTGCACCTACATTCTTAGTCTTCACAACCCTATGGAAGACATTATCGTTTATGTCCCATTTTACAGACATATAAAGTAAGGCTCCAAGTTGTCCTCCTCTGACCCTCCCCTCAACCTGAGGCCAGAAGTTGGCCAGCATGCTAACACAAAGAACTTTCCAGAAAACAGGAAGGCAACAAACATGTCCTATTTCTGGAGAATGACCCAGCGATACCCCTCGGGCAGCTGTCAGAGCTGATGAGTACCTAAGACAGAGCTCCAGGACTGGGGTGAAATCAAAACTGCCAAGTCCGCAGGACTGGTGGGCCTGGCTCCTCTCCAGCTCTGGACGCCAGGAACCCTCCCCCACCCTCAATGGACCCCCTGGGACCTGTCCTACAACCTCCTTCAGACACTGCCTCCCAGGAGCTCCGAGAGAAGGGAATCTTGATTAAGAACAATAGGACCGAACCCAAAAGGCAGGCACGAGGCCAGGCCCTCCCACTCTGTGACCTCCCATCTCCACTCAACGAGTCATTGCGAGCCCTTACACAGGCCACACTGGCTGCAGGTGGGGACAAAGCAATGACCAAGACAGGCTCTGGCTCCAGAGTCTCATCTAACTCTCTCAACAGCCCTGGCACTGGCTGGACACCACGCATGCACCCAGGCTTTCTATGGGCCAAGCCCTGAACAGCTACACCTCCTTTAACCCTTTCAGGAACCCTATGAAGAAATTGCCAGCGTTGCCTCAATTTACAGAAAAGGAAACCACACGGTTGAGCAAGTTTCCCTACGTCACAAAGATAGTTTCGAACAGAGCTAGGACGTGACACCAGACAGGCTGACTCTAGAGCTCAAGCTTTTCACAGTTATCTTTTCTTGCTGCCTGCAAGGTCAGTAATGTTATCCCAGGGTACAGGCCAGTGCATTTCAACTGGGGGTGATTTGCCCCCAGGGCCAAATGTCTGAAGATTCGATTGTTGCAACTAGAAGGGTGCAACTGGCATCTACCTGTTGGTAGAAACCAAGGATGCAGCTAAAGACTCTGCAATGCACAGGACAGCCTCACAACAAAGAACTACCTGGTCCCAAATGTCAGTAGTGCCGAGGCTGGAAACCCTGTGATAGTCCAAGAAATTAAACTCAGTTAACTGACTTGCCTGAAGGAACTGTTTCTTGGGGTCAGAACTAAAGGCAAGTGTGGGCTCCAGAATCTTCTGTCCAGCCACACAACTGTCTCCCCAGTGGCTGTGTGCGCTCAGCCTCCTCCTACCCACCTGCCCAGGTCTCCAGAACTATCCTCAGACGGCATCTCCTCCCTGGGACCTTCCCGGACCCTCCTCATTCTCTGACGGCCCCACCAGACTCAAAGCATCAAATCTCATCTGCATTGTCACCTCAGTTTTCACTTCCACCCTCACTTCCACCCTCACCTCCACCCTCTCCTCCATCTTCATCTCCACCCTCACCTCCACCCTCACCTCCACCCTCACCTCCAACCTTTCCTCCATCTTCATCTCCACCCTCGCCTTCCCTCTCACCTCCAGCCAGTCTTTGTTGATCCGACTGAGAAGGAAGATCACATCTCCAGCTTTGAAATTCAGCTCCAGTTTGCTGTTCCCAGTGAAGTCAAACAGCGCCTGGGGAGAAGACAGGAGTGAGGAGCAGGGAGGAAGCATTCACTGAGTTCCTACTACGTGCTGACATACTTAGGTGTCCCATTTAACAGGTGAAGAGACTGGGGTTCAGGGAGGATGAGGGACTTGTCTGAAACCACTCCCCTAGTTAGTGGAGGAGCTAGGATTAGAACCCAGGTCCTCCTGACCCCAGAGTGGGTGCTCCTTTCAGACCTGGTGCAATGAGCATGGAGACAGGAGCCAGTCTCCCTGGATCCAGCACCTTCCCCAACCCCCCAGGCCTCAGTGTGGGCTCCAGCGCTCCCATAAGCCTCCAGGCACTGACCACACTGGTTCTGAAATGCACATTTTTATGTGTGTGTCCCCAGGGAGCTGTGAGTTCCTTGAAGACAGGGCCTTGTCTGAGTCATCACTGAGGTTTCAGTCCCCCAGCGGGGCTGGTGCAGACGGTCCCAGAAAAGCTTGGTGAATGAATGATGAATGCATAATGCTCTTCTGCCTCTGTGGGCCTGTCGCGTCCCCTCCTCTCAGCTGGGCTAGGGTCCAGTGCCCAAGGCTGAGGCTGTGGCCCTGTCTCCCCACAGCACCCAACCCCATCCTAGGCACCAGTGGACGCCCAGCAGGAGAGGCTCAGTGGCTGAGGGGGGAGCAAGGTTGCTGCCGAGAGGTGGGGTGTGGGCCTGGCCCGCGGGGTACCTCTGCTCGCGGAGCTGCCATGCGGTCTAAGCCATCACCTCGTGGGGACTCGCTCTTGCTGTGGAGAGAGAAGAGGGGCTGTCAGCCCTTGGGGTTCTCTCCGGTGGAGGCCAGCTCCCTGCTTCTGCACCAGAGGAGACCCTCCCCAGAGGCAGGAAAGGTATGGGGGTGGGGGGAGCAGATGTTAAAAATGCAGCTACAGTTGCTCCTATGGGCCATCCCACTTCTCCCCCGCCCCCAGTTCTCAGTGCCCCTGAAGGGGAGACTGTACCCCCTTTGTACATCAGGAAGCAGGGGCCGAGAAAGGAGGTAAGGAGGACACATCTGTTTAGTGCCATAACTTGCCAAACATTTCACATTTGTTTTCTTCTACTCCCCACACCCAACCTCTGAAGTCATGTTATTATTCTAACGTTTCAGCCGAGGATGCAGGTTTGGAGAAGGGATATGCCCTCTCCAGGGCCCAGGGCTGCTGTGTGGCATAGCTGGAATTCAGCCTTTGCCTGCATGGGTGCGCAGGGGCAATGGCCACACACCGGGAGGACACTCAGAGATACCGGCTGCAGGAAGGAGGGATGGGGTGGGGGCTCAGGACTCCGGAGCACAGTCCTGCAACAGAAGCAGCACCCTTGCCTTTGGAAACCCAGCACGATTTCAGTGGCTTGGATTTTCAAGGATCATTTCCTGCTTAGGAGGGGGCTGGAAGGG
The DNA here is from genome assembly GCF_057876585.1 of Rhinolophus sinicus. Classification (NCBI taxonomy): domain Eukaryota; kingdom Metazoa; phylum Chordata; class Mammalia; order Chiroptera; family Rhinolophidae; genus Rhinolophus; species Rhinolophus sinicus. Next base: position 11,724,196 of record NC_142501.1, read on the forward strand.
AGTGCTGGGCTGTTTGGAACAAGGGAGTGAGCAGCAGCCTCCCTGGAGGTCAGCGTGGGGCCATCAGCGTGGGGCCAAAGTTGGCTCCACGGAACTAAATCCAACCAGAGACAAGGCTCCCCACAGCCGGGAAATGCTCAGTGTTTGCAGATGGCGCAGCTCCTCCTTCCTCTCCCGGCTCCCCACTCTGTCCAGCCAGCCAGGGTCCTCGGGCCATCCTCAGTGGTTGCTGTGGCACCAAAACTTCCCCATCAATGGCCCAGCCCCTGCCCTCGGGTCCTTACTGTCACACACATCAAAACGCACCCACTTTCTGTCCCTCCATTCCTGCGCTTAATTTTCCAAGCTCCTCTAATAAGCCGAACATCCTGGAGTGCTCAGGAATAGAACTGATCTCCGTTCCCTCCCTTCCTCCAGGGAAGATAGGGACAGAATGCCTGGTTAGGGGGAAAAGGCTTGGGGCCCTGACCCTCCTAGTGCAGGGACCGGTAGCTTACACTTTCCGGGTGCGTGGGCGGAGCCGGCGCAGCGCCTGGGGCACCTGCTCTGAGTCGTAGGGCGACTGGTAGAAGAAGATCCGGACATCCTCGTCCATCAGCACCCATATGGGCAGGCTGAGCAGGCTCTGAGTTTGGGCGAGAGAGCAGGACAGGGTGTGGTGGTCAGCAGAAAGGTCTGGACATCCCAACCCAGTGGCTCCATCCTCTGCCCCCACACTGGACCCTTCTCTCTACCGGCTGGTTCTCTGCCCAATAACAGAAACAAGATCTATTTTAACATTTTCAGGCTGAGGTAACATTTCACAAGTTTTGTTCCTGGGTTCAAGGTGAGGAGAGGGCTGACCTGAGAGAGGTCATTTGGAAAAGGTCAAAAGGCCTCCAGACACAACAATAAAGGCAATGCCAGGTAACGTGACATGGTGGGGACTGTCCAGGCAGTGCACTGAGTGCCACACCATGTGACCTCCCTCCATTCATGGTAACCTGAAAGTTAGAGTCAGAGACGTGAGGAGACCTGCCCAAGGCCACACAGCCTAGCAAGTGACAAAGCTGGGGCATCCAGAGCCATCTGCCATCAAGGCCCATTCCTTAGCTCAAAATGAGACAACTGTTGGGGCGGGGGGAGGCGGATACCCCAAATAATCCAAATTAACAACAGTTGGTGATATTAGGACCTAACAAACACTTGCTGATACTTTATCTTGTATCACAGTTAGGGAAACTGAGGCTGGGAAAGGGAAAGTGCCTGGTCCAGTTGGCAGAACTAGGAAGTGGTGGGGTTGGGACTCTCACTCGATCTGAGGCTGGTTATACTGCCACGATGCAAAGACCCTGAGGCTGTGAGGACCCAGAACCCAGCAAGGTCACCCCCAAGCCACACATGGCACAGGTCCCCACCCCTCAACCACATACTGCACAGGCCGCCAGGAACCCCATGGTTGGCTCTGGGTGCTGTAGTCCTACAGGCACCCAGAGCCCAGACCCCCTGGAGAATCCCACAGAGGCAGCAGGATTGAAGGGACTGGGGACTCCATCCCAGAGGCACTGGGAACGCAAAGCCTAAGAAAGACACGGCTGCCATAGGACAGACTGGCAGGCAGCCCAGAGTTGGGTCGAAGGGCACAGACACTGAGCCAGGCTGTGCCCGGTATCAAGTCCCAGCTCCACTGTCCACCAGCCGGGCGACCTTGGACCAGCCTCTGGATGTTCATTAGTAATATGGGGATGGTAACAGTATCTCCCTCGTGGGACTGTGTAAGGATTAAATAAGTGAGTATATGCACAACACTTAGAGGAGCACCGGGCACCTAGCAAGCGGCCCATCAAAGTTAGGTATTACCATTGTGGCTGTTACTTTCATTACTACATAGCACAGTGGGTAAGAGCACAACCCTAGAGTCTCAGAGATGTGAGTTCGAATCCCATTCCTCCCACCTAAGTGCTCTGTGACACTGACACTCTACCTCTCTGTGCCTCCTTTCCTCATTTTCAATTTGGGATAATAGTACCTAACTCATAAATTTTTGAGGGAATTAAATAAACCTATTCAATTATCCACCAAATGCATACCGAGTAGTTCCAGGCCGGTGTTATTACATGACCCATATTCTTCATGAGGACAGAGGTAAGACCAGTGGGTGGAAATTATAGGGACTCAAGCTTTTCTAATAGCTATCCAACAATGGGACAAGCAGACTGGGGCAGGGGAGAGTGGTAGTGTAGGTGTGCAAGCACAGATTGGGGTTGCCATAGCAGAGATTCCTGCACTGGTTGACCTCTGGGCTTCAAGAAATCAAATCGGACACAGACAGACAGAGATGGGATCCTCTAGGCTGCTGGTTACTAAGACCAAGTGTAGGATGAAGAATCCCAGCTCTGCAGCCTCTTCTTCCTCCCACCAGAGCACTCTACTCTTCTAGACCTTGGAGAGAAGGGTGGAACTTCCAGCCACCCTGAAGGAGCAGCTATCACAGCACCCCCTGGAGGAGCGACACCTCCAGTGCTGGAGCTCACACGGCTTCCCTTCCTCTCTCTTTTGGCTCAGAGCCCAGGATCCCCTAAGCCACCAAAGAGGGCAGGCCGGCCATCTCCACTAGGAATCACGATCTCAAATTCTGGAAGCAGGTTCACAGTTTACAAAGCACTTTCCTGCCCTTTTCTCAATCGATCCCAGAGTCACTCCTGTGAGACCAGAGAGCTGGAGGCACTGCCCCATTTCATAAGAGAACCAGGAACCAGAGAGCATGGCAAACTCGCCCCAAGTCACCCAAACAGTTAACATCAAAGCAAAAATGGAAGCGACTCCTAGCTCAGTGTTCTTTAGCGGTGAAAGTAGAAGGAAGGGGGGCCCTCATGGCTGTGATAACGTCTCTGTGCTAAGAGGAGGGCTTCCTCCTCCAGTTTCCTGAAGTTGTCATCAAGCCATGGTTTGCATGCCTCTAGTGATGGGGTGCTCACTACCTCGTGAGGAACAGCGTCCCTTTCTTGCATAGTTTTGTTTGGTGGGAGGTCTTTCCTGGCCAGCCTGGTCTCTGTCTTTAAGATGCTCCTACCTCTGTGCTCCCATCTCCTAGGGATACAGACAATTTATAGGTTGGGGAATATACAAGGGCACCCAGCCATGGCTCATGAATACAACTAATATCCAGCCTGTGCCCTGGCAAGGGGCCCTTTCTCTAGTTCGTACAAAGGGGCTATGTGAGAGAGCTGGTACCCTGTCCATCACGCCCCCGTTCTATAGGCCAAGCCTCTTTGTGACTTCATGACCCAGCTGACTGTATTCCACTGGGCAGTGGGTACCTCGGGGGCAGGCACCAGATCCCATTCGCCTCTGTATCAGAATGCCCAGCACAGATATTAGATTTGTCCATTCAAAGCATGGCTCCTTGTATCTTCACGGCTCCTGCACCACCTCTTCCACAACCTCCAGAACCCTGAGACACATCCTGTTTCTCTCCCTAGGCCAGGCCTTCAAGGACTGAATTTGCAGGCTATTGGAGCGGGAGAACCAGCCCCAGTTCCCAAAGCCATGCCCAGAGATGGTACCTAGGCTATCCATACCTCCCAATACCCTGTGCCCTCCCAGGTGCCAGGGTGGCATGGCCCTGCTGTTACCTTCATGTAGGCATTGAGGGCAGGTATCCGCATCTCGGCGATCTCCTGTTTCACACCCATGTAGACTTTGGCTGAGGAGAGGAAAAGAACTGTCCTGGGGGCCCAGCCAAGAACACGGTTTCTGGGGTCTTCCCCTCTGGTCGGGGCTCTTCCCCCTCACCTTTCCATGGCACTGAAGTGGTCACTGTGGACCATCCCATCCAACTGGCATTCTGTGAGTTGCACTATTGAGAGCTGGTATTTTTCTCATTTTAATTGTTTATGTGTTGCTTATCCACCCCTCACCACACACACACACACACACACACACACACACACACACGATTCTTAGCTCTAAGAGAACCGGACCTCTGCTTCGCTCACAGCTGTATCCCCATCACCTAGGTCCCTATCCTGGCTGCCATATTCAAGTCACCCGAGGCGGATTAAAAATATTGTGTGGTACTCACTCCAGACAATAAAATCCGAATTTCTAGGCGTGGGACTTAGGCATTGATTGGGGTTCTTTAAATCTCAAGTGACTTCCATATGCTGCTTACGTTAAGAACCATGGGTCTAGAATGTTGCCCAAATCAATAAATATTTGTTGAGTGGATGAATGAATTCTTGCTCAAGCAAGGCCCAAGCGTCCGGGGGGAGAGAAACAGACAATGGCTGAGCAGAGACAGATGGCCTCTCCAGGACCCATAGGCAGGAGCGCCAGTGGAACCACCCACCCTGAGAGAATGTGAGCCCTGTCTGGCTGTCACTGCCCATGAGGCAGGCAGGGCTGGTGTCTGGCAAGTGGCAGGAGGGTATCATCTGAGGTCCATGACATTTGAGAGTTAGTAGCCAGAAAAGGACAATTAAAGTCACTGGCAAGGGCTCAGATTGCCTGGGGGTGAGGGTAGGGGTGTTGGGAGTGAGAAGGCAAAGGTACAGCGAGTGCCACCTTCCAAGAAGCAGCAGAGGCCGCTTCTCTAAGGAGACACTGGAGGAGCAGCCGGTGAGGTAGGAAGGAAACTGGGAGAGGCTGGCTCCGTGGAAGTTTGGAGAGAGTTTCCTGGAGGAGGAAGCGGGACAATGACGACGAGGCCGGAGATGTGGCCGTGGAAGTCAGAGTTCACAGGTCACAGGCCGCCATCCTAAGGGGAATTCAGGGGAGCAGTGAGAGCTGAAACCAGCCTGTGGGTTGAGCAGCTGGTGGGAGCGAGAAGGTGAGACGGCGAGTGAAGATTTGTTGCAAAAGCGAGAAAAGGAGGTTTGGAGGGTTCTTGGGGCTCAAGGAGGCTTCCTGCAAGAGTGCTTACTGATGGCACATTTTGTTTAAAGACGGAAGAGAGCTGAGACTGTGTAGAATCTTGGCAGAGTCAAGACATACTGGAGGAGGTGAGCATAGGAAACACACTGGACTAGCTGTCAGGGGAAAGCACCAAAAGAGGAGAGAAGCCAGCTGAGAGCATGAGAGACCCCCGTTTCCCCTGCAGCCCAGAGAAGGGGAAGGGGCAGATGTAAGCAGAACCAGCTTCAAAGGAGGGAAAGAGAAGCCAGGAGCCCCCAGGGAACGGCTTCAGTTCCTCGTGGGGCAGGAAGAGAAGGAACCATAGGCATTTGCTGAGACAAAGTAAGAGCCAGTGGAGATGGGGTTTGATCTTGAAGAAGGAAAGGGCAGGAACTGTCGCTGTTGTTTGGGAGAAGGGTGCTCATATGTTGCCTGCAGGGCGTGGAGGGCACTCGGAGACCACACAGGTGGGGGTTTCTGCTGCAGGGCTCAGGAGGGCAGGCGCTGAGGAGTCGGAGCTTTGGGCTCATCCAAGATGCAAGTGAGGACCGAGTTGGGGAGGAAGGCCAAGAGGCAAGGGGTGAAGGGACTGTCCAAAAGCAGAGGAGTGACGCCCACAGCATCTCAGCGGAGCAGAGAAAGAGGGGGAGCCGTAGGGATTGGCGGAAGCTGGGACTGCAAGGGGAGAGGGCAGTTCTCATGGAAGGGCCGCAAGGAGTGCTGGAAAATGAGTGTGTGTTCGGCTAGGGAGACACAGAACGCCTGACTCGGCGGGGAGAGGCCGGTGCTCACGTGCTCCAAACCATGGCCTCTCTCACTGGTGGATGGCTAAAGCCGTGAAGGTCATTGGAGCACAGCAGGTGAAGGGTTATGAGGCCAGAGAGCTAGAGGTGGCAGCCTGTGATGGCAGGAAGGGGCCATGGACTGCATGAATGGGTTTAATGTGGGTAAAAATAGAATAACCGAATAGTGTCAGCAGAGCAGCAGAGCCGATGGGCGCAGCTCCGACCAGGGGAAGGAGGCCCGAGGGAAGCAGGACCGAGAGCAGCCGGCCTACCTGGGAGGGTGGGCAGGATGCAGGTGAAGGGGCTGGTCTTGCTCTCTGGCCCGTAGCGCTCCTCCAGCTTGCTCTGCAAGGCATAGAACTGGCGGTAGCGGCGGTAGATGAGGTACTTGGATCCCCCTTTCGTCTTCACTTCGATGACGAAAACCTAGGGAAGACAGAGGCCAGGGGTAGGGCCTCAGAAGCCCGGGGCAACAGAGGGGGAGGTTCAGAGGTCCTACGGTCAGAGCAGCCTCGATAGGACATTTGGGCCCAGATGATTCTTTGCTGTAGGGCATTGGGTAGCATCCCTGGGCTCCACTCACTAGATGCCAGTAGCAGCCCCACCCCAAGTTGTAATAATGAAAAATGCCTCGAGATATTAACTGCCAGATGTCCCCTGGAGGGCAAAATCACCCTGCTGAGAACCACTGGGATAGAAGTGATGAGATGAGAGAGGTGAAGGTTCAGAGGTCAGAGGGTAAAGGTTCAGCTGTCAGATCGTTAGAGTTTCAGAGTCAGAGGTGAAGGTTCAGGGGTCTCTCTTACAAAGTGGCTGCTGAAGCCCCTCTTCTCCTCGATGTCGGCGATGTTGGCTGAGATGGCAACGTCGTCTGGAAGCTGTTCAAAGTCGCTGAGGGAGGCCGGAGGAAAAGAGCCTGGTCATTGTCCTGGCGTGTCCGGTGGGCCCACGGGGTGTGAGCACAGTGAACCCAGGTGCATTCAGCATTCCTCATTCAATACCCGTTTGCAAGCCAGGCCAGGACCCAAGCCAGACCTCCCGAGTGCAGGCATCGGGAGATGGGACCGTACGGTAACAGCCATGTTATGGTCTAGCAATATCCATCCAGGACCAGCGCATTCCTGATCCAGAGGGATGGACACAGCCAGCGTGGTCTCCCCCCTTCCCCTGTCTGCCTGCCTTGAAAGCACATGTGACATCTGGACCTGCAACAGCCACGTTGCATCCTTGAGGCAAAAACATGAGGAAGACCAAAGGAATGTCTGGAATGCTCATCCTCAAGTCACTGAGCTGCAGAATCAGCTGTGAACCTCTGCACTTGTTGTGATATGAAAACGAACAAACAAACAAGAAAAACACCCTGTTTGTTTAAGCCAATGTCAGGTCCTCTGTTTCCTGCAGCCTTAGGCATTTCCAGTGGACACACTACCAATTTGCCAGTCATTCTTGAGTTATGACCAGCAGGGATTTGGGACTGTTTGGATGTGGAGGTGGAAGAAAAGGCAGTGTCAAGAGTGACATCGCATGTCACCCATATTCTGACCAGGATGGGAGCGGTTTCAGGCACGCTGATTTGAGAGGCCTCTTGCTCACCTAAGTGGAGGTCCAGGAAGAGCTGGTGTGTGGCTCTGGAGCTAAGGGGAGGGGGGCATCTCTGCTGCAGTGGGAGAGGTAAGAACTGTCTGTCTATGACTGTGGTTAAGACACCCAGACAGGAGCAGTGAGCAGAGGATGGGGCTGAGAGGGGCAGATGGAGGAAGAGAAGACACACAGCCAAGAAGACGGAAGAAGTCACTGAGTCTAGCCATTTGCAAACAGTTGAAGAAACAAGAAGCAATTACGATTCTATGGTTGTAGCAATTGGGAAACAGGGAGTGCGGTGGGGGGAAGGGGCAGCGGTTGCCACATCAGAGGCCGCAGAGCTGGCCAGGACCTCAGGAGAAAGCTGTTTCAAAGTCTACACTCCTAGTCCCAGCCCCTGCTGGTCCTCACGTCACCTAGCGATGCAGGCTACCTCGGGATGCAGGAGGCTGCCATCGGGAGGTGACTCAGGGTGGCTGTGGGCGGGCAGAGGAAATCCCCACCACTCCCAGCACAACTTAGTGGCCACTGGCAACCTCCGCACTCACTTTCCACGAATGCCTCTATGGTGACAGACACCCTTGGGAGACACTTCCTCCTTCACTTTCTCCCCTGAGGCTGCACATTTCATAGGTATTTCATCTGTAATATGATGGGGGTAGGGCAGGAAGGGACCTGGGGTAGAAATGGCTTTGCACAGGGAGCCGGGCAGGTTGGGTAATTATAGCTACAGCCAACTATTTCCTGAGTGCTGACTGTACACCAGGCGCTCTTCTAAGACAGGGTCACCTTGTTACAGACAAGGAAACTGAGGCACAGAGAGGTTAACAAACTTGCGCATGTAAGTCGAGGGGGTGGGCTGCTCCTAGTTTGAAGCATGAACTTAGATAAATCCTAGCCTTCATTTCCCCATTTGAAGTAATAATAGCAAACCGTTGTTAGCACTCACGGTAGCTCAGACACTTGTTCTGAGCACATTAGAACATGGTCAATGCCTGCCTGGGTCTCATGGCTGAGTGGTCACTAAACAAAGAATTACATAATTTCAATGGTGATAGATGCTATGAAGGAAAGCACAGGGTGTTTGGAGCTGCAGAAGGAGTCTGGCCGTTACTGTTCTCCCTCCGAGAAGCAGTATGCAACAGGCAAGAGAGCTTGGCACTGCTAAGATGGGGGTTATGTCCGTCAGAGAGAAAAGCAGGGATGTTGTACTTATATGACGGCCAGGCTCGCTCAGACTGAGGGTGGTCAGGGAGGGCTTCCCAGAAGCAGCGGCACTGGGTCAGCAGGGAGAAGCCACGAGGAGCCGGCCACAGGACGACAGGCAAGGGAAACAGTGAGTGCCAGAGGCCTTAGCCATGCAAGAGGGGCAGGCTCTAGGGACTATGGGGTGGTGGGGGGGTGTCTGATGTGGCTGGAGCACACAAAGAAAAGGAGAAGGTAATGCGCGACGAAGCCAGCAAGACAGCACGAAGGGCCCTTGTGCCTTGCCCTGGGCTGGGGGTGGCAAGGAGGGGTCGTCAGGAGGGCACAGGAGGAAGATGAAGATCTGAACCCCCGCTCTGCCGTTGCCAAAAGGGACCTTGGGAACACTCTTCTCTGAGCTCTGGCTCCTGCCTCCTCTATAAAATGGGGACCAAAGAAGTATGTACATCCCGGGAGGGTGAAGAAGTCCCAGTGTAACCAGCACAGCCCGAGAACCCCCACGAGAGCAGGGACCTTGCCCACTCTGCATCCCTAGCGCCCAGAACAGCACTGGTCACACAGTAGGTGCTCAATAAGGGCTACTCCCTGTGTCTGTGCTTTAGCAAGTCCTCTGGTGGGCAGCGTGGGAGTGACCTGGCTGCCTGTGCAGCCAATCCAGGAAGCTGCTGCACTGGGGTGGGGTCAGGGGTACAGCAACCCCAAATGGATGTCCCCCTAGGATAACCACTCCCCTAGAGACCTCAACCAGGACCCCTCAGAACTGAAGTCAACTCATGGGCCCCTTAGGCACGAATGCTCAAGGCTCACACACACTCATGTTGTTCATGAAAAGTCCACTTGGGAGCCTAGACAAGAGAGGCCGAAGGTAGGAAAGATACTTGGGTGGCAGCTAGTTCAGGTTTTGTGGCTCCTGCACACAGTAGGTGCTCAAAACATGTTTGTTGGAACCAAACACAGTCTTTTCCATCTTTAGGCAGCTTGGATCTCAGAAAGGCCTGCTGTGGGGACTCTGGGGCCCTCCCACTGGGCCCTTGGCCTCAAGCAGAACACGCGTAAGGCCCACTTTCAAATAGGCCTCTGAGGCACCGGGAAGGTCAGTGACCCCAGGACCTGGATCTATGGCCCCATGAAGGGCTGCAAGAGGCAGCCATCCTCCTTTGGGAGGCAACGAGGGCTGATAAAGGACAGGCAGTGGGAGGGAGGGAGGCAGCGTGGAGTCCTGCTGGCCAGCTCTGGCGTCATCTCTCAGCTCCACGTACCCCAGGAAACAGGAAGTGCCACAAGCCTCCAACAGCAGCTGTTTCCTGAATGTTCGAGTTCATGTGTCAGGCCCAGAGAACTTGCGGGGATGAGGGGCTGGAATCTGATGGGACCACCTCCACCCAGGCCTCCAGCACCACCCTCTGTGGCTGTTCTCAATCCGCCCTGTAAGCACTGGCTTCTGCAGCCTCTCAGTCCACACAGCCACTGACAAGCCTTCCTCCTGACACCCAAACTTTGGAAATCCCAGGTTGGGCTAGAAGTTCCATTTCTAGCCCCATTCCGCCGTGGGCCCTTTGTTGCCCACTTCAGCCCGAACCAGCCTGACCCATCTCCCATGATCCTCTGAGTCACCTACACACAATTAGCACACGCTTTTCCTGATGTCACCTGCTGTTCCAATTCCAGAAGGCAGGAAGCAAGTGTCCTCAGGGTCCCCACAGCTTAGAGCACAGGCCCAGCTACTGAGGAAACATTCAGAAAATGCTGCTAGAGATGAGGCTAGGTCCTGGCGAGGCACTACTCCAAGCCCCAGCCTTGCCACTCACTCCCTCTGCCTCGAGAAAGTACATTATCTTCCTTGGGCCTCAGTTTTCTCACCTGTACAATGACAGGATTGGACTAGAAGGATCTAAGGACATTTTCCAGCTCAAAGAACCTCCCTCATTCATTCAGTCAGCAGCATTTACTGAGGACTTAGTCTGTACCAGCATTGTTCTACATCCCAGGGATACAGCATGATCAAAAGAGACAAATACAGTACGCGCATCAGACTTTCTTCTAATGGTGAGCCAGTGATGAAGAAAACAAATAAATGAGTCTAGAATATTATGCCAGTAATATAAGGACTGTACAGAAAAAGGAGGTCATAGAGAAATGAGGGGGCAGTCAGGGAAGGCTTTTCGGAGGAGGTGACATTTGAGCCAACCCCTAAATAAAGAGGGAGAACAAGCCAGCTTCTGTGATCATGGTTGAACAGAAGATGAAAAGCCATTACTAACCATAATGCAGAGCAGTGAACCCAGCCTGGGACCCAGACCATCTGAGTTCCTGTCCAGACTCTGCCACCCACTCTTATGTGACTCTGGGAAAGTCACTCCCACTCTCTGAACCTCATGTGTTCATCTGTGCCTGACGGAGGTGAACCGCAACGTAGTTCCCTTAAAACAGTTCTAAGAGTCTGCATTTCTGAGTATTCGGTCTCTGACTCAATTCCAGCCTCTCAACTTTTGACATTGATAGGGGGCTGCAGGAGGGCCTACCTCCATCCCCCAAGGCCTGCTGGGAACAGCGAGGAGGCCCAAGGAGGGCCGCACCCATGCACTCACCTCTCAGCCCGCAGTTGCTGGGCCACGGCCATGGCCGTCAGTGGTCCAGGGGAGTGAATGACGGAGGGTCTCACCCAACTGGCTCAGGCTGAGTTCTCCTCTCACTTCCCTCCAGCCACCCTGTGTCTGGGCTGCGGTTCCAGGAGCCTCAAAAGCAGCCTTTGGGGCGGCCCCACCCTGCTTCTCTCCACTGTAGAAGAGGCCCCTCCTCCAGGTTCTCTAGATTTAGCTGATGCTCCGCACTTCCTCCCAACCATCTCCCAGCTGCACTGCAATTGGGGAAGTAAGTGCCTACACTCAGACGCTGGGTTTGCAAGAGTCCACTGATCTGGAGGCTTTGGGGACTTCCTCCATGATAGTTCTTGGTGCCAGGCCTCCGTTGGGCATCAGAGAGCTCCACTCCGTCAGAGACAGGGTCCCAAGTGCTGGCTCAGCCACTAAGGGGCCTGCCTTGTGACCTTGAGGAGTCACTCCTTGTCCTCTGGCTCATCAAACCCAACCTGAACACTGTCAGTGGCACTTTGCCCAAGGGATTCCCTAGGCCTAGAGTGCTGGCCTCTACCATGCCTGCTATCCCTGGGGCCCAGCTCAAATGCCACTTCCTCCAAGAAGCCTCCCTGGTTCCCCCAACAGAGTGACTGCTCACAGGCTCCTCCTATTAGAGTGTTTGTTTTCGCTTCCATCTTCCCCTTTCTCTGGAGCTCTACATTATACTTTCCTCTCTAAAGGGCTGCCAGACAGAGTGAGCTGCACATTACAAACCTAACCACACTTGGCCCTGCTGAAACTCTTCAACTGCTCACCTGCACCTAGGAGAAAGTCCAAACTTCTAGCTCTGCCTGCCTCCCTGCAAAGCTCTAAAGGAACAACGAGCGTCCCGAGACCCCTTTCCTAGGCTCTCGCCTTCCCACACTGGCCTCCATGCCATTTCTGGAGTGCTCCAAGCTGTCTGCTCCTCAGGGCCTTCGTGCTCGCTGTTCCTCTGCTGGGATGCTCTCTCCTGCCTCCTTTAGGGCTTGGCTGGGAAGTCACTTCTTTCGTGAGCCCTCACCCTGAATGAAGCCCCTCCCTATGGTAGTCTCTCCTAGATCCCCATGCTTCTACTTCAGAGCATTTGGAACTACTGTCATTTCATTTTTGTCTGCGTATTTATATGTTTAACGACTGCCTTCCCAGCTAGCACAGTGCCTGGCACATTGCCAGTACTCCATCCATATTCAGGGAGTGAATGGAGTGCTTCTTGTTGGCGATTCTGTGGCTCCTCTGACATGTGTGGCTACTAGATTCTGAAGCGAGCTCTCTGAGAAGTCTACAGCCAAAACCAGTAACCCCAGCTGGTCACATTCACACACTCATATACTCACATTCGCACCCACTCATGCATTACAGACACGAAGCAGAAAGACAGCAGAGAAAGGACATAGATGAGAATGCAGCCATGCCTTGGCGTCCATGAATCACAGAATGGGCCCTTCTGACTCCCTCTGCCCCAAACCCATGCTATCTCAGGAAATCCCAGGACTGGGACAGGTGTCTGTGAGAACAGAGCCAGCTGGGTGGAGCCTGGAGCAGGGTCTCCCACTGCAGTCCCTTTGTCACTTCCCAGACTAAAGGACTGGGGACAGGAGACATCCTCAGGATCCCGAGGGCTGTCTGGCTCCACGAATGCCCAGCAACTGGCATTCCTTCTTCTGAGCCTGGTCTCTGCTCCTCCCAGCTGCCCCAAGGGACCTTCTGCCCCACATCGAGTTCAGGGTGAAGCAGAGTCCCCAGAAGAGAACGTGCTCTAGGCCCAGCCCTGCAGCCCTGAGCCAGGAAGATGCCCCACTCGTCATCCATCCAGGCCAGGGCCAAGGGCTCTTCTGAAAACAAGATGCCTTATGGCCTCTTCGGGAGTCAGGGCCAGAGCTGGAGACAGACAGAGGAGAGGACAGAAAGGAGAAAAAGGGAGAGAGATTCTCAACCAACAACCATATTTTGAACAAGGCATTTGGAATACAGGGGAAAATTAACATGGCAGGGTGAATACAAGTTGAAATTTCCCATCCTCCTCCAGGCACATAAAAAATGCTGGATAGTACATTTTTAAGTATTTTAAACATACAGAGCCCAGCTCAAAAGCAAGAATTTTCAGGTTCTACGAGAGAGGAACCTATACCAGTGAGAGAGGCTGGTGTCCCATACCCCATCGGAAAACCAAGGGCAGATAGGTTGTTGGAGCTGAGATTTTAATGCTAATCTGGCTATCGGTCCTGCTGTTGGCAGGAAATCAAGTTGAGCTCCCACGGTGAATGAGTGTCAGAACTGATTAGAGGAAAAGAATTTCTCAGCTATCAGCATGGGTCGCTGCAGGAATTCAGATACGCTCCCAGGCCATGGGTGACTCAAGGAATAGGGACACCAGATCAGAGCCTTACGCCTGAAACATGCTCTGGGCTGAAGCCCAGATCTGAGCTACCCACTCGGTGTAGAACTCCCAAGCTGAGGTATTACATCAAAGTAGTCTGAAGTCCATGAACCTGCAGGGGCAACAAGAAAACTGCCCTGTGAGCTCACAGCCCCAAATTACAAATCATCTAAAGAACGCCTGCGCTGTGAAAGACAGCTTATTGACTCAACTCGCTGAAGAATTCACACCTGAAGAGCAAGAAATAATGCAAACAATGACACCAACCCAGTCCCTGGTGTCTCGAGGCTTCCAGTCTGAGGATGAAACCATTCAAGGAGCAGTAATAGGCTTAGTACTTAGTGTGGCAGGTGTGGCAGGTAAGTACCTCACCATGGCTGGGGACAGGAGGACGCTGGCCTAGAGTTGGTTAGGAAGACAGGAAGTGAAAACCATTGTAAATAAGTACGATCCAGCCCTGGCACGTGATTGTGTGTGTCGTCGTGTGTTTACAGCTGAAAACACATTGTTGTGTATAAACATATAGGAACTGCGTAGGCAAGTGTGAGTGTGTTTCTGTTGTGTCTTACACAAGAGCCTGCAATGTGGATACTTGTGACACTGTGAGTAGGAGAGGATATATTTAGACGCTTGAATCTCAGTGGGCGCATGGTGAGCTTAAGCATTTCCACCATGTGAATTTGGGCAAGCTCACGCGTCCTTTCTGGTTCTTTCTTTACTCATCTGTAAAACAGGCTTGCTGAATGGGGTTCTAGGATAAATTAGTGAGAAAAATGCATGAAAACTGCCTAGATACCTGAGAATTTCTTATTGTTTTATCATTTTCGGTGTGTGTGTGTGTGTGTGTGTGTGTGTGTGTGTGTGTGTATTTTGGATAGTTCAACTTCCCAGGTTTCTCAAGGTCTTGCCTTCCTATCCTCTGCCCCTTCAAACCCAAGAAGCCTCCCACGGCCCTGACTCAGCCGCCCCTCCTCCTCGTAGTGTGGGGGTGGGGTTTCCAGGGATGCGCCCAGGGCCAGCTCTTCCCAATGCCCTCTCTCCCTTTCTTCTGTCCCTGCTGTGGTTCTGCTAAATGTGGGTATTTCTCTAGCTCCTCACACACAGAACAGCGCTGCTAATTTTATACCCGAGCTCTGATACAGTGTAATTTGAGGCCAGACACTGTCAGCAGTGGGCTCCCATCCTGCTGCTCTCTGGTATCTTGACCCCCACCCCCACCATTGGTCTCCTGCGACTGTGGTGTGGGGGGAAGGGGAGCAGTGGGGAGCAGAAGGCAGGGGAATAGCCTGGAAGAGGAGCCAAACTCTTCACACATTCCATTAAGCAAGTATTTATCGAGCTTTCAAGGTGGGTACAAGAAATGGCTGAAGTGACTTCTCGCATATGGAGAACATAACCTCCAGTTTCCACAGCTTGTGAGTAAACAGTCATTGAACAGTCCAAATGGATAGCCCCTGTCCAGACATTAAAGCTTGTATATATATATATATTTTTTTTTTCATAGAAGAATAATAATCCTTCCAGGTTATTTGAGAGAACACCAAACCTAACAACCCAGAGATTTTAAGCCGTGACTTAGGAAGAAGACAACTGCTGGAGGCAGTCAGAAGCAAATGACAGTTAAGTGACATTCTGACGATGACAAAGAGGATGGAAGGCTGAAAAAAATAGACTCAAGAACTCAAAAACAAATACCAGGGGCCATTCAGAAAAGGGGCATCGCTGCCTTGTGAAAGTTCACTAACGTCCATTCATAACCACCTCTCCAGGAAGACGTTCAAGACACTTGGCCCATACCTGAAGGGTTCCTAGAGCCCGAATGAGGACTGGATCTAAAAGTCACCAAAAGCTGCAGCACGGCCCTCAGTTTAGAGACGAGGAAACCCACCTCCAAGAAGCCAGTGGTCAGGCCAAGAGCCCCGCTGCGGCAAGTGGAGCTTGGTGACAGGGAAGTGGAGCTTGGTGACATTCGGGAACAGGTGAGCATCTTCTGCAGGAACAGGGGACGCCCCCGGGAGCTCATTATGGAAGCTCAGCAAATGCCTGCTGCCTGAGTCAGCGACTCTCCTAGGGAAAAGAAGGAAAATCCCAGATTAGACTAGCAAGATTCCAGAAGATCCCTCGCCCACTGAATTCCCCAATCCTGACCTACATGTGTCTCCCTTCATAATTTATGAAGGGAACTTCACTGGACTGCCTCCCTGAGCCACAAATAGCCACCCCTGGCAGGCCTCTGGGGAGAAGTATTTGAAGACAGGGAGGGTGTGGATGAGGCCAATTAGACAGCAAGCTCCCTGAAGGCAGAGGGCCCTGCCCTTCTCTGTGACACCCCAGCACCCAGCAGAGCTCGTCTGGAATTAGGTTCCTCTGGCTCTGGCACGTGCTAGCTGTGTATCTTCTCTGATCACCAGTTTCTTTGTTCATTTTCTAAATGGAAATGATAATATTTGCTTCATAGGATTACTGCATTATTCATTTGTTCAAAATATATTGAGCGCCTACTATGTGCCAAACACCTACTGTGTGCCTGGTTCCAAATGAAAGTCATTTTTCTTGTGATGCATACCTTCTGGAGGTGTGTTAAGTAAGACGATGAATGCCAAGTGCTTAGTACAAAGTGTGGCACATAGAAGGCGGTCAATAAATTATAGATGTTAATGTTATTATTATTGATGATAATTTCTTTGGTCCCTTCTTGGTTTATCTCTTTCTGAACACCTGGTTCCTCTCTGTCTTAAAACTTATCACATTAAATTCTAATCTCCCCCCCCTTATTTGTCGTCCACTCTAAGTGCACTTGAGTTGTGGCAAACAGCTCTGCTCTTAATCAAAATGTTGACCGGAACAAACCACCAGGGGTCGCCACGACTCAACAGCCCGTTTCCACTCTGCAGCGCCACCTAGAGAACGAATGTCATAGCATCAACAGAAGGACCAGTCCAACTAGAGGGTCAAATCGTAAGCGAGCCAGGCAGAGTGCTTCCTGCTGAATAGCACTGTGGTCTCCAGACAGGCCCCATCAGTCAGAATCTGATCAGACAGAATCTGAGCAAGATGCTCCCAGATGCTAAAGATCCTGAATCTCCTCTTCATTAATCATAAATATGGTAACAGCCAAGATGCATTGAGTTTATTGTTGAGACACTCCTCCACCATAAAATTGCAAGAGTAAATGAGTTAGCATTTGCAAAGCTCTTAGTACATATTGACTCTGATTACTGCTACTTAATCCTCACACCAGCCCCTATAAAATAGGTCATATTTTTTATCCCTAGTCATATTTTTATCCCTGGAGATGAGGAAAGGGAGGGGTTGGGAGACTGAACCAAGATGATTTAGTGAATGAGAGGCAAAATAAGATTTTTACTTCAAATTTGGCTGACCCCAAAACCCACACTGTTAATAACTGCTACACTGGCCCCCCTTCATTCATTTATTCATTCCACAAGCATTCATTAGCACCCACTCTGCACAGGAATAAAAGATACAGAGATGACTCTGGCCCAGTTGCTGCCCTCAAGGTGTTCATGCTCCTGTTGAAGTACACATATAAACATGCATGCATGTGTGCATACGCCATACATATACACAGACATGCATACACACGGCGTGCACACATGTATGCATGCACGTGAATGCATGTGTACACATGCATATAAACAAACACACACACATGGTGCATATATATACATACACACATGCATAGAAATACACATGCATGCATGCATACATGCAGACATACTTACATAGGCATACACACAGGCATGCATACACATGAATGTGCACGCATATACACATGCCCACATACACATATGCACCCATACACACATGCACCCATACACACATGCACACATACACACATGCATGCACACACACATGCACCCATGCACCCATGCACACACACATGCACCCATACACACATGCACCCATACACACATGCACCCATACACACATGCACACACACATGCATGCACACACACACGCACACATACAGAACAAAGTACAACTCAGGGAGAAAGCAGGAGATACGTATTAACAACCCACTGTCCCTGATTCCATCCCAGTACTGTCTCAACCCCAGGGGGGTTGTCTCCAAGGGCCTAGCAAGTATCCTCACCTTTTCAGATGGAGCTGAGGTGGAAGGCAAGGGCGGGTAGGCTGTGGCTTAGGGTCTGTCTGTCTGTGCCATCTCCTTCTGGCAAAGAACACCAAGGAATCCAAGAATTCTAAATTTGAACCTGGCCTTCCAGCTCGTCATGAAGTCATATTTGCTGAGGAAGGAGGATAGGACTTGTCTTATTAGCAGTTTGTTGGCTCGATCTATAGCTTTGCATATTTAGACATGTACACAGGCCTCCATCTGTATGATTGCCCCAGTCCCTGCCAGTGTTGGGGTCAGTAAGCGGGGCAGAGGGACTTGTAAGCCACAGTAATCTTCTGGATGTCATTCAAAGAGGAAAGAGAATCCATGAGCGTGTTTAAATAGTGATGTAATCTGATTAACGTTTTTAAAAGATCCTTTTGCTGCTTAGAAGGTGGTTCACAGGAGGTGGCACTGGAAATAAGTAGACCCAGTGTCCCCTTCCAACAGCATTCTAACTCAATTTTTAAAATCAGCTTTATCGAAGCATCATTTACATACAATAAAACTCACCAACTGATACATACAATAAAACTCACCAGCTGAAAGCGTACAAAGTCCATGGGTTTTGACAATTATGTAACCAGCACATCACAATATAGGGCATTTCCATTATTCCCAAAAGTTCCTTCGTGCCCTTTTGCACTCAATCTCCTCCCTTCCCTACCCCAGGCTCTGGCAGCCACTTCTGTGCTTCTAGCATTCTGTTCTGTCATTCCTGAAATGTCATACAAATGGAATCATACCGCTTGTGATCTTTTGTGTCCGGCTTTTTTCACATAATGTTAAGGCTGTTGAAATTCTGCAATGTTGATGTGTCCATCAGTAATTTGTTCTTTTTATTGCCAAGTAGTACTCTATTGTATGGATGTATGTCAGTGTTAAAAAACCATTTGTGTGCTTTCTGTTTTCCCAACCCTCAGCCAGCCAGGCCCCAAGTCCAAGTCTAGCTCCCGGATAGAATGTCGGGAGGGAATCAGGACGACCAGACAGGAGGAGCCTTGCGCTAGAAGCAGAAGGATGGGCCCTTGGATGATTCACCCAAACACTCTGACTGTCAGTTTCTTTATTTGTAAAGGGCATCCAGCTAGATTCTGATATCATTGAGGGCTCAATAAATATTTGAGGAAGGAAGTGGGAGTAGGAGGCATTTTATATTAGTTACTGAACCTGCTCAATTTGGTTGGGCATGTTACAAATTTTACTCTGATGCTCTATCAGAAATGCAAATTTCCCCTGCCCCCCCACTCTGTGCTCTTGTTCTTGACTAGGGACTGCTAAAATCCCCTAGAATCCATGTTCCCCTTTTCCCTTTGGTGATAAAGTCCCTGAGTTGTAGCTGGACTCGTGACCACCCAGCTAAAGGTAACATTTCTCAACGTGTCCAAGTGCTGGCAAGTGGGGTGGGAGGGGAAGCTATGGGCACAATTTCCCAGCTGTGCCCTCAAAGGGACAGAAAGTGTGTCCTCCCTGTCCCTTCTCCCCTTTCTGCTGGCTGGAGATGCTGAAGACGGAAGACATTTGAGTAACAAAGTAGAGAAAGCTTGGGTCTCAGATGGCTTACATTCAGACTGTTCATGAGAAAGAAAGAAATCTCGATTGTGTTTAAGACACTGAGATTTTGACCTTTGTTACAGCAGCTGAAACTGTGTCCGATTTCATGCACTAGAGCCGGGGTTAGCTAACATTTTCTGTAAAGGGCCAGAGAGTCAGTATTTTAAGCTTTACAAGGTATTGTTCTCGGTCACAATGACTGGATTCTGTTGTCTGAGCACGAAAGCAGCCACAAGCAGTAAACCATTGAATGGGTGTGCTCATCTCCCAATACAATTTTATTTACAAAACTAGGCAGCAGATGTGGCCCTTGGCCATAGTTTGCAGACCCTGCAACAGTTTAGAACCAAGAATCTCCCTGGTCATAGTTCACAGAGATTCTGGGTAAGAAGAGCTCAGGAAAGTGAATCCTTGGGGATGAGGCAGAGCAGCTGCCCAAGAGCTTGGCCGTGTCCACACCCAAGTGTCACCTCCTCCCTGGGGGTCTGCCTCCGTTTCTTGGTGCTACTACAATGCCACCACCTTGAAAACTCTGCCCCTGGAAAGGAGGGCTCCTCTAGCTGCAGTTTGCATAGTCTGGACCTGTTGGAACTTGACTTTCTTAAAGGCACTAAAGGAGGGGAAATATAAGCACCAGAAAAGCCGTGGCTCCCGGCTGTCCAGTGTCTGCATGGGGCTCTATTCAAAATTCAGTGCCACCTGCAAATGGTAACTAAAAAGGAAGGCCAGCCTTCCCTTCCCGTGAGCCCCCCTCCTCCTCTGTCTTCACAGTCCAGCCCCAGGGCCTGTCTTACTCCCCTCCCTGCCTGTTCTTTATCCTTTAGATCCACTTGGCCTCTCGCCAAGCATTCTGACTATGCTCCCTCCTCCATGATTCAATGGCTTTTCCTCATCCGATTAATTCTCTGCATCACCTAAGATTCAAAGCTGGTCAAAGTCATTCCTCGACCTCTCTCTCTCTAGCTTTTATGGGTTGGGAGTCTCAGAGTGTCTTCCAGGCTCTATCAGAGCATCTTCTAGAATTTTCCACTTCTTCCTTCTAAGGATTATGTGCCACAGGCACATTTAGGTCAAACACTGTGTTACATTCATCTATGAATCTCCGGTGTCCAAAACAAGACCAACAAGAGTTTGTGGGAGGGAGGGAAGGAAGAAGGCAGAGGTGAAGGGAGCGTGTGAAAAAGGGGGCACAGAAGGTGAGGGGCTTCCAGTCCCAGGCACTCCGACCTCCTTTGGCCAGGTTGGACCTTGGTGACTGAGCTCATGTGTTTCCTCTTCCCATGGCCTTTGCCCTCCATATGAGGGGAGAGCTTCCTCTCTCCCAGCCCACAAAGCACAATAACTGCCTGGGGTGCCCCACCACCCCGAAATTGCACACCCAGGAAGCGGGCAGCTTTGCAATAGGAGGTCCTGGACATTCTGTAACTGCCGTTCCATCACCTCAACCTTTGGCAATCTGCTCCCACCCCCAAGGCCATGAGACCTCCTTCCCGGGCCGCCAGTGGCCTCCTAATGCTGCCCCTTCTCCAGCCCTGTCCTCTGCTGACTGCCCACGATGCTCCCTCGGTCCCCCCGAACCACGTGCTCTGCCACCTCCTCCTACATGTCTGGGGCTCCTTCATCTGCTTCCTCAGCCCCTTTTCACCGTCACGTGACCTCTGCCTGTGAGCTTCGTCCACTCCCATGCCTCCATCACCGTCTGCACACTAGTGGTTTCCCAGTCTCTCCCCAGAGCACCAGGCCCATGTAACCAGCTGCCTCCAGGACACCGCACTGGATGTCTCCAGCTCTTCAAAGCTGGCAGCCCCACTCTCATCATAGCAGCTCCTCTTGTGCATTCTGTCTCCAGCAGTCACAGAAGCCGGAAACCTGGGGGCTACCCAGGCCTTCCCGTCCTCCATTAGCTGTTATAGCCAGTCCATCAGAAATGTCTTTTACCTCCAAAGGTCCCCCAATGACCCCCTCTCTCCATCTCTGCAGCCTGCTCTCAATTCGGACTTCCCTCTTCTCTTGCCTGAGCTCTACCAGCAACTGTCTAACTCCTCTTCTGGTCTCAGCCGAGCTGTCTGTCACTCTCACTGTCTCTGGGGAGGCCTTCCCTAAATATAACTAACTCTCAGGTTTCCAAGCCTCCGGGCTATTCCAGACGAGTCTAGATTCTTCTCATTTAAGCCAGGCTCCAGCCTGCCTCCTGCCTCATTCCTCTTCTCACCCAACTCAAACCCACGTGGCAGGTTGGTCCCCAGTCATGCCCACCCACACCTTCTCTGCTTGAACAACTCCGATTTCTCCTGAAAGACTACATACCATCCACTGGAAAGGTGTCACCAGTGTAGCGATAGGATCTAGACTTTCTCCAGCCCTCTACCCCAACTCTTTCCCAGAGTCCCCTTCTTCTCGTAAGAGGGGGAAGATGGACCTTGTAGTCTCAGCAGCCACGTCCTTCCACCCACACTCGTGGCCTCCCTGGGCCCCTCATTGCCCCATATGGGGATGGCCCTGCTCCTCATCCCCCCAAACCGCATTTACAGGCTTACACGGAAGGGTGGAAGGTATAGGCACAACCAGAGGGGTGCGGAGCTCCACATACTCCAGCTGTAGGAAACTCCTCACTGTCTCTGTGTCTCCATGCTTGGCCCATTGCATCACTTTTCCCACATACGACCCTTCCAACTCTGGTCTCTACCCAGTGGCTCTGATTGTCCCCGTTATTTCTTTTCATTGCCTTGTCAATGTTTGAATAAAAGACACAGGCACTTAGTTCACAAGAAGGAAGAAGAGTATCAAAAAGCCCATGACCTGTTCTTGTTTTATGGATCGTATCATTCAACTTTTTCTGTATAACACCAATAAAAATCTCAGTGGCATGCAACAGTAAGCAATTTATTTTTGTTCGTGGATCTGTGGCTTGACTGGAATTTTTCTAATCCAAGTGAATCATTCTTGAGTTCAATCTAGAGGGACAGTGTTTCTTCCAGTTTCCACTTTTATCTTTTCAGTTTGGTGTTTTTCTTTCATATTGAGGGCTTTCCTCTTTGACTGTTCATTTCTATTTAAGACAAATGTACTAATAAAGCTGATCAGAAGTTCTGCAAGTGTGGGTGAGGGCCTGTGGATTGACAGGTATCCATTTGGGTGTCGGGGCAGGGCGGCAGCTGAGTTGTTGGGAAGCCCCACAAAGGACAGAGTGCATAAGGCTTTTTCTTTAATAAAAGTTTCAGTCACTTGTCTGGCAGCTGACATTCTATGCTTGGAATGTAGTTACAGCAAGTGTGGTTGCAGGTGGGAAGTTCA
Organism: Rhinolophus sinicus; assembly: GCF_057876585.1. Taxonomy (NCBI): domain Eukaryota; kingdom Metazoa; phylum Chordata; class Mammalia; order Chiroptera; family Rhinolophidae; genus Rhinolophus; species Rhinolophus sinicus. The sequence continues at coordinate 11,746,627 of NC_142501.1, forward strand.
GGAGGCTATTCAGACCGTTTAGAATGCAGACTTCCAATTCATACCCTGTTCTCAGCCCCGTGTTTCATCCCTGTCCTCTGTCATGTTGGTGGCCCTGGTGTCCTGAGAAGGTAAACTTCCTGCAGGAGGCTCAAGTGTAAGGCCTTGGCTTTCAACTCACCCCATCGTCCCCTAAAGCCATGGACCTTGTCGGGATTCTGAAGGCTCATTTGTTTTCTTCTCACATGTACGCCCTTGAATGCTCTTGTTTCTTGTATCTTTCTAAATATGTTACCAGCATTCCACACAAATTTCCCCTTCCAAAATATGTTCACTATCTCATCTGTGGATGCCACTTTCTATTCCCTTTGTCCTTGTGGGATTATCCATTGTACATATTTTTTTCTGTAACGGCAGCGAGTGCTGGGGGCGGGGGGAGAGAAACCAACTGCACTACTTTTTTTTCAACAAAGTGATTTATTATTTATTGTGTGTGTAAAAATAATGTGTTCAGGAGGTCTCCCTTTCTTACAACACGAAAATTAATCTAGGTATTTTTCTGAGCTAGGAAGTTATCATCCTCCAGGAATGAAGCACACAGGCATTTCTTTATTATTTGTTTTTAATTGGCAATGTGTTTTTCTTTTCTTTACACGATTGCTCTCATTTCATAGATGAGGAAACCAGCCTGAAGAGAGGAATAAACCGCTCAAGGTCACAGAGCTGGGACTTGAGTTCCATTCTTCTTATTTCAGAGTGCTGCCTGCTTTCCCTACACGACATGGCCTGGGGACCAGAGCAGAACTCAGTGGAGAACTCAGGTGCGGGGGCCATGGGCTGGCCAGATGCTTCACCTGGCTCATTCTGCATTGGTGGCCACAGCAGCCCCCATTTATACACAAAGAAACTGAGATTCTAAACTGCCAAAGTGACGCAGTACACATCTTCATAGGGCAGCTCCCGTCACATAAAGCTGACCTCGCCATTTCCTACTTATTCCCTTATGGACATTTCTTTGTCACAAATTCAAAGATGGTTTCCCAATGGACCCCCCAGTCATCCACTAAGCTAACCCATGAGGCGCCATGGAGAACATGAAGCAAGAGACACTTAGGAGAGGGTTTTCCCTTTGAAGCCATCGTCCTCCATGACTGGTGGGGACCCCGTGGCCTGGAGAGGCTGAGTACCCGGTGGACGGTCACCCAGTTCCCATCAGCCCAAGAACTCTCAATTCTCACCACCTGCCACCTGAGGGACCACACTCTTCATTTCTAATGTGTTTACTAAACTGTTGTCTCAAAGGCTAACCCAATTTGCAAACCTATTTGAATGAAGGTCTCAGGTGGTGAATTATTATTTTTGCATGCTGCCCCTGCTGTTTATTTAGCGTTTGCTGGAGAAAGATGAGATGAGCAGGCTGGGAGCTCCCCATCCTCATCCTGAGTTTGGGGGGTGGGGGGTGGGGGGAGGACACAGACCTTTAGGCTGAAGAACCAGGCCAGATGGGTGTCCACAGTGCCATGTGGGGAGGAAGGCTTTCCAAGCCCTGTGGACAAACTCAGAAGAAAAAACAGGTCACTCAAACCCTGTGCAGACTTCAAAATAAAAGCCTCCAAATAGTAATGGGCTGGAGGTAGCTGGCAGGGCACAGACAAGGGCTGGGGACACTGGGGGAGGGGAAGGAGCAGGGCCAGGCATGGGGAAGGAGCTTTCTGGGGTAGCAGGCACAGCTCTAACATTGTTCAAATATTGAGATGCTTCTACACCAGCCCCTTAGAAAAGCACTGCCCCAAGCCGCCTAACTTTCCCCCTGGACCCCCAGAAAATCCTCACAACCTGGCAGCTGAAGGGTTAATAATGCCTGGCAGGTGGGGAGGCTGAAGACCAGACAAATGTGGTTACAGATTTTGACTATGACCCCTGTTAAAAGAATGACATTAACTGACCTGGATGCCACGCTGGCTTAGAGCATTCGGTCCATGCAGTTTCCCACCAGCTCATACATGGACCAAGGTTTACAGAGCAACTGCTGCGCACCTGCGCTAGACCTGGGGAATCAGGCAGAAGGCAGGTATAGCCCAAAGTCAGGCGAGACCCAGACACCTGGTGTTTGTTCCTTTGGCTAAAAATGGAGCAGGAGGGGAGAAAGAGGAGAGGAGAGGCAGAGAGACCAGCAGGGAGCAGGGGACAGAGCGCCTTACAAGTCAAACTAAGGAGTCTGAACTTTACCTGGCAGCCCAGGAGCAGCCAGGGAGAAACCTGCGTGGGGGAGGGGCCAGGTCTGATTTGTGTTTTATGGAGCACACCAGGGATGCCAAGGGAAAGATGGGTTTGGACAGGGCAAGACTAGAAGCTGGTTGAGTGGACAGTGGGCTGAGTGCGTATCCAGAGGAGGGTTGATAGGGTCTGAGGACAGGGGCAGTGGAGATGGACAGTTAGAAAGCAGGATCACAGAATCCCCGGCTGCTTCCACAGGGCCACACTGTGTACTGAGCAAGGTTCCATATCATCCCATTTGAAAGACTGGGAATGTTAGGGCACCAGAACAATAAAGGTAACCCACCTCTATTGAGTGCTTACTGCATGCTCAGCATTGCTCCAGGGGCTTTACAGGTCAAGTACCCAATGACGTGTACGTTCCTATCATTCCCATTTTACAGATGAAGAAACTGAGGCAAAGAGTGTGTAAGTGGTCAAAGGTCACATTGCTAGGAGGCAGTGGATCCAGACAAACCCAGCCAATGCGAGAGGAGGAGAAAATTCAGAAAGAGACTTATGCTGGTTTTGAAGAAACTTAAATTCATTCTGTGTGTCTTTAGGGCACCGGGGTAGTAGCGACTAGAAGGAAATACAGCTCAGTATAAAGAATTTTTGAACAATCCAGGCTACCTTGTGAAGCAGTAAGCTTTTGGTCAACGGCAGTATGCAGGGGTGAGGTCATGCCCCTGCAGGGTGAGCCACCTGGAGGAGAGGGCCGTCGCTGAGAAAGAGGTTTGGATAGAAGGGAAACTCTGGATCCAGACTAATTGGGTTCAAATTCCAGCATACTACTTATCAGCAGAGTGACTTTGGGAAAGTCACTTAGCCCCATGTGACTCAGTTTTTTCACCTGTAAAATGGGGCTAAGAATAGTGTGTATCTCATAGGGTGGTTAAATGAGTTAATAGTGAATTTACTCACCATTATCGGCATCCCCATCACACCCCTGGGGGTGGGTAGCAAATGGCACTGGGCCCAGGGAAGTAGGCCAAGAGCTAATTAGTGAGGGATCCAAGAAAGCAATCTCTCTGCGTTCTGTCGAGGGGCAGATCACAAGCAGGTTCTAGACTGGGTGGCGAGCTGAGCAGGACTGGCTCCAAACTCAGGCCTTCTTTGCGTTTACTTCCCAGCTGTCCTCCTTTACGGTTTAGGAAAGTCTTTTGACAATTTCGGACTGAGTCCACCGTTCTAAGGATAAATGTAGGAAGGAGTTTGTGGCCCTGGTTGGGAACATTAAAACAATAACAGCGTCCCCTTCCCAGCCCTTGAGGCCAGAGTGAGGTGTTGGAAGGCATCAAATCCAGAGTTTAGGGAAGGTCATGTCCACTGACCGTGGGCATTGGACTCTCTGAGCTCCACCTTCATTTCATTATGCTCATGTCCTTGCCTGTCGGGGATATCAAAGTGAAAAACCAAAACCAAGAGGAGAGAGAGAGCTCAGAAAGTCAGATGAGAAGATCCATCTCATGTCTTCATGGTCAAGCTTTATTTCTGATGGAAAATGGTGTTAGATGGCCCAGTCCAGTCCCTCTCCTCCCTCTCTTCCTCCGTCTCCGTCTCCTTCTGCTACTTCTTCTTCTTTCTAAGACGAAGGTCTGAAGAATGGTTACTGCCCCAAATCAAATTTACCTTGTGTGTCAGCCGGGGTCCAGCCAAAAAGGAGAAAGCACACCAGTTATTTTAACACAGAGAATTTACTATAGGGCATTGTTTAGACAGGCTTGAGAATCTAGAAGCTCAAAGGGACACCATAGAGCTGGGACTCGGACCACTGAGGAGGGGCATTACCCAGCTGACTCTGGGATCTTGAGGGAGTGTAGCGGGTCTGGTTTTGGGGTGCTGGAAAAGCCTGGAGATGATAACCAAGGGCTGCCACTCAGATGAAGGGCCATTGCTCGGGTGAAGAAGTGGGGCTCGGTGACGCCCAGCAGAACAGCAAGCAGAAGGGAGAGCGCAAGGCTCTCCGCCACCCGCCAGCCTTGCAGTCTCCCTCCCGCACCCACGAGTGGCAGAGCCTAACAGGAAGCAGCTGGCAGTGTGAAAACGGGTTTGCAGGGTCTCTGCCCGAGGACCACAGAGTGGAACGTAGAAAAGGGTGAGTTTGTAGCTGAGATAATAGCTTAATCACCAGAACATTCAGGAAGGAAAACTGTCTTTACCACTGGAGACTCACAAAGCAATAGATCTCAGGCCTTGGTGCAACTCCCAAAGCACAATTTAGAGGCACAAAAACTCTTTTAGAAAGAAATTCTGGGGCTGGCCAGTGGCTCAGGCGGTTGGAGCTCCGTGCTCCTGACACCAAAGGCTGCCAGTTCGATTCCCACATGGACCAGTAGGCTCTCAACCACAAGGTTGCTGGTTTGACTCTTCGACTCCCGCAGGGATGGTGGGCAGCGCCCCCTGCAACTAAGATTGAACACGGCACCTTGAGCTGAGCTGCCGCTGAGCTCCCGGATGGCTCAGTTGGTTGGAGCGCGTCCTCTCAACTACAAGGTTGCTGGTTCTACTCCTGCGAGGCATGGTGGGCTGTGCCCCCTGCAACTAGAAAACAGCAACTGGACCTGGAGCTGAGCTGCACCCTCCACAACTAAGACTGAAAGGACAACAACTTGACTTGGAAAAAAGGCCTGGAAGTACACATTGTTCCCCAATAAAGTCCTGTTCCCCTTCCCCAATAAGAAAGAAAGAAAGAAAGAAAGAAAGAAAGAAAGAAAGAAAGAAAGAAAGAAAGAAAGAAAGAAAGAAAGAAAGAAATTCTGATTTAGCTGACATTTATTGGTCATCTACTATGTGTCAAGCACTGTGCTGGGCCCTGGGGGGCTTGGAACCAGAAATGTCTTCAGAGTTGAGTGTTCAAATGCTGGCTCTTTATTAAGAAAAAAAATTACAAGGCAAATGCTGGCTCTATTGTGGCCTGCTGGGTGACCGCAGATGAGTCACAGTTTTGACCTCGATTTTCTTGATCATAAGATACAGGTGAGGTGGTCACCTTACGTGTAGACATCATGACATAATGACAACAATTGCATGAGCTAAGGAATGTCAAGGGTCGGGCACACAGTAGCCTCCAGTTGGCCCTTCCTTTTTTCCTGTCTTTTTCATTCACCTCATCAAAGACCTCTGCTCCTGGTCTTTTTTGTTCTTTTCTTCTACCATCATCATCATCATCACCGTTATTGGTCCCTTCCTACTTAGATGCTGGGTTAAATGCTTTACATGCATTATTTTATTTACTCTTCACAACAATCCTATAAAAGCAAGTAATATTATTCTCTATGTGAGGCAAGAAATGCCATTGACAAAGTCCAAAGGGAACGATAAAACGGGAAGAAAAATATTTGCAGCACACACAATGGAAAAGGGGCCAGTTGCTGCTGGTTTACAAAGAGCTCAGAATCAATGAGAAAATGATGAAGGATCCAGCAGCATAAAAGGATCCAGGGCCTGCACCGAGGGTAGAAGGGAAAGAAATACAAACGGCCAATGAACGTATAAAACTGCTGAGCCCCATTCACCATCAAGGAAACAGGAAGCAAAATGAACCGTGTTTTTCTTTACCTGTCAGATGGGCCAAGATTTTAAAGTATGATCCCACCCAGCGATGGCAATGAAAAGAGGAAATCTAAACTTGCCTTTTATGAGGGAAATTTGGTGATTTCTATGCAAATGAAAAATGCACAAGCTCTTTGGCCCAGAAATCTCACCACTAGGTAGTGACCCTATGGATACTTGCCTCTGTTCCCCCAAAGGAATGTTTATTTCAGAAGATTTGGGTAACAGCAAAAATAAACGACAATTTAATTTGCCATCAGTGGGAGACACCTATGAGTTCGCCATACAATGAAATATGCTGTGGAGTTGTTGTTTTTTTTACCATGTACATAATTTATTTTTATTTAAAATGATAATGGGGATAATCTGGGTCACAGGATGATTAACCCATTTTTATTTTCTGACTTAAAAAAACCTAATTACATGCAACAGAAAACCAACTAGAAAAACCTGCAGCTGGTTTCCGCAAGCTGAGTTCCAGACATGCGGTCTGGAGGTGGCACTGATGGCTTTGCCATGTGTGAAGACTTGGGGTAAGTTATCTCATTTCTTGAGACCTCAATGTTTTCATTTGTTCAAATGGGAGGAATACTTCCTGTTTTGTATTGTGACTTTGGGCAAGTGACTTCTCTGAGACTCAGATTATCCCCATTACCATTTTTAATAAAAATAAATTATGTACATGGTAAAACAAAACAAAACAAAAACAGTATATTTCATTGTATGGCCAATTCATAGGCCATACAATGAATTCATCAGTACATGGTACACGGTAAAAAAAAATGGGAAATTAAATTATCATTTACTTTTGCTGTCAAATCTTCTGAAATAAACATTCTTTTGGGGGAACAGTGGCAAGTATCCATAGGGTCACTACCTAGTGGTGAGATTTCTGGGCCAAAGAGCTTGTGCATTTTTCATTTGCATAGAAATCACCAAATTTCCCGCATAAAAGGGAAGTTTACATTTTCTCTTTTCATTGCCATCGCTGGATGGGATCATACTTTAAAATCTTGGCCCATCTGACAGGTGAAAAAAAAAAAAAAAAAAAAAAAACGCGTTTCATTTTGCTTCCTGTTTCCTTGATGGTGAATGGGGCTCAGCAGTTTTATACGTTCATTGGCCGTTTGTATTTCTTTCCCTTCTACCCTCGGTGCAGGCCCAGGATCCTTTTATGCTGCTGGATCCTTCATCATTTTCTCATTGATTCTGAGCTCTTTGTAAACCAGCAGCAACTGGCCCCTTTTCCATTGTGTGTGCTGCAAACATTTTTCTTCCTGTTTCATCGTTCGCTTTGGACTTTGTTGATGGCATTTCTTGCCTCGCAGAAATTTCTCACTGCCCTGCAGTCACGTTTGTCAATCTCTTTACTGATGGTTTCTGGGCGGCCTTGTGGCTTTAGAGCTGTCCCTCTCCTTGGCGGCAGGTTGGAAGTATTGCTCTGGGCTGCTGGGCGACTCGGCGTCCCTGCGTCGCCCTCTGCCACCCACACGTGGAGGTGCTGCCCGCTCAGAAGGTTTAGTACTGCTGCCGCTCGCTGGGAGAGGGTTGCTGCCTCCCCTTTCACAGCCAATTTCAGAGTGCGCGTCACTTTGCTTCTCCCTGATAGCAGCTCCTTTTAAGGAGCTATGTATCTTATATGTGCCTTAATCCTCCAACTAAATTTACCAGCTCTTGCCTGCAGCCAAGACATCAGCTAAATTAAACTTCGGAGTCGCGAACACAGTGTATCAGATGCACCTCAGTGGTGAGGCGTGGTGGGAGCAGCCACGCCCCATGTGTCCTGACGGCTGGGGGTCAAGCTCTCCCTGGCCCTCTGGCATCTTTCTTCACTCAGAAATGCCACTGTCCCACCACCAGGACCCCATTTACATTGAGCTACTTCCACCACCTCAAGGATTCATCCATTCATTTCAACAAATATTTACTGAGTGCTTCCTTTTGCCAGGCACTGCTCTGGGGGTGGGCAAACTTCTGAGGTTTTTCCTCCTAAGTGGGGGGAGACAAATGGTGGACAAATGAATGTGTGGCCCCAGTTCAGCATCAGAAGAGCTTTGAAAGTAAAGCAGGTGAGAGAGAGAAGTGGAGAGGAGGGCTGGGATGCCACCATAGACATGGTGGCCAGGGAAGATCACTCCCATAGGAAACATCTGTGCAGAGACCCAGACGAAGTGCTAGGGAGCCATGAAGGTAGGGTCAAGGCTTGGAGGTGAGAACATGCATGGGAGCAGCAGTGCTTTCAGGGCTCCCGGAGCTTCTGGTAAAGGAGGAAGGGCAGGGTGGGAGGTGAAGCGAGAGAGAGGGCGAGTGGAGCGCCCGGAGCCCTGTAGGTGTGGGTCCTGGGGAAGAACTGGGGAGTCATGGGAGGGGTAAGAATTGGAAGTAAAGTGATTGAATTTCCATCTTCACTGGGTTTGGTTTGCACTTCCCTTCTATGGCAGCTACACTCAGGAAAGGCCAGACATGGATTTCTGCTAAGGACGCCTGGCTGGTGGCGCCATGCCAGCTGTAATGGCTGTGCTGCAGGCATCTACCACCGCTACTGTTCCGTCATGGAGACCTGCCCAACGCCCTCCCTGTTCGGGCCACAGTCACAGGCAGCAAGGTCCACCTGGCCCAAACCTGCAACCTCTCACCTGGAGGGAGGAAGCCCCTCCACCACACCTGGAGACTCAGGCCCACCAAGCTCTGCGTGGGCCCAGCTGTGACCCTGCATCCTGGTGCCAGGCTCCAGCTGCTCAGCTTGGCCTTGAGGACAAAGCGGGAATGGCAGGGGGTGCCCATTCTGTGCAGACACCACTGACTGGGTCTGGCTGGCTGTGCTGAAGCTTCCAGAGTTGGACTGGCCAGTGCACCCAGAGCCAAGCCAAATGTGCAGCCCTGTGCCAGCTTATGAGGCTGGCAGGAGGAACAATTACAAACACGACGGCGGCACACCTGATGGACAGAGGAGCCTGGGCAAATACAGCTCCCTCCCCGGCTCCCTCTCCAACCACATAGCAGCTGAGGCCAGCAGACAGCGCTGGGTGCTGAGACAGGACCAGCCCAGAAGGAGCCCGACCGCAGTTTGCTGATTTGACAACACACACAGACACACACACACACACACACACACACACACACACACACACACACACACAATCTGCTCCATACGAATAGGTCCCATAGTCCATTTCTGCAGAGGGCTGGCCCCCAGGCCCAGGTATCACCCCCATCATTGTTAAGCCCCAAATTTCACCATTAAATTCCACCTGAACCACCAAACTCTGCACATATGTAGCCAAGCATCACTCAATTTGACTTTCATTGACCATGCAGAAGAGGCTATGCCACAAAGAAATGCCTCTTAGCCATTCACAGTGTTCCAATGCATTGGAAGTAGGAAGTTTATGCCAATCAGAGAAAAGACTGCGTTTTGGGGAGAAATCATCAAAGCTGGATGTGTCGAGGTCCTACTATTGGAGCATCTGCAAATGTCAAATGGGCATTGACAGTCAATTGGAAAATAAACACAACCACGGCTTCTTTTAAGACATTCTTTAATCTCCCTGCATAAATCTTCATCCAAACCAAAATTAGCTTTGCAAAGAGGAAAGAGCATTCTTCTGCCATTTCCACTGTGAGTTCATTCTTCCACTGTGAGTTACGGGGATGATGGCAAACATGAGAGAAAAGCTCTTAGGGGTTGAAATGATGGCTCAGCATTGCCGGCGCCTTTTGAATGTAATCAAAGGGAGACTCTGGGAGTTAAAACATCCCTGGATAGAGGAGCCTGTCACATCAGGGGGATACGCGGCAAGTCTGAACAGATTAATTTCCTCCTGCCATAAAATATTCCTTCTGATCATAAAGAAATCTGCTCGGGAGTAACGCCAGCAAACCTGAGAACTATTACAGGAGGGCTGCTGAGTGACAAATCACAACTTTGATGGTGACAAGAAAAAGAAAGTGAACATCTCTGAATTCAACTTTGTCCTTCCCTGTCATCTTTCAAAAATGAAATTCACAACCCCCCATCTTACCTCCACTAGAGACCCGTAAGTCTCTCACAGCTTAGTATGAATTAGACTGTTTGTGACCAGATGGCAGGCAGCCAGGTGGTCCTAAGGAGGAAAGACGGCACAAAGGTCAAGGTGAAGACAGGATCAAGAATTCCTGGCTCCCGGGTACTGTCTGAACGTCCATCATCTTTCGCATCAGGCAACAGGAGTTCCCAAAATGTATCACATGAAACACGAATTACATAAGTTGCTCTAGCAGACAAGGTTCCAGAATATTTAGGAAAACAGCATGTTATCAGCCCCTTCTTGCCCCCTTGGAGAGCAGGCTGCAGTTAAATACTCTTATTTACCTTTTGTTTTTCCCTTGTATAGTTCTCCAGCTTATTTGGCCATGGAATGCTCCATTCATTAAATATCTGAAAGATGTTAAAATGAAAGCAATTCCACCTAACTTTCAGCTGAGAGTCCAAGACAAGAGCTGCCAACTTTTCCCACACACCCAGGTGAGATTCTAAATTGGACAATTTTCTTAAAGGGTCTGGTAGTACATACTTTAGGCTTTGTGGGCCATTGCTTATGAGTTATTAAAAACATAGAGAAAGGTGGTTGGTTGGATTTGGGTGAGCGTTTGCCAGGCCTTTTACTAGACCCCTGATGCTGGTTTTGCAGAAATGAAAGGGTTAAAAACAGTTTTGTGATGCTAACCCCTCATCCACTGGAAGCTATAAAAGGGTTAAAGTCGGAGAGGTAGAGAAGTTGAATACTGCAGATTTTTCTTTAGGTGGAGTTCTTGGGAGGGCCATGGTCCCAACCCCAAGTGTAATTATTGGAGTATGTTTCAATGATTCGTTATTGTGGTTAAAAAAAAACAAAAAACTCAAAGTTAATCTCCAATGCTATACTATTTCTAATGAGTCTTTGGGTTCAGTACTTGGGGAGTTCTTTTGCTCCATGTGGTGTCATTTGGGGTTACAGCTGAGATTTAGCTGCAATTGGGAGCCCAAGGTGGCTTCGCCCACCAATCCGCACATGGGTTGCAGAGGGCTAGAGAGGCTGGTGGCTGGTGGGGCCCCTCCCTCCATGGAGGCACTCATCTTTCAGGGGTTTATCTCAAGCTCTGTTACCTGGTGGCTGGATGGTAAGGAAGCCAAAGTGGAAATAGCTAGGCATCTTGAAGCCTGGGCTCTGAAACTCACTCAGTGTGACTTCTGCCCGTGCTGTTGGTCAAAGTGAGTCACAAGGACATCCCAGAGTCAAGGGGGTGGGAAACAGATTTCTCCTTGTGCTGGGAAGGGTGGCACGCACACGCAGGGATAAGAGGAATTGTTGGTGTGTCCGTCTCTGAAAATAATCTACCGCAGTCTTTGCTCTGGCCATAAAAGTTTATAATTCTCCAAAAGGAAACATATACCCCTCTCTGCCAAGACTTCCCCCACCCCCAGTGTCATCCAATCAGAGCATCCACTGCAAGGCCAGCATCTTTTCATCTGGGATGCAGATGAGGTTTCTCAGGGGCATCTCTTCTTGGTCTGGTGACTGAAAAACTAAAAGAATCATTTACTTGCAGCTCCTGTCTATCCACACGCACCCAACATACAATGATGAGATCGGGACAAAATAACTGCAATGGACACTTTCATGAAAAAATAAGAGAGGAAACAGAAGGCGCATATCTGTCAATGGGCCACAGCAATTTGAAATCAGCAGACACATGTCACCAGTAGATTCAACGTTTGCACAGGTTCAAATCTCACTGCTAGTACTAGCTTCTGTATCCATTTTCCATTGCTGGATAAATGTTAATCCCAATGTCTACTGTGTTAAAACAACAACAGCTGTTTATTTGCTCATGATTCTGCAACTAGTCAAGGCTTGGTGAGAACAGCTTGTCTCTGCTCCACGGGGTGTTGGCTAAGTTGCTTCAGCTCGGGCTAGAGGATCCAAGGTGGTTTTGCTAACATGTCTGGCACCACAGAGAGTGGCTGGTTAGGTTCTCTCTTACCCTTTGTTGTCACTCATCCTCCAGGGCCTCTGTCTCCAGCTGGGTGATCATATTTCCTTATGTGGTGACTGCTTTCTACTGAATTGCATTGGTCAAAGCAAGTCACAGAGCAGCCTGGTTTCACAGAGCGGAAAGAGACTCTACTTCTTAAAGAGAGAAGATGCAAAGAATTCACGACTATCCTTAATCTACCCTGTTTGGCCACAAGTATCCCACGTGTAAGATACATTCCCTCCCCTCCACGACTCCCCAAGTCTTATTTCATTTTGACCTCTGGCTCGAGGTGCAGAACCTCATGATCTAAATCAGTTCCAGGTGTAGGTGAGGCTCCGCAAGTTCAGTTTCCTCTGATTCAGAGACTTGGGAATTAAAATACAAGGTTTCCGTCCCCCACACACCCAGCATACAATGGTGAGATGGGGATGAGATAACACTCCCATTCAAAAAGGACTAGCTGTCACTCATCCATAGCAAATCCACCTGACCACATGCTACCACTTTCCCTACTCTAAGGCAGGAAACGCTACTTCCCTGGGGAGTAATTCCCCAATTCATCATTCTCCTTGGCTCTTGGTCTGCCCTCTGGATTCCTGGCTTCTCCTACTGAGTCATCTTTCCTTTCCCAGAAGAAATGGCTCTTATTTGCAGCAGAGTAACTTTCTCAGCTTGCTTCCAAATTATAGAAAGCTGGGATCCCAAATACCTCTTTTCAATTTGAACTGTCTGTTTCTTTAGGTCCAGTCTGATGGTTCTTTGACCGAACGCTTTCCTTAAAAACTTTGTAGGTTTCCCATGAATCTTACTGGGAATTACTCTGAATCCCAAAAGACCCATCCATAATTTTTCCCAAGACAGAATTCTTTCAGCGTGGAGCATAGCAGGCTATGTGGAAATTTCCCCTTAATATTTTAAAAATCCTTTTGTCTAGCAGAGAGGGTCTATGAAGAACAACCTTAAATCTTTCAAGTCTTTAAAGAGGTCACACAGCCTTCATACAATCTTTCTGCTGGCAGCACTCCTTCTGTGGGTATTGTTTGCTCTGAAACTATTTCTTACTTTGAGAATTTTTTGCTGTTTCCTCAAAATCCGACTTGAAAATTTGACAGTTTCTTCTTTAACAGATTGTTCTCTTGAAACACCTTACTACATATCACTAAAAGACACTGTCACTTTCAACATTTTACCTGAAAACTTCCTTAGAAGACCCATAAATTCAGGAGGTACGTTTTCTACCACCTGTATTATTGGAGGTAACAGTGTTGCTAAATGTTCTGCCACTCCATAAAGGGGTCCCCTCTTTCTATAGCTTCTAGAAGCAGTGTTCTCACTGTTCTTGCAGCCTCCGCTAACACCTTCTTCCCCGCCCTTCCAGCTCTACCTGCTACCAAGTCCCAAAGCCAATACCATGTCTTTTAGATCTCGTTCCAGCAGCACCCACTTCCAGGTACCGATTTCTATTTCAGTTTTCTGTTTTTTTAATTAGTCGCTTAACACAAACAACAGTGTATTGTGACGAATGATTCTGTGGGTCAGCTGGGCTTAGCTGAGCAGTTCTTCTGCTCCTCACGGTGTCATCTAAGGTCGCTCGTGGCTGCATTCAGCTGAAAGCTGGAGTGGTGGGTATAGTGGGGGGGCTGGCCCACGCTCTCTCTTCATGTAGTTTCTAATCACTGAACAATCTAGTCTGAGGTTCTGTACCTAGTGGCTGGATCTCAAAAGAGCAAAGATGAAAGCTACAGTGTCTTGAGGTCCAGTCCAGACTCCAGAACTCGTGCAATTACCTTTCCGGTTGGTCAACGTAAGTCACAAGATCATCTCCACCCATCAAAGGTGTGGAGGAATAGACCCCACCTCTTACTGAGATCAATGGCGTGCCCATACCAATGGGAGGGGTTATTGGTGGCCATCTTTGCAGATGAATCCACATGGAGTGCTTGAGAAGCTCCAAGGGGACCAATGGGAAGAGTTGAGCCAAGTATCCTGGGTATCTATGGCCCCGGGCATTGCTGTCTGATGAAGTGACCAGGGGCAGCAGAGTACAGGACTCTGATCGGGACGTAACTGTCCTCTCAGCTACAGTAAGTCGAATGCTGTCTGAGCAGTTTATCTTCTATAGACTGTGGCCACACAAGAGAGCAAGCCAGCGTAAGGCCATCTTAGACCCTGCCCTTGACAGCATCCTGGAGGGGTAAGGAAACCTCAGCAGAAAATTGTTACAGGGGAAAATCTGGATGCCCAGGGGTGGGCTGGGAGGGGAGTCTTCAGTGTCCTCCCTGAGAAGTGTCACCCACATAAAGGGGAGGAGTTCCTAGCCATGAGGGTCTCCAAGGAACCCACACAAGTGACCTCCTGAAAGACTCAGCTTTAAACATCTGCCAAACCCAGAAAGAGCCGACACCAGTTCCCAAGAGTGCCAGAGAGCTCAGAACTTCCCGGCCCCTCACCATCAATTCTTAGCAAGTCAGGGGACGAGTGATAAAAGTGAAAACGTAGGGAACCAGAAAAGAGTGGGCCCCATCCCCCTCTTGCTGCAGGCTCCAGCTAGAGGAGGGACGAGGCTTTAGCTCAGAATAAAGTTTGAAGTTTTGATTATTAAATAAAATTAGACATGCTAGTTACTGAACTGGTAGATTTGGGGTGGCTACCAACACAAGAGAGCTTTCGACCACCTCCAAGTGAGCCATTACCTCCAGGAGCAGGGCAGGAACTAGCCCCACAGTGTTGGGGCAGGGCGGGGGACAGGAAATTGCTTTCTGGTTATACCTGCTCAGTTGCTGTGACAGTTACAAATCGACTTCCATCCCAGGAGACTCTGCTTGGGAAAGACTCTGAGTGAAAGTTAGTAGGACGTGCTGGAGCCTCATTAACGCCAGCAGGGCCTGGTTCTCGCAATGATGTACGCACTCTCGTTTCTGGCTTCATTTAAAAGACGCCCTCCCACTCCACGCCGTGGACCAGAGAGCAGAACACCTCATCCATCCTACATGCCTACGCTGCCATGTGGTGGCTCATAGCACGGGATTTGGGGTCAGAAAAACCTAAGTTCAAATCCTAATGCTGCCACTTATTATTTATGGACTCTAGAATAATTCATTTAATTTCTCTGTGTTCAGTTTTCTCATCCATTAAGTGGAGATAGTGTGATGCTTCCCTCCTGAGGTTATTATGAGGATGAAAGAGGTCACGGCTGCCAAGTGGGTCTGTGTGTGCAGTGGGCGACCTCCCAGTAATGAAAAGGAGGAAGACTGCCTCTGTCTGGAGTTGTTGCGTAGACACAGACGCTCTCTCGAAGGAAGTAAGGGAGCTGGTAATGTCAGTTGCCTTTGCAGAGAGAGCTGGGTGCCTGGGACAGGAAAGAACCAAGAGTTTATACTGTTTAACTTTTTGTACCTTCTGAATTTTGAAGCATGTCGATGTAACTATGCCAAAAGTAAATTTAAATTTTGAATTTTTCCAACATTTTATTATGAAAGTTTTCAAACATACAGAAACGTTGAATTTTACTAAACACCACCTAGCCACTGCTGAGAATGGCCATTCTGCGATACTAGCTTTATCTCATATAGATTACATTTTTTAATAAAAATGAATTGATCTCTGAAGCCTAGGCAAGTCGCTTGGCTTATTAGAGTCTTGACTTCCTCTCTGCAAAATAAGAAGCTTGAGGTATTAGAGTTACTCACTACACCCAAAGCTCATTTGAGTGGTACCGCTGTTGGCTGCCTTGTCCATAGGCCATAAGCTCCTTGCGGCTTAACCTCTGGTTTAAAACCGTTTCCTGTCCTTGAGAACAGCCCCATCACATGAGTCCCCGATGGCGACATGGGTACAGCATAGCTTTACCCTGTGGGACGGGTGGCTCAGGGATGAAGAGCAGATATCCTTGCTCCTCACTGGCACTTCTGGCTCTTCTCGCTGCAGGCCACTATGGAGGATTGCACTTCCTGCCTCACGAAGTTAGGTGGGGTCACATGACTGGCTTTGGCCAATGAAATGTAACTGGAAGTCAGGTGTGTCCCTTCTATGGGAAAAGATTTAAGAGCCGGTGTGGTGGTGTCCGTGCCCTGTGATCGCCTGATGTGCCAACCAATGAGTGTGTGTTCCAGAAGTTGCAGGGTGGTGGAAACTCCCTCAGTGTAGGCTGCTGAGTTGCTACAAGGAGATCAGTTGCCCTGGAAAGTTGTCTGGGCCTTCAATGGCTCACATGTCCTTTGGATTGAGTTCCATTTGAAGTATGTTCAGATAAAAAAAAAAAAATGCTAAGGACAAACTATGCATAAGGTTCTGGGTTTTGCACTTTACAAATACTTCCCCTTGCTGTTCGTCCATTCATTCATTCACTAAAATTAACACTGACAGAACGTCATATGCCATATACCATATGACATCTCGTGCTGGACCCCAGCGATACAGCAACGACAATGACAATTTTGTTGCCCTCAATGATCTCACGATCTAATTTGGGCAACAAACATGTAATAATAATAACAAAAACATTAAGAAAAAGAAGAGTTGGTACGTAAAGAGCATTTTCTGTGTGCCAGACACTGTGCTACCCAATTGACATGCTCTATCTTACTTCACTCTAACAACAATCCTATGAAATAGCATGTCAGCCTGTGCTCAGTTACCTGCTGCTATGTAACAAGCGACACCAAAACGCAGGGCTTAAAACAACCATCATTTTGTCATCCTTCCAAGTTCCATATCTGAGCAGGGCTCAGCTCTGTGGTTCTTCTGCTCTTGCCTGTGACCACTTGTGTGGCTGCATCCAGCTGGCAGGTTGATGAGGGACTGGGCTCAGCTGAGACACTGGGAAGCTGGGCTTCTGTCTCGTTAGGGGGTGTCCAGACCTCTCCCTTTCCATATGGCATCTCCAGCACACGGCTGCTCAGGGCTCCCAAGAGCACAGGAGCTGTCAGGCCTTCTTCAGGTTCAGGCCCAGAACTGGCAGAGCATCGCTTCCATCCCATTTAATTGATTAAAGCAAATTGCAACCCACCCACAGTCAAAGGGAGGTGACAGCACAAGGGCACGAATACTAAAAGGCATGGTTCATCAGGAACCATCCATATAATAAACTGTCATAGTCAGAGCTTTTTCGGTTGCAAGTAAAATAAATTTGACTCACGCTAACTTAAGTTTTTTAAAAATGGGTGGGGGAGGCTTTATTGGCTTTGATAACTGGAAGCCAAGATGTGTATCTGTCTTCAGTAATGTCTGGATCAAGGGGCTTGGATTGTATAACCAGGGTTTCATCTTTCTCTCCATTTCTCAGAGAGAGTCTCTCTATGTGGTAGGTGAGATGGCTGGGCATCCCTCGAGAATCACATCTTACCTGCTTAGCAACCCTGTGTGAAGAGACACTCTCTTCCTATTTTCTTACGGAAAGTTCTGGACAGGTCTAGGTTAGCTTATTTGGGGCTACGTGCCCATCTTTAAACCAATCACTGTGACAAGGGACTGGTCTGGAACACCTGGCCACCACTGTGAAGCCACATGGAACAGATTTCATATTTAAAAATAGGAAGGAAGGAAAGAAGGAAGGAAGGAAGGAAGGAAGGAAGGAAGGAAGGAAGGAAGGAATTGAAGAAGGAAGGAAGGAAAGAAGGAAGGGAGCAATGGAAGAACCAGCCGTGGTGCAGAGACAATGGAGCAGGGCTGTTTGCTGGGCAATGTTGGGAATGATGAATCAGGAAGGACTTCTCAGAGGAGGCCATGCTTGAACTAGGCCCTGTACTAGGGCCTAACTTAGGATCACAGACAAGATTCTGCTGAAGTGGATGGCTTGTGCCCATTTGACAGATGGAGAAACTGAGCCCAGGTGGTGAGAGCATTTCCTTGAGTTCCCAGGTTGTCTAAAATTTGTAGTACACTTCCTTCCATGATGAGTAAGGAGGGAAGTGAGAGGAGGGAGATCAGGGAACCATCTCATGTTTTTCATTCATCCTGCGGACATTTCTTTATTCCTTGTGGATCTAAGACTTTAATTTCACTCCTGCCGTGGAAGTTAGAACATTTAGGGAGCTGCCTGCTCTAGCTTCTTCAGCCTGGAAAGTGGGGCCCCTGTCCATGCCCTTGCTCCAAGGTCACTCAACAAAGGAACTTGGCTTTCACTTGCCCTGGAGAATAATCCTGCTCAGGCTACTCACCCCTCCCTCTTACCCTCCAAAAATGGAGAGGTCTCAGCCCACAGCTGTGGTCTGACTGAAGTGGAGGCATTGTTTCCTGCCTCTGGCCTCCCATGTCCCTTACCTGCTCACCAGTAAGCCTGCCAGACCAAGCACTAGCCATCCCAACAAGAATGGAGCTCTCTTTTCTTGCTCGTCTGCAAATCATTTGAAGTTTGGGTAGGAATTTGAAGTCCTCAAAAGCTCACTTACCGGAGAATCTGTTCAGGATCCAGCAAAGAGTTAAGTCTATTCACATTTCTGTTGCACGGCATTATTCTCCTATCCAGCATGTACATGACACAGGCAAGGAGTCACGGTGGCCCGCTCGGAATCTCTGCAGGGACTGAGTGCGTCCTCTGATCCTCTCTGCATTCGGTCATCCTGTCTTCGTTACGTTCATTTCACCTTCCCAGCACTCCAGGGAAGTGCTCTCCTGAGTCTCGGTTTACAGAGATAGAAACCAAGGCTCAGAAAGGACAAGACTGTGGTCGCATCACACAGAGAGAGGCAGCAGCTCAACCCAAATACCCTTTCTTGCCCAGCAGGCAGCAGCAGCAGAAATCTGCCCCTCAGCACTCACCCCGGGACTCACCTCCTCGCTGCCTCGGCTCCCCCAGCTCGCCCTCCTGCACCACTGCCAGCCACCGTCGTGGACATCAGTCGCCCCAGAGCACGCATTCTCCCCATTCTGTTGTCCATATGGTCATTGAGACTGTTCGAAAGATTTAGGAAAAAGCTAAAACTATGGGAAAATCAAAAGTAATATAATAATAATAATTAATGACAGCAACAACCATGGCGGGGGGGGGGGGGGGAGAAAAGGAGAAAGCGGAGAACTTAAAAGTCTCTCAGGGGGGCCAGCCCAGTGGCTCAGGCGGTTAGAGCTCCATGCTCCTAACTCTGAAGGCTGCTGGTTCGATTCCCATATGGGCCAGTGGGTTCTCAACCACAAGGTTGCCAGTTCAATGCCTCGACTCCCGCAAGGGATGGTGGACTCTGCCCCCTGCAACTAAGGTTGAACATGGCACCTTGAACTGAGCTGCCGCTGAGCTCCCGGATGGCTCAGTTGGTTGGAGTGCGTCCTCTCAACCACAAGGTTGCCGGTTAGACTCCCGCAAGGGATGGTGGGCTGTGCCCCCTGCAACTAGAAACGGCAACTAGAAACGGCAACTAGAAACGGCAACTAGAAACAGCAGCTGGACCTGGAGCTGAGCTGCACCCTCCACAACTAAGATCGAAAGGACAAAAACTTGACTGTTCCCCAATAAAGTCCTGTTCCCCTTCCCCAATAAAATCTTTAAAAAAAGAAAAAAGTCTCTCAGGGAATGAGAGCATATAACCAAGACTCCGTGGCACAGCCCTATAAGGAAAATATTATCTTCACCACATGTGACACCAATATTCCTAAAGGTTCAGCAACTTGCCCCAAGGTCACACAACTATTAAATTGGCCGAACCAGGTTTTGAACCTATGTGAATGTGGCACCAAGATCTACGTAATTTCCTTTCCACTCTGCCTCTGAAGGATCCCTGACCTCAGCAGGCTCACACGCTCATGGTAAATGCAGGGAAACACGGGAGCGGCACGTAATCAGGGGCAGGAAGCAAGGAGGGCTTCTGGAAAGAGGTGATGCCTGAGCTAAGCCATGAGGAATGAGCAGCAGGTGTTGAGGGCCTGCAGGAGGGAGAAGGCAAAAGAAACACCCAGAGGAGGGAGCACGCTGTCACTTCCAGCCATTATTACAAGCCACTGTCATCGTGGTCTATGCAATCCTTCAACACATGCTGAAGGCAATGGCTCCCTTGAGTGTGACCCATGTGACTAGATCAGTAACACAACCATCACTTGATATGTTGTCACCTACAAGACTCCCTAAGAATTTTGTGGGGAAAAAAAATTAGTGGAAATGACAGTCATATAGAACATCCACCATTTTAAAGTGGACAATTCAGTGGCATTTAATGGCTTCACAGTGGCCACCACCTCTATCTGGTTCCAAACCATTTCCATCACCCAGAATAACACTCTTTAGCCATTAAGCAGTTACTCCCCATCCCTGCCTCTCCCCAGCCCCTGGCAACCGTCAACCTGCTTTCTGTCCCTATGGATTTACCTATTCTGAATACTTCAAATAGATGGAATCACACAATACGTGACTTTTGTGCCTGGCTTCTTTTACTTAGCGTCATATTTTCAAGGTTTAATTTGATATTTTATACCTTTTCTAGTTGAGAAGGAGAGAGCAGAGCTCGGACCATGGTCTAAATGACCCAGCATCTCCTGCCCAGGCCTGGGCTCTCTCCCTCCACCCCTGCTCTTCCCCTCCGGGTGGGCTCCCCTCCCTCTGGGCCCAGTAGGTGACTGACAGGCCTGGGTGTGACCTTGCTCTGCCACTGACCTCTGACATGCTACATCCTCTCTGATCCTCAGGTTTCCCATGACATGACACAACAATGTAAATACACTCAACACTGGATGGCACACTTTAAAATGAAGATGGTAGATTTTGTTATGTATTTTTGTAATCACAATAAAGAAAGCAATACAAGAAAAAACCTAAAAAAAAATTAGATGGCTGAATTGATCAATTGATCACTAAGGGCCTCCCCATTCTATAGACATCTAAGACCAAGAGCTCATGATTGAGAGTTGGGGAGAGACAGGCGGGCCAAGGAGACAGGAAAAGGAGCAATTCAGTGAAGAAAAAGAGAAGGGAGAAAGGGCGGACGGGGGAGGGAGATGGTGAGAGAGAGAGAGAGAGAGAGAGAGAGAGAGAGAGAGAGAGAGAGAGAAAGAGAGAGGGGAGAGGGAGGGCTGTACTATAGTCCCAGCCAGTCCTACCCCGTCTTGTTTATTTCCTGATTGTCACTCTTCACACCTCGGGCCTAATCTCCACCATGACCTGTGGGTCCCACACACAGCACTGCAGCAAGATGGGGACGACTGGGTGTTCAAATTGATTTGGCTTCTGTGATTTAAGTTTTTTTTTCAGGAGAATTGGACCCAGAATCAGGATGAAAGCAATGCGTATTAGATAAGAAGAAACAATGGTCCAATATGACCTTAAAAAAATGTCGGCCACGTCACCTAGGGCTTTCACAACACACAGGTGCCAACCTCAAGGTGACCCCCTCCCCCCAACCCCGTTTGCCGAAGGGCTACCAAGACATATAGAGCCCACACAGTCCAGATTTGCTCAGCCTGGTTTTAATATCCAGTTCCCTGTTCCCCAAAGCACCCTCTTTTATCAGAATATGAGCTGCAATTTGGGTCAGGAAGAGAGAGCCCTGTGGATATGAGGCTTGAACCCCAAGGGAAGGTCTCAGTTCTTGAAAGACTAATTATACACCAGCAGAAATGGATTTAGGCAGCATTATAAGTAGCAATTCAATAATGTTTTAGAGAACAACGACCATTGTCCACACACAACTAAAAATAAAATATCAGTTTGATTTATTCTCCTCAGAGGCCCCCCTAGATAGAAGCTGGACGCCAGCGTTGGTGCCTCAAACTCCCAGCTGAAAAGGCGGCTGGAGAGTAGTGGAATAATGGGGCCATCATTGAGGTAGTGATGTAGGTCAGTGCAGGTGCTAGGAGGAGCATGAGGTGGGTGGAAGAAATCCAGGAGGGCTTCCAGTAAGTGGTGGCAAACAAGCTGAATCACCAAGGGTGATAGGCAGGTGGATGGCCCAGCAGGAGTGAGAAGACAAAAGACTCCAGAAATTATAACAGTGCTTGTACCTGGGTAGCAATGCATTATTGGCAACTCCTCCTCCTCTTTAGCCCCTCTATTTTCCATTGTTTCTTTAAAGAGTATATGTCACTTTTTAAGAAAAAGTTTTTGAAGAAAGGAAAGGTAACCATTTCAAAGAACTTGGAGCGTTTCCATGAGAATACGGTCCAGCGTCTGTGTCATGATCATGGGAATGGGGAGCCTTTCCCTCTTGCACTCCCTCCAGCAGCCTCTTTCCATAGCTGGTATATTAGGTCCCAGGGCTGCCACAACCAGGGACCACAGGCTGGGGGCTTAGACAACAGACATCACTTTTATCTCCTTACAGTTCTGCAGGCTGGAAGTCCGAGATGAAGGTGTCAGCAGAATTGTTTCTCCTTAGACCTCTCCTGGCTTGTAGATGGCTGTCATCTCCCTGTGCCCTCACATGGTCTTCCCCCTGTGCGTGTCTGTATCCCAATTTCCTCGTCTTTTAAGGACACCAGTCAGATTGGACCAGGGCCCACCCTAGTGACCGCATGTTAATTACCTTGGTAAAGACCCTATCTCCAAATACAGTCAACTTGGAGGTCCTGGGGGTTAGGACATCAGTAGATGAATTTGGGGGGACATAATTCAACCCATAACACTGGGATACACATAAATGGTTCTAGATGAGTCCTTTGTTTTTGCCCTTTGATACGAGAGAATTCAGAACATTATACTTACCTGATTTTGATGCAAAGATGCTGGATGCTAGAGAGGATGCATGTGGGTGGTCAGAGCTCCTCGGCCTGCCTGCGGGGGATTGCCAGGCACTGGGCCTCCCGGGAACACACTCACTGGGAGTCCCAAAACAACACATGGAAACTTATCAGCTGTCCCCTGCGGGAATACGTGCTCACACACACGTATGCACACCACACCATACACACCACATACACATATACATGCACATAGACACACACTTCTGTCAATGATCATTCTACCTCTTGTTATAGGATGTGGGTCAGTATGAGGTAGACGCGGATTGAGGAAGAGAAGATAATGTGAGAAGGGCTGTTGCTTGTATCATCTAGGATTGTCTTATCGAGCTCAGCGGGGCTCAAGACGTGATGTCATCTGCTCCCCTGATGTCAGCAGGCATCTGGGAGACTAGAAACTTCTTAAAGACGGCAGACCAGCCTCTCTCTGCTTCTCCATGCACCTCACCCAGCACAACCCAAGAAGGGAGAATCCAGA
The DNA here is from genome assembly GCF_057876585.1 of Rhinolophus sinicus. Classification (NCBI taxonomy): domain Eukaryota; kingdom Metazoa; phylum Chordata; class Mammalia; order Chiroptera; family Rhinolophidae; genus Rhinolophus; species Rhinolophus sinicus. Next base: position 11,769,548 of record NC_142501.1, read on the forward strand.
GACCACCGTGACCAATTTCTACCAGGTCTTCTCATTTCCACAGGCACGACGTGGGGATGCCCTGCTCCCCTTGACAACACCAGCCCACACAGGGGCCAAAAGCTTCCCTGGTTTCCTCTGAGCACCACTGAGATGAAATGGGGTTTTCACGGGAAGGACACAAACCCAGGTGGCCAAGAGCCATAATCACCTCGATTTATACAGCCCCAACTCCAGCTTCATCTGGAACCAGCCTGGGTCTGAGACCCACGCTCAGCCACTTCCATGCTTCACGTTCTCCAATTGTCCCCTTCTTTCTCTTATCTGTAGCCCCGGACTTCCCCAGCAAGGACACTGGGTCCTGGTCTTGGAGACCTTCCTAGGAAAGCCATGGGTGGTCAGGGGCTGGCAATCCCTGCTTCTGTACGTTTCTATCCACAAACCACTCTGGGGTCCTCTCATTCAGTGGCAGGATGGGATCAAGGGTACATGCCTCACAACGACCACCCTGATGATCATTTGTGTAGGATTTTGTATAAACCCCTGACTCAGATGTGATCTCATTTAATATTCACCACAGCTTCGTCTTCAGCTCCATTTTACAGATGAAGAAACTGAGGCCCAGAGAGGTGAAGCAACTAGCTCAAGGTCACACAGCAGGTAAGCGGCAGAGCCAGGATAGGAACCCAAGGCTGTCCTTACCACCCTCAGAACCTTCTACCCCTTGGCCTGTCAGTGGTAAAGTTGGGCTTAAATATGGGTGAGGAGTGGGAGAGGAAACCAGGCCACAGCCTTGAGATCTGGGTCTCAGGAATAGGACTGGGATTCCTTTGAGTTAATACACATCATCTCACCGGGCTGACTTCATGAATATCATTAGATCTTGCAGCATCACCCAGCCCACCAGGGCCCTGGATGTGAGGAAGTCTGTATCTTGTTCCCGGCCACAGCAGGTGGAAATAGTGTGAACTAATGAAATATCACCAGCGAAGCTAACAGCTGAATGCTCATCTCCTGGCAGACGGCAGCTAAGAGACTGCTGACCCACACACACTGGCCTCCTCCCCTCCGCCAGCTGGGAGGCCAGCATGGCGTTTGGGGAGGGCACTGGACAGGGGTGGAGGCACACAGACCAGGCTCTGGCCTCTGCATGCTGTGTGACCTGGGGCAAGTGACTGCACTCCTCTGAACCTCAGGTTTTCTCATCTGTAAAAAGAGGATAATGAGATCCACTTCCATAACATGTATGTGGAAGTGTCCAGCTCAAGGCCAGGCACAGTACTGCAACCCAGGGGTTAGGAGAGGTGGGGTCACTGTGGGAATGTCACAGCATCTATCTACGCAGCAGCCTCAGCGCTGTTCAGAGTTAGAAAGCCTGAAGCTCTGGGGAAATTCCACTGGACACTGCTGCTGCCTTTCAGCACAGGCCCAGGGGCTGGGAGTAGCTGCCTGTGAGGCCCCAAGAGACAGAGGATGGGGTTAGGGATCTCAAGTCCAAAACGGCCACTTTGGGCCCCAGAGTGAATCATTCTTTGAAGTTCACTGCATACCGTCATCACACTCACCAAGAACTTAGGGTATACATCTCTGCAGCGCCTTGCACGCGTGGGGACTTCCTAGGGACTCACTCAATGAACAGTTCACAGGCTTACAGTCCTCCCCGTGCAGTTCCAGTGCTGTGGACATTCCGCCCCACCCAAGCTTGAAGGTAGCTTATGGCCCAGGCTTGTGTAACCCATGCAATTGATAGTGACTGGTTCCTGGACGGTGTATGACCAAACCGAGCTAATCACAGCCAATGGAGGAAGGGCTTTGGAGTCAGAGAAACCTGGGTTTAAGTCCTACTTCTGCTCTGTGACCTTAGGCAAGTTGCCTAACCTCTCTGAGCCTTGTTTGCTCATTCGTAAAATGGGGAAGGCAATGCCTACCTTGTAAGGAGGTACAGGACAAAAACATAATGCAGCGTACTCCATACTGGCACATAGCTCAGCAGTGTGATTATTTTCCCGGGCCCTGGCCAGGGATCTTCCCCAAGGGTTGGTCCTCAAGACTCTGCCGCACTCCGGCCTCCCTGAGCTCAGCCACGCCCCCGACCTGATGACCACCAAAGTTCTGTGCAGGCCCATCCTCTCTCCAGAGTTCAGGCCTCCTGGGCATCTCCACCAGCCTGTCCTCCAGGCACCGCCAACCCAGCACAATGTCCTGGCTCGTCCACTACTCTCTGTGTGATTTGGGTCTGTCACCTTGGCCTTGATTTCTATCCTGTCACGTGAGCAGGTTGCAGTTGACAACAGAGGCTCTCCGGGCCCTAATATCCTAGGATTCTCCACTCCACCATGTCCTCTCCCCAGCTTGTCTCCACCCCCTCCCCAGACTTGCCACCTTCAAAAAACAGCACCTCCATTCTCCAACGGATCCCAGCTTAAAACCTTAGAGCCAACTTGGATTTCTCCATCTTGTTCATCACAGCCTCCAAATCTGGGAGAGTGTCCCTCGGAAATGCTACCCGGTCCCGACACTCCCTCCTGGTGCCAGCATCCTAGTCCAGACGCCCTGCCCCTCCAGGCTCCAGCACTGGCCTCCCCATCCAGTCCAGCCTCTGCTCTGTCCACCGTGGAGCCCGTGCTCTGGTGCAGCTCCTGCCCCAACAGCCTTTGCCTGAAGGCTGGGCCACCTCCTGTCACCATCAAGAACGGCATTTCAACAATGTCAGTACCCTGGACACTCTTTCTCAGGTTTGGGGATGAAAACAAGAACCGTTCATGGTATTCAGACTAGATAACAAAGATTTGTCAAATTCAGCCATTCATTCCTGTTTTTCAAAACACACCCCTTGGATAGTCACATCCCATCCAAGACAAACACAGCATGAAAGCGCTGGGCCTTTGCTTCACAAAGGTACACTTGCACGTGACTTCTTGCATATAATATCAGGGTGTTCATAGCCCCCCGAACCCATCTAGAGAGCAAAGTTTGTTCTTAATTGAGCTCATTTTACAGATGGGGAGACTGAGATGCAAAGAGAGGAAGGGATTTATCCGAGAACATGCAGATCCTGGCTTTCTGCCAGGTGCGCGATCATCTTACGAAAGTGCTGGGTCCTCTCCCACGCCAGGCCCACAGCTTTCAGTAGTAAATCATGTAACTCCTAACATCTTTGAGCTCTATTTCCTCACCCTCGCAAGAGGGACCAGGCCTGCCCTGCGAGGCTGTAGTGAGCTGACGTAAGTGCAGGAACCCAGCCCGGCCCCGTCCATGGAAGACAATTCCTGTTCTATTCCTTTGCTCGCCTTTCTCTTCCTTTCTTGATAGGATTTGGGAGCACAGAAACATTGCTGCCATCTAAAGTGGTCATGGAAGTCTTCGTGGAAGAGGAGAGCCTGGCCTGAGCCTCCATTTTGGGTGCTAAAGAGAGGCAGGGGCCAAGGTTATTAATAGGCCTAGCTAGATGGGCCCAGGGAGGCTGAATGTGATACAGATACCCAGCACCACAGTTGAGGAGTACCTGACACCGGAAGGGGAGGGGGCCAAGGGCTGTGGGGAGCGCCGCCTCCCAAAATAGCCAGAGCAGAAGCCTATATAGGTGGCCATCCCACCACAGGCTCACTTCCCAACAGGACCTGCCAGCAGCCCAGCCTTTCACTGCAGGTTCCAGCCCTCCACCCCTACCTGAGGTGAGTGGCAGCTACTGAGGTTGGAGGAAGATGGAGGGATACAGTGGGGAGGAGGCCAGCTGGAAGGGACAGCTACATCTCCCCTTTCCCCAGTGACACAAGGGCTGGGGTGAGGGCTGCCGGAAGGTAGGCAGCTGTGGAGTGCAGCTGTGGAGCGCAGGCCCGAGAGTACGAAATCCTGGGATCTCCATCCTAACTCCTGGCTGGGCCTCAGGTTCCCCACCTGTAGGATGAAAGGGTGGAGCCAGACATCTGTGGACTCCAGCGATGCCATCAGAGGAGGCAGGAAGAAGGGGTGTGGACAGCTGACCTAATGACACTGTCTGATGCTGTGGTGTGTGTTGAGCCGACGGGAGGCTTTTGCAGCAGGAGACATGGAGGAAGGAGGGAGAAGGATGGGCCTCTGTTGAGCCTCTGCCGCAGGGGTCAGTGCTTGGGGGCTCTCGACAAGCCGTTCTGCGGCTCAGCCATGGGGCTGGGTCCTGAGCACTGGGGAGGAGCCCACGGAGGGGTCACTGAACTCCAAGTTCGCAGCCCTGGGGGCGGCCCCTCTGGGCCACTGCCTCCCTGCATGTCCTTAGGCCATTCACTGACTCGCTCTGGCCTCAGTTTCCCCACCAGTACAGCTGGGGAAACAGATTTTCCAACGAAAGCCTCGCAGTGAACTGAACCTGGGGCTTGACGAGATAGATAGCACAGAAGCCCAGCATGTCCAAGTTAACAGCCAGGCTGGGGGTGGGGCTGCAGGGGCTGCTGAGGGCTCCGGGTCAGGAACTGCAGCTGGCTGGTGGGCTATTGCCTGACGGAGCTGACTCACAAGGAGGGGGCAGCCAGAGCCAGCAGTGGCCTAAGGTTTCCAGGAAGGGCAGCCATCCAGGGCGGAGCGGAGGGAGACGGTGTTGACAGTGTGAGGGCACTTGAGGTACGGGGCAGCTAGATAGCTCTACTCGGCACCCCATCCCCAAAGGCCAGGGGTCCTAGCCCCTGCCAGTTGCCCACACTTTAAATTGGCGTCTCAAGATCCCAACTTAGGAACCAGCACCATCAACACAACAGAGGGAGACAGAACCCTAGGCACGGGGAAGAATCACAAGCAGAGGTGACAGTGGACTTCATGCAACGGCAGATCACGACCCCAGGCCTCCTGACTCCCTGTGGAGTGCTCCACACACGCTAGAGGCAGCTGGTTGCCGCGTGAATCCTTGGGAGACCGTGGGAAAGAATGCAACTGGTTTCTGGCGGCATAAAGATTAGGACGTGTCACATTTCCCAGAGATGACGGTCAGGCCATCAAACCTGCTTCGGTTGTCTGGAAACTATGGTCTAAAGGGGCCACCCTCTCCCCAAACCTGGGCCTTCTCGTTTCCGACAGGGTGCAGAGAGATTTCAAGTAGCTTCTCCCACGACCCTCCCCCAAAAGTTTTGTGGGGGCAGGAGGAGTCTGGACCCGCACTATATTCCGTGGCTCAGGAGACCAGGAAAGCAAGTAGCTATGGGGATCTGAGAAGGGTTCTTTGAAAAGTCAGACTAGGGAAAAAAAAGAAAAAAGGTTTCAGTGGCGCATCCCTGACCAGATGTGGGATGGGGCACCCGCAGAGAGCCCAAGGAGAGCCCGCCTACCTGTGCCACCCCCTCCCAGCGTCCAGTGGGTCAGGTTTCCAGACCTCAGCGCTCAGATTTTGCAGCATAAATTTGCATCCAGGACAGACAAGAGCGGAGGCTGAGGTAGGAGCAGAGAGAGAATGGGAGCAGGGCCACGGGGCCCACGAGGGCGTAGGTCTGGCCCCTGCCTTCCATATTCTTCCCGAAGCGGCGGGACATCCTCCGAGATGCACCGACCCGAGACCCTGCGTTGCACCACCAGGCCGGCGCCTCCTGCGTGCCCTTCAGGGCCAGCGAACCCTCCAGACCCGGCTTGTGACGCCGGCGCCCCATAAATTCCAGAGGTCCCCCACACTTCCCCCGGCGCCCTGATCGTAGCCCCTGGGATGGCGAGGACCCTCGGCGGGAGCGGGGGCGGCCGCAGGGGCGGGGGCGGCCGCGGGACGGGCGGCAGGACTGAACTGCTCTGGCTGCGCGCCCAGCCCCGCGCCCCCTGGCTCTGCGCCAGGCCGGCCCGCGTGCGCCTGGCGCGCAGCACTGCAGCGCCGGTCATATGAGCAGAAATGATGAGAAAAGCACTTTTTAATCTTTTTGCACTTGCTCTGCCCGCTCAAACAGTTGCAGGATGTCGATAACAGACTTGCTCAGCGTTGAGGACATCAAGAAGGCAGTGGGGGCCTTTGCCGGTGAGCAGCGCGCTCCCCTCCCCAGCCCGCTCCCCTCACCCACCGCCCCGGCCCCAGCGCCCCAGCGCCCCAGCGCCCCAGCGCCCCAGCGGCCGGCAGTCCGCCCCAGCGCCCCCCTGTCCATGCATGCCGTCGGGTGCCCGCGGGGCGGGGAGGGGGTGTCCTCAGCATTTCCCAAACTCCATCCAGGAGGGACGTGGAACGGGTGGGGAGGCCGGGCGCCCTGCCCCAGCAACCGACATCGCGGGCGCCAAATGCTGGGTGGCCGAGCTGCGAGCACTGGGGTCCTGGACCCAGGGTGATGACCTTCGGGTCCTCGTGGGCGCTTGGGACTTCCCCTTCCAGGCATGTGGAAGGGGCTACAGGCATGCACGCCTTCTCTCGGACCCCTTTCCTCGACCCCCACTCTGGACAGGGCTCTTCTAGCCCATTGGTGGCTGGGGCTGGCCCCGACCACTGTCCCAAGCCCCACTCCGGGGCTCAGAGCCCCCATCCAAGGAGCCCACGAGCCAGGTGACCTTCCCACTCCTGGCCCCACCCTACCGGGGCATCCTCAGAGCTTGCAACTTCCAGCCCCGTGAGCTGCCGGGGAGGGAAGCAGGCTGTCACCTCTGTGAGCTGCCCTGGACTCCAGCACTTAGCTGCCTTCCTTCCCCCTCCCTCCCATTACCAAGATGGGGCAAACTGGGGCTGCGAGAGGGTCAGAAACTTGCCAACAGCCACCTAGTAGGCAGAAGGGAGATTAGAATTGGGGTCCCATCCAGGCCTTGGCCCCCCCACCCTAGTGTCAGAGGTGGAGCAACTTTCCTTCCCTCCTGCCTGGAGTGAGCAGAGGAGAACATAACTCTCAACAGGACACCCCCCCCCCCCCACACACACACACACACACACACACACACACACACACACGTTACTTGGCCTAACATGGTACCCTTTCCTGGATGTTCTTAAAAAGATGGTCAAGACATAGAAAATTGGGAGGGGGGTCCCATTTCCTTTCTGCTTGGTGCCTCTTGCCCTGGGCATGAAGAAGCTGGGAAAAGCCACCCTCCCAGGGCACTGTGATAACCCACCCACTTCTCCTTGACCCACCTTGCTCCCTCTGAATTCCTGGGGAGCTTTCTAATACCCCCCAAGTCCCACTGGAATGGATTCCTGCCGCAAAGCCAGGACTCCTGGGTCCTCCCTGTCCTTCTCTCACTGTGTGACCTTGAGAGAAATTTGTCCTCTTTGTGTTAATTTTCTGGCAACACCATCAGTGACCAAGGAAAAGGGGGCTCCTCCCCTCACTCCTGATCCCACTCCCCCACCCCCAAAACACACACACCATTTTCACACCCCCTCCAATTCCCCTGCCCACTTCCACTCAGCCGCCACGCAAAAGGCTTCCTGAAAACCAGGAAGCCCTCTGCCTTCCAAGGCTACCCCCACCATCAGCGAAGGGTACCGTGAAGGGTGGGGGCGTGATTGGGAGCCAGCGAGATGTGGGGACCTCTTCCACCTCTAGCGACGTGACCTTGGACAAAGCACCCTCGTGTCCTGGCATCCCTCAGCCCTCTGATGGAGGCCCAGCCCCTCATCCCCCAGGACTGGCACAGAGGAGTCAATCAATAAATGCTGTGACACACCCCATTCTGCCCCCCTTCGCTGCTGCCCCTTCTTTGTCCTCATTTTAACCCGCACCTCTCCACCCCCACCCCCACAGCTGCCGATTCCTTCGACCACAGAAAGTTCTTCCAAATGGTCGGCCTAAAGAAAAAGAGCCCGGATGATGTGAAGAAGGTGTTCCACATCCTGGATAAAGACAAGAGTGGCTTCATTGAGGAGGATGAGCTGGGGTAAACTGAGGCCTGCAGGGGCTGCCCAGCCTGAGGCTCGGGAGAGGGAGTAGGGATTGGGACTCCTGCTTCTAAGTTCCCGTCAGATCTGCCCTTCTCTCTGCACCCTTCACAGAAAATAACCCTGCCCGACCACTGTCGCTTCCGGAAGAATAAAATTCTCAGCAGAAAGTGTAACTAACTAGGTTAAACTGTAGCCACTTAATATTGCTAATGGAATGATGCTACTTAATAATTTAATACAATTGAAGAGGCCGTTTTTCTCTGCCTACCACCATAGGCAACACAGAGAGAACTAGCTCAAGGATTGCATTGATTTTGCATTTGTCTAAAAGGCACCTTCCACCATCCCACAGACCCCCACTTTTCTGTACCAGTGTCGCTAGAGCAGTTTCTGGGCAAATCAGGGTTGCAGAATGAGCTTTGGGGCTTCAGGAGTCCGGGGAGCAAAGCAAAGCTCCTTTGCTGGTGCAGTTTTGCATTTCCCAGCTGTGCCTTATATCACTCTGGACAAGCCTGCCTCGAATTTTGTCAGAAAGAGAAAGAGCAGGGTGTGGAGCGGAGCCTTTCAAGCAGGGACTTCCCCATCCATCCAGTCTCACCCCAAACCATCCCACAAGGATACCCTTTGTCTAGAAACTTCTACCCACCCACAACTTCTATGCCCAATGCGCACAGACACACACACACGCTGGCTTCTCCGTCCTCCAGGTATCACTTTTTCCAGGAAGCCTCCCCTGACACTGCTCCTCACCGCAGGTGGGATGGATGTATCCTTTCAGCACCTGTCTCTGCTGCCTCATCATTGCATCCATCACACTGCATGGTCTCTGTCAGAGTACTTGACCCCTCCTCGTTTCTGCAGGCAGTTTCCTAGCATCATCTCTGTGCCCCCAGTTTCCAGGATGGCCCAGCACAGGGAAGACACTTTTGTGTTGGTTGTGTTGGCTGAATAAATAAACAGGTGCAGGTGCCCTGCCTGAAGTGAGGTCAACGCTTCACCGAGACAGCCTGTCCTTCCCGCACACCCACCCACAAAGGCACAGCCACAGCCCGGGCTGCCTGGCCCAGCTGCCCACTTCCCCTGCACAGATGCCAGCCCACCGTCCACACGGTGTTCCTGCAAGGTGACGAGACCTGACTCCCTCCTTGGCTTTTCTTCCCAGATCCATCCTTAAGGGCTTCTCAGCAGATGCCAGAGACCTGTCTGCTAAAGAAACCAAGACGCTGCTGGCCGCTGGAGACAAGGATGGAGACGGCAAGATTGGGGTCGATGGTGAGTAGCCATGACCTGGGACCGGGGCACATGGTGGGTCTTGGGATGTTTGGATGCTCAAAGCTCAGCACTATGTCTGCCACGTGAAAAGGAGAGAAGGGGTCCCGCACTCCCCACAATCAGAAGAGAAAAGGCAATCGGTTAGGTCTGAGAGCTCTGTTGTGTTAGCCACGCAAAGAAAATCTGGTATATTTTTTTCTAAATTTGAACAACCCCAAAGGAACACATTCTTTTTTTTCTCCCTACCTTGTAGAGAATTCAGGAGAGTGTGGGATTTTCCCTGAACTTTGCCTGCACTTTTGCTGGGTTCTGATCCCAGCTCTTCCCAAACGGCTGTGTGACCTTGGGTACTCTCTCTCTTCCTCTGGGCCTTAGTCTCCAATCTGTAACCCAAGGAGATGAGGCCAACTGATCCCCCAGGACCTTGCCGGCTCTCACGTTCTCAGATTCCAGGGATGGAAATTCCTTATCTCCTATCCTCCTCAACATCTTGTCCGGGTGTCTTGTAACTTCAAGTCTCAGAACCTGTTTTGGCTTCACCCAAGTCCACGGTTCCAGCATTGTAGGAGAGCCAGGAAAAATAGCCAGCCAGGGATTGGCTGGGAATTAGGAAACGGAATATCTTGCTTTTCAAGCTTTGCTTTCAGAACAGGTGAGGGGCTGGTGGTCCAGCATCTCCCATCCTTCTCTATTCAGATCTATCCTGTATTCACAGGGCACATCCCAGCATCATTCTCTTTCTTAGCATCACAATGTCCTTAAGAGTTATCTCCATTTTGCAGGTGGGCAAACTGAGGTTGAAGGTGCTTAGCCTGGTCAAAGAGCTAGGACAGGAATTTCTGGTGAAGCAGGAATTTTGAACCAGGTCTGAGTAACTCTTTCCAACATGCTACGCTGCCCCTGCTCCTGGGCCGTCCTTCCTGCCGGGCTAAGAGAAAGCTGCGTGGAGGTGTTTGGCCTCCAGGTTCAGGTTGTCTGGAGTCAAATCCCAGCCCTGCCACTTTCTAGCTGTGTGACTTTGGGCAATTCAGGTACCTACCTTCTTTGAGCCTTCAATTTTCTCATCTCTGAACTGAAGATAATTCTCATCTCTAGGATTGTCGTGGGGATCAGATGTGTTCGTGTGTAAAGTGTTTAGAATAGTCTCTGGCACAGAGCAAGTGCTATGTACGCATCTGTTAATTGCCGTCATCCTTCTGCACCCAGCGTTGAGCCCATAGCTGCCCCCATGCTCTGCTTCCTCTGTCCTTCGCCAGCCGTGACCTTGACCGGACTTCTGATCCCACGCCAGACAAATGGGATATGCAGTTTTGTCCTAAGACTTCTTGGGCTTGTTGTGAAAATTAAGTGGCCATAGACAGAAAATTGCTTTAGGAGAGGTACAGGATTCTGAACATGGGTATAGTTTATTAAAGTTTTATGCCAGAAACAAGAACAGAGAACCTCTGTCAAGGTCAGAGGCAGCCGAGTTGCCTGGCCTTGTGATGCCAGCTGCCCTTTTTGTGGCTGGGGAGGAGGGAGGTAGTTTTAAAGGAACCAGAACAGAAGGTGCTGGAGAGAAATTGGTGGCTGGTCTTGGTGACTCTGGTGAGTGGCACACTCCCTACATACCCGTCCTCACCAAACCACTTATCAGGTATCTCTACCCGAGCCCAGATTCCCACCGTGAGCCCATCCCAGGCCTGCAGACCTGCCTCCCATTTTTATATGTAGCCAATACGCCCCCACCCAGAAGCCCGAGGCAGGGTCTTCATGACTGGCTGCTCAGCAACCACCTAAATGATGAAGAAAAGCCAGGCCAGATCCTGGCCTGCTTCGCTCCCTCGCTCCCTCCCTGCTGAACTCAGATCTCAGAGAGCTCACTAAACTCTTCCAACAGACATTTATGGAGAGGCAACCCCGTGCCGGGCAATGGGGGAGGGAAAGTTGAATTAGGCCCAACCCCCAGAGACACCATTTCCTGGCTGGGTGCCCTTGAGCCCCCATTTCTTCACCTGTAAATTGGGTACCATAATACATACCTCACTGGGATTTTGTGAGGAGTCCATGACAGGACGTAAGGGAGCGCTGAGTGCACAGCCAGGGCAGATAGTAACTGCTCAGCAAACAGCACTGCGATGCTGTTTCTCATCTACCTGCACGTTGCTTGCAGCGCTGTGTACACGTAACACAAAGGAACAGTAATGCAGGCAGAGGCCGGGAGGCACAGACGAGCTCTGCGGAGAGGGCGAGACAGCGGGCCATCATGCAGGTCTGGAGGCTGTGGGCGCAATGCCTCCGGCTGGGAGGGCAGTGCAAGGAAGGCCAGGCAAGGCGCTGGTATCCGCAAAGGCACTAAGGCTGGGCATGTTTAGAAAGGGGCGAGATGATTGATTTGCTCAGAGGAAGAGGGGACAGAGAAATATTACCAGGGCGTGTAATGTGTGCCCAGCCTAGTGCTGGTTCTGCACAAATGTCACATTTGGCCTTGAGATGGCTGAGGACATAGGTGTCGATGTAGAAAGAGCAGCTCCAGTGCCTGAGGTGACAGTGAATTCAAACCCAGGTTTGTCTGCCAGGACAGAACAGGCTCAGGCCAACCTGGTGCAGGTCTGGGGGGTCAGGGCAGAACACGACCGGGGTGGGAGGGCAAGATCACTTGTGTCGGTGGGGCCCCACCCTTCGTGCTCCTGAGGTGAAAAGATGCAGACACCTCCCCCGAGCCACTTCTGCCCCAAACACAGTACATTTTCTGGAGGGGGATGGAGGGATGGGGTGATGTCGCTCAACAGGCAGATGGGAGGCAGAGCCCTTTGCGAGGCCCCAGGGGTACTATTTCTGCGTTGCTGCCTGCTCCCTTTAACGGTTGAAAGGTCTGAGCCCAGCCTACCAGCTGGAGGATGCTTTCAATGAATGGTGAGACCTGGGGCAAGTCACAGAACCCCGCTGACCATGTCTGCTCTTTAAAGTCAGGAGTCACATCCCTAGCCAGCCTCAGGGGTCCCTTCCAGTGCTGGGACTCCACGGATGCCCAGGGAATAAACCTCTAGGAGAGGCCCAGCTCAGCAGTTAGGCTCAGCTGTGTGACCTTGAATAACTATAACATCTAACTTCATGGAGCACGGACGTGTACCAGGCACTGCGTTTACCATTTTACTCACTGAAACTTCCTCGCTAGCTGAGGTGGATACTCTTACTACCCCCATTTGACAGATGAGGACACTGAGGCTCAGAGAGGCTAATGGTCTGCCTACAGGTCCACACCTCAAAGGAGACAAGGTCAAGATTGGAGTGCAAGTCTGTCTAGATCCAAAACACATGCCTGTGCTCCGCGCTTCATTCATTCACTCAGTTTAGTGACCTCCCACCATAAGATGATTTATTTATTGACTTATTGCTTATTTCTGTCTCCCCCACTGGGATGTCAGTTCCACAAGAGCAGGAACTTTGTTTTGTTCTGTTCTGACCCCAGCACCTAGAATAAGTCCTGGCACATGGTAAGGGCACAAGAAAAGTTTGTTGAATGAATGAATGAACGAACGAATGTGTCCAGCTCTGGGGATGGAATGATGAGGGAGTATGGGGTGGAGGGAAGGAAGAGGTCTGCCAGCTAAGACTGGAGATGTATGTGTGCTGGGGGGCTTGCGTGTAGCAGGCGCTAGGGATTCTAGAAGCAGGGACTGCCTCCATCTCCAGCTCTGTTTGCCCTTCTGAAGGTGAGTGACATTGACCAAGTTCTGGAGGACCCCAGACTGAAGGGAGGGGAGAGAAAGACAAAGTTCTAATAATAACCCTTTGCATTCGTGTCTCTAGGGCAACTGCTTCCAGGAAGCTCAGACTTTTATAGATGTGGTCGATTGATTCTCAAAGGCCACCCAAGTGCAGAGCTGGCAAAGGGGGGTTTTAAGGCAGAAAAAGAGAAGCTGGATGTAGGTGGAAGTTGCCCAAAAGCCCAGTTGGGCACAAATAGGTGAGACTGAGTGGCATATTCCTTCTCACGTACTTGCCCTTCGCAATGGTGGGTCCTGAGTGAGAATCACAGGGCTTTTCACAACAAGATGGCCTGGGGTGGGGTGGGGACCAAGCTCCCAAATGGTGCTGAGAATCCAAGGACCACACTTGGAGAACCACTGCAGTACAATAATCTTATAAAGCAAGTACCATCATTGTTCCCATTTTACAAATGAGGAAACTGAGGCACTGAGAGGTTAAGTAACATGCCCAGGGCTACTCAGTAGCAGGGCTGGGATTGGGGCTCAGAGGTCCAGCCAGGACCTTCTGCCACCCTGCCTCTCACCCGGGCATGTGTCCCCAGCCTGGGCTCTCCGCACCCGGTGCCTGCCCACATTGAATGTGCGGGCGGAAAGGAATAGCGATGACCATCCCTGGGGCACTTCCTGTGTGTTGGGGCCTGCAGCCAGGCCTTCCTTCTTTCAGCTCATTCAGTCTGCACAACAGCTTCTCAAGATACACCGTCACTGCACAGACAAGGAAACTGAGGCTCAGGAATGTGGGGCAACTTGCCCAGGACCACACAGCTATTCAGCATGGGGGCCTTCTGCAAGCCTTGACACCCTGATTCCCCGTATCTCCCTCCTCCCCGCCATGCTGCAGACGCGGTATGCGCGCCCCATATGCGCACGCACGCAATCCTGGTTCCGTCTTCCCTGAAACCCGATCCCGTTTCCTGTGCTTCACGCCTATTTAACTCAAGAGCCTATGGTTTGTTTTTTGCTTCTATTGCTAAAAAATTTAGTCATAATGATCGCCTGACCTTTGCAGTCAGCTCCACTCGCGGGCCTCAAGACATTTTTGTCTCTTCCGCTTCCTTCTGGCAAAACCTGTTCTCCTTTATCCTTACGTAGCCTATGTAACAACAAGGGAGGTGGGGGAGGGGGAGGAAACCTTGGGGCAGAAACACCGGAAGTCAGGCAGAAGCTTACAACCGTAGCATCAGCATGCGTGCTACCGCGGGACTGGCCAAACTGTCCTGTCTGGGCATCCATTTCCTCGCCCCAAAGCGGGGCTAAAAATACCCACCTCAAAGGCTTGTTGCTTGAACTGAGTGCTCTGGAAATGATTCCTTTCCTCTTCTTTTATGTCAGTGCTTTCTTTTGGAAGCCACCCCGAAACCCTTTGGAAGTAGTGGAATACCAGTCCTGAGAGATGAAATTGAGTCTCAGATGGGAGGGAAGTGAGAAGGATGGAAGGAGTCTTGCCAGCCTCCCTGTAATGCTAGCCCGCCAGCCCCTATGAGATTGGATTTCCAAGCCAGGCCGGATGTGCTTATCAGGGCCAGCCCGTAGTCCTGATGGCAGAGCCCTACGGTGTAGTGTTTTGTCCCATCTCACTGCATCCTCCACCAGCCTGATAAGGTCTGGGGGACAGAGTCTGTGTTCTATACTGAGATGTGGAAACCAAGGTCCAGTAGACATGAAGTGCCCGAGTCACAAAGCAAATCCTTGGTTTAATGGCACCCGTCTCCTGACTCGACCACTCCCTCCACAGGCTGAGATGAGATATTCAAGTTATCAACGGTTTCCGTGCTTAGCAAGATGCTGCTTTAATTCCCGCGTGGAACTCCCTAACCCTGGCTTTAGGCTGCACTAGATAAGGTTTAGCAGAGGGAGAGGAAGCAGCACTCCTTATATAACTGCCCTCCTGTAAACAGGAGCAGTACTGAGAGGGCAGCGAGAAGACACTCCCTCTCCATTGATTCCTCTCCTGCCTCTGGGTTATAGCTTGAGTCAGAATCCAGGGCAACTTCTACTCCAGCCTCTGAGGAGACACACCCTGGCCTGAATCACGCCTGAGTTAGAATCTTCCTGGTTGAGTGATTCTCAGCCTTAGTTTCCCTGTAACTAAAATGGGGCTGAGAGAACTGGAGAGGATGAAATGGGATGACACACCAGGCAGTGCCTGGGACAGCCTGAGCCCCCAGAACTGTTTACGCAGGCTCCTTGAGGCCACCTGGCATGCCCCCGGATGACCCTGCCTCCCCGTTCTCAGGGTTCAGAAAATGATCTCTGTTTGCAATAGCAACTTATAAGAAACCTAGCCCAGGAGCTATTTAGAGGCGAGGTGATAACAGGAGGCTGGTGCCTTCATCCTGGTCATCACGACAGAGGGAAGGAAAGAGGCTTCCAGGCGCTGACTCAATGTCCGTCTCAGTTTCACTGCGGGCTATCAGCGTGTGCTGGTCTCACCTGTCAATGGCTTCTAAATTTGTCCAATCCCCACAGCACCCAGGACTGGGACAGACCTAATTAGGCTAATTTAAGTTTCCTAAGGGAAAGGAAAGAACTGAGTCCTCCCATCCTCTGACCCTGTATCTGCAGCTCCCCAGCCCCCACCCCTACCTCTCTTTCTGATTGGATGATGAAGAAACCAGTAAGCTGGCCCCAGGGGCTTTGGGTGAGGCTTCTACTGCAAATGGAGGGCTGTACTTGCATTCTAATAGGATGGAGGACTCTGGATCCCTCCAAAGGCACACTCCCTCGCATCTCTCCAATAAGACTGATTTCGTTTCATTCCCTCTGTGTGCAGGCACACTGTAAACGGCACCTCTCATCCATTGGCTCCTGTAGCCCTCACCATAACCTGATGAGACTCAGTATCCCCATTTTACAGGTGTGGAAACTGAGTGTCAAAGACTGAGTTTCCATGGATGCTGGAGGTGGGATTCTAACTCGGATGGGATAGACAGTGTCAGAAACTTCTACCAGGTCAGCTGCTTGATTTTTAGGCTTCTCGTGCCCTCTGTCTGTTACATCTTCCTGGTCTTAGTTTCACAATTTGTGTGGCTATTACTTCAGAGCTCCAACCTATGACAGTTGTGCTGAGGAGATCCAGGGGAGGTTGGACTAACGTGTATAGACCACCTACTATGTGCCAGGCCCTTTCTGTGTTTGCTCATCTCGTCTTCCCAATAGCCATGCAAGTAGGCGTGATCATACCCCCTCTACAAATGAGAAAACTGAGGCTCGGAGAGGAAAGTAGTGATCTAAGGCCACCCAGCCAGGAAATGATGGAACAAGATTCAGCTCCAGGGTTGCGAGAAGGTTGTATGCAGGTACTAGGTGGGGACAAGAAGTGATGGGGGACAACAGTAATGCCAAGAAACAGAAGCTACAGTGCCATTGGTGGAGTCCTTCCTCCATGACAGGCAGTAACCAGGCATTTCATAGGCTTAGAGCTGTAGAAGCATCTTGACAACAATAGCTACCAAATGCTGAGTGCTGGCCATGAACCAGGCCTGTGACAGAGCTTTAGTGCTGCTTCCTCTGAACAATCCAAGGAGCTCCATTGTACAGAGGAGGAAACTGAGGCACGATGAGATTAAAGTAGCTCGTCCAAGGTCACAGAGCATGAAATGGGAGTTGGGAACTGGTTCCCAGCTCCTGTACTCCACACTGTGGGAGCGCTGGAAAGGTGTCTTCTCGACCCGACACTGCAGATAAGAAAACTGAGACGTGGAAGAGTAAGGTGTCTTGTGCAGGACGTGAGTGATGGCAGAGCCAAAACTAGAACCCTGTTCCTCCAACGCCCAATCCCCATCCCAGAATCCTACCGCCAACTCAGATGACCTACACTTGACAGGGTCTTTGTATGTTTGCTCATTTGTTTTTCTCTAAGGAGGGACATGGACATTTTAGAGGAGACTTTTTTTGATAGGAGACTGCTCGTTAATTGGCTTGCTCCTAAGAGCTCTGCCCTGAGGGAGACACAAATGGAGCGGAAAAGGTGACCCCTGCCCTCAATTTGTCTACAAAGTGCCCTTCTCCAGGTTCTGGGAAGATAAAATTAGAATCCTTTGTTTTCTGCAAAAACCCAGGGCATATGGCCATTGTGATATCCTGGCTGCGTCAGAGTGGATCCCAGGTTGAGCAGAGGGGTCTGTTTGCAGAGGCTTTTAAAAACCCCAAAGGTTCAAAATCTCTCCCATAGTCAGACCCCAAAATGTCTGACTTTCCACCTCTGGGGAGTCCCCTGATCAGTGTTCCTTTGTCCCCCGCACGCTGACTGTGCCAGATGCCCTCCAGTGTGAAAGCGATTAACGAGCTCTTTACTGATGAGCATGGGAGCCTGTCATTTCTAGGATGAGGGTCAGGGGAACTCATCATTTCTAGGGTGAGAGTCAGTACAGGCCGAGAGAGGGTGAGGACCGACTTCCCCTCTTAACAGTCTCTCCATGAGCTGGCGTTGGCAGATGGATTCACGTCTCCTTTATCCCAGGACAGAGCAACTCGGTGCCTAAGGACAGGATATACTGGTTCTGGCCAATTTCCGATTAAATGGCAGGTTGAATCTAGAGAGAGTTCATGCTTCTACCCCACCTGGGATGTTGGCCCAATCGGGAATGGCCTCTCCATATTCATGTAGGGGGTGTTCCTGAGACTACAGACCAGGTCCTGCCTCTGCCTCTTATTTCCCACGTGATGCTGACACTTCACCTCCCCAGACCTCTATTTCCCCATCTATAAAGTGGGAATCATCTCACTTACCTCCCAGGCTCTTGTGAGAATTATGTGAGGTTAAGTCAGTACTTGTTGAACCCTCAGGAGAACTCAGGAGCCACCCAGCCAGCCAGCCAGCTCTCCATCCATCAGTCCATCCATCAGGCATTTGTTTACTAGCACCTGCTATGCCAGGCCTGTTCTATTACGAGGAGCACGGTGAACAAGACAGATGGGACTCCCTGCCCTGCTGGAATTGACATTCTAGTCAGAGAAGGCCAATAAGTACATAAATAAGATCATTCCGGACAATGCTAAGTACCGAGAAGTAAATAAAAAAGGGCTGATATGACAGAGTCATGGCCGGTGGCGGTATCTGAGCTGGTTCACGTGTCTCTCTATACTTAGGTCAGAGTAGTTCGGGAACCTCCAGGGTATAGAAGGAAGCCCAAGAGCATAGCGTGAATCACGTCTGCTATGTGATCTTGGTCGAGCCACTGCACTCTTGGGCCTCAGTTTCCCCATCTCTAAAATGCAGACAAAAGCATCTCTCCCGTGGGATAATGGTGAGCATTTAATGAGATAATATATGCAAAACACTCCCATGTAGGCATTCAATAAATCGTAATTTTTTAATTCTATAAAAATGGACAATGTCCATAAAAGACATCTCAAAGCACCACCTGCACTATGAGCTGCTGTACGACCACAGGTGCTCATTGGCTGAGAAAGAAAAACACTTTGCCACCTGGCTCGTGGGAGGGATTTTTAGAGGGGTTGGTGTTGGGGTTATGTCCCTGCCATGCATTGTTACCACCCAGCCTGTGACCCCGGGGTTCTCAGGACCAGCTGGAGGACCCCCGCTCTCCTACCTTGAGTTGATATCCAGGCCCCCACATCCGGTCATCTGCCTTTCCTGTCCTCAGGGACAGCCTGGGGACAGGAGAGGGCAGTATCCACTTCCCAGGTCAGACCTCAGAAAGGTGAGAAGCCCAGGTACGAGTCCCTCCACGTGGCCGTCAGCACCTGGTTATTTCTATGGCGACAGCATGCATTGGTCTGGTTGGTTTTGGGGTTTTTTTACCTGGAGATAGTTCTGGCTTACAGAAGAGCTGCAATAGCAGGACAGAGCTCTGCGTACCCCTCCCCCAGCGCCCTCTAAGGCTCACGTTACGTAGCTCTGGTACGGTGGTGAAAACTAAGAAATGACACATGTGCTTCAACCAAAGTCTGGGGAGGGCAGGGCGAGCCTCAAGGGAGCCCCAGATACTTCTCGTGGCTTCTTTGAAGCCATTTCACATCTAGTTTTTCATTTGTCTCTCACGGGAATTGTTACTGATGAGGGGGGAACTCACACGCAGGGATGGACATTTCCCAGGACACAAGGCCAGGCTGGGCCTGGAACCCTAACTCTTGATCCCTACCCACGCTGTCTCCACCTTATGACGCTGAATTTTCTAGAGGCTACGGGGGCCCACGCTCTCTGGCAGGCTGAGTCATGCCATCTCAGGGACCCATAGTGGCAGAGGGCGGCAAACTCCTTTTTGTTCTCTCGTCTCCTGGAGAGAAAAACCACAGAGGAGACACTCCCTGGGCCCCCCTTTATTCTACATCAAGGTCTCAGAAGAGCTAGCTGCTGAGCAGCACCCCCTGTAACCACCACAGGGAGGACCCCACAGTTCAGAGGCCATGGAAAACGGGCAGAGGGGGTCACAGTGAGAGCTCAGCACCCCCTGTACTCCAGTACCTCTCTTCCGATGATCCCCAACTCAAGATGCAGGGCCGACTTGCTTCCTTTACAGATGAGGACAGTGGGGCTCAGAGAGGCCGGGCGTCTGAGGTCACACAGCCCAGCAGCGGCACAGCCACCTGGGGCCCAGGCCTTTTCAGCTGTACTCGTCCTATCATACAAGATACCAGTCCAGCCCAGCTACTGGGTCTTTCCCAAATACATGCCATTGTTTCTGTCCTCTGGGTCCTGACGGTGAAAGCGCCCCTCTGCTATCCCTTCCCCTCCATCTTTTCTTCCATGGGAATCCTGCATCTGCTTACAGCGTTCTATCAGAGGCCACCTTCCCACTGAAGCTTTTGCTGACACCTTAACTAGAAGGCACCTCTTCTCCCTGTGACACGATAAAGTCTCTGTGCCTCTTTTGCCTTTTCACAAACATGCCCGACGCCCTCCGTGTCAGGCACTGAGCCAGGGGGTGGGACGGAGCAGTGAACAAGACGAGTGGCATCTGGAGCTTTATGTTCCAACGGGGGAGGCAGACAACCAATGAATACGCAAGAATATACTCAAAAGTGTTTGGAGAGTGGTAAGTGCTGTGGTTATAATAAAAAATGGTGACAGCAAAGAGGATCATGGTAGAGGAGGGTCACTGCTTTCTCCAGAATGGTCAGAGAAGGTGCCTTGAAGGGTGACATGTGGGCTGGGTCCAGGTGAGTGAGAAGGAGCTAGCCAAGAGAAAGTCTGGAGAATGAACCAGGCGGCGCGAACAGCAGGTGCAAAGATCCTGAGGTCGGAATGCCTTCAATATACCTAAGCTTCAGAGAAAAGGCCAGCACGTGGAGCATTTTCTGCCGGATGTTGTCTTCCTCCCCGACTAGACCAGAAGCTCCTGTGGAGTAGGGACCATCTCCTCCTCCCCTGTATCTCCCCTCACCTGGAGGCTCTGCAAAGTCTCTTCTCATCTCCGGGCCTCAGTTTTCCCTCCTGTAAAATGGAGACAATACCTCCCGTTTTCCTGAGTGTGAAGCTGAATGAGGAGCTGTGTGAGAGAGTCCAGCTCATTCTGAGCCCCTCTGTGGATACGCTCATCCCTCTGAGCTGTGCGGAGATGTCACGTACTCAGGGTCTTGCTCTGTCCCCGAAGAGGATGACAGCACAGTGGTTCCTGAAGCTGGCGGCTCACCAGAATCACCTTCTAACAAATAAAATACCTCATCCCTTTTCCCAGACCTCCTAAGTCAGAAATTCCAAGGCCAGGGCCTGGGAGTCCGTGTCTTCTTAGATTCTGCTGGTGACCCTTGGGAAACAAGGAGACCCAGGTGGTTAACAAGACGCCCAAGTGGCACAGACGCGGGTCTGAATCCTGGGCCTGTTTCTTAGTAGCCGTGCGACCTTATAAAACCTGCTGGACTCTGAGCCTGTTTCCTCATCTGTAGCATAGGAATAATGATAAAATACACATTACAGGGTTATTGTCAGGTTCAACTAAGATATTGTACATAAAGTGCTTAGAATAGTGACTGGCACATCACAAACGTTCAGAAAATTATCGTTGCTATTATTAGTGCAGTTATTATTAATAATTACGGGTGGCATGACACCATGAAACCAAAGGTATGCTAGGCTCACCAGTTCCCATCTCACTTCATTCATTCATTCATTCATTCATTCATTCATTCATTCATTCCCACACTCACACATGCCATCACTCCAGGACTTCCACAGCAGATGTGAAAACTGATAGAAAGCCCCGTGCAGGATACCCAACGGTCAGGCCGTCGCCAGTCTCTTCTGTACCATCCACCTCTGACTCACCTCTTTGTCATTTTGTTTTGCAGAATTCTCCACTCTGGTGGCTGAAAGCTAAGCGGCTCTGACTGCCCCAGGTCTCCCACCTCTACCCCAAATCCCCAATCTCAGCCCCTCTTGCTGCCCTCCTGCATTTCTGTTCAGTTTGTTTATGTTATTTTTTACTCCCCCTGTCCCCTTCCGGCCCTCAAATGCCACCATTCTTCTGGAAAATGCTGGAGAAACAATAAAGGCTGTACCAATTGGATTCTGCTGCTCAGGAGGATCCAAGCCAGGGATCCTGCCTTGGCGTTCCAGACATACCTGCACAGGATTTAGACAGAAAAGATGGGATGGAAGAGAAATGTACTGAGCCCCTCCTCTGCGTTGGGTACTGAGCATGGTACCATTTGGTAATGGGCACGGGGGTTGCCCGTTAATCCTTGAAACCACCCCATAAAGTAGACGATGAAACTCCCATTTTACAGATGCAGACACTCAGTCTTAGAGAGGAAATGTTTCTAAGCCCACACAGCTGGGAGTCGTGGATGGATGGATGGATGGACGGATAACAATTAAGACTCTTTTGTTACAAATGACAGAAACCCAACTCAAAGTGACTTAAGCAAAAAAGGAAGGAAAAACAAAACAAAGGTTTGATTGGTTATGTACCTAAATAGTCTAGGGGTAGGTCTTCAGGAACGGCGGGATCAAGGGACTCAAGTGATGTCATCAGGATTCGGTCCTTTCCCCACCTCTGAGCACTGCTTTCCTTTGTGCTGGATTTGCTGTCAGGCTGGCTGTCCCTCATGATGGCAAAATTCCTCCCGCAGCTCCCTATGTATATTCAGCAATACGAGTAAAAACAAAACAAAACAAAACAAAACTGCTTTTTCCCATTCACTCTATCAGAAGTCCTCAGATTTAGTCCCATGAATACCTGCAGTTAATGTTTATTGAGCACCTACTCTGTGCTGAGCTCTTTCCGTGATTCCATCTGTACAAAACCCTATGAAGTGGGGGCCGTTAGTATCTCTGTTGTACAGATGAGGAAACTTAGGCACAGAGAAGTTAAACATTTGTCCAAGATCACGTTGTGAGAAAGTGGTGGAGCCAGGACCTCAACCCCGGCAGTCAGCAGTCACGTTCAGAAACTGTGTCCCACCCTGAACCGGTCATCACGGCCAGAGGATAGGAGCCGGGGTTGGCCTATTCTGGGTGAGGTCAGTGACAGCAAAAGCTCATGGCCTGAGAGCCAGGAAGGGGTGTCCCCAGTGGGAATCGGGCGGCGGGCAGAAGCTGCGTGGGCAGCACAGCAGCAGCCCTGCAGGGGGGGTTCTGCTCTTTCCCACGACAGCCTCGAGGTGGGAACTGAAGCGGTGGTCTTTCTCCTTCTCACGTTGGGTTTCCGGACCCCATACACAGTGGTGCCACCCGCCCCTTCCCCGGACCTGCAGTATTGCCCTAGCGGGGCTGTCAGCGAAGGTACTCGCTAAGGGAAGGACTGGGATTCAGGCTGAGGAGCAGGGACGGGCTGGCCACCTTCCTGGGGGGCAGCCAGGCACAGCCCACAGCCCAGGCCTGGGAGGGGACTGGGGGCCAGAACTGGGAATTGGGCCAAAGCAGCAGCAGGCCCTGAAGAAGCCACAGGACACAAGGCCACAGGAGCTGCAGGGTGGTCTGCATGAGACGGCAAGTATGAGCAAGCCGGTGGGCGGGAGGGCACATGCGCACACATGCTCGTGACAACAGCCAGGGTCAGGGTGGACCCAGGTTTTATGTGAGGCTCTGAGGAGGCCCGACTTTGGACACTGAGAACAGGGTGGGGCTGGGCCACCCCGTGCAGGGCCTGAGGGGAAGGCAGGTCAGGACAACAGTGACAGCCACTGCGGCCCACTGGCCTGGGGTGGCCCCACACCCAGATGGCCCCGTGGGCAGTTCAGACTCAGGGCAGCACATAGCACAGCATGTTGGTGAGCAGGACCGCTGGGGACACAGGACATTGTCTCTGGGGTCCTTGGTCCTCGATGTAGAAAGGATTTACCTGGAGCCTGGGCAGGACAAGGTCAGGACAAGTTGATGGGGGGTGGGGGTGCTTTGTGAGGGTGGGGGACAGCAGTGTGGTCAGAGGGCGTATAGTGACAAGTGACACTGACAACAACAGTCAATTGCCACGTGCTCAGACTGTGGGCATCGCTTCAATGAGGCAATACCTCCAGTCACTGTGTGTCACTCAGGTCTGGCATCTTCATAGACTGGGACCTTTACCACTGCATGGAGGTGACCTGTCATCAACCAGGCTCTGAAAGATGCTGGTGGGAGATGCCCCAGCCCCTGGACCACCATGTGTCTCCTAGCTGGTGCCTGACCCCCCTCCCCCAATGCACTCTCCACCCAGAGCCCCCGGGGCTCTCTCGGAATCAGATCTGGTCCCTTTCTTCTTCTGATTAAAACCATCTAGCAGCGGCCCGTTGTAGAATACATTCTATTGTATTTATTATTTTATAACAAATTTATAATAAATTATTCTATAAATTATTTTACATCACAAAACTCCAAGCACGGCCTTCCGTGCCCATAGGGATGGCCCAGCCTCCACCTTGGGCTTCTCCCTCAGGGCTCCCCTCCAAGCTGTTCCCTCAGCCTGGACCATTAAGCTCTCCCTGTGTCCCCATCCCCTTCCCCTGGCTCAGGCCTATTCATCCTCAGGAAAGGCACCCTGGCCAGATGACCCCTGCTGGGGTTAGAGCCCCTGAACTTCCTGAGAAAGTATTTATCACAGGTGAAAAGGGGGTGCGGGAGGGTGCAGGGGGGGAGGGCAGAGTGTGACAACCTAATGGACGGCCATGTCTCCCAGAGATCAGAAATGCCCAAGGCACATCTGTGGGGTTCCCTGCTGGATCCCAGGGCCTGGCACACAAAAGGGTGTCATGACGCAAATGTGGCCACAGAGGCCCGGTGTGGCCAGTGACTCATTCAAGGTCACACAGAAGTGCTGAGCACAACAGGGTCTGGCCCCACCTCCTGCTTTCCCACCCTGCCCAGTGCCTCATCCACAGAGACCTTCTGATGCAACCAGCAGGGGGGGGGGGGGGGGAGCCCTCCCTGCCCAGCATCCCCATCTGCGCGCCCAGTGTCTGGGCTCCAGCTTCCACCCGCCTCCCAGCCGTCCGTCGCCCCAACACCTGTCATCGCCCTCCAGCCGCCCCCACTTGGTTTGCTCATCAGCTGAACACACTCGTTTTCTTCACTGCTATGCTCAGAGGAGCCTCATTCATGACCTCAGTCCCCCTTCTGTCTGGGAGAGGCTGGGAGCAGGGAGGGAGGGAGCTGGGGCCGGGGGGAGGGGTCACAAATCAGTTCCTGAGTGGCGTTTGATCCGAGTGGGATCAGCCTGCACGTGGGCAGAGGACTAAGTGATGGATTGAACGTCCAGGGGTGGAGCGAGGAGAGGGTGCAGGTAAGTGGGGTAAGATGGAGTGACGGCCGTCAGGACGCAGGCCCCGAGTGGGGGAAGGATGCAGAGGAGAGATCGTGGCTGGGGACTCTCTCCTCTGTCAGCCATGGGCTTGCAAAACACAACAGTGCGAGGCTCCAGCGTTGGGGCTGGACAGAGCTGCTTTCCCAATCTGTCGCTTCCTTCTTAGAGCACCTACTATGTGCTAGACGCTTGGTATACACCACCACTTAATCCACACCATACCCTCCAAGGAAGAGAAGTCTCTATGTTACAGGTGAAAAAGACCAAGGTTCAGAGAGGTTAGGTAACTTGCCCAAACCACACAGCTACTAAAAATGAAAGTAGAAAATGAAAACACTCATCCATTCAACAAGTCCGTTTTGAGTGCCTACGTGTGCCCGACACAATCATGGCACTTAAGAAGCGCTACCTCATGGACCCATCATAGTAACTGCTCGAACTCTTCCCAGAGCACTGAGTCTCCTCGCTCAGGCTCGGATAGTAAAGATACCCCATCTCCGGAGCCCCTGCCACCACTCTACAGGGACAGTTAGCCTGGGAACATTCAAACTGGGCGACTCTGCTATTCGGGTGTACAGAGGAACCAGGGGCGGCTCCGCACTTGGGACAGAAGTCTGGAGCTCTGCCCACATCGCATCCTGCCCCGTCAGACCAGCCAATGAAGGGCCTGAGCAGCCAGCCTGGAGCCCACACTGTGTCACAAAGGGCCCCCACCTGACTTACTTTCATTTCTGCTCTCCCTGGACCTTCTCAGGGAAGTGGTAGAAGAAGATGTGTCCTCAGCTTTTTGAGGATCAGACCTGGGGCTCCCCAAGGCCGAGGGCAGGCTGCCCCATGCCTAGTGGCACTCAAGTTAGGGTATCCTCAGCATCCCTATTCTGCAAATGAGGAAAGGGAGTGTTAGGTATGTTGGCTGAGACTCCAGACCCATTTGCTTGACGCCACTGTTTGCCTAATCGGGGTCGGAGACAGGATTTAAACTTCGAGGAACCTGGATCCTGAGCCGAACCCCACGCTCTTCTCCTGCCTCGCCTGCATCCTCTGTGGGGTGCCTGGGAGCACCCTGGGGCCTTCCTGGGGCTCCCACTCATTCATTAACCGGTCATTGCTTTGTGCTTCCTGTTTCTCGGCTCCAGACTCCTTAACAGCCCACAAAGCCCTTCGTACCGTACCCCTTCCAATCTCACCATGTTCCTCTCTCCCCACCCCTGCTTAGACCCCCAACCCTACATGACTCCCTGTATTCTCTGCTCCAAATAGATAGAATGCTCCAGTCCTCAACCCTGCCGTGTCCTCTCCCCCTTCTGGGGCTTCACACAGGCTCTTCCTTCCACCTGGACCACTGCCCGGCTAATTCCTATGCAAGCCTCCAGCCTCAGCTAAAGGAGGCTGCCTCTCAGAAGCTTTCTCCACTCCCACTGAAACCCAAGTGTCATGTTCATTTTTATGTGCAACTTTTTATTGAGCACCTAGTATGTGTCAGGCACAGTGGGAGTCCCACAGTAAATAAACCAGACGAGACCTACACTCACGGAGCTTCCATTCCTTTGTGCTTTGTGCTTCCTCCAATAACCACTCCACTTCATGTTTATTGCTTCTTTAATAATCTATCTTCCTAAAGAGAAGAAAATAACTTTAAATCATGTATCTGGTGAGGGTTTGGGATCATGACTATATAAAGAATTCTTACAACTCAACAACAAAAAGACAGCTCACCTGTATTGTCAGAGTTCTCCAGAGAAAACAGAACGAACAGGAGAAACGGATATATGGATATAAATATAGCGATAGCAATATTGATATATAAAGAGATTTATTACACGGAATTGGCTCAGGTGATTATGGAGGCTGACAAGTCCCAAGATCTGGAGGGTGAATCAGCAAGCTGGAGACTCAGGTTGTTCCAGCTCAAGTCTGGAGGCAGGGAAAAAAGCAATGCCCCAGTTTGAAGGCAGCCAGGCGGAAGAATTCTGTTACACGAGGTCAGCTTTTAAAGTCTATTCAGGCCTTCAACTGATTGGATGAGGCTCACCCACATGGGGGAGGGGCAATCTGCTTTTCTCAGTCTTATGCCCATCCAAAAACACCCTCCCAGAAACACCCAGCATAATGTGTGGCCAAATATCTGGGTACCTCATGGCCCAGGCAAGTTGACACATCACATTAACCATCACCCAACCCAATTTAAAAACAGGCAAAGGACTTGAACAGACATTTCTTCAAAGAAGACATACAGATGCCCCAAAAAGCACATGTAAAGACATTCAATAATATTGGTCATTAAGTAAATGAAAAATCAAAACCATAATGAGATGCAACTTCATACCCACTAGGATGGCTATAATCCAAAATATGAAAAGAAAAGTTATTGGCAGGGATGTGGAGAAATTGGTACCCTCGTGTCTCACTGGTGAGAGCATAAAACGGTGCAGTCACTGTGGAAAGTAATGTGGCACTTCCCCAAAAGCACAGAATTTCTATATGCCCCAGAAACCCACTCCAAGTACACATCCAAGAGGAACGAAAATATATGTCCACACAGAAGCTTGCATACAAATGTTTATAGCAGCCTTACTCATGATATCCAAAAGATGAAAACAACCCAAATGTCCCTCAGTGGGTGAACAGAGAATCAAAACGTGGTGCATCCCTTTGATGGAATATTATTCAGCCATTAAAAGGAATGAAGCACAGACACATGCTCCAACATGGATGGACCTTGAAAACGTTATGACGAGTGAAAGAAGCCAGACACAAAAGGTCACAGACTGCATGATTCCTTTTAAATGAAATATCCAGAATAGGAAAATCCATAGAAATAGAAAGTAGATTAAAGGTTGCCAGGGGATGGATGGAAAAGGGTCAGGGTCACGGTGGTTGATTACGTAATGGGTACGGGGTGTTCTGGAGCGATGAAAAAGGGCTGAAACTAGAGCGAGGTGGTATTTGCCCAAGATTACGAACACACTAAATGCCACTGGATTACTCACTAGCATGATTAATTGTATGTTGCGTGAATTTCATCTCCGTCGTCGTCACGGCGAGCATCGCCTATCGGTCCCATGCGGCTGGCAGGTTTCCTGACAGCAGGAATCACAGTCATCACTCAGCACTGTGACCCCAGCACCTAACACCGTCCCTGGGCCAAAGGAGGTGCTTAGTACATCTTTACGGAGTACATAAACACATGAAACAAAGGAGACCACTCCCGAGTGAACAAGAAAGCGAAGCATTGACGTGGAGGATGTTAAGCCTTCCTGTAATTAAAGGCAGGGTGCACGGCCTGAAGAGGCACTGGGTTTACTGTGTGGTTCTGCAGGCACAAAATCAGGGACAACGAGGGGGATTTACAGGGCAACAGCTCTTGAGTAAACCTCAGGGAGCCTGTCTACCCTTAGAGCTGCTGGGCAGTGAGACGGGCTGTCCTGTGAGGCGCTGAGTGCCCTGTCATGAGAGGCGTGCAAACGGAGATGAGGGAACTTGTTGAAAGGACTCGGCATCAGCGGAGACTTTCCCCAGACAGCGAGTCCCTTCCAACCCTGAGAGGCTGTGATCTGAGCTGACTTACAGGCCATTAGGAATCTACTTAACCTCCCGCTGACTGCTTGCTACCTTATGAATCAATCATCTGCCCGATGTTTACTGAGCACAGATGTCACGCAGATGGATCCAAAGAGGGTGCCATGTCCTAAAGAGGCAGAGAAGTTTCCAGGTCGTTCTTTCTATTTTCTCCCTCCCAACCTGATCCAGTATTCAGAATGCCACCTCAGGGAGGCTCTGATGTGCTGCTGTCACCAGGCTCCTTTAATGTCCCCCCTGTGAGTTTCTGTGCCCCCTTGGTGTCTTCGCCACCTCTTGGCTCCAGCACCGACTCTTGGCGGCAGCACGTCCACCAGCTGCCACTCCTGCTGGGCTCACCTTCATTCTCACAGCCTGGGCCCACTCCCCCGCGGGGCCTGACACGGGGGTCCAGAAAAGGGGCTCCTGCAACGCAAGGAGGGACGAGGCTGAGAAAAGTTAGGGGGCACCCACAAATGGATTATTAATGTCTTTTAAACTAGACATTGTGGCTATTTTATAATAACCTGGGGAAAGAGCTATGATGTGACTTCTAATTTATATAGTGACATTATATTATGTTATGTTATGTTATGTTATGTTATGTTATATTATATATTACAATATTATTATTTCCCTATTCATGATTATAGGTGTCTACATATCACTAATTCTCACCTCTTTCTTTCTATCACAATCCCATTTGGTGGCAGGACAGCAATTTGCCCTGTGAAAAATACTCACCTGACCAGCGGCACAGTTTTGGTCTATGAGATGTAAACATACATCCCTGGGTGGGGGGAGGAGGAGGGTTTGCAAGGAAGCTTCTAGAGAAGCAGATCCCCTTAGTCTTTTGGTCTTTGCCTTCCCTGTCACCTTGTCTAGGACGCAGCCTTGTGCCCAAAGATGGATGCCTTCTTACAACCATGGGGACTAAAGACTCAGCTGGTGACGACGGTGCCAATAGGAAGCTAGGAGAAGCCTGATCCCCGATGGTCCCAACCTTGAGAGTGCTCGCAACAGGAGGAAACTAGCCCCCAGTTATTTAAGTCCCTTATGGTTAGTACATGAAGCAAAAATAATTCTACCAGTAGTAGTTCATGAAACACAAAAGGCAGTGTAGTGGGTTGAATAGACATGTCCTCTTGGAACTTAGAATGTGACTTTATTTGGCATAAAGGTCTTTGCAGAGGTAATTAAGGTAAGGATCTCAAGATGAGATCATCCGAGATTATCACAGGCCCTAAATTCAATGGCAGGTGTCATCCTAAGAGACAGGAAAAGAGAGAAGACACACAGGGAAGAAGGCCGTGTGAAGATGCAGGCTGACGTTGGAGGGGTGCAGCCACAAGCCAAGGAACGCCAGGAGCCACCAGAAGCTGGAAGAGGTGGGCAGGATCCTTCCCCAGAGCTTTTAGAAGGAGCACGGCCCTGCTGACACTTTGATTTCAGAATCGGGCTTCTAGAACTGGGAGAGAACACATTTCTGTCATTTGAGGTCACCAAGTTTGTGGTCATTTGTTACAGCAGCCCTCGGACACTAATATATGCAGAAAAGTAGGTGTCATAGAAAATGTGACATAAGCTGTGCATTCAATGGATAAATAGTTCTTTGGTTAAGCAAGAGAAGTGCCTTCCAGAAACACAAGTAGCAAGGTATACCAGTAATAACAGCAATGCTTGTTGGCATGGCCTCCGCTGTGTGCCTTTAGTCCCCTCTCCCTGAATCCTTACGCCAAGCCCCGGGATGGATATCATGGTCCGTGTAACAGCTTGGGAGACTGAAGCAGAGGTTCACGATTGTGCTGGGGGAGTGGCCGCAGAGGTGCTGCGCTGCTCCCCACCCTCCGCCCACTTACACCGCAGACCTGAGACTCGCGGGCCAAGGGGTTTTTATTCCTGGCTGCGGATGCCCGGCCCCTGCACAGGGCAAGGAGGGGGTGCCGAGGGTAACAGCTGTACAGCCCTCTGCCAGTGCTGGGTGGTGAGTCACGTAAGAACTCACCAGCTTCCTCAGCCCTCAGCTGGGGGGACTCCAGGCGTCCTCCACGCATGCAGTCTCGCCGAGTCCCTAGCAGGGCTGAGGTGCCCACTGCGGCAGCTGGCTTAGTGGCGCCCTCCTTGTTTCTTTCTCCTCCCTGTGTTATAGCCCCATTCCCCAAGTGGTGCTTCCAGGAACTGGCTCACAATAAACCAGGGTACTCGGTCCTTACTCAGGGTCTGTTCTGGGCGAACCCCAAACGAAGACAGTGCTGGAGTCGGGGCCCATCCTGGTTTATCTGACCCCAGAACCCAAGCTCGGACCCACTAAACTCCTCTGTCCTGTGGGGGTACATGCACGACAGCCCTATGTGCACCCCATATTTAGGGATACAGACTAGAAAGAGCAGCAGCAGCCAGGGGACCACGTGGGAGCTGCCATTGAACATGATGCTGTGGAAATAGAGAACATTCTAACGTTTTCTGTATTCACCACGGTGCCTGGGGTACCAAGTTGGATGTGCTCCAGGAAGAAACCTGCCCTCCTCTCACCACTCCAGCTTCTCTGGGTCTCAGGCCACTTGTCCATCCCTCCTCTGAGGCTCACATTTGTTCACTCTCAAGACACGAGCAGAGGGCAATCAGTCTGGCAGAGGGCATCAGAGATGGCTGTGAAATTTGCTGGGTGAGCCAGCGCCAGATGAGAAATTGCTCTACCCCAGCAGTTTTGCAAAATTCAAAGCTTCTTGCCGAAGCGGAGGGTCAGTTATTGGAAGGTTTCTTGCATCATCATCACAAAACACCACCCTGTCAGCGTCGCCAGAGAGATTGTGGCGGATGGGCTGCTCCGAGCGGCAGCCCTGTCTCCGCTTTGGGAAAGATCCTTCAAGAATGCAAAGAACACAGAGAAAGTGATGGCCAATTCTTCTGCCACAAGAAACTGCTTCAGTGGGCACTTTCTTTCCATCTAAAGGAAATTGCCTTCGGTTCTTTGGTTTCTTGTAAGGAAGGTTTCCCACCCACCGGTAGACGGCAGGAGAACATTTCCATTCTTCAGTCATTCATTTAATCATTCGTTCAATGCCCCAGAGTAGTACTAGCTCCCCACCTTTGTTGAGTGTTTACTCTGTGGCTGTTTTAAGTGCTTTATATGCATTATCCCATTTAATCCTCACGGCTCTCTGAGGTAGGTCTTTGGTCCCATTTTATAGACAAGGAAACAGAGGCGCAGCCAAGTTCATTAGCTCCCCCAAGGCCACCCAGCCAGGGAGCAATGGAGCCGATTTGTAGAGAGATCTGAAGTCTAATCCCACTCTCCCTTCTTACTATCCACGTTGTGTTGTACATGTCTTTAATTCATTTCACTGAGCCTCAGTTTCCTCCTCTGGAAAATGGACGTGCCAACTGTTGAAGCTTGAGAGAACAGAACAGAGAGCTGAGGTGCTAGCACCTTGAGGGGCTACTTCACACAATTTGGTGTCTGCTCTTTGGTTTCCCGTATCCCCAAGTGGGGTCCCCCCTCCAAAACAAAGATTATGTTAGTCAGATTTTAAAAATTTTTCCCAGCAAGCAAGATGTCTCTTTGGGGAGACTGGGGGTCTTCCCTCTGAGAGGGTGAAACAGAGACACTTTTCTGGGTGGAGTCAGACTCCAAGACCAGATCCGGTGACTAAAGAGTCCATCCTGCTGCCCATCTGTCCTTCCTGTCCCACTACTGGGCACCGAGCCCTTGGTCGAGGTGTGCTCAGAGGCTCTGTGCTGCGTGCGTCTCGCCAGCTCCCTCTTCTTCCTCTGCGGGATGCCTGAGTTTAGAAGCAATCACGCCTGTGTACAGCTCCCAGAGGCCCAGGACGCGGACCTAAGGCCACCCAGGCAGGCAACACCTTCGGCCACCGGGGTTTATTCCTATGGTTCCATTGGGAAGAGACTCCGGGACTTTTCGTTCCGAACAGCTATCACGTATTTTCAGGCTGTTTGAAAGCCGCCAGATTCCAACTCATGGGGGCCACGTTCCGGTGCTAACCACAGGCTCCAAGAATACTTGAGCAGGGAATAAGGAACCGACCTCGAATGCAGCCAATCATGGTAACAGTGAGAGCCCTTACCTTTATCCAGCACGTCACAGTTTGCAAAGCCTATCTTAGGCGATATGTGGTGTCCGTTTTGACCCTCATGTAACTCTTTGAGAGCAAGGAGAGTGGGATATAGTTGTTCCCAAGTCTAGTCATGTCAAGTGGCCTGTTGTAGGGGGTAAGTCTTGACCTGAGTGCACTTGCCAGGGAGCGCCTGGAAGGAAGGAAGGGGGAGCACAGAGCCCTAGGGGACCACCATTTCCAAAGCAGGGGGCAGAGGAGCCTCCAGTGCATTGGAGAAAGACCAGTCAAGGGATAGGAAGAGAACCAGGAGAAGGGACGACACCAAGCAGGTGGAGAGAAGGCCAGGAGGGAGGACAGGTGGGCTGTGCCAACTCAGCAGAGATGCCCCGTAAGAGACAGTGTGGCAGAGTGGCCAAAAGTGTGGTTTGAATCGTGCCCCGCTGTTTCAAGTGTATGATCCTAGGCACGTTGCTAACCTCTCTGTGCCTTGGTTTCTGCGTCTGCAGAATGGGGATAACAACAGTCCCCCCACTTCATGAGGTTACCGTAGGGCTTAGTGCTTATCATGGGCCTGGCACGCTAAGGACACAGTGACCCTGATTCCTGCAGCCTGGCACTGGAGTTGACCACTCAGCCAGGAGTGACCTTTGACACAAGTTCAGAGGGAAGACTACAGTAGATTATGGAATAAGTGGGAAATGAGGGGATGAAAGAGGATGGGCAAACGCTCTCGGAGGAGCCACCTTTGAAGGGAGGTGTGGGAAACGCAGGACTGGGAAGGATTTCAGCTTGTGGAGGCAGCATGAGGGAGGGGGCAGGGCAAATGGGCAATGGAAATGGAAGGCCTAGGAGTGAGAGGGGATACCTACCAGAGCAGGGCCTGGAGAGGAGAATCGGGGTCTGAACCCCGGTGGAGGGACTGGCCAGCACTCCTGCTGAGGGTCCAGAGGTAGATCAGGACATGGGCTGGCTGGTTGGAGGAAGGAGGGGATCTCAAAACCTGCCCACAATTGAACCAGGAAGAGATGGATGAGAAGGGTGCCCTGAGCACAGCCTACGCTCAATCACAGAGAGAATGTCTTTGAGTGAAGACAATGTTTTTCAAATGTTTATTAGAAGAAACCCAGGCTTCCTGGGTTTGACTCCTAGCTCTGCTCCTCTGTGACCTCTGGCAAGTTACTTAACCTCTCTGTGCCTCAGTTTCCTCACCTGGAAAATAGCAATAATGATGCTACCGACCTGTGAAGATTGCTGTGAGGATGACATGAAATAATCTAAGGATGAGCCTGGCACCAACGTCAATTACGGTTATTTTAACTAGTATCACAGGGGGCACAGTTTAAAACCAGGCACTGGGACATGACACCTGCATAGAAGACCTGGTCCCTGCCCTCAAGGGTTTGCACCCACCAGGTGAAAAGAGATGTACTCCAGTCACCAGGGTCCTGGAGGCTTGCTCTGTGCTGACTCACCAGTCTTTGAATCCTCCCCACAAAAGCCCAGGACGAAGGATCTATTACTGCTCCCATTCCACTTGGCAGGGAGGTGTGGCAAGCTGCCCAAGGTCACACAGCTACCAAGAGGCCAAGGTGGGATTTGAACCCCAAGAGTCTGGCCTTAGAGCCCATGACTTCTTCACTGTGCTATACTGCCGGCAATTGCAAACGATGGTCAGCGCTGTTATGGAATGTGCAGGACATGTGGAGCAAGCGATGGCTGAGCTGAGAAAAACACAGTCGGAGCAAACTAGGTTAGGAGGGGACAACAGGGGCAGAGGCCCTGGGGCAGGAGAGGCGAGTCCAGTTTGAGGATGCACAAAGCCGGTTTGCCCAAGGCACAGAAAGTGGGCTACAGCGGGAGACGGGCAGTGACCTACACGCCAGGTGGACAGCTCTTTGGGAAGGGCTGCTTCCTACTTCCAAGGAGAGTAGGAGTGGAGTTGAGAGCGTTGCAGGGGAAATATGACAAGACTTAGAAGGACCACTCTCTGCAGCTCAACAGGACACAGATATTGAAAAACAACAACAACAAAGAACGAGGGGCATTGTGGGTGCTGACATGGAACCTCTCCAAAGTACACTGTGAGAGGGAAAAGCAAAGTGCAGAAAAGAGTGTGTGTGACAGCTTCTCTTTAGGGAGGAAAGGTGGAAAGAAAGGATAAGAAAGAAGGTGCCTGCCTATTTGCTGGCATCTATGTAAAGTACCTCGGAAAGGATGCTAAGAAACTGTTAAGTGTGGTAGCCCCTGGGAATGAGAACTGCAGGCCTGTGGTGGGGGTGGAGGAAATGTTCTCTGTGTCTCTTTTCCGTCTTTGAAATTTTAAAACAAAGGGAGAGACTGCCTATTCAAAACTTTAAAAATATAAAGATGACCCCGGCTTCTGGGTTGAAAACGCAATAGAGGGGGTCAAGAGTGGATCAAGGGAAATTATGAGACTCGCTAAAGTTTTATGTGGTGATGGGGAACGTGAGATGGGGCCTGAGTGTGAGGTGCAGCTGCTTGGGGTGCTATCTGGGAAAGGGCAGGAGGGGGTGAGGTGAGCAGTAGGGGGAAAGGAACCTAGAGCAACAGGAACCAGCTTAACCTTGCCCCCAGCAGAATTTGGCCTAGGTTCCGACTGAACCATTGGGAAATGGACAGACATGCTAAATGTGGAATGTTCTAGAAAAGCAGCTGTTGGCTCCTGCAGAGGAGCTATTGTGGGCTGCTAAAGGACTGTGTGGCTCTGGAGGGATGATTTGCTTAACTTTAAATACATGCAGCTGCAAAGTAAATCAAAACCTGGCAGCCCTTGGCTCTCTCCTGCACAGGCAGTTTCTCGTCTGCTGCTGCCCCCTGCTGACAGAATCCAGCCATTGCAGCCTCCGTGCAATTCCAAGGCCACGGCTGAGCTCCACTTTGCATTCTCGGCGCATGGACGGTGAGTCAGTCCCATTTCCTCTGCCCTTTATTGAGATGGCCACACCAAACACCGCATCAGCCGAGGCATAAACAACCAGGCCCACATGGACAGTGGAAAACCGAACAGCAAAGGTTATTACGGTGAGAAGGCAGAGTACCAGAAGGCAAATGTGACACGGTGCACTATAGAAAATTGTAAAACAGACACCACTACTGCATTAACTACCACCCTCAGGGGATTCAACAGCACCCCAATGGCTGTTACTAAGAGCTGGTGTCTACTGGGTCTTACTACCTGTCAGGCACTGTTCTAGACCCCTTATCTGTGTTAACTCAGCTGATCCTTGGGGTGAGGAAACAGACACAGAGAGCTTGCGGCAAAGCAGGATTCAAACCTGGATGATCTGAGGCCCAACCCTTGCAGATTTCAATTTTAAAATCAGTATTTCCTACTCGTATACCAGGGGTCCTCACCCATGGACGATTTGCTCCCCAGGGGACATCTGGCAATACCCGGGGACATTTTTGGTTGTCACAGTGAGGGAGATGATTCTGGCATCTAGTGGGTGGAGGCCAGACATGCTACAAGGCACAGCACGGCCCCCCACAGCACAGAATTGTCCAATCCAGAATGCCAATGGTGCCAAGGTGGAGAAACCCTGATCTAAATACATAAAATTCCTCTGAATCCACTAGCTCTCTTTTCTGCATTGCCCTCTGACACAAGGGCATTAGTGCAAATCTGCTTTAATGCATGAAAAGTATTCTTGAGGATTCAAGCTGAATAACTCTCAAGAGACCTTTTCCCACTAATTTCCCATACAGCCTCTTACTTACCCGAAGGAATTGTTGTGCGTCCAACAATCCTGCTAATACACTCTACAAGTGATGGGGTTCCGAGGAGCAGCTCAAGCAGCGGACAACCCCCGGGAATGACGGCGGAGGGATTTGTGCCTGCAGTGGGCGCGATCGGGCCGGCGCCGTGCGTGGAATACTACGGCTGTCCCTGGCCCCCAGCCGCGGCTCAGACGCATGCTGCTTGTCAAGGCTGTCGGGAAGCATTCAACCCCAGGATGATTGAACAGTCCCTGAGAACAACTTATCAGCAGCTGCCGCTCTGCTTCCTTCTCACTGAAAGCCCTCACTTCGTAATTAGCCCAAACAGCCCAGTCCCTGGCTTTGGGGAGCAGCTGTTAACTCCTCCTCCTCCATGGAGCCTACAGGTCTGTAGGTTGTATGGGTCTGGAGCTGGCTGTGCAATGGGGGGGGGGGGGGGGAAGGGTGGAGAACCCAGACATCAGGTTGCCGCGATCTGATTAGCCATGGCACCCCTTCCAGCAATCAGCCCGTTACCTACACAAGAATCTGTGCTTGCTGAACGAATGAATGGACAGAAGGGAAAATTCTACAAGATTCATTCATTCGTTCAAAAATATTTGCTGAGTGTCTTGCCATGCTGGGCATTGTCTTAGATACTGGGAGGACAAAAGAAACCAAATCTCATGAAACTAACCTTCTAAGGGAGGAAGACAGATACTATACAAATAAATACAGAATATAATATCGGGTCGTAGTGAGTGCTATGAAGAAAGAAAAGTAAGACAAGGAGATTGAGACTGGCAGATTGGGGGGTGATTCTTTAAATTTGAACAAAAATCAGAAGGTCATGAGGGCAAGTATCATGCAGCCATGTTAAGAACAGTAAGTGCAAAGGCCCTGAGGTAGACAGGATCTTGAGGAGATTGAGAAACACTAAAACGGCCAGAGAACAGGGATAAAGGTGGGACCTAGCATGACCTAAGGGCAGTAGTTCTCAAACAAGAGCATGCATCAGAATTGCTAGAAAGGTTTATGAAAACACAGAGAGTGGGCCCTCCCCCCCAATGTCCAGCTGTTTGGTGGGGAAGGGCCTAGGGACGTGTATTTCTAACAAGTCACAGATGCCGTTGGTCCGGGGACCACAGCATAGGGTATTTAGTCTTCATACAACAAGTCCTTTCCTGCTCAACGTTCACCAGTCATAGGTCGCCACTGCTGACTATCTGCCTCCCCACTGGAAACCAGCGTCTATGATGGTTCTGCCCATGGTGCTCAACAAAATAGCTGTTGAATGAATTCCTGACAGAAGCTGTTGAATGAATTCCACGCCAGGCCTTGCTTCACTCTCTTTTGTCGTTCTGCTGTCTACGTGGCTCCAAGCAGGCGCTTGGGTCAGACCTACCTCTTACCAATCTCCCACTTAACACCTGAGCAAAGAGTGTCACCTGCTGTCTCCAAATGCCACCACTGGTGGAATACCTCTACACGTGCTATTCCATCTACTCAGGAGGAGGTCCTTTCTCCTGTGTCCATCTCGTAAATTCCTACCCATTCGTCAGGGCTCTCCTTCCAGAATGTCCTTCCCAATGTGCCTCCACCTATCCAGGGCTAGAAGTGCTCCTTGGCGTCCTGTATCCACTCACGCCGCAAGGATTCGTTCATACATTTCTCTTCCCTTCTTGAATCGAAGTCACAGACAGGCAGCCCTCAGGGTGAACCAGTCCACAGAGATGTTCTACTGTGGCTACAGTGTTTTCAATTTAAGTTCATTGCCAAAATTTGAGTCAGGGGATTTCACACAAAAATCTAGATTCTGGGCTCTTCTAGAAAAGTCAGGGCTGGCATTCTTACATGGCCAGGATCTGCTAGAGTTGCTTGGGACTCTGTCACCTTCACTCTGGTGGCCCCAGCACAGTGCCTCGTCCAAGGCAGGCACTCAAGAAAGCTTATTAATGAAACCAGAAAGATGACTCCGGGTCATGGAAAAAAACACCGGTCCCAAGAGCAGGTGACCTGAGGCTGGTTTTGATTCTAGCTGACTTGTTGCATGACCTTGGGCTCTCTCTGGACCTCAGTTTCCTTGCCTGTTACATTGAGATAATGAGAGTTTGCACTTCCCAGGGTCACTGCATCCAACAACAGAGAGGATGTGACGTGCTTAGCACGTGCCTGGCATATAATGTTCAATCAGCATGAGATATTCCTGCAAGGAACTCAATCAATATTTACTCTCTAGGAGGGGAGGAAGTGAGGAGTTAGAAGCAGCAGAGGTCCCTTTCGGGGCCAGCGGGGTGATAGACTATTTGTGTTCAATCCTCAGTTCTGCCATTCACTAGCTATGTGACCTTGGGCATTTCACTTAACCTCCTTTGGGCCTTGGTATTCCTATCTATAAAATGGGAATGATACAAGCCTCATATGGGGTTATTGTGAGTATCAAATATGAGTATTAATTAATCCTTGAAAGCACTTAGAATAAGGCCAGCATTCCACATATGTTCAACACATACCAGCTCTCAGAGAGGGGTTAGATTAGAATCTTTCAAGGCCCCTCCTGGCTCTAAAACTCTCGGACCACCTTAAACCTGTGACTGTGTCATGCGGTTGTCCTTTAGTCACCAAGAACGTACAGAAGGCCCTTGGGATGAGGGGAGCAGAATTCAGTATAAAGGGATTCCCATCTCTCTAGAAAGATCCAGAATGCTGACTATAGGCACACTGAGTAGCAGCAAGGATAGGGAGAGTGGATATGGTGCAGAGGAGTGCAGCCCTGCGTGGGAGGTGCTATTACCCCCTCGCAGGAGGAAATGAGGCTGCAGAGGCTGCCCCCAGATCTATACCAGTGTCTCAGCCCCACGGAGCTGCCTCGAAAAGTTGCCTCCCTCGAGGGGTCCTTGAGGGGATGAAGGGTGTCACAGTGAACAGGACAGGCTGGAGGGGGGGGCAGGAAGACCAGGCAGAGGCGTTCTGACTCACCCAGGCCTGGGGTCTCTGAGACAGACACGCGTAAGGTCTCCAAAGAAGCAAAGCAGATAAGGGGGTGAAGGAGAGACAGGTCGTAACCGGAATACCAGGAATGATTGCCAAGAAGACACAATTCCAGACAACTTGGATTGTTTTACTCTGGATTCAGAACTGAAACTTCCACAGTCATTTGTCAAGGGTGTGTGTGTTCATTCCCCTGGGCACGGCTAGTAGCTACACTGAGGCAGAGAGCAGCTGAGACAGCAGAACGGTCCAGGTAACCGAAAGGCACGTGATGGCAAATCCTGAACACAGGTATCTTTGCTGGGGGGCTTCTCTCCCCTTTCAGCACCAGCCAAGGGTTGGCAGGGTTGGCGGGGTTGGCAGAGTGAGGGGTGCGAGGTGGAGGGATGGGGGTGAGGCAGGGGTGAGAGCAGGGGTGCATCCGACCAACCTATGACGGTGATGGCAGACCAGATCTGTCCTGATAAATTTGTTCTCATTTATCCATTCAGCTGTTGAGTGTTGAGTACCTACTACGTCCCTGGTACTTACATACTTTCTCATTTAAACCTCAGGACAACCCCATGAAGTGGGTTCCACTAGCCCATCTTTAAAGATGAGTCAAGAGGCTCAGGGGTGAGATGACTTGCCCGGGTCAGGAAGATGGCAGTGATTTGTCTGGGTTTGCTGACCGCAGAGCAAGAGGGGGCCCTCTTGGTGTGGCCTCAACATCCTGGATTCTCGCTTTCATTCAGTATGTGGTGTACATACGCTCTCCATTTCACAGGAGAGGAAATGGGCTCCGAGGAAAGTATGACTTCAACTGCCTGAGTCCAATCGGCTCACCCGCCTCCAAGTTCACTTGTTCTCCCTTTGTTTACAGACATCACTTTAAACGCTTTAAAATTTTAGATTTTAAAGCGCGTAATATCTTCGGTCTTTTAAAATGAGATTTCCCTGCGGAATGCGGGGCAAGGGCTGAATTTTTTGATGCACCTCACGGCCGCACTCCCCGGAACCTGGGAATTGGGGAAGCATCAAGAACCTCTACCACATCACACCCGTCCTAAACTCCGCTGCGGCCACTGCGGCCTCATCTACTGCGCAGGCGCCACTCCAGTCTCCCGCGCTCCCGACCGGCCCCCTCGCGGACGAACTCACCTCCAGGAGGGCAGGGGATACACATTCCTCCCACAGATGGTCCAAGCCAGCTTCTGGCCAATCAGAAAGCTTCTTTTATCAGCGCTTCTGGCTAAAAGATGTTTGCGCTTCTTTTCCTAGAACTTTCCGGCAGAGCGGGGAAGTGGGGTGTGGGGGGGGGGGAGTGGAAATGATTGATATCTCCTACAACCATTAGCCAAGGGGGATGAGTTTGAAAAGCAAATAACACTACGAATTGTCTTGCAAGAAAAGCCTGTGAGCTCCGCCCCC
Organism: Rhinolophus sinicus; assembly: GCF_057876585.1. Taxonomy (NCBI): domain Eukaryota; kingdom Metazoa; phylum Chordata; class Mammalia; order Chiroptera; family Rhinolophidae; genus Rhinolophus; species Rhinolophus sinicus. The sequence continues at coordinate 11,809,791 of NC_142501.1, forward strand.
TCCTCCCACTGGTCTCGGAGAGCCTTCGGGGTGGGAACTTTTGGTGGCAGCCAATCGAAGGTCAGCGAGGACGGAGGAGGCGGGGCAGGCGGTTGTCTGGCCAGAGGGTCAGACGCGGTGCTAGGGGCCCCGGGGTTGTGGGGTCACTATTCCGGATCCCCACAGGCAGGGGCTGGGCCGAGGGACTGGGCCGCGAACGGGTGCTGCGTCGCCTCGCTGGCACTTTCCGGGCTGCCTTCTGAGGCCTTGAGCCGGACCCCATCTGGCGCTCCCCTGCGCCTCCGCCCCATCCCTCGCGCCGGATAGCCGCCCCCTGTCTAGCCCAGAGGGTCCAGGCCCCATCTGTCCCTGCTCCCACCGCGGCCACGGGCACCTTGAGCGTCCTCCTCCCCACTTCCCTTCCCAAGCAGCCCCACCAACGCCTCTAGCCGCCGCTCTTCCCGTCTGGTCCGTGGAAGTGGCTGGTTACTATGGTGAAGCTGGCAGCCAAATGCATCCTCGCAGGTGAGTGTGAAATTTACAGTCTCCAGAGTCCAGAGACCTCATAAGTTATCAAGAGCTTTTGTTCACGTAAATTGGCTACCCTCTTTCCCTTTCTCTCTTCCAAAGGCGAGTTAATGCAATTACTAACAGTAAATTCATTAGGTGTGGAAGAAGTAGCTTCCAGGGTACACTGGTAGCGCCAGCTGATTTCCCCTGCCCCCTGTCAGACTGTAAGACCATCTTCACCAGTCTGAGCTGTACTGAGGAGGTACAGACTCCTTAAAAATCAGGCTAACCGTACCCTAAGTGCTTCAACCAGACCATGTGCTGTACGCCAAAAGTAGGCACCCGTGGCTTTGGTATTCTTATGGGATTTTTTACCCTGACCCTGCCCCTCTGATGACAGGGACAATAATGTGAAGTTGACCAGAGTTTGCAAAAAAGGTGCAAGGGTATTGCCTTTAAAACCCAAAGTTACTGCGCTTCCCTACGTCCAGGAGGACATAAATGTCGAATCCCCCGAAGGCAGGAATCTTTGTTTTGTTGACTGATGGATCCCAAGCACCCCAAGCAGTATCTGGAACCCAGTAAGTCCTCAGTCAATATTTGTAGAATGAATGAATATGTGGCATTCACATGTGTGCTGCTCTTTGTATCAGTCTGCACATTTAGAAAAACATTTGCCTGGATTGTAGACCTGGAACCACAGAACACATATGTACTGAGTCCTCACTCTACGCCAGGCACATGTATTTCATTTCGTCCTCTCACCGTGGTAGGTGAGCTCAGCGGTAGGTGCTCTATTGTTCCCATCTTAAGTGGGGCACTGAGAAGTGAAGTCTCGCCCAAGGTCTCGCCCTAGTGAAGGAAGTTCTTAGGCATGAATCCAATCCCAAAACTCTGAACCTGTGTTACTCTTGGGACCTGTGACCTTTCTGGGGTTCCTTGACCAGCTCAGGAAAGAAGCAGTGAGAAATTATTAAGAGGATAAAGAGATTCTGACTGAAAGAGATGATACTTTTAATGACTTTTCTAATTTGGAAATAAAAGGGTCACACAGAAAGAGGACTGACGACAGTAACTCAAATCATCCTGGAGCAAAAGAAGTTAACGGTTCTCAGGAAGGGGTCTCTAGCTTCCAGAACTCAGGAGGAGGCCGTATTGTGTAACAAACAGAATTCTGGCTGTTCCTCTCATTGGCTGTGTCATCTTGGACAAAGCACTTCTCTGAGCCTCAATTTCTTCATACATAAGTTGGGACTGTTTTTGTTTTCTGAAGTTAGATACATTTTTTAATGTGTTTCTCCCTCCAACTCTACTTTCTCTTATTTCTTTTGTAATTCAGCTTCTATCGTGGAGCTAAGTGTACTGAGCACCCTCCATGAGCTGGCACTGTGGCAGACCCTCACCACAGGTCCTCTCACTGAGTCCACGCAATTACTCTGTGGGGTCAGTATTATTGTCATCATCATTCACAGCTGGTGCAACTGAGCCCAGAGAGGTTAAGACACTTGCCTTGGGTCACACAGCTGGATGTGGCCGAGCTGGGATCTAGACCCAGGTGATCTGATTTCCAGCGCTTTGTTCTTAGCCCCAAGCTAAACTGTCCTCGAGCCTCGATTGGCCCTTCTTTACACCCATTCCCTCAGGTACTGTTTCACCTGATTTCAGCCACTGCCTGAGTTAGTGATTCCTGAATTCCAACCTAGCTCTCCATCTGCAGCCTCAAGGCTATTTCCTCTTGGAAGTTTCCAGGGACTAGAAGACAGTGAATCAGCCCCACCAGCACCACGCACCCAACTTCACACACACCCCTTGTTCTCCACACCACCCAACTTCAAACACCCACCTCTGGTTTTATTTTGCCTTTCCCCTCACAGTTCTGCTGTTTAAATTGAGTTAATCTGCCCTTTTTCTCTCACATAACTAGTCATTGAAGGACCCAATATTCAATTCAAGTGCTTATTCATTTGACAGATATTTATTGAGCACCTACTATGTGCGAGTCACCATGCAAGGTGCGTTGGGAATGCAAGCACGAATCAGGCCAGCACCTATACTCAAGGAAGCGCTGAGATGTGCATAGTAACTTACAATGCAGCAAACATGAATCGAATGCCCTTCGTGTGCCAGATACCAGAGAAATACCTGCTGATCGTTCTGGCTCAGATCAGGAAAGAAAACAACACTTGACGTTTATCTATATTTTATTTACTTAAAAAATCACTTAACTATTACTTAATATACATGAGACACTGTACATATTAACTCTTTAAATCCTCATAACAATTCTATGAGATAGGTGCTGTTATCCCCATTTTGCAGATGAGGCAACTGAGGCCCAGAGAGAGTACTGACCCAAGGTCACACAGCTCTTAAGTGATGGAGCTGGAATCTATGCCCTACGTCCTATGATTTACTGCCTCTCGATGTCAATGGGGATGATAGAGCCTCACCAGAAGGTTGCTCTGACATCAGGTCTCAATGAAATGGCAATGACCCACATGACCACACAAGTAAAAACAAAGGAGGGAGAGATGACCTTCGGAGGTTGTGCAGGAAGGATGCTATTTGAGCTTGGCCTGGCAGAGAATGGGCAGAATCTGGACTTGGGTCGGGAATACCTGGAAAGAGGTTATCTTCAAGGGATTCTCGGAGATCAAGAGAATAGGCATACAGATGTCAAGTTATAATGTTGTACATCTGAAGCTTATATAATGTTATTAACCAATGTTACATCAATAAAAAAGAAACATATGTATTTGTTATTACAGTTCTACACAAACCCATAAAAAAGAGAGAGAGAGGATGGGAGTGTAGAGCTGAGGTTTTGTGTGAGGGAAAGCCGGAGAGTGAGTCGGAAGGTAGGGTAGGGGTTGGCGGTGGAGAGGGTTATGCAGTGAAAGGAACCCTTGACGGGCTTTGTGTGAGAACGTGACAGGATGAAAGGAAGCCCTACGTTGGGAGGTTCATCTGTTGACGTCGAACTGAGTGTGTTAGAACAGGGAGAAGACGAAAAGAAGAGAGGGCGGGTTGGAAAGTGTTTTCAGGCAAGATCCAGTCAAGAAAACAAAATGAATTTCAACAGAGAAATTTTCATATATGGAGTTGGTTCAACAGGTATTAGAGACCTGAAAAAGCTAGAAGGAAACATTGAGATGACATGGAACTGGTAGATGAAAGTGGGGTTGCCAGAAGCTTGAAGAAGAACCCCACAAAGCAGGATCCAGACCTCTGAGGAAGGGGATGTTGCCAGGCTCGGTGATACCTCAGGAATTCAGTCACCGGCGTGTGAGGCCACCCCACGCCACAGATCGCTGGGACCCATTGCCCCCCTGCAGGGAGCTCAGGCCCGTGTTCAGGGCGAGACATGACCAAACCGATTCCAGGCCATCGTGAGGGTCTGTGCCTCAAGACCGCTCCTGGTACAAGTGCTACAGAAGTCAGGGTCCAGGCAAAAGGCAGATTCCACATGAGGTGCTTCCACAATGAGGATTTAGTGTGGGATGTTACCTCAACGTGCTGGAGGGCTGGAAAGACAAGGGGGACAGTAGGGCCGCACAGAGAATAACCAGGAAGAAGCCTTGCCCCAGGGCTGGGGAACAGCAGAAGGGGCTGGGTCCTCAGGACTTCATTGCTCAGGAGGGCCCTGGGTCGCTGAGAGGCAGACCTCTGGGAAGGAGGCCCTGCTCACTGCTCCTGGTATCTGGGAGGGGCTGTAATAAGGCTGGTCTGGGAGTGCAAAGGAAACAAACCCAAAGTGGAGACGGCGCCTAATAGTGCTGGGGTGAAGGCCATTGCTAGGCTGCTGCAAAGAGAAACAAGCAGCAAATGGGAAGGAACAAGTCCTGTTGCCCCTTCCCGCCTTCCAGGCTTTTTCTAGAACTCGCATTGGCAGAGCCTGACAGGGAGCGCCTGGCAGAGGGGAAATGTGTTGGCAAAGTCCCAGCCCCAGCACACCAGGCAGGGCCCGGATGGGTAGGTCAGGGGCTGTGAAAGAAGCCCAGGTATGAGGTAATGAGGGCAATGTCAGCAGTGACCACCAAGGACACATGGGCTGGAGACACGGCAAAGGAGATGAGGAAGGAAGAGAGTCAGAGGTGACTGTGGGGGAAGGCGGGACAGTGAGAATGAAGTGACATCGTGAACAGAGCAAGTGTGATGCGGGCAGGACCGTTCAGGACCCAAGGGCCCGGCATGAGCCTGGCTGTCGACACACTGACATTGGGTGAAGTCCTATCATTGCAGGGAACCTCCACCAGTTGGTGGAGATAGAGACAGGCTGGGGAGAGAAATCCTGGCCCAAGAAGTGACAGGCAAGGTAAAGAGAGTAGATGGGAGGGGAGGGCCGAGGACAGATGCACATGGGGTGCCCACGTTGGAGGCAGAGTGGCAGGAGAACCGGGCCAGTGCAGGGTCCCCAGGGCCACGGGGCCAGCGGGCTCGGGAAGGAGTGGTCTGCCTCACACTGACTCGTCCTTCAGAGCCGTCATGGAGCATGCGGACAGAGGAAAGACCACCGGACTTAGCGATTCTGAGGTCACGGTGACCTTGCGCCGGGCCTTTGCGGACGCCCACCCTCCCTGCCGTCTCCCCCAGGCTCAGCCTCGCCCCGGGAACGTCCATCCACTGATGAAACCACTGTTCATTCTTTCCTTGATGCACCCTAAGACGCGTGGGTTCTCAGCTTGTGCTATTTGAATTTCACTTGTCATTTTGTTGCTGTGCAGATGTGTTTGTCAGCTCCGTCCCGTCCCTGTGCTCAGATCCCTCCTCAGCTGACACAGGAGGTTTTTCCTAAGTGTGGGTGACTGACTGGCAGTCGGAAGAAAGATTTTTTTTTTGAAATTCACCAGAACAAATCTGTGGGGAATTTCACAAGCAGGATGAGCCAAATCCAACTGGATTCAGAAGCCAAATTGGAGTCGGGAGGGTGGATGCAGCCACACGCAAGATGGAGAATGATGGGCTGCCTGCTCTGAGATGGGTGGGACCCAGCGACAGTCCTTCCTGTGGTTGCTCGCAGTGTCATGGAAGGCTGGGTGATGAGGGTCGGTAGGGACAGTGTTAAAAGTGGTCAGAAGGGTCCCTGAGCTCTAGGAGTGGGGTCTGGCCAGGAGAATGTGATACTGGAATCCTAGGGAAGTTACCCAGCTTCTCTGAGCCTCGGTCTCTTCATCTGTCAAATGAGGTCCCTGATAGTCCCCATGTGGGGAAGGGAGGCTGGGGCGGGGAGGGAATGAATGAGAACCTATGAATGGGTTCAGGAGGGAGGCTCCACACAGGTTGGTTCCCTGTAAGAAGTGGTGGCAAATAGAAAAGCAGGACCTGAATAGCTCACGCAAACCTGGAGAAATTAACATGAAATGAAATACCACGAGTAGTCAAATCATTGTCTCACAAGAGAAAATTATAGGTGGGAAAAGTCAAAACAAAAGTGAACAGAGCAGCAGGCTATCCAGAAGTCAAGCAAAGAGAAGCGTTGAAGCCGATTTGTAAACTACAGAGTGAAGGCGAAGAGCTTGCACCAAAGGTGCCAATCAGGGTCGCGACGCCGGTGGCGATCTTGCTGCGGGTCAAGAGGGCAAGGAAGCAGCAAACAGGTGTTCTCTCGGGGCTGGGTGATGGAGAATCTGTGTGAGGCTCTCTAGGTGGAGAAGTTCTTACAAATGAGAACAGTGTGGCATCAAAAGAAGCCAAGCGGAGCCATCGGTGGGAAGGTGGGGAGGGCACAGGACAATTGAGGTGGGCACGTAGAGCCGCCAGCACCCTTGGGGGCACAGGAGAAACTCCAGATTCCAGTTCCCCAGCCGTCTTGTGCGAGGTCCAGTTCTCAGGCTGAAACCGGCATAACCTTTAGTTTCAAGATACCCATTCAAGGGGCTATCAAAAGGAAAGCCAGGAGATAAACCCAGTAGGTGTGAGGCAGCGCGGAGAAAACAGCTGCTATTGCAGATAGACTTGGCCCCTGGAAAGATGGATATGCAGTGGTTACAAACAGGTACCCTGAGGTGGAGGGACAAACGGATTTCAGGATGGTGAGTGTAGCACCTGACTTTTTGTTTCCCGTAAATGCAGAAAACCCTCCCAACTCCCACCTCCCCTCCCACGCCACCCCTGCCCCCCAAAGGAAGGATGCAGGGTCCTGAGTATGGAAGCTCTAAACTCCAATTGGTTCCGTCAGTCAGCTGAGCGCATCAATAGTCTGTGTGTGGTCGCACCTCTTCTACCTTCAAGACTTCAAAGTAAATTCCAGTTTGAAAGTGACAGGTTTTCCCTAGGGTGTGGGGTATGTTTCAGTGGAAGAGTGTCAGTTCTATTTCCGGGGCTCCAAAACCCTGAAGCTCTGCTACCTTCTGGGTCAGTTCTCTTGGATGAGAGCATTAGCTTGAAGAAACGTGACTCTGGCCATCATGGGTTTTGAAGCGTGGTCCTCACGGACCCACTGCCCTGCCAGTGACCTCAGAGCATGTTCCCAGGAGAATCAAGCGCGTTTTCTCTGAAAACTCTTGGAAGTTTTTGATTTCTAGACGAGCATTCTGGAGCGGGAGGGTGTTGAGTCACGAGGATGGAAGTGATTTTTTTTCTTCTCCTCTGGCCTCACAGGAGACCCCGCCGTGGGCAAGACCGCCCTGGCACAGATCTTCCGCAGCGACGGAGCCCATTTCCAGAAGAACTATACCCTGGTGAGATGTGGGCGTTTAGGCCTGGCCGAGGCGTGAAGAGCAGTGATCAGAGAACACTGAGGGACTGACTTCCCCACGCACCTTACGAGGCCCTAAGAGGTCTGACGAGGGGCTGCTCAAATGGCGCCATGTGGAAACCGTTTTTCCACAAACCACAGGGTGTGGGGCTGTCTGCAGAGCAGACCGGCCAATAATCAACTGGGTCGCCACGTACAGTTCACTCGTGGGCAGGGAGTTGGGTGAGGTTAGTGGACCCTCTCTGATTTCTGTACGAAAAGTAAGTCCAGAACACAAACAGTTAAGCTGGGGACATGCCTCCCAGGCAGTGGGTGCTGTAACAAGCCCGCCGGCTGATGCAAACCTTCTTGGTTTTCCTCGGCAGACGACAGGGGTGGATTTGGTGGTGAAGACAGTGCCAGTCCCTGACACAGGAGACAGTGTGGTAAGTGACGGCCTCGGCCTGAGGAAGCCCAGTCCCCTCCAGCCGCGCCCAGGGTCTCCGTACTCACCGTCACCCTCCCTATGAGAGACATAATGCAAGGACTTGACCTAGACTGTCTGGGCATTTGAGAACAGCATCGTGGAACACAGGAAGCCTTCTAGGGAGGGGCAGAAGAGGAAGTGAGGCAGACTGGCATATGGGCCTTGCCCTCACAGAACTCATCTATCCAACTTCTCAACCCGGGTCCATCTATGGGAATCCACCACTCTCAAAATTGAATTGCGAGATGTCATGTTTGTAGGTGTTTTCCTTGGGAGAAGTTTCAAAAATCGCCAGATTCTTAAAGAGGTCCATGAGCTCCAATCAATTTTAAGTACTCCCGATGCAATGAGAAGGGATCAACACAAGTATACACATAGCGAATGTGCAACGCAGGTTGTGGCACTGACGTTCAGGCAGTGTGTGCCAGGGGTCAGACGCCAGCCAGGGGATATCCAGTGCCCAGAGGGAGCTGGAGGGGGAAATTAGGGGGAGATTCCTAGGTGTCAGCATTGGGGAGGGGCTGTCCCCTGGCTGGCTGAGGTTTGCACTGAGGCAGGAAGGGTCATCCCGCGTCCTCCGTCACAATCATCCTTAGCCACGCAGGACGATGATGGACTGTCCCACTCTACACTCCTTCCCAGACCTACTCAGTGACCTCTTTAAAAAGAATGGTTTTCAGAGTTGAAAATCAATTTGGTTAACAAAGTGCAGAATGACCTTTTGGAAACCAGAGCAGTTGTCAGCCTGTTTAGCATTCTGTTCCGCCAGGTGGAAAGGCAGCTTGTTCCTGGTATTTTTGCACTGGAGGTGAAGAGAGGTGAGATGGCACACAGAAAGTGCCGGTTGGTGTGGGGACACCGTTGTGCGGCCTTGCCAAGATGCTTGAGGTCCTTCCTCTTCCTGTCATCTTCCTCGTGCCGTGGGGAAAAGGGGAGCCGGTCTGAATGAATGTGTGTGCACATGTGCTCATGCCTGCACCTCGCCCTGAAGTCAGGGCCGCAGTGGGCTGACACCAATACTAAAACATGCCTTTCTCACTCCAGGAACTCTTCATTTTTGACTCTGCCGGCAAGGAGCTGTTTTCTGAAATGCTGGATAAACTGGCAAGTAGCGTGCGGTCTGTTTCCTAACCACCTCCTCCACCTCCTGCCAAAAGGTTTGCCCCTTACCATGTTCTCGCAGAAATCTCACCGCACCACGTGCCTACTATGTGCCGGGCGGGAGGGACGATGCGTCTGGGCCACGATCAGCCCCCAACCTGACTCCGGGCTCCCCATCTTCAGCTCTAGCTCCATCCGAGGACAATCCGGGGTCCCTCACTAAGGCCTGGAGAAAAGAGGTGGCTCCCAGAGGCACACTGGGGAGGGCAGTGCGGTTCTGTGAGAGTTCTTGAGTCAGTCTGTGGAGTGAGGAGGGGAGGCAGCATCCGGGCAGTTCACACCCCTCCCGTCCTGGACGCCTCCGGGAGCCCATGTAGCTGTGGGGTAGGGAGGTGAGCCCTCCAGAGCGACTCCAAGCTGACCTTCCAAGGACAACTGAAGGAAAAGGATTCTCCCTCACACCTTGGAAGTTATGACGCCCCAGAAACAAACCAGGCTCTCACTGTGCAGGGTGGGGGTCTCGAGACCAAGGCGTGGCTAAGAGTCACAGGCACCAGAATTGGCGTCACGGCCTGAGCAGGGCTATCCTGTGGCCCCGAGCCAGACAGCAGGGTATCCCAGGACGCTGAGCAGCCCCTGAAGGTGACAGGCCCTGAGAGCATAGGCCTGGTTCTTCACTGGGACAGCGAGCCCTCTCCAGTCGCCGGGTCTGGTTTGGATGCGGGCTGCAGGAGAAGCAGAAAGCACCCTTTGCATTTTGAAAAGCCAGCCCTTATTAGGAGATGCACGCAAACAGGCGTTCAGTGACAGCTGAGGGAAAGGCTACCCTTCTAGGCCTGCAAAGCAGCAAGGCGTACCAACTTGCATAACTGAGCCCTCGGTTAGAATGAGTGGGAGAATGAATTCATGAGGCAAACGCATTTCTGGGGGGAGAAAAGCCGCAGTCCTGCCCTCATGTTGAAAGCATGTCTGACCTGGGCACGTCAGTCCCCCTACTCTCCAGTTACACGGTAGGGACATTCAGACCAGCCCTGCAAAGATGGACGTTTTCACAACGACGCACAGAGAGCACCCAGCAGACAGCCTGGCACGGATGTGAGCTCTCACCCGTGCCGTGGTCCCAGCACCTGCCCCAACCAATGCCGAGCCCACCCTCCATTCAGTCCTTCGGGTGAACTGTTTTCTTCTGTGGATGTGGCTGTTTTCTGAGTCACATCCCCTTTACAGTTTTTCATTTCCCTCCACTCATGTCCCTGCCCTTGGAAGACCCAGTTTCCCTCCTCGCCTAGAAGTCCCTTTCACTGTTACTGACGTGCTCGTGCTGTCCCTCTCGCGCAGTGGGAGAGTCCCAACGCCTTGTGTCTGGTCTATGATGTGACCAGTGAGCAGTCCTTCAACAGCTGTGGCAAGTGGCTGGAGAAGGCTCGGGCACAGGTTCCAGGCTCCTCCCTCCCAGGTAGGAACTGCAGGCATCTGGGTTTGCCAGCAGCACCTCTTTCCTTCAAGTTCAAGAGCACAAGGTCATTGCAGAGCTGGCTGTGGGTGCAAACTAAGGGGTGCCCTGGGTTTTGGGTGTGATGGTCTGGCTTGTACACAGACACCTCAGTGAGTTATCACACACCTCTGAGTCTGTAAAATGGGCATGATGACATCCACCTTTCAGGGATGTGGGGAGACGCGAGGTAAGAAGGGGGGAGGTGCTGTAACGGAAATGTGAGTGTGTTGTTTCCAGGAAGCTAACCCCAGGGGAGAATTCCTCATTTTCTCCTGTAAGACACAAGTAAACATGCAAATCCTGTTGTCACTTCTGAGTGCTTTAGATCAGTTTATTTTTCATCCCTATGTCAGATCAACAAATTCTCCTCATTATAGACCAGGAAAAACGATCTCCAGAGACGGGCTCAAAAATTAGCTGCAGCTGATGCAGCTGGGGACAGAACAAAATTACCTCCGAATCCCTGACTCTGAGCCCAGTCCGTAGATTAGTATTAATGACCATTTTTAAAGTTTGCTCCATGCACTAGGAATTACGCAAATGCCCGCATAAATTTGGCCCTTGCCTTCACGGCATTTGCAGCCTCAAGGAGACAAGGCAGACAGATACACATGAAGTCTAGAAGGGCAGAGCAAAAGCTGTGTGTGAAAAGCAAAGCCCGCCCGCGTGGCTAACGCCCTCCGGGCTAACACCGGGGCCTCATGCCCCTCAGAATCAGTGTGCTTGCTCTTTTCTCTCTCCAGCTGGCCTCCCAGACTGCCAGTTCAGTGCGGTGCTTTGGTTGTTTCTTTTGGGCAGGTGTGTTAGTGGGGAACAAGACAGACCTGGCTGGCAGACGAGTGGTGGAATCGGCTCAGGCCCAGGCGTGGGCGCTGGGACAAGGCCTGGAATGTTTGGAAACATCCGTGGTAAGTATTCTCCGCTTCCTCCAGAGCTAAGTCTGGAGTGGGATGCTGCTGGAAGTGGTTTTTCACATGACCTCAAGTGCATCGCGTTGTTATTCCGCCCTATGCAGAGTCGAATTTGGAACTGATGTTTAAATCCTTGGCCCAAGGTCTTTTCTCGGTATAGCGAGAGTCACCCATGCGTTTCAGTGAAGCAGATCAGCCAGCCAGCTCACTAATTTCTCAATTCTTGAGAAATACAAGTATATTGTGTTCGATTACAATGACCCTTGATATTTGCATAAGATATTATGGATTAGGTCTTGTTGGAACATTACTTCAGAGACCCTCACGCTCAGTCCCGTCACCCAGGAGCTGGCCCCACAATCCCCACTTCTATACTGAGGTGAAGTGACTTGCCCAAGGTCACATGGGCAGTAGAGGGTTGGGCCAGGATTAGGGTCCATAGCTTCTGCTTCCCATCAGTGTTGCCTGGCCCACCTTGCTGCAGCCCCAGGGTGACTCTGGTGAGCGGCAGAACTACCTGTGGGAGCCTCAGTAAGGTACTTACTTAACTTATGGGGGCCTCAGGTTCCTTGCCTATAAAGTGGGAATAATAAAACATATCCCTTCACCGAGTAATAGATATGAAAATAAAGTCAGATGGTGAATATAAAAATACTTAGCACAAAGTCTGGTGCATAGTGAACACTCAATAAATGGTAGCTTTTTTTAAAGTAAAAATATTTCCTCCTAGTAATCTTACTTATACTGTTATTACTTACTAAATTCTCGCGTTCATAGATTGTACAAAGATAAATGTCACTCTTGCCTGTGGCCCAATTATCGCAAATTCTAAATTAATGAAGTTCAAATTAGCGCACTTTTACCGTATAGAGGGTTTCACATCTTTTACGCAGCACACCTTCAAACAAAGCAGTAAGCCGTACTACCCACAGCAAACAATATTTTAGTATTCCCCCTTCCACCATTCACATTTGTGAAATTGCCTCCTCACCCCAATATCCATATTCCCCAGAACTCTTGATGGAACTCAGAAATTAACACCCAACACATTAGTCAGCAAAGACCACTGGGCTGCGTGTTTACACTCTGCTCGGTGTTTGTAGCTACGCTATTGAGACGGGTGGGTATAAATTGTGCTTGCAGAGGCTGCAGTTAAGCATTTGGTATTAACTGTGCCAGTTAACTAGTCCCCCCTGAGTTGATGCTAACAGAAGCCGCACTGGCAGCTCGGTTAAGAAGCTGTAATTAAAAAGGAAATATAACCAAATGCTGTTTGAGACTCAGCCAAGTCTTGACACCAAGCCCCTCACCTCTTCTTACTGAATGCAGCAGCAATCGTCTTGCAGACCTAAAGGTGGTACCTACACAGTAGCTTGATGTTCTTTTTTTATTTTTAAGTCCATCCCCAGAAGTTACCTATCTTAAAACTGAAAGCTTGGGCCCTTTGACCACCTTCACCCCTTCTCCATCCTCCACCCCCAGTCCCTGGCAACCACCAATCTGCTCTCTGTTTCTATGAGTTTGGTGTTTTTTTCAGTTCCACGTATAAGTGAGATCATACGGTATGTGTCCCTCTAAGTATGATTTATTTAACATAACGCCCACAAGTTTCATCCATGTTGTCACAAATGGCAGGATTTTTTTCTTTTCTATGGGTAAATAATATTTCATCATGTACATATACACATTTCCTTTATCCATTCATCCATCAATGGGCACTTAGGTTGTTTCCATGTCTTAGCTATCGTAAATAATGCTGCAGTGAACCTGGGCGTGCAGATACCTTTTCAAGCTAGTGATCTCATTTCCTTTCGGTATGTACTCAGAGGTGGAATTGCTGGATCATATGGTAATTCTATTTTTAATTTTTTGAGGAACCTCCACACTGTTTTCCAAAGTGGCGGCACCAATTTACATTCCCACCAACAGTGCACAAGGCTTCCCTTTTCTCCACATCCTCGCCCACACTGGCTATTTCTTGTCTTGTTGAGAACAGCCAGTCTAACAGGTGTGAGGTGATAGCTCATTGTGGTTTTGCTCTGCATTTCCCTGATGATTGGTGATGTTGAATGCCCTTTCATATACCTGTTGGCCACTTGAATATTTTCTTTGAAAAAATGTCTACTCAGGTCCTTTGCCCATTTTTATCAGATTATTTGTGGTTTTGCTATTGAGTTTTATGAGGTATATATTTTGGATACTGTATTTCCCCGAAAATAAGACCTAGCCGAACCATCAGCTCTAATGTGTCTTTTGGAGCAAAAATTAATATAAGACCCGGTATTATATGATATGATATATTATATATTATATTATATTATATTATATTATATTATATTATATTATATTATATTATATTATATTATATTATATTATATTAATAAAATTGGTCCTATATTAAAACAAGACCGGGTTGCTCCAAAAGACGCATTAGAGCTGATGGTCTGGCTAGGTTTTATTTTTGGGGAAACACGGTAGTAAACCCTTATCAGATTTGTGGTTTGCAAATATTTTCTCCCGTTCCATAGGTTTCCTTTTTATCTTGTTGATCATTTCTTCTGCTGCACATAAACTTTTTAGTTTGATATAGTCCTACTTGTTGATTTTTGCTCTTGTTGCTTGTGCTTTTGGTGTCATAGCCATAAAATCATTGCCAAGATCAATGTCAAGGAGCTTTTTCCCAATGTTTTCTTCTAGGAGTTTTATGGTTTCAGGTCTTAAGTTCAAGCCTTTAATCCATTTTGAGTTAATTTCTGTGACTGGTATAAAATAGGGATTGAGTTTTTTTCTTTTGCATGAGAGTATCCTGTTTTCCCAACACCCTTTATTGAAGAGACTGTCTTCTGCCCATTAAGTATTCTTTGCTCTCTTGTCAGGTATTAGTTGACCATGTATGCAGGGGTTTATTTCTGGGCTCTCAGTTCTGTTCCATTGGTGTCTGTTTCTATGCTGGTGCCATACTGTTTTGATTACTCCAGCTTTGTAATATGGTTTGAAATCAGTCAGTGTGATGCCTCCAACTTTGTTCTTCTTTCTCAGGATTGCTTTGGCTGTTCGAAGTCTTGTGTGGTTCCTCTTTGACTTTGTAACATCCCTTGATAGGACATTTTCAGGCCAAAAATTTAAAAAGAATTTCTTTAAACAGAAGTTAAAATTTTTGAAAACGCTGCTCATCACTGTAAGAAGTTGGACAGTATTAAATACAAGTGAGTTCAAGAAAGGTCCACAAGGATGGCACCCCTTGCAGGCAGATGAGGGCAAGGGCACCAATGCTTGCTGACCACCTACTACATGCCAGCTGTTTGGTGCCCATTATCTATGACTCTTCTCTACCAGCCTTTCCAGGCAGCCACGCCTGTCCCCGTTTTACACACGATGAAGAGACGCAGAAAGGCTGTGTAGCTCTCCCCGGTTGCCTAGCTCAGGCAGTAGAACCAGAACTAGAACGCAGGCCTGTCCAGCTTGAGAACCAGGGCCTGCTCGCAGGGGTTTTGGCTTCCCACAGAGCCCACGATGGGACTCTCCGGAACAGACTTCCAGGCCACATCGAGTGCTCATCTGAGCCTGCCTGAAGGATCCTTCACAGGCAAAGCAAACCTACTCTACAGATTGTCAGCGAGATTAGTCATTTAACAAAAGGATTCCTGTCATTGGCAAGCCCTCCTAACGCATCTGGAAAACGATTCTGTTTGCATCTGCCATTTCAGGAGTGCTCCAAGGCTCACCTCCACTGAATTCCTTACTTCTTAAGTTGCATTCTCCCAAGATCTCGCTTTCAAGAGCTTCGAATCCATTTAGAAATCACTGTGCGTGGGCTTTGCAGGCCTCATTCTCTTTCCATTCAGTACTTAGCTGTACTTTCAACCGATCTAACATTTTACTCTTTCTCATTGGCCTTACCTAGGACATTATGCTCTGCGCGATCACAGGAGTCTTGCAGGTGTAACTGACTTATTTCTCTCACGTCTGCCTGGAGAGTGACAGCTTCCCTGTCCTTCGCAGTCGCGAGCTCATTCGGCTACAAAAGGTCCTGAGCGCTCTCTCAGCACCGCCTCCTCTGTCTCTCCTCGTGGCCAGCTTATTTCCTCCACCTTATGTGCAGGGTGTTGCTTGGTAGATAATCCAGGTAGCATTCTCTACTGGAACTGGTTTCCTTTGCGTATTTCTGCCCTGGGCTGGCAGAGAAGAGACGCTGCTCTTCTCAAATTGGGGAATCTGAGTTCTGGGCTGGGCTGTGCACGAAGCAGCTGGGCCATTGCACCCCCGGGGCCCCAGACTGCTGTCTGTAAAACACAGGCACTGGGCTTGATGACTTTGTAACATTCTTCGGTGTGGAAATTCTTCCATTCATTGGGGATGGTTCATTGCCTCTTATCAAGGCTGCACTCTTGCCAGCTGCCAAGGATTGCTTGAAAACGGGTTCTTGTGCATTCATAGCTTGAGCTACTGTCTTGAAAGTAGTGAGTTCTTTCTTATGCCAACTTCTTGCTTAAAAAAAAATTAAAAATATGTTCACACAGTGCAACCACCATGGAAAACAGTATGGACATGGCTCAAAAACTTAAAAATAGAACTACCTGATGACCCAGCAGTTCCACTTCTGCATTATTTATCTGAAGAAAACAAAAACACTAACTCAAAAAGATATCTGCAGCCCCCAAGTTCATGTCAGCATTTACAATAGCCAAGACGTGGAAACAACTTAAGTGTCCATCGATGGACGAATGGAGACAGAAATTGTGGTGTATATATGCAATGGAATATTATCCAGCCACAAAAAGAAGGAAATCCTGCCATTTACAGATGAACCTCCGTAAAGCTTGAGGGCATCAGGCAAAGTGAAGTAAGTCAGACAGAGAAAGCCAAATACCATATGATCTCTCTAATATGTGAAATCTTTTAAAAGAACAAACAAAAAACAAACAAACAAAAACAAGCTCATAGATACAGAGAACCAATTGGTGGTTACCAGAGGTGGGTGGTGGCGTATGGGTGAATTGTTTTGTGTTGTTTTTCCTTAGTTGAATTAAAAAATTGTTTAATACGTGTGTGCACACAGAGGGGGAGAGAAAGTCCTTTGGGCACCTTTAGTCACAAAAGTATTATTTCATTTGTTAAAATGCCCAGTCCTGGGTGACTGTCAAAATTCCTAACTTGATTTCCAGTCAGTGCCTTCCCCTGGCCTGTTCTGGGAAGCGGGGCCCGGCTGGCAGCTTCTGCGTTTCTGCACCTGTGCTTCCCCCAGCTCAGCTCTCAGCCTGAGGGAGTGGGGAGATACAGAGGGAGGGTCATGTGGTCTTTGTTGGGACCTGCTGTGGCCGCTTTGGACCTGACAGGGTTCTCAGGTGGTGCTTGCTGAGCATGTCACAGGTGCCCCCACCCTGCCCCCATCAATGGCGCTCTCTCACCTGCAGTTTCCATCTAACAGGTGATATACCTCCTCACCCCTCCTGTAGCCACAGTTCTGGCTGGTTCCTGTCCATCTGCTCCTCTTGGGACCCATTACCCTCCTGGAGGCCGTCCCCGAAGTCCCTTTAAGACAGCTCCGGGCTGGCACTCTTGCTTGGCCCACCCGCCCCTGGTCCAGGGAAGTGCAGCTGCAGCCTTAGTTTGACAGCGGAGGCAGAGCTGCTGTCCCCAGTGCAGCCCTCCGCTGGCTTGGCCATCAAAACCGCCAGCCCCCGCCTCACCTGGATTCTTCCCAGGCCTGGGTCCAGCCCTGTCCTAAGCCCCCAGGCCTCAGGCTTTCTCTTGGAACCTCCCACTGAGCTGGAGGGGAGGGAGCGGTGCCCCTCCTGGAGGGACACACCACAGCACAAGCCCCACCTTGAGGTGAGGGTGGGCCCCTCCCTTGAGTGGGAGGGTCCTTGCCGTCTGTTATTTTGCTTTGGCCTTTGAGGTCTCCGTCAAAACTAAGCAAGAAAGAAGTCTCCTTTTACATCCTGTCACACACACAGTGAGTGGCCAAAAGGACAGGCTCTAAAGAAACGGATCTAGGTCTAGCCCCAGCTCCACCACTGACGAGTGTGCAGCTTTGGGCAAGTTACCGTAATCTCGCCATATCTCAGTGTCCTGATAAAACAGGCGTAACGATAGGAGCCTCCCCGAATGGTGTGGAGGTGAAATGGCACAGCTGCGTGTAGCACCTGCCACGAGGTAAGAGTGGCCGGGTGCTGGTTCTGTGATGATGACACACCGAACACAACCGACTTCTTGTCTCTACAGAAGGAGATGGAAAACTATGAAGCCCCCTTCCGCTGTGTGGCCAAGCAGTTCCACCAGCTGTACCAGGAGAAGGTGGAGCTTTTCCACACACTGGTGTGAGGCGCTGCCGGCATCTGGCAGTGGGCCTCGTCTCCTTGGAAGACGAGAGAAGATGGAATTGCCTGGGCACTTCCAATATATCCTGACAGCTTTAAATAAAGTGAGGAGGAAACATAGACGCAGCAGCTCCTTCTGTTCTTGGCCGGGGCAGCCCTAGTTCCATTTTGCACTTTGGCTGTTGGTTCCAGAGCAGCCCTGGGAGCCAGGCTGGGAACCTTGGTGGCCCTGCCTCCTGGGGGGGAGGGGGCTGGCACTTGTCAGAGTGGATGGTCCCACCCCCCTGAAGGACCTTCCACTGAGAGTAAACCCCACCGTGTGATTTGAACTTGCTTACAATTGGCTGCAGTTGAGATGCTCAGCTTGGAGCTTGCCGCAGGGCTGAGGGGGCCACAGGGCTGAGGGGGCTGATGGCTGAGGGGGCCGCAGGGCTGAGGGGGCTGATGGCCCACACCTGATTCTAACAGATGCAGACGTGCTGCCTGTTCGCAGTCCAGATGCCAAAGCTCCCTCGCAGGGGCCACTGTCACTGACAAAACAGTGCCCTCTGCCGGCCTCCCTTGGTGCCTCTTCTTCATAAGGGGCCAGCCCCTCCCAGCTGCCGGGAACCCTGAGCGTCCAGGGAGCCAAAAACCAGGCCACTTTCCTTTAATGACCTGACTCCCAGTGAGCGGGGCAGCCGTCATAAGTCTTTGCCCCGAGCTTGACTGTTTTCCATCCTGTCTCTGCTGCCAGATTAATCTTCCTAAAACACCACTTTCATCGTTTCACTCCTCTGATTAAAGACCCACAGAGGTTCCCCACTGCCTTCACAGAGGGCTGAGGGCCATGGGCTGGCATCCAAGGCCACCTCCGACTGTCACCCTCACCCAGAGGTCTCGGCTTCTTTCAGCCCCAGAGGGGGACCATCCCTCAGTCCCCAGGGGGGCCTCGCACCTTGGAGTGAGGACCTCGTGCTGAGAGTGCCAGCTTTGGGGGTAGACAGACCTGGGTTCGTCCCGATGACAGTGATGATAATGGAAATTACTGGTTGCTGTGTGTGACCTGCCATGTCTCTACATGAGCTAAGCACATTACGTGTATTAGCTCATTTAATCTACAACGTAGTCTTATCCCCCTTTACAAATGAAGAGCCAGAGTCAGAGAGCTAAGTGACTTAGCCAAAGAATGGCACAGCCGGGATCACGGATGCAGGAGCCCCGCCCACAGCCACCGCCCTCTTCCGCCTCCTGAGCTTGACCTGGCCTGGAGCAGGCAGAGGTCCTTTCATCTGCAAAGGGTCATGGTTAGGCTGTCCCTCAAGGTCATTGTGATGGGTGAAAGACATCAGGCACATGGTGTCACCTACGTCAGGCCCTTCCCATCCCTCTTCCCCTTCCGGTTACTTGTCGACATGAACTCACTGTAGCCACAGCCATCTTCCTACTGAGTCATTCTTTCAGAAGCTCGTACCAAGGGCCTGGAGCGTGCCGGGTGTTTTTCTACGCACTAGCAACACCACACTGCCAGCCTCATGTCACGTGTTCCAGAAGGGAGGACCTGCAGAAACCAACCAAGGATACATGGAGGGGAAATTTGGGGTTGCCCCGGAATTGGTTACGGGGACCCACAGATGTGGACAAAGAGATGCTAAGCAACCCACTTCCTAAAGAGATGGCAAAAGGCTGGGGCTGCTGTTGCTATAGCCTAACAGGATGGCAGAATTGGCCCTGCTACCAGGGGCCACCCCCGACCCTCGCTCCTTGCTCTTCCTTGTTTATATAAGAAAACTGAGTGGTCAAGAGGGAATGAGGGTAGACACGGTGCTGGTGCATGGGTACCACTCCCTCTCCTGCCCCACCCCCAGAACCAAGCAAAGGAAGGCCCACGAACCTCCTCCTGAGACGGAGGAGGCAGCCAAGAAGAGGAGGCTGGCACCTCGCTCCCCAGCTGGATGCTCACTGAGCTGCAGGGACCTGGTGCCAACTGCAGGCACAGGGTGGTGAGGGTGTCCTTGGGGGAGCTTGGCACATCCCCTGGAGTTGGGGAGATTCACTGGGGAGGAGCCTGCACCACCAGCGGGGAGAGCAGGTGCCCCCTCAGTTGTGGTCCATATAAGGAACCACGGAAAGGGCAGCACTGGGCTCTCCAGACGGGTCCTGGCAGAAGGAGCTGCTGGAAAGGTTAGGGGTTGTTCTTCTGGGAGGGCTGGCGGGATATGGCTGCCCCCTCCTGAGGAGATGCCAGGCACCCCATCTCAGGGAGATTGCAGCCGAGGGAACCAGACCAGGAGCAGGCCTGCAAGGAAAACAAGCACCCCACCCCCGAGCCCTCTGCTCCAAGGCGCCCCAGAGAGAGAAGGAGAGAAAGCCCTCGATCCCTTCCCACTTCTAGAGCGGAGCTTTGACCCAAGACTTGGAGTTTGGGACTGGCCTGGTCTGAGTTTTAACACCTTAGGGTGCCTGAAATACGTTCAGATCAGCCTGTCGTGAGGACCCAGCAGGGAGGGACTCAGCAGAGTGTGACGAAATGAAGCAATTAGGAAAAGTAAGATGGTTTAGGCTTGGAGCCCACGGAGTCGAGATTCCCCAATAAACTGGTTCTATACTGAAGGATGGAGGTCATTTCAGACCATGTTAAGTACTGTGCAGACAATAATGAAGCTGTGATAGCTGGTGATTGGTGAGGTAACTGGGTTAGGTGGGCAGGAAGCAGTCTGAGGAGAAGTGACATTGCAGCTAAGGTCTGACCGCCACGTGGCCATCTGGGGATGAGCCATTCAGCAGCAAGGACAGCAAGTGCAAAGGCCAGAGGTGCGAACAAGCTCGCAGAGTCCAGGAACGTCAGGCCAGTGGAGAGGTTGGCTGGTGTGTTGCCAGAAAAAGCAGAAGGAGGTGAGGTCGGCAGGGACCGTACTGGAAGGAATTTGGAGTCTATGGCAAAGACGACAGGAAGCCAGCGGAGGATTGACATCATAACTTTCTTGTGTCCTCAGTGCCCGGCACGGTTTGGGGAATGTAGTAGTTACATCACTTCCCTGGAAACCCCATCCTCAATGAGCAAACGTTTACAAATGCATGCCGTGTCTGATTTATTCAGTCAACATGTGCCAAGCATCTACTAGTGCTGGTCCCCATACTAGGAACTGGGGACTTGTTGGTGAGTACATCAAAACTCCCTCCCCTCGGAGCTTGCGTTCTAGCAGAGAGAGAGAGAGAGAGAGAGAGAGAGAGAGAGAGAGAGAGAGAGAGAGAGAGAGAGAGAGAGGTTCAGTGAAACGGGAAATGCCTGACAGAGCTCAGTACTGCAGGGAGCGCTGCGGGTATGCCAGGGAGGGAGACGGGAAGGTGACATCGGGAGCTCAGGACAGATCTCCCTGAGAAGCTGACATTTAAGCAAGATTGGAGAGAGGGCAGAGCAACTGGCACCCCCTGGGCGTGGTTGGTTCACTGGCCCCTCAGAGGTGGGCGTGACCACGGTGGCCCATCTTCGACTTTCTTTCACTGGCACCCAGCACTGGGACACAGAAGATGGACACAGGCTGTGTATGCGGACTTCGGGGGGTTACAGAGTTGGATGGGACTCAGGCCTTGTGCGAGAATCACCTACGTTCCATAGAGGAGAAAGCCGAGCCACACTTGACTTCTACACCCCAGTGGAACCCCGAAAGCACCCCAGCCAGGGTCTCCCAACTGCTGCAGGAGGGCACGGAAGCAAATGACTTCTCTCACTGTCTCCTCTGGGACTGAGGAGGAGGTCTCTGTTCACTGCCCTCCACCGTTTCCCTCCCGCTGTGAGGAGTGGTTGCTCCCTGGCTCTCTGAAGCTGACCCTTCTGCAGTCTCTTTGGCTGCCTGCTGACACCACTTGGGTGTCACCGGAGGTGTCACCACCAGGAGGGCAGGGAAGCCAGGCAACTGGGAGGGGGGGACACAGCAGGACAGTCACGTCTGGAGTGGGTGTTCAGAAATATAAACCGGTAGGTCCCCCAATTCAAACACGATACCTTTGTGACACTGAGGCACTTTCCTTTGTTGGGGTCCACTTTCAGATGTGGATGACGTGGGAGGCAGCCCCTGGAGGGGTCTCCGTACCCAGTGGTCCATCATGACACTGTTTCTGCCGTGAGAACCAGCCCTGGAGATGCCCGTGGCTGTGAAGGTGCATTGGTTAGACCATCTTCTACCAGGAGACTCAGGGGCAGGAGGCAGCCTGCTTCAGTGTCTATGATAAAATACATTCATCCTGGTGCTAAAATGTTGTGTTTTAAAGAAACGGAATATTGAAAACTAAAAATGTCCTGTCCCACACTGGGGTGGCAATAAACAGATTCAACTGAGCCCAGGACGGAAACCCAAATCTGTCGGAGTTTTGCCCATTCTGGAGATGCAGAGGGAAGCCTTTGGTTTTGCACATGCGGGTCCCATCCCTGTATCTATCTCTGTGCAGGGGCCCTGCTGATTCCAAGGGTGACGGAGGCTCTGCCCTTGAGAAGGTCAGGTCTAGTGGGCAGGGAGGGTTCCCAGGGACCTTGCAGCAAAGTACCTGCTGCTGACCAGGGAAGGGCATTCCAGACAAAGGAACTAGCATGTGCAAAGGCCCTGAGGCATGAAGCTGGGGGCCCTCTTGGGGAACGAGGAGTGCAGTGTAGGGTGAACAGCGAGTGGGTGCCCAGCAGGTGAGAGGTTGGAGAGGAGGACGAAGCAAAAGCATGGAGCTTTTTGTACACAGAGCAGAGGAGTTGGGCTTTTTCCATAAAGGAGTGGGAACCAATGAAGTTTTAACAGAAGTTATTCACCTGAATTTCTTCTTTAGAAAGATCAACCTGGAGGGAATTGGAGGATGGAGTGGGAGAGGAAGTGCCTGGAGGTAAAGAGGCCAGTTCTGCAGCTGACAGGCTGAGGAGGAGACAAGGCGTTATCCATCTCCAGCACATTAGCAAAGCCTTGGGAAATCTTGCATTTTCAACCCGACTTAGAGTTGTCTTCCCCTTTTCCTTAGAACAGCAATCGATCTTTTTAATGCATTATCCTTTACTTACTTTAGAGACAGCGAAAACAGAGGGTAACTTCTTTGGGTTACAAATTGTTAGTGAGGGAGCCAGGACTGAGAACTCGGACTTGCCAGTCCTCTGTGGATTTTATGATATTTATGTATATAATGCCTGTCCGCTCTTCCTCTCTGCCAGTAAACAGAGCAGATAAATACGAAGAGGATGGCAGCAGAGAGCTCATTTACACCCCAAAAAGGCAAGAAGACTGGGAAGGCTCATTAGGAGAAAATATCGACCGGGCAGTGTCTGAGTTTTACCTGTGATATGAGGGAAAAGTGCTTTTTTTTTTTTTTTTCTTTTTTTTTTTTTTTTGACCAAAGCCATTATGTAACTGGTTCTAGGGGCAGAGAGGGGTGACCCCAGAGTGAGCATGGGGGCAGAGACCCGGAGGGCAAAGACAATGTCAGTTCCTGGAGGGCAGGGACACATCTGATACTCAGCGTAGGTTCTCTAGAAGCAGCCAGGGTTTCGTGGAAAGAGCACTGGTTTTATTGACCTCAGAAGAGTGGAATTAGAATTGCAGCTGTGCATCCACGAACGAGTCACCTACCCTCTCTGATAGTCAGTTTCCCCATTTATCAAATGGGCATAACAGCATCAACCTTACAAATTACTGTGTGTGGATGCAGAGATGCAAAACCTCCTTTTACCACGCGTGGTCTGTAGTAATGACCAACACGTAGTAGGTATTTCCAAATGTTCTTCAGTAACCGTAAAAATAATGTATGCTTATTCCAAAAAAAAAAGTCGGAAATGGAAATTATTCAAATCCTACCACCCAGAAGCAGCCGCCAATCCCACTCTAGTATATGTGCTTCCATCCTTTTCCTCTGCATATAAAATCCTGTACATATTTTTTTAAGTAAAAATATAATGCCATATATGCTATTTGGAATTTTTCTCTTTTCACTTAATATCTTGTGGACATCATTTCAGGTCGAGAGACAGTTTCACACGACCACTTTATTTTTTTTTTAATCATGAAAAATTTTCAACATACCCCAAAATAGAGAGAACTGCACAACGGGCACTCATTTACCCGTCAGCCAGATTCAGAACTTGCAAGATTTTGCCACCCTTGCTTCACCCTATGCCTCCTTCCGTTACTGTTACTGTTATAATCGTTTAAACCAAATACCAACACTCTGTCATATGTCTCTAAGCCAATCTCAAGGCCATTATCACACCTGATAAAACAAACAGTAGTTCCTTAGGAAGTAACACCCAGGAATTACATCTGACACCCAGCCGAGATTCAGATTTCCCCAATTAGCTCCCAAAGGTTCTTTCCCAACTGGCTTATCACATGATCATTTTTAATGACCCCCTGTGGAAGGACACCAGGTTTCTAAGTTGTCACTCAGGAAAAGCACTGACGGCCACATTCTTTTGGGCCTACATGTGGACCCCTGTCCAATTATTTCTACAGGACCAGTTCCTAGAAGGGAGCTTTCCAGGTCAAAGCCTATGCACATTTCAAAGGCTTTTAATAGCATTTGACATTGCCCTCCAGAGAAACTGTACCAATTTACACTCCCACCAGCAGGGACTGGCACCCTGGACAGCCTTGGGTTGTTAATGAAAGGAAATTAAAGGGAGAGAAAGCAGGAGAGGAGAAAAAGAAAAAGGAAGAGAGGCCTGGAGTGAGAGGGGGCAGAGTGGCACCGCACAGCTCTCGGTGCCCCCTGGCTGCCAGCCAGCGCCAGCCTGAGAGGAGCGTGGAGAGCCAAGGCTCCAAGCCCATCGGTGACTGCACCAAATTAAGTCTTAAAGCAACGATTCAGTGGAGACCGAGAACAAAGCTGGAGCGAAGACCCTTCGATCCATTCTAATTAGGAGCTGCCTTTCCACAGAAACCAGGAACAGGCTGCCACAGCTGAAGGCAAAAAAAAAAAAAAAAAAAAAAGCTGCAGCTCAGTTGTGCGCAAAGCTTGTCTGTTTTCTTAAAATCCCAATTAAGAGCTCCATCCATTGGGTTCACAATCCCCTGGAACCCTGTTCTGAAGGTTACAGAATTCAAATCGGGGTGAGGGTCTCCACTTCTCAATGCCAGGGGACGTTCTGTTCTTGCACTTGCTAAGGGTGGGAGAAGAGACCCACCTGTGACACGTGGTAAGCATCTACCTTGCTGCTTCTTTTCTGATTGATTGATTACTAT
Source organism: Rhinolophus sinicus (assembly GCF_057876585.1). Lineage (NCBI taxonomy): Eukaryota > Metazoa > Chordata > Mammalia > Chiroptera > Rhinolophidae > Rhinolophus > Rhinolophus sinicus. Next base: position 11,834,460 of record NC_142501.1, read on the forward strand.
ACCTTAAAAACTGAAATTAATTTCAGGTTTGAGAAGAGCAGATAAAATTGAGATACTTTTGAGGCCTGGCTCTATACGCACAAATGGGGTACCACTGGTCCGGCTCCCGCAGCCTGCAGTGCGTTGGCGGTTCACTCCACAGGTGGACGTTGTGACGGTTTGCTGGACGTGGATACTCTCTCTCCAGTTTGCACCATGATATTCGTACGTTGAGCACAAGCCCTCAGAGAAGTAGTCCAAGCATCAAAGCTGTCCCGCCTTCAGCTGACAAAGCCACTCCCACCGTAAGCACTGACTGTGGTAATGTAAGGACTCGGTGAGTTCACGGTGCCAAGTCCACCACTTCCTGAGGTGCTGTATCATTTCCAAAACGATGTTTAAATGAAGAGCACGCAGGATCCAGCTCGTGGTGGGTTCTTGCTGGTGTTACAGAAAGTTTCCAAGTAGAGATCAGAAAACAGTTTCATGAACCATATGTCGGCAGTTCACACATATCTCAATTTTCTTGTGTATGGCGACTCTTTGAAGTGGGCGTTTGGCCCACACGTCACAAAAGAGGAATCTGAACCCTCCAAAGGTGACAGGTGACATGACTCACCTGGCCGGTAGGAGTCAGGACTTGCACCTGAGTTCCCTCCAATGTAGGCTCTTTTCAGGACCTCTGGCTGCCTTCTCAGCATCTATGAGCCTTTTTTGTTGTGGATTCCAACAGGAGCTCCCGTGCCCAGGTGTGTTGGGGCTCAGGAGCCGAGTGCAGGGCCCTGCAGGGAGGCTGAGCCCCTGCGAACCCTTCTTTGGGCATGGATCTCCCCAAGGCCCCTTCCAGCCTGTTTCCTCACAACCTGCACAACAAGCCAGGAGACCAAGGTAACGTTCCTATTTCACAGCTGAGGGCACAACGGGCCTGCGCGCTTCCTTCCGAATGCAGCTTTCCAGGAACACGCACAGCTGCTTTCCGGGATCTGTGAATCTCAGGAAACATCTTGGGGAAGATTGGGTCCTTCCCAACAGGCTTCCTTCGGCACCTCCCTGGTCTAACAAGCAGGTGGCAACAGCTCGGAGAAGCAGAGCTTGGAGCTGCGTGCCTGCACACAGCCTCCTCGGCTCTGGGGTCAACAGCCTCGGGGGCGGATCTCCACTCAGCCCTTCCTCACTAAGTGACCCTGGGCAAGTCACTTCACCTCTCTGGGTCCTGATAGCTCCCTCGGATGGTGGCTGAGGATTCCCAATGTGGCAACACTCCCTGTGCTGGGACAGTCCGTTCCGGCCTCATGATTCTGTTGCTAACTTGCCCGCATCCTGGGTAATCCCAAGGTGTTGAGTCTGCTGCCCCCCACTCCTCATTCAAAGCACTTCTGGTCTGGGAGGCTGGGGTCCCTGCAAGTGACCCCTGGGAAGTAGCCTGCCATGGCCCCAGAGAATCTGGGGAGAGACCTGACTGGGGGCCAGGAGACCTGGGTTCAAGTCCATCTCTTCCCCTCACTGGAAGGGCCTTTGCTCCAGGACCTCTGTCATGACTAGATGGACTAACAGTCCCTGAGAGTCCTGAGCTTCTAACTTCTTTGTTTCTCCAAGCACAGCAGGCAAGCAAGAAGGGTTTCATGAGCACATCCAGGCACAGAGACGTGTCTCGATCTGCCCTGACTTTCTGAGCACCAACCGTGTGCCAACCCTATTGTAGGTGCAGAGGCTTCAGGGCTGAACAGGAAAAGCGACACCCTTCTGGTCTCCTGCAGCACACGGCCCAGTGGGGGAGAGAGACAATAAGCAAGGTAACAGACACATATATAACCAAGTGGTAAAAGCTGCTTGGAGGAAAAGACCAGAGTCCTCTGAACAAGGCTACAAAGGAGGCCTGTTTTAGATTGGGGGGGAAAGGGGGCGGGGGTGTCCAGCAAAAGCCTTTCTGTTGAGGTATGAAGGGGTAGGAGTTGGACAGGGAAACAGAAGTTATATATCAGCCAGAGGGAGAGCATGTTCAAGGGTCCCGAGACAGACAGGAGCAGCAGCCCCAATCCCACAGCAGCTCTAAGCAGAGCCTCCGCTGTCCCCACTGTCCCTGGGTTTCCACATGGCCCTTCTCTCCCAAGCACTGGAACGCCCATCCCTGAGAGAGTAGCAGATACCAGATACGCGCCTTGAGCTAGGGTGGGGCTCGAACTCTCCCTTTCACAGCATGGTCAGCCCTGGGGTCCCACGCAAGACTGACCCAGCACCAAGCCTACCCACGGGCTGCAAACTCAGAGCAAAGGCCTGAGGGAGGCCTCCACTGACCCTCAGAGGTGACAGGGAATGACAGCTACGTGGGGCAGGGGAAGCTCCAAGACCCCCAGACTGTAGCTGGGCAACGGGGTGGGAGGCAGCTACATCTACCCAAACCTCTCGTCTCATGGATGGGACGATGCAGGCACTGGAAGTCCCAGCCCACAGCCCTCGCAGCCCACACACCATGTGACCCTGTGTTCCCTCCCTCCCCTCCCTGTGGCAGGGCAGGGCATGCCCACTTTAGGGCTGAGGAAGCTGAGGCCCAGGGAGGGGAAACAACTTGCCCAGTCACACGGCGAGCAAGGAAGGGCAGCGATGAGCCCCTAGACAGCACCGCTGTGCAGGTGTCCTACGTCCTTCACCAGTTTTCATCCTCACAACAACCTTTTGAGGTAGAGTCTACCCACTTGACAGACGTGGAAACTGAGGCTCAGAGAGGTGAAGCCAATTAGCCAACTTTAGTCAAGGAGTAAAACCCACATAGAACCTGTGCTCTTTGGGTCACTAAAAAGCAGCCCCAGTGGGCAAGCAGGTACCCAGGAAGGACACAGGCTGGGCACGTCTGAACACAGGCCTGCGGGGAAGCCGCTGTCCTGGAGGATATGCAAGGATAACACCCGTAATCAACACTGTGAACTGTGGGAGTTGGAGAAAGGACCCCAGGAAGGGTGGAGGTAGGGGTCACAAAGGGGCCAGGAGGGACAGGTCATAACCCAAGGACACACTTCCTGGGGCCAGGCCCATCGTAGGCCCTGGCCAAATGTGAGCTCCCTTAACTGCCTCCTTCAGGGACCCCAACGGAGGTTCTGCTGCCACCATAAGCCCCCCTGTGAGGGGCCCACTGAGCATTCAGGGGCTCCCTGAGGCATCTGCAGGGCAACCCACATGCCTCGCACTCTCCTGCCACCCTCCCATCCTCCAGTCCTGCCTCAGCTGCATCAGAGCCCCCATGTCCTGCACCGGACACTACTGGACACCTGCCTGGGCGATGTCACGTCATCCCTGCCATGCTTCATGGTGCCGCTGGCCAGCCCAGCTCACCGGCTCCTCCAGAACAGTGACAAGGGCAGCGGAGCCCAGCCCAGCAGAGGCAGAGGAGGAAAAGGTGGAGCTGACAGACCCTCCGGACCCTGTTCAGCCCACACTCACTTCCAAGACCATCTGCTCAGGCGGTCACGGGCCACACAGGGCGTTGGGGCAGAAACGGCCGGCACCCGGCCAGCTACGTGCTGGCCTCCAGGGCAGCCTGGTCAGGCCTGGCTGGCCTTCCCGCTGCAGCTGCCAGCGTGGCTGGGTGGCAGGGGTGCTGGGCTATAGGCACAGACCCTCCCTGACAGAGGTCCCAGGGATGGGGGCCAAGAGAGGACCCTGTGACCTAAGAGGGGAGAGCAGAGGCACCAAGTGTGTGTCACCCCTTGAGAGATGAACATTGTGGCTGGGCAGGGCAGGAAGCCCCTCTGATGCCCGGGTACTCCCTGGCATTCATGGTATCACCCAGAGCTCTAGAGACCAGTGAATGAACTCAATGCCCCTGCCCTGGTGGGTTTCCAGGGCCCCCCAAATAACTACCATACCCCCAATCATCCCTTTATATCTGCTTGAGCCCCTCTAATCCAGGTTTGCCTAGGTCACTACGATGACAATGACACTGTCCCAACATTAATCACAACATGTCACCTGATCTGCATAAAGCCCTTCAAAAGCCTCCTGTGTCCCTAAGTTAATGACCCAAATCCTTGTCCTGGCCTGCACACACACCTCACCAGACTCACCTTGTCTTCTCTCTCTCTCTCTCTCTCTCTCTCTCTCTCTCTCTCTCTCTCTCTCTCTCACACACACACACACACACACACACAGACACCACTGTTGGTACTTTAGTTTCAAAGACTTTCAGTTCTGTGCTCACTTAACTCCCCTGTACCTCAGTTTACTCATCTATTAAATGGGATACTTGATAGCATCTTAGTTTTTGGTTACCCTGAGACAAATGTTCAGGAGCAAGTCGTTATTTTTAGGTGATCCCAGAAGCACAGCCGTGCTTGACAGAGAGGGAGAAAAGCCACCGGCGTGGGCATCGATAAGGGGTAACCTGGTGGCAATGAGCCTCACATCGCCTGGGGGCCCCTGAAAGTTAGTGTCAGGTGTGCCTCAGATTTGCACACCCCGGGGCGTGGACGCTGGGATATTTATCCTCCATTTCCCATCAGCGGTTCGTGAGGGTAGACCGGGGAAGTGTGGACTCCCCGGCTTTCCAGCCTGCCCCTTACAGGCCTGCAAAGCAACACCAGAAGTTGTCAGAATGTATGAGAACTGTCCTAGGGGACCTCCGGGGTGGGCTGAAGGAATATGGCAGGATATTAACGGCCTCTGCTATAGTATCTCTCATAGCATCACGCAAGTTAACTGACATAATACATGTAAAGTGCTTAATAGAGAACCTGGCACATAGAAAGGACCTAGTGTGTCGAGCTGTAATAATAAGAAGAATGTTATTAGTACTGTGCTTGCGACTGACGGCATGCTGTCTCGGACCTCAGGGCCTTTCCCCAGGCTGCTCCCCATGCCTGGTACACGGTACTCATTCCTCACCACCTGATTGATATCTGCGCATGCTTAGGTCGCAGCCCAACTGTCACCTCCTCAGGAAGCCTTCCCTGAATCACTGGATCAGATCATGTCTCCCTTACATGGGCTCAGAGCACCTCCCCTGCCCCTTTCCTTCAGAGCATGGAATTTCGTTGTCACTTTAAATCGGTTTGCACCCTGGTTTGTGATTCTCCGCTCGTGGCTGGTCTCTCCCGCCGGACTGCAAGACCCCTGAGGAATAGGCTGGGTCTGTTCTGTTCACAAAGACGAGCCCAGAGTCTAGCACGGTGTCACCGCACAGAAGGTGCCTGAGGAGAAGCTGGCGGAGTCGAGAGAGAAATCTGGCAACGAGTGGGGCACAGGCACGGAATGAGCACAGTGATGTCAACGCCAGAGCAGAGGTCCTTACAAAGTGCTCCAGGAGCACACATGAAAGACCGATCCATTCCTTTCTTCAGGAACTATTTCTAGACTACCTATTCGGTGTGAGCACGGGGCAGGCAGTGATGAACAAGACAGGCATGGTCTCAGCCCTCACACGGCTTCCTACCCCATGGGCATTGGTGCCGGGAGCACTGCGGAGAAGAGGCACAAAGTCAGGGAGGAAAGGTGTGGTGGGACAGGGCTGTGTGCCCACCAGACCTGCTTCACCTCCCTCTGAGCACCAGGAAGACTACATTTCCCAGCCTCCTTGCAGCGTGATGGGGTCACGTGACCAGCTGTCACCAGGGGAATGTGGGAGGAAGCCGTGGACAGCACTTCCAGGCCTGACCCATAGAAACCTCCCTCACTGTCCTCCACACTCTCTCTTCACAGGCCTACAGAGCCTACAACAGGGTCCGCAAACCCTTTCTGTGAAGGCCAGAGGGCAAATATTTTCAGTTGTATGGGCCGTACAGTGTCTATTGCAGCTACTCAATGCTGCCTGTCATCGTAGCACTAAAGCAGCTTAGACAATATGTAACTGAATGAGTGTGGCTGGGTCCCAATAAAGCATTATTTACAAAAACAGGTCATAGTCTGCCAACCTCTGTCCTAGCGGATGAGGGAGCCCCACGCCACTGTGCGGAGCACAGCCCACCCGTCTCACTCCAGCCAACTTTCATTCGACTGCGTTCTGAGTGAGAAATAAAGTCTGTGTGTTAAGCCACTGAGGTCAGCGTTGTTTTTATTACAATGAGCATATCCTAATATGGAAGACTTCACAGAGGAGGTGACATTCTACTTGGGCCTTGACAGATAAGGAAGGCACTCTCCAGGTGGACCCTTCAGAGGAAGGGCATTCTCAGGGAAGACAGGACCTTTGCAGCCAACCTGTTAGAGTGGAATGTTGTGTGGGGGATATAGTAGGGCTTGGGCTGCAAAGGGACATGAAAAGAGGCCACACAGAGTGAGAAGTAGGAACTGGATGCATGAAGACGACAAAGGTGAGAGGGACAGAAAGGAACTGTGTAATTGGCTGCCAGGCTGTCCTCTACCACTGCGCACGTCCTTCCATTTCTGTTCCTTCGTCCACTTGGTGCCCCTGCATGGAATGGCCTCCCTTCTCCCACCTGCTTAAACCCTAACTTCCCGGCAGGACTTCCTGAAGCCCCGGCTTGCTCCACTGTGAAGATAGGCAACGGGGCCTCTCGGCCAGAGTGCAGGGGTGGAGAGCAGGGAGTGCTGGGTGCAAACCCTGCCCCCGTCAAGAAGAGAAGCCAAAGAACAAACTATCCAATATAAAGGAGCCCAAATGTGCTGGGTTTGAAGACTTATCCCATTCCCAAGCTGTCCACAGGACAAACAATTCTCAAAAGGAGAAATGACTTTCAGGCAAAGATCAAAGCCAGGGCCACCATCAGAAACATGGTTTAAAGATGAATCCCAGGCCTTTTGTTAAGACCTCGGAAAGATCTCAAGCGCCTCAGAGACCCTCCCTGACAGACAAAGGCCTTCTGCAGATCTTGCCAGCATATGCTGAAGACCCACCCTGTTCAACAGTCAAGCTTTGAAGACTCTTAAGGGCACCCTCGCCAGGAGCACAAGTTAACAGAGAGATTTGTGGGTGTAGCTTTTGTGAAATGGAATGAATCATAAGTGGATTTATAAGAAGCACACTAAACTTTTAAAGGAATTGTTTGGGCTATGAATGAAAGAGGCAGAGAGTACATCAAACAAAAAAAGAGCCCTTTGGACCCTCAAATCTCAATGGGCAGGAAGCAGGCTCAGAAAACTGTTCAGCTGCAAATACTGGTCATTTCTTGTGGAAATACCAGGGTGCGTCAGAGGAAAGAACCAAAACCCCAGAGAGCAGATTCAAGAACCATGAGAATGATTCTCAGGCAATAGAACTGAGTAGTAATCAAGAAACGGGCGACATGTGCCCAGGTGGAGCTCAGAATGGCTACGGACCAGTGACTGCGGAGCGAGCGCCTCCCACACCTCCCCCTCTAGTGGGAGTGTCTACAGCCGTTATCCTATGCCTGCCCCTCCATCGTTTGCTGGATACTGGAGAGAGGGCAGGGAACTTGTGTCTTTAGCTCATAGATCTTCCTACTGAGAGGAGTGGTTCTCAAGGAGTTACACCCAAGGAACTCCACCTAAGGAGACATATCCCTACCTGCACCTGATATGATGACAAGACCCTGGTCCTCGGGCTGATGCCATGAAGAGAGGTCTTGGAGGAGGAGAATGAACATATTTTGCTTGTGAAGGTGTGTATTCGTTTGCTGGGGCTGCCATAACAAAGTCACAGACTGAGTGGCTTAAACAAGAGGAATTTACTCTCACAGTTCTGGAGACCGGAAGTCCAAGATCAAGGTGTAGGCAGGGTTGTTTCCTTCCGAGAGCCACGAAGGAAGGGTCTTTTCCAGGCATGTCTTCTTATACATGGCTCTCTGCTTGCTGTGTGTCTTCACTTCTCTTTCCTCTGTGTATGTCTATGTCCAAATCTCCGGCTCTTATAAGGACACCTGTCAAGTCAGATTGGTGTCCACCGAAATGTCCTCATTTTAACTTAACCACCTCCTTAAAGACCCTATCTCCATATTGGGGAGACACATACTGGGGTATGGGGTGAGGGCTTTCACAGAGGAATTTATGGGGGTGGGAGGGTACAATTCAGCATAACAGGGGGATGGGAATCATTGTGAATCATTCTGGCCAGAGGGTGAACTGGCAGATTTTATTTCTTCCTACAAGTCTTGGCTGTCCCATCAGGAGGTGGGGTCTACATCCCTTCGCCTTAAACCTGGGGGGACTTTAGAGACTGCGTTTGACTATAATATCAGGTTGGTGCACAAGTAATTGCGGGTTTTGCAATTATTTTCAACCTTTTAAACCACAATTACTTTTGTACCAACCTAATACTATTGCCAATAGAGTACCATGGAAGTGACAGCAAGTGACTTCTGAAGATAAGTCATAAAAGGCTTCTTTAAGTCCTAAAACAGCTTCTTAGGACCCAGTCACCATGCTGTGAGGAAGCCCAAGCCACATGGAGAGACCACATGTAGGCATTTTGGCTGCCAGCTCCAGGTGTGGTCACAGCCACCAGACATGCGAGAGAGGAGGCCTCAAGCCCCAGCCACCACCGAATGGTGACCCCATGACACCCCAGGTGGGAGCTACGAGCGGAGCCCAGTCACCCCTATAACCATGAGAGATAATAGCAATAATAAATGATTGCCTTTGTCTTACCCTCCATTAAATTTGGGACAGTTTGCAATGCAGCAAAGACAGCTGATACACCTGGGGGTGAAAAAGAGAATAAGAGCAAAAGAGAAGAGAGGGAGCGAAGACAGAAGGAAGGAAAAAAGAAGAAAGAAGAAACTAGAATGGATGTGCCTTGCTCACTGAAGAGGCCTGGTGCTCAGAAGGGACTCAATCGATACTTGTTATTTAGTGAGTAAGTGAAGGAAGGGGAGAAGGAAGGACTGTAAGTCTGAGAACACTCAGGGTTTTTAATGCACAATTTGAAGACAACATTCAGGATGGGCCCAGGAGAGACTACAATTTCCCAGACAGAACCCTCGGCTGCACCAGATCTTCCGCGTGAAGGTTAAGGACGAGAGAAACCAAGTCCATGGGTGTGACCCGCGCCTCCAGCAGCAGGCCTCCCAGGATGGACGATGCCCCAGAAGGACAGGCCAGTGTGACTTGTGGGAGACCCTGCAGAGGAGACAGGCTCCGTGGGCTGGACACGCCTGTCCTGGGGCGACAGCACCGGCCAGCGCTCCGAGGCCGGTCCAGTCGCTGCCCACAGCCCCCAGCTGCCCCCGGCCCGCCCTCAACGTGCTTTCTGTCTCGCCAACCAACCCTTCCTTCCCAACTCTGACCTTTAAGTTTCATATATTCTTGTTCTATTTCACGTTCTCTGTTTTCTACTTTCAACAATCTGCTTTTTGTCTCTTTTGTCCCATTCTCCCCCTTCCATGAATTTTCTTCCAGAACTTTTTTTTTCTTCCCTGTTCCCATCCACTTACTGTTCTTTCTAAGGCTTCCATATGTTCTTTTTAGAATTTCAGTCCCTCTCACCTCATAATGTCCCCTGAATCGCTTTTGCTAATGTTTCCTCTCGCCCCTGTTTTTGGTCTCTCTCCTTTTCCTGGCCCCTTTCTCCTTTGACTTTCTCGTCTCATCTATCCCACCCCTTCAGATTCGTGAGTATCTGCCTCACTGTCGCCTCACCACCTCCCTCCTGCATTTTCTCTTCCTCAAACTGGGTTGTAAATGCCTCTTCAGAGCAGAACGTGCTGTAAAGCCAAGGTTCCCGGCGGGCCAGATTCTGATCATTTTATTTTTACAACGTCCTTGGATGGATGGAGGTGTTTGCGCAGGGTGGGGTTGCGCACTGGGTGGGAGGGGCTCGCGACAACGAATAGCACTTGCGATTAATATAGGTCAGTGGCAGAGCAGCGTCCCAGGGGTCCCAGGGAAAGGCGAACCTCATCTGGGGCCGGCTCTGCAGAGGTGGCCGAGGTGCCATCTCAGGGAAGCTGCGAGGAGGGGACCTGCACAGTGGCAGGAGAAGATGGGCGGGCTGCTCTTCTGGAACCAGAGGACCCGGGTAAGAGGAGCTCCTTCTGCTCCTCCTTGGGGCCTGTGAGCGCAGGAGGGCTTTTTCCGGGCACTGCTTCCGAGAGGGTCCTGGGACCGCACCCCGATGGCTGGCGGGTGGAGGAGGCAGCCTGATCTCACAAAACCCACAATGCCCAGCTCTGCTGTCATGTTCTTGGGCTAACTGCTTAAGTTCTCTGGTCCTCAGCACCCTGAAATATCACCCACAGAGGGAGCAAGGACATTTGTAAAATGGGGAAGAAACAGCATTTTTAAAACACCTTCACTTAGCCACACACTTCCACGCCTTATCACGTCTAACCTCCCAACCTGTGGGGTGGCCCCAGTTACTCCCATTTTACAAATGAAGAAATCGAGGCTTAAATGTCATGAGGTTAAATGAGACGAGAGACTTGAAAAGAGCTCTGGAACTACTGCTGGTTAACAACTGCAGCTGGGGGCAGATTCCGTCCCCCCACAATTTCCAGCCCAAGACGGAAACGAGCCGTTCCGGGCATCCTAGGAACCTGCAGGGAACCTCTTCATTCCTTCAACTGAAAGTGCCAAGTGCCTTTTCTGTGCCAATGACCATGCTGGTGAGGGGGACACGAGGGTGGGCAGAGCAGGCAAGGTGCTTGTCTTCATAGATCTCACATTCTGAGAGGGAGACTGACATCAAAACAAGACAGAATCACACACACAAGTAACAACACAATGACAGGTTGTGCAGGGTGAAGGAAACATGGCTGCAAGAGAGTAAAACCAGGAACCTAATTTAGATAGAGAGGCAGAAAGGAGCCGTCCTGAGAAAGTGGAGTTTCTGCTGCGATCTGAAGGGGGAGCAGGTGTTGCCCAAGTGAAGAGTGACAAGAACATGTTCCAGGCAGCAGGGTGAGCCTGTGCAAAGGCCCTGAGGCAGGAAAGAGCACAGTGTAATGAAGGAACTGAAAGGTGGCCAGGGGGTTGAAGAGAGAGAGCTAAAGGAAGGGGCTGGGGCAGGGACAAGAGGTGGGCCCTGGGGAGACAGGCAGAGCCAGGTCATACAGGGTACTAGGAATGTACATGAACCCATTTAAAGATTTTCAGAAAGGAAGTGACATGAACTCATTTCTGTTTCTAAAAAATCCCGGTGCAGAGAAGAGGTTGCAGAGGAAGGAGCAGGAATAAACAGGAGAAGACCGCTAAGAAACATATAGGCAAAAGATGACAGCAGCTCAACCAAAGATACTCAGACTTTATAGTCTATAAAGCTCTCTCACTTGCCACTGGGAGATCAGCATGAGTGTGCCCATTTGACAGATGAGAAAACTGAGTTTTTAAGAGGTGAAAATGGCTTGTACAACATGACTCATCTAGTAAGGGCGGGACTCTGGATTGCAAGCCCAGGTATCCCCATTCCTAGCCCATGCCTCTTTCCTTTCTGTCTTACGGTCCGAGGAGAGTTAAAATTGTGAGTCAAGTGAGAGTTCAAAAATAAGTTGTTGGACCTTTGAAATGTGCAATCTTTGGGTGTCCCCCTTGTTGTGCTTTTATTGAATTGTTCAAATGTTAAGCTTAATCTATCAGATGAGGACGATGACCAGCCCTTCCTGCCAGGGCTATTGTGAGAATTAAATGATTGTCAATGTAAAGCACTTGGGAGAATGTCTAGCGCACAGTAGGTGCTTAATCAATGTCAGCTCTCCTTTCCTTAAAGAGGACAGAGGATCCAGCCTATTGAGCTACAAGAGCTAGTAACATATGCCCACTGTCATATCACTGACCGTGGGTGATGGATTTGACCATCAACCCTGCCGGACAGCCAGCACAGGCTCTGAGTGCCAGCCGCAAGGCTGACTCAGTTCTCTGGGTGAGTCCCCAAGCTCTGGTCACAGATTTATAGAGGAGGAGCCAGTGACACAGCTGCCCTCTGGCTGGCATGTCCCTACATAGTTCCCAGCAGCAAGCCACCCACGGTTGATTCCTGATTCCATCTCCTTCCAACCACATGCCCAACTCCTGGGCTCAGCCAATTGACCGGTCTCTCCTGGGCCCAAGCAATGTGAGAATGGGAGAACAGGGAGCCTCTCCCTGCCCGGGAAGGGCTTCCTGTCAGCACCATGTGAGCCCAGGCTCTCATGGAGCCTCACAACCATCTAAAGGTTATTCCTCTCTGGATGGACGGGGAAAGGATGGGTGCTCAGAGAGGCAGCGATGTCCCCCAGTGGCAGGGATGGTAATGGATGGCTGGGTCGGGGACTCAGAGCCACCCGACTTGCCCTGTTCTCAGGAAGGGAAGACGGTGCTACCCAGAGCTCAAGTGACTTAGGTCTGAAGCGTCCACTGTATTAAGTGTCATTGGGGCCACTGCTGTCCCCGATAAGAGCAGGTTAGTGGAGGCGTGAGGAAGTGGTCCGAGCAGAGACAACCCTGAAGGCCTGGCTTGAAGGTGCCAGCCGCAGAGGGACATATTGCCATGGGAGGGTTGGGGGTACTTCCGTGACGAGAACAGAGAAGGGGGCATGTGTCTAGGCCAGCAGGGAAGGAGAAGGAGGTGTTCGGGACGCCGAGCTTTGTTTCTGCCATATCTGTGCCTTTCATCTCAGGCTGCCTCGTATCCTACTTGAAAATCGAGTATAAATAAATGATCAAATAATAAGACATTGCTCATTCCCTGCCATATGGTGAACTTGAAGGGTCTTTAGAACAGTCTTTGTTCTCCCCCGGCTTATTTCAAACTTGCTCTACTGTCAGCAATAAACAAACACTGAGGGGGCAACGGTCACGTGCCAGGCCCAGGGCCAGAGCCCAGCCTCCGCCCTCCAGGAGCCCCCAGTCGGATGGTGCAGTGGACATGCAGACGAGCCCAGTGACACAATGCGACCCGTGCACTGAGAAACACACAAAGGGTGCAAAAGTCAGTCAGGGGAAGGGAGTTGTCTCTCAGGACTGAGGAGGGTGAGAGTATCAGGGAGGACCTCAGGGAAGAGACAACACCTAACCAGGGCTTCGAATGACACCCAGGATCCCACCAAGCAGAAAGGCACAGCACGTGCAAAGGCCCTGAGGTATGACAGAGCAGGAACCTACAAGGACGTTGATATTGATGGAGCCTAGAGGCGAGAACAAGAGTAAAATGAGATGAGACTGGCAGTGGGAGCAGGGGCCAGGTCAGCAACCTGGGTCACCTGCACAGTTTAACAATACCTTGTATAGTGGAATGCATGGATGCTCTCCTGTCCCCCATTTCAGGGAGCAAGTTGAGGATCAGAGAAAAACTATCAGGAATTCATTCACAGAGTGTCTACTGTGTGCCAGGCAGTATTCCAGAAACCTATGGTATGTGGGTACGCAAAACAGGCAAAGAGCTTCACCTATGAAGAGCCCTCATGCAGGTGTCAGGGGTCAGACAGTCAACAGCAATCCGAATTCTCCTTAAGTCAATTGTATAAGATGTCAGAAGGTGATAGTTGCTATGAAACAAAGAAAAAGTAGGATGGAGTATGGGGGATCAGGAGTTTGGGGTGTAGGGCGTGGGTGATACGATCTTAGTGTGGTCAGGGAGGAAGAAGCAGAGACTCAAAGGGGGTGAGGGAGTGAGCTGTGTATGTATCTGGGGCAAGCGAGAGCAGCCAGTGCAAAGGCCCTGAGGCAGGAGTGTGGCTGGTGTGCTGGGCAACAGCAAGGTGACCGGTGTGGCTGAGCAGAGTGGGCAGAGGAGAGCTGTGAGGTACGGGGCAGGTTAGGGAGGGCCCCGGAGGCCCCCTTAAACCTTTGACTTTTCCCCAGAGGAAGTGGGGAGGTGCCACCCTGGCTCAGGCAGCAACATGACACGGTCTGACTTATGTCTTAAAAGTATCATTCCGGCCCCTGCCTTGGGAATGGATGGAGGAGGAGCCGGGTAGGAGCAGGCAGACCAGTTAGAAGTTAATCATCCAAGCAGGAGAGGATGGTGGTTCAAAGCAGGCTGAAAGCAGATCCATTCTGAACACAGGATTTCCTGATGGATTAGATTGGGGTATGAGACGGAGAGAGGAGCCAGCAATGACTCCCGGGCTTCGGGGCCGAGCACAGGAAGGATGGAGTCGCCGGCGATCAAGGTGGAGGAAGCGAAAGGAGAAGCAGGGTCTGGGTGGAGGAGACCGAGCGTTTAGAGCTGGAAGTGTCTACCTGACACCCCAGTGGAGGTGAGAAGGCTGGTGGAGGTGCGAGTCTGGAGAGCACGAGAGGGCTCTGACCGGGGGTAGAAATCCATGTGTGGGGGGAATTTGTGAGGATTACACCGTTTGTCCCCTAGGATCCAGACTTGGCCCAGGGAGGAGGGGAAGTTCCCGATAGTATCTCAGACCCAGGATCATTTTTACAAGGAGCAGGATCAAATCCATATTAAGTGTATGTGTTTCTGATGTAAATCAAATGGCTGTCTCTGGAAAAATCAAATACTTCTGTGTTTGCCTGACGTAAATCAGGAGAAACCAGTCACAGCCACTGCTGAAGGAGAGACACCAAATGGACCCCAAGCTCTTTCCATGTCTCCCCAGCAACCTCCCTCGGCCTGTTTACTCATCCATAATATGGGCATAAGCTTCCCCATAAGAGTTCTGGGAAGAGTAACTGTGATGATGTATGTTGCTGTTGTTTTCATGACTGGAGTTGTCTTTACTATCATAAAGGGCCTGGCACATAGTAGGTGCTCAGGGCAATGATTGTCACTCTTAAGAACAACACAGAGGATGACGCTGGGATGAGAATGGTGAGTCTAGCCCTTCCGGCTGAGGCCCGGCCTGCCTGCCGGTGAGAGCCTGCAGAACTGCAGGACAAGATGGTCAGCCCCAGGCTGGGGCCCCTGGACCACAGTGCAGGCAGCAGCAGGGCTGGCTTCCCACAGACACCGCCCACCCACCAACCCACTGAGCCCGCTGCCCACTGCCATGCTCTAACATGGGCAATTAGTGCCAGCTGTGGTGAGCGGCCATCTGACGTGACACAAGCATGTGCCTGGTAGGAACTGAACCAGGACCTGTCAGCTCAGGTTGCGTGAAGATCACCAACAGCCCTGAGGCCTGGAAGGACCAGGCGTGGCCACCCACCTCCCTGGACCCCAACCTGAATCAGCGCCAAAGAGAACAATCATAATAATAGCGGCAGTCATTTGTTAAGTGCCAGACCCTGTCCTGAGCACTGTACATGCCATGACTCATTGAGACACATAGAATAGAGGCGTTCCTATCAGGCAAGGAGCGGGACCCCCAACACCGTGCTTAGGGTGGCAGACAGGATTATTAGATTGCAAACAATGGAAACCAACTTCCCTGAAATAACATGGGCGACGGAGGGAATCAGTGGCAGGATATTGGCTAGTTCACTGAACAATGGACCAGCTAGAGAGCTAGGGTCTGCCAAGGAGCAGGACTGCAGGGGTTGCAGCATCAGGGAAGCTCGAGCTCCCAGTGCTGGAGTGACTGTGCTCCAGCTCTTGTCCTTTGTCTGCTACTTGGCGGGGGGGGGGGGGGGGGGGTATTTGTCACTGTGTGTCTCTGGTCTAGACGAAAGGTCGAGGACAGAGGGTTCATTCAATTAGCTAAGTTTGGATCAGGTGTCTAAGGGAGGGCAGGCCACCTGAATTGACGGTGCCCCCAAGACGGTACCCAATGGGGGAGAGGTAACTGCCTCAAAAGAAATCAGGGTCAGTGACCAGAGAACGAGGAATCGATTCTGGGTGACCCCAAACAACCAACACCCATCACTTCTGGACTTTGAAGACAGGCCGACCTAAATTCAAATCTAGGCTCTGCCACATGCTGCCCGCGCTACCTCAGGCAAGCCATCTTATGCCTGAGCCTGTAAAATGGGGGTAACAGAACCTGCTATGAGGGGCATGAGCAGCATCACCAGACATTTATAAAGCACCTGCCAGTGCCTGTCTCAGTCTGGGTGCCAGTAACAGGATGGGTGAGGTCTGGGCTTTCCCTACCCACCCTCCCTCTGAAGGGGTTGCAAAGGTTCACTGCAGAGAATCCAGTGGCTACATTTTCCAGAGCCATCTCAAGGAGGGTCTGATTCTTGGAGTCCTAGGAGTTCCTATCGCCTCAGGGGCAGGAGACGGCACCTACCAGTAAGAGGCGCAAAAGAGAAGTCTGGGGAGAAGCACAGAGTTCACGTCCAGCTGTCTGTCCACATGACCAGGAATGCCTGAAACCACCTCGCCTGCCCCTCCCCGCCACGCCATCAGGCGCCAGTGAGCAAATCTGCCATGAACCTGCAATATGTCCTGTGCTACCAAGCCTGATGGCAGGGCAGAGAGGAGATGCCCATTGCTTGGTGTGGCAAGGACCCATGGCTTCCCTCAGCACAAGTGGACATCATCGGAGGTGGCGAGAACTTAAGTCAACATCCTGGCCCTCTCCCAAAATCAGGGGCCCTGGGAGTCAGAGCTGTGAGGTGAACCCTCACTTGCCCGTGAGAACTGAGAGAAGGGAGGGACGTTTAAGCCTGAGTTACATCTGACCAACACCTCCTCCCTAGAAAGCCTGCCTTTGGGCACCAGCCTCACAGAGGGAGCCAACGGCTCCTGTGTGTTGGACAGAAATACAGGCAAAACCATGTAGCAAACTCGCCATCTCTGACATGGGGCTGTCTGCAGAGGGGGCAGCAGGTCTGAGCCACCAGGCGGGCACAGCCCACTTGCCGGATGCAGTCACACGAGGAGGCAACGTTCTCCTGGACCCAACTCCAGAGGGCATGTGCACGCGTGCACACACGTGCAGGCATGGATGCACACATACACACACGCAACCCCAGAGGGGTGCTCCAAGCTTCATATGAGATTGACATTTTAAAATGAACAGGATTGAGTCTTAATAACCAAAATGAAATTGTTCTTTTTAATAACTGAGAGGGACTGGAAAATTATGGAATTGGCCTGTGGCGTTCTGAAGGAAACCAGCTACCCAGCAAGAAAGATAAAACTCAATAGAGAGGAGAGACCCAAGATGGCAGAGTAGATAAACACTGTGTTTGCGTCCTTCCATGAACACATTAAAATTACAACTAAGTTATAAAACAATCAACCTGGAGAACCATCTGAAGTGTAGCTAAACAGAAGTCCTATAACTAAAAATATAAAGAAGAAGCCACGTCCAGACTGGTAGGAGGGGCGCAGACGCAGAACAAGGCCAAACCTCTGTGTTGCGATTGAGAATTAGGAAGGATACCTCAGCCATGGAGGTTCCCCCAGAGGAGTGAGGGACCCCAGGTTCTGCACCCCAGAGTACTGGTGCCGAGAAGAGGAGCCCCCACAACATCTGGCTGTGAAAAACAGTGGGGGTTCTGACCGTTTGGGTGTGAAGGAAGGCTGTGGGAAACTCAGACTTCCTCTTAAATGGCCCGTGCACAGACTCACTTGCTCGCAGGCACTCACCGTGGGCTCCAGCAAAGGGATAGACTCAGGGGGCCTCGGAGACATCCGGGGGTGCAGACTGAGGTGTGTGGCTTCAGAAGGAGGACTGGAGGACAGTCAGCATTTTCCCAGTGAGGGATCCTTCTCCTGTGTAGCCGGGCAGGCAGCCGCCATCTTTCCTATGTTGAGCCCGCCCCCTGCAGGCCAAATCTGAATCTGATTGGCCTGTTGAGCTCTGCTGCTCCACCCTGCTGACTCAGCTGGGATCCCACCCCATTCAGCTGTCGCACAGCCGGAGGCAATTTCTCCAGGAGTAGCCAGCCCCTCCCGCATTGCACTCTTTGTTGGAAAACTGTTGGAGTCCAGGGGTCCCAGGTGGGTGGCAACTGGCGTTGGTGTGCTCTGAGACTTTTGCTGAGTCACTCCAGGTTCAGCACTGGCACTAAACCAGAGTCTACATTAACCTGGTGACCACAGCTCTCCCAATTCTAGTGACTCCCTGGAACCCTGCCTCACCCCACTTACTGCAGGAGGCTTTATCAGTGACTGAACCTTAAGGGAACCGGCAGGTGGCTGTAGGCCTCCGGGTGTCCTGACTTTTTGTGGCGTTACCCCAGGCCTGGTACTGGTGGCAGCTGTCCTTGGTTTGTAGTGTGGCCTCTCCCACACACCTTCAGGTTTAGCACAGGCAGTGAACAACTACGGGTCGCGTTGCAGCTCCTACCAGGTAGCCCCTGGCAGATCACAGGCAGTGAGTGACCTGGGCCTGCACCAGAGCTCCTCCCACAAGGCCAGAACCAACATACCTGGAGGTTGGCTTCAGACGACAGCAGAGCACTTCCCAATTGGCCCCACAAGTGGCACACTCGAAGAGTGGTCTGAACAGGCACCAGAGTCCACTGAGATGAATCCCACTCAGTGGGGTAAGCCTCCCACACAGCAGCCCATAAGCTGTGGATGCGGCCAAACCCTACAGTCAGGTCAGCCTAAGGGTCAATCCCACCCAATGTTGTGCCAGTAGCAATCAAGGCTCAACTATAACAGGAGAGCACACACAACCCACACAAGGGTCACTCCTGGAGCACCCAGAGCAGGTGACCAAGGAGACGGTGCCACTGGGCCCCATAGGACACCCACTACATAAGGCCACCGAGCGAGCCAAGACTGGGAGACAGAGCAGATCTACCTAATACATAGAAACAAACACAGAGAGGCACCCAAAATGAGGAAACAAAGAAATACATCTCAAATGAAAGAGGAGAAAACTCCAGAAAGAGAACTAATGAAATGGAGGCAAGCAACCTACCACAGACAGAGTTCAAAACACTGGTTATAAGGAT
This sequence comes from Rhinolophus sinicus, assembly GCF_057876585.1. Classification (NCBI taxonomy): domain Eukaryota; kingdom Metazoa; phylum Chordata; class Mammalia; order Chiroptera; family Rhinolophidae; genus Rhinolophus; species Rhinolophus sinicus. The sequence continues at coordinate 11,853,069 of NC_142501.1, forward strand.
GCTTAAGGAACTTAGTGAGAATGTCAACGAAGAGATAGCACTCATGGAAAAGGACATAGAAACCATAAAAAAGAACCAGTTAAAAGTGAATACCACAATAACTGAAATGAAGAATGCACTAGAAGGAATCTCCAGCAGATTAGATGAAGCAGAAGATTTAATCAGCAATTTGGAAACACCCAGAAAACACCCACTTGGAACAGCAAAACGTAAAAAGTATCCCAAAAAATAAGGATAATTTAAGAGACCTTTGGGACAACATCAAGCATAATAACATTCACATCATACAGGTACCAGAAGGAGAAGATAGAAAGCAAGAGATTGAGACCTGTTTGAAGAAATAATGACTGAAAATTTTCCTAACCTGGTGAATAAAATAGACATACAAGCCCAGGAAGTGCAGAGAGTCCCAAACAGGATGAACCCAAACAGGCCTACACCAAGATACATTATAATTAATATGGCAAAGGTTAAAGACAGAGAGAGAATCCTGTGCGTTCATATGTTCATTGCAGCATTGCTTGCAATGGCCGAGACATGGCGGCAGCCTGGGTGTCTGCCGATGGAACAATGGATAAAGAGGAGGTGGTACATATATATACAATGGAATATTGCTCGGCCATGGGAGGGAATGGGTTCTTGCCATCTGCAGCAGCACGGATGGACCTGGAGGGTATTGTGCTGAGTGGAGTGTGTCAGACAGAGAAAGACAGATGCAATGTGATTTCGCTTATATGTGAAATCTAAGAATAAAATTAACAAACAAAACAGAAACAAACTCATAGATACAGAAAACATTTTGATGGTTTCCAGATGGGAGGGGGGTTGGGATGTGGGTGAAAAAAGGGGAAGGGATTAAGAAGTACAAATTGGTTGTTACACAGTAGTCATGGGGATGTAGGGTTTAGCATAAGGAATATAGTCAATAATATTGTAATAACTATGTATGGTGTCAGATGGGTATTAGACTAGTCAGGGGGACCACTTCTTAAATTATATAAATGTCTAACCATATGCTGTATACCTGAAATTAATATAAAATAATATTGAATGTCAACTATAATTGATAAATTTAAAAGGGGGGGGAAAGGTGAAGGGGAATAAGAGGTCCAAATTTCCAGGTATAAAACAAATAAGTCATGGGGCTGTAATACTGTGTTTCCCCCAAAATAAGACCTATAATAAGGTCTTATAAGGCCTTATTTTCAGAGAAACACGGGATACAGCAGAGGGAATACAGTCAATAATATTGCGATGGCAGGGACGGTGTCAGATGGTTCCTGGACTTACCACCATGATCACTTCTTCAGGCATATAAATGTTGAATAACTGAAACTAATGTAATATTGTATGGTAGCTATGTTTTTAATAAAAAATCTTTTTTAAAAACTCAGTTGAGCACAGTGGGAGCAGTTATTAGAAAAAATAGAATATCACCTTTTCCTGTTTCCTCTGCAAGCTGAGGCCTCTCCCCCAAACCAGCTTCATTAATTATGATTATTGCCCCCATTTCAGGCTGGGAGGCTTTCTTACCATCCTCCCAGGACTCAGAGGAAGCCTCCATTACATTGGGAAACTGATGTGTGAACCAAAAAACTGGTGAGTTGAAGACTTTGGCGCTGCAGCCGAGTTGCTTTCCTGTCACCAAATGTTGGCAAAGAAGCCCGCCAGCCTACAGGGCCTGCAGAAACTTCTGTAAGCAACCAACGTACAATCATGCTCTCCTCCTCACACTGTGTGGCTGTTCCCTCTCTATTCTCAGAGGTTTTCGTTTCCTCCCAAATTAAGATGGAGTATGAGAAGGTTCTGGGGATTTGGAGGCAGTAGATCCAGACTGCAGACTAGGTTCTGCCATCTACCAGCTGTGTGACCTGAGACAAGTCACTGGCCCTCACTGCTCCCTAACTCCTCGCCTGAACCGTGACCAGAGCACCCGGCTCAGAGTCTGTATGAAGAGCAGATGACAGAGACGGTGTGGGACCCACTAGACATGTGAGTTGTTACCTTTAGAAACATTTTCATGACTCCAGCTACTTACGCCTCACAGAATCGGATCTGATGCTGTGGGAATGGACTCTTCATTCATTCATTCAGGACCAGCGGAGTTAGGTGCCAGAGTTTATCCCCATCTGCTAAAGAAACAGGAAGTTCTCTCCACTCTCCCCTAACAAGAGAAGCTTCATTTTGTGAGCCCCTATTTTGTGCCTGGCTCCTACCAGTTCACAGGGGGCAGCGAGGGGGGTGGGGGAAGGTAATAGCAAGTACTAGCGCCCCCCAACCACTTCACAGGTGAGGCTCACCAGGGCGGCGCTGGGATGTGAGCCCAGACCCGTCTGCCCCAAGCCTAGAGCAAGCGCTCTGAGTGCTCCCTCCCTTCCCCATCTGCTCCCGATGCTAACTAACCAGCTGAGGTCTCCACTGGCCTGAACTTCCTCTCTCTGGGAGGGACTCTGCTCGAAGGACAGGACGTGCCACTCAGGCATTTCCTCCAATTACCACAGGATGAGTCTTCCCCATTCACCGATCCTCCTGTCGAGAATCAAAGCTTCTCTTTTTCCCTCCACCACCAGCCCTTGAGTTTCCAATTTCGCCATTAGCTCATTGAACTGTGGCAGTGTCCCCAAGCCTTTTTCAGGAAGACACCATCTTCTGCAGCACTCAGAAGGAGAGCGAGGCGCCAGAGCCCAGAGGACAGGGGTAGAGTCAATTGGGACCACTCCCCTGGGGGCCACTCCCCTGGGGGCCACCGCAGAGGCAGGGCTTTTGGCCCATGTGTGACTCTCTCAGCCTCCACCACACCCTGGTCTCTAAGTTGAGGGTCAGCCTCCCTAACCGTTAGCAGATGTTTCGTGATGTATAAATTGTAATGCGCTGGAGGCTGGAGGTACAGGTACCTGAGGGGTAGTTCTGTGAGGGTTAGTTATGCATTGTGAAGACTCAGGGGCTTTGTAAGGTGTGAAACGCTGCATCCACGCTTCTGCAAACACCAGGGAACTACTGGGTTGCGCCTTTCACGATGTCAGGGGGCCCGCGTGTGGACAGCCACCGGCTTGCAAGGCTGAGACACAGCAGTAATATAATGTTCCCTCTCTCGGGCCAAAGACACCAGGGGTCCCCAGTTTTAAGGGCTGTTATTACATGAGATGATCGCAATGACTGTGATTGCCATGTGCCCTAAATGCTAAACACTTCATCTGCTCTACCTCATACTGTCCCTGCCACAACACTGCTCTGAGGGAGAGTCCATCGTCCACTCCATTTGACAGATGAGCAAACTGAGACCTGGAGAGTGAGGAGACTACCGAGGTCCCACAGCTGGGGCGTGGTGATCCTGGGACTCAGACATGCCAGCTGGCTCCAAGAGGCCCTCTTTACCTCTAGCTGGGATGGGGGAGCGGGAGGGGAGTGTGGTCAGCACTGCATCAGCCCCACGGGAGGGCCAGGAAACATGGCTTCTCTCTGCTTTCTGTCACCTCCACGCTTGGCCAAGTGGGGCAGGCCCAAGGCCTGAAGGACTGAGCCACACTGAGTCACACTGGACCCAGGGGTGAAAGCCACACTCCAGCGTCTGGAAGCAAGCGACCCTCACGCCACGCTCGGGCTAAAGTGGAAGAGAAGGTGGGACTCTGGATCTCAGGACAACTGATGCATTTAAAAATTGTTTGTCTGACCATTTGAAAACTAAAGCCCATTTGTGTAAGTCATTGTCGGAAAAAGTGAGGCCACCGTTAGTTTGACGCCTCTGTGGTATTTGACAAGCCCCACGTGCTCTCCAAACCCGAGATGTCCGCAGGCCAGCCGGGAGGGTCCGAAAGCTCTGGCACTGGGGTCAGGAAAACCTGGACTCTTCTCCAGGACCTCCTACTAGCTGGGGTCTTTAGGTGAGTCTCGGCCCTCTCTGGGCCTCAGTTTCCTCAACTGTAAATGAGGTGGTGGGCTTACCTGTCCTCCAAGGTGCCTTCCCACTCTGGCTTTCAGACAGACCAGCGTGTCACATGCCCCAGGTCTGCAGGATTGATGGAGTGCAAGTCCACATAATTTTTAAAACATCTTTTTGTTAAGTACCTACACTGTATCAGCTCTCATACGTGCATAGCCTAAGATTACCTCAGTTCAGCCCGATGAAAGAGAAACAGAATCATCCCCATTTTGCAGAGGGGGGAGTTGAGCTTTCAAGGTGTAAAGTTACTTGCCCTCTGTTTCACAGCTGGGATTCCCATTTCACAGAGCAGGACACTGAGGCACAGACGGGCGGCCACAGTCACATGAAAGCTAAACCCCCGCCATCTGGCCACAGAGCCTGCGAGCTTTGCCATGAGACTAGGCTGCAGGCCCCACCTCGAGCCCCTCAGAAGATGCAGGGAAGAAGACAGCAGGACGCATGCAGGTCCCAGGCAGTATAACCAGGTATGAGAGAGGGTCGCCATGGAGGCCACCACGATCCCAAAGGGGCTCCCATCCCAGGCCAGGACAGCAGGAGGCTTCCTGGAGGGTGGCGTCATGGAGACCGAACAGAATTAGCAAGGCAGAGGAAGAGAGAAGAGGCCCCCCATGTCATGCATGTGGGGAACAGTATATGACCCAAGCAAAGGACATGAAGTTTGGAAAGCTGACTCTACTTCCCCGGCGGTGGGCTGGAGACCAGGAATGGGGCTACAGTGACCGGCAAGGTGGGGAGAGCCCTGCAGCGGACAGTGGCAGCAGGACGGAGAGGAGGTGTGTGCTCAGGAGAACAAGAAAAGGAGGTGTCCGCATACAAGGGGGTGTGGAAGGAGGCGCCATGCCCCGGGGCATCGAATTCTTTTATTAAAACTACTTCATGAACACCGATTTGTGACCCCTACCCGCTTTTAGTGTTTACGGAGCCAGTAGAATAATCGAGGCAGACAGGAGGAACACGACTCACTTGAAATGAAATAATGAGTAATTTCCTGAGTCCTGGACCAGAGCGTAGTTTGAGGATGCTGATGCCATCAGAGGCCTGAATGTGAGAACTCGAACGGCCATTTTGGTTTCTGGGTTCCATGTTCCGAGAGACGGGGAAACAAAACCAGAAGGGCCAGTGAGTGGGCCAAAGTCATGGGGCAAAGCCCACCAGGTTCCGCTCCTATTCAAAGTCACTGTGATTTGCATTCCTAGGAGTCTACCCTAAGGCAAAACCCGGAGACCATCTTATGTGCTAAGGTGCTCACCTCAGTATTATTTATAATCATGAAAAACAGGAACATCCTTAATGCCAAAAATAGGAAAATTAATCCCACTTTCCCCCAACCGCACGTACCCTGGATTTAAGGTCCATTAAACTGCCCTCCGCTGTGGAAGACTCATTGCCATTTTAAGCCTCCATGTCTTTGCCTATGTTGTTCCCTCTGCCTACAATTCCCTTCCTTCCATTGTCTGTCTGTAAGCTCGTAGCCTGTCTTCAGCACACAGCTCGACATCACCCCGAAAGATGAAGCATTTCTCTTTAAACGCCCAGCGCCTCGCTCAGGCTGGGACACACGACCTGCTCACTCAATAAATAATCTATTGAACTAAGTGAAGCAAGGACGAGCATGGAGGGCTCTTGAGCCTCTATCTAGAGCTGTTTATTTCTTCTGGCTTTTTCACCTAACACCTAAAACCAAAAGACGAATTCTACTGTCTACACGGTATCGTTTGACATGGACTTTCGCCACCTCTTTGGCCAAGACAGCACCTTCTCAGCACAGCTTCCCTGTCAGCCACTCCTCGGCTCTCCAGAGTCTTGTTGCAGCCCTGCCCCTTGTGGTCCAGTCCACCAGGAGGTGTAATAGTCAAAGACTCAATCCAACAACCAAAACGCTCGAGATGACTCAAATTCCTTAATTGTGTTCCTCAAGCATTATACAGGGACACATAATCTGAATCAGTATTTCTTAAAATCCACCTTTCCATTCCCATCTGCCTCTCTCTGTAGATCCCCCAACATACTTTCCTCCAACACCCTGAAAAGTTCCTCCCGAGCCCCACGTGGAGGGCTTCCTGTCCATTTCCTTTCCCCCCCAAAGCTGCCCTAAAAAACTAGTCAAGAATCAGCAAAACCTCACTAGCTGACAGTCTGAAAGGAGAAACCAGGAATTCTCATTCATGAATAAATTTGTCCTGTTTAATGGCTTCCTCTGACCCAAAGAATAAGTATTATTTTATGGCATCTCCTTTCAGTCTATTTAATGTCTGCCTTCATCCTCTTTTCTTCCAGCTTACAACCTCAGGGGTGAACCTACCTTGCAGTGAACCGAGCAACTCTCTGCCCCAACCTCGCTCGTCTATGATTCACACTCTCCAGGCACAAGTCAAAATGGCAGAAGGGCCTACTGGCCCCTGTGTACACATCCCCGTTTTCTCCAAATAAGGGTGCTTTTTGTGCGGGCTACACTACAAATATGCCTGTATTGCCAGCCATTTTTTTTAAGGGAAGCATTGTCTTAAGCACGTTTTATCTACAGAATTCACTGAACTTGACGTTGTCAGATACTTACTTAGAACAAATACAAAGTAGCAAGGACTATGTAAAATATTAAGCACACAAAACATGAGTTTGATGCAGGCAATTACCACCACCTGTGCCTTCTGGACGCTTCTGGGACACTGGCACTGTTTCACCACAAATTCCACTCACTGGAGGTCATCACGCCTGCTCCCCAGCCTGCCACACAGTCTTCTGTCTACACCGGCTTTCAGATCTCACTAACCACTTGCTGCCTCTGCTCCCAGTTGATCTAGCACTTTACAAGCAGCATAGATCAATTGGAAAAGTGAATTATCCCTGGTTAGTGACTAATAATAAGATAATAACATTATAACCACCCCCCAAAAAAGTGCGGAGGAGCTGGAGAAGATGTGGCAAGAGCAGAAAAATTGAATCAAGTTATGCAAAAAAGAAAAAAAAATCAAAAGCGGGTGACTTTGCAAGAAGGTGAAGAGCAGTTCATTTGGCTTCAGAATTAAATTATTCCTCTGTTATAGATGAATTTCACACTGCGAAATGTAGGAAATGTATTTAGATGATCGTTGAGCTAATAAATCCAATAAATCGTGATGATCTTACGGAGCTACCATAGTTCCTTTTAGTGAAACTATAAACGCCTGACCAGCATCTGCAGCAAGACCTGCTCCCAGCACTTTGCCTCCTGCCCTCATCCTGGCCCGCTGCGCCCCAGCCCCACCGTCTTCCTGTTTCTATCTCAGAGTCTGTGCACTTTGCCAGTCCCTCTGCTCAAGCACCTGCCCCAGATCTCCACGCAGCCTCCCCATCCACGTTCAGGTCTCAGTTCCTGGGAGGGGGCTTCTCTGGTCGCCCTTGCTGAAGGAGGACCCTACCCTCTGTCCGTCTTCCTCCCACGACCAGTCTTTTTCTGTCCCACATTCTCATCTGAGAGCAGGGCCGTGGAACCAGAGAGCTCTGCCACTTCCTCGCTGTGCTCCTGGGCGAGTGATCTCATCTGGGGTGACATATCCACCTCCTGAGTCTTACTATGGACTGAACTGTGTCACTCCCAATTCACAGGTAGAAGTCCTAACCCCCAGTGTGATCGTAGCTGGAGGTGCGGCCTTTAGAAGGCGTTCTTACGATGAAATTACAATTACTGCGCTTATAAGAAGATCTCTCTCCCTGTCTCTCTTTCCCTCTCTTGCTCGCTCTCCATTGTGAGGACACAGTGAGAAGGTGGCCGTCTGCAAGCCAGGAAGAGAGTCCTCACCGGGAATAAATGTGTCGGCACCTATATTTTGGACTTCCCAGCCTTCCAAACTGCATGAAGCCGCCCAGTCTATAATACTGTGTTATGGTAGCCAGAGCTGACTGACTCAGGGCTATTTTAAGGATCTGATGGATTCATGGATGTAAGGCAATTAGACTAATGCCTGAAACTTAACAAGCTCTGTATGCATTTTAAAAACATTTTTTATTATGAAATATTTCAAATATAGACAAAAGTAGAGAGAATGGTATGAAAATCCCTGTTTAACCGTCACTGAGCTTCCATAATTATCAATTCACAGCCAATCTTGTTCTGTCTATATTACCACCCATCTCTCCCAGCCCTAGCTTATTTCGAAACAAATTCTACACTTCATATACCTTTACCTGTAAATGTTTCCGTGTGTATCTCTAAAAGACAGAAGGACTCTTTAACCATAACCACAATATCATTATCACACCAAAAAATAATGAAGACCATCCCATCATCACACCCTTAAAATCAAACTTTTGACTTGTTCTTGGCTACCCCTCTATCCCCAGGCTGAGAACAAGGTGTAGGTTCCAATAAGTGTTCAATAAACAGGTATTGAATAAGTGAATGCCTTATCTCTTTGTTTCTACTAGGGTCTCAAATATCACAACCCCCTGAGGGTCTCAACATATCTGAGGCTTTCTCTATTCAGTCAGACGTGTCAGCTCTGTACACATTTTCACGTTAATGACTTTGGGCTTGACTGTTAGTATTGGATACTTTTTAGAGTCCTGGATGTGGAGGGACAGGGCCAACTGGGGAAGGAAAAGAGCAGCGACATCCCCTTAGAATGCTTGGCCCCATGTAAGTCACTGGGAACCAGTGGTGACTAAGACGCCACTGAATAAAATAATGTTAAAGGTCGTGGCGAAGAATGAAGACACCGCAGTAACCAGCTCCTACGGAAGAGAGGAATATTGGGTATTGGGGAAGAACGTGGCTTTCTGGAGATCAGATATATTAAGGCTCCAGTAATCAAATCCACATGGTGCTGGCGAGGAAGCGATACATAGATCAGTGGAACAGAACAAAGGGATCAGAACTTGATCAACGTCTTCATGAAAGTCCAGTATGTGGCAGCGATGGGATTCAGTTGGCGGATGAGTAATTGTTTTATTGATGAAACTTGCATAACCCGCTATCTTCTGTAAGCAAGTTGAAACCTCATTTTACATTGTATTCATAAATAAACCCCAGATGGATTAAGGAGTGAACAGCCAAAAAATATTAAAATAATAAATATCTTGGAAGAAAGAAAAAGGCAAAAAATGACAAGGGCGGTCTCGGGACATTAAAAAAACAAGCAAGTCATATTTAAAGAGAGACAGTTTACTTCACAAAATTACTTTTGTGGCACAGATATTCAAAGTATTCAAAGTCAATATAAAAACAAGAAATTTGAGTATAAAACTATTTGCAACAGAGCTGTCCCATAAAAGGTGAATGTCTACAGCATACAAAGAGCTCTTGCAAACTCGTAAGAAGTCAATGAGGAGAATTGGAGTTGGAAAAAGGATTCGACTTAGCAACATACGGAGCAAATCCAAATGGCCAACAAACATACAGGAAGATGTACACGCTCACTGGCTGTACAGGAACTTGAAATTAAAGTTAATTATGAGATTTTATTTCATCCCTATCAGACTGGCAAATAATAAAAATAAAAATAATTCTAACACCTATTGCTGGAGTGGATGTGGAGAAATCGTAGGCTCCTGAATTGTTGGAGAAAATGTAATGTATTACAGCATTTTTGGAAAGCAATCTGGCAACATCGACTGAAATAAAAAAAAATACATACACCCTTCAAGAGAACAATTCCACTCCTGGGGATCTATTCCATCAAAATAAATGATTCAGTTAGAAGGATGTATATACAAGGATTTTTATTGCAGCATTGTTTATAGCGGGAACGAGGGGGGCCAGGAAATAAAGTGAATGCCGGTCAATGAAGACCGGATGAAGAACTTGATGGCACCTCTCACTATGAAATAGAATGCTGCCATTAAAAGAATGAGTTAGAGATTCTGCAACTGCCTTGGAGAGGGTCCCATGAGTATTGTTGTTTGAAGGACAAAGCAAGATGCAGACAGGGTACGTCATGTGATCCCATTTTGGGCAACAATGGCCCAAGGCCACATGGAATGCGTGTGTGGGTAAGTACATGTGTGTGTTCATGTGTGAATATTACCTGCACGGCTCTTTTGTTTACGGTCCTATGGCCATGCAGAAATACACAGGTTGCCAACATGGGATGAAGGCGGTAAGGAGAGCGACAGGTGTAGGGAGGAGGGAGACAAGCAAAGGTGAAGGAAAGAGCCCGACAGAGAGCTGGCGTGTGTGGCGTGATCTCCATTGCGTCCTTTCGCGGATTCTCCGCACGTGGATCTACGTGGAAAGACAAAGGGAGGCATGGGAGAACGGATGGCATGAAAGAGCCTGAGAAAGAAGGGGAGTGAGGCCGGAACTCAGTGCGTGTGTGGGGTTTGGGAGCGGAATTTGGGGGGAGGATGAAACCATGGATGACACTGGAGGAGACAGGCCAGGTTTCACACACGGGGTTAGACCTCACTAAAGGGAGACGCTTCCGTCTCGCACCTGTCCGGAGCACCGCGTCTGGACCCCACAGTCGCAGGGGCTTGGTATAAATTAATCTGAAGGAATCATTGTTTTTCCCATTTCCGAGGTGAAGAAATTGGGGGCTGGGGGTGGGGAAGCACCTTCCCCAAGGTCCTCTGGACTCTAACCCATCTTCTCAGTCCAGACTCCGAGCTCTTTGCCCCACCCCGCTCAGTCTGGCCTCCACAGCTAATATTAATAGAATCCCCTTCGCAGCAGGGGACGGGCCCAGACGTGAGCCCCGTGGGGGCAGCCCCGTGCCCGCCTGCCCACCCGCCCGCAGGGAAGATGACAGGACTCCGCAGAAACCTACTTGTCGCTGAGTCAAGCGGGAGGGGAGGAAGCATTTGACCAGCAGACTCTCCCCACTCTGGGGCCCTGGTTATGCACTGGCGGGACCTTGCAGACCTGTGAAAACTGCGAATCTGCCCTTCGCCAGCTGTCTGCTTTGGCACGTTCATCCCACCCTGCCCCACCTGAGCCCTAGTTTCCCCCAAGGTTTCTGCAGCATGAAAGGAGAAAGGCGCCTGGCATGCAGTAGGCAATCCATAAATAATATGAGGCTCTACAGTGCGAGCGCCTCAGGGCTGGAATCTTGCTCTATTATGTATTAGCTGTGCAACCTTGGGTAAATTGCTTAACCTCTCTCTGTGCCTCGAGTGCCCCAATTGTAAAATGGGAGCCAGGTTTGCCACAGGGTTAAATGAGTTCATACGCTGTGACGTGTATCTGGCCATGTTCAGCAAAAGTCATGGGAACTGGACCATCAACAGGAGTCCCCCGCCATTAACGAGAATGTGCTGCTATTATCACTCTTCCTCCTCTTCTCTCTGCTTCCACCTAGCCCCACCCCATTTATCTGCAAACAAGGACCGAGGGCCTGTTCTGTGCCTAACTCTGCCCAAGATGCAAAGGCCATGACGAGAACAAGCAGGAGGGACAAGGACCCAGCCTCTCAGAACCCAGGGCTTCTCAGGAAAGACAACAAAAGAGCATTTGCAGTGCCAGGAGGGAGGAAGGTTGGGGGGAACCCAGCTAGGACACCAAGACTGGCCAGGTCAGGAGGCCGGGATCCACCCCCTTCCCCCCCCACCCCCACCCCCGCCAGGCTCCACCTCCAGCGCCAGGCTCCACCCGCCAGGCTCCACCCCCCAGGCCAGGCTCCACCCCCCTCTCAGGAAGGCCCCATGTCCCTCTGGGAGACGGGGTTCTGAATTCCCAGCAGGCCTTAGATTGGGTTGACGTGTTAGTGCACAGTGAGTTACTTGGCTCGGATAACAGACTGCCCCCAATGTACAGGAGTCTCCACTGATTCTGACGGGGACTTCCGGTACACGTGGAGTGTTGAAGAGGAAGGTGTTCTAGGGACAGAGGGACTTGACACCCTGCAAAACCCATCAGGGTCAGGAGAGGGGTCATTATCCACCCAATACAGTTGGTCCCTAATCAGACCTGGCCAAAGCCGGTGCTGGGCCACATTCCTAGGTTCTCAGAACCTGCTGCCCTCTCCACCCCCCACCACAGAACACCCTTAGCCGTTTTGACCATTTCTGTAAGGAGTTGGGTCAGCCACACTGGGGACACACATGCAGAACATAACAAATCACTCGGAATGAAAACTTACCAAGAGGAAGCCCCACTCCTGAAAGGCAGGACGGTGGGCTTTGGGACTGTTACCCAATTGGGGGAAAAGACAAAGGTCACCTCCTCCACGAAGCCTTCCCTGCCTGTCACTTTCTATGCTGTGCGCCTGTCACAACATGAGCCTCCCTCTATCACTCCACATTCAATCATTGACTCCAGCCAATGACGGACTTGGTTTTGTTCATCTCTGTAGACATCACACAGAGCTTGGCACACAGTAGGCACTGTGCTTGATTCAAGGTCCTCCCTGACCTGGCCCACCTCCTTCCAGCCTGATCTCTGCCAGTTCCTCCTGACACTTTGGCAAAACAGAATTACCAGTAGCTTCCACAAATGTACCATGATTGCAATTAAACAGTCAATCGTGTGATCATTTAGTGTCTGTCTCCAGGCGTGTGTGATCCCAGTCTTGTTCACTAACGAGCCTTGAGCACATAGTAGGTGCTCAACAAACTTTTGTTGAGTGAATGCTTCACATCCCTTATCTTTGGACCTCCTGTTCCCTCTGTCTAGAAAACCCTTCCCTGGCGTTCACGGCTCCTTGTCTTCCATGCATCCAGCTCAGCTGTCACCGACTCTCAAAAGTCTTTGCTGAATACGCAGGTGGCATTACCTGCCCTCTACCTGGTTCCTCCGTGTGCCTCCCTCTGTGTCCATCCACTATCCTGAGGTCCACGTGCAGTTCTCTCTCCATGCTTCTGAACAGGGACCACCTCTTTTTCGTGTTCGTGTTTTATTCAAAGCACATACATGCACCAGGAGCACGACATGTAGCCAATACTTATTTAGGTCTTACTCTGCAAGAGGCACTGGAAGGACTTTTTAAATGTCATTTAATTATCAGGACAGCACCTCAAGGCAGGCGACGCTGTCCCATCTTCCAGGAGGGGCAGCTGAGACTTGAGTAGGCGTGGTCACTTGTCCAAGGCCACACAGGTAGGAGGCCTTAGGACAGGGACCAGATCCCGAGGTCCCCAGCCTGCCATGGGCCAGCCCTGCCACCTCAGCAATCCCTTCTTGATCCACCTGAAATCCCCATGGGGAGGAGTGTCCTCCCTTTTCACATGGCTGCTCAGCATCAGAACTAACCACACACCCCTTTTACAAGCTGGGCTGGCCCTGACCCACTCTCCAGCCCTGTCTGGCAGTAGACACGTGGAGCTCCCTGAGGCTTTCTCAGCAGCTCTCAAGCAATAAAACGTGCCATATTCTCAGCCCCAGAGCCTCTGACTCTTGGTAGGGGACACTCCCATGTGGGGCTGAAGAGTCATGGAGGCTGGAAGCCCGTGGTCATCCACGATGGACCAGGTCTGGGGTAGAGAGAGCAGAGCACGCTTGAGAGAAGTCGCGTAGGAAGCCAGGCCAGCACCAGTACCAGCTCACTCCCAGGCCTCCCGCAGTATCTCAGGACCACCTTCACCTTCCCCGCCCCAGTTCTCCACCTGCCAAGCGTCAGGGACTCCTAGAGAGCTGCTCCTAGTCTTTTCCAAATGCTTATGTCTGGTTTCCCTTGCTGAATAATCCCCACAACCATACCCTTGTTCATTCACTCCAGAAAAATCCACTGAGCACCTACAACATTCCAGGCACTTTCTAGGCATTGGAGAAACTGCAATGAACAAGTCACATGTGGTCTGACATACTGGGGGAGGCAGACAGGAGACGTGTGGGGAGAGGTTTCTGAGAATAAACAAGAGAGCGTCAAGTTGCAACAAGCACTGTGATGAAACAAAACAGTCCAATGTCATATAGAGTGACACTGGAAATTGTGTGACCAGCAATGCCTTACAGGAGGTGGTATTTCAGCTAAGACCTGACTGAGGAGCTAGGGGACCAGCGTTCAGGGAGGAAGGCATTCCAGCAGAGGGAACAGTCAGTGCAAAGGACTTAAGGTACGTAGGAACAAACTAGGCACCTAGTACCCCCTTTACAGATGAGGAAACTGAGGCTCAGAGGAGTTAAATCACAGTCTAAAGTCACACAGAGAGGCAGCAGCAGAGCTGGGGTTCAAATCCAGACCCATCTGACTTCATGGCCTGTTCTCTTCCCACTTCATTGCTTCTGCCTGGCAAGGGCCACCAGGACAGTGATGCCAGTGGGTGGCTCATCATCCTGGGCACAGCAGCCTCCCTGGATTCACCCCAGCCTTCCTGTCTGTCCCCATCAGTCACACCCCCTCCTTGAGTTTCCTCATGCTGCTTCAGACCCCTTTACGTTTGCACGTGCTGTTCCTCTGCTTGCAATGCCCTCCTCTCTTCCTTGGCCAATTGTAACCTTTGAGGCTGACCTTGTCATCAGAGCAAAGCCTTCTGAAACCCTCCACGACAGAAATAAATGCCTCCTGGACTTTTACAGCACACGCCTTTATTTCATTCATTCACGTATTCACTCATTCATTAAATATGTATTGTGAACACACATGTGCCAAACATTACACAGCAATTCTAAAACATGCGGAGAAGTGCCACAAAAACAGGAGGGTGGGGGCTGTGGGAGCACACAGTGGGGAATGCCAGACACCCCAGATCTTCCCTTGGCTGGGTCTCACTGCCCTGGATTGGCTGTCTACTGGCCAACCTCCCTGATTTGGGTATTTTAATTTCCTCTGCACCCGTAACACCTCGGCACATTGCCTGGCACGCAGCAGACAAGCATTTGGATTTTTACATCAAGGAAGTAATTCATTCTTATAGAGCACGTGCTATGTGCTAGGTACTGTTCTAAGTGCAGGAAATACAATGTGAACAAAGCAGACCAAAACCCCTGCCTTCCTGAGGCTTACATTCTAGTGGGGCTAGAAAGTCATTGAGGGAATGATTTACATCCTAGCTTATTAATGAACATGCTGAGAAGAGGCAGAATGGGAACAGGGAGTGAAATGGTAGTAGCATGTAGCAAAACTCGGTACGTGACCAAAGCAGAATTCTCAGTTTCCTCCAGTCCCCGCACCTCCGACACACTCCAACCTGCTTCTTCCTCAGAGTGGCCCATCTCAGTAAGAGACACCAAAATTCAGCTATTACCTCCCCAATACCCCCAAATACCTCCGCTTCTTTCCATCCCCATTGTCACACGTTGGTCCAGGCCACCATTGTCTCGTGCTTGGAGCCCAGCAACAGTTGCCTTACTGTCTCCCTGCCTCCAGGTTTGCGTCTCACGTTCCATATTCCACCAGTCTCCTCCAGGTTGCTCCTTTCCATGGCCTCCAGCTCTCGGCCTAAAACATTTCCCGTCATTGTCTTTAGTTAGCTGAGCCGTACTTAGCATTTCTTTTCCCCAAAACTGGCCAATCATCTTTCCCACGTGTGCACACTTCTGAACCTTCATTCATGCTGTTCCCTCTGCCTGCATGCCCTTCCTCTTCTCGGGTCCCCTGCACTCAGTCACCCCATCTTGGCCGAACCGACTCTTTCTCATTCCTGCATCTCAGCATAAATGTCCTGTTCCCCGGCACGATGTCCACCTTGGCTGGGCTTACCCTCCCTGCTCCGTGGCTGCACAGTGTCCCTCACCTCACGTTCCCCTCACCTCACTGTGGGGCATATTCCTTACTCCTCCTCCTGCTTGTCTTCAGCTCCATGGAGGAAGGGACCTTGTCTGCCCTTCTCCTCATCCCCAGGATTTCACATGGTACCTGACACATAGTAGGTGCTCAATTTGTTGAACAAAATAATGAGCAAATGAATAAACTATGGGACTTGGAGCAAGTAGAACTTGAAGCAGTACAAAACATTCAAATCTCTGCCATTCCGCTTAACTTGATATATGACCTTGAGACTTGATATAGGACCTCTCTGAGCCTGTTTCCTCACCTATAGGATAAGATAGTAATATACATTTGCAGGGTTCTTGGAAAGGTAAGTGTGAGAATCTGTGTGAAAATGCCTGGCGCCTAGAAGTTACTCCCTAAACGCTTACCACATGTGTGGATGAGAAATAAATAGCCTTGGTGGAATACTCTTATTCAGAAAGCTCATATTTTGAGTCAAGGCACAGTGGGCTCTTACGCTGGACAGCTGGATTGGACTCCCAGCTCTGCCACTCACTAACTGGGCAACCTTAGGCCAGATACTTAAAAACCATTAGGTGGCTCAGTTTCCTCATCTGTCAAATGGGAAAAATGATGGGATTCAGCTTAGATCAGTGCCTGGCACGTTAGTCGTTGTCATTGCTACTAACATATAACACTGACAACCACACAGGTAAGCCTCCTACCCGTGGTCCTCCCTGACAGATGAAGAGAGATTTCCAGAGAAGTGAAGTGACCATGCAAGGTCAAGCAATGAGGACAGGTCAGCCTTGTGCTTCAAGGCCAGGTCTGCTGCTCCCAAATCCCATGTTGTTTCCACTCCATCAAAGAAGGAGCTCAAAATAGGCCTGTGGCATTTCAGCTAATTTCCTCTAAGCCCTTACAACGTAACCAACCGCCGGCATACAAAGCTGCTCCCCTAAGAGAGTCCATTCAGCAGCTGCTAAATATGTGTGCCTGATGGGTCCAGAACACCTAACGGGGCTTGCACCAAGCCAGCTCGTCCCAGGTGGCTTTGCCTGGTCTGCAGAAGGGACCTAAAGAGTAGAACTAGGTAGGCAAGGCGAGAGGAGAGTGGTATATGAGATGGAAGAATCTGGAGACCAATCTGGACGTAAATGGGGGAAGGAGAAATGAGAGGAAATCCACATTTATTGAGTGCCAGTCACTTCACCCATCTTAAACCATTTAATTTTCACTATAATCACTCAGCCATTTTTTATCAAGCAACTGCTATGTATCAAGCCCTGCACTAGGTCCCAAAGATATACTGATGAATAAGACACAGTTATTGACTTCAAAGGGCTCAAAAAGTCAATGTGAGAGATGACACATGCACTCTAAAGTGCTACAAATGGGATGGTAGAGACCTGAGCAGGGTGGCAGCAATGAAAAGCAAGAAGTAGCTGGGAATAACTTCAGAAAAAAATGGAGGCAGGTACTAATGTGCCCATTTTACATATTGTGAAACTGAGGCTCAAGGAAGTTGATTTTTTGAGTCATGCAGTTACCAAGTAGCAGAGTCAAGCTATGCCCTCAGGTCTGTTCTGTCTCCAGCAGTCCCTCTCTCTCCGTGTTGGCAGCCTCAAAGCTTTTACCTTCCTCCCCAACTTCTTTTCCTTTCCTCAATGATTATCTGGCCAGAAAATTAATCAAATGCTGCTAAAGCTGTGGCCACTGTCAGTGACTAAGATGTTAACAGCTTCTGTGGACAAAGAGAAGCTTCTGAGCCTCTGTTACTGATTTTGTTTGAGCAAAAGATTCAGAGGTTGGTGTGAAAGGGGTGGGGAGATGAGAAGGAGGCCTCTATCCCCAATCTGAAGGGACTTCTAAGACAGGTCAAAGGCAACAAAATGACAAGAGGAAGTGAGGGCAAGCTTCTCAGAGGTGTGTGCCACACCCCAGCTTCTCTCCACGGTCCCACAAAGGCCCAGCCCATCTAAAAGGGCTTCCTGCTTGCCTCTCACTGTTTCCTCAAGGACAGGAGCCAAGAAAATCACCCACCAGAACCACTGGCTGAACTTGCAGTTTCCCTGCCGAGTGGGATCCAGTGGGATCCCTGCCCCCCCTCTTCCTCATCCTCATTTCCATCCTCATCTTCACAAGATAAGAAACAAAACTGGACAAACCCTCAGTCTGCACATGTAGCTCTTTCTCTACCCTAAAGGTACTTTAGCAGAAGTTGCTGAAATCTTGGTTCTGCTCTCCAGACACCAGGACCTTGTCCAGGTGCCAGGAGCACAGCAATCACCCCTTCGGAGAAGGAAACAGAGAGTGAGAGAAGCAAGTTTTATGCAGGGTGAAGACACACGTCATTTTTCTACACCAAAAAGAATGCACTGGCCATGCTTGCAGACCAACTCTGAGCTAAGTGAAAGAAGTTAGGCAACACCAAAGAAAGTCTCATTTTTAATCCAGTCATCTTTTATACACTCTTTGAAAATCACCAGATCACTGAGAAATTGTTGAGCAAACCATCTTAAGACAAAAATGGAGGGAGAAGCAAGTATGGAATAATTGAGTTCTGAAACTGCAACATTCCTAACCCTCAACTGACCCATCAGACTCACAGTTCTCTCGAGGCTCCTCCCTCAAAAAATTAAAGACAGTGCACCCCCCATCATGCCTCATGTTCTCTCACTCACTTAACTATGAAGCTGATCAGAGAAAAATGGAATCAGTAGCAGCAGGAATTCGTTGTGCTTCTTTTTCCTGGGTTCACATTAAGGAAAAGTTGCACATATAGAAACAAGAGGTGACGCTGTAATTAACTCAGGATAACGATTCTGCTGAGGAGGAGATGTGCTGTGATGTGTTTTAGTGTTCACAGCAGGGAGATTTCTATCTATTCCTATCCAGTTTATGAATGACATGGGAAACTTAGGAAGGATTCACATTTCACCCACTTCCCGTGCAAACATGTTTATCCTTCAGATGAAAATCATTCCCCAAGCCCCAACCACCAATCACCCTTCTGCACCCTTTTCCATGCATAATTTTTCCAAAATGTCTGCTTGTAGGACCAAAATTTTGAATTTCACGGAAAACTACAGAGAGACACACACAGTGCACTGCTCACCCCCTAGCCAAAGAGACAAAGAGACGAGAGAGGAACCACCAAAAGGAGAGCCAGCTAACTTGCCAATAAAATAAAACAAATCCCCGAACAGCAAAGTGAAAGCGATGATTTAAAAAACACGTAGAGACCGTGTTTGTAATTACCCATCCAGGTTATATTTTCACCACTTCCAGCCTGGTTGAAGTTTTGTGCCCCTCTGATTGTGATGAGAGGTTTGTGTTTGAAGCTCTGGGCACGTAGAGATGGAATGAGAAGGAGGCTGAGCTGGAAGAAACACCGAGGGGGGAGGGAAGGGGGAAGAGAGTGAGAGAGAAAGAGAGAGGGAGAGAGAAAAAGAGAGGGGGAGAGGGAGAGAGAGAGAGAGAGAGAGAGAGAGAGAGAGAGAGAGAGAGAGAGAGAGAGAAAGGAGCGACCTATCTAGCTACGCCTTCCGCTAAGCTCTGGAAGCCCAGCAGAGCGCTCATTTTCGGATTTGGGAGAGGGGTGAAAAGAGGAAAGGCAGCCCCCGCTCGGCCTGAGCCTCGCTGCCCGCGAGGGGAGGGAGGACTCTGGCTCGCGCCCTCCTCCTGGCGGGCCGCCCGGCGAGCCCGGGCGCGCGCGGAGCCGGCGGCGCAGGGAGCTGTCCAGTTCAGCACCACCCGGTAATGCAGTAGGTGGGAGCGCCTCCGCCGGGGGCCGGGCCGGCAGGGAGTGGGGGGGCAGGCGGGCGGCCCATCCTGCAGCAAGACGCCGGCTCCCTTGTTTCCAGGAGCTTTGCAGATAGGGGGAGGGAAACCCGCCTCGATTCTCCGGGAGAAACCCCTTCCCTCCCCCACTTCGCCAACACTCTCCCCGCCACCAACAACAATAACCGCCGCCGCTGCTCGTCCTGCCGCCGCCGCTGCGCCTGCCCGCCCTGCTGCTGCCGCCGCTGCCGGGGCAAAACCATGGAAGGCGAGACCCCCGCACCTGTTCCGCTGAGATCAAGGGCTTACAGAATACTGAGAAGTCTGGTCTGAAACGAAAGCGCCCGAGACCCCCCAAGGAAGAGAACTGGCGAAGCAAAGGATTTTCATGGCGCAGGCCGCAGAGCCGAGAACGAAGACGGAAGGTTGCATCTCGGCTTTTACAATCTCTAACTGTCTAGGTCCCGACCATGAGAGATTGTGTTGAGAATGCGGCTGTTCCCTGGTTCCCTGTGGAAGCCATCTCCAAATTAGCTGTCACATATGGAAACTGGAGACCAGAATTTTAGGAAAAGAGATAAAGGCATCTCACTTGGGGGGGGTGGGGGGAGTCTTTTTATTTTTTCCTTTTTTTAAAAAAAAAAATATCACTGCAACTGGAACAGTTTCTGATCTCAAAAGGCAAGCCTCTCTTCCCGTGTGATCTTTATAATTTACACTCTTTTCCGTGAGCTTTCTTACCTCCCTTTTTTTATATCTCTCCATATTCTCTATTCACACATATATCCATTATATTAGTAGTGGAATTATTTTTTTGCTTTAGTAATTGCACCCTCACACACACTCTCCCGAGAACCAGAAGTCGGTTGGGTGTTTATATAATGAAGAATTATGGGGCTGTTTGATCGAGGTGTTCAAATGCTTTTAACCACCGTTGGTGCTTTCGCTGCCTTCAGTCTGATGACCATAGCTGTGGGAACCGACTATTGGCTCTACTCCAGAGGGGTTTGCAAGACCAAAAGTGTCAGTGAGAATGAAACCAGCAAAAAGAACGAGGAAGTTATGACCCATTCTGGATTATGGAGAACCTGCTGCCTAGAAGGTATTTGATTTCCCATCTCCTCCCCCTCTCCACCCCACCCCTCCCCTTCTCGCTCCCCCTCCCCACCCTCCTCCAGATAAGTCCCCATTACATTCCACCATTTTCTCACTTCACTCCTTCCACCACAGATCAAGGTTGCTTGGGTTAGTTTCAGAGGAAAGGAAATCAATAAGCAAAAACCATACTCAACTCTCAAGCCTCCACCACCCTCCTTCCCCTCTTCATTGGAATAACCTGTGATATGATGAAAACAACAAGAGATTGTCTTTAAGAGTCAAACGTGCTCTGCCTGCTTCAGAATCATTAGGATTTGCCATTTGATGTAGCCTGGCCATCTATGATGGGGAAATAATTGTGTCTCTCAACACTGCTCCTCTCTTCATAATGAAGAATTCGAAAATGTTCTTCCTTGCCCCCTTCTCCCCCCTTTTACTCCCTAAAAGTCTCAGACACATCACCATCTGCAAATCTCCTTTAAAAAAAAAAAAATCTGTTGTTTCTAAGAATCCTCATTTGGTAAATCCTAATTATTCCAGGATCTCAAGCTGAGTTCAAGAGCATTTCGTAATGTCTATGAGCCACACATATTGTTGGAGGTGACTTGCTGTGTGTATGTGTGTGTTTTAACATTTAGAAAGTCTAAAAATACATACGTCTCTCACAGGAAACAAGCCCAAGTTCTAATAGACAGCCATTCACTTGCAGGTTAGACTGGGAACCAACTGACTTCCACGCAGAGTGACATGTCTGTTATCCAGAAGCAAGTAGAGTCAGCACTGCAGCCAGCTCAAGAATCAGACATTGTGCAGGGAGGCCGGGAGGGAGGCGAGGGCATGGAGAGGTTGAGGGGGGAACGGGGGCGCAGTGGGGTGGGGGTGTCAGCTGTTTGCCTTGATCTTGCAGGGTCATTGGGACACGTGTGCCGGTGCATGTGCTGTGGGCAAAGGGGTCCCCACAGGGTAAAGGCTGGGAGATCAGGGTACGGATGAAGGCATGTGCTTCTGAGACACACTTATTAGCCCTGAATAAAACTCCTGCAGGTCATACAACCTGCGTTTCGCAACAGACTTGAATAGGAGGGCCTGTCTTCGAATGGTTACCTATATCTGTGTGTACAAGCTACAGCCACCCATAGGTGTGCACAGGAGATGCGTGTTTCCATGTGGAGAGAAGGCTTATGCGCTTTGCTTCTGATCTGGACCAATACCGGAGCCATTGGAGGCAGCGTCGGGAAGCAGGGACTGCAGGCTTGTTTGTTAAGCTCAACATGGGATGGTGATGCAGGGAGTTGAAGCCAGGAGATGGGGGAGAAAAGAGGGAAATGGACAGGAGAGGGAGAAACTGATGTGGCCCCAGGGTCTAACCCAAACTGAGCAAAAGCCACTCTTTGGGAAACGGTTGTGTCTGGGCAAGAACAACAATTCCGCGCCCCCTCCCAACATTCTTGGTGCAAACGGTTGAGTGATGGCTGAACATGTTTTGAATAGCTAAGTGACTTCATTGAGCGATGGTCTATTTGACGCATACTGCATTTGGTGCCCTTTCTCAATCCAAACCGCTGCCTCGAACATAGTCTGCAGAGCAGCTCTATGCTGAATGCTATATGCTCTTCCCCAGCCAGAGAATCAATATCAGGAAATTAATAGGGACTGTTTTAAACACACCCCCTCCTTTGAAAAATGAAGAGCCTTTCATGCAGCTAGTCATTAAGAGTGGAAAGACTTCCATTTAATTAAACATTTATGGCAGACTTTTATTCCAAAAGAGAAAAAAAAGCAAAGTGAATGAGGGCTGCTTTAGGGAAATGATATAGTAGCAATTTGCTTTCCTTAGATTTCAGTTCGATGGATAGAGATACGCGGCCAAGAGAGTCAAGACAGGACATTCTTTTAGGAGAAATATACCCAAGAACTGGTGACTTGGTATATGTGTACTTTCTTATGAGAGTTTTGCAAATCCTTAATACTATGATCTTTTAAACATTTACTAATTCCCAGAAGACAAGGGGACTGGGAGGAGCTTTGGATCACTTGTGCATTAAAAGGCTTAAGTATTTTCATTAAAAGCCCATCTGTTTGGGGTCCACATCCCCAAACATGCTGCTCACCCTTTTTAACTTTCTCTCCAAGACATACCCCTTCGCTCTCCCTGAATCCGCCCTAAAAAGATTCCAATTACAACGCTTCCCAAGGCCTGTGTGATGCACAGAGGAGCTGTGGGTTCGGCCCTTCTCCCCAGGCCTGGGGCCCTCATGCAGTGAGGGGAGGGCTGGGCCAGGCTTTCTTCAGGACCCGTTTTCAGTTTTCACTTGTAGCCAAGGCCCAGGCAGGCACATGGTGGGTGTCCAGGGTCCCCATTCAACCTGGCCTTGAATTTCCAAAGCCTCTGCCCATAGGGGGGCTTTGCAGGCACTGGACCCCCTTAGGAAGTTGGGCCTTGGCCACTTAGGAAATGATTGGAAGATTTTACTCCACTTATTTTCAAAGACTGTGCTGATTCCCAAAGATTATAAGTCCACTTATTGCTGAAGGTTGGCCCTGATGGTTGTTGTGGGGCGGTTCATGGTCTTCCTTTTTTGAGCCTTCAAAATAGGGTTGTCCTTCATGGAAATCTAGTTATTAGCGTTTCAGATTCCCGAACCCAGGTTTCTTCGTGAGAAACTGGACTTTCAAAAAATACCCCCCATCACCCCCGCACTGTGTTTCCTGCCCACCCCTGAGAAGTTGCTAGCAGATTTCAAGTCTCCTCCCCAAGACGCTGCTAATGACTCCGGAGGAAACGATTCTGTCTGCTTGTCGCTTCTGCTCTCTGGCTTTCACTGGGGCTCTTTGTCGCCTGAGATGATTTTGTTTTGTTGTTCACTTCTTGATGAAAATAAGGATCGCAAAGGATTTCCTTGCCTCTCTTGCTACTTTTGAAATGAATTGGCCTGCTGAGGAATGAGACAGGACAGGACCACCTGTTAGGGGTAGACACCGCGGGAGGGGGAGGGAGCCAGAAGAACCGACAACTTCTGTTTTTTGTCCCCTCTGCAGCGTGGCTAACTGCAGTGTCTCTGTGTGAACTTGAACCCCCTAGCAGGCTGGGGTCCTTAGTGGGATGGAGGGGGAAGGGGACAGTCTGCACATGGATACAGGTACGTGGAGAGTGATCGGAGAAGTTCTTGAACTTTGCACGAAAGCTGCATTAAGAGCCTCCTAACAGAGATGGATTGGCCCTTTCAGGGAAGAGTTCAATAAAATCCACAACAGGGCACAAAAACCGCTTATTCCAGGCAAGTTGTCTGTGAGCCGTGCAGTGGCTTGCCACTCTGGATATTAACCTCTATTGTCACCAAAAGGAATCGTTGTCTCCAGGGGCAGCAAGAAATTCACTCCTTGTGTTTATTCTCTCCTGCACCTTCCTCCCCTCTGTCCCAGCTCCATGTCTCCCCCAGAGGATTTTCAGCCCCCACCGAGGAGGAGGCCTGGTGGTTTCACCTGGTCTGTAGCACAAACGCACCCTCCTTTCTCTCTCCCTCTCTCGCCCCTTTCGTCGCTGGGAGGCAGAGCAGAAATCTTTCTCTCTGTTCAGACTGTTAAATTCCCTTTGCTGAATTTCTGAATTTCCCTCTTCCATCCACGGCTTCCCCTGTCTTCCTTTCCACATGCTGCTTGCTCACGGTGGCTCTGCCGTCCATTCTACTTCCCTGCAGTCTTTCAGCAAGAAGTGTCGTGATTTTCTGAATCTTCTTTTCCAAGTTCAAAACTGCATGGCCTTTGCTAGCCCTGCGAGGTGGCGAGTGCTCCGTGCTGGGTTCAGCTATAGTTCTCTTGTTCTGCAGAAGGAAAGTATATGTCTTGCATTTTTGGAGAGCCGTCTGCCTTCCCAGACGCCCTTCCTTCTAAGGGTGCATGAGCTGAATATGGAAGTTACCAACGGGCCTTCACACTGTGGACATATCGCTGCGTAAATCCCAAGATAATTTGACTCTCTGTAGGTGCTTTGCACAGAGTAGGTGCATAGAAATATTTATTAGTAGATCGACTCAGAACTTCTTAAAATTATTGAAATAATTCAAGCATCGTAAGGACATGTGACTGTGACAATCAAGTGAGAGAGAAAGAGAGAGAGAGAGGAGAGAGAGAAGGGGATGAGGAAATCAGGCTGATTTGTTTGTTCTTCCTGGAACTTCTTTTTTTTTTTTTTAAGAATAATAATGAGTCATGAATTCATTATTATAAAATGAGAGAATTCAAAAGGAGTCAGTCATTGGGGTTGCATAGCTCCTAATTTGCTAAAGAAAACTGGTCAGTACACTGAGCCTCTGCAGGGAAGGAAAAAATAACCAATTGATTTTCTTCCCCTTTCTGCTTTTAAAGCATATCAAAGGCCAGTTTGATCTTAATACTCACCAGAATAGATACTTTGGGCAGAGAGCAGGCATTCTGGACCCTCCCTATTTGGCTTCCCAGAATCTTCTGTTCTTTATCAGACGTCCCGCTCCCCACCGCCCAATCCCCAGGACCCTGCTCAGCAGTTCTCCACAGAATCAGGCCCAGCTCTCCCAGCCATTCTCACCCTGGAATGAGGACCGAGTTCCATCAGTCCCTGCCTGTTCGCACTGCCCTCCCCGCCCCTGCCTCCCATGACAGGTGATCAGAATGGGGCACACTGTGTGACACCACACACCAAGGCACGTGGGCAGAGCGTGGCAGAGTCAGAACTTGAATCCGGGCCTTTACTTTCCACCCTGTAAGCCTCCGGCGGGCTCTGTGCACGGCCCCCGGCCAACTGTGGCCTTGGACTTATATTCACAACTAGCATTGGACTCAATTCTGTCTGCATCCCATTGAGTGTCCCCCACTGAGCGCCAGCCTGAGCATGTCAGGAAGCCTGAGTTCTGACCAATCTGCCTCCCTGACATCCAGCTGCCCTGCACCTTGCAGGGTGACAGTTCTGTCCCCAATCCCTTCACTCCCATGAGGCTGAGGGAACGCAGCACTGAACTTCAGGCCAGACCCACCATGTGCCTCTTTGGTTTTGCCCTTTCGTTTTGGAAGTGTCCTCATTGTAAACGATCCATGGTTTTATGTTTGCAAGCGTTTTTCAGAAAATGGCAAATGTATGTCCCCTGTAACTCATGGAAGTTTTCAGATGAAGCTTTGCGATGTGTGGTGCAGTTGAAAGAATTTTGCAGCCACACAAACCTGGGCTCATCTCAAACCCTACAGCCTTATGAGCTGTGTGATTTGGCGCAAGTCATTTCACCTCCCCAAGCCTCAGTTTCCCTTTCTGTAAAAATGAAGTGTAATAAATAGCCTTCTCACAGGGTGGTTGGTGGTTTAGGAACTAAATGAATGGATGTCTGCCACCCCCTTTCCCCTGATGACCTTGTTGGAAATTGCAATCAACAACCCCGGCCCCCTTCCCCCACACACATCCTCCTTACTCTGTTTTATTTTTTACAGAGTACTTATCACCTTCTAGCACACTATGGCATTTACTCATGATATTGTTGTCTGTCCCCCCCACTAGACTGTCAGCCGCGTGAGGGCAGGAATTTTTGTCTACTCTGCTCATTGCTGTAGCTACAGCCACTATGACAGTGCAAGACGTCAATTCCCCTCGGTTGGTGAATGAACGACCACTGCCTGCTACAGGATGGTGGTCCCGTCACATTGTCAAAGGACTGCTCTGCTCTTTAAATTACACACAGTCGTCAGTGGTGACAAAGGTGTCATGCTTTTGACATTCTAAAACATAACGGAACTCAACACAGTGGAGGGAGGGAGAGAGAGAGGGGCTCAACACACAAGGGACGATAATAAAGAAAGACAATCAAGAAAGAGAAAATGTTTGGAGAGAAAATAAATGCCTGAGAAGGAAGTGCTGGGGGGGTGAACATCCTCTAAATAGATCCCGGCCATGTTTTTCTGCCTCCACATCATCTACAGCGTCTGTCACAGAAATCCCCGGGGAGCGCTTCCCATGAGTGTTCTCTTTCAGGTCAGTGGGGGAGGAGAGGACACACATCCAGACTGATCATCCAAGAGCTTTTTCCATTTTTTCAAAATTCAATGGCTCCTTGTAGCCTTGTTATTGTAAGTAGTTTGGCCAAAAACCCATAATAGTCAAATGAAATAAACACTTTACGTTTCCAAGTTAGTTTATGGGCACAGATCAAGCCATTTCTTCACTCATCTATTTTATGTGTTAAATCTTTGATGAGTCCCTGCAAAGTGCCAGGTTCTGGGCCAGAGATTGGGGTCATAATGGGAAGTAGCGCCCTTCCAGGTCACCGCCTGCAGAGTCCTTAGAACCGACAGGGAGAGACAGACCCTACTTTCAGTAAATGCCCCAATGCATCAATAAATTACCACTATGATAAGTGCTCTCAAGGGGTGTTACATGGGATTGTAAGTTTGTAATATTAAGATCGTATGTAATGAGAGAAGGCGCCCCTGGGTATCTGCATGCGAACGGATACCCGAAGGATGGGTAGGAGTTAACTGGGTGAAGAGAGCCAGAAAGAACATTGCAGGTTGGAGGGCAGCTGGTGCAGAGATCAGTGAGGAAGAGAACGAGGCAAGTACGGGAAGAAGAAGGCCAGGGTGGCTGCAGAACCGAGGTGGAGGGGGGATATCGTGGGATGATGTCGGATGGTGTGGGAAGGGGGGTGCGGAAGTAGTTAGGACCCAGAGGTGGGTCCTTGTTAGTCTCGTTAAAGAGTTTCGATCTTTGGCTTCTGGCCTCTTGCTTATCAGCTGTGTGACCTTGAGCTAGTTAACGGTACCTCTGCACCTCATTTGCGCCATCTACTTAATGAAGACGATAATGCCTGCCCCTAAGGTTGCTGTGAGGCTTATTCCCTTCTCTTCTTTGTCATGTTATTCCCACTCCCTCTCCAGCCTGGTTAAGGTGCTCTCTTCAGCCTCAAAACTTCCCACGACAGCACAGAGAAGGGAGGAAACAGACTGATTCGACTCCAGTCAAAATTCAAAATATCCTCAGTGGAGTTGACGGTGGGTGCCCACCTCGTGCTAAACCCAGGGAGGCAGTCGCGAACAAGCCCCCTCCCGGCGAGTCGCAGCAGGGAACCCTAAAGAACAGGCCTCTCCCCAAACAGCTCCTCTTCGTACCAGGCGTTTGACATAGCCTGTGTCCCCTCTCCTCCTCATCCTCCCACCAAGTCAGAGAGATAACTGGCGTCTCTTACAATCCGTTAGGATCATCGGGGATTCGGGCTGGACTTTGAATGAGGCTCAGTTATATCACCAGACTTTTTGAAAATAAGCATGAGAGTAAAGAGGTGTTGACTGTTCCCCAATGCCCAGAAACGCGTATTGACCTTTGGAGGATTGTTGGTGAGCTACTAGGGCCCAGCCAGCATCCCAGCCCCTTCTCCCAGGTGGATAGAGGACTTTATTCTTCCAGTTCCATCTTCCCTCAGTTCTAGGACACCATCAATTATAAAACGAACTATCTACTGAAACAGCTTTTGGGGAAAGGGAAAGCAAATCTAATTTACACATCAATTGTAAAACACGCTCTAATTTCAGAAACGTTGAAACTTACAATACGAGTACATGCCTTAGAATCAAAGGAAGATGGTAAGCTGCCCTGCTGGCAGACAGAAATGCAGGCCCGGTGCTGACAGCGCCCAAGGGATTTCTTTAGCGGGCAGCTGGTACCTGTCTGGTGACTCAGGAAGCAGCAGACGACAGAAGAATGTGGTCTGACCAGCACCTTTCTTGACAAGAAAAGGGCAATAGTTGATTTTTGTTCAACAGCTGTTCCCTGAGCACTTGCCAGGTACAGAGTCACAGGCGCAATCTCATGCACGGGAGGAACCCTTAGTCTAGCAGAGAAGACACACCAGCGAACAGACGATGATGACAGAACCACAGCGTGCAATATAAGCTCGGGGGGTTCTGGGAGCACCGAGACTGGGCAGCGAGGGGGTTCTGAGGGATGCATAGGAGTGAGCAAGCTACGGAGAGGAACAGTACTTTGGACAGAAGGAACAGCATGTGCCACAGAGACGTGCCCTCGCAGTCCAGTGTGGCTGGAAGGCAGAAGCTGGGAGAGGTGAGGCCGGCGGGGGCGAGATGGGACCCCAAAGGGACAGACGTGGCTGACAGAGCAGTGTGAGTCAGCGTGGAAGAAAAGGTGGTAAACAAGGGAGGCTCACAGCTGGCTTTGCCCTGAGATCACGGATGCTGAGGCGCCAATGGGGGGCCTCAGTCCGAGCTGGTGAGATTTACTGCGCAGAACAGTGAGGAGGATGCAGCCGCCAGACGACTGGTACGGAGTTAGCTGTGGTGAACGGAGAGTAAAGGGGAGGAGGGTGGGCCTATACCCGAGGTACAACAGACAAGCGGCAAGGTCCCCCTGTGTTCTCGCTGCCCAGTAGGACAAGCCTCTGTTGAACACATACTGTGTGCTAACCCCTGGGGTCCCCAAGGGGCACCGTCTCAGCTCAAACATCACCTTCTCGCTGGGCCTTCTTGATGGCCCTACCTATTGTGGACCCCAGTCCTGCTACCCTGTTTTATTTCCTTCTTTAGCATTTCAACATTGACTTTTTTTCTTTTTAGCATGTGCTTGTTTACGACCTGTGTCCCCATGCAAGCTCCACGAGGGCAGGGACCGTGTCTGCCTCGGCACAGGAAGGGAGGATAGAGGCTACATGTTGAATGGATGACTAAAAAAAAATTATTTTTTAAATGGTGACTGCTGTCAAGGAGCTCCCATCTAGGGAGGGAGACGGGCTTTTAAACAAAAACTCCAAGCATCCTGGTACCTGTCTGGTGACTCAGGAAGCAGCAGACGACAGAAGAATCTGGTCTGATCAGCACCTTTCTTGACAAGGAGAAGGGTAGTAGCTGACGGGCCAGTCTTCTCTGCTAGGCTCGCCTGGGCCAACGTTCTGGAATACCCTTGAGAACGGGCAGGGGGTTCCCTGGCACCCACACCCTGGGAGGCTCTCTGGGGTGCCTCCCAGGCCGCAGCTTTGCCAGAAAGCTCTGGGAAGCTGATAAGCCTGCTCCCCCATGGGCAGCAGTCACCTTTCCTCCCCATCCAAATCCTTGTTACTTCTCCATCGCCTGGTCCAGAGGGACTGACTGAGCGGAGGGTCTGCCTCTGAGGAGCTGCCGCGCCTTTTCCGATTGACATTAGATTTATTCACTCTTCCCTGAACTCCCCTGACCTTGAGTATCTTCTAATGAGAATGCCAGGGAATAGGTACAAGATTCCAGGTGCTTCTCTGCTGTGGCCTCGTGGTATGGGAGATCGGCCGCATGCAAGTTCCCCAATGCCAGCTTCCCCCTTCCCTTCTTCCCTTCCTTTCCCTTCCCTTCCATCTCTCTCTCTCTTTACTAGTGACCCCAAGACCTCTGTTGCTGACCCCAAGACTTCTCTCCCAATTTTGCCCCATTGCTCCCCTCTCTCACTTTCTCTGTATAAAGGAACATTCATTCTTATCTGTCACATTTTCCCTCCACCTGGATCTCTGTCTGCACATATTTTTTATCCTTCTTGAATTTTCCCTAAAGTTGAGAACTTTCCTCCCCAATTTTCCTCCGATGTATTTTGCAAAGGAGGCAACCCCGAAAAAGGACTATTTTGGCATCACTTCAATACTAAAATGAACTATAGTAGTAATGACGATAATAACTAATCATTCATTGGGGGCTTCCTTTGTGCTAAACACTTTTTAGATGCTTTCCAGAGGTTAGCTCTTATTTAATCTTCACAATTCTGGAGGTATGTGCCATAATACCCATGATCTCCATCTTATGAGGCTCAGAGAAGTTAAGTCACTTGCCCAAGGTCACACAGCAAGTGGCAGAACTGAGATTCCAATCCAAGTCTGTCCAACCCAAAAACTTGTGCACAACCTTCTATTATACTAATTATATTTACAATTTCCCCCCATTCTCCCCAAATCCATCAATAAATTTCTTGGAGAAGTTGAAGGAAGGCTAAGCAGAAATTGCTACTTGTACTCCATGAGTGATGAAGCCTTCAAAAGTTTGAAGCTTTACTTAGAATATGCTCCTTACCCAGGGCAGGGCGGGGAGAAGTGGAGGGGCTGCCAGGTTTTCTCATTGCTTTGGAAACACGAGGCTACTGCAAATGCATGGACATCCTCTCCCTGCAGCTCGTGGAGAGGGAGGGGTGCGTGCACATAGTCCGTCTCCCCTGCCCTCTGCCTGGAGGGTTTGTTCCAACCACATTCTACTTGTCTTCAGGACTCGGCTAAGTTGTCACTTCCCCCAGCACCTCTGCCACCTCCCACCCTGCTCTTCTCTGGGTTATGCTCCCTTCCTCTTTCCTTCCACAGCAGCCACACATGCCCCCTACAGTATCTTCCATCTCTGCTCGTTTCCATCTCTGTCTCCACGTCTAGACCGTGAGTTCCCTTGTCTATTTCTTCAACAAAATTTACTCAGTTACTGCTATGTGCCAGTTTCTGTCCTAGGTTCTGGGTTTATGAAGGTGAAAAGACACGGCTTATGCGCTAGTGGGGAAAACACAGCAAGCATACGGGGCAGAGAGATTGTTCCAGGAAGAGGTGTGAGAGAGCGTGAGGCATTTAGGGGACCACACACGGTTGCTAGTATTGCTGGAGGACCAGGTGTGGGAGAGGAGGGAAGGGAAGGCATTTGTACTGCAGGATGAGATTGGACAGAGACCACTCCATGAAGGGATGGTTATACTTTGTACAGAGGCCAGAGAGAAGAATGTAGAGAAGGAAATGATATGATCAGATTTGCATTTTAGGAAGAAGGCTCAGGAAGCCATGTGAAGTGGAGATGGGAGGGAGAGGAGGACAGAGAGGAGAGCCTAGTAAACAGATGACTGCACAGCCCAACGAGTGATAAGGCCACTGACCCAGGGCAGGGAACTGAACCAGAGGATCCACTTAAGTAAGTGGAACTGTCGCTTAAGTGAGGTGTGACAGTGCGTGAACTTCACTGAGACAAGGCAAACAGGAGAAATTTGTAGGGAGAAGATGGTACCTTTAATCATGGAAAGAGTGGATCCACACCTGTGTCCCCAGGGCCTAGTCCAGTGCCTGGCAGGTAATAGATGCTCAGTCAGTGTTTGTTGAATGAATGAGTGAATGAATGAATGAAGAAAAAAACTTTGCATTTGAGATTATGATGCACATTTCATCGCAGATTTTTCCCAGCACCATCATAATGAAAGTGTGCATCATGTTCTAGCCAGGCCTGGAGTTCGGGTCAGCTTTAGTATCCGCAGCCTGGGTTCAAATCCCATCCTTATCATTTACCAGCTCTGTGACCTTGGACAAGGAATGTCACCCAAGTCGATTTTCTTGCATGGAAATGGGGAAACGTGTATCTCACTCGTGAGTTAGTTGTGAAGTTGCAGAGAGATGCTGCGTGCCAAAAGCTTAGCAAGGTGCCAGCACAGAGCAAACATTCCATAAGTGCCAGGTGCTGTTACAACCAGTCGTGTGTTTATGATCGATGATACAACCAGCTGCAAATGGTCACCTGCGCGAGTTGTGTTTGGCCCTCAAATGTCCTACACGTTGAGAACTGTCCTATACACATCCCGACTGTGGCCTTTCCTTGAAAACAAATCAGATGTTGGTCACCCTGGGCCCCATTTGGGCTTGGCAGCCATCAGTCGGAGCTGGGGAGCAAAGGTCTCTTCAGGTGGCAGGGGTTCAGCTGTTCCCCAAAGAGCCCACCATCCCGAGCGTCTTTTGTGGCTGCCTTCCTCTGGCTTCTGTAGGCATCTGGGTTTGCAAACACTCCTTGCTGCCAACAGCAAATTACAGGCGGTGTCTTTGTCTTCCAAGGGAAAGTAAGCAAAACACCACCGGCCCAGGCAGGGTGTAGCAGCTAAGAGTGAATAAAGCTGTGAGTCTGTAAATAAATGTGCAAATACCCCCCATTCCCAAGCAGTGCTTGCTGACAAGATTCAGGAGCAAGGCTGGCTGCATCCACTCCCTTTACTGAGCATCGCTAGGATAAGCTGCTGCTTTTAAAGAGAGAGCCTCTCTCCCATTTGATGCCACCCTCACAGCTTCTCTTTCAGAGGCTGACATTTTCTGACCTTGACCCCAGTTCGGGAGGTTGCACCCTGTCGTGCAGACCACGTGGGATGCTTTATTCAATAACGAAATGGCAGGCGCCAGGGAAACAGTCCATGTTGTCACTGCTGGCTGAAGGGGAGCGGGGGGAGGCGGTATTGCTGGAAAATGGGAGATTCTCTAGTTTGAATTTTTACCTTGGAGGACTTCATAGAGAAGAAGCAAATTTCAGTTTTCTTGGTAGGAAAACAATTGCCCAGCAATTGCTCAGAAAGGATATGAACTTACAGTCATGCAGTTTGACCAGGAAGAATAGTTGGATCTGACCCAATCTGACAATTTTTGAATGTTTGATGTGTCAGGTTCCAAGCTAATTTGGGCACAGAAACAAGCCAGCTCGGGAGGGGTGGTGTGCCCTGATCCCCCAGCGGTACCACCCATCCTTTCCTAGTTTATTTCTTCTCTTGCCTAGTTTATTTTCTTTGTCACACTTCATGCTCTCTGGATTTGTCTGTCTGCCTAAAGTGTTATAAGTTCTCTCCCCTCCAGAATATGAGCTCTGTGAGGCCAAAGTCCCTATCTGTCCTATGTACTGCCATAGTCCCAGAGCTGAGATAAGCACTCGACACATGGGAGATGCTCAGTAAATGTTTGTTGGATGACAAAAGACATGCTCATGCTCTGAAGGAGATCAAGGCCTAGAAGGAGAGACAGGCACGAACTGAGACCATGACCCATGAACTCAGGCACTGACAAAGGGCCAGACAAAAGAGCAACTCTATTTGGGAAGATCAGGAATGAGGTCCTAAGAAAGTGCCCTCTGCAGTGGGTTTTGAAGGATGAATAGGAGTTTGCCAAGTAGAAGAGAGGAGAAAGGCCCAAAACAGATGAAGGAAACGGAATCACCTGAGGCTGCCCTCACAAGAGTGAGGTCAAGGAGAGAGCAGAGCTCGTCTCAGATGTTCACGTCCACACTCATCACCTGGGGATCTTACACAACGGCAGACGCTGCTGGTGTGGTCCAGGTGGCGGCTGAGACTGCATTTCTAGCTCTCAAGTGAGGCTCAGGCCACAGGTCTGGGGGCCACACTTTGAGAAGCAAGGCTTTGGGGCATGGCCAGTGGGCTGTGGTGGACGCAGATCTAAGTCCCACGTCCGCCACCGGCAGACTGAGCCTATTTGTTCGACTCTGAGATGAGGACGATGACCTTCCTCCCGGGCACTGAGTAAGTTCAGAGTGCATGAATTTGGTAAAGCTGTTAGTTCCGTCCTCAGTGCTTCCTCTCAGTGTGTTTTGGCTAATATTGCTATTTATGGCTCAAGGTAGTGACTAGAGGTGTGAGAGGAAAGGGTGATTTTCCCTGAGAGCTAATGTTGTGTGAGGGTCTCCTGCGCATTGAGACCACACGTGTGTCACCCTCCTTAAGCCACGTAGCACTCTGTAACGTGGGTGTTATCCTGATGTTCAGGAAACACAGGAAGGGCATGGGTTTTCTGTGGCTGCTGTAACAAATCACCACAAACTCAATGGCTTAAAACAACACAACTTACTGTCTTATTGTGCTGTAGGTCAGAAGTCGGCAATGGTCTCATTGGGCGAAAGTCAAGGGTTGGCAGGGCTGAGTTCCTCCTGCAGATTCTAGGGGAGAATCTGTTTCCTTGCCTTTGCCAGCTTCTAGAGACCGCCCACATGCCTTGGCCAGTGGTCTCTTCCTCCATCTTCACAGCGAGCAGCATCAGACAGGCCTTCTCAGGCTGTAGCCATCTGACACTGATTTCGCTCTTCTGCCTCCTTCCTCCGTATTTAAGGACCCTTGTGATGACATTGGGCCACCTGGGTAATCCAGGCTAATCTCCCATCTCAGGGTCAGCTGATTAGCAGCCTTAATTCCATCTGCAATCTTAACTGCCCTTTGCCGCACAATGTAACATATTTGCAGGTTATAGGAATTGGGATGTGGGCACCTCTGGCAGGCGTTATCCTGCCTGGCACAGGAAGTGAGTGCTTTAAGAACTCCCCTAAAGTCCCAACCTCACAATGGTTCACCTGGAAGGAATTTTACAGCTTGTATCAGGAAGGATTAGATTTGCTTACAAGGAACAAAAAAGAAAATTACAAGTGGCTTAAGTAAGACAAAACGTTTATTCTCTTTCAAGCCAACCAATCTGGAGACAAGAAGTACAGTGTGGTCTGGAGGCTCCACACACGAGTTGGCAGCACAGGCTCCCCCCAGCTCCCTGCCCTGCCACCCCTACAGTATGGCCTTCCACCTCACAGTCCAGTGTGGCTGCTAGAGCGCCAGCCACTGCCTTCACATTCCAGGCACAAGGTGGGACAGCACAAAGAGACAAAGGCAAAGTGCACCTGTCACCTGGCTCTTAAGGAGCTTTTCTGAAAGACAGCACACATTTTTGCTTTGGTCTCATTGGCCAGAACTTCATCATGTGACCACATAGTAGTCATAAGAAAATCTGAAAAGGACTCGTATAGTCTTTACTCTAGGTGGCTGTGGGGACAGAGTCCCAGAGAGCAGTTTCCAGGCTCTCGGCCTCACATGGAAAGGTGCTGGCTCGGTTATTAGATGGCCATCAGCTGTAATCAGATGGCCATCCGCTGTGGCTGGGTGGTCAGCAGCTGTTACCGGTTAGCCATTTGCCACTAATATAACTGCCGTGGCTATGCTAAGGGGTAGATTGATTGGTTGGTTGGTTGGTTGGTTGGTTGGTTGGTTGGTTGGTTGGTTGGTTGGCAGAGAAGTGGATGGCGGATTGCGGGTCGTGTGGCTCCAGCTTCCTGTGTCTCTAACCCAGCCTCCAGCGAGCCTATAGTGGTGTGACTCCCCTCTCTATGGCTCCGTGGGTGTTCCTTTTTGGCCTCACCATATCCTGTGTTCTTGTGCGGGGAGCAGGACCAGAGTCTCTGCATGACAGTGGCCACATGCCCATTGAAAAATTAAGAGGTTCTGTTGCTATTGGAAAAGGAAAGAGGGAAGGCAACTAGGGGTGTACTGCAGGGTCCTTGAATAACGTTGTTTCATTATAATATGATGAGGAAAAACACTGATTCTCAACAGGGGCCGCTGCCTGTGGGGAGAACTCACGGAAACCCATGAGGTTGCATGTTCTCCCGTGTCTGCATGGATCTTCCCACATCTCAAAGACGTGCACATGAGGTGATCGGCATGTCTGCATTGTCTCAATCTAAATGAGTGTGAGTGGCCCTGTGATGGAAGGGTGTCCTGTCCAGGGTGGATGCCGCCTTCCACCCTGAGTTGCTGGGAGAGGCTCCAGCCACCCTGCGACCCTGAAGTGGAAAGGCGGCTTAGAAAATAATTCTCTCACTTGCTTTTATTAATCTTTCTCAAGTGGACGTATAGCTCACATTTAGTTTGATGTTTAATATTAGAAGTGTTTGGGGTCTTTAGAATTTTGGTGATGGTTTTGTGACCAGAGATATACAATAGTAACGTAACTCTTATTTCTATCAGTTAGTCTGTGGTAAACTGGTTTCGTTATGCGCCATTTCACTTCAAGTTGCAGTTTCCCAGACCCCATCAACAACATCAAGTGAGGACTCAGGGAGCTCAGCTAGTCCAGACCCCCCCCTCCCCGCCCAGTTTATGACTGAAGAACTTGAGACCAGAGAGGGAAGGGACTCGGCAGTTACAATGGAGCCAGCTGGCAACAGTGCTGGACTAGAGCCCAGCGCCTGTGCCCCAGTCCAGCCCCTAGCACGGGGCCTGGCACATAGTAGGAGTTCAGTAATGTTTGTGGAACTGAGAGGGCTTTGCTGTCCCCCCACACCAAGCATTTCCCTCTGGACTGCAGGCTCTGCCGCTGCCTCTTTAGGGTGATGAAATCCCACCTTTGCCCAGGGCCAACTGCTCTCCTGGGTCTCCCTGTCCCCTCCCTCCCAGCTTACATCTCTGCTGGTGCCCTGGGTGAGCTCCACGTTTCTCTATCCCACAAAGTTACATGAAAGGGCAGTAGGATTTGGCGAAAGGGAACCCTTAAATAGCACTGAGAAACAGAGGTCTCTCTCCTTCAGATTTGCTCTATGACAGGGGGACATCTACTCAGAGATGGGGCTTCATATCTGTGGCAGGAAATGGTGTCTATTGTCAAGGAATTCAGTGTTCATTTGGATACAGGGAAGGGCGGGTTGGGGGCTGAGCAAAGCCAGGAGTCACGTGGCAACTCTCGCCTTTTTCCCACGGACTGCAAAAACCAAAGAGCTCCGCCCTCAGCTGCCCCTGCTGGTTCAGACACGTGTGAAGATCTGTGTGCTTTCGTGCACTTCTCGGTTTTCAAGTCTTTGTCTCCTCAACCAGACAGTGAGGCCCTTGAGACAGCATAGTGTCAGATTTGCCTCTCCGCCCTGCCACCTGGCACGGTGCCTGGCACACAGTGGACACTTGGTAAATAAATGGGGGATTGGCCAATTTGTCGGAATGAAGTAGCTAAGGCATTGTCTGGCACATAGTAGGCTCTCAGCAAAACCTTTTCGTGAAAGAAGGAAGAAAAGATGGAAGGGCAGATGGAGGAAGGGAAGAATAAATGGAATTGAGTTGGCTCAGAGAATAGGCAGCAATCCCAGCCGGGTCCTGGAACAGAAGCTCTCCCCCAACAACCAAGTTCACAGGGAAACATGACAGCCTGGCCCGGAAAGTCTGTTTCAAAGGGCCTCCGCTCCAGCTAGGGAACACGGGACCTTTCTGGCTTCCCAATGGGCCTCAACGGCCACAGTACCCAGTACCCACTGCCAGGGTTACAAGGACGTGACCAGAGGCGGAATGGGCGGGGTGGTTGATGTGAGAGGAAGAGTAATACATGTCTAAGGCAGTGGCTTTTCAAGCCGCGGGAAAACAGGACACAGGGGAGAAGGAGAACAGGAGACAGAAGCTCAGCATAAGGAGACGGGATGGGGGGAGGGGCGCGAGCACAGAAAGGATGGGCAGAGGCTGCCAGGAGAGAGGGAAGATGCCTGGGCAGAGGGGCCATCCCCTCACGGAGCAGATGGAACTCTGAAGCCAGAGAGCCCGTGACAGTTGGTCAGAGCAAAGAGAAACGGCAGCGCAATGTGGAGAGGGGCCTGCCTCCCCCCGCCCCCGGGCAGGGACAGACACCCCCTCCCAGCCCTGGAAACAATGCGGAAGGAGAACTCACTGAGACCCAGAGCGCGCAGAGAACGACCAAGCAGGGAAGTAAATATTGCAGGCTGAGCAATGAAGCCACAAAGCCTGTGGCCAGGACTCAGGCTAAAATTACTGGCCCGACGATGGGACCCCACACCACAGCATCTGGGAGCATGGAGTTTCCCTGGAAGCCAGCCACTTCCTGGCCTAGTTTCTTCCCCCGGTTGATTGGCCATCCGGCAGGAAGAGCCCTGTGTGGGCATCCGACAGACCTGGGTTCGAATCCCACTAGCTCTGCGGCATCAGGCAGGGGCTCAATCTCATTGAACTGCCGTTTCTTGTCGCCACAGAAAACAGGAATAACAATGCTTACTAAGCAGTGTGTTATCAAAATTAAAATAATCTGTTTAAAGGATTTGTAACAGAGTAGAGGTTCAAAGACGGTTGATATTGTTTGCAATCAGTATTTCCCACCCTTCAGTCACTTGGGTACCACCTTCATTATTTTTGCCACATCCAGGTACCACCTGTATTGTTATGATTAATACTCAAACTCATATCTTTACATTGATGCTGTTTTAACCTCATCCTAAGCAATAACCTCCAAGGAATCACTGGTTTAATACACTAGTTAAATTTTTAACACACATTACAAATTCTCAGCTGAAATCTGTGTAAAAGGTCATCTCTAGAACAACCGACTTCATCTCAGACACCATAATGGTCCACCACTCACTTTGCAAAAGCACCATTCTGGCTAATAAACCATCCAGCAGCATCAAAAGACATGGAGAGACTGGTGTCCCTCCATCCCCAATACCCGCCAGCCTTTTTCTTTAGGTGATAAAGGGGAATGGAAAGTGAAGAGAAGGTCAGGCCAACCCACAGAAATCATTCGGCCTCCGAGCCTTTCTGCGGTATCAGGAGTGCTAGGCTCCTAGGAGTTACAATTGGGCCCATTCTTCCATCTAGAAAGGACGATGCTGGGGACCACAGCCCAGGGAGAGAGCGGGCCTGAGCCTCCCTCCCTTGCTGACACACTGGCTTGAGCTGGAGGATTTTCCCTTTGTTTTCCTGCAGGGTCTTCAAATGCCCCCTCCCAGGACCACCAAAATGAGAGGAATTAGCTCTTCCCTCTGCATCTACCAGAGGTGAAGGTCTTTCTTTCTCCACCCTAGAATCTTTCAAACATAGAGGGATTCGCCCCTAGTATAAAGAGGTACTAGTTGGAAGAAGCTATGAGACGTCTCAGTAACGATTGTGCAGGGGGGGGGAGGGGAGGGACAGAAAGCCAGCCTCGTAAGAATAGTAATAACTGTCTCCCATGACAGTAAGGACAACAAGGATTTGGCGGACTATAGGAAGGGTTTGGAATAATGTGACACACAAACCCAAGATTGGCAAGGGTTAGGAATCCAGGCGTTGGGTCAGAGAGAGTAACAGGGATTTGGTTTCCTATCTTTGGTCCTGACTCAGGCACTTGGTTCCATGGGTCTCACTCCCTTGTCTGTAAAGCAGACACTGAACTGGAACTGTTGAACTTCACGCAGAGCGTGACTATCCTGAACATCCAGCACTGTCTCCTTAGAGCCTACACCACCGAGAAGAGACAGTTATTTCTTAAACAGTTGAACAAATCAACACATTATTAAAGATATAAACTAATTTCTGGGCATTAATGTGGGAGCCTGGAAATAAATCTCAGCCATGAACAGAGAGGCCAGGAGAGCAAAACAGGATACCTAAAGGTAGAGAGCGGCGTGCTTCCTCTTTGGAGGGGCCTGAGCTGTCGTGAACTAGTTGGCTGTAAGAGCCCCCTTTGGGATGGCGGGCGTGGGGGGAGTAAGCGATCTCGCAATGAAGCTGATGGGATTTTAATAGCCAGACAGATGGCCTGAGAAAAAAGGAAGATTTTTTTTCAAATGAGGGAAAACACTTCCATAGCTTCCCTTCAATTAAAACAAAGTGAGAAAGAACCCTCCGTGTAGGGAAGATTTATCACCATTATTAGTATTGTCAGTTTGGAGGTCTTCTTTTTAATAATTGCGTGATTAAGCATCAATAATAAACTAGGGTAGTATTTTCAAACAAATTAGAGGGTGTAGCTGTCCACTGACTTTCAATGCAATTATTATTGTTTTGGCTTCATCTGAGTCCACAATTTAATAATGACCCCAAATAATGGTGGTGCTGTTCTTATTTATGTCGTGAAACATTTATCACTTATTGGATTTTTGAATGGCCATCCTTCTAACAAATGCAGATTCCATACAAGCCGACCGTGAACAGCCAGCGTTTCTCAAAATCTGTACCATAAAACCTGAGAAGAAGAGGAAATACAAAGCAAAAGAGATCATCAAAAAGAAAGAGGATAGAGAGGGCAGGAAGAAAAGAAAAACACTATCTATTGCACACCTTCCTGTGTGCCCGTCACTTTTATTGTATCCTCAGAACAACATGTGGTCTGTTTTGGGATCGCTGTGTGGCAGGTGAGAAAACTTGAGGAACTGAGAGATAAGTAAGTTGCCCGAGGTCACACAGCTAACAGGTGCAGAGGGGGGAGTCAGGTTCAGGACTCCCTCCTCACTCCAGCCTAGGGCTTCCAGCCCTGCACGTGTGGGCACCATCTCCATCCGTGGAGATGGGCTGTCTCAGAGCATTCCTGCTGTGAATAAGGGTCAGCAAATTCACACGGGAATTCTGCCTCCTGGTCTGCTACGTCACACTTGCCTACTTCAATGACCAGATTTCCTATTGGCTGAGCATTGTAAATATAAGTTGATGAGAGCAGGAGAGTTGATCTCAAGAGCATGCAGTCCAGCATCCTTTGGCTGCACCAGAAATGGACGTGGTAGAGAGAGGAGGCAGTGATACACAACAGGAAACATACATGCACTGGGCCCGCACCTGCCATGGCTGGACACTCTGGGAGCAGCCCCTGTACACCCTTCATTTTATTCCATCTCCACAGCATTTCCTGTAAGGCAGTGAGCCCCATTGCACACCTGCAAGAACTAAGGTCAAACGAAGTTAAATGGTTTTTTCAGGTTAGTCACTGGTGGAGTTGGAATGTAAACCCTAGTCCATCCAATGGACTCCAGACATTAATGGTCAATTTTACATCAGGGTCATAAATGTTGATAAAAGATAAAAGGAAGGAGTGGAAGAGATTAGGGATGTGACCCAAAAAGAGACTGAGAATAAAAGTGGCTGCCCAAGGGGCTATGGGTTTAATTCCTTTCCTGCCCCCAAGCTGACATTCAAGTTCAACAGGCATTCACTGGGTACCAACAGAGTGCACGTCACGGTGCCAAAGTGCCAGGTGCTGGCCAAGGGTTCTGATTTACTGCCTCCTTCCGTTTCAGAAACTTTTGACACAGAATAAAGAGATGCACTCTTTTTCCCCAAAAAAGATCAAATAATTTAGTTGCTCTTCACTATGACGTTTCCAAATAGGAAAGGTCTGGCCCCTCTCCTAGGGCATTTGGAAGCATTCTCTATATTCTAAGGTGCCAATTACCTTTAAGCGCTAAGCTCTAAACCCACTCGAAGTGAGGGTAGAGGGTGAAGAAAAAGAAAAAGAGAAGAGTCACAGAAACATAACCAAAAATAGAAAGAAAATGATAGACAGGATGGATATATGGATGGATGGATGGATGGATGGATGGAAGATAGATAGATAGATAGATAGATAGATAGATAGATAGAGAGATAGAGAGATAGAGAGATAGAGAGATAGAGAGATAGAGAGATAGAGAGATAGAGAGATAGAGAGATAGAGAGATAGAGAGATAGAGAGATAGAGAGATAGAGAGATAGAGAGATAGAGAGATAGAGAGATAGATAGAGAGATAGATATAGAGGTAACAGAGATCAATAAAAATATCTTGAGCTTCTAACTGACTCATGAAAAAAACAGATAAAATAATAAAAAATGGAGAGTTATTTTTCTATTTTTCATCTTATTCTTTATAAAGGCTGCATTTATAAATAAAGAGGTTGACAGGATGACAAAAGATTTGAAGAGGTAAAGGTCAGGATCAGAGCTGTTCAGATGTGGTGGTGGTGACAGTGACGGTGGCAGTAGTGGTCGTGATAATGAAGGTGATTGTGACTGACATGAAGCTGGTAGTGAGGATGGTGATGGTGAGGACAAGGTAGTGACATCATGGTGGACACGGTGATGGCAACAGGGACCCTAATCATAGTAACTAACATTTGTGACATTCTTCACAGTATCTAAACCCTTTTAACTTGCATTACTTCATTTTTAGGCGAAAAACTCTGTTCACAACAACATGCTGGATTTTTCAAAACAACAACTATTTCTAATCCTAGTCCCCCTTCCCCCCTGATTGTCGCCCCAGCTCAGCCAAGTTCAGAGTCAAGGGAGGACTGCCGTGGGTTCTTTCTCCATCAAACGTAAGTGAGCAGTTAGACAGGGATGAATGGACACTTCTGGAAACTAGGGCAGTGCTACAAAAGCCTTCTCCAGTCTTCCCTCAACCATCCGCCCCCACCCCAAGGTTACTCACCCAAATCAGTCCCCAAGATTGATAGTGTATAATGCCCTTGCCACCTGATAGCTGATTAGCAGCTTTTATAACATGCGTAAGTGATTGTGGCCTGGTTCCTAGTGGATAAATAAAAATCATTTGTGATAATGGAAACATATTTACTTTGTAATTAGGTAGCAGCCCAGAATGAGTCCTCCGTGGAGAGCACTCTCCTGGAACCTCGTAAGGAGACCAACTGACATAGCGAGGGGGTGTTTGGTGGCTGGTGCATTTGCTCTTTTCCATGAACTTTTTTATCAAGGACCTTATCCCCTGACTGTCAGTCTACCACACTTCACCGGAACTATCACACATCTTTTTTTTTTAAAGAAAATTCAAAATGCTGACAGATATGCTGTGAACAAAGTGATTTCTTTCTAAATAACCTAAGAACTGAATCTCAGATCCAGGCACAGGTAGCTGAGCAGTTTCCTCTGGCCACGCCAGGTGCTGCAGTAATTACCTGCTCCGAGTCATGCTCTGCACTTTAATGGGCAACGTTGGCTGTGTCGGAGGGCTGGACATCCCGGCAATGACACGACCTGCGTGTCCTTGGGAAGAACGGTTGCAATGAGATCGATGACCCCAGTAAGGTTTGAGGGATGTGAGAATCAGGTCAGATCCCTGTGAATGTACCTGGGAGGAGAAGAGGTTGCTGTGCAGAAGTGAAGCTGTGTGTTCAGTATTGTTAGTGAAGGGGCTGGTGTCATGGCTGCAGGAAGGGAAGGGAACTTGTTCTGGCTCCGCTCCACGGGGTGGGGGAGGGGGAACAGGTGTGAATGACTAGCATGGAGGTGGAAATTAGGTCAGATCTGTAGTGTGAGGAGGTGTAGGGGGAATGTTATCGCATGTGCATGTGGGGAAGGATGGAGGTAAATTGGGTCACGTCTTTGTGGAAATGATGAGAGAATTGGGTCAGAACTGTGGGGGAGAAGGCTCGAGAATTGGGTCGAGTCTTTGGATAGAAGGGGGAATTGGGTCAAATGTGAATGTGTGTGGAAAGAGGGTAATAGAAGGTGATAGAGTGGGCTGATTCTCTTAAGATCAGAGGGGAAGGGGAATGAGGCAGCTGCTTTGATCTACACGGGGGTTAAAAACTGAGCTGAGCAACAGTCACTTCCTCTCAATCCCATTGGCTTGCTGGCTCCCCTCATGTGGCCTTAAACAAATAAGGCTTTCCTTTTCCTACCCCAAATTGTGTGTCATAAATCTCCACCAGGACAGGATGTAATTCATTCTTCAGCATTTTGCAAGCCAACCCCAATTGGCATTTGGGGAGGTAACAACTCCGTAAGTTGATGTGGCCTCATTTTACCCAGAACGTAAGCCTGGTGAGCAGCTGGCCTCCCTTTGGGTTGCAGCATATCAACCAATTCAACACAATTCTCTCTCCTTTGCCAGCCACTGGCATCAGGGCATGACTGCCGCCTGACCTGGAGCCTCAAAACACATTTTGTACATAAAAGCTGAGTAATAAGTTCATTTTAGCAGCCCCCAAACTGGCTTTGTTCAAATCCAGGCAATCATGAGGCTGTCAAGCCACAACAATACTCGGAATTGTATTTGGAAGGGATG
Organism: Rhinolophus sinicus; assembly: GCF_057876585.1. Lineage (NCBI taxonomy): Eukaryota > Metazoa > Chordata > Mammalia > Chiroptera > Rhinolophidae > Rhinolophus > Rhinolophus sinicus. The sequence goes on from NC_142501.1 coordinate 11,896,782, forward strand.
TACTTTTATTAATTAACTGAGCTCCTATTGGCTACTTGGCTGAATACAACTATTCTCAAGGCAGACACAGAATGTGCAATTCACAACTCTGTCTGCGGTGACACTACCGAGAAAATGTATTCAATCCACAGAACTTGATTACGATTGGACAGAGCCATGGGGTCAGCACATGCCAGTGTGTATTTCTCTGGTAATTTCAGCTTCATTTATGCCCATGTGGGTTAAGTAGGGTTTCTAATGAAGCATACAGTATGCTCATGACCTGCCATGTCCTCTTGGGACCTATGTTGAATTATGATGAGCCCGCTCAGACTGGGCCACATTGGTTAAATCTGCATTTTGGCTTCTTCTGAGAAGTCCGTTCTGTTCCTATGGATCACGGTAATTAATGGATCAGCTTGTACGAGGCTCTGCGTATGGACCACTCTGAGCCACAGAGGGAGATGCTTGTGTAGGCGGCACCGTAGTAGGGAAACCACATCATTCCCTGTGGACTGGAGGATGCTTAAGAAAGGAGAGACCAAAACATCCCTGCTTCCCTCTCTTAGGGTGATGTTTGGTGGAATTTTGGAATTTCGGGACAGATACCTGACAGCTATACTTTTAGATCAAAAGGACTGGTTTGTCTTGACTCTTGGAATCTTTGAATGTCAAAGGATTTGGCAGATTCTGAAAGCCCTCGCCAGGAAATGAAGAGAGCGAGGGACTGAAAGAGAGTCGTTCCCTCTGCAATTCAAATCAAACCTTATTTTCTTCCGCAGAGTTATTTTAAGTCATTCATTATGATTTTTCCTCTGAAGCGGAGGCTGTTTGATACTGTAAGATTGTTAGAACCAAAGAGAGTAAAGAGGACACTTAAGTATTATTCCTGCTGCAATTTCAGATGAATTTGGTGCTGGCAAAAGATTTGTAAAATACACGCCCGTGTGCACGCGCGCACACACACACACACACACACTGAAGTTACAGGAAGCAGAAAGACAGACACGTCTTCGACAGGCAGCTGAGGGAAATGAGGTCTCTGCCATTTTTCCAGGGCACTCACGGAGGCTGGCCCAGCAGATGTTCCCAGGGAGTGGGGTAGAGGAAATGGTACCGGATTTGGAGGCAGAGAATCTGGGCTAGAGGCCGTGTGCATCTTCCACTTCTGAGCACTGTGACCTTGATCAAGGCTCTTCACTTTGCCAAGCCCCAACTTCCTCCTCGGTAGAACAGGGGGAGCAGATAATGCCTAACATTTCAGTAGCAAACCGCAGCCGCAGCTTACAAAGCACCTCACGTCAAGCCTCAGAGCTGCCCGTACGACACTCTACGGCCTGGGCTTCACAGGGACCTGGGATCTGAGAATTGAATGACTTAAAATAAGAGAGAGTCAGCCGGTGACCTTAGCCTTCCTGAGCCTCACATTTCTCATTTGCGAGATGAGTGGTGTTATTGTTTCCTTGAGATCCTGAACTGAGATCTATGCGTGACACATAGTAGGTACACCAGAAATGACAGCAATCCGCTTTAGTGACAGGTGACAGATACTATTGTCCTGAAGAGCAGGCCACGGTCCCAACCAGAGAAGGATCTGCTGTTGCCAACAAGAGTCAAGTTTGGAGAGACTTCCAAGACATTAAAGAAAGGTCAAAGTGCAGACTGTGGGTGCGAGGTCACAGCCACAGGGAGGGCAAGGTCAACTGTGTCTGTGAAAATTCCTGTGGGACAGTAACTATTCCGTGTCTGGCCTCCCCACGACGGTCAGGGTGGGACCCCACAGTGGGCCTTCGTATCCCACAGGCCAGGTGTGACTGCTAAGCATCCACCACTTCCCAGCCACATGGACACAAGTCCACGTCACCTCTCTGTGCCTCCTAAGCTTAGGGGTGGCGGCCACCTCGACCTCCTCGGGTCATTGTGAAGATTTGGCTCAATAGTGCAGATAAGCTCATGTACGTAAGAACAGTGCCTGCTACTATCGTCTTGTTATTAGGTGTGTGCAAAAGTTATTGTGGTTTTAAAGGTTAAAAATAATTGCAAAAACCGCAACTGCTTTGGCACCAACCCAATATTTTTAATAGCCACTGTTGTTACAGGTAGTAACGGAACATTAAAGCAAGCCTTTCTCTCCCTCCGTCTCTCCCTTTCTCAAATATCTCCCTCTGGAGAGTGAAGAGATGGGGCAGGACGCTACGATAAGAAGGGAGCAGGTTGGAGGCAGGAGACAGGCATGGCGGTGAGGGAGCTGTGAGCTGGGCACTGCACAGCCCGACTCTACTACGGCAGCCATGCCTTCCACTGGCAAGGTGACATCAGAACTTTAACATCCTCCGCAGGGCCCATGGGACATAATTCCTAGGACCACTATCCATACAACGGGGCTCGCCATCTCGGAAGTACTCCCAACTCTTTGAAAAAAGTCAACATAAAAACGTGGAGTGTATGTGTCGAAAGATAGAATTCACTCCCACCTGCCTTTAGAAATCGATCAGAGCTAACCTGTTGCATTCGAGAGGGGGAATGGGGGAAAGAACTAATATTGTTTGATCACTCATCTCATAAATTTCCTTATTTAATCCTCCCACCAACCCTATGAATAAGAGTGAGAGCTTATTGCACACTTACTATATGCCAGGCACTGTTCTAAATGACTTACTTACAGTATCTCAGTTTAATCCTCACAACTCTTTGAGACTGTTATTATAATCAAACTTGTCCTACAAATGAGGAAACTGAGTCTCAAGGAGATTGAGTGACTTGCTCAAGGGCACACAGCCAGTTAGCAGAGGGTCAGGATCCAAGTCTGGCTCCGGAGCGCCACTGTGAGCCTCTCCGCCCCTCCCCCCTGCAGCACAGCACGGCCCAGGACCAGAATTGCCTGTGCTCAATCCAGCTCTCTCATGGCTTGCACTAGGCCTTGCTTTCCTCATCTGCAAAATGGGGATGAAAAGGGTCCCTATCACAGGTGTGGTTTAAGGTCAAATGAGAATGAAATGAGTTTATCCTGAATGAAATGGGTCCATGCTGAGGAAGAGGTGAAGTCGCTTTCCCATGGTCCATCGCGCCCCTGATAGTCGAGCCAAGATGGCATCCTGGTTGGAGCCCACCACGTGGCACCACCAGCCAGGACCCACATCAGCCTGAAGGTGTCAGCCGTAGGCCGGGGGCCCAACCAGGCAATCTCTCAGGGTGACTTGCACAACCATGGCACCACCAGGCCTCTTTCTTACTTGGTCATGAAGGAGGGATGGCCACCAGCTGCCCCAAGCCCCAGGGCCCATCAGCAATCAAGTGCCATTGCGAGAGAATCACATGCAGCCCCATTGTCAGGTCTCCCTGTCCCCTCACGGATGGGCACTTGCCCCTCCAGATGCACGCGGCCACCTCCCCTGCTCTCCTGAGGGTTTTCACTTCCAGGAAGAGTAGTGAAATGACGAGCAGAGACGATCTATGTGAAAACTCCAGTGCTTTGTAAACTGTAAAGGGCGCTGCTCGTATGAGGGCTCGGTATGGAGGCAGGAACCCCTGCAGAGTCCAGAGCCCTTCTTCCTGACCTGCACCCCCTGACTCAGCTATTTCTCAAAGGTGGGCAGAAGAGTCGCCAGCGCCCTGCGTTCTCCCAGCACACGCGGCCCAAGCCTGCTCCGTCCTCTCTTCTCTTCTCTCCTGCCTCTCCATCTGCCTGCATTTCTCATGAAATTTCTTCCCCTGGAATGGTCCCTCTCTAGGGAAGCCTCTTTCACAGCATTTAAGAATTCGTACAAGACATCAGTGTGTGTTCTGCAGGGTGTTTCAGGCCGGCCCACATGACTTCCACCACTAATTCTGACATTATGTGACTTCAGAGAATTCGACTTCTGGGCTTTTCTAGCTTCTCCCCATCCCTGCTGCCACCTCAGATTGATTGATCCCCTTCCTTCCTTTCACTGGACCCCACTGTCTGTGCTTCTGTAGAGTCATCCGTTTACTCCTTCAACACGCATCTATTAACGTCCCATGTGTGTCCAGCCCTGTGCTTAGGGATCAAAGCACTCAGCAGGGCAGGCGCCATCCTTAGCCCACAAAGCCCGCCGTCCTCAGGTTGGCTGTTCAGACCTCAGCACGTACAAACCTGGTCAGAACACAGAGTCAGATTCTGGAGGTCTGAGGTGGGGCACTGCTGTGGCGAAGCCATGTCTGAAAAGGAGTCAGGTGAAGTATGATGACAGTGATGACGTGGGAAGTAAAGGGTTTGCTGGGAGCATGAGGGAGGATGGAACACGTGAACTGAGAACCCAAAGGGAACTGAAACTGCTTCCACGTTCAAGGTCACCCCAACAAGCGGGGGGAATCTGACATCCTAAGACCCGGCTAATTAGAGTAGCTGCCGCTCCACCCAAGCCAGCCTGGTGGAAGACACCTTGTGGCGTATGGTTCCTCCATCTCCTCCAGCCCCCACCCCCCGCCTGCCCACCCACCTACTAATCAGCAGGTAGCCCTGCCCTGGGCCCCTTCCTCGTGTCCCTTCCCACTTTCCCCACAGGTGTAGCTTCGAGGTCTGTGTTCGCCTTCTCGCCCTTACCTGGGGTCTGAGGAAATGTTTTCATCCTTTCTGAGAAGTAGATGTGTTTCTTTCTTGCCGCCCTTCTTTATTGCCTTTTGTTGAGGTTACCACTGTCTCACTCACTCCTAACCCCTCTCCCCATCCCTAGCCTCTTATCCCCAAGAATATAACCCTTTTCTCTCCTCTTCAGCTAGTGGAAGTTTCTTTCCTGGGCAAGGGGCTAGGAGAAACTGGAGTTCCCCCTTAATTGCAGAAGATCTGGGTCCCTGATGGGCCTAGAAAGGTGATGGAAGTCCCGCCATGGAGGATGAGGACGCAGGGTCTCCATGCAGATGCTTGGAGCACGCAGCTCGAGCCAGGCCTGTGGCTTAGAGCACAGGGGCCTCCAGGTGTCCCAGGAAGCACCATCAACCCTCACCCTTGGGGCAACAGGAAGGCTGGGAACACACACATGTTCAGAATATCCAAAAAGTTGTGTGTTGACCATTCAGCGCTTTACAGAAGAGTGAGATCCTAACACACAGGTTCACCTTAAGACGCTGGGGGAGGGGACAGTTTTGAGCCTTTCCCTGAAACATGTCAGCTTGTAATCGCCCATCAGTCACAACCCTCATCAAGCAAATGCCAATTCCAAGCCATAGGCCTCAGGAAAGGGTATGAATTATTTAAGCCAATCAGCTGTCAATGAGCGGAGCACTTGGAGGGTCAAATCCAAGGGGAACACAGTGTGGTATTTTGCAGCCTGCTTGGAGTTTGTCAGATTCATTTCCACTTATTTATTTCTGACCTTATAGAAAATGTGTTCCCACAAGGTCAAAACATCTCCCTGTTTCTCAATGATTTTAGAACTTCAGAAGCAGAGAGATATACACAGTAACGCAAAGAATATAGACCTTGACCTGGCCGTCAGTTCCATCTGCCCTTTTGGGCAAATGACTTCAATTCGCTGAGCCTGTCTCCCCCTCAGAGAAACAGGTATGAGGAGGCTTGCTCTGAGGGGTGGTCTGGATACTAAACACATTGTAAGAAAAGCCTCGTACAAAAACTCAGTGCCTTGGCTGTGATGAGAATCATTCTTTTCATAAGAGCCCAGCAAGATTGTCAGGGTATAAAGATACAAATTTAAAAATAGATCCCTCCAAACAAGCCAACTAGTCAGAAGATGCTAAGCTATGTCAGCTCCATTTATATTTTATATTGAGTTTTATTGTTGATTGACAGCATAATGCGGTGTGTTAGGTCACAAGGTAGGATTGTGGAGCTTTGGCTTTCAAAGACGAACTGGCCCTTGTCTATTGGTTTTTTCCCGAATTCTCTTTTCACCTTTGCCCTCCCACAACAGTCAGGCAGGCTCTAGTCCAGCAGCCCAGTGCTGGTCACTGTAGCTGGTATACAGTAGGTGTTTAATAAGCATTTGCTGTCGTTTTTTTGAATGAAGTTTGTAAGGAGAATCTTATAGTTTGATCAGTATTCTCTGGAAACTGAGAGACAGAGAAAGAGACTGGATGGCTTCATTCAAATAGTTATAATCTAAATATGGAAAGGAAGCAATCACACATGTACACACACAGGCAGACTCATGCACACATACATGCATACCCATGTGTGCTCATGCATGCACATACAACAACTGGACCGCCAAACATTAAAGCAGGTGGTTTGACTCTGCTTGCAACAGCGTTCAGAGAGAACTTTCTGGAAGAATCTAGACCAAGTCATGCCTTAGAGGATGCATGAGGGATACAGACCGGAGGCAGGTGGGCATCCTGGGGGAGGGGGAGGGGGGGCGTGAGCCTGGATCACCCTGGAGCTCTGGCTTGTGCCTGGGAAGCCACGTGCTCTGCCTGACCTGGACGAGGTGTGAGAGTGGGGAGTGGGGAGCAAGGGTTAGGAGGAAGACGGGAGCCGAGAGCCCAGCAGCAGTGGCAGTGGCCCCGAAACAGTGAGCCTCGGTCCCCTCCCCTGTAAACTGGGGATAATAGTGTCACCTGCCTCCTAGACGGTGCAAAGACCTGAGGACTCTGTGCCTAAAACGCTTAGCACAGCGCCTGGCACGGGGCAGGAGCTGGGCATGCTTGCCGTTAGGTGGCTGCGGTTACCCTTACGCTTGTAGCTTTGAGAAGTAATGGCGTGGATGAACTGTTTTAGGAAGCCAAGTCTGGCAAAGCAGAAAACCAAGATAATTACCAGATATTTAGGCCAGCATAGCTCTGTAAGGCACACTTAACAACACCCAGTGACCTAATTTCTCGAAGAAGAGACACGAACCCTCACTTTATTCCTCCCCGTTCCAGAGGCGATATGATGGCAAAATGCAGCACTCCCTCCCAGCTCTCTGTCTCGAAGGGTTTTTAAGCAAGGAAATAAACTACGCAGCCTTTCAAGGTTCTTAACATTTCTCTATCGCCAGGCATGTGCTTACTGTATCATAATACCAGGTCACGAATGCCCCTTCTGGCCTGCACTTTCTCCTTTCTTAATGGCCAGATCCATTCAGCGGCCACTACTGAGGCATGGAGCTAAGCACCGGGCAGGACCGGGGCTTCGGAAATGATAGGGCATACGCGCCAACTGTCAAATGGGGGGAACCGTCACGTGAACAGCTCAGAACAATGAAATCATGAGGGGACAGGGCCAAAAGTAGAGGCACAGAAGAGGGAGTGGTGAATTCCAGGGTGGGAAAGGGGTCAGAAAGTTCCATTCAAGGTGGGAGCTGAGTCTTGAAGCTGATTCCATCTTGCACATGGGCGGGGTGGGGGGTTCCTGAAGAGGAAGAAGGACTGGCATGGCCCAGAGGGATGAAAGAGCAAGGTGCCGGCCGGGGCTGCTGGTCACTGGGTCCAGTGGGAATGCAGGCATGGACAGAGGGAGCCGTGATACAGAAAACTAGTAGAAGTAGCAAAGGCTGGATTGTAAAAGCCTCGAATGCCAGCTAGGAGGTCTGGCTTTCTTCTGAGGATAACAGAGAACTTCCACTCGTGGGTTTTACCAAGGGGTGTGGTAGACGAGGGTTTAAAATAGTGATGAAATCTCGCGTTAATTGAGAACTGACTATGTGCCGGGCACTGTTTGAGTGCTTCACGCACATTGGCTCATTCGAGCTTCATGACAACCATGAGTCTGGCTCTGAGTCAACCCTCACTTAGAGATGAGAAAATGGTCATCCAGAACGCGCAAGTGATCTGCCGTGGGTCACGCCACACAGGAAGGGGCACACCAGGCTTCGAACCTAAGCAGCTCGGCTCCAGGCCCCACACGCTGGTCACCAGGCTCGGCCATGACTAGACAAATCACTGTCTGTACGTGAAGGTGGACCTTGGGAGGACAAGCCAGGGGCTTGGAAAAAAAGTGAGGAGGTGTTTGAAATAAGGTCAACAGGTCACTCTCTCCTGCCTTCACTACTCTGCTTCCTTCTAACAAGTCTCTTCCCATCGGCCTCTCTGCCCCATCCTGGTGTCCTTCCAGTGGGACCTCCCACACTCAGCAGCTCCCTCCGGGCACCAGCCTGGCCTTTCAGGGGGTGCTGGGCTCCCCACACCAGGCTTTCCCCTCATCGGAGCTGAGTTGTAAAATCAGGAATCGAATTCTTCTGTGTCTATTCTCTTTACATGTCAGAGAATGTAAAGAGAAACATATGCTTTTCTCTCTGGAAGTTCCTATCTGAATTTTGCTTTCTTGTTCTATAAACATTAGGAGATGATGCTGAGGAGAGAACTCCGTTCTATTACATCGCAGTCTAGCAGACATAATCGAATTAGGCGATCCTTATTTCAGCACACGGCAGCTCATTCCTCCCTGGGCTGCACCACGCCTGTCAGCCCAGGTTGCTGAGCCAGCTCTGAGCAATGAGGAGAAAGAGAAGGGGCCCGGAATCTAGGATCAGGTCCCAGGTCCACAATCTGGTGTGCGGCCTTGGACAGGCTGAGTTCCCCGAGAGTGGGTGTGCGAGTGGTGCCACCCCCTTTGCATTATAAGGTGGCGTTAGTGAGAAAAACTCTGTGACATCCTGGCTCCTGGAGGAACTCTCCCAACAAGAACACTGGAATGTGTAAGCTCTAGGGAAACAAGAACCTTGGGGGTCTACTGGACCCCCAGCATCTAGAACAGTGCTTAGCACCGAGCGGGTATCCGATAAGTATTTTTGAATGAATGAATGAATGTCAAAATATGCCTCTCCGTTTCTGTGTGTGTGTGTGTGTGTGTGTCTGACCCTGCAACTTTCTAGTTAAATCCTTACTATAAAACTTGTCAATTCTATTGCACTCTCCTGAACCTCCCTTGCAATTCCTGACGCGCTAACTCAGTGGAATTAGGTCTGCATGACACCAAGTCACAGATTTTTTTGGCCACCCTCATGCAATGCCCCGCCATAAGGAAGGAGGAGAGGGAGAAGCCGTTAGCCAGGCAGTGGAGGGGGCGCTGCGATGAATGGAAACGAGGGTGCTACTTATTGGATGTGCTCCCTAATGAACTCAGGTGTGACCCCGTCGAGGCATGATGTGTGCCGGTCCCTGCAACTGGCAGCCTGGCTCCTTCTGAGCCTCTTCAGGGCATCAGTGCCCTTGGTTAGAAGTGGACCCATGTGACCGAGGCCTGTGTCCTGAATTTTCCTTGTCTGCCAGGCCCCTACAGATAGGAGCTGGGTTAGGGCTGCCTTGTTCTTGCCCAGGAAACAGCGGGTCCCCATGACGTGGCTCTGATAGACTCTGAACAGTATCAGGCAGTCATCTGAGGCGCCCTGGGATTCTGAGGACCGCAAGCCATGCAAACTCTTTGGATGTCTGCTTCCCACGGCTTGCGGGAGAGGCCCCCTCACGATGCATTAATAAAGATCAAAGGTCTCTCTCGTCCCTGTGATCTTCGCCATGTCAAAGGGAAGGAGTCATGTTTCCATCTTCCTCTCTGTCATTTATTAATCTTATAGGGTTTTGCTCTAAAAAGAAAATCTCAGGATGCCTACAGATGATGGGTATTCTGCGAGCTGTAACTAACATGTCGCTTTGTCACTTCATTTCTTGCTTATGGGTGTAGCAATCATCAGAAATCTGATTTCCCTGATTTGGGGGGCAGGAGGCATTGCTCTTTCCACTAAGTACCCTTGGCATTAACCGAAGACTGGACTCAGGGGCCCCAGAGTAGACAGTTCACAGAGCACAGAGCTGTCTAAGATTTCACACACGAGGGGGAAAGGCAGCTACCTGTCAACTCCGTAATTTCTGAGCCCTTCCTCTGTGCCAGGCACCGGAAGAGATTCAGGCAAGGGTCTGCTCGCACAGGGCTTACACTCCTCATGAGAATCTGTCCTAAACTAGGGAGGGGGATGGGAACCTGGGATGCTTGAGGGAGGTCTCCCCTTTTTAAAATTATTGTTCTAGAAACACATTCTGAGTGCTTAGGATTCATTCGACAACTACTGATTGAATTCATAAGTGGCATAAGGCCTGAGATACAGAGATAAATAAGCCAACGTCCAGTAAAAGAGACAAGTCAAAAGGAATGCGTAACCAGGTGCCCCATGGCGAACTAACGTGAGTTCAAATCCTGGCTCTTCAACCTTGAATTGGACACAAGGGCACTAGAGAGCGTGCATGTAAAGGGCCTGACACACGTACCAGAGATGGAAATGCTGAGTAAACTGAATCCACTATCACTGTGCAGGGGTGCATGCCTAGGCTAAAGGGGCACCTACATTTAGTGCCTAGGCAGCAAGGAAGGCTTCCTGGAGGAGGGCACACCTGAGCTGAGCCTTGAAGGGCACACGTGACTGAGTCAGGCAATGAGGAGGAGGCACGTTCCAGGCAGAAGGAACCCCAAGGCAGGGAGGTGTGGATTAGCCTGGAGTTTGCGGAAATGGGTGTCACGCAACTCAGTCATGATTCCAACCTGCAGGTGGGTGGGTGATGAGAGCAGAGACGGGGGCAGGGACCACCTCAGGAAACGGGATGAATGAGTGACCCTGGCAAGTTACTGACCGCTCTATGCCTCAGTTTTCCCACCTGTCAAGTGAAGTTGTAATTATGACACAGGGTGGCTTAGAATAGTGCCTGGTCCACAGGAAGTGGAAGCTGCTATTAATGCTCTCGTCTCACAAAGGCACATGCAAGAGGGACACTGTTGTCCCCATTTTCCAGGCAAAGAAACTGAGGCTCAGAACAGTTAAGGAACTTGCGAAAGTTCCCACAAGGAGTAAGGGTGGAAACACTGTTCAAATCCAGTCAGTTTGAGTCCCAAGCCCATTGGGCCATTTGGGCCCAGAGGTTTCATCCTGTGAGCAGTTCTGGGCCAGGTCCCCTCACCTACGGGACCATCGGATTTGGTGTCCCTGTCATTTGCTGACATGCAGTGAAGCTAGTTCCAAAAACAACTCTGCCTTACCCAGGCATGCCACAGCCCTCCCCAAAGGGGCACTCCTACTAAATGTCAGAGACTTCAAGATGACAGCATCCCTGGTTAAGGGAGCTGCTCTTAGGAACAGAATGGGTTTAAATTTCACACCCCAGGCCCCCATGCTAAGTCCCTTAAACTCAAGACCCCACAGAATTGTCCTGACACCCCTCTGAGGAGATGCAATTACCAATGCCATCCGCAGACGAGGACACAGGCACGAGAAGAGCTGAGTGACCTGTCTCAGGTCCCTCTGCTCAGAAGGGGCAGAAGTGGGTGCTGATGTCACACTTTTCCCTCTTCATCATGTAGTCTCCAGCTAGAGGCAACATGTTTCAGTCCAAACTGTGTTCTCAGGCACCCGGCATTTAACTTGTGCTCACCGCCCTGCACGGAGGGACTGGACAGAACCACACTTAGGCCAGCAGTGTGTCCAGCTGACACGGCGGCCCAGCTCCTCGTCCCACTGCTTGACTCTGGACACTTAATCCAGGTCTGCTCTGGAACAGAGCAGCTGGGAGGGCCTGAGCACAAAGGTGACTTCACGGTCATGGGCTTGTGGCCCCGGACACACCACCCTGTGCAGGTCCGAGGTAGAACCATGCACTAATATTGTACAAACACCAGCATCACCGCCAGCAGAAACTGAACGCGCGCCACACACCACACTCTGTGCAGGGCTTTAACTGTCTCTCATTTAATCCTCATTGCCATCTCGCCCTGTGACCACTCCATTTCCCAGATGAGGAAACTGAGGCACAAAGAGAGCAAGTAATTTACCCCAAGTCACACAGCTAGTAAGACACGGAAAAGAGGGCAGATGTAAAACACTCTGGGTGAGTAGGATTACAATGCAGTGAGTATCTGGGTTATTCCCACTGGGCAACCTCACCTCCATGTTTATTTCACAAACCGTGCCATGCCACCCCTGGCGCCCCTTCTGGGTGAGAACTGGGGGAGCCAGCCAGTCCTGGGCTCTCGTGCGTGGCCAGCCAGGCACGCACACTGCCCCCTCTCACCTGGGCAAGGTGGGGAGCCCAGGCTGGCAGAAGGAAGGAGGCCAGGGCACTGAAAGTGGCGATGTCTTTGTTTGTGTGGAAACTCAGTGCCATGTGCTCAATTCTGCTGGAATCACGTTGGCAAGAATTCCAAGAGCAGCGTGGAGTTTCCTTGTGATTTTCCAAGACAGAAAGTGAGAATGGGCTGGAATAAAACCAGCAATCGAAAGCATCAGAAGGAAAACAATGTGGAAATGTGGCAGATGCCTGTGTGTGCCTGCAGTGGGGTGAGCGCGGCTCATGGAAGCCTGGGTCAGGGGGCTCTGTCTCCATGGGAGATGGCCCCTAGGAAAGGGCAGGGGGGATTTTCTGTTTGATTCCGAAGGGAATTCGACAAATATTTGCTGAGCAGCCCCACTGTTGTGCCAGGGCCTGTGGAGGGCACTGGGCACCGGAGATGACTCAGGCGCATCCCTGCTCTGCCAGAGCTCACAGACTAGAGAGGGACGGTGACACATTACGACGACATCAGTAAGGCAGCACACACAGGTCTGTGCTCAGCTGATCTGGGAGGCGGAGGCTTCTGCAGGGCCCAGCAGAGTAGTGAGGGAATGTCCCAGTCTGTTCCCCCAGAGAAGGCCGAGCAGTCAGACCAAGCTGGGAGGGACGGGGCCATTGGGCCACTGTCCTCCCTGCAGCTTCGGTGGCAGGGATCCAAGGCGAATGAGTCAGGCTCTTCTGGGGGACTGCTTACTCAGGCAGCCAGAGGCAAGAGGAGCTGTGAGGGCCTCCTCTCGGGCAGGCGGCAGGCTGGGGGAGGGGTTGCATGGGGAGCTGGGACGTTCCAGATGTTCCCTCTACCTGCCAGGTTCCGGTAGTTGGCACAGCTGGGATTTGAATCCAGGTCTGTCTCATCTCGAAAGCAAAACCCACCCCAGTATACTAGAGTTCCACCTGTACCCCTATGTCCCCTCACCCACCCACTCCTGCTGTCAGCCCGTACCCCAGAATCAACCCAACTCCTGCTGCTTTGCTCTCTCCCAGTTGATCTACTGCCACTCAGTCTGATTCATAGGAAAGAACATGGGTTTTGGAGTCAGGAAGACACGGCACAGCCTTACTAGCTCAGTGACCGTAGGCAAGTGGCTTCACCTCCCTGAGCCTCAGTTTCCCCATTTATAAGATGGAGACAGGTTGGCCTCTAGGAAGTGAAACATGTGAAACAGTTAACACAGGGCTTACAACAGAGCAGGTATCTGACCATGCGCAGTCCCTTCCTCCGCTCCTTTTCTCCTTGATGGGAAACGCCACCAGGAGCTCCACGGTGGACCAGCTTCCACGCACACGTGGCCCCCACGCCACTCCCCACTCCCACATGGCTCCAACCCAGCCTCCTTTCTGGTTGGGGCTCAGAGCTCGTGCTGCCGGCCAGGACTTGGTCCTCAAAGGGATGGAGCCCTGCCTTCCGGTTTGCCTTAATAATGCACTAGGAACCTCGCAGCGGGACTGTCTACACTTCTGGGAAGTAGTGGGTACGTTCCACCCCCACTGTCTCTTAGATTTCCAAAGGCTGTAAGTTTCCTCCCCACTGTGTAAAGTGGTGTTTCCGCTTCTGGCTGGAATGCCTCTTGCGAAGCCAGATGCCAGAGAGAAACGGGCGTACCCTTTGGAGAAACACCTAGACTCATGCTCCCCTCTGCTCACTCCTCTGCAGCCGCACAGGCCTTCACTCAGCCCGTGACACACAATCCCCTTCCCTCCCCAGCTGCTCCCCCAGTGCAGACGCAGCCCCCCACCTCGCCCTTTAAGTCTCTGTTGGAAGACACCAGCCTGAGGAGGTGCCACCCACATTATTTCCCCAGCTCTTCACCCTAGTTATTTCCTTCTTGTAACTATCGCGATCTGTGCTTGTTTCGCTGGTTTGTCATTTTATTCACTGCCCACCTCTTCCTGTGGGTTGGAAACTCCAAGAAGGCACGACCATTCCTGCTTTGGTCACTGCGGGACATCCAGTACTTGGGCAGGGCCTGGCACGCGGTGGGCACGGGTAAGAATGTGTTGAAGGAAGGAAGGAACAAAAGAGGAGATGAAAGAGGACGGCGGGCTTACGGCTGAATCCCAGCCCAACACTTAGAAGCCATGAGCTAAGAAATTCTCTAGATTCTGAACTCCATTGTCCTCATCTGTGAAATGGGAATCACGGTAACAATTGCAGGACGTGTTAAGGGGCTGTCACATGTGTAACGCCCAGTATGCAGTGACAGTCCCTTTCTGCTGCTCTGCCCTCCCTCACATCCCATACGGTCTCCAGCGGTCTGTTCAGGGCTGCCTGCCTCTCTCTTGCCCATTTTGGCAAGGGCAGCACATTCCCTAATGTAAAGGGAGGAATCTGCCCTGACCTTGGTGCTTGTCCTGGTTTGAGAGTCACCATCCAGGGCCCATCTTCCCCCCAGTGGGAATGAGAGTGTTTTCCCTTTATACCTGCCCAAACTCAAGTTCATGGGCCATGTTTTCGCTCATTCGTATGACTTGGTGAGGTCTTTGTTCATATGTATTGCCCCTGTATTGGTTCCGTAAGGATTCCCCCGGACCTTGCTGGCAGCCCTCCCTACTACAAACCCGTATGTGCTGTAATACTCTGTTATAATACACTTAGATATGGCATCCCAGCAGGATGTGCTGGGCAGGCCCCTAGAAAAGACAAGTCTATAGGTTCAGCCCCCAAAACACAAAGTCCCTGCCAGCCCACGGTCACTCAGCCTCTCTAGGGCCTTGGTACTCAGAGCAGTTGGTACTCAGGGCCTTGGTACTCAGAGCAGTTGGTACTCAGGGCCTTGGTACTCAGAGCAGTTGGTACTCAGGGCCTTGGTACTCAGAGCAGTTGGTACTCAGGGCCTTGGTACTCAGAGCAGTTGGTACTCAGGGCCTTGGTACTCAGAGCAGTTGGTACTCAGGGCCTTGGTACTCAGAGCAGTTGGTACTCAGGGCCTTGGTACTCAGAGCAGTTGGTACTCAGGGCCTTGGTACTCAGAGCAGTTGGTACTCAGGGCCTTGGTACTCAGAGCAGTTGGTACTCAGGGCCTTGGTACTCAGAGCAGTTGAAAGTGGACGAGGACTTGAGACTTGCTTTGTGCCCTCAGGGCTCCAGAACCACGCCAGTATTTTATTACCTGCCTGGTCACTAGGGCCCCAGAGCCCTCTATGCCTGCTCAGTATTCTGGAACGAGAAGCTTCCACTCCCTGGGTCGTGGCAGAGGAAACACACAAACCTCAGGATGTCCTCTCATCACAGCACTGCCCATTCACAGGCCAATCGGATTGTGTCCAGTAAAAAAAAAAAAAACTTTTAAGCTGTATAGAAATGAAAACTCTGTACAGGTGAAAGAAAATCGTAGGCGCAGAGCGTAGATTCAGTGTCCAGCCCCATCTCATTTAGGAATCAACATCTTAGGAAGATGAGCTCCTTGATCCAGGGAACATTCATCCACATGAAGCAATCCCAGCCCAGTGGCCCCCAGTGGCCTCCAGACCAGCCTTCACACCCCTTCTCCTCCCAGGCACAGCCTCCTGAGCCCAGGCCAAGCTCCTCTGTCCTTGACATTGAGCTACACGTGTCTTCCGTGCCCAGTGGCCCTTTTCCTTTGAGGCTGAGTCCTGTACACCCTCAAGTCCAACCACAAAACATCATCTCCTCTGGTTTCCATCCACTGCTGCCCTGAAGGCACGGACGGACACCTAGGTTTTCTTCTGCTCAGCTGGCCTCCCGTGCCGGCTTGATCTCTCTTAAAGAAGGCAAGAAGTCAACATTCATCCTTCACAACTGAAGCCACAGATATTTCACACATACACGCAACATCTCAGCACCATCGCAGTAAGCATCAGAAACCGAAGCACAGCACGTCACATGGACACGCCCCACCCACCGCCCGTTAGAGCTCTCCATACGTGTCCCACTCTCACTGTGGAGCACTTCGGTGTGCCAGCTGCCATGCCAGGCAGGGGGATGCCACAGTGGACAGAGCAAACAAAAGTCCTCACCCCATGAAGGGCCCACGTGCTACTGAAGTTAGACAGGTAATAAGTAAATAAGCAAAGTGTGGGTCAGATGGAGGTAAGCGCTACGGAGAAGTCTTCAACAGGGGAGGGGGCCAGGAAGGGGCAGGCAGAGGAGCGGCAGTGTGACCTGGGGAGGCCGGGGAAGGAACGCCGCAGAGGAAGGACCTTAAAGGAAGTGAGGGAAAGAGCCACAAGGACATCTGGGGCAGAGCCTGGCGGCAGGAGAAACAGGAATGTGCCCCATGCGTGTGGCCAGGGGCCCTGGAGCTAGGGGAGCTCAGGAAGGCAGCAGGCGCCCACGGAGAGGGCTTTCCTTGGCTTGTGCTCTGAGTGTGATGGAAGCCAATGGAGGGCTTGGAGTGGAGGAGGGTCAGGATCTGGCGGGGGCTGGGGAGCAGAACACAGGGTCCAGAGTGGAAGGAGGGAGAGCAGTCAGCAAGCCATGACAACAGTCCCAGTGGGGAACAAAGTGGCTGGGCCTGCGGGGCGTGGAGGAGGGCATGCGAAGCAGTTGGATTCGGGCTGTGTGGTGAAGGGAAGACCAGCTGGATTTGCTTGGACTGAATGTGGGTGACAAGGAAAAGAAAGGCGTCAAGGACGAGTCTAAGTTTGGGGGCCATCGTGGTATCATCTGCAAACTCTCCAATGCATAGTCTTTCCGTTCCCTGACTCATTTATAAGAAAGATAACGACAAGGGCCCAACACCGTTTCCTGGGAACATTCATTCCCTAACTTAAATCAGCTCCCGGAAGTAATGGAGTCTATTTATTAGAACTCTCCATCTTATATTGCCTAAATGTCTTTAGCAGCCCTTGGTGTGAGACTATTAAAGAGATTTGAAAGACGTAAGTAAATTGCACCCTCATTCATTTGTTCAACAAAACATTTACTGAGCACCTAGTATGTGCCAGCAACGGTGGTCTTCGCTATGGGCTGAATCTATAAAGACCAATAAAACATAGTTGGTCCCTATTCTCCAGAGCCTATGGCCAAGGAAGGGAGACAAACAGATAAACTGACAAACTGCCATACAGGGGAGTGAGTACTGGAATAGAACCACGAACAGACGGGTGTGGGGACGTCAAGAAGCTTCCTGCTTGTTGGAGGAGTGGAGAAAGCCTCCCTGGATCCAGACTTTAATGACTTAACCAATACCTCAGGTAGAAGAGCTGATATTTTCCTTATAGGAACAATTTTTCTGTAAGTCCAGGAGCCTAAACTTGTGCAACCCTAACAAATCCTACAGCTCCAAATGGCTCAGCTCTGCAAAGAGTCACATATGAAGAAGCTGGTCACAGAGTAATTAAAAAGGAGTTCCACTCCAATCGCTGCTCATGATCCCTAAAGAACATTAGAGAGAACTCAACTCATAACCCACAGACACATCTCTCACTTCTAGAGCCTCCTACGCCAATGCTAAAATTCTCCAGGGCCGGAGAATTCTGTTCTGTTCTCGCCCCTCCCCCATCCCAGCGGCCTTTCAGGATGAATTGGGTTTCCTCGCTAATCCTGTCCCCTTTCTGTCTGCCTCTCTGCTGCTCTCAACACTTTTCCTGATTCTGCACGAAGGTCCCGACACTGGACAGGAGGCAAAAGCTCAGTTGGGATGAATTGCAGGAGAAAGTCCCATGTGCGGTGTAAGAAATGCAAGCCCCTGCTCTGCAGAACTAGTTTGCCGACACGGAGACAAAAACTCAAGCCTCTGAAGTGCTAAGAGATCCTTCTGCAATCATTGTGGATGAAGGTCACGCTGACACCATAACCACGTCTGAATTACACTGGAACAGTTTTGTAAGGCTCAAGTTAAGACAGCGCTTCTTAATGGATTCATATGTCTGGTTTTTGGCTTTTGATTTTTGAAGATCATGGCTTTTCCCACAGTATCTTCAAATATAGATAAGAGAGCGATAGAGATATAACAATGAGCAGTGTCATAATGGGCCTCTTATAAGTATGGGTTTTAAAACTACAGGAAAAAAGGGGAACATGTGGAAGCAAGCGTGCTCAAAGTCACCTACTAGTACAAGATTGAAGAAGGAATAAAAAATGTTTCTCAAAGAGAAAGGTTAACTCCCCATTGAAAATATAGGAAACATCATTTAAATGAGGCAGGTACGAGTTTGATCTATAGCTGTTGCAGGTAAAAAAAACTGTATTACTTTATTCGTTCTAAAACAAATCTAACTCTAAAAGACTCCCCAACACACACACACACACACACACACACACACACACACACACAGTTTTCGGAGTAGCCAAGAAATGAATATACATGTGACGTCTATCACGGTTTTGAGAGGTCTCTTTCCCTGCCCGTGATCACATAAGGATCCTTGGAGCCTTATACCAACCATTAGGAATCTCTAAGAAGGGGCCTATAGCCTTCAGGCTGCCCTGGTCCTGCAGGGGCAGCTCCATTGCCTCCACAAGCTTGGACACTAGGCTGGGAGCCTCGTGCCAGGGTCCCCCGGAGAGCCCAAAGCCTTTAGAGTCTGCAGACACCTCTGGCCTCTCCAGATGGTCTCTCCTTGACCTCTCACAACCCTTGGAGCCTTTCTCATTTTAGATAATCCAGCTCTGTTGTCTCTACGAGCCAAGGCGAACGCCATAGCTTCCAGTGCACACAGAAGCCAGGCAGGTAGCCTAATGGAGGAAGCATTCCAGGTGGGACCGTGGGCAATTGCAACACACCATGGCAGCCCAGGTCAGCTCCAGCCAACGGACATACTGCAGGCCCAAGGTTACTGGACCTTTCAATTTTCCAAAAGAAGCCAAATATTTAAATTTTTATGTGAAACCTCCCAAGTTTTCAATGTTAGCAACTCATCCAAAAAAAAAAAAAATGTGAGCCAACTGTGCTTGCCAAACAAAGACTCTCTGTGTACAGCCCAGGCCTTCCAGCGTGGGGGCACATTGCATCTTGGCCCTATAGCCAATGCCATGACTATGCCCCCAGAGGCTTGTCTGCATCCTTGGGATGTGGTGTGAAAACTAACTACCCAGTGAGGACCCAACCTAAATTAATTATTCAGCAGGGTATCCTGCCCCATACTCACTCAACAGCAACATTACTGAGCACCCGCTACAGGCTTTCTGGCAGCAGGCAGGGCGATGGGATACAAAGACCTGAGAGGTATGGTCCCCTCACTTCTGACCTTATAGCCCCGTGGGCAAAAAGACACATCCATCAGAAAGCACTGATTACTGGCCAGTCGCTGCTGTGATAAGTTTTACAGAGAAGAGGCACATGGAGGGCGCCATGAATGAATAATGGGGAGATTTAGTCCAGAGGTTCAGGAAAAGGGCTGAGGGCTGAGGGTGAGCGAGAGTTCGAGGGAGTGAAAGGTGTTCTGGAAGCAAGGAACAGATGGGTTTGCACATAAGAAACTAAAACATGCTTGCAGGTTCCAAAGAAGACCAAGGAGGCTGCATTGCAGAGAGGGAGGGCAGGATGGGGCAGAAGAGGTGGACAGGCCAGCTCAGGCCGGGCCTTGGGTCGTGTTCAGGACCTTGACCTTCATCCTGGGCTCGATGGAAGGGGTTGGGGACACATAGGGATGCTGGAGATCAGTCGGAAGTGCCTTACAAGGAGGCATCCAGGAAGCGTGGCCAACAGTGGTGCAGAGAAAATGGAGAGGTGTGGACAGGTTCAAAATATATTTAAGAAACAAAATGGATGGAACTTGAATTGGAGGGCCAGAGAAGTTGATAAGTGTCAAGGATGACACCAGATATTTGGAGGACTCATTTATTCACAAATACTTCTTGAGTGTCTACAATATACCAGGCTCTGTTCTAGGCACTGGCGTTACAGTGATGGACAGAAAGATGAATATCCTAGCTGTCATGGAGCTCACTTTCTAACAGGGAGAGACATGCACGTATCAAAATAAGTCAAATATATACCATCTACATAATCTACATCTAGGACCAGCTACATAATTGGTGGGACCAAGAGCAAACATGAACGTGCAGAGTCCCTTGTCAAAAAAGTATATTAAGAATTCAAGACAGCAACACAGAGCATTAAACCAAGCTCCTTCTAGGGCATGGTCTGTGTGACTGCACAGATTGTACACCCGTGAAGCCAGTACTCAATACTGCATAGAAACAAGCGCTAAGGAGAAAATCAAATCAAGGAAGTGGGCTAGCATGGTTCTGGGCAAAAGAAGTTGTAATTCTATATAGAGTGGACAGGGAAGGCCTTAGTGAGAAGGTAAGGCTTAAAAAAATACCTGAAGGAGATAAGGGATCAAATAACACCTAGGAAATAATCGATATCTAAGGAAAGGTGTCCTCGGTAGAGGAAACAGCCAGTGCAAAGGCCCTGAGGCAGGCGTGTGCCTGCTGTTGAGGAACAGCAAGACCTGTGTGGCTGGAAGGAAGCAAACAAAGCAGAAAGGAGTAGATGATGAGACGAAAGGGGTACCGGGGTGAATGGGGGGGCGGATCACATGGGGCCTTACGAGCCACTGTGAAGATGTCAGCTTTGACTCTGAGTGAGGCAGGTGCCAATGGAGGGTTTAACCTGACCTACTCTTATGTTTTCACATCATGACTCCAGATGCTGAGTTGAGAATTTAATGAAAGGAGATGGGAGGCAATTGGGGAGAGGAGAGACACAGAATGACAAGTTAGGAGGTTCTTGCGATGATCCAGGCAGGAGATGATGATGGCTTGGACCAGGGCGGTCATAGCAGTTGTGAGAAGTGGCCCTATTTGGGGAACATTCGGAAAGTAGAGCTGACAAGATGTGCTGGCTGACTGGAAACAGGGTGTGAATCAGAGAGGCGTCAAGGGTGACTCTGAGTTTTGACCCCTGAGAAAGATGGAGTTTCCTGCGAGGCAGAGGCTGGGGGAGGAACAGAGAGGGGGCAGAAGGAGGTCAGGAGCTCAGCTGAAGACATGTCAAGTTTGAGACGTCGAAGTGAAGATGCCGAGTGGGGAAGGCGGCAAGGTGGGTTCAGCATGACACTGAGAAAGGCAAGAACCAACTCTCATAGGGCTTCGTAGGTCATGGAAGGGAGCCTGAGCATTTTTCTGGTAAAAAGGGAAATCATAGAAGTGATTTAAATATGATCTAATTTACTTTAGAAAATTATGCTGACCACCGAGGGAAGAATGGAGGGGTGGGGAGGGGAGAAGACCCACAGGGAGACATTTGCAGGGAGGGCGGTGGTGAAGACCAAGATGATGGAGTTGGAGAACAGGCTCCAATTTGGGACAGGACTTGCCGATGGCTGGGATGTGACTGATACAGGAGAGAGAAGAAAGAAGCAGAGAGGACTCCCAGAGTTCTGTCTTAAGGAAATGGAGGCTTTGGGGGGGGGGGGGGCATTTACTGAGATGGCAAAATGGCAAATTAAAACTTCAATTGGTTTAGGAAATGCTGTTGGATAAGGGCAGGGAAATGCTAATGGATGTTGACCCAGGGGTCCTGGAAATGAAAAGGTGAAGAGGGAGGAGGGTAAAGGGTAGACAGTTTGAGACAAAGAGAAGCACATGTTCCCAGTGTGGGCTTGTTTGGGGCACTCTGAGTGAGGATGTGCTGGAATATGCGATACCAACAGTGAATGACAAGACACACAGAAATGCCAGCAGGGAGGGTCATTTATTTCGTGTTACCAAGAGCGATGAGTGTCTAGAACATTCCACATCAGTGAATTCTGGGTTACTCATTTATTTCGTTTTACAGTTGTATGGTACTTGATCTGGAAATCCTGTGCTCTTTTGACATTTTTCCTTTGCATTGCATTATGGGCCACTTGGACCCTTGCCATGACTTGATGGAATCATTTCATAAAGGGCGGAACTTCCACTGGGGAAAAATTGCATCATTCCCCAGGTTGACACCAAGGGTTTGCTGAGTGTAGAGCTGAGCAATGTTGTTCGCTGGCTGATGCTGACCCTCTCCGGATTTGGAAAATGGACTAAGCATATAGAAATCTCCTCTGGCTCCTGATTTGTTAGACAAAGATCTTAAATTTATCCCAGAGTTATTCATTCATTTATTCAACAAAATTTTTCAAATCCTTACTTTGTTCCAGGGGAGCCTAAGCTCTGGGATCAAGTGGGGAGCAAACAACAGACCCAGTTCCTGCTGTCATGGAGCTTAGACACACACCTCACATGCACACTTACAAACAGTGCCAAGTGTTTGAAGTGCAGTTAAGAGAGTGTGTAATCAGAGGTTTAGCTAGCCTGGGGGATGCTGGGCTTTAAGGGGTGACATGGTAATTAGGTGAAAGGTGAGGAAGCAAGGAGTGTTCCAGGAGCCGGTAACAGCATGTGCAAAGGTCCTGAGGCAAGAGAGCAAATTGAGATGATTAGGGACCAGGAAGGAAGACAGAGCTATAGAGCAAAGAAAGTGAAGCTAGACTTGTGGGAGGTGAAACCAAGGCAGATGTTTATTTTTGTCCTTAAAGCAATGGGAGCCACTGACAGGTCTTAAGAAAGGAAGAATTGATGTGGTAAGATTTGCATTTTAAATTATCCCTTTGGCTATAGTGCAGAGGGAGAGATAAGAATGAGCAAGAGTGACTGAGGGCAGACCTGTGAGGAGGCCACTGCAGCTGTCCAAATGAGAGACAATGGTGGCCTGGAACAGGACGGGGAGTGGAGAGGGAGAAAAGTGGAAGGATTTGATCGGTAAATCAATAGGACTGCATGTAATTAAGTAAGAGACAGCATCCCTAAGAATTTAAAATGAAGATATGCTAGCATCATTTGACTTATTGATCACTTGCACTATAGTTAATCCACCAGGATAAAAAACCATCCAGAACTGTTGTGAGCTGACAGCGACTGGATGGTTTGAATAAACGGTATCATTGCCTGCCCTGTGATCAGACCACCATACATACCAAAGGCTACACGAAGATAAAAAATAAGGGTCATTACCCTCATAAAGTAAGATCCAGCTCAATCATTCACTCTTTCCTTTATTGATCACTATGTGAGAACTGTCATAACATACAAGCTACGGGAGCCCAGAGGAGGACATCAACGTCTGCAGCTGGGAAGCGTGGGGCATGGGGAAGTAAAAGGTAGGGAGAGCCGATGAGAATCCCAAACTGAATATAACAGCACAACACTAGAAAATCTAGGAGGTGTGTGATGTGACGAGCTCAGAATGCTGTTTGAGGAGTAAGAAAATGACCATTATTTCAGAATGGGTGTTACATTTTATTCATAGAAAAGAGGCAATTGTTTGCTCTCGTTTACAAACTAAAATAGACTTCTTAGATTTTATGAGATTTTTTTCAAAAACAAATATGACAGATTTCAAATCAATTTTAGTGAGGCCGTAATGAAAGCTGGCTGAGGAGCAGCTAATAGCAGCAAATGCGGCTCCCTTATCTGATGCAGATTTCATCACCACTTGAACAGCTTGCAGCCATGGTCCTGTGTTCGTCCTCGGTGTCGTGCTAAATTTTAATTGCAGTGAACCTGGTTTTTGTTTTCAGTATGCCAGGGTTGGTGTCATTATCTTAAACTTGAGTTAGAAAACAGATACATTAAAGAGAAGTGTGTAAACTTCATCTAATAGTGGTCACCCATACCTGTAAAACAGGTATTTCCTTATAAAAAGGGAAAAATAAAGAAAAAGAAATGCATATATAACCATGGGAAGAAATTTCTGAGATATGAGCTTGCTATTGGTCATTTCACACAATTTTTTTACTATAAAATCAAGCCAAGCCAAGATTTTTGATAGCTTTTTAGATGGAGGAGCCCAACACATGATTTTAATTTTGGGGATTTATGTTTATCCCTAACTTCCTTTGTTTCTGCTTCAAAATTTTATTTCATGTTGCTCAAACTTTAGCATAAATTAATGGGAGTGTTCTATGGAAGAAAACTGACTCCATGAAGGAAATTTTATATACGAGTAGAAATATGTATTTGAGCTTTTAAAGTTTGGATACACACAGTTGCTTCTTATAATGTTTCTTTTCACATTTGTTTCACTGTGGAAATAAGAGTTGAAGGTGGGGGGGAGCATGCAAAAGGGAAAGAAGAAATGATTTATGTACATTTCTCATATGACATTCCTATAGCTCTGGAGATACAATGTCTCCATAAAGTGATTTAACATCTATAAATGCCAATTTACAAGGCATTATCCACGGCCATCAAGAAAAACAAATATTCTCACTTTCCCTGTCCAATAAGTAAACTTTGAAAGCAATGACAAGCGCGTGTAAAAATAATACAGCAACTTGCATGTCTATCATAACTTTCACTGGAGGATTTCTCAGTGCTTTGCAAACAGTAATTAATGAGGGCCCCTAACATGCTGTGTGGGAACCAGGAGACGTGGGTACGCACTGAATAACCTCCAACACTGTCTCGCTCTCACCTCTGGGGTGAGTGAACAGCTGTTGTTTAAAAACTGTATAGCACACAGAATTCCACATTTTAGAAAATGATTGGACTTAGTATTCTAAGATGCAACAGAAAATTGGATTTGGTGCAGGCCTTTTGTCTTGTTGTGTAAATGTGAGAGAGAGGGATGGCAGCAAGAGACTGTTTTCTGTGTCATCTGCCATCACTGCATCCCCTGAGGCTAGATCCACCCCATGGCATGATGTGACTCTGCCAGATTCATCATTCCAGAGATGACCCCATTACCAAGCAATTTTGCCTTAAGGAATGTAACTAACTTTCTTGACAAACACATATATAGGACTTACTATTTGCCGGGTATTGTTTTAAGCATTTAGTAATTTGTAACTCATTTGATCCTCACAGCAACTCTTTTTGGGGGTCAGTACTCCTACTATTATTATTATTACTACCACTACTTTATAGGTGAGGAAGCTGAAGGCATAGAAGGTTTAAGAAATTTGCCCAAGGTCTCTCAGTTAGTGAGTAGCCTAGTTTTGGGGTCCATGCTCTATCCCTTACCCTATGCTACGTTTTCAGGGTTGGCACCGCCTGTAAATAAACTTGAACTCTTACAAAATGGCATATTTTCTCAACTTGGTCATGCAGGTTGTCTCCTTTTTCAAGGAGCGTTTTGTTTCTTTTCATTCTTGTGGTTACCAGGACTAGTTGCTCAGAGGTAAGAAGACAATCTGGAAAGAAGAAAAATAAGCGCCTCTTGCTTCAGCACCTTGGAGAGCGCCTTCCACCCGCTTCTCCTGGCAACACATCCGCTCTTGGCGCCCTAATGAGGTTGCATGATAACCGGATCCTGGGGACAGGCAAGAGCCATGCTAAGGGGATTTTTTTTTTTTTTTTACTCCTTACTCTTACTAAGATCATACTTTTATGACAACAGAAAAATGGGTGTAAATTGTCAGGTCAGTTTTACGCAGGTCATCTCAAACCTGGGATCTAACAGCTCTGGTTTTCCCATTCTCGGGCTGTTGGGACGTCTTGGGCCTAAAAGCTGATGTGTCATATTTAATATCCAGTTTCCTCATTATATAGATATGTGCCTCTCTTTCTTTTCCCTCCCAGATCCCTGGCAATTAGGCTTTTGCCCAAGGACCATGGGTGTACTTTTTCAGTTTGCCCTGCGGGAGAGGCAGTGAGGTTTATGATGAAGAGCATGGGCTTTGAGTTCAGACTGGCTGAGAATTCCTCTCAGCTCTGCCACTTCCCAGATGTGACCTTGGGCAAGGTACTTAATGTTTTTTAAGCCTATTTTTCCGTCTGTAAAATGGGGCTAATAGTGATCACAAGATAATCAACAGCATGATCATAAGATTGTTCTAAGGCTTAGGTAAGGTAATACGATTAGATAATAGCTTTGGTTATGAGAAGACAGAGGGAGAGTAGTAAGGTCCCTGTCGGAGATTCTTGTGACTGATATACTCTCCCTCTCTGCCTTTGGCTGTCAGGGATTGTTGAGCCAAAGTTCCCATGGGGCTCTGTCAACTTCGTAGGACCCTATGATCAGCTCACTGGTTATTTCTTTGCCTCTCTGGTGCTCACCTTCCCTTCTTATTGACATATTCTTTGAGCCTGATTCTTTTTGTGATGTTACTGTCTGTGTCATTTCCAGTCACGGTATAAGATGCCTAGATACCTGGGGATTGTTAGAATAGAAGCTCCAAGCGAACAGAGAGTTTTGCTGGCTTTGTGGGTTGCAACACCCCCACAAGACTGGGCCAGTCCAAGGCAAGGGCATCTTCCCGTAACGGATGCTCAGAATAATCCCTTCACTAGGATTGAATACGGTCGACAACCCAATCGCTTTGCACTGGTGCTGCGTTAGCTCGCTGCTACAACTTCACGAATTACCCATGATTCCACCAGCCCTTGCCAGGTAGACGAGCTGCAGAAGTTTCAGTGATGACACTGGTCTGTCTTTCCCCTCTTGTCAAAGGACAGAAAACGAGGAAGCCGGGTAGGAGGCTGGTTAGGAAAATTAATATTTATCAAGATAACTAATCTCAAGATTTCACGTGGTGCAGGCCCCTTCCCTAAAAAGCTAATGGGTTTTTTCCAATTGTATAGCAAAAACAGTAGTAAAGTTAGTTGCAGCACAAACATGCCCTTGTGACTCAGAGACCCAATGTGTGGGTGAAGCTGTGCCATGTCTGCGACAGGGAGATTCCCCGGGAAGGGCTGGATCCTGGGACACAGCCACAGGCTTCAGCACTGCTGCTACTTGTGACAGATTATCAGGCAACAGGAATGCCCTGGGGGGCGGGGAGGGGGTGGGGGGCTCAGTCAAATCCCCATCCAGATCACAGCAGCTAACACAGCCTCCAAACCCTCACCAGCTAAATTCAATTCCAATTCAACTTATGTTTCTTGAGCGCTTACTATGTGCCACAGCCAGGGAACTGCTGGATACAGCAGATTTCCAGGTATTTGGTTTTAAGAAAACACTTCTTTCAGTCACTCGGTTGGCCTTGGTCTTAAGATTCTCACACCCTCCCAAGTTGGAATCAGCTTTCCTTCTGATTTTTGGAAGGCATCCAGTCTACCCTCTTCTCTCTCTCAGCGGGTAGCACACACACAGCAATTCCAACCAGGCAGGGAACACTTTTCTTTCTCTCCCTTCAGGAAATCTTCCAGCTCTGGTCTTGTTATAAGAATCTTGCATTTGAAGTCTCCCTGGGAATAAGCACACGTTTCTAATAACTCTAAAGATGAAACCAAGGAAATACAAATTCAGTTTTGAAACATACACTGTAAATGCCCGGGATTTTCCACGGAACTGTTGGCACCATGGTGGAGGCATGGCAGCCCTCAAGTTGACAGTCATTTGCTGCAGTGTGCCAGGCTGTCCTGAAGTCGTTCAATAGACAAGACACCATCAAATACCACATCTGACTCGTGTTCATATTACCAGAATGAAAAGGGTAATGCAATTCAATTGCCTGGAGAATCGTCGTACACAGACACAAGCAGAGCTGGCCAGAGGCAAACTGCTTAGCGAGTGAAGTTTGTCTACAGGGCCCCTGGCTTCCTTTGCCCGCCCAGCTCCCTCTTCCCTTTTACAGGAATCCCGTGTGAATTTCAATCAACATGCTGCCCCTCCCAAGGGTATTTGCTTTTTAAATGTTCTTTCTAGTTTGATAATGAGGGGATTAAAAACTCACATTTATCAAACACCTACAATGGACCAGGCACATCTTCACAAATGTTCATCTTTGTTGCATACCGTACACTTGTTCATTCAAAAAATATTTATTGCCTATCTACATGGAGCCAGGCACGGGCTGGGCACTAGACAGCCAGCAGAAATCAGTCAGATCCTCCCGTCCTAGGCTCTACAGCCTAATGGGAAGAAAGAAGCAATAAACTAACAAATGCATAAACATCTGTCAGGCACCGATAAGTGCTATGCAGGGAAAAAAGGAAACAAAGCAGGGCAAGGGGATAGGGAGCAACAGAAAGGGAGTGCTGTGTAAGACAGGGTGGCCACGGAAAGCTTCTCAGCGGAAGTGACAGCTGAACAGAAAGGACGGGCCGTGCTGGTATCTGAGGGAACAGCCAGTGCAAAGGCCCTGAGAGTGCTCAGTGGTCCAAGAAAGAGGCCAGTGGGAGAGCGCAGAGCGAATGAGGGGGAGAAACCGTGGAGAGAGGAACAGAGAGGAAGTGGGGCCAGATGCAGGACTGCTTATCGGTTAGGATGAGGAATTTACTCTGAGGGCTGTCAGAAGCCGCTGGAGGGTGTAAGGAAAGGGCACCCTGCGCTGAGCTGGGTTTCGGAAGCTTGCTCTGGCTGTTGGTGGAAATGGAGTGAGGAAACAAAGAGGCCCATTGGAGTCAAAGGCAATAAGCAAGGCAAGGAATGAAGGTGGCCTGGCAAAGGAGTGAACCAGGGGAGGTGACGCTGAACAGTCTGATGTGGGGGTTACGGTCCCCATTCTGCAGGTGAGGAAACAGAGGTAACTACCTCAGGTCAGCGGGGTAGTAAGCAGCCAAACCGAGCGCTACATACAGGCTGCCCACCTGCAGGGCCTGGCTCTCTCTACTCGGCCACAAGCTTCTCTGTTACCACGCAGTGAAAGGTCCTGCCGCCTGGTGAAGGAATTTCACTCCTCAGAGAGCAGGAAGAAAAGGATTTGGAGAGCCTGGAGATTTTTCTGAGGCCTTGTAGCCTCACTCCAGCCCTTGCTTTGAAAACGTTCCACCAAGAATTAATAATAGTCAACACTGTTCAAGCTATTCCTATGGACTCAGCAGTCTTCTTAGTGTTTCTCACTCGTTACTGCAGCTATTCCTCACCACTACCATGAAGGAACTCCGATTATCATTCCCATTTCACAGATGAGGAAACTGAAACTTAGCTGCATTGACTGGTCCAAGGTCACAGAACTGGGATGTGAACTCTGGCAGTCTGGATCCCAGGGCCCCGACTCTTGAACCTTATACTATTCCTTCCTTGAAGAGATGTTTCCTTTTCAGTACTTTTGTGCTGAAATTTGAGTTTGGAGCCTGAAATGAACACGACTGATTTGTATTGAAACTGACTCCCATTGACATGAACTTGGGGGACACTGGAGAGTGCCAGGCAGGGGCTGAACGGCCCATCCTCAAGGGTGCTGCCAGGGGCTGCCTGCCCAGGACAGAAGCCAGATGAGACGGCCTCAGGGTCCCCATCCATCTCCAAGTTGCCGACAAGTCTCTCCCTGTGATCACTGGCTTGTCCATCCTGAGGCACAAGTCTTCCAGATGTTGGGAGAGCAGCGCTGAGTAGTCATTAATAAAACCATGCCTGCCAACTCCCAATTGTATTTGATAGATGACAGAGATGTTTCCCATCCTTCCTTCTTCCTAGTTTTAAGAGGAAAGGGGGGACTAGAGGTACAGGCTTATATGGGTAGGACAAGGTTGGGCTCAGGGATAAGAGCAGGGGAGGCGTGCAGAGGGTGGGCGCAGATTCCCAAAACACAGGCTGAACTATTCTGGGAAGAAGAGCGTGCTATGTGCCCCTCGGGGACAGAGAGAAATGGGGGGACGCTGGTTCTTGAAATACCGTAAGCCCAGATCTTCCCAGAAGTCCCTCTTTGCTCTCATCCAAAGAGCCCTCCCCTCTCTATCCACCCTGCTTCAAAGGCATTTGCTAATTTACAAGACCTTCCCGAATCTCCCGCTCTTAGGCAGAATTCACGTAACTCCCCTTTATGCCCCACTCATCTAGTAATAAAAATAAACACCAATAATAACAACAACACACAACACATCTTCTCTGTGTTGAGCTTTGCGTTTACATACTGTATCTTGTTCAATTTAGCATCAAAACAGCCCTATAAGATGCACATGGTTATTTCCATTTTACAGAGGAGGCAACTAGAGCTCAGAGAAGTACAGTGACTTGCCCAAAGTCACACAGTTGGGTAACTGGAGGATCAGGGATTCAAACCTGAAGCGACCCAGCTCGGAAACGCAGACCTTTGCCCCTACATGTCCCCACATCGTCCCACCCCCACCTCCCACTCAGTTACTGGAGGGTTGGCACTTTCTTTTCATTTCACTGTTGCATCCCCAGCACCCAGTTGGTACTTAGTAAATATTGATGGAGATGACACACGGACAAATAAATGAATGAAAATGGAGATATAATGAACTGGCTTCTATAAATATGTTCACATGCACTCACATGGTCAGAGCTGATACCAGCTGCTTTTGAGAATTGTTTATTCATTTGACAAATTTTTTTAAAGTACTTATTGGAAATCCACTGCGTGCTGGATAGTGTGTTGGATTCTGGGGAGACTGCAGGGAAGAGAACTGTCCTGGTCCCTAAAAACTTAGGCTCTCATAGAATAAAGAGGGAGAAAGACGAAAACCAAGCAAACCAGCAAGGTCACAAAGGAAAAGCTACTTGCAAATTATTAAAGAGTGATGAGGGGCGAGAGTGCAGGATACTAAGGAGAGTAGGAAATACGTGTATTTAAGGTTGATTAGAAGTCATTCAGAAAAAAAATGGGGAGAAAGTGTTTCAGGCAGAAGGAATGGCATATGTGAAGGCCCCAAGGCAGGATGAGAGCTTGCAGCCTTCCAGAAAGTACAGGAAGACGAGTGTGGACAGAGCCAAGAGTGGGGGAGATGGAAGGAAAGAGAGCAAAAGACACAAGCAGGGCTTCACGGGTCTCGTTAAATATTTTGGATTCTAGCCTAATGGCGATGGGAACCCTGTGAGGGGTGTGAAGCAAGGAAATGCCATCTTTACATCTGCTATGTGGGCAAAGGGAAGCAGAGAAGGAAGCAGAGAGACTGGTTAGGAGGCTCCTGTCACGCAGATAAGAGCCACTCGGGCCAGGGGCGGTGAAGAGAAACGGATGGATCTGAGATCGTTTCTAGGAGCAGGATACTGAGCACAGAAGACAGCGTTGATGTTACTGTGCCATGTCCACAAGTGGACTCACAATGTACTAAAGGAAACAGACAAGAGTCTACCCCACAATCTATCATTTATGACCATGTGTCTTTAGGCAGGTCTTCAAGTCTATTGGAGCCTCAGTTTCCTCATCTGGAAAATGAGGATGAGAGAACCAGCTTCCCGGGAATGTTGTCATTGAATGAGCCAATGCGTGTGACACTGGCGCACAGTGACCTTCCCCTGACAAGGGAACATCCCTTTGCCACCTCCAGACACCACAAGTCTCACTGGTGGACTGTCCTCCTGATCACTGGGCTCTATGCCCCAGTAAACATTTTCTTAAAAAAGAATTCATCCCCATCTACTTCAGGCTAAAAAGAAAATGCAGAATGGCCTCACGATAGCCTGCCAACCTCATGCCACTACTACTTGTCACAGCCCACAGTCTCTCATTGCTTTCGCCGTAACTCAATGCCCAGTCCCTGGGCACCTTCAGGCACAAAGCTTCTTCCATGGGTCCCCATTGTTTCCCTGAGGAACCCAGGACACAAGTCAATTTCTTGGCCCTCATGAGAGCTTTTTTAACACCTGACAGCAGCTATTGAGCATGTGCTAAGTACAGCTTTAAGGCCACCCAGGCTGCCTCCCAAGACTGTGGTCCTGGCCAGCCGGGAGGGGCAACGTGGGCTCTCAGCATCAGCGCCTGCGGGTGGATGATGCCGCCTTCAGTGGCGGCCCAATTATGATGTTAACGCCTGGACATTAATCCCTGGGTCCTTGCCAGCCCAGATCTGCTCAGCTCTCTGGTTTAATAACACAAGTCCTCTGGGGGGTACAGGAAGGGGCTTGGGAAAGCCACACTTCTTTCAACTGCTCAGAGTCAAAGCCCGACATCTCCTCTGCATCGCACTCAAGGACTGAAGATTTCCAAGTATTTCAGCAGCGTGAATGCCAGCTCCAGTCACCACAGGCCAGTCAGCAAGGGTTGTTATTACAACTGAGACCCAGAAAATTAAATGTCTTACTCAAGGAAATAAAACACATTCGCGGGAGCTCCCTGAATACAAATTTGCTTTCCTGATACCCAGCTCTTTGCAATGTGTCAAATGAACAGTAGGCTCCATAACAGCAGACGACATAGCACAGTGTCTGGCACAAAGTAAATATTTTTGGCACGAGTGACTAGCCCTGATTGAAAGTCAGCACCAGAACTAAGCTCTATGGTCTGACACTTGGTGGTATAAAAGTAGACTACCCACTCTGCAGTAGCAATGACAAATGTTTTGGGTTTGGTTTTTTGTTTTTTTAATACCTGGCTCCTTACCCTCCGGAATGCCCCTGAGCCACCTTTTCCTTTGTCCAGTCTGTGTGTAAGCCCCGGAAGCAGGTCCCAAAGGAACCTACCAGATGCAGGACCACGCAGGGGTTCCTTGGGGCGATTGAGTCTCAGATCTGGGCCACATGTAGGTGGGAACTTGGCAATGGTACGTTTAGAACGGGAGGGAGGGGTTGGAAAGTGTATTGTGAGCAGAGAGAAGAGCTGTGCAATGTCCTGTGGTTGGATTGCAGAGAAGGAGGTAGAAAAGAATAGAACGAGATGAGATAGAAAGAGAAACAAGGTTCAGACAGTGAGGTACTCAATGGCCATGTTAAGAACTTTGGTCTTTATGCTAAAAGCAGTGGGAAGTCATTGAAGAGCTCTGGGAAATGCAGGAGCGAAGTGATCAGATGTGATCTTAGATTGGAGAGGAGCCGAGGTACCATGCAGGAAGGCCAGGTAGGAAGCTAAGCCACAGTCCAGGTGAAAGAAAATGGCAGCTTAGAGCAAGGAGGGAGCAGCAGAGATGAAGAGAAGGGGGTGGATTTTGAAAGAGATTGAGGACCTAATGGATTGGGCATGGGGATGAGAGAGAGGTGGATATCAAGGGAGATTCCCAGAATCCTGACTCACAACTGGAGCTGGTGAGGCAGGAGATGCTGGAAGAGGGATGTGTTAGAGGGATACGGAAAGGGTGTGAATCATAAGTGCAGGTTGGGAACTCTGAGTTTGAGATGGCTTTGAGACACCCAAATGGAGACATGCTGTTGACAGTTGGAGATATGGGAGTAGAGTTAGGAGAAGTCAAGGCCCAAGACATAAATGTAGGAGTCACTGATGTCCGGGGGCAATTCAAGCTGTGGACATTGATGGGATTTCCTAGGGACAGATTACCCAAAGGAATGTGCCATACTTACGTAAGCATTCTCCTGCTATTAGACGTTCCAGTTGTTTCTGACCTTCTGACATTATCAATGTTTCACTAATAAATATCTTGGTCCAAATTTATAGCTTGACCCATATTCTAGGTTAATTTTCTAAATACACTACCTTTCTAACACGGTTAGCAATGACTACCTGCTAAGAGAATGAAGATATCATGTGTCCAAACTAAAACAGAAATGCTTTTTTGATTGACCGTTGTGTGTGGTGGCCTGTGTAACTGCTGTCATCCGACAGCTGGTGATTTGTCGTCTTCCCTAACTGGCCCGACCAAAGGAACCTTCTCCCTCTGAACTCTAATGGCTAATCCCAGAGACACGCACTCTATCTTGTCCAGAGGCTAGACAGTTTAGGGTCTGTGTACACATAAAGGATAATGGTCTTCCCCATTGTAAGTACCTGGAACTGGAGAGCTGGGACCATGTTTTATACGCCTTGATATTCCCTCGGGGCCGAGCAAAACCCTACCCAGGGTCGATGTGCAATGACTACTGTAGATAATAACCGGGCATAGGATGATAACAACTATACCTATTAAACCCCTGCCATATAGCAAGACCTGTTCTGCAAGCTTTAAACTCAACACATACCTTTCAACCCTCCAAAAAAAATGTTTTATCCCCATTTTACCAAGATATTAGGGTAACAGTGTCTGCTATAACAACTAAACCCCCAAATCCCAGGGGCTTAACACACAGAAGTTTGTTTCTCACTCACATTTGTTTCTCACTCACTGGAAGTTCAAAACAGGCAGCTCTACTGCGGCCACTGGCTCATAAGACATATGCCTTTTGAGCTCGTGTCTCCACCGTCTTCAGCACACAGCTTCTCAAGATACCAGTCTCCTCCACCTCAAACCAGAAGGGGAAGATCATGATGGACGGCCCGCAGAAGGCTCTTAGGGCTACGCTCAGAAGTGGCCTATATCATGTCCATCGCATTCCACTGGCCAGAACGCAGTCATATTACCGCACCGAACTGTGAGGTGGGCTGGGAAATGCAGTCGGCTGAGTGCTAGACGACAGGGAAAACAGGTCTGTGTGAGTCACAGATGTCTCTGCCAGGTGACGGCAGACACCAAAGCCCAGAGATGTTAAGTCACTTTCCTGATGATATCCTGGCTGTGCACAGCAGAGCTAGAATTGACACCCCAGTTTGCGTAACCCCAAAGTCCATCCTTTCTCTACCATACCCTACTGATTAACCGCAGTCACTGGGGTGCCGTCCTTCCGGGGCCTCTGACATGTATCTGTTTGAATTGCCTTGGCAACTGTTTAATTTCACATATACCCCAACTTCAAACTGCAGTGCGAGTGACAGATTCAGCCTCAAACCAAGGTGCAGATGTTTTTCGCAGACACATTTCTTCTAAACATGTGACCGGTGTCCTCCTTCAACAAGGCAATCAAGTTGCTGACATGCCCTCACGTTAGGTAGGCACATATTCCTGTTCTAAAGTCTCTGCCTTATAAACTTGACATATTCGGATGCTATGGCTTTTATCGCACGTCAATTAAAGCTTTTAAAATGTCAAAATATTTTTGTTTCATTTGACATTCTCACCATAGGTCAAACTGCCTCCCAAACAGACATGTCTAGATGGCAAACCATATCACTCCGGACAGCTTTTTAGGAAGTCGAGGACGTCCAGGAGCGTGGTGATCTGAATTCTGTTTGGATCTGTTCCCATGTAAGCAATTTACAGAGCGCAGTGCTATGGATCCGGGGCTTGCAAAACTGAGAGGCATCTGGGGAGGCCATTGGCTCTACCTCCTTCTCTGCAAACATAAACCATGGAATCTCAAAGTTGGAAAAAATAATGATATTAGTAATAACAATAGCAGTAAGCCTCGATGAATGCATTCATCAAAATACATACAGAGACGGGGGGCTCACTTTTTGCCACACACTGTTATGAAAGCTGGAGATCAAACGGTGGATAAAATTAGATCCCTGACCTCATGGGGCTGACATTCTAAAGGGAGAAAGAGCTAATGCACAGATAAGTATATAATGTATTGAGTGGTGCGAGTGCTATGAAGACAGATTCAGAGCAGAGGATGCACATAGATGAGGTGTGGGGTTGCTAGGTTATACAGGGTGCTGGGGAGGGTTGCTCGGAAATGGTGACATTTGAACAAAGACCTGAAAGAAGTGAGGCAGTGAGCCTCGAGATAGAGGGAACAGTAAGTGAAGAGGCTTGAAGGGACAGTACGCTTGGCATTTTCCAGAAACAGCAAGGAGATCAGTTGAGCTGAGGGGAGAGTGGTAGGAGGGGTGGCAGAGAAGGTTGGGAAGGGGGACAGATTTGGGTAGAGGCTTGTAGCCCCTGATAAGGATATTGGGCTTTTCACTTGGACTGAGCAAAGGAGCCTTGAAGGGTGAGGACAGCTAGAGAAGGGAGGAAGGAGGTTTGAGGATCGAGTGCTGGGGCATTGCACCGTTCAGGGGTCAGGCAGACATGGAAGAGCCAGCAAAGAGACTGAGAAGCTGAAGCCGGAGAGGTAGGAAGAGAACCAAGCGAGGGGTGCCTGAAGGCAAGCGAAGAGGGATTGACCAGATCGAGCACCACTGATTGGTCAAGCAAGATGAGGACAGAGAACTAACCATCAGACCTGACAAGCGGAGGTCACTGATAACCATATTACAAGCAGAGGATGCTAGAGATGAACGCCTCTCTCTCTTTTTCTGTCTCTCTCTGTCTCTCTGTCTCTCTCCCCCTTCCTCTCTCCCCCTCCTCGCTCTTTATATGAGTTTCCCAATTTAATGAACAGGACCACCTTGGCGGGGGTGGGGGCGGCAGTTGTTTGCTCCATTTTACAAATGAGACTCAGGGAGATAACGCAGCTCCTAAGTGTGAAAGCTGGACTTGGCCTTCCTCTGTGCCAGAGCCCAAAGCTCCCATCTTCTTTCCTCTGGGCTGGTCCGTGTCTCTTAGAGGTCGTCCAGGGCAACAAACACAAAATGAGTTTCCACTTTTAAAAAAATCTCAGAAAATAGGTCATTCAGCTTCTCTTCGAACAGTGCCTGAGTCATTCTAATGATGCCTATCTCTTTTAGATTCTTAATTAAAGAGGGTCCGTAATCCATCCCCATATACAGAGTGTGCTACTCAAGGAAGTTCTTCCTTTTATTACCCCACTTCCTTCTTCATTAAAAAAAAAAGTCTTATTTGAGTAGGAAAACAATCCTATTAATAACAACTCTCAGAAGACTGTAAGCATTAGAGTTGTTTGTTTGTTTGTTTGTTTGTTTGTTTGTTTTTCTCCATCTCAGACCCTAGCATGGGCTCCAAGCCTAGACAGAAAGCCCAGGTGCCTGCTGGAAATCTCCACCCAGATGTCCCACTGGCCCTTGTTTCTGTTTACATGCGTTGAGCTGCAAGTAGGAGAAAATTCAATCCAACTGGTTTCACAATATGGAAATAGGTGCTCACGCAACTGAGCAGCTCCAGCCTGTTTGCTGGGCTCCTCATCATCCTCGGGGTGGTAGCGAGACAGCTACAGTGACTTAGGGTGACACATCCTCAAAAGACAACACCCAGATGCCCAGAAGTGCCATCTCCATGTGATCTCGGGTCAAAGCAAGGAAGCTGCTTTCCCAGAAGCGCCCAGAAAACCACTCCTCCTGTCGCATTGGCCCAAATTGGTCACAAGACCTTTCTCATACTCATCATTGGCCAGGAGTGGGTTACCTGACTAGACGAGAGGACCATCTCTGGAGCAGGGGATGGGTCGGCTTCCCCTGAAGAGCAAGGACAGCATGGAGAAAGGGGGCAGGAGGCAAAAAGGAACAAATCAGTGTTCAGTGAGGAAGGTGGAAGAGCCAAGAGGGCACTAGGGAAGCCACACACGGTGCCACCACACCGGAGGCCATAACTGACCTTCTCTCCTCCTCAGCCCTCCC
Source organism: Rhinolophus sinicus (assembly GCF_057876585.1). Lineage (NCBI taxonomy): Eukaryota > Metazoa > Chordata > Mammalia > Chiroptera > Rhinolophidae > Rhinolophus > Rhinolophus sinicus. The sequence continues at coordinate 11,933,706 of NC_142501.1, forward strand.
AATGCTCTATACTGCATTTAGCGACTGGAACCCAGAAAATAAGAATTCACATCTCCCTCATCTCACATTCGTAATGAGTCACTATGTCCTGTACCTTCTATCCACTAAATAGCCCACACATCTGCCCACTTCTGTCCATTCCACATTCAGGTTATAACCAACTCTGTCTGGACGATCACAACAGCATCCGAATTGGCCCTGCTTCCTGCCACGTCCTTGCACACAAACATCAACACTGGAAGCTCCTCTCTCAGAAGATGGAAGCTGACAGTGTTGCTCCCCTTGGCAAAGGCCTGCGTTGGGTACCTGAGGCTTCCACGTGTGTCTGGCTCTCTCAAGGGGCCAACAAGATGCTTCAAAACTTCCGCCTACCCCCTCCTGCCACCTCTCACCTCTTTCCATAAACGTGGGTTTATCCCATACGGAACCATCCATAGGACCCCAATGCTTGCTATCCCCCACGTCAAACAAAACAAAACGAAACTCCTCTTCCTCACCTCTATAAATGGCCACCATCTACCTACTGCTCAGGCAAAGTATCCCAGGAGTTATCCTCGTTCCTCTTTCTTTCTACTCTCACATCTAATCCTTCCATGGATAATGTTGATTCTACCTCCAGAACATAATCCCCAACCATCATCTTCTATCCACGTCCACAACTATCACCTCAACACAGGCCACCCGGCTTCCCACCAGGTCTAGCACAATGGCCGGCCAACTGGTCTACCTACCACTCCTGCCCCTTATAAACAATTCTTAGAGTCCTCCCCAGGGCCCACAGGCATACGTGATCTGCTCCCTGCTCACCCCTCTGACCTCCCACTTGCCTCCCACTGTCCCCCACTCACTGCCCTGCCTTCTGACCCTGGAAGACACCAAGCTTGGTCCCATCTAAAAGCCGTTCCGCTTGCTGTTCCCGCCACCTGGGATGTTCTTCCCCCGGCCTCTGCATTGCCGACTCAGGGCACCACATGGACGGTCCTCTCTCTCAGATGGCCTCCCTGGCACCTTCATGCCCACCACAGCCTCAGAGCACATTATGCCGTCTTATACTCTCTATAACACATCACTATTTGAAAGCCGGTGCTTTGTTGGTTTGTTTCCTTACTTGTTCCTTGTCTGTTCCCCTAGAATAGACACTCTCTGAAGGCAGGGACATGGTCTATCTTGTTCATTCAGTCCTTGGGACAGTGCCTGGAACACAGTAGGAGTTCAGTATATGCGTTGTATGAATTAATGAACAAATGACTGTTTTACCTGTCTGGTTTATATGCTTCTCATCACCTGGCTCCCTTTATCTGCCTAATGCTTTTGTGTTCTTCCAACTCAGCTCTGTCAATCATCAGTGCGCACACACGCGCGTGCACACACACACACACACACACACACAGTTGCCTCTCTATCTCACACAATAACCACCAGCATTTACCTTTATCACTGTATATAACATCCTGCATTAGAGCTATGGCTCCTCGCACCCTGACACAGTCTCCCCGGGGATGGGTCTTGGTCCTTCCACACTGCATCTCCACCACCCAGCTCACTGCCTGCCCAGAGAAGGCACTCAGTGACTGCCTATTGAATAAAGGGAGGAATGTATTCGGATCGTAGGGCTTTCATTGTTCTTTAAGAGATAAAATTGATCTGCATTACCCATTTTTCTCAATCAGCCTCCAAGTCTGAGATTTGGGGAGCATCCTAAATGCCCTCCCCATATCCCGTTAAGCCTTCACTCTTGCTGTAACCAGCTAACAATTCTCTGAATTATTTGGGACCCGGAGCCTCCCTCAACATGGTATTTCTGACTGGTTGCTATTCGTTTCAACAGTTGTCACATTTTTTTATTTATACCAAGGTCTCTCTCTGGGGTTTAGTTTACTGGATCCTCTCAATCTAACACCTAGAAAGAAGAGAAAATGATTTACCTGTAAATCTCTTTTATTGAAGATGCACCATAAAACAGACCTTCTTTCACCTCTCCAGTCTCCCCTGAGATTTAAGAATTCTCGGGTTTTATTGTTGTCTTTCCCACAGAGCAGTAGGAGGCTGGAAAGGCTTATTAGCTCCACCCAAGAGGGACCACTGGGCTCGCACTCTCCTGCCCATGAACCCACACAGTGGGAGCTTTCAAGGGAGTTCTTGACAGTTTCATACCTGTAACACCCCCCAAGCTAAGGACATTGACTATGTGAAACACAGCCATCGAGCTGAAATTACAGGCCATTTCCTCCTACCTGTCTCTTCTGTTTGATTTCTGGCAGATGTCCATGGGTAAAAAAAACCACCCGTTTCCACTGGGAAAGCAAAACCCTAACTATAAATGAGGACTTCTGGGGCTCCTTCAGAGACAAACTTTCTCTTGCTCATTTCAACCGGTGTTTCTGCTCCTAAGAGATGGTGCCAAGTTGAGGCATTTGCAGGAAATGAGTATTTCAGGAACTCAAAGGAGCATTCCCTCAGCCAGCCAGGCACTCCCACCCCACCCATCCAGGCTGCAATGTTGATGAAGGTCAGTGGGAAATCGCTTAATACTCTGCTTCACTTTGTCTCTGCATATACTAGTTCATCACGGGGTATTTCAAAAACATCTCATCGCCAAAGATCTATCCTTTTTTAAAAATAGCATATATTATTCTTTGTATAAGCAAAACATGCTCATTATAAAAAGTTTAGTAAATACAGACAAATATAAAGAAGACAAAGTAATTCACCCAGAAAAAAGCATTTTAGGAGAAATACTGGAAGTTCTTTGTCTTTTTCCTGTGTAGATATATATCTTAATCAAGACTCAGATCATACTGGATACACAATTTTATGTTCTCTTTTGTCTAAACATCGTATGAAATTTTTTCCCACATTCCCAGTCTTTGAAAACATGACTTTGAAGGAGCTAATCACACAGAGGGGGCCCAAAAACATGTATACACATTTTAAGAAAGGAAAAAACTGTACTAAAATTGTAATACAATGAATGACGCTAGCATTCATTTGATTAATGGCATCTTTTGAGCGAACGTCATACTACACATTGCTACCATAATTCAACTCAACTTCAAAGAGTAATCTCTTAAAATGTGTACATTTTTGGCACCCCCAGTGTTCTGCTAGCTTTAACATCCATCTTAGATCAAATAAACCCAAAGAAGTCATCAGCTACCCAGCTACCCCAAAGTGACAAGTGAGTCCAAAATTCAAAAATGAGAGTTATTCATGTCAATTGCTTCCTGGTGGTCTCCATGGCAACTCACCAACAGGCCAGACCAAGGTGAATTTGAGGTAGCAAACCTGAGAAGGTAGAGCTCAGAGATGAGCCAGGGGTTACCATTAACTCTAGATTGTGGGATTATGGGCTGTTTTCACTTCCTTTATTATCCTTTTCTGTACAGACTAAATTTGTTGCCATGAGCATGCCTTGCTTTTAAAATTGGAAATAAACCATAATGCTATTTTCATTTGGAAGCAAACAACACCTAATTACATATTTACCCTGGTTCTCTCACCCCCACTCTCTCTGTATGTACACACACACACACACACACACACACACACACACACACACACGTGTGCACGCACACACATATACACACACACACTCAGCAGTCCCATTCCCGCCTCCCATTTTTCCAGGTGTCCAGCCTCCACCCCTGGTCCTGGGCAGGCAGGGTAGGAGTAGGGGGTTTTACCTGATTCCTGAGTCTCTTCCTGTCTGGCTCCAATCCACCCATCTCAAAGCCGGTGCCAGGAAGCAGCCTTGCTCAGCAGAAAGGAGACCAATTTTGATGGAAACAGGCTTCTGATATCAGAAGGGCTCTGTCACTTCCTAAATGCATGACTCTGGCCAAGTCACTTAACCTCTCTGAACCTCAGTTTCACCTGTAAAGCGAGGCTAAGGACACCAGCTTGCAGGATTAAACCATGATTAAATGAAGTAATCTGTAACAAAAGCTGGCACCAAACAAATGCCTTCACCATATGCTCACTGACCATCTCTGCGGCCTAAGTTTTACTCTAAAGCTGTCCGTCCTTCCTCTGGCCACGGCTGAGGCCAACTTCTCAGCCCGAGCTACGGTCACTTATAATCAACCAGGACTTTTCTGCTTGAATAAAGGGATATCTTTTAACGTTGGAGCCAGGAACCCTCACTGGGGCCTGAGAATCTGGTTTCAAAACCAAAACAATGAGGAGACGAGAACCAAAATATTACTCAGCTCTTAGAAAGCGCTCTTCCTGGTGAGCTGAGGTTCTCAGGTTGCCTTTGCAGTGAAATGCACAAAAATCTTCCGTCAATATTGTCTTCATTGATAAAGAAGGAAACAGACCCACAAAACCCTGATAGTTTCTATTCTCTTATCCCAATTACATTTCACCCAATTACAAAATAAGAAGAAAGGGGAGGTGCAGAAGGAGGAAGGAAGAAGAGGATAAAAATGGGAAAGAGTGATATAGATTAGAGTCTTTAAAAAGACATGAAAAGAAAGAAACAATAGGCAAGACTGAAGTAGGTCGATGCTGTCATCCTTTGCCAGAGGAGCAAGCTCGGGCCAAGCATTGAAGTGACTCGTTCAGAGGCTAAAACAAGTCAGGATCAGAAATAGGATTAGAATTTGGAGCTCTTAGTTGGTCTGCAACTGACACTAATTTTAAAGACGTCAATGCAAATTTATAACCAGGTTTTCAGGCAGCTAGCTCATTCTGCTAAATTTTTCATGTCTGTGCCTTTAAATTCCAAAGCAGCATTGCCTGTGACTGAATAGAAATTGTTTTCTTTTTTGCTTTTTTCTTTTTCTTTTTCTTTTTTCTTTTCTCCAAGAAAATGACTAGAGGTAGAAAAAACCCATATAGTCAAATTACTTTCAGAAGGTTTTACTAAAAATTATTCTTTTACACTGTAGTTAAAGATAAACACCGATTTCTCCAAAGCTGTGCTATTTTATCAAATCAGACAAAGCATAATACAGTTTCTTTTTAAGGACTCAGATTAGCTACTATCATTGGTGATTATCTCAACGTAATATATTACAGTTTGCAGAATAGAGAGGCCTACTAGATATTTTGAAGCATTGTTCATTCCTTCTACTATATTTACTCAGCACAGTTTGTGAGAGGTGCTGTCTAGACCCCAGGGACACCAACCAAGGCAAATGAGGGGGGAACCAGGGCCCTTCCTTTCAGCAAGGGGGTGGGGAGGTACACAAGCAATTTGAAGGCAGAATGTGATCTCCAAATTGTATAGCCAAGGAGGATCGTTTCATCCAACCCTCATTTAAAATGAGCCACAGAAAATGAATGGATGGATGGATGGATGGATAGATGAAAATGAGGCACAGAGGAGGGGAAGGGACTTGCCCAAGGTCACACAGCAAGTTATTGGGAGAGCCAGAATGAGTTTTCAGACTCCATATTCAGTGTACTTTCCTCTGTATAAAGAATAGATTTTAGTGTAACTTTTAACCTGTGCTGCAGTCCTACATCTGGGATTGTGCAAAGGTTAGTGGAGCTGCAGAGATCCCTTTTTAACACATTTTAGAACCCTCGTCTCAAAGAATGTTAGATCCAGAGGGGCTCTGTGCTTCATAGCCAAGAGGACACATCACCCCAGAGCTACCAAATCAGAGTCTAGGGGTCAGTGTCTTCACCGCTCCTTAGTACCTTGAAAACACCAATCAGACCTTCCCAGGACACTAGGAGCAGGGTCAGCAGGACGGAGAGATGACCAGGAATCAGAGGAAAGAGACACAGGGAAACAGTTTAGGGTGGCGGGCACTGGCATGGGTTTGGGAGGCAGACGGGCCTGGGTTCAAATCCTGGCTGTGACCCTCAAGCTGGGTGGCTTTGAGTGAGCAGCCTGGCCTACCTGGGCCTGTTTCCTATCTGTAAAAGGGACACTTTGTCTCCCTACCTCAAAGGCTTGCTACAGGGGTTCAGGGAGCTCAGAGGATGATGGGTGGTACCCGGAATGCAGTCAGTGCTGCATAAGGGAGAGCTGTTGCTCCCACCACCAGGGTGGGCTGAGAAGGTGCCAAAAAACCTCTGCCTGCTTCCCAGCTTCACCTCGGGCCATCCTCACCTCCCACACCGACGCCCAGCGTTCAAAGGTGCTGCATGGTTTGGGAATGACCCAGGAGGGGTCTAGAATTCCAAATCACGAATTCCAGGGAGCCTAGACCTCAGACACCTAAAGCTCAAGGGAAGGGAGCTTCCCACTCTGGTGACCGCCAAGGCTTTAAGAACTGTCATGTCTTCATGACGACGTGCCTTCATCAGGAGTCGCCAGGCAGAAGCAGCACAGCCCTTCGAGAGCACTGAGGCCAAGCCCATCCTGGAGGTCCAGAGAGGTCAGGCAACTTGCTCAGGGTCACAGAGTGTTGAGCGTCCACCAGGTAGAGCGTCAGTCTCTTCCTCCTGACAGCAGAGGTAATAACTGGGATTGGAGACGACTCGGTGAAACTTTGCCGTAACACACTCGGCACAATGTTTGGCCCACACGTGTCTCAATGAATGCCACTCACAGCAATTCAAATTGTTATTACTACATCATCGTCGTCAATATTATCATTACCGTGAGCTTTTAAGTAATTCCCCAGACTCTCAGTCCAGCTCCCTTTCAGTGGCTTAAACCTCATTCTCTCAGGCTTAGTCTGTCTGTGTTAACTAACAGTGAACAAAGGCATTGACAAACTCTGGGCCAGGCACTGCTGTTCTAAGTCACTTGACACTCACAGTGAACATTATAAGGTAGGTACTCCCATTACCCCATTTCACAGATAGGGAAGCTGAGCACGAGACAGTTAAGTCACATACCTGAGATTACACACCAGGAAGGGGCAGAGCTGCAATTTTTACTCAGGTCGTCTGGAACCAGCATAGGAATGCACATTCTTAACACTTCAAACCCCCAAGTTATGCTTCTGTTACTTCCCAAATTCTGAAGATGAGTGAGAAAGATGTCTTAGTTTGTCTTTTAAGTAATTTAGTGTCAGAGCAGGGTGGCATATAGCAGGGGCCTAAATATTGTTCATTCTTCCCCCTGGAGTTCCAGAGCTGAATTTCTGCTTTCACTGGGCATTGTTTGGCCCTCCGCCACACCCATAGGTGGTTTGTGTCTATTGCTGGACTCGCTTGTCCTGCTCTAAGATTTAGAGCAATGGCTGTCAGAGCGCATCCCCAGTCTGTCAGGGAGACTTATTAGAGAGAGTCTCTGGCTTCACCCCAAACTCAATCAGAAACTCTGGGGCTGGGGGCCAGCTGTCTGTGTTTCAACAAGCCCTCCAGGACATTCTAGGGGCACACTGACAATTGCAAACTACTGATGTAGTGATTTGTGTCACACCTGGTCTGTGCCCAGTGCATAGTGGGAACTCAGGAAATGCCAGTTGAGCCAACTGGCAGAGTCTGAATCCTGCTCCTCCACCAACCAGCTAAGCAGCCGTGCACAAGTTACCTAAATTCTCTGTGTTTCCATTTCCTCATCTGTAAACAGGGAGTGACAGCAGAGCCTGCTTCGTCGTCATGTTTAGGAGGTTAAATGAGATCAAAGATCTAAAGCATCAAGTAGGATGAGCAGCAAGTACTCGGTAAATGTCACCTGCTGTTTAACGGTTGTTGTCACTGGCAAATACGTGAACCAACGTGCATACTTAACGTGATGGAAAACAGTGTGGCTTGCCTTGCAAACATTCAAGTTTGTCTTAAATGGCTGAGGTTCCAGTGGTCTTTTTAATTCAGCTCTATTCAAGAAGTAGTTACGGAGCATCTATTATTTGCCAGTGCCTTTTCGATTCTGCGATGCCAGAATGAGTAAGACACTGTCCCATGAGACAAATGCAACTGCACTGCAGGGAGAGGAGAGCAGGCATGTGTCACAGGGCCCGTGGGTGCAGGGGGTAGAAAGGGAAGGCTCCCGGAATGTGTGTGTGTACATGCACGCACACACACACACACACACACACACACACACACACACACACAGACTACTTAATCTTTGATTTTTTTAAATAAATGCACCTAAGGGTATTAGGAATGGAATTCGTTCTGTCCTCCTGACTTCTCTTTTATCAGGTTCAAGAACGAGCTCAGTATCTACACGATATTATTATTAGTCACTCATCCAGGCACGAAGCTTAATCCACAAACTAGAGTCATCTTTGCCCTCAAATTGCTCCTATCGCATAAGACATCAGATTCTTAAAGACAAAAAATGTGTGACTGGAAGAGACAGGCTTGGATGAAGTGGCAAGTCCAGCAGCCAGCAGTAGGCTTGGTGAATTCAGGCAGCTCTCACTGTGGGCTTCCGGAAATGCGGGAGGCTTCCCAGAGGAGGTGTAACCCAAGTAGGCCTTCTTGAAGGAAAAAGACTTGAATCGTAAATATTCCTTCCTGTGGAGCTCCTGCTGGCCTCTGGCCAGATGTAAGCGAGAAGCTAGTGAACACTGCACATGTGACCTTGTATTGCCGCTTGGACTCAATGATGCAGGACCCCACGCCTCCTGAGAGCTCCTTAACAAACCCAGGAGGTGGCTACACACTATCACTAGCACCATTTTACAGATGAACAGAAAGAGGCACAGAGAGGTAAATAACCTGCCCAAGGTCACACAGCCAGTAATTGGTCTTGCTGGCATTGAAATCTGGGCGCTTCACTATTAAGTTTATGCTCGTAAACATTCCACCATATCATAGAACAGATGAAGTGGCAAAAAGGACCAGAGGAGATTTTCTAGGTGGTGACTGTTTATTTGAAGGAAAGGGGGAGAAAACCATTTGGAGGGCCACTTGCAGGATCCTTTTTCTCCGAGTGCATCTGGGTGGTTACGTTTCTCCCTCCACACTGAAAGCTTCACTCTGGAGTGAGGGTTTTGCTATCACTTGGTTGAGAGTCATTCAATTACCTCCCAGAGGACCAGCTGCCTTAAGTTCTCATGCCAGTAAGGAAACACTTCTCTGAGCCTCTTGCCCTCTGCAAACAGATTGGGAAGAGTTGCGCTGAGAGGTGAGTGGCCAATGGCTTATCTTCGCTGGTCTGCTCTGAGCGAAGTCACGGAAGGCGGGAGGATTCCCAGAGCGGGGCCTTCCTAGCCTGACAGCCCGGCACTGTGAGTGTGTGCACACACTTACATGTGTTTTCTGGCTGATGATCACCTTTTTAAATCCACTTACACGTAACTGGCTTCTACAGATCTGTAGAGACCCCTACGAACTTGCCTTTGTGTTTATACAAAGCAATGACCCCAAGCGACAGCACTGAACTTTTAACAGGTTGACAAACGTATCCAGCTGCCACTAGAGTGGCAGGTGTGTCCAACTTTTTTTTTTTTTTTTGGTCTCTCCAACTTTCAAGTGACACCAATCAGCCCTCGGTTTGAAATCTTTCGTATTAGAAAGACTAAACTTCGTCTCGCGGTCTGCGGCGATGGAAAGTCAGACTCACAGAATATCACTTTCACTTTGTAAACTCATTGATAAATTGAGACTTTGATTTGACACCATAAACGTAATATCATTGGGCGGGAAATTTACTGCCTTAATTTTGTCACAGACTAAAGAGAAGAACAGAAGCAAACATGGATGACAGGCTCCTGTGAACTGAGGTCAAATGACATGGATGCGGTCTTCATGTATCTGAGGGTCTTGAGATAATTCAAAGTGAAAGTACGCGTAGACAAGCAGAGCAATCCCCTGGCGCATACATACTGGCCAAGGCACAACGAACTCCAGAGAGAGGCTCCAGCAGAAAAACAGCCATCACAGGGAATCAATGCTGATCATTTGAATTTGATTAGGATGGCAACTCGGTATTTCCTTGGTGATTTTGTTTATATTTTACAGTCATAGAAGAGCTATATGCTCTGATTCTGTGAGCATAAGAAATCTGTACATGGTGATATGTCTTTGCCTTTTAAACATCAGAGTTCTTTTTAATCTGTCATCCTGCAGGGCTGTACTGAATTACCTACTTTCAATACACCCCCTCACTTCTCAAGTTGGAGAAACTCTAGAATCCAGGGCCTGACAGAACTTACTTTAAGTCCTGGCTCAGCCACATCGCCACTGCACAACCTTGGGTAATCTCTTCTGAACATTTCTGGGCCTCAGTTTCCTCATCTGAATGGGAATGATAACGTTGGCCTCACAAACTGGCTGTGAGAATGTTCAAAGAACTTTCATGGAAAGTGCCAGGCATATAGTAGGCACTCACTAGAAGTGAATTTCTTGCCCTTTTCTCTATGTTTTGTCCCCACGTGCATACTATTCGGTTGTTTCCAGCGTTCTTTCACAAGTGAAGGATATGCAGGGAGAGCAGCCCCATCCACCATCAGGGACAACTCTTGCTTAATCGTGTCTGGTTGCTTGGAACCAGGGGCAGGCAAATCCTGGTGGGCATCGGGAAGGCAGAGAGGTGGAAGGGGACCGAGCACATATAGCTGCCACCTGTCTCCCCAGGAAGGGGAGAGCCAGTCCCTCGTGGGAGAGCAGTGAGCAGACCTGGCAGCAAATTGGGGCAGCCTCTGCAACCTGGGATGTGACAGAAGAGCAGCTGCCTCCAAGGGGCCCCTGCAGGCACACTTGGCTGCTTTCCTCTGGGTTCCACCCAGGTTCCAGCCCAGCTGAAGATACAGCCATATGGCAGCAGGATCCTCTTTGGGAAGAAAGGGGAGGTTGGTCCTTCCAAGACCCAAGGGAGCAAAGTTACAGAGGAGAGGCTGGCAGTGTCCCAGACCCAGAGTCTTGGAACCATCCAAAAACCTCCAGGTATTACCAGCACACAACTCAGAATTCACTACCTGCCCCTGCCCCTCTGCCCTCAACCTCCACCGAGGGTGGCGTTTAGAAGCAGAGACGGTCATTCAGCGTATGTTTATTGACCAGCCACTATGGCCAGGTAGACATGCTTATACTCTCGGCAAGCGCTGAAACATGTAGGGCTTCTCAGTCTTAGTTTGATGGCTAACAGAGTGACCAGACCCCAGAATGTGGCAGACATCAATTATCTCAACTAATCTTCTCAGAAATCATCAAAAGCAGGATCTATTATCCCATTCTACAGGGGAGTAAACAGCTCGGAGATGTTAAAAAGAGCACTGATGGAGACAGAATTCCATCTTTGGACGGATTCCCAAGCCCACCTGCATCCCACCACACCATGCTGCCTTTTGAATTTAAGAGGAGAAAAGAGATTGATGTTTTATTGAACACCTACTAGGAGCCAGGGGTAGGGATATTCATAGATTTCGCCCTTTTATCTTCATAAGAAGCCTATGAGGTAGATATGATTACACATCCTTTTTGAATGAGGAAACAAACTCAAATTGATTGGGTAAGTGGCTCAACATGAACTGGCTGGTAAGTGACAAAGCCAAGGTTCGTACCGGGTCTGTCTGCTTCTAAAAGTCCACGCACATCCCCTCCCTCTGGTCTCACCTCCAAGCAACTGTCCAGACTACAGCCTTTTCAACATGACTAGACATAATCATTCTACCTAACATCAGCTCCCTTACACTGAGTGCCTATGTTGCTTTCAGCCCCATGCTAGGCTCCATAACAAATTTTTTTAATAATTTCTGCTCCTAGTCCCCAAGGAACATGCATCCAGATAGGTAGATAAGACACGAAACATGAAGACTACTAAATATACCAGTGCTCTAAGAGAATGGACGATAGGGAAGAGCTCCCCACTTCCTCACCGTCTGCCTAGCTAGTCCCTACTCATCCTGCAGGTCTCTGCTCAACACAGATTCCGCAGGGAGGACGTCACTGAACACCCAGACTGGGTTATGTCCTAGTTACGTCTCCAGCATCCTCAGAACTTCTCCTCCCAATGCCCTCCACATGCGCCATCCTTAGTCAATGTCCGTGGGCCCCACTAGCCTGTGCGTGTCTTGATGGTCCCTGATTCATCACTCTCTCCCCAGGGCCTAGCATCCCAATGCCTCGCACAACGCCACATGCAGAGTAGAAAATCCATAAATCATGATGCGATCAATGAATAAATTAGTCAGGAACGATGTCACAAAGGATGAGGGATTGTAGCTATGCCTTGAAGAAAATGGGAGACTCACAAAGGCCATGAAAGGGGAGATGACAGTCCAAGCAGGGAGTCCTTATGAGCCAAACAAGCGGGACAAAATAGAGCTGTGCCAATTGGATATCCACATGGGGACAAATGTATCTTAACCCCTACTTCACACCATACAGAAAAAAATCAATTCCTGATGGCCTGCACATCTAAATGAGGAAGGGGAAAAACACAAAGCTTTGTCCAGACTGCTACCAGCAACACGAGGTGTGATCAAACAATATGGTAAATGTTTAAATTTTTAAAAAATGTGTTAGAGTAAAAGACACATTGCCATTAATCCCCCTCAAAATACTCCCCTCACTTTGAACACAGTTACCCCATCATTCTTGCCACTTTCTGAAGCAGTTCTGGAAGTCCTGTTTTGTGAGTGTCTTTAGTTACGCTGTTGTGGCTGCCTTGATGTCCTGAATTGATTCAAAACGTTTACTTTTCATGGTCATTTTGACTTTGGGGAAGAGTCAGAAGTCGCACGGTGCCAGATCAAGTGAATAGGGTGGATGAGGACACACTGTAATGTTTTATTTGACAGAAATTGCTGTACCAGAAGCGATGTGTGACACAGAGCCTTTCTGTTGTGATCAAAACCTATGGTGAATGCTGATGCTGAGTGCCATCCAACAGAAAGGCAGGAATCTTCAATACGGGAAGTGGCGCATCAAACCTTACTAACAGTGTGTGACAAGTTTCAACTTGTTCGGAGCAGTTAATCGGGTGTGAGCTACGGTTGAGAGAAGGTGTGTTTTAAAGTGTGCCGTAAATCACCCTCCATTATGACAACCCTCCGTGTCGCACATCGCTACTGGTATGGCCATTTCTATCAAATAAAAACATTACAGTGTGTCCTCATCCACCTTATTCACTGGATCTGGCACCGTGAGACTTCTGGCTCTTCCCCAAAGTCAAAATGATTCAGGACATCGAGGCAGCCATGACAGCGCAACTAAAAACACTCATGAAAGAGGACTTCCAGAACTGCTTCAGAAAGTGGCAGGAACGATGGGATAAGTGTGTTTGAAGTGAGGGGGTGTAGTTTGAGAGGGATTAATGGCAATGTGTCTTTTACTATAATAAATTTTTTTAAGATTCACCGTATTTTTTGATCACACCTCATTGTACTCTCTAATCTTCAGGGACTTTCATTCTCATTGGGAACACAGAGCGGCATGAACAACCGGAGACAATAAAATCCAGTGACTCATAAGGCTGTACTCTATATGGTGCAAGTCTACCAGGATAAAGCTCAATAGTGAAAGATATTATGTAATATAAATCTTACCTACAATGCAACAGCATGAAAAATACATCAGAACTTCAAGGATGGAATTCTAATAAGGGAGAATTTCAATAAAAATTCAATATTAAAATGACTCAACGATAATAACTAGCATTTAGAGTTTTCAATACGCCAGGCACTTCTCTAAGCACTTAACCAAATTAACTCCTTCACAGCAACTCTATGAGGCATATTCTTTTCTTATCTCCGTATCACAGATGAGGAAACCAAGGCAACAAGAGGTTAAGTAACTCGAGGACATTGTCATTCAGGGAATACCAGATTTGGGGTCTTTGGGGCAAATGACTTTATGTTTGTGAGCCCTGGGTTTAAAACAATGATAAATGAAAGTTCTACCCACCGCCCTGGTAGTGGAAAGAAATAAATGGGGGGGGGTGAACATAAATACACTTTCTTACCTTTAAATGCAGTAGGCCAGAAAGCTTTTTTTTTTTTAACTGATAATTATTGTGACATTATTTCTTTAGAAAGCAGAAGGCTAAATCAGAGCACGCAAAGATTTATTAACATAACCCACAGTATTTATTGAGTACCTGCTATGTGCCAGGCACTGTTTTAAACACAGAGGCTGCATCAGTGAATAGAGCAAAGCTCTGCTGTGGATCTTCCTTTCTAATGAGGGAGAAGACGAGTAAACATAAGCAAATAAAAACACAATTGCACATCTGCTAGTGAGGAAACAAGAAAAATAAATCCAGCTAAGGGAACAGAGGATGACAGTCAGATGATTTGTGATCAGAGACCTGAATGAAGTGAGAGGCGCAGTGTGTGAATGGAGGGCAGGGGCACTTCAGGCAGGGAGCCCTGAAGGGGAAGCCTTCTCGGTGTGTTTAAGGACAAGCTAGGGAGCTAGTGTGGCTAGAGCAGAGGAAATGGGAGAGAGGGAGAGCTGAGCGTAGCAGTCGTTACAGACGAAACCCGCTGGGGCCCTGTCGGTGTGATAACTATGAGATACACGAAAGGTATACAGTGGACAGCAGTTCACGCAGTTTGCTCACTGGTCTTCTCTATGTGGGACTCCAGCCAATCACCACAAATTTTGTGCTCACACTTTCCCTCCTAACCAATCCGATGGGGCCTTCCTTTTATGCTGCAGTGGGCATATGGCTGGGAACGTATTCATTCAATTCATTCATTCCCTGGACATTCACCGAACATCTGGTGTTAAGCCAAGGCCCTTGCCGGGTGTTGGGGGACACTGCAAATAACACACATAGCCAGCCCCTGCTCCAATGGCCACAATCCTCTAGTGAGCGAGACAGAAAGTCACAGCGCCTGGTGACCACAGCCCTTGCTGCCAGTCTGTAACTGCTCAGGAGGTGAGGGAATGCGCGAGAGAAGCTAGGAAAGAACTCTGTTCTGCCTCCAGGCTCCGAAGCTCACCACCTCCTGTGCAGTAGGTCCAGGCCGTATGTCAGAACTGCCAATTCATATCACAGCCAGTAGTGGGCAAATTAATCACTGCAAACCACAGCAAATCCCCCCCCCCCCTTATTTGAGTCAATAGTTGCAATCTCTTTCCTCCACAAGCCTTTCACCAGCTACACTAAGCCAGAAAAATGGCTGTGGTGTTACAGTTCCCAGCACCCTGCCCACTACTCTCTGGCAAGGGCTGAGATGGTGCATGGGCATGTCTGGAGATGCGAGAAGGTGGGCAGGCTACCTTGTACCTAAGGATAGGATGCAAACACAGCAGCTCTTCAAGAGGCTTACACTCTAGTGAAGGAAACAGGCCAATGGGCCACCTCAACAGGGTGAGGGAAGTGTTGCAAAATGGGTGAGAGTGGAGTGCGGTGGGAAACAGAAGAGGGGCCAGCCCATTCTTTGGGGTGATGTGGGAGACGGGACGGACGTCAAGGAAACCTTCCTAGAGGAAATTATGCATAAACTGAGAGCTGAAGCTCCAATGGGAGGCAGCCAGGGGGGTTACAGGGAATTGGGGGAGGAAGTACAGGCCGGGAGCACATGACAAAATGCGAGAGATGCCAGCATGGTGGATTGTGGGATTTAGGGCAGCTCAGGATGGCTGGACTGTGCCTTCTCGAGAGCATGAGGCTGGGGAGCGAGGCAGCAACATGTGATGGATCCTGCAGACCTTGCGAAAGAGTTTGGATCCTCTCCTGCAGAGATGGGAGGCATCGAGGGTCTTTAAGCAGAGAAGAGACAACAACCCGGGTTTCACCTTTTGTGAATCACAGTGGCTGCAGGTGGACAGTATATTTAAAGTGGTAAGAAGGAAACAGGAAAGCCAGTTGGAGGTTGGATGGTGTTTTCGGAACACATGGAAATTCAGTGGTAGTCTGGACTAAGGTGTGAGTAGTTCAAGACATGTTAAAGCACTGGCGATGAGACACGAGTGGGGACGGAGAGGGAAAAATCAAGGCTAACACCCAGGTTTGCAGCTTGGGAAAGTGGCCGGAGGAAGGCATGGTTTATTAAGAGAGGGCCTCTGGGAAGATGTGGGCAAGTAGACAAGTTCAGATTGAGCTTCCGGTATCTGTGGGATATTCAGGATGCGGTGTAAGAAGACAGGTCTGGGTTAGAGATAAAGGCTCATGGATCATCGGTATGTAGATGAAAATTAAAGCTGTGAGATGAGATTCTCGGAGGAATTTATATAGAGTGAAAAGAGAAGAGGACCAAGGGGAGAACCCCCAGGACAGCAAATTTACAGGACAATAAGAGGAGGAGGGGCTTTCAAAGGGGTCTTAAAATGAGCAAGAAGGAAACCAGGCCGTAGGGATGTGGGAGGGGTCCCAGGCACCAAGGGAAGAGGGCAAGCACATTAGTAGAGAGAGTGCTCTGCTGGGTCACATGATGCCCACAGGCCACAGCAGAGGCCAGCAGGTGTAGTAGCGACATGTGCAAAAATGCCTCCCCCGCTAGCACTCAAGGGAAAAAAAGGTGTTGGAAACCTTTGTACCCTACTTTTTCATTACCCTCTGCTCTACATAAACATACAGGTGTGAAATCCAAGATTCATTTACTGCAGTGTTTCCCAAAGGATAATCCAAAGACTGTAGCTCAGTGAGATGAATCACAGACACACACACACACACACACACACACACACACACACACAGTCTGTAGTAAAATAAATTGTTGGAAAGGTCGTGCACTGTATTTCCACATTAGAGTTTTAAAATGCAATTAGCCCAGTAAAGGCTCTGAAAAGCCCTACAGTAAGGAAACCCGTTTCACCTCATTCAACGCAGCATTTTCTCCCACTTATTTGGCAATGGACCCCCATGATGGTGTACCCCTACTAGTACCTCTCCAGCTGGCATCAGCAAAACACACAGTGGTAATCACAGTATTAATGGAAACAGGATGTTTAACTGATGAAATGTCTGCAGCTGGCAAAACACTGGTAAAAGGCCCCCTCTCCCGAGCTCAGGACAAAAGACTTCCTTGGTCTGGGTTCCCTCATTTATTCATTGATTTAAAATGTATTGGGTGCCTAGCAAGTGGTGGCATAGAATGGAGGGTGGCAGACGTGGCACATTTGGGAAAAGAGAATCAAGGAGACCTGGCTGGAGCGGGGACAGTGTTTGGACGTGTGTTTTATGCCCCTGAGGGAGGATATGTCTAGTCAAATAACCAGGCAGATACTGGCCAGTTGGGAGGAATCAGAGAAGATGAAACATCATGAAATGGGCCTTCTCTCCACCAAGCAATTAGGAGGTTTGGGGACTAAGAACAGTATGGAAAATGTTGGGTGATAAGAGTAATGAAGAATACTGGTGAGGACCATTCTCAAAGTGGTTGCAGTTGTACCATTTACGAAGCACCTCTTACGTGCCAGACACTTTACGTAATAATAATATAGTAACAGCTAAATTTTATCGAATTCCTGCTATGCACCCAATTCTCTCCTAAGTCTATTAGCTTATTTATCCTTCCAACAACCCAGCAGCTAGTTATGATCTCATTCACCAGCTAAGGAAACTGAGACACTGAGAGGCGACATTTCTTGCTTATGGTTATTAGGTGGGTGGTGGCCGTGGGATTCGAACCTAGAAAGTCTGTCTGCTCCAGATATAATACTCTTAAACTTTCTGTTCTACCCCCTTTAAAAATGTCCCACTGATACTTGAACTTGGATTGCTGAAGTCTGAATCTAAAGTGCTAATCATTACGCCCTGGAACCACCCACATTTTTCATGTTCTTTGATCTTCAGAACAGCCGTCTGACATGGGTGTTACTAACCCCATGTGCAGTGGAGGCTCAGAGTATTAACAACTCATAACAAGCAGCTCTGAGGCTCCTAAATTCAGGGGCATCTGACATGCTTCTAGTTCTATAACTTCGTGCCCCTCAGACTGCCGTTGTTTTTACAGACTGGAATTGGGGCAACAGCACCTTTCACACCTGCTGAGGCCGAGACCCTGACCAGGCAGAGTGGGCACTGGCCATGGTGCTGGAACAGCACCCTGCAGACACCAGTGTCAGGCTCCAACCCTCTCGTTGCTGGGATGGAGGGGTAGGAGGGCAGGGAGATCCCAGGGAAGGGGCCAGAGAGGCCGGAGGAGCGGGGAGCAGGGGGCTTTAGGGGGACTTGGACAGCAGTCATTTTACCAACCCATGTTTGACAACTGCTGTAGCTGTACTAGCACACACCTGTGGAACGTCAGCCCAGTTTCCAGCAGCCTTGACCTTCCACGCCCCTGGGGGCCGTGCCACATGGGCTTAAAGGCAGTTCTGCCGCCCAAGACTGGCCTCCTCTGAGTAGCCCTCATTTGACCTGAGCTCATGGCCTTGAGCCTCGGATAGGTTAGGTTCTCTTGTACCGTTTCACAGTCACATGCTGAAGCCCTAGTTTGAGAAAATGCAGGTTTCCAAGCACAGAGTGGGCTGGGGCCCTCCATCACCTCTACCAGAGCTGCCCAGAGCAGTGCCCGTGAGCCAGAATCTGCAGGCCTCGAGGCTGGGAGGTGCCATCCCTGCCCAGGCAGCGCCTCCCCTGGAGACACACACATACTCACACACAAGACCCTAATAGCTCCTAATTGAAGGGCCTGCAAAGCCCTCTGTGCATTGTGGATCTAATTAAGTTCTGACATCATATCAAATTGAATCCTTTTATTAAACATTTATCTTCAGATTCCAGAGTGTCACAACACAACATTGTTTTAAGTGACAGAAATGCAAACAGTGTTTGCCTTCCCAAAAGTAACCAAAGCGCTGCTCTTAGCAGCCGACCGTGGGCGAGGTTCTGGCGGGGCAGATCTTTCCAGCGCCCACTGTTGCTCAGTGGGTGGCAGGGCCTCGTGGGCCCCTGAGAGCTTGCCTCCATCTCTTCCATGCACACCTGTGACTGGTACAACCAACTCCACCTCCCTCCTGGTCTTTGTCCTCTCTGAGCGGTCTGGATTGGTTGCACCTTCTCTCAGTAATTTTCCGCATCCCTCAAGAACCCGTTTCCTCCAGGGAATTGTGGTGGCGAGGCAGAAGGCAGCCTGGCTGTCTTGTCTGCTCCTCTCTGAGTGCAGGCTGCTTTTGGGGGGCAGGGTTCACTGTGTCCATTTCTCCATCCTCCCCCCACCTTCTTCAGACTATGAAGACTTCACAGCAAAGATTCTGACTTTTTCATCTGCTTCCCTAGTAGAATGCCTAGCACAGGGAAGGCTGCCAATGTGTTTTAATCAGTTAATTAATCAATAATTAAAGACCAAATCTCGCCCTCAGCTTCATGGTTTTGAGAACTCTGCACTTTCCCTAAAGGCGGGACTGATTCCTGCCAATTAGATTCATGGGAGACCCACGTTTCCATTTCTGCAAAAGGCTTCTGAGGGAGGAATCTCTTTCCTGGGGAGAGGGGCAATTCTGAGGAAACCACAAGCTCTGACCGTGAGCGGCCTGTCTTCCCACACAGATGACCAGTCCAGATCATTTTAAACACCTGGAAATACTAAGACTTTCATTCTGATCATTCTTTTTGCCAGATATGACAAGGCCTGCCACTCTTGTGATAGCAATGACAATAATAATAATAATAATAGATAATATTTACTGAGAGCTCACGTTATGCTCTGTTATAAGAGCTTTATACACATATAAGAGTTTTATACACTTATTTAAACCTCCCAAGAACCTGGAAAATAGGTAATATTATTATCCCATTTTACAGGAAGGAAACTGAGGCCCAGAGCGGTTAAGCAATTTGCCCAAGGCCATACCCAGGTATTCTGATAGCATCAGTCCTGAGTTTCTGTTAAAAAGAGTAGCTAATATTTATCAAGCTCTATGAGCCTCTTGTGCCTCATCTGTAGAATGGGCCATTATCAGAACCCACCCAAGGAGTTGATGTGACAAGTAAATCAGGTGTGATGGAGAGTATTAGCACAGAGAGGATTTCTAATAAATATTAGAGTCTCCCGCATTCCCTGAGAGAGAGAATGGAAAGTATACAGTTCAACCCTTGTCCTCGATGCACGTGGAATGTTATTTGGGAAATGACACGTAAGCTGGTGAAATTTGAAATAATAGGACAAGACAGCAATACAAGAGCTGTCAGGAGGCAATCTGTGGTTAATTGCCAGATGAATGATCTTGGAGGTAAAAGCAGGGTTGAAAGGAGGGAGAGGCTGCTCTGAGCTGCAGGGATCGGGGAGGGCTCCTTCAATCCTGACTTCTAAGGGATGAAAGGTACCTCAGCATCACCTAGTCCACTTCCCAATATTACAGAAACTCCCTCTTCCGCATCCTTCAAAGGCAGCTGGTCACCGTCTGCACGAACCCTTCCCGTGACAGGGAGCTCAGTACCTTGGGAGGCAGCTTGGAAAACCACAATGCTCGCTCAGGTACCGACCTGACATCTCACTCTCCCCTTCAGAGGGCCAGGCGGGGGGCGAGGAGCTCCCCGCACCCGTGCAACCCTGAGAGTGAGTGCCTCCTTGGCCTCAGATGCTAGGCGTCTCCCCTCATTCTGGCCCTGCCTGTAGATTCCCACCCGTGGCTCCGAGCCCTCCCTCTACAGTAAAATGGGCATCATTTTAGGTGGAAAAGAGGGGAGAGATTGATTTGGCTAAGAGGAAAGTGTAAGCAAAAGTGACGCATGGGCAACAGGCAAATGCTTTTCGGGGACCAGAGCAGCTGGGAGAGAAGAGTCAGAGCAAATAAGGCAGGAAGCTCTGGGCCCAAGCAGACATGGCTGCAAATATCTAGTTCTTGAGACATCTGCTCTTTGTGCTGCAGGCAATGAGAGTCTTGAAGATTTCTGAGCAAGGGAATGTGTTTGGCTTGGAAACAAGAGTGTGGTTAGATGGGTCCTTGTCACATGAAACATTTCCATCCTGTGGGTCCGTGATGTAGGTGGCATTTGACCACTTTGGCCTGGATCTCTGCCCTGAAATGGAATGTGCTTAAGCAGATGAAAATGAACCAAAGGGGGTTGGGGAAAATGAATGGGGAGAAAATTAAGGTGGATTTTGCAAAGCCAGAAAGGTCGCTGGCATTTGCTCATTCCATGATGGAATCTGGGCACCATATTGGAGACCTTAACGACATGCTAGCAGGAAGGAGTGTCCCTCGGATGACAATGTCTGTGGGACACGTCTTAGCAGCCAGGCCCCGTGATCTTTGTGCGTGGAGTAGCAGAAGAGAAGCTATCTCTGTAGACATGTTTATTTCCCTAGCATTTATTACGTGGTGGGCATGTGCACTAGCTTGCTCATTTTTACAACAACCTTACTCCCATTTACAAAGGAGAAGATCAAAGCGTAGAGAGGGAAAGCGACCTGCCCCAGGTCCCACACTAGTAAGTGTCAGAGCAGCAATTTATCCAGGATGTGGAAAGTATACATATGGAGGGAGAGTTGTATGTCTGGCCCAGTCTCATTAACGAAAGGATGGCGGCGCTAATCAGCCTGCACCTCTGCACAGGGTTTTACAATTTACCAAGTGGGTTTGTTACCTCTCATTTCATCTATTCAATTGTACCATCAGGGAAGCAGGGCTGGCCCATTTCCCCATTTTACAGATAAATGCTCTCAATTGACTTCATATCCATCCACTTCTCTCCACCCTCACTGTCCCCACCCTGCCATGCCATGTCCATCTCTCGCCTGGACGACTCCTGTCACCGTGGGCCAGGCAAGAGACCCTGGTGGCTCTGACTGGGCTTCCAGCCTTGCCCTTGCCGGCCACTCCTCACTCGGCCACCAGGGCCATCGTCCTAAAGCACAAGTCCGGCCACGTTTACCTCCTGCTTAAAAGCCCTCGGTGGCTCCCCACTACTCCTAAGTTCATACTGTGAATGGCTTATTAGGCCCTGAATAATCTGAGCGTGGCTACTGTCTCTCCTGACTGGTTACACGCACGCACATGCACACGCACACATACACAATGCACACGCACGCACACACATATACACACACGCACACGCACATATACACACACACATCCACACCGACCATCTGTCCTGCAGACAGACCCACACTCTCGGCCTCAGGACCCCGTCCTCCCTCCCTGGTGAACCCTAGCTTGTCTCCCTAGCACCTCCCTGCCCTCCCTTCACCTGCCAATTTCTCCTTATCCTTCGCAGCTCCTCTGAGATGGGGCTTCTGGGAAGGCGTTCTGGCCAACCTCCGCCACCCAGACTGAGCCATGCACCCTCCCGCCAGCCCTCCGGTGTCCTGTGCTCTGCAGTCATCCCAGAGCATAGCGGACACCCAGACCACCCTGCTTGGGGTCACATCCCAGCTCCTTTGCTCACACTGCCAGCGAATCCTTAGATGCATTCCTTCACCTCTCTATGCCTCCATTTCCATACCTTTAAGGGGAGAAAATAATTAAAGGTTTATGAGGCTTGAACTAAAGTGCCTAGCCCAATGCCTGGCCCATGGCAGCCTCCAAGGAGCCAGCCATTGCTCTCCCTGCCCTTGCCGTTGTTTTCATTCCGGGTCATATCATTTAATTATTTGTCCAGGAGTCTCCTAGACTCATAGTCCCTAGCGATGGGAACCCTGTGGCATTAATCTGCTCCCTACAGCAGTGCCCAGTCCAACCAGCATGCCCAGTAGGCACTCTGTCACGGTGTGAGGACCAGCTGAAATACTGAATGAGTCGAAAAGTGAATGACTTGCTCAAGATCACATGGTTAATAAATTGCAGAAAGAGGGCTCCGAGGGAGCTGTCTCACTAAGTGGCACAGCCATCTTTCCATTCCACCACAAGGCTTCTCAAGATGAATGTAGAGCTGTTGGCAGATGACAGTATTTATTCATTATCTGCCTACTCCTGGGGCTCAGGGGTTGACAGAGTCATTTGAACAGTCCTGTGTCATAGGATCTGAGTGCATCGGGTTCCTGTACTCCCTGGGCATGTCTCCACCGGGGAGCTCTCTTGACACATCAGAGCGTAATCGCCATTCTCTGACTAGTCTGTGAGCTTCTTGAGGGCAGGATCTGTGTGTGACTGACCCATCTGCACCCCTCAGCAAGGGGCCTAGCAACGGGAAACAGCACCTACCATTTATCAAGCTCTTACCAGGTGCCAAGAACCATGCCAATCCCTCTCAATGCAGTACTTCATGCAATTCTCAAAACCCTATGAGACGGGCCTTACGGTCTCCCCATTTTACAGATAAGAAGACTGAGGTTCAGAGAAGTTCCATGGTATAACTGGGATATGAACCCAGATGGCCTGCCTCCAGACTCGGAGGCTAACCACTACCCTTTGCTGCCTCTCTAATAGTAGGAGTTGAATTCATTACACTGTATTTTGGGAAGGTTACTTCATGGTATATGACAACTACCAAACCTACAGGTCTACTTCATGGATTGTTTTCGGATGGCTTATTACCTGTGCGGAGGGCCCTTAACCTCAGCAGGAATAGGCTTTCAGTCACATTGTGGTGCGTAAAAAAGATTGTTTACTTCCCTCCCATTGCACAACTCTGGAGATAAGATGTCCAGTGTTGGTAGGACCCCGTGGTGGCGTGGCCCAGATGCCTTTAGCTTATTCTACCATCATGCAGCTCTCCATTCTCAAGGTTGTGTCATGGTTCAAGATGAAAACCAGCGCTCCATACTCCATGTACCAAAAGGAAAGGGCTGAGAAAGGCACATCCCAGGAAGGGCATTTCTCAGAAGTTGCTACCACCACTTCCACTTACATCCCATTGGTCAGAACTTCGTCACATGGCCACCTCTAGCTGCAAGAGAGGCTAGGAACTAAAGTCTCTATTCTGGGAAGCGGTATGTCCAGGCAAAACCTGGGAAGATGGAGAGAACAGGATACTAGAAAACAGCCAACAGGCTCTGCCATAGCAAGGTATAGAGAATAACAATAAAATGAGCACAATAAAATGACAATAAAATGAACTCACCATCAGGTTAAGAAATAGAGAATTTCCAGGACAGTAAAGCCATCCTGTATCCTCCTTGCCACCACCCTTACCCTCCTCCATGGCGGGTCAAACACCATCTTGAATTCTGTGTTTATCATCATCCCCTTGCTTGACTTTATAGTTTCATGACATACATGTGTATTCCTACGCAATCTGTGGTCTGTTTGTACAAGTTTTTAACTTTGTGAAAATGGAATCATACCATATGGATTTTCCCGTGGCTTGATTTTTATGTTCAGTATTAGGTTTGTGGGGCTCACCTGTGCCGCCCTGGGTAGCTGCCGTCCAGTCACACCCCCTGCTGTGTACCAGTCCCCTGTGGTAACATACCCCAAGGTACTACCACCCTTCTGACAACAGAAATGTGGCTTATTCCCAGTGTCGGGCTCTTACGAGCAGTGCTATTGCAAACGTTCTGTGCCCATCTCCTTGTGTTTGCATGCAATTGTCCCTCCAAGGCACACTTCTAAGAGAAATGGCTGGGGTGTCGGGCTTACACATATTTTGATGCTGTCAAACAGACTTTTAATAAGAGAGGTACAAAATATCCTGGTGTCTTGGGGGTTTTAATAGTCGACATAACGTTCATCTGTTTAGGAGAATGGGATGTGTAGTATATTCCCTACACACACACACGCACACATGCACACACAGACTCATTCATTTGTTCAATAAACATTAATTAGCCATCATCATTAATTTTAAGACACACCATCAATGTAATAATGATTTTTCAGGAGAAAAGAGTAAAGGAACCCATCAATGATAAGACATATCCTAATTTCAAAAACACTGAAATGTGCATGTGTGCGTCTTAGAACCAGGGGAAACACTGTATATTCAGGGAACTCTCTAGAAGAACTTCTGCCCTAAGGACTTTAGACTTGCAGCTATTTGTTCCCAAGCAATGATGCCACCACACGGAATATGATCAAAGCAGATACAAAGTGCAGCCGAGAATGCGCTCCACAGGCACTGCCCGGGCACGCTGGGAAATGCAGAGTCTCAGGCCCCACCCATCCCCACTGAGTCAGAATCTGGCACAACATGACCCCCAGGGGACTCTTGTACGATTTAAAATCTAGAAGCACCGCATGGAGCCATGGGAGGGAAAGAGTGAATCCAGCTGAGCGCAATCAAGAAAGGCCTCCAGAAAGAGGTGTCATTTGAAGAAAAAACAGAAGGAAGGAGTACATTCATGCAGCGCCTGCTCTGGGTCAGGAACTGTACTAGGGGTCTTCACATTTGTCACCTTGTTGGGTCCTCAGAATCCCCCCACAGAGCAGGGATAAATATCCCTTTTTCACAGCTAAGGAAACTGAGGCACAGAGAGGTCACATAATTTGTTCACAGCCACACAGCTAATAGCTAGCAGGGCCAGGCTTAGATGCTGGAACGTTCTGATCCTGGAATCCAATCTCTCCCCCACACCACCTGGGAGGAACTAAAGAGGCAGCTGTGAAGAGAAGGCTGAAAAGCAAGAGGACAGGGTACTGCTGGACATTGTGTGAGCAGGTGCTCATTTGGGGGTCAGGACTTCTGGGAGGGGAGCGGTCCGGGCAAATGAAAGGGCAGGCAGACTCGGAACAGGAAGGCTGACAGCCACAGCAGACTTCTCACTCCATTCCGACCGTGCCCAGTGACGGCACAGGACCTGGCTCCCAGCACGCGTCCTAAACCATCGGATGAATGAATGAATGAATGAATGAATACACGAACACATGAACAAACGCGCAAATGAGCGGACCACACAGGCTCCAGCACTGACTGGTGGCAACGCTGTGCTGGGGGCTGGGGTTCCAGGAGAACCCCAGGCATCACCCCCCTGTCCGAGGTCTCCTGAATCCCTGCCGTCGGGGAGGGAAGTGCCGGCAAAGCAAGGAGCCAGGAGCAGAAAAGGTTTAAAACACAGAGAGAGCGGCTCCCACCAAACCCTTCATTTGCTTCACTTAAAAAATGGCTTGGCCAGCCTCCTCCCCATGCCTCAGCCCAGCTATCCGTGCGCCCTCGGGCTCCCGTGCCGCTCTCACGGCTCCTCGTGAGCATGTGGAAAACAAAACAGCGTCTGTGCAGCCCTAATGACCAGGTTTATGAAGAGCTTATTGTATCTCAAAGACCTGAGACAGCAGTTGGTGTTGTGAGATATCAATGTGCTTTTCACAAAGCTGACGAAACCTCCTTTTAAACTACTTAATACCTGCGAGCTGAAATTTCTAGTCGGAGACAGTGAATTACTGGAGGCAGAGCTGTGGCAGCCTTAGGCACAGCCGTTGGCCTTTCTGTCTTGACTTGGCCTGAAGTCACTCAGCTCTGGGGTTGGCACGGCGCGGCTGCCCTTTGGGGTGGGGGGCGCAGCAGACATTCTTTTGGTTGGTGGGCCCCTTGGTGGAACAATCACTTATAGTTCATGGTGGGCGAGTCTCCCCTCCACTCTCTCCTCATCCTCCAAAAGCTCAAAGCCAATGCCTATGGGGGAGTGGGTGGTGAGACCCCCGTGGGGTCTGCCGCCTGCCCCCCTCCAGCCATCTCCTGCCCTCACTCTCACCCATACCACCCTCTAAACGGGACAACGTTTTTGGAAATCTCCAATCCCACGAGGATGTCATGTCTTTGCAACAGCCGACCCCTCACACGGGATGTGTGGTGCCGTGGGGTGCCGGCTCTCTGGGCGGGAAAGGGACCTTGAGTGGCACTATTTGCCAATTGCTGTGGAACAAATACCCCTACTGTGGCTGATTTCAGCTTCTCGTGTGTATTAGGAAGAGACACCAGCAGCCTCTGCCGTGAGCCGCGCAGGCAGCTCTAGCACTCCACGGCCTCCAGGCTTCGTCCGACCCCAGCTCTGCCTGGGGGACTTTCTCTGACCGCCTGGGACTGTTTGTTCCCCTGTGTGCCCAGCCCGTCCCTGACTTTGCTCTTCCTAGAATCCCTTCTCACCCTCCACTGCTTCCTCAACACCCTCAACACACACACACACACACACACACACACACACACTCACACACACACCACAGCTCAGCGGCCGCCTCCTCAGGAGGCCTACGTGAATACCCGCACACCCACACACCCAGACATGCACCTACTAAGTGCGCCCAGACACGCTCTGCTCTGTCACAACACATATCCTGCTACATCACAGCATTGTGTTCTGTCACCCACCATGGACGGCAAGTTCTGTGGGGACACAAAGTGCATGTTCTCCTCTGCGTCTCCAGCAGGTTGCACAGGCAGCACGGCATACAGTCAGTGCTACATAAATGCGAGCTGAACAGCTCTGTTCCCATAGGGCTTGTCTATCCCTCCAATATACACAGAGTGTGTCAGACATTACATTCTGTGCTTTCTGGCTCCCCCCACGCAGACTGTGAGCCCCTGGAAGGTGGGGATCCGGTTAGATTTCCTTCCACCTCCCCAGGGCCAGGCACTTAGTCAGCCCTCATCTGTACCTTGGGGAGAGAGCCAGCCTAAGAGCGAAGCTAACTGAGAGGAAAGCCGACACCGGATTGCTGAGCACCTGGATCCATCTTTGCCTGAAGCCATAGAACCCCCGCCTTGATGACCACCAACCAGAAAGCAACAGAGCAGAACCCTAGAATGGCGTCAGGACAAGCAGAGCGCATGATGCTTCGCTGCCTGGAGTGATGTCTGCTGCCCCAGATGTTCCACCAAATTTAAATTCCCCCGGAGGTGATCGAACGCTGCTGGTGCCACTGCCCAGACCCGAGCCTCCTCAGCGCAGCGCAGAGACGGAGTCCAGGGCCGCAGAACTCCAAGTGCTCTGGGATCCCGCACACATCAGCCTTCACGGCTGCTTCGCCACCATGAGCTTTGGAGACCGGCAGGACCAATCCCTGACGCTCACGGCCTGGGACCCAATTTACCTTGGTCATCGCTCAGCACTGATCATTTGCCCCTCGGGGCTCTGATCACCCCCTAAGCTGACGCAATCTCCAACTCCCCCAAATCCCCCAATCCTTGCCCTGGACTCTCTGGAATTTTGTCCCGATGTCAGCAAAATCCCCCCTATTCTCAACTTCTCTTGTTGTTCGGACGGAACGTCGGCTCTCCCCTGCAATCCCTCACATGGGGGTGTTTC
Organism: Rhinolophus sinicus; assembly: GCF_057876585.1. Taxonomy (NCBI): domain Eukaryota; kingdom Metazoa; phylum Chordata; class Mammalia; order Chiroptera; family Rhinolophidae; genus Rhinolophus; species Rhinolophus sinicus. The sequence continues at coordinate 11,961,524 of NC_142501.1, forward strand.
ATTCCCCACACCCCTGGGCCTGGAGGTGGTAGGCCCCTCCCTGCTGCTCACTGCTGTGTCCCCACCATGGCTCAGCCTCTCCACTTAATTCCCTGCCTGTTTGAAAGTCACCAGTCTTCTCTCCCTGAGTCCTCAGGCCGCCCTTCCCTCGGAGCACCCCCCACCACCACCAGTTAGCTTTCTCCTGTAGGCCGGTCCTCCTGGAGATTTCACTATCACACGGACAGTCCTCCGGCACCTGGCCTTGCCCCTGCCTCAGCCAGGAGATACGAGTCCTGTCCGGCTGGCTGTTAAATACTGAAATCCTGCCGAACCCATCAGCCCCGTGACGTGGGAAGAAGAGGGCTGGGCAGGGGTGGCTCCTGGGTCATGACAGGCAGAGAAAGGGGGTGCTGGGACTGAGACTCTGACTCCTCCCCAAGGGTGGTGGAGGGGTGAGCTCTGGGCCTCAGGCCCTCCAGCTCCCTGAGGCCCGGCCCAGACAGTCTGGCTCCGCGGGAGAAGCGCAAGGGCCCAAGCACAGAACCTTCCCGAGTAGCCGAGCCAGGCTGTGCTCACAGCCCTGCCCGTGAGAGCACCATCTTTGAGGTTTCCACCCCCCCATCGCCACCACCCCACTCCACCACCCTGAGCACCATCAATCCCCCCCTCCTGGGTGCCTGAGGAGGGAGGGCTACTTTCGTGGAGAAGTCCTCCAGCAGACCGGTGTCAGAAAGCTTAGGAGAAAATTCTGGACTCACGGAGATGGAATGACTCTTCCTCTAGCAGAGAAGGGCTGGAAGCATCTGGTGTGGTTCTCTGTGTCAAGTCGTGATCCAGAAGGGCCGTCATTTAGCTTGTAAGAGCCTCATCGTCGAAAGCGCACACCAAGAACTTCTAAAAACCAACCAATAATTTGGGCCTATTAGAATAATTTGATGAATCATTTTCACTGCAACTTTTAACTTAGTAAGGAGTTTCATAATATATACTTGATATATATAGAAAATAAAAGTGAACGTTTAGCTTTGTCTTATTTACAGAGGGTGCCCAAAAAATGTATACACATTTTTTAAAAGGAAAAAACTGTTTTAAAATTGTAATACTCAATATATACCGATAACAAAAGATGAATACGAGTCATGTGCATACATGCTTTGGGCAGCCCCAGTATTAATTGGCGTGAGATTCCAGTTGCCAAATACTTTGAATGCCATCCCTACCTCCTTGCAGCCTGAGCCCCCCAGCGCATGGGCTTACCCTTGACCCTGACATTACCAAATAACCACACTCCACAACCTCAGTCTTTTGCATCCACTCTGACTCCCATGCCCCACCCTTCCAGCTCATTCCTGTGAGCCCCTGACTTCAACAATTCTTTGACTCCCACCCTGGGCTTCCAATGCATTCATGTACCACCTTTCCACAGCCCACTTCACCCAGCTGAGAGTCGGGTCCATCTGCATTATCACTCCCTTCCCACCCTACCTCCTGGCGCTCATCTCACAGACACCATCCTCGGTCAAGGCCACCTTCCAGCTAGGTAAACTGCAGCGACACCCTACGTGGCTGGGCGGCCAGAGAAAACGACCACATTTCAAGAGGGTCCTTGAAGCCACTGACACACATACTCCACGTCTTGAGCTTGGTCCATCCTCTCTCCCACTCTCGTGGAGAAAAATCTGACTCCCTTACTCCTTCCTCAAATCTCCAACCCTGCCTCCCCTTCCTCATTCTCAGTTGATGATCCTGCCTCCCATTTCATCAAGAAAACAGAAGCAACCAGAAGAGAAGTGTCACAAGCTCCCGCCATGTCTACGCAGCCCTGCACCTGCACCCATCAGTGTCTCCTTCCCTCCTGGTGCAGTGGATGCCCCATCCACCCCACCAAAGGCCACCCTCGGATTTGTGTCCTGGACCTCCTCCCCTCTCACGGTGCACCTACCTTGCTCCCTCCTCTCTCTAGGTCATCAATTCTTCCCTGTCTACTGGAACATTCCCACCAGCAAAGCTCATGACTTACCATCTCCCCCCACACAGAACAGCCGGCACAGTAGTAGACACCCACTAGCACAGTGCAGGGAGGCAGAGGGAGGCAGAGGGAAGAGACAACAAAGGATGTGGCGGGGGCTCAGGCAGCCAGGCCAGCATGTGCAAAGATCCTGTGGTAGGAAGGAGCATGCAGGAAGGAGGCTGAGATGGCAAGTGCACAGAGAGGCTGCGTGGGAGGTGAGACCAGGCAGAGGTCAGGGTCAGGCCCTGTTAAAGGTGCTGAGCTTTGCCCTCCAAGCACTGGGAAGCAGATGAGTGTTTTAAGCTGGAGGTGGCTTGATCAGATTTGCATTTTCCAAGGATCACTATGATAAGTCTATAGACAGGGATAAGAAAGGGTATAAGACGACCCGTGGGAGATCCTGCAGTCCTCCAGGGAAGCAAGGACGGGGGCCTGGAGGAGGGAGATGCTATCAATGGAGAGAAATCGATGCGTTGGAGAGATACTGAGGCGCTAATACAGCAGGACGTCATGACGGACGGAAGCTGCAGTGAGGAGATGCCTGGGCTCAGACCTGCCCCGGGGACTGGTGCAGAGGCACTCACTGAGCTAGTTGGTGTGTCCAGAAGACCAGGCTTGAGGGCAAGATCATGGGTTCAGGTTTGGACCTGCTGGACATACGGTGCCTTGCAAACATCCGCCAGGCATGTTGAATACCCAAGTCTGGACCTCACAGGCGAGTCTGGGCAGCTGACTATTTCACACAGCCTCTCCGTGCCACGCGCTGTGCTGGGAACCAACAGTCAGTCCAAGGATGGCTGAGACGAAGGCTTGTGCAGAGGCGCGGCCAGGCTGCAAGGGTGCGAGGCCCCTAGAAGGGCAGTGTGGTGACGCCACCTGCGAGCCCGGCTTGGGGGTGAGCACTGGCCCCGATCTGTGAGGAGCCGTGGGGCACATGGGGACCACTCCCCACACCTCACTTCCTGCAGGATTCCTTATAAAGACGCCTGGCACCGAGTTGGCACTGATGGAATATTTGTCCGATTGAACTGAGAGAAAATGAAAGTGCTTTGCAAAGTGTTTGTCAAACACACTGATTTGTAACTTGAATAATAGTGAGGGTATTACATCCTCTTAGCAGCCGGTATGAAGGCCCCTCTCAGGAGAAAGGGGTGTGTGGTTGGAAAGGGGATAAGCTACTAGGGGAAGGTTTGAGGGCAGAGGGGAGATGTACTCGGGATGACAGAGAAGCGGGGAGACAACCAGGTAGGGGGTGGTGAGCAAGAAGAGGGATTGCCCGGAACACTCAGAGAAGAGACCTGCCCCATGGGAACATTTTGGTGAAACGCTGGGCTCTTGGGACCCCACAGAGCTTCCGTGGGGTTACCAGAAGTCCCAGTATGCTCTGGGGAGTCATCTTGCAGAAATCAGGAAAGGAGGTGAATTTGGTACAGAGATAGTGAGTGGGGACGGGGGGTTGGTCAACCATCTTCTCTGTAACGTAGCATATAACAATCGCTAGAAACACCTCAAATACTTATCTTTATGTAAGTGCACTTGTATCTTACATGTGTAGGTGTATGTAATATATCTACATGACAATTCCTTACAATTCCTGAATTTTGTCTGGAGGACATACTAAAACCTACTTTATGGGACAGGGAGGCTCAGGATGCTATAAGAAAATAAATGGCTAACACGTATTGAGGACTGTATTAATTAGGTTACGTTAGCTACTGTCACAGAAAATTCCCACTGTCAGTGGTGGAATGGTGTCAAAGTCCATTTCTCTCACAGCAATGCCCCCGAGCATGCCCACCCATGTGCCAGGTACTGTTCTGAGCACTTTCTATGTGTCAACTCATTGAACCCCCGTGACATTCGGCAAAGGCAGAATCCCCGTGATGGACACTGTCAGATGAGGAAACTGAGGCATCTCAGTGAGGCTGAGCTGGACGCAAGAGGTCCAGCTCTCAAACCTGCCTCTCACCCCCTGCACTGTATCTCCCAGCACAGCTCCAATTATTCATTCACTCAGGGACAGTGAGCCAACGTTTGTCGTACCTGTGTTGGCGCTGGGGACACGATGGTGACACAGACAAAAGTCCCTGCTGTCCTGCAGCGGACATGATTGTAAATTTTCTTCTGCACATCTGTCTTGATGAAGATTGCATTGCACGGTTCACTCACTCGCTGGCCGTTGGTGAGGGCCGGCTGTGGCCCTGGGTTGGGGTATTCACTGAGCCATCTCTCAGCTTCTCACCAGGCAAGTATTTAGAGTCAAAAGCCTTGAGTCCATCATTTCTTAGGTGCAAGTGCTTCATCAGTCATTTACCTCCCTTGAGCCTCAGTATCTTCATCTGAAAAATGGGGATGATAATATCCCCTTACAAACCTGTGGAAAAGGCAACATGGGTCCTAGTTCAAAAGCCTGGCAGAGGGCCCAGCCCCCAGTGGGGGCTCACCCCCCAGAGCTGTTGGGGGCTGGGTGTAGTGAATTCCATGCCACTGCAGATGGGAAGGTGCTTTGCAAGTTCAACTCAAGTGCTGTAGGAATGTTTGTCAGCATCAGTCTGCCGTCTGCCTTCTTTGGAAAGTCATCTGCTTTCTCTCATGTAAAATGGGAGGTGACTCCAGCCAAGCTGGGGCACAGAGGCAGATGCACCCACACAGTTCATCGGCCTCCTCAGCCCCCAAATCAAACCTCCACTACCCGCCAAGCTTCAGCTAATCCTCAGAAGCCTTGGTGCTGGGACAGAAGGCTGGTTTTGAAGTCTTAGGCCTTAGATCCTCTCCGCAATACCACTCAATACCACGCGGGGGGTTGGGGGTGGGCTATTGATTCACCAAGGGGATGTCCAAACAGACAAAGCGATGCCTTCCTTCAGGGGCAAGGGAGAGGGCTGTGCCAGCTTCAGAAGAGTGAGAAGTCAGGAAGACACCAGTGAGCACTGAGCCCCTGGGAACAATGATGTCTCATGCGGCCTTTCTCCCCTGTTTTCCAGGAAACTTCAAAGGTCTCTGCAAGCAAATCGATCACTTCCCAGAGGATGCAGATTACGAAGCTGACACAGCAGAATATTTCCTCCGTGAGTGCATGCAATTTTTTATCTCCTTCCTGGTATTGGGTCCTGCCCTCCAACTTTCAGAGCACCAAGAACCAGGGCTATCTAGAGATCCCTGTCTCAGCAGAGGGCAGGAAAAAGCTGAGTCTCCCTCCATGACTCCTGTCCAGAGGCCAAACCTTCATACATGCTCTTCTCTCTGCCTGCAACACCTTTCCCTCCCTTCTTTGTCTGGCAAACTCCTACTCATCCTCCAGGTCTCAGCTGAAACATCACCTCCTCCAGGAAGTCCTCCATGCCCCCGGAACAGATTCCCAGAGCACAGCATCTTTATTATGCTGTGGGGTCCTTGTCCATTTAAGCAACCATCTCCATCACAGTCCCACCAACGCTGCCAGGCCAGGCACTCTTCCTAGCTTGTTCACCATTATAATCAGCCCAGTGACCTGCACATAATATGCACACAGTAAATATTTCCTGAATAACTGAATGAAGAAACTTGTCAGGCAGTGCCACATTAGAACATCTACTGAAACAATACATGAGATATTTTCCTTCTCCCACAAGTCAAGTCAAAGTTAAATCCTGATGTAAGAGCTGCAAACTTAAATCCACCTGAGACATATTATCAAGAGAAAGCATTTTGAGCCCCAAAGAAAATTTCTCAAGAATCGGCAAAAACTAACAAGATAAAATGTTCCCTGAGGAAGGGATTTCCAAGAGAGGGGCCGAGGGTCCTTGACACCCAGGACGGCAAAGCCGCCCCGTGCAGAAGTGGTCCTCGGGCTGGCTCTTCCTGAGGAGGTCTGCTCTCCTCCTGGGAGCACCCCCACTTCTGCCCTCCCCCTCCCCCACAGCAGAATGGTCAGCATTATCCTCAGATCACTTTTACTTAAAATGTAGGAGGTATTTATTATATGGATCACCCCCACCTCTTTCAATAATTACCCCTCACATCAAACCCCATCTCAGGTCAGCCTGGAATCTGGGTTTCATTGAAAAGCCCATGGAACATGAAGTCAGCCAGGCAGCTGGGAAGAGAAAGGAAGGGAACACGATGCAATTTATAGATTTCTTTTTAAAGGGGGAAAAAATATCTTACAGTGCTCATCATTTCCTTTTTTGAATTCCTGCAAGGCACTGCCCTTAATGGAATTCCTAAAGGGCTGTTTGGTTCCCCGATACCATGTCTGGGGCTCTCGAAGGAGCTTGGCAGTGGCGTAAAGGCAGATCGAGCACCTTCTGTATGCTACACCCTCTGCTTAGAGCTGAGGAGGTCCAGGTGAATGAATGAGACGCAGGGAGACCACAGGGCACTCAGCCCAGTGGGGAGGACCCTCAGAGAAACAGCTGGACGTGGGACACAGCACGGCAGAGATGCGGCCTGCGTGGAGAGCGGGTGGGGGAGCAAAGCTGAGCCCCACACCCAGAGCCACGCCGTTGGAGCACAGTGAGGGTGTCATCATTTCTCAGCTAGACGCCAGCGCCGGACAAGAACTGTCTCATTCTTTACTGTGCTTAGAAGAGCTCCTGGGATATAGTAGATGCTCAATCAATGCTGTTTGTTAAACAAAGGAAGAATACAGGACCCTTCAGTGGCTATTCCTACCTACTCTAGGCCTCCACTTCCTTTTTCTTAGAGAGAGAAGAGCTTAGAGTGTTAGGTTCATTTTGGTGGCCCTGACAAAAGACTTGAACATATATTACGGTAGCAGTGCAGGATCCGAGGGGCTGATTTGAGTTGACTTAATCCAACAATTTTTTTGAGCATCTATAATAGGCGTCAGCAAACTTCTGTAAAGAGACGGACAGTAAAAGTTTTAGGCCTCGAGGCCATACAGTCTCTGTCCCAACGACCCAGCTCTGACCTTGTAGCGCAAAAGCAGCGTAGACAGTATGGAAGCAAATGAGTGTGGCTGTGCTCCAAAGAAACTTATTTACAAAAACAGGCAGCAGGCCACATTTGGCATAGTTTGCTGACCCGATATGCTAATCTTGGGCTAGACAATAAAAGCAATTTTTTTAAGCTGGAAGGTGTGAGTTACTACCATTCTCTATTAAGCTTCAACCTGGTCAGCTAGAGAAGCGAGAAGACAAGGATCATTCTTCTGGAAGGACCCTCTGTCCCAGTTAGGTGAGCCGGGCTTCTGCCTAGTTAGGTGGGCGGGGCTTGCCTGCAGGTGGGCAGAACTAGGGCCCAGACGATTGGCCAGAGCTGCAGGGGAGTGGGTGGAGCCTGTGTCAGCTCCCAGTTCAGGTCTATTAAACTTAGGGCACGGTGCTGCTGCGGCAGGGGAGGCTGCGAGAGGCAGGGCAGCAGCCCTTGTGTCTGAGGCTGGCTGTCTGGAGAGAGACCTTTGAACGGGAGGTGTATGCCATGACACAGGCACGGATAGAAGGAAGTGTGAGGTACAAGGGAGCCTGGCCCCTAACCCAGACTGGAGGAGGTCATTCCAGAAGGTGGCCCCCCCACCTTCTCTAGAAGGTGGCACCAAAGCTGAGACTTGGACTCTAGACGCATTCATTCATTCATGCGTTCACTCACTCCTGAGACACTCACTAAGCACTCACTATGTGCAGCGTACTGTTGTCGGTATGGGGGATCCAAAGAAGGTTGGGGCCCGTGTGAAGGTTACATTCCAGTGGAGGAAACAAGCAACAAGCAAGCGCACAAACATTCCCTGGATAGTTTCAGACTGCTGCGAAGGGGTGAAGAGTGGAGAGGGTGGGGGCGGGCAGAGGGCAGGGAGGGGTGTTCCCTACACAGGTGGTCAGGACAGCTTCTCTAAAGGAAGAAAGGGAATTAGGGGAAGCAGGGACCTGAGGGGGAACAGCGAGAGCAAAGGCCTTATGAAGGCAGGAACAGGCTGTATGTTTGCGGATCAGATCCCAGTGCATGAATGGAGGGCGTCCTCCAGCATGAGGCTGGAGAGACAGCAGAGGAGCCTGTCCTGTTGGGAAGAAAGCAGAACTCATTCCAAGTGTGATGGGAACCATGAGCAGGGACGCTGCTTTGGAAGGTCAATTCTGGCTGCTGTAGGGGAGGCGGGGGATCCTAAAAGGATAATAACTGAAGGCAGGGAGGTGGGTGGGGCTGCTGCAGTCGTCCCAGGGAGAGGCGATGGTGGCAGGATCAGGTGTACCTATGCGAGTGAGGGTGACATGCTGCTGTCTTGGAGGCAGAGCTGACAGAACCGGAGTGGCCAGGTGACTGGGCAGGAAGGCAGTGGGACGGTTAGGAGGGGCAGGGTCTCAGGGATGGGGGGGTCCAGGAAGGTAGAAAGGGGTTCAGCAAGGAGACACCAGAACCCTGTGTGCCCGGCCCAAGCATCTCTGGCTCTGACTGTTCACACTCAGTCTGCCTCAGACTCGGGAGGGGGGACGGCTGGTGGGGGTGAGGGGGCTCCAGAAAGACCACGGTCAGGGAGAACAGTCCACCAGACTCTGCTCGCCATAAGGGTAGGATCTATTCTGAACCAACTCTGACTCCCCAGTGCCCAGCACAGAGCCTGGCACAGGGCCACACACTTCTGGAATGGACAGAGGCCTGAACGTGTGTAAGGGTTCACACAGGCCTTGCCAGGCAGGGCCACGGCTGCCAAGGAACCCTCGGAGTGTCTTTTCCTTGGGTCTTTGGGGCCCTTAGTACTCAGGAGGCAGGAAGAGATCTGAGCTACCCAGGGAGTGTGGGTCCTTTCTGGTATCCAGCAGACCTGAGTTCAAGTGACAGCTCAGTGCCCGATCTGCCTCGTGCCTTCGCCTCTTAGAACTGAGTCTCCCCCTCTGTAAGAATGAAAATCGCTTACCAAATAGTAGCATTGTGAGAACAAAGGTGATATAGTTAGTTAGCCAAGGGTCTGAAATACCCACTTTTCCTTGCTCCTGCCCCAGGCCTCCCGTCTTCCTCCACTTTTGTGCAGGGCGCCAGAAAAATGTATATAAGTGGACACTTTGGTCAGCGTTGCTCAAGCAGTAGTTTGCCGTAATCAGAAGTATCTGGACGCTGATGGTAACCACTCTGAGCACCTCTTGTAACTGCAGAAGTCAAATGTGACTTGTATTCATCTTTTGTTATCGGTATATATTGAGTATTACAATTTTAATACAGTTTTTTCTTTTCTTAAAATGCATATACATTTTTTGGCTATATATATATGGCTACATATATATGGAGATTATATATATATCTTCCCACCCACCCCCACCCCGGGTAATTCACATGCACCTATTTATTCCTTCCACACGTATTTATAGGGCCTGTACTATGTGCCAAGCACTGTTCTAGGGGCTGAAGATTGAAGCGTGAACAAAACAGACCAAATCTCTGCTCTAATGAAAGGACTAATGGTTTAGAGTCCCGGAAGATGAGGAGGCCCCAGGAAAGGAGGCTGCGGAGGGAGGGCAGAGCGGTGGCCTGGCTAACTCCTGCCATCCTTGATACAGCAGCTAGACTGAGGATCTAGAACAGAGAGGAGGAGAGAGAAATGCCTGATGGGCTTGGATGCACAGAAGTGCAGAGCTCATCTCCTGGGGTGACAAAGAAGGTAGGGCTCACTTGCTCTCAAGCCAGTAGGCCAAGCTTCCCGCCCGTCCAGCACCTGTTAGAGGGCCTGGCAGAAGGCAGGCGCCCAGTTAACATCTGATGGGATGGATGGATGGATGGATGGATGGATGGATGGATGGATGGATGGATACATGCTCTTATTCCCCAATCCCTAGGAATATTAAAGGACTTCCGCAGCTTCTCCTGAACGAGTCCAGGAGCTCCCTAGTGACAGGGGTGAGCAGCTCTAATAGGCCCTGGTCGTCACCCTGGATCTCCCCACATCTGGGCCCACGAAGCTGTGGCTAGTGTGGCCCTCACTCTCACATGCTTACCCAGGAACCACTGACGACCGGAACTGTATTTCCCACCCTGCTCTGTGGGGCCATCGGATGTATCTGCTGCAGTGCCTCCCTGTCCTCACTGCTCCTTACTAAGCTTGAGGAGCGTGGTAAAGAACAAAGGCGGTGGTGACCCTGGGGTGACTTCGTGGGACTGTCATTGTATCTGCGTGTCTGTCTTTGTGTACGAGGGCGAGTCCGTGCTGTGTTCTGTGTCTTTCAGTGCCTGCGTATCCATATATCCGAGTGTCTGTCTGAGTGTAGCCTCGCCTGTGTGTGTGCACATGTCTGCTTGTGTGCATGTGGGTCTCTGTGTGTGCGGGGGGGGGTGTGTGTGATGTCCAGGAGATGGGAGCTGGTATTTCCCAGGTAGCCCAATGTACTTTAGAGCAGGGGAAGGAAATCAGACGAAATTCGTTCCCTTCCACAGTCATGTATCAAGCACTTACAGTGTGCTAGACCCCAAAATCCACAGTACTGCAGCCATCAGTAGCCCCGGGCTGCAGGGGGAGGTGGGGCTTCCCCACTCACGCCACAGTCACAGCGTGAGGCTGGGGGTGCCGGGCCCAGGGTCAGCTGCTGCCCTGCCCTGACACACTCCATCCTGGGGGAGGGGAGGGCTGGTGCCCAGCGGTCACACGTGCACTTGCACACACACAGGTGCATGTGTGTTCACACACACACACACACACGCACACACCAGAGCAGCAGTAACATGGCCTTAGCACGTCAATCACTCTTTTCCAGAGCCAGATGTAAACAAAAGGGGAGGGAGGAAGGGCTCTTGGTAGGGCCTGTCCCCTACCCCCCGACCCCCACCATGAGACACTTGAACTAGGAGTTGACACCTTGCCAGAGAGTCACTGGCCACCCAAACAGGAGGAACGTTCCCAGGGCAGCTACAAACCAGGAATGGACACCTAGAAGGGAGGGGAGGTGGAAAGTAGCCAAGGCAGGGAGGACCAGCATGAGGGTTATTCGGGGGTCAATTTACTGAACTTGGGCACCATAGGAGGCAGGAGAACATAACAGCAGGCTTTCGCGCACACTGCCTGGATTCAAATCCAGTTCTGCCACTCCCTAGGCCTTGGATTCCTCGCACTGGGGACAATGGTCATTGGTACCTTCCCAGGGTTGTAATGAGGCTGAAGTGAGTCAGTATTAGGCTGCGTGTAGCAAGCACATGGCTGGCATTAGCCATTATTGCTGCGTATGTCACACAGCGACAAATGCAAAGGAGAGAGACTTAGCAGGGAAGGCAGAGAGGGCTTCGGTTTTCAGTAGGGTGGGCAGGAAGGTCCTTCCCGGGAAGGAGACCTGGGAAGTTTCACAAAACAGTGCCTGCCCTTCGCGCACACTGCACATGCCGACAGTTTCCATTCCGTCCTGGCTCGTTTGTTTAACGGCCGGTTGCAGCCGCTGTGCTGACTTCACGACCTAGTCATGAGTCACAACCTGCACTTAACAAACACCAGCCGAGGTCAGCACAGGCCCAGGAGACACAGCAACAACGTACGCTGCTATGGAGAGAACTAACATTTCCCAGGCTTATCGGGTACCCGGCACTGTTCTGATTGCTTCAGATGTGCTCACTAGTGACTCCCCATCACAGCCCTGTGAGCTGGGGTCTGAGCATCTCCCTGCGGCAGAGGAGGCAACTGAGGCAGGGAGGGCGGGCAACATGGCGGGTGGGACACGCTCAGGCCATCTCTCTCCTGAGCTCCTGCAGCTGATCACCAACCCGAGACAACAGGAACTGGGAAAGCATCTGGCACCGGCACAAATGGCATTCCCAAAGGAAGCTCACTGGGCTTCCAAGTTCCTTTCATGTGTCATTATATGTAGCCGACATGCGCTGGACACCTGACCATGTCTGTGTCAGGTCTGACGCCTTATACATTATCTTCATCCATCTTCACAACAACCCTAAAAGGTAGGTACTGTTGGTGTCCCCATTACACAGATGAGAAAGGTGGGGTGGGAGGGCCAGGATGGGACCCCAGACGGTCCGCTTCTGGAGCCTATGCTCCCAGCCACCACTCCGGACTTCTCTCCCTGCCCCTCATCCATCCTCTTCCCTCCCCTCTTCTTCTCTCTGAGGTCTTTCTCTCTTTCTCCAATAACTCACTCTCTCTCTCCCTCCCTCCTTTGCCCGCCTCCGCTACTCTCCTTCTCTCTTCTTTTTCTCTTTCCTTCTCTCTCTCTCTCTCTTCCTTCTCTCTCCTCTCTCCCCACACACTCTTGCACACTCTCGCCCACACACGTGAGCTTCCACATGCATTTGTTGCAGCCCATCCCCTTTCACGGTCGGTCGCCGGCTGCCCTATCCCGCACAGCGTGGAAGGAGGCGAGAGGAAACAACGCCCAAGAGCTTAGAAGCCCCTCCCATCCCAGCGCATCCGTGATTCTATCCTGTTAAAATGGATCAAATCCCAAATGGGATAACAGGCATAAAGAGCTTAACACCAGGCCCAGCAAATCGCCCTCCTGTACCTGATTATGACGAATATTTGGATTAAAGGCCACCACTGGCATAGGAAATATGGATGACAGCGGCCTGGCCTGGCTGTGTGGGCCCTGGGAGGTCTTGGGGGACACAGGACCATCAGAGATGGTGGGACCTTAGAGATCATCTAATCCAGCCCCGGCAGAGAGCAGACCTGGGCTCAGAGATGAGAAAGCACACACTCGAGTGCCATGGAGAGCGAGGCAGAGTGTGGGTACTGGGCCTGGGTCTGTCAACCTCCCACCGTCCCCACCCCCACGAGCACACCCCCGAAAGCAGAAGAGTGCACTGCTTAGGCACACAGAGCCTAGAGTCAGACTACACGGGTTCACAAACCCAGCTCCTCCATCTCCTCGCTGGTTGACCTTAGACAAACAGCTTCACTTCTCTGTGCCTCAGCTTTAACCTGTGTATGACGGGAGTCATGAAAGTACCTACTTCATAGGGTTGTAGTAGGACTAACGAGTACGAATCCACGCAGTGCTTAGAATAGTCCCAGCACACAGCAAGCTCTCAGTGAACGTCAGCCTGTCACACACCTTCACGGGGTCCCATGGGTACCTTTCTGTCGTCACACTATCCTGGTTAATAATTATACATTTATTTGCATTATTATCTCATGACATATACCTTCTTCATGAGAACGGAGGCCCTATAAGGTCATGGGCCAGGACTGTTTGTGCATTCCTTGTCTTTCAGGCCCAGCCTAGAACCTGGCACCGTGATTGGCACTCAGTCTGTATTTATTCACAGGACTCCCAGTTGTCAAGAACAATGCATCTCCATGCTCCAGACCATGCAGGCTTTTCCCAGTGCAGTGTATTATGCTCTCAGCCAGGGGTGGCCAAAATGTAACTAGCGGGCCAAATCCGGCCCACCAACTGTTTCTATAAACAAAGTTTTATTAGAACACAACCATATCCATTTCTTTACACATTGTCTATGGCTGTTTTCATGCTGCCATGGCAAAGTTGAGTAGTTGCAGCAGAGACCATATGACCAGCAAAGCCAGAAATACTTATTATCTGTCCCTTTACAGAAAAAGTTTGCCAACACCTGCTTTAGGTATTTGTAATCTCCTTACAGCCAAGGCCTGTGGTTTCATGGGGTTGGTATGAGGTTTAAAATGGTTAGAACAGAGCCGAGCACATAGGAAGAGCTCTGTGAGTATTAGTAGGTATTGTGCAGTTGCATATGCTTACTCATAGGTCAGTAAGTATCTGCCCATCGAATAAACCAGATATTTTCTGCTCCTTGTGATAGATTTTAGTAGTAAGACCACACCAGCCTCAGTGGGAAGTCAGGACAATTCATGGGGAAGTTGTGTCTGGACGGAAGGGGGAGGGACATCAGAAATTTTAAAAAATTGTTATCTTTTACTGTGTTCCTTCCAGCATCAGAAACAATACAGATTTTACACTATTTAATCCTTACAATAGCGCTTCTCAAACTTTCGTGCACATACAAATCTTATTATGAGGATCTCGTTAAAATGCGCATTCCAATTCAGTAGGTAGGTCCAGGGTGGGGCCTGAGAATCTGCATTTCTGTCAAGCTCCCCCCATGGTACCCGTGATGCCTGTGCTCAGACTGCCCTTTCAGCAGCAGGGCCTTACGACATTCCTGTAAGCTGGATATGACTACTGCTCTTCTCACTTTATAGGGTGGGGAAACTGAGGCTCAGAGAAGTAAAGACTCTTGCCCAAGGTCACACAGATAGTAAGTGAAAAAGCCAGGATTTGAACTAACTCCAAAATCCCCATTTTGACTCACAAGCTGGGTGGCATTGGGCAAGTTACTTCACCTCTCTGAACTTGTTTTCTCATCTGTAAATTGGAGCTAAAAAACACACCCTGAATGGGCTATTCTGAGGATTAAATTATATAATGTTTATGTTAAGTACCCACTCAAGATCAGAGTGGCTACTTAACAAACATGATCTCTCTCCCGGATCTTTAATAAACTCACCATCCCCGTGTGCTTATGAAGATGAGAATTCAGGTAGCTCTGAGTGTGCATGCCTGTATGCGTGTGCAGGGGTGTGTGGGCTGGGGCGTCAGGCTGAGGACACAGCGCCTTACCTTAGAAATGACTGGCAGGGAGAGAACATCCACGCAGGTCTGGGGAGAAGGCAGGCCTCTGCCTGCCTGCAGAGGAGAAGGTGATAAGAATGTCAAGTAACCCAGGTGTCTCCGACCAAGGCCTTCATCCTTTCACCCCAGCTTGCATTTGCCCCACGTATGTTCACCTGGATACTGTCATTTATCAAATATTTGCCATATGCACTCAGAGACATATCTAAGTGCACGAGCAGAATCAATTTACTTAATCCTTATAACAGTCTTCGAAGGCAAGCACTATTACCATCCCCGTTTTACAGATGAGGAAATTGAGGCACAGGGAGATGAGATAATTTACCCAGACTTACATAGCTAATAAATGCTAAAGCCAGATTCAAATCCAGTGGGTCTCTAACCACTATAACACACTGCCTCTCAATGTGCCCCAAGTACCCCAAAGAGCAGAGGAAGAAGCTGAAAACTTTGCCTAAGGAAGTCACTGAAGGTTTCACAGACAAGGGGACTTTGAGTTGGGTTTTGAGGGATGAATAGAAGTTTGCAGAGTAAAATAGAGCAGGAAAAACATTGTAGTGAAAAAGCTCAGAATGTCATAGGCACAAGCGTGCAATAACATGATGTGGGAAGTTGGCTGTGGCTGGACAAGAGGGAACACAGGAGTTGAGGCTGGAGGTGGACGGAGGGCCTTGTGGGCCTCCCGAGGCCCTGGATTTGGTCCTTTAGGCTGAGATGAGCCCTTGAAGGGCTGTGAGCTGGGCAGTGGCTCGCTGTCTCTCCCTCCTCCCTAGTATTGCTAAGCAATCTCGACACTGGTCCTATGTCCATAAAACCCCCACTCCTGGGTGCTACCCTTTTCCCTCCCTCCTGCATCCTGCCATCTCACAGGCCTGTTCTCTCTCTCTCCTTGACCCTCCATGTTCTGCAGGGGCCGTGAGGGCCTCGAGCATCTTCCCGATCCTGAGTGTGATTCTGCTTTTCATGGGTGGACTCTGCATCGCAGCCAGCGAGTTCTACAAGACTCGACACAACATCATCCTGAGTGCCGGCATCTTCTTCGTGTCCGCAGGTAATGGCCACAGCGCTGTGCCAGCCAGAGCCCAGGCCTGCCAGTGGGGACAAGTCCGAGGTTCGGGTGCCCCGGGGCTGGGAGGACCTGGCAGAGAGAGGAGGGGAGGGAGGAAAAGAATCTCCGGGCCTTGGGACAGGACGTACTTCAGGGAAGGCTGCAGGGAGGCCTTGGGCTCCCAGCTGAGCTCCCCAGAGTCCTCCAGAAACATCCCAGACCCCGTTCCTTAGCTCCATGGCCTATCCTCCCACCTCGTAGGAAAGGGCCCAAATCCCAGGTCCCACTCAGGGTACTGGGCCTATCCTCACTGCTCTCCGGTGGGAGCAGGCAGGCACCCAAAACCACATTTCTCAGCCCAGTTATATGACAAGTCCCACTTGCTTCCAATGCTGGGAAAAGAACATGGGCTGTAGCGTGGGCCATTTAATAAGAATGACTGATGTGTAAGTAGCACTTAGCACGTCCCAGACTCTAACAGTTTCCACATGTATTAACTCACTTAAGCCTTTCCATGGCCCTACAGGAGCAAGTCCTATCATTATCCCATTGCACAGATCTGGAAACTCAGAAAGGCTTTGAATCTGGGCAACCTGGCTCCAGGAGCCAGTCCTAACCCCCTGCCACCCCAGCTTCAAATCCCTGTGCAGCCAGCCTTGAGCAGCGTGACCCATTTGGAGCTCAGTGATCCATTTCTTCCTCAATCGCAAACCCCTTGAAAAGCACTCAGCAGTGAAGGCAGGTGGTACATGCTCAATAAACAATATCTATTATTATTATTATTATTATTACTCAGTACGTTGTAGAATGCCTCTCTCTTCTCTCGCCTCTTCCATATCTGTGTCCACTAGCTCTTCCCTTTGTGGTTCTCTTCAAATGGATGATAAAATATTAAGGTGATGCTTGCCAACTTCCCTCTGCACCCACTGGACCAGGGACGTCCCATCCAGCTGTCCCTGCCCTTTAATCCCGCCCAGTGCCGGCACCCTGCTCGGGAATTAACGCCCGTCTCCCTGGTTCTGCCCCGTGCCCACCCTGTGCCCGCAGGTCTGAGTAACATCATTGGCATCATAGTGTATATATCTGCCAATGCCGGAGACCCCTCCAAGAGCGACTCCAAAAAGAATAGTTACTCGTACGGCTGGTCCTTCTACTTCGGGGCCCTGTCCTTCATCATTGCCGAGATGGTCGGGGTGCTGGCCGTGCACATGTTTATCGACCGGCACAAACAGCTGCGGGCCACGGCCCGCGCCACGGACTACCTCCAGGCCTCCGCCATCACCCGCATCCCCAGCTACCGCTACCGCTACCAGCGCCGCAGCCGCTCCAGCTCCCGCTCCACTGAGCCCTCACACTCCAGGGACGCCTCCCCCGTGGGCCTCAAGGGCTTCAACACCCTGCCGTCCACGGAGATCTCCATGTACACCCTCAGCAGGGACCCCCTGAAGGCCGCCACCACGCCCACCGCCACCTACAACTCCGACAGGGATAACAGCTTCCTCCAAGTTCACAACTGTATCCAGAAGGAGAACAAAGACTCTCTCCACTCCAACACAGCCAACCGCCGGACCACCCCCGTCTGAAGCTGTGGGGGCCTCGCCAGCGCCGCCTGCCGGCTCCCAGGCAGAGCCCGGAGTGGGGGTGCGGCCCGCGCGCGGGGTGGGCCGGGGGGTGGGGGGAGGGTGGGGAAAACCAAATCATCCACGGGGGAAAATCCTTCCAAAAGCAAAAAAAAAAAAAGAAAAAAAGAAAAAAAAAAAAGAAAAATATAAGTAAATTCAAAAAAAAAAAAAAGAACAAAATATAAGAGGAACAAAGAAGCCAAACAACAGGAAATGTGAAAAAAATAAATAAACGAGGGAAGGAAAAACAAACTTTAAAAAAAGCAAGAGAGGATAAAAAATTAAAAATAGAAAATAAATCTAAAAGAAAATGCATGATTTCCCATGTACCATTATTTTAACATTTAATAAAAACCAATTTAAATGAAAAAATAAAAGGGAACCAAGATAACATTAAAGCAAAAAAATGAGAAGGAGCAGAAAGGAAGAGGGATGTTCTTTGCATTGATCAGGGGTTTATGTTACTTGCTTTTGTTTTGAACTCGGGAGAGTTACTTTTCTGTTCCCTGTCACCCCAAGCGGGCTCTGCCTCCCTGGCTGAGTGTGGGGTGGAGACTCAGGGCCCAGGGCCAGGTGAGCCTCGGTCACTGCCAGGTCCCTGGAGCCTCTGATGGGTGCCCCAGGAACGCTGGGCAAGCTCCTGGCTTGCGAGCCGGCTCCACCCAGTATCGATGGGGCTACTGTAGGCCTCCAGGTGACCCAAGAGTTCTTGGTCCCTCCTGTCCGAAAGGTGCCTGGAGGGGGTGCACTTGGGGCTCGTCGAGCCCCCAGGTTCCCAGTCCTTAATGGTCCTTAACCCACTGTGATGACTTCCTAGGCCTTGAGGGAAAGGAAGGAGAGGGGATGGCTGCCGGTGGCTTGCTGAGATGCCCAGAAACCCCGGAATCCTCAGGGTGAGCTTCTTGGGGACACCACCCCAAGCTCCTGTCCTTGGGGGCAGGAGATCCCACCCCCCGGGGGATATAAAGCAGCTCTCCCTCCTCACCCCTCACCTCAGGGCCACCCAATGACCCTGGGGCGATGGTGGACCCCCAGACTCTTAGGTCCCCAACCCCCTGGGAAGGGGGCTCACTGACCCTTTGGGGGTCCTTGGACTCGCTGAAGCCCCCTTGGGGCTCAACAGTCCAACAATGACATTGCAAAAAGGTTTCTTTTTACAAAAGAAAAAGGAAAAACAAGTGGTGATTTTTTTTTTTAATAAAAAAACCACAGACTATAAATAAATGTAAATATATAATAAGCGGATTTACTTGCAAGAAAATCAGATAGTATTTTTCTTTTAATTCTTTTCCAGCTTTAAACTGTGAAAACAAAAAATGGGGTGGGGTGGGGAACTTAAAATTTAGCAGGGAACTTGTAAAGAGAAAACAGAACACAAATATACAAATCCATTAAAAAAAAAAAAATACTGTTGTGAGAGATTAGAGCTGGGCTTAAAGCGGGAGGGAGAGAAGAAAAGGCCCTAGGGAGCTGCAGGGAGTTTCTGTGACGAAAGATCTCTTCCTTACACCGGGAAGGTGCTGCTACCGTGGACGAGAGAGAGTCAGGGTGGAGAATCCAGTCTTCAGGAAGGAAATCGCACACCCCAGTCTCACACACACACACACACACACACACACACACACACAGAGTCACTCACAGCGATACACGTGCCATCTAAGCCCTTCCACCCCCATACACAGCCAGAGGCAGGGTTCATAAAAGCCGGACTCATGCCCTCCAAAGCCATGGACAACAACAGCTCCATATCGGCCTTTCTGCTCACGCGTGCCCTCCCTCCACACACACGCACACCATGCTTGCATGCATGGAAAGAGCACCAGTCTAGAATCCAGCTTGGAGTTCTGGAATCCCTTACTGTGTGGCCTCTGTGGGCCTCAGTTTCTCCCTGTGTAAGCATGTGGACTGACCCCGATGAGCTCCAAAGGCCCATTCTTATTCTTGGCGTCTATGACTTTTAAGATCTGCCACCTGCCCAGACGAAGATGCCAGGGATGACCAAAATAGCTGCCATCCAGCCCCCAGACATTGAGAGCATTTCCAAATCATCACCAGTCAGCCATTCAGACACACACACACACACCCCATATGCCTCCTCACTGTGCTCCCAACCCCCGCCCCTACATCCAATGTCAAAGCAAAAATTACACACGTGAGCAAACGTAGCCTGCCATTCAGACAGAGAGGGAAAAGGCACCAGAGGTCCCCAAAGCCTCTCTTCATTTTGTGTCCCCTTTCTTTAATGCCATACCCAGGTACAGAGAGGGAAGGTGGCTTCCTTGAGAGAAGCTATCAGCCGCCAGGTTTCCCCGGCTGTTGTTGGGGGAGGTCAGAGAACAAGAGGCCCCTCCGAGGTTTGCTGAAGGCCGTTAAGGCCGAGGGGATGGAGAGCAGAGCTTTACAAAGTTTGGTCCCCGGATGAGGGCCAGCCTCAAAAGTTCAACTTACACCCCAGAATAACGTCTGGGACATCCACGTCGCTCCCCTTTCTCCTCAGAGGGACAAGGGCCAGTTCAGACTGAGAGACCCAACAGCTTTCCTTCCAAAGCTTGAATTTTAGCCCAGCCTGCCAGTCACCCCACTGAAGTGAGCCCCCCGCCCCCTGCCCCCATCAGCACGTCTTGGTTTGCTGCTTTTTGATACTGGCCTGGCCTGAAGTTTCTTCATTGGAGCTCTGGGGAGTAGGGGAAGTGGCCAGCAATGCTTTGGGGGTTTGCACACTCCCAGCTGCCCTTCCCACCTTTTGTCTGGAAAAGGGAAGCTCTGTACTCAGCTCAGCAGCAGCTGGCACCCTAAAGTCAGCATGAGTCACAAGGTGGAACATCTGTGCGAGGGCCCAGAAATTCCCAGGAGGCCACGGGGCTGGAGGGGGTACCCAGTGCCAGGGGTAGTGGCAACCTTCCTCAGTCTGGGCAAAAAAGCACCATCTCTCCCTCCCCGACTCCAACCTCGCCTGTCACCCCACCAGATTCCAAACCTGAGAGAAGGGGGAGGCCCCAAGAAAACAGCAAACAAGCAGTCACTGTCTGAGGAGAAGAACTGATGCCAATTCTCTGAGTTCTGGCAGAGTGTTTGGGATGGCAATCAGCGCTTTTTTCCAGGCCGTGGGGCCTGGGGCCGGGGCCTCTTGAAGAAGCCCATCTGGGTGTGGGCGAAACCAGCGTGGCTGAGAAAGGGCTGGGGGCCCGGAGGGAAGGAGCCAGGATGAGGGCGGCAAGGGCACTGCTTGCCAGGGTGGATGATTGCTCATGTCCAGCTCAAACCAGTTCAAGAAACCAAACTCCATTTTATTTTCTTGGTGGGTCCTTTTTTTCTTTTTTTTCAGACTGTTAACAGAAAAAAATTTTAAAAAGCAGAAAACTAAAAAAAGAAAAAAAAAGAAAAAAATCCTGGTACATGAAATAAAGATTTTTTTTATAGCTTGGTCCTCACTTCAGTGGATTTCTTTAATTGCTTTCCCAACTCCGGGCACCCCATTTTAAACAATTGCAAAGCCACAGAGTCTCAGAGTTGGGGGAGGGGAGGCTTAGAAACCATACTTTAGAGCGGCCCCACTCCTCAGGTCGTGAGTCCTCTCATAAACATTCCTGATACTTGCACACCTCTAGGGACAGGGGGCTCACCCTCTCCATAGGCAGCCCCAGCCCATGCTGGGCAGCGCTCATTCTGAAAGTCTCCTCTACCGTGAATTTCAATCCACTCTTCCTTTGGAGCAGCGACACTGAATGGATCCCTTCCCTTTTCAGCACAACAGTCCTTTAGATATTTGAAGACCATGAGGATGATGTCCTTGAGGCTTCTGTCTTAGAATAAACCAGCCCTACTCAAAAACCCAATGATACTCCAGGGTTTCAAGTTAGCCCATGAAAGTGCACAGCCTGGAATGGACTCCCTGGTCAGGGGTGCTCCTTGGGAGGGGCCGTGGACAGGGAAACAAATGAGGATGGTCCTGGAAAGGGTCCTGGGACTCTTGACTTGAAGAAATGGGACAGGCAAGATGGGATGTATTCTAGTCTGCCTGGGCTGCTATAACAAAATACCACAGCCTGGGGGGCTTACACAGCAGACATTTATCTCACGGTTCTGGAACCTGGGAAGTCCAAAATCAAGGTGTCGGCTGACTCGGTTTCCGGTGACAAGTCTCTGCCTGGCTTACAGATAGCCACCTGCTGTCTGGGTCCTCACATGCAGAGAGAGAAAGCGTCCTGGGCTTTCTTTCTCGTCTTACAAGGACACTGATCCCATCATGGGCGCCCCACCCTCACGGCCTCATTTAACTCAATTACGTCCCAAAGATCCCACCTCCAAATACCATCACATTGGGGTTAGGGCTTTAACATATATACTGGGGGGAGGGCACAAACATTCAGCCCCTAACAGGACGCTAACAGGAAGATCTGACCCTTGACAGTGAAGAAAGGCCCCATTTGAAGGCAACTAAAGCGCTAGACCCTCATTGTGCAGCGCTGGTCGGGTCAAACTACTAGGGGCAGCTACTTGAAGGGGGGCTGTCCGTGCCTCCCAACATGCACGTAAAATGCATTTCATTTAGTCCATTTGAACTTTAAAAAACTGTCATCTGCCTAGGATGGGGGGAAGGAAGGTATTTCAAAATCAAATCAAGATTTCAAAAGCAAACAGCAAAGTACTCATCTGTTGGTAAACTGTAAAATGCTCCTCCTGTGCCCACCCTCCCATCACCACCCTCACTGAATTTATTCTCCTTGACTCCGAAGGTCAGTATAGACTCACAACCGATGCCATGACAAACAGGAAAAGGGAAAGCGGACCAATGCTTGTTTGAAATGAAAACATGATGACACATTGCTCTAAAAGAAGCGAAAGCTTCATCGTGTCCTTCTGACATCTGTCATCACAGACAAAAAGAAGCATGGAAGTGCCATTCATTACCGTGGCTGGGATGCACTGGCCGAGGTATTTTAATATTTTCATTGGGAGAGCCAGAAGCGTGATCTATGGGGAGCATGCAGGCCCCTTAGAAACACACCGCTGGGGATAAGGGAGAAACCCAAAAGTCACGCCCTGGTCCTGACACAGACAGGGCTTCCTCTTGAGCTCCATGAAGAGAAGTGGGGTCTCTGCGAGGGAAGAGACTGTGTAACATTCAGGGGAGGAAGCTCTGTCATTTGCAGCTCTCCTTGGGGCTCAAGAGAAAGGAGACGCATGCAGAAACCTGAGCCACACAGACCTACGAGGCAGCCCCGCATGCTGGGATCCCAGAAAACTCCACTCTAGAACTGGCCAACAATCAGAACTCTGCTCAGTGCAGGCCAAGTTCCCAGGGGCCACACAAGCGTCTCTTCCTCCTGCCTCACCCCTAACATTTACAGGTCCCCGGGCAAGAATACAAGTAGAGGCCCACAGACCATAAATCGAAATATTTCACATCTGAAAATCAAACTACTGAACTTTACAATAATGCTCTACCCTTCTATTCTGACAGATAAATCTTCATGAGGACCTGAAAGAGTAGGTTTGAATTTAGAATTCTGAACTGCCTCTGAATTCTGCACCCCACAGGGCAGCCTGGGCCACGCCCACCCCGGCCCTTGACCTTGGCTCCCAGCCCACAGTCCAGCCCTTCTTTCCTCCCACATCCAGATTCACTCAGCATGTGCAGGGTCTCTCCCACAAACGGGGTACCCATCCAGGTTCCAGCCAGCCGCTGGAAATAGCCACTCCTTGGCTACCCTTGGGCCAGTCCAACCTCAAGACAGAGGTAGCCAGCCCTGGAATCTGGCTCAGGACCCTTTGGGCAGAAATTCTAAAGTAGCAGACATCAGAGAGAGGTCTAGAAGAGGGCTGCGGCCTACCCCAGGGGGAGGGGTGTAGTCAGAGGCACGGGCCCCTCTTGCACGTGTGCACAGCATGACAGCCTCTCGCTGGCTTTTGACTCCAGAGTTCAACACCCTGGGGCTCCGACTTCCACAGTGTCGGGTACGCGTCCGTAGAGGTCAAAAGACCTACACCTTCACAGGAAAAAGGCACAACTGGAGTCCAGAGAGGACAAGCAATGTGTCCAGACTTGCATAGTGAATTGGCCTCCCGCAGGCTCCAGGCCCCAGCGCCGACCCCTCACTGTCCCCAGCCACCCCTTCTGATGGAGGTTTGAAGCATTCCTCCCCCTGCCTCCTCCATTCAGGTTCCAGGCTTAGAGGTTCCCCCTCGCAGCAGTACTGCCTCACCAAACCCCGAAGCTCCGAGAGCGTCTGCGGCAGGTGAGGGAAGGTGGCTGTCTCAGTGAGTGTCTAGACCTGCCTAACAAGAGGCATCAGTTTGGACTGGCTTCCAAGCTGATGGCTGAGAAAGCTGGCTGGTAGCCAACAGCCGCCTGCTTCCCTGGTGCCCAGACTCTGGAAAGAACCGTCTCTGGGACAGCTTGCCGACTTCTCCCAGGCCCTGCCTGCCCTCGCCACCACGGCTGTCAGACACAAACCCGGTGGTGTGTGGGGCTGCCCCCCACGGGCTCACAAAGCCAACTGTGTGCATCTCTTCTCAACTGCGTGCTCAGTGAGGCCACGCTGGCACCATGAAATCGCCCATGCTGGAAGTGTTTACACCACAGAAATGGGCAAAGGCTACCAATCCGGGATTTTTTTTTTTAATGAAGAATTGTCAAACATTTACCAGCATACTACTGCATACATTTGTCGGTGTGTGCATGTAGGTTCACTTATGCACACCTACGAGACACATCCATAGGTCCCCAGAGTGTGGGTGCATGTATGTCCACATACATACCCTTCCATGCACGCACATACGTGCACACACGTACACACACACCCCTGGAATTAGATCCACTCATCCAAACAGATTCATGCAATCTGTCAGCATTTCATAACCGTGTCCCATCTACCAGGCCTTGATCTCGGTCCCAAGTGTGCAGACATGACAAGGACGTGGACTTTCCTGCAGGAAGCTCTCCGCAGAGACAGGGCCAGGGCCAGGGAAACGGGGCTGCTGGGAAACAGGGGGGTGCTGGGAAAGATGATAAAGCTGCACAGAGGCAGGGAGAGGAGGCGGTTTCAGCAAGGATGTGTGCACGCCCGCTGCACACATTTCTCTACACACCTGACCTACTTGCACAAGTAAGTACGGAGGTGTGGACACTATGTTGCTTCTGTGTGGACACATGTCCCATATGTGCATGTGTATGCATACATGTGTGCACCTGTATGTCCCAGCACATCGGTCAGAACAAAGGAACATAAAACTAGGGCAGACGGCCCGTTTTTGTCATCAGGTGTACCCAGCCCTGAAGCAACGAGCCCAGGCCCTTCTCTCTCTCTCTCTCTCTCTCTCTCTCTCTCTGTCATTACCTCTCTGTCTCTCCTTTTCAGTCTCCCCGCTCCGTCTCTCTCTTGCTCTGGGTCCCTTCCCCACTTTCTCCCTTGTTTTCCGCCCTGCTCCCTCTCCCACCAAGCTACTGGTCTCGGTCTCACTTCACCCGCACTGCTGTGCAAAGGATTCCTGGGGGAATAAGAAGCAAATGGTGAGACCAACCCAGGCACCTCTCTCATCTGCTAGTGCTCAAGGCAGAGAGGGAAAGAGGGCCACGGATGGGCTCTCTGAGACAACCCTCTGCCATCAGAGGGAGCATCCGGCTTGGCTCGAGGGGGAGAAGGAGAGTATCCCTTCCCACTCCATTCAAGGCAGGAAGTCTGGGATAAGCCATTCAAAATCTTACAGGGAAATAAGACATAGGGAAGTGAAGCACAGCCACCAACGCTTGGGGGAGCCCAGGGAGGGGATGGGGAGGGTGTGAGCCATACCACTGTTTCTTTACGTTACTCCCTCACTTGGTGGCTCCCAGGGGCCCTCACAGTAAACCCTACAATGTCTCCTGTAGTTGGAGCCCTGGTTGTCTGTCCCGCAGCAAACCGGGATTTATTGAGAGCCTACAATATGCCGGCACTGCCAAATCATATATTATCACAGCCCTGCTAAGCAAGGCGTATTCCTCCCTTTACAGATATGGAAACTGAGGCTCAGAGAGGCAGGAAGGTACGGGGGTAAGAGCGGGGCCTTGGAGTTGGACTGCCAGGGTTCGATCCCGGCTCCGGGTGTGCTTACCAGCAGCATAACGTTGGGCGAGTGCCAATGCCTGTTTCCTCACCTGTGAAAGAGGGATAACAACAACAGCACGTCCCTCATCAGGCTGCTCTGTGGGGTAAACGAAGTAAAAGCATCAGAACCGTACCTGATACAGAGTAACAGGAACACAGCATTTTCTGTAAAAGCGAACACTCCAGAAATGTGCCATGGCGCCAGACACACTTAGGGTGTGACACAGCTGCATCCAGGGTCCTCATCCGTACCCACTATCCTCTGTTCTGCCTCCATCATCTACATACACGGGTCACAGGTGCACTAATGGAGGCGGCACAGAGGGCAAGGAGAAGGGAGGGCGCCAGGGGGCATGGGGTACAAAGGCAGTGCCAGCAGGGGCTTCACAGTTCCGAGGGTGAAAGCCCTCGAGAGCAGAGGCCTGGGCTGTATCCACCTCCTTCCTGGTGCTGCCCAGCCTACAGCAGGAAGGTGCAGGACCACTCTGATGCCACTCACTCATTCATTCGTGCCCTGTGCTCAGTGATGGGGGTAGCACCAATCAAAACAGACACGGCATCAGTCTCCTATAACTCATGTTTCAGAGTGGAAGAGAGAAAATTAGCAAGTGAAGAATCAAATAATTATATAATCACAAATTGTCATTAGTGCTATGAAGTAAATGTATTGGGGCGATGATTTTGAAAAGAATAACAGACCTCTCCTTTGGGGATCTAAAACTTAGCGGCTTAAAACAACAAGCACCATTTTACAGTCCCTCACGATTCCATGGGCTCAGCTGGGCGGTTCTTCTGCTACATGCGTTGACGACAGAGGCTGCAGCCATCCGGGGACTTGACTGGGTTGCAGTCAACACTGACTGTCCTCTGGGGGCTCGGCCGGGGCTGTTGACCCCCCGTGGCCTCTGGGTGCATCTTGGGCCTCTAAGAGCATGGCAGCTGGGTTCCAAGTGGCCCAAACTGGAAGCTGCCAGTCAACTGAAGGCTGAGCCTTGGGAGTGTCAGCAAGTCACCTCTGCCATATTCTGTTGGTCAAAGCAAGTCCCAAGGCCACTTCCAGGGGGAGGAGAAATCAAGGCCACCTCCTGATGGGAGTAAAGTGTGCCTGTGAGAGGTAAGGCCATGTCGGGGGGCCGTCTGTGAAGCCCAGCTACCACAACCCCCTTAGACAAAGCAGTAGGGGCGGCCCCTCTGTGATGTTAACTTTCAGCTAAAATTTGAAGGATAAGGAGAGTGAGCCCGACAGAAACAAGAAATGGAAGAGAAGCGAAGGTTCTAGGCATGTGCCAAGCCCCTCTTCCTGAGTCAGGAAAGAATTTGGCCTGTAAGTAGATCTAAAAGATGACTCAAATGGCTATCCCTGGTGAGCAAGGGACACGTGACACAGGATAAGGTGAAAGAGGTGGACAGAGGTCCGGCGTCACAAGGCAGCCCTTTGGATTTGATTCTAAGTGCAAGGAGAGCCTCTCACCCAGACATGATGGGGAAAATCACCCCTGAGCTTTCCATGCAAAATTCACCAAGCCAGAGCCAGGGCTAGACACTGGGGAAACAGAGAGAAGTCAGGCAAGTCCCTTTCCTGAAGCTCATAGTTTTACATGATTTACCTGTGATTTGCTATCTGCCCTTTTCCACGTAATTAACCTCTACTTGTGCAGCTCCTTCTATGAGTGGGACATCTCACAGTAAAGGACACATAAATAAAAAGAATATTAAAAGTAGAAAACCGAGGCCACGGAAAGGAGAAGGAAGCAATATGACAAAAAGTGCAAGCTACCTGGCAAGGAAAGCAAAAAGGGAAACATAAATTCTGTAGCTTTCATTGTCAAAGCCAATACTTCAGTTGCTGCAGAAAAGAAAACCTTTTTCTTGATCTTATGCTCTCTGCAGAAAAGAGAAAACATTCGTGAAACAATAATTAACAACTCAAAGCTAAAAGTAGAGACAGAGGTGGGGTGTCGGGGGAGCAGCCGATGGCTCAGTTGGTAGAGCGTGTGCTCTTAACAACAAGGTTGCCGGTTCAATTCCCGCATGGGATGAGGGGCTGCACCCCCCTGCAACTAAGATTGAAAATGGCAACAGGACTTGAAGCTGAGCTGCGCCCTCCACAACTAGATTAAAGAACAATGACTTAGAGCTGATGGGCCCTGGAGAAACACACTGTTCCCCAATATTCCCCCAATAAAATTTTAAAAAAATAAAAATAAAAAAATAGAGAGAGAAGGCCAAAAGGGTGCCCCACACAGAAACAGAGATGCAAGTTGTAGGATCCTTGCATCCCAGACCACTCACAGCCTTGAAAGGAAGCAGAAAAGGGCAGGCGGGAGAGAATGGGCAGTAAAATTAGATAGGCCTGGATCTGAAGCCCAGTTTCACTCTTCACCAGCTGTGTAACGAGCAACAGACAGCCCTCCTGAGCCTTCACTTCCTCATCTGCAGAATGGGTGCAGTAGGATAAGGGCTGGGGTGGTGTGAGGAGACACAGAACGGGAAAGCTCCCAGCCCGGTGCCTGGGTGTAGCTGGCGCTCAATGAAGAGTAAGAATAATCATAGCAGAATCTACTGAGCTTTCCCTTCGTGCCAGCCATCGATTTAAGCACTTTACATTTAAATGCTAACAGCAACATTAGGAGATCGATGTTATTATTACACAAAGGAAGCAATGAGGCTCAGAGAGATTGAGAGACGATGTGCTCAAGGTCACAAGCAAGAATATGGTAGAGCTGGGGGGCATTCTAGGCATTCTATTGGCTCCAGAGCTCACGTCTTCACCCCCACATAAACCCACTTCTCCAGTGTTCTCCTTGTCCCCTTCTCTTTATTTTCATCCCCCAATACACACCCCCTCAGTCTGCTAGAGTGCTCACAGCGGAAGGGGAGCGCCTCCCTCCACGGAGCCAAAATTCCTGTCCCATTGGCTCCCCTTGCTCTCACCTCTTTCCCACGCTTTGCCTATCTTAGCTCTGTCCTGCAGAGTCTGCAAAAACCACACTAAACTTTCTTCCATAATATAGCCCTTTGGAGTCAATGCTTCTGCTGAAGGGACTGGCAAAGGGTTCACAGAGTGCGAGGCAGAACTGGCCAGGCAGGACGAGGGGAATTCTTCCCAGGGGTCCTCGACAACAGACAGAACTCAGTTGTCACTTGCTTGGCACATGGCAAAGCCCAGCAATCTCATGAACTGAATAGAGGTGAACTGAATTGAATTGAACTGAGCTGAGTTGAACTGAGTTGGACGGAACTGAATTGCAAGGTTGAATAGATGGAGGGTGGGAGAATGGATGGATGGATAGTTGGATGGATAGACAGATGGACAGTTGGTTGAAAAAAATGGGGAAGTGAGTGGATTTTTAGATGCTAAGATGATGGATGGATGGGTAGATGGATGGGGGTAGATTTGGTGACCATAGCTGGTAGGAAAATCTGGTAACAAAGTACAGAGGTAGGAATGTCCAAGTTGTGTTTGGGAAACACTGAATATATCAGTGTGACTGAGGCGGAGGGTTCACACCAGGGAGAAATAGGAAAAAAGGAAACAGCCACATTGCCCCTCCTATAGGGACAGATGGAAGTGCTGGGGAGGGTGCTATACAAGTTGCGAGCTTGGTGGCTGCTGGGAAGGGAGGAGTTAACAGTAGGATGGCTCCTCGGCCAGCTGTGACCAGGGTGACACTGACAGATTACAGCATGTCCTCCGCACTAATAGCACTGCGGCGTCCTCCTGCTGCCGCTCCCCAGCCAGCTCCAGCGCCAGTGGATCAATACCAAGGGGCACACAGTGAAAAGCCTCAGCCAATTCGCTCCAAGGCTTGGGCGCGTGGAGGCACAGACCGCAGGGCAGAAGAGACCTCTGAGATCAGGTCATTCCCTGGACCGGGAGCTCCCTGGGCCAGGGATGGCGTCCCATTCACCTTGGCATTCCCTGTTCCATCACAGGGCCAGGCAAGGACAACCTTCTCCAAGTTTGCTGAGTGAATGAATGAACCTCCTGGCCAGTTAGGGCCTCCTCACAGAAATATCCCGAGGGCACATGGTCCCCCAGCCTCTATTTGCGTGCCCCCGGCAATAAGAGGCTCTCCACCTCCCCCAAGCAAACAGAGCCTTCCTTTACTGGACAGGTGTGACAATGAAAATGGTCTTCCCATGTGCTAAGTGACTTATCAGACAGAGAAAGACAAATACTGTCTGGTTTCACTTACATTTGAAATCTAAAAAAAAAAACAAAAACAAAAGCAGATTCAGAGAAACAGAGATCAAACTGATGGTTGCCAGCGGGGAGGGGGTGGAGAGTCGGGTGATAAAGGTGGAGGGGAATATACTCAGTACGATTGTGATAAATTTGCACAGTGACAGCTGACCACCGACTTAGTGTGCTGATGACATTATAAGGTATATGGATGTCAAGTCATTCTATTAAGATTAATACATGACATACCAAATATACATAAATTTTTTAAAATGTTTTAATCATCTTCCCTATTTTGAGTTAATCTCCCCTCCCCTTTGTCCACGAGCTTCTATTTTCCAACGTCTTCCTCTTTCCTAGCCACCTGTCTTCCCCGCGCCAAACCATCCACTAATCCAGTCCTCAGCTCTTGGGGTGCTGAACTCGTATGCCTGAGAACGGAGAAGGGCATTCACCTCCACTGAGCAGCTGCTCTGGGTGAGGCTGTCAGAGATCTACCCATGGTCTCACGTAGCCTGAACGTCCTGAGAGGTGCGTGCTGCTGTCCCCACCTCACAGACGGGGACCGTGAGGCTCAGGACGGTTAAGGACCCTGCTCAGTCACTCAGACACACAGTGGCAGAGCTGGGGCCTGACTCCAGGTCTGTGGGCTCCCCCTGTGCCACTGCAGCCCCGGGCACACAGCATGGCTATTTCCTACGCCATGTCCTTGAACCCAGGCGAGTCTGGAAGGGACGTCACTGGCCCTGCAGTTCTCAACCCCTAGGGGAGGTGGAGGGACAAGCTCAAGGTGACCAGAGCCAGGGGGCTGCCCGGGTCGGAGGCTCTTCCTCCGGAACCGGCTGCTTCCCTCCATCTCCCCAACCCGGGGAGCGTGGCCTTCAAACAGCGTTTCTCAGGGAAGGGAACCAGGGCTCCTTGGAGAAATGGCTGCTTCCAGGACTTGGGAAGGGAAAGTACGAGGTGAGCATGGACCCCTGTGTTCTTCCCGAAAGCCAGAAGTTAGCAAAGCCTACAAGCTGGGCCAGCAGGCTCAGGCCACCTGGAGGGGCTCCCGGGGCTGGGCCGGAGGCCACCTGAGCATCAGAAAGGCGGGGAGGATGCTGGAGAACCCACTCATCATCCTGGAAACTGGTTTCAAAAACAGGGGGAGGTAACGTCAAACAAAGTAACATACACTACATGTTATTATGTGTATTATACATAGAGTGGGTATAACAGGTAATAGTACGTCTACATACAGGCGGCCCATCTTGCCCAGGAGAGCTCTGACACGGTGGATCGTTGTTCAGATGCAGCCTGGAAACCTCCGGAGAAGAACCCCGGCCCCCAGCCCATTCCAGCCTAGGTCTCTCGCAAACCTTCCACCCCCACCACCCTGCCTTTCGCTCCACAGTGAAGAATACCTGGGGCCATGAACTTCTGTGGAGCTGACTGGCACTAAGGCTGGAGAGACATGACCTGCCACAAAGCCCCACTAAGGCCATGTCTCCCAGACTCCCGTCAGCCCTGTGCCAGCAGCTCGGTTCCCGTATGCAGCCTCATGGCCTGGAACTGCTGCAGGGGTCCGCAGGAGGCCTCCGTCAGGGACTGGCCAGCCCCACGGCCGCCTGTCTCCCTCTCAGTGCACCCCCAGCCCTGCCGGACGCCTGCCGTCGTGGCAAACCCGCCGCAGCCTCTCTCCCCTCCTCACTCCCACTCTGTCTCTCTCCAGGCCCTACTGGTCCTCAGTTCCTCTTCTCCCTCCGGCCACCACAGCCGTCCAGCCCGACACCATCACACACACACGTCAGGATTCCGTCCACTGCAGCTGTCGCTGAAGCCCACACTTGTGGTTCACATGCCCTTGTCATTTCATACCTTTTGTGCTTGAGTCTGGATCGAAGCTCTTTAGAAGAAAACACAAGAAACTAGTAAGAGCGGTCACCTCTGAGGAGGAAGGGCCAGAAGCAGGGGTATAAACAAGAGCAACTTCACTGGACACGTTTTGAATTTTGTATAAGCATGAAAAAAATCTATATAAAATTAATGAATCTATTCTCGTAAAGGTGACCATTCAAACACACAAAAAAAGCCCAAAGAAGTCCCATCACCACCTTACTAGTTCTACGACTTGGACAACTTACTGAAGCACTTCAAGCCTCAGTTTACCCAGCTCTAAGACGAGGGTGATATAGTCCCTGCCTTGTAAGCTAGGTAAGAAGCCAAAACTCAGGGAGCACTTAGCACCACGCACTGCAAATCGTCAGGGCTCAGCGAATGTGAGTGGCTGGGCTTCTCTGCCCACATTCTCCTTGACGGCAGGGACTCATGTTCACCTTTGGATCCCAGAACTCAGCTCTGCTCCTGGCATGCTGATCAAAAGCCTTGAAATTCCCTCACGACTGGGACACAATTCCTGGTCCTCAGGCCAGCTTTCAAGGCCCCTCTCTGGTGGCCCCGCTGTCTTTCTGCAGGACTTCTGACCCATCCACAAAGCACGAGGACCTGTGACAGCTCTTGTTTCTGTGCACACACCGCTGCCCCTAACTCGCTTTTCCTCTGCCTTCACACTGCTTTCTTTGCCTAGTAATCTGCAAATTCATCTCATCCTTTAAGAGCAAAGGTTCCTTACTCTGTATAACCTACCTCCCTACCCCTGGTAGACTCAGTCACACACACACACACACCCCACACCAGCACTTAGTACAGACCTCTGAGCAAGCAAGCCTGATATTGTTGTCTATTTACCCTCTGTCTCCCCCATTGCTCTGAAAGCTCCAGGAGGACAGGGGCTGTGTTTTTCATCTCTGCAATCCTAGCATTTGGTATGTAGCAGGCACTTAGGAAATATTTGTTAAATTAATAAATGAATGAATGAACAAATGAATCATTCCAGACCACTCAGCCACCTGCAGCCCTCAGAAGCCAAATCATGGTGAGTCACTCCTGCCCTGCCCATGCCTCATGGTGAAAGCAGTGACCTGCCTTTGCAGTCTTTCCACCAGCTCCAACCCAGAGGCTGCATCTCTCAGCCTGAGTGCACCCGGAGAGCCTCCCAGGCTGGCCTGGAAGCTGCAGCTGGCGTGCCACTCGGCACTGCAGCTTCGGGGAAGGCTGAGTGGCCTCCTGCAGGGAGCCCCCCTGCCTCTCTTCTCCCTACTGCAGAGGTC
Organism: Rhinolophus sinicus; assembly: GCF_057876585.1. Classification (NCBI taxonomy): domain Eukaryota; kingdom Metazoa; phylum Chordata; class Mammalia; order Chiroptera; family Rhinolophidae; genus Rhinolophus; species Rhinolophus sinicus. Next base: position 11,994,139 of record NC_142501.1, read on the forward strand.
TGCTGAAGCCCTCAACCAGGCACTGTGCTAGGAGTGTGGCCGGGAAGACAAATACGGCAATCTCTGCGCTCACAGACAAAGAATGGCATGGGGTAGAGAGATGTCTGATCTACCCCATCCAATCCACCACCTACGATTCACTGAGGGCCTACCATGCGCCACTCTGTTCTGTGTCTTTACACAAGTCCTGTCACTTCTCTGTGGTCCAGTTTCCTCCTCAGACAGGGGTGGAAAGACCCACCTCATCTAATACAGCAGGATTGTCTGGTAAATGGAACCAGATAATAGATATGAATGACTCAATTACTCAATTATGAAAACCTGTACCAATGTTATTACTGTTGCCATTACTTATATCTCTTAATATAGCAATAATAAATAACTGAAGGCCTCTCCTCAACAGCCACACTGACTTGCACGTAGTAGGTGTAGAACTGATATTTGATGCATTGAAATACGATCCCGGGGACAGTCACGCCTTTTCATGCCTTGGGAAACAGCGCCATCCTGTGGCCAGAACTCAGAACACATGGACCTTTGGTAAACAGGAACCAGGCCCAGTGGGGATGCTGAGAATCCCCTAAAGGTCGTTTTAGGACAAATGCAACGAAAGTCAGTCTGACACCACAGAACAAGGAGAAATTTCTTTGCCCCCAGGGGTGGTACCAGCTCAGAGTATAAACAGGTGCAACGAGGGTTTGACGCAGCACCCCAGATTATTTCTCTACAAAGGGGTCTCTGGGAGACCTAGACTGCCCAAAGGGCAGCCCTACCTGGTACTCAGGTGGTCTGGCCTGACCCCCGGGACACAGCCGCTCCTCCTTCATCATTCGCTCTGCCACTCACAAGCTGTGTGACCTTGAGCAGACCGCTGCCCTCTCTGGGCTCCAGTTTTCTCATCTGAGCAATGAGGTCATAATCCCACACTGGCCACCTCAAAGAATTGTAGTGAAGGTCAAATGGGATAAGAAAAGCACAACTAGTTCATAAATGGTGAAATGCTGCACAAACGTGAGGGATGGTTGTTATTAGCAGTACAGTATTTCCAATAGTAATACCTGGCATTTATTGAGCTTCTCACTGTGCTAAACCATCTACTATATAATCTCATTTAATTCCTGCAAACTATATAAAATAGGTACTGTACTTTCAAGAAGCCCATTTTGCAGAGGGCGGCTGGATGGCTCAGTTGGTTGGAGCGCAAGCTCTGAACAACAGGGCTGCTGGTTCGATTTCCACATGGGCCAGTGAGCTGTACCCTCCACAACTAGATTGAAAACAACAAGCTGCCGGTGGGGTGACCGGATGACTCAGTTGGTTAGAGTAGGAGCTCTCAACAACAAGGTTGCCAGTTCGATTCCCACATAGGATGGTGGGCTGCGCCCCCCTGCAACTAAGATTGAAAATGGCAACTGGACTTGGAGCTGAGCTGCGCCCTCCACAACTAAATTGAAGGACAATGACTTGACTTGGAGCCGATGGGCCCTGGAAAAACACACCATTCCCAATATTGCCCAATAAAAAAAATTTTAAAGCCCATTTTGCAGATGAGAACATTGAGGTTTAAAGAATTTTGAAATTTTGCCCAAAGACACAGTCAATAAGGAGGAAAGCCAAGATTTGAACACAGGACAGTGGGACCTCCGAATGGGGGTGATCAATCACAGTGTTATATCATCTCAATAGTTCCAGTCACTGAACAGGATTTAAAGTTCATCCCTGATACACAATTGTAGGGGTCTTGAAGAAAACAAAAAAAATATTGACATTTCTCCTCATTTTCCTAGGAAATTCTGCTTCCTTCCCATCTCTAGCTCAGTATCTCCTTTGAGCTTGGAGCCCCCTGGAGGAGGGAAGCCCTTGGGCTCTGCACCCAGTGTCTCAATCACAGCCAAGGTCAGAAAATCCCAAAACATTCCCTTCCCGGGTCCAAGCCTGGAAAAGTGCCTTGCATGCTCCCACAGCGAGTGGCAGAGGCAGATGGGGGGACAGATCCCCTTCAGGGTCTCTGTCAAACAGATGGTGCCACTTTCTGGCATCAACAATCGTAATGACCCTCACATGTCCAGAGTCTTCTTGGGCTTCTGCGTGTCCCCCTATCCATTTTCTCGTTATTTGGCCCTCAAAACATTCCTCTGAGGTCAGAATCCTTAGCCCTACACTACAGATAAGGAAACTGAGCTTCAAAAATATGAAACAACTTATCCAAGGTCATGCGCAAGTAAGTTCAAGATTCCAGAGCACACATCCTCCTGACTTCTGAGGCCCACACCTATTTCTGGTTGACAGTCCTGGTTCTGGCCCTAGTTGTGCCATCAGCTGGCGGTGTGAGCTCAGTCAAGCCCCTGAGCCTTGGTTGCTTTATGTCAAGTGATCCCTGCCAGCTCTGACTCTGTGTCCTCTAGTCCTGCCCTTGAGCCATAAAGACAAGGGTGTTTGGCAGCATCTGCAGGTTTATAGCGATGCAGCTGTGACTTTGCCTCCCTTGGGAAGCTCGTCCTGACCGCCCAAGGCTGAGTTATTATCCCTCGTGTGCTCCCACAGCACTCACAGCATTGCGTCGTAATTTATCTGCAATTTCCCAGAGGGCCTGGCTGCAAACATACATGACCGTGAAGGTCAGATGTGATGCAACTGGGAATAGTGAGGACTGTGGCAAAATAGAGAGCCCCTGGCCTAGCGGGCAGCCCCTATTCAGCTCCAGCTTCTTATCAGCAACCAACAAAGCCAGTGCAGTGTGGCTAGATCTTAAAAGGAGCCAAAAATCTGGATTTTTATGTGAAATCTGCTTTTGAAATGTAAATTTAATATATATTTCATTTAGTACTTTGTAGGTATTGCAGCCCCTGATGAGCCACACCTCCTTTCCCACTAACCTTCAGGCTACTTGAGAACATGACTGGGTCTCTCTCTGTACCCTGAGTGGCCAGCTGAGCGTCTGAATCCTCATACGTGACCAGCAATTGCTTCTGAAATGTTGCAAGACCTCGTCCCAGTCAAGGCCCCCACACGCTTCTGGTGACCATGCTACTCTGACGGGCATGGGTTAGGGTGTATTGCTTTAAGCACTTTACATATTACCTGACTTAACTTTCACTACATCCATAAGATGATCCCGTCCATTTTACAGATGAGGAAGCCCACGCTCGGACAGTCACATGACGTGTCCGAGGGGTAACCTAGGATTCACGGATGTCTCCACGGATGTCTGTCTCCACAGATGTCTGCTGCCCTGCCATGGTGCCATGCTGCCCCATGAAACCCCCCTGAAATGTCACCTCAGTCACTTGGCCCCAACAAGGCTCTCCAGGCACCTGCCAGGCATGGTTTCCAGTCCTAAGGACACTGGAGCCAGGACACATGGCACAGAAAGAGAAAAACACATGTGCTGAGGAGAGCGGACCAGCCAATGACTCCACAGCCAGAGCAAACCGAAATCAGTGTTTACCTTTGTCCTCAGGACACTAAACCCCAGCTTCCAACAGAATAAATGAAATAGCGCAGAAAGAAAAAGCCAAGGAGAGGCCTGGCTACTGCTCATCCCAATGAAAAGTCGAGCGCTCTCTAAACTAGCTCAATGGTTCCGAAGGAAACGGGAGTCTATTTTGTCTCCTGTCACCAGGGCTGCAAATCCTGATATATCTCAGGCCACAGAGAGAAGCGGATGGCTCAGCACTTGGAGAGATGCCCGCAGGAGGCAGGAAGTGGGGTGGATGATTCAACAGGTACCTCTCTATTCTGAGAACAGATCCTGTGATGGGTGAGTGTACATCCAGCTGAGATAAAAAAATAAATTTGAATGCCGACCATGGGGACTGTACAGCAAGGCTCCCTTTCTTCCGTGGGACTTGAAGCATCCTTTGGGGCTTTAATCCTTCCAGGTTCTCTATTTTTAAAAATGTACTGGGGCGACAAGGCTCTTGGGAGCTCGGGCGGGGGGGGGGGGGGCTGGTGACTCAACCCCTTCCCTTCCCACCAGCACACCTCCAACCGGACGATAAAGCACTGCAGTCCCACGGGGTCTGCCGGAGGCACCCCGTCCCTCGCCCTCAGTCTTTCTCATCTGTAAAATGGGGGTAGTGAGCTTCACATTGCCAAGACAGAAAAGTGCGGTGCAGATCCACCATTCCTTATCTGAAACCTTGAGGCTCCGTGTGTTTGGTAACTTTGAAGCCTTTGGGTTTCACAGGGTTTTACGGTGGGCCTACCATATAGGATGTATTACCGTGTTTCCCCGAAAATAAGACCGGGTTTTACATTAAGTTGTGCTCCAAAAGACGCATGAGGTCTTATATTCAGGGGCTGACATCCTGAAAAATCGTGCTAGGGCTTATTTTCCGGTTAGGTCTTCTTTTCAGGGAAACACGGTACGCCCAGACAGCTCTGGGCAGTACTCCATAAACCCTTTACTTTTTCCACAGCAAAACGTATAAACAGTCATACTGAGTGGGATAAAATAAAGACTTCAAGTAACCTCACATTCAAATCACATCAGGTTTGCCATCAAGTGCTTGCCCCAAGCTCATGAGAAAGTTTTCAGTTTTCAGAGCCTTTTGGGATCTTGGAATTGTGGAGAAGTGCCAGCTTTGGTTGCAGGCTGGGTTTCCATTCCAATTGCACCTTTACCAGCCGGCTGACCTTGAGAAAGACATTCCTGCTTTCTGTGCCTCAGTTTTCTCATCTATAAAATGGGGTGATAACCCCTAGTGGTTCTTACTCCTAAGAACGTGAGGAGATGCAGGTTGCCACACTGGTAGGGGGGCTGGCCACACTGACAGGTGCCCAGGAGGAGAGACCTTGGGGAGTCCATCACAGTTCAAGGGATACCTGCACACAAGGCAGGGGCACATTCCCTTTAACCAAGCCTATCAGGCTGATGCATAAACAGAAGATCCATCTATCAACAGAGAGCACAAGACACAAACACCAGCAGGACGGGGCTCTCTTCTCAGCCTCACCAGCACGTACTTCCCTGCAGTAAAAGCCCTGGGAGCATGCTGCTTGGTGAGAGGTAGTCAGAACAAGGGACAGCATTAGCCTGAAAAGGCAGAGGCAGCTTCAGGCAACAGCCTTGCCCAGGAAATGGGGCTGAAGCTCTGGCCGGTGCAGCCAAGAACACGCTCCCTGGACAATGCCAGCCTCTGGCTCTGTGACTGGCCCCTTTCTCTATTTCCATTCCCTCTGATCAGGTTTCCCTTGGTAAACCAGTCATATTCCAGGTTGCCTCCCAATTAGACTTCCTCAGAAACTCTGTCTGGCATTCGATTGCCCTAAACCTTGGGTCACACATTCGCAGACAACCAACGGGGGGACCCCTAGAAAAGGCCAGCTGACATCTGTGGCAGATTTGGTGTCCCACGATGGCCACACCACATCTCCCCCTCTACATGCTCTTCTAGAGCCTTGGGCCTTGACCCTGAGCAAGCCCGTGACCTGTTGGTGACCAACAGAAGGGGCGGGGTGATGCTGTGTACCTTCTGAGGCCAGATCGTAGAACGCCATGCAGCTTCCCGCTTCTTAGCCACAACACATGCCCTGGAAGGCTTCAGCTCCCATGGAAGCAGTTTGCACAGAGGTCGCCATGTTGTGAGGAAGCCCAGTCTCCAGGAGACGGGCCCTAAGACGAAATACAGAGAAAGGTATAGCCAGCCCCCAGCTGCTCCAGCTCCAGCCACATCGAACTACAATGGCACCAAGACCCCAGGCCAGAACCACCCAGCCAAGCCCCTTCCCAAATTCCTGACTCACAGGAACCAAGAGATAATACAAGGATTGTTGTTGCTTTCAGCTGCCACGTTTGGGCGGGATGCGTGACATAGCAATAGATAGATAGCGTGAGCCTGCGTCTTCCCACCGGCCTCGATGGGAGGGCTGAGGCCCCTCTCAGGGAACTCAGACAGAATCAGAGACGATCGTTTATGGAAAGCACTAGCACAGTGTGTGGCACGTAGTCAACACTCAGTAGATGCCACTTCCCTTTTTAAGGCACTGGAGGTTCCTGTTAGAAAATGCATTTGTCTTGTCTGGGAGGGGCAGACAGGACCAGAGAGCACAGAAGCCTGACTAGAGAGCAGCGATATGGGTGCCGCTCACTTTTAGACACAACAGGACGGGGTGTATCTGGGGCTTGGCAGGCACCTATGGGTCTCCCTTTTTTGGTTTAGAAAATGCTTTTGCAGTCACTCCCTCAGCTAGACTGGAAGCCCTGTGGAGACAAGAATCTTACTATCAGTCATTAGACACACAGGGTCCTGCAGCAAAGGGGTGGCTCTGGGTAAGGCAGGTAGAATGAGTGATCTCATCCCGATTGTGAGTCCTTTATTAGTGGGCTGTCAGTAAATACTCGTTGGGCACCTCCTCTGTCAGGCACTGTTCTAGCATCCCCCTCAGGCCCTCTGTGTGATGAAAGAGACACTCATGGATCAAATAAGGGCACGAACAATCATTTAATTACCAGTGTGAGTGTTAGGGAGGGAAGCACAGGGAGCCTGGTGCAGGCGGGAGGGAAGGCGTACCCTAGGTGGCATTAGACCAAGAAACGAAAACTAGTCCAAGAACAGAGGTACCTTCCCAGCCCAGAAAACAGCTTGTTGGGAGACCCTGAGGAGAAAGGAATGGCAACATCCAGGAAAAAATGTTGGAAAGAATGTCGGCAAGTCAGCTACAGAAAGACGCCCAGGCCAACAGCTCAGAAGTAGCTTGTCAGCCTGGTTGAAGAGCATCTGAGAGGACAGGGGCATCAGAGAGGGTTAAGGAGAGCGACGTTGTTTGTATGAAGGGGAGGCAAGCAGGAGATTGAAAAGGGCCCAAAAACAGATGGTAGAAACCAAGCAAGAAACAGACACGTCCTGGAGGAGAGAGAAGAGTGAATCTGGAGGTGGCCATTTCGTTAGAATTGACAAATTGGAAGGCATGGGGAAATGGGGACCGAGTGGGACTTGGGGTGACACCAAGAAATAAACAAAGGAACTGGAAATGTTTACCAAAAGGAAGTCCATGAAGGGCAAAGTAGCAACATGAGAGGGGTGAGCTCCCCGGCACTAGGCACATGCAAGCAGAGGGGACAGCAAGCAGCCAGCCAGTGACAAGGAAATGCCTGCCTGGAGGGAAGCTTGGACCAGATGAATGACTAAGAGGATCCTTCCAGTCTCGGCATCCAAGGGCTTGTCCTTCCCTCCTCGGAAGGTCATGTGGGGACAGAACGGGCCCCTTCCCTTTGCCGCTACACTCTTCCCCGCCCCCATCCACCTGACCTGCTCCCCTTGTCCTCCAGTCTCTGCTCAAATGTCATGTCCTCACAGATGCCTTCCTGAACTCCCACCTTAGCAGCGCTGCGCCCCAAATCACTCCCTAACACACAGCCCTGTGGCAGCATCTTCACCCCCTTCTCACATCTCTGTACACTTGCCTGATGTCTACCTCCCCCCACTTAAAAAGCACCATCCTTGAGAGCAAGACCTTCACCCATTTTGCTCTCTGTTGCCTCCTCCACACCTAGCTCCAGACCAGGCACACAGAAGGTGCTCCATAAATGTTTGTTGAATGAGTAAAGAAACCACATCCAGGCTCTGCCTCTCACTAGCTGCCTGAACTTGTGCTAGTGAGGTCCCCTCTCTCAGCCTCATTTTACCATAAAATTGGTATTAAAATACTGTAGTCATGAGGCTCAACCGAAAGTAAGGACCTCGTCACTTATAAACTGCTGTGCTAATGTTTGTTAACCGAGACTCGCAATAATGAAAAGTTAGTCATCTGATTGCCCAAAACAGTGTTTGTGCCTCTCTGGACTAGAAAGACACTGTGAAAGCTCCTTTGCCTTTTGAAAAAAGGGCACCTGCCCTCAAACCTACACTTTTCTGGCAAGAAAGTTTTTTATTTTGCAGTCTCTGAAAACAGAATGTGAAGGCCCTCGATTCCTTAACTATTTCCTGGGCACACTCTGTAGGCCAGGCCCTGTGCTGGGCCATAAAACTCAGGAATGCAGCCCCGTGCTGGAGGAACCCAGAGTCTGGGGGAGGAGCAGTGGGGGACACTGGTAACAACCAGAGGTGTGGTAAGTGCAGCGGTGGGGGCCTCTGCTGGGTGCTGTGGACACCTGGAGGAGAAACCTGTCCTCAGAGGTCACTCATGCATCCAACAAACATTTCCCAAGCACCAACTGTGGTGAGCCCCATTCTCGGTTCTGGGGATACAACAGTGAATGAGACAAGTAAGACCCCGCCTCTCACAAGGCTTACATTCTAAGGAGAGGACAATAAATAAGTAAACAAACAGGATCATTTTAATGGTGATAACTATTAGTCATCCAGTAAAACACTAATGGGATATGCAGAAGAAACAGGAGCCAGGCTGCTTCCTGAGTTTGAAACCCCGGCTTTACAATGCACTTTGCAACCTACAACACCTCTCTGTGCCTCCATATCTTCATCTGTAAAATGGGGAGAATAGGACCTACCTCCCAGGACTGTGGTGAGAATTAAATGAGTGAATGTAAGTTCTTGGAATCGTACCAGGCACATGGTGAGTAAGAGAGTGAATGAGGACAGGCAAGGCTGCTCAGAGGGGTGGTCAGGAAACGCCTGTTTGTTGAGGACACAGGCTCGTGAAGATCTAGGGGAGAAGCATTCCAGGCAGCAGAGAACAGCAGGTGAGAAGGTCTCAAGACAGGAATGAGCCTGGGTCTGACCCAGAAAGAGGAAGATGCCGGTGGGAAGCTGCCATTTAGAAACTTGCAGGCCATGGAACAGAATGGGCTTTTATCCTCAGGATCAAAGTGAGCCACTGGAAGATTTTAAGCGTGGGAGGGCGGGAGGGCGAGCATGCTCTGATGTCATGTACAGGAGTCGTTCCAGCTTTCCATCGTGTGGAGAATGGACAGTGAGATAGGCAGAAAGAGGCAGCAGGGGTGTCAGCTGGGAGGAGGAATGGAGGCAACTCCCACCCAAATACATGGACCGACTATTGAGAATGAGACAGGACACTTCAAATCTCCTCCATCTGGGTGGGCAGGGACATCTGGACCAAAATATGGGAAAGATGATTAAACTCTGACATGAGAGAAAGACTGCAGAAGGCCTGTGGGCCCACAGCAAAAAAATATAAAGACAAAAGGCATTTATTAACAATTGTCACCCCAATAAACTTTAATTTAAAAAAAACGAAAAAAGGCAAAAGGCATGATCCAAGCAATTTAGCAAAATTACATCTCCTCTTATATTTTAGCATATATTACAATTTACTATTAATATTAAATCACACTAACATTAATTGAGTGCTTATTTACGTGCCCAGGATAATATGCTAAATCCATTTTCTCATTTAATTCTTACAAAATCCCTATCCATTCATGCAACAATTCAACAAATGTCTATTACCAGGCATTGTTCTAGGGAAGCCAGACAAAGCCTCTACCCTGGTGGAGCTTACACTGTAGAGGCAGAGACAGAGCCTAAACAAGGAAACAAAATATTTCAGAGCGGGATGAGAGCTATGAAGAAAACAAAGCAGAGTAAGAGGGTGAGAGGGACGGACAGAGGAGCCACTGTTTTAGGAACGGTGGTCAGAGAAGATCTCGTTGAGGAGATGTCGTGCGGGAGACCCTGCTCGCTGGGCCAGTTGTCGTGCGGGGCGGCCTGCGGGGTCTCTGCTCCCGCTCCCCACACAAGAACGCAGGACATGGTGAGGCCAACAAGGAACACCCACGGAGCCATAGGTAGGGGAGCCATACCACTATGGTCTCTCTGGAGGCTGGGCCCACTGGACGCCGACCTGCCGTCCGCTTTTCCGCCAACCGACCGACCGACAACTCTTCTCCACTCTCTCCTTTGTTTCTCTCTCTCTCTCTCTCTCTCTCTCTCTCTCTCTCTCTCTCTCTCTCTCTCTGCCCTCCTCTTCCGCTCTCCTCGGCTCTCCGGCAATCCTCGGCAGTCCTCCGTAGTCACAGCAGTTATACCAGCGGCCAATTGGCTAACCGGCCACAGCCGACGGCCAATCAGCCACAGCCGACGGCCATTCACCACCCGAGCCAGCACCCCTTCACGTGAGGCCGAGAGCCTGTAAACTACTCTCTGGGGCTCTGTCCCCACAGGAGATAATTCTTGAGTGGAGATAACGGATGATGAGACCAAGCCAGCCACAGGTAAATTTGGAGAAGAGTATGCTGTGCAGAAGGAACAGTAAGTGCAGAAGCCCGGCTGAGATGGAAATAAGGTTGGTGTATTTGAAGCATAAAAAGAAGACCACGGTAGCTCGAGCAAAGTATAGAACGGCAGGATATAAAGTTGAAAGGTAACGACGGACCAGACAGGCCACAGGAAGACGTTCATATTTCACTCTAAGCACATAACAGGAAGCTGCTAGAAGGATCTGCACAGGTTGCTTTGACCACCATGTGGGAAAGGAACCCTGGAGGAGCAAGAATAGACACTGCGAGTCCAGGCATGAGGCTGGAGATGGTGGAGAACACTGGTAGTATTCAAGATGCAGCTTGAGAGTAGAATAAAGGACTTAGTGAAGGACCGAATGTGGTGGGAAAGGGGAAAGGAAGTAGCAAGGATAACAGCAGGTTTCGCGTGGAGCATCACTGACGGGTACCATTAACAAAAAAATTAGGAAAACTGCAAGATGGGCACATTCGGAGAGAATTTATGGAAACAGATGCTGCTGTCATTGTACAGGTAAGTTCACAGGTTTGGAGAGATCGAATAACCAAGTTCACCCAACTGGTAAGCTGAATTACTATTTTCACATACATTTTTTACCCTCACAGCATCCCCTTGGTATTATCTCCAATTCACAGGTAACTGAGGAAAGTGAGGCCCAAAAATGTGAAGGCTACACAGCTAGAGCGGCAGAGCCAATAGTACGTATCGGGTCTAATAGCATATTATTTTCCAGTAAAGGAGACAGGCTGGGAGACTGATAGGGAAACCTTGGAGACAGGGTAGAGGATCTGAAGTGTGAATAAAATCGCGCCCTCGGATTCTCTTTCAATGTTCTGAAATTCCGCAATAGGATTCCGGGCAAACTCCGCAGGCTGGGCGTTGCGGCAAGGACAGCATTGTTGGCCATTATAGGAAACAGGTTCCTGAGACGCCACTTCAGAAACACAGCTGCCAATTAAAACGCAGGCTCCTGGACTCCAGCTTAGACATACCTGAGTAACAACCTATGGAAGTGAGCCCCGGAATCTGTATTTTCCAAATTAGGCCTCCAGCAATCTTCGTCATGCAAAAAAGTTTGGGAACTGCGAAAGTATGGTTTGAACCCTGGCAGCCACCCCCTAAACTAGCAGGCTGGACTACGCAGGTCACTTTACACCCCTAGACCTGTTTCCGAAACTGTAAAAGTAGCGGGCGGGGCGGGGGAGGGTAACAATGAAAATCTGCCTAGGACGCTCGACGTCCCCCTGGGGGATTGTGGGATACAGAGGGGCCGAGGCGTCCGCGAAGCATTGTGGGACAGAGAGGGACTGTCAGCCATTCACCGCCTCCAGCTTGGACTGCACGCCCGCCACGTATCAATAAACCTGAACGCCCTTTCGGAGCGTCGCCGGAGGCCCCATGACGTAACTGTAAACACCCCTCTTACATCTTGGCGCCGGGAAGGCTAACGAGGCCACCTCGCAAAAAGCAGTGACAAATTTCCGGGTGTGCCTTCGCTTTACGGCTCGCGCTCTGTCGCCGAACCCAAAGGAAGCTGGAGAGCCTTTTACGACAGCGCAGGTCGTGTTTACGGCGCCGGTCGCTGCGCGCGCATCTTCTCTCCTTTCCCGGTTCCTCCGAGTGCAGCTGGTAGTGAGCTCTCCGGCTTGGACTATCTGTCGCCATCCGGGCCGGCTGAGGCCGTTGCAGGTGAGTGGCGCGTTCCGTAGCGTTCCGGGAACCTCCGGAGCCGGCTTGGGCGGGGAAGGCCTCCGGAAGAGACCCCCCGGTCTGTCCCCCTCCTGCCCCCGCTGTTCCTGCGCTGGGCGTAGCAGGAATCCGCCTTCGGAGTCCCAGGCCCAGCGTACTGCGGGATGCGGGGCACGGCCTTGTGGGTGAGGTGCCTGGCCCTAGACGCCGCTTCGCGGTCACGGGCTGGACGAATGATAATGTCATTTAACTCAGTTGGGTCTCAGGGTCTTGTTTAAGTGGCCAAAGGTTGTCTTGAGTTTCTGTGAGTGAAGTATTGGGAGTGCCAAGCTGAACGGTGTTCGGCTCTGCTCTGAGTTGACAACCCAAGATTTCCTTCCCTTTAACGTGAAATGGAAGGCTAGAACGGAATAGATCTGGTCTCTGATTTGAAACACACACCGGTATTGACGGCGTGCGATCTGTAGTGGCAGCAGTAATCTGCACAACACTGTGGTCCCCCAGAAACGCAGCCCCCTCTGGGTGCTTCCCCAGTCTGCCCCTGCAGCCTGTACGGCTGTCCCTCCGTTCTAACTGGAGAGCTCAGTTTGTCCTGCCGCTTCCATTCTGCTCACTCTTATTTTACATGTGTCAAAACCGGACTTCCTCCCCCTGGAAAAATGCCTGTCAAGCCTTGGGCCTATTTCCTTCTTGAGCTCTGGCAGACACGTAGATTTTTTTTTTAACGTATTTCTAAACATCATTGTGTTATTAAATGTGCTGTAAAACCCCAGATCTTTTGAGGCTGCTGTGCACCTAGAATATAATGGGAAGAATGCTGCACTTACGGCAGACAACCCTGGAAATCAAATCGATTTTGAAATGATGGGCAGATCAATTCCTTTTTTTGGCTGAGCTGCAAATGTTTACCTTTTAAGTGCTGGTTGGGGGAATTAGTGGCTAACATATCTAGCAGGGTGCCTGACACTTAGTAGGAGCTCAGCAAATACTTATTGAATGTGAGTTGTTTTGAGACCGCCACCCCTTCCTCAGTCCCCTTCCTGGAGTGTAAGTTAAGTTCAAAGTTGGAGGACGCAGCTCCCAGGTTCGTTCTCTTGCTGTCACCCAATTCCTGTTGCTGTCACCTCTGTAGGAAGCTTTAGTCTCCCCTTCATGGGACAAAGAGGAGAATTTACTAAATTCAGTATCCAGTGCTCTTTGATTGCACTCCACCTGTCATGCGGGGTCTCTGATCCCACTCCCCGCACAAGAACACAGGACATGGTGAGGCCAAAAAGGAACACGCACGGAGCCATAGGTAGGGGAGTCATACCACTATTATTCTCGCTGGCCGCTGGGTTGGAGACACAGGAATAGGAGCCACACGAGCTGCAATCTGCCATCTGCTTCTCGGCCAACCAACCAACCAACGTAGCCAAGGCAGTTATATTAGTGGCTAAATGGCTAACTGGTTACAGCTGATGGCCATCTACTACCTGAGCCAGCACCCCTCCACGTGAGGCTGAGAGCCTGCAAACTGCTCTCTGGGACTCTGTCCCTATACCACCCTCCAGAAATATTTGTGTAATGAGTTTTTCTTTGGGAACTCACCTGAGCATTTTCAGAGGCTTGCAATGGGTGGTGGGTGCATGGGTTTTTGACAGGAACTGTCAGGTGTCTGTCAAGCATCCGTTGGGAGTCCTTGGTTTTTACTCTCGTGAGAGGAGCTATAGCATTAGGCAGAGTGGACTCTGGAGCCAGACTGCCAGGGTTCAAATTTTTCATCAACTAGCATTGCAACTTAGGGCAATTTCTTAACTTCTCTGTGCCTCAATTTTCTTATCTAAAAAACGGGGATAATACTGGCCCCTACCTCAGATTGTGGGGGGATTTCGTGAATTTCTGCATGTAAGCACGATGGACAGTGCCTGGTACTGAAAATACTTACGAACATTTGATCTGTGGCCACTTTGATGGCTGAAGGTTTCTGGTGACCTCTTCAGCTCTCCGGCAGGCCTTTTGCCTGGCTCTGTCTCCACTTCTTCTGCAGAAGGATTTGCACTGACAACAGGAAATTGGAAGAACAAGAAAAGAAAGTTGAATTTCAGGACGTACTCACAGACTTATTTTTCTTAGACTCTATGTAAATGTATTTTTGCAAGTCTGAATAGTAATTGTGTGGCATTTTACAATGAAAGCATTTCCGTGTGTGTTAACTAATAAGACTTTTCAGAATGATCCTCTGATAAAAATAAAATAAGGAGCTTACTTATTTTACAGATGAAAAGGCTGGGCTTAGGGAAGTTAAATATTATATGCCATGGTGAAGGTGTTTCTGAGAACCAGAACTTGGTTATTACACTTGAAAAAAAGTTACTACATTTTATCCAATCTGTGAGACACCACCAAGTTTAACCAAGCATGATTACTTTATTACAGCACTAAGAAAGAAAAACTGTCAGTTATGACACCCAATCAAGCATAAGGTGCAAACTCATTTCAAGGATGTTACAGTGGGAAAAAATGAAATACGGTAACTCAGTTTTGTTAGCAGCCTTCTGAGTTAAAAGTATTCACAAGAAGGGAGTGACTAACAGGGTTCCATTTTGTGTGTGTGTTGTTTTTTTAATTTTATCATTTACATCTTAGCTTACCTCAAATAGAAGACTTTTTTTATTTGGAAGCCTTTCTTCATGCGGCTACTTACTTATATTTTTTTAAGGTTTAGAAGATGGCAAAGTTCATGACACCCGTGATCCAGGACAACCCCTCTGGCTGGGGTCCCTGTGCCGTCCCCGAGCAGTTTCGGGATATGCCCTACCAGCCGTTCAGCAAAGGAGATCGACTAGGAAAGGTATTTGCCTGTCAGCAGGAGCTTAGACCCTTTAAGCTGTGGCTGCTATTCTGGACGCGTTCGTTTCAATTTTAGCCTCTCAGAAGCACGATTCCTGTGTTCCTTAGGGACACCAGCTGAGAAAGGTTGTCACCTCTGGCTACTTCCAGTAGTCACAGGCAGCTGGGCACTTACAAAGGCTTTGTGAGCCAGTCCTGCTACTTGCCCACAGTGTCCTCACTTTCGGGGGTTTCTGGGTCAACAGAAAATTGCCTCCTTGACCTGTGCACTGTCTTCCCTGTTGCCCTTACTAGGTTGCAGACTGGACGGGCGCCACGTACCAAGATAAGAGGTACACGAGTAAGTGTTCTCCGGCTGACTGCCCGCTCAGGGCCGTGGGGAAACCATTCCTTTTCCTGGTAACCTCCCTCGGAAAGTTCTAGAATGGGAACATGCTGCTGATAATAACTCCCGGTATTTAGGAGCATGTTCTAGATTCTGGACACTGCCCACATTTTTTTGGACGTAGCCCCAAAAGTGAGACTGTTCATTAAAGATGTTGGACCTATTATAGTGGGAGTTTTCCCCTACTTTTGGGGACCATGAACCCGGTTGCAAATCTGTTGAACATACTCCCATTTTGCACTTCATGGTTTGGGATTTACTGAACCTGTGACGCCAATGGAGTCCAGTGTCGGAATTCCTGGCTTTAAGATCCTGAGACAGTAGATTGGTTTTTTAACTCCTGTTCTTACGGAATAAGGCAGAGTGGAATGGGCTTATCTTGAGTCCCTCAGACTCTGTCTTGCCTTCGAATGTTCTTTAGGCCAGAGTTTGTCAAACTTGAATGTGCATGTGAATCACCAGGGGACCCTGTAAAATGACTCAGCGGCACTGGGGTGAGGCTGTGAGTCTGCGCGTCTGAGATGCTCCAGCCGCTGCCGAGGGGCCTGAGGCAGCGCTTAAATAGCAAGGCTTTAGTGTGTATATGTAAAGTCTGTGGGTTGTGGTTGTCACACTCTGTCACCTTTGTCCCCAGATAAATACTCCTCTCAGTTTGGCGGTGGAAGTCAGTATGCGTACTTCCATGAGGAGGATGAGACGAGTTTCCAGCTGGTGGACACAGCGCGCACACAGAAGACGGCCTACCAGCGGAACCGGATGCGCTTTGCACAGGTAGGGCTGTTACATCCTGGGGCTGTCTGTCACCTGCTGCTACAAGTGTAACCCTGTGAGTGCTGGGAGGAGGGGTCCATGTTACATTAGGTCTCCTAGCGAACCCCAAGTAGCTGCTCAGTGACTGCATTGTTCTAAAGTAAACTTCACTAGGACCAGGAATGCATTTAAACAGTTTAGCTTTCTGTTGACCAGTAGCCAGGATACTATACCCCTGTGCTCAGAATGATTTTTGTGCTGGATGAAAAGGTTCCTCTGTGCCTATTGCTTGACTTAATTGCTGGGTTGCAGGCTTTATTAAGCAGATGGTCCAGTCAGACCACAGCTTATTACATAAAGAGGCAAATTCAGCAACTCTGATAAAAACCAATAAACCTACTTCAATAAAAAATATGTGTGTGAATGTCAGTCCAAGCTAATTCTAAGTACTTATTCAGCTAAACCCCCAGACTGTTGTTGATTAGAGTAAAAGCCCAGAGTAAAATGTGCAACTCAGATGTCACATCCTGAACTTGGGCTGATGGCCTCCCATTAAGTACTGTCCATTGTGGGTCACACCTCCAAGATTTTAACATGGGTGTTTTTTCCTTTTTCCCAGCGAAACCTCCGTAGAGACAAAGATCGGCGGAACATGTTACAATTCAACCTGCAGACCCTGCCTAAGAGTGCCAAGCAGAAAGAGAGGTGAGTTCCCATCCTGCCCAAACAAAGTATTCTTCCAAGACTGACCGTACTCTGAAATCACTAGGCCAAAATGGGAGAATGGTTGTCACCCCCACCAGTGCAAAAAAAAAAACCACAACAAAAATACCTTCCTAAAGCTGGTTAAGCCACTGTTTCAACCCTGACATTCTCCAAGGGCCAATTTCAGTTCATGGCAATATTAAGTCCCCGTTTTTCTTAAAAACCTGCACTGAAAGTACAATTTTCCTGTCTTTCCAGAGAACGCATACGCCTGCAGAAAAAATTCCAGAAACAATTTGGAGTGAGGCAGAAATGGGACCAAAAATCACAGGTAGTGTATCCAAACCAGAATTCTCTCTAGGAATTTGATTTTGCTTATTTATTTGGTCTTGGAACAGCTTGAGATGTATTAATAATTCACATACTATGCAATTCACCCGTTTAAAGTGTACCTTTCAGTGGTTTTTAGTACATTCACAAAATTGTACAACCATTCCCATAACGGAATCATACAATACGTGGCCTTTAAGGTTCATCCATGTTGTAACATGTATCAGTTCTTCATTTCTTTGTATCACCCTGTTCCTTTGTGTGGATGCACCGTTTTCTTTATCCGTTCACCAGTTGATGGGCATTTGGGTTGTGTCCACTATGAGGAATATTGCTGCTGGTGCCGTTCCTGTACAGGTGTTTGTGTGGACATTGTGGGAATAGAAGATGCGTGTGAGCACGAGTTCAGTTACAGTTGTACAAGTTACACATCGCTGGATATGATGCTTGCTGCGTCAAGAACAAACAGCTAAATACTCTGAGAGAAAGCTAAAGGAGCTGCTACAACTTCTTGATGAAAGACAAATATATAAAGAGCTGGTGTTCCCTGGGTGGCATCCTTACCTAGGAGTGGAATTCCCATTTGGTTTTGAATTCTTGATCCCTTCAGTTGTCTTCTAGATTGTAAGCTCTGGGATTCGGATTCTGTGTTCTAAAACAGCCAACACAGAGTAAATGTTCCAGACATTTATTCAGTAAAAGTCCTTCACGCTGTTAACCTGCCTTTTGCTTATGTCTTGCACTGGCTGTGATGTCTTTTCCCTCCAATGGTTTTCTACTACAGAAACCCCGAGACTCTTCAGTTGAAGTTCGTAGTGACTGGGAAGTGAAAGAGGAAATGGACTTTCCCCAGTTAATGAAGATGCGTTACCTGGAAGTATCAGAGCCACAGGACATGTAAGTGGCGTCCTCATTGCATAAGATTGACAGATGAGCTTAAAAACAATCGATGTTGGGGGAAGCAGAAAGAAGTTTAGTGGTACTAAACTTTAGATCTCTTTCAACTTCCTGGCATTGAGAGCAAAAGAAAAATAAAATTAAGTTATATAGCTCTCTTTGGCAGAAAGAGAAAGGGAAGAAAGAAAAACCAGATTTCTTTCGGTTTCCTGGAATGCTGACCAAAAGAGAAATTAAGTGATCTAGCTCTTTTGGCAGCAGGAGCAGAGCTTTTCCTGACATCCAGAGAGCCCTTACCTCAGAGGCCACGTGGGTGGGAATGGCTTAGTGGGGAGCTGGAGCGCCAGTCTTCTGTCTGTTACTCCTCATCTCCCCATCTTTAAGTGGGGGGTTGGGCAGAATCAGTTGTGTTCACACTGTCCTGTGGGGCCACCTCGGGAGCTAAGGAGACGGGTCCTGAGTGAGCACTGAGAGTTCGTCTCCTGCTCTCACTGTCAGACAGTTTCCATCTCATACGTATTAGATTTCGGGATGAGACGTAGGTGCCGAGGTGTAACAGAAAGTGGTGACCCTCTTCCCTTTGCTTTGCATGGTCCCGCTCCCCGCAGCGAGTGCTGTGGGGCCCTGGAATACTACGATAAAGCCTTCGACCGCATCACCACGAGGAGCGAGAAGCCGCTGCGCAGCATCAAGCGCATCTTCCACACGGTCACCACCACAGACGACCCTGTCATCCGAAAGGTGCGTGCTCCCCGCCGCCCGGATCCGTGAGGAATGCCGCTGGATGGGGCCTGGGAGCCCTCTAGATACAGTCTGCTGAATCAGACGGGGATTGGATGGGTGAACGTACAGCCGCTCTGCCGGCTGGCCCGGGGATGCCGGATGTGAATCCTGGCACTATACACGTCCTAGCTTCACCTTTGGGGCCTTTGCTTTCTCCCTGTAAAGTGGGGTAAACGCACTTACTTACCATGTGCGCCTGGGGTGAGGGTGAAAGGAAGCCTTGTCAGTGCTTGCCTGGAACACGGCGAGTGCTCAGTGAGCTGTGGACACACACGTCCCGGGGTGGGGGCTGCCAGCAGCAGCTCGCTGGCTGTACGCACGTGTGTTCTGTGTGGGCGTGGGTGTAACTGCTCTCCCCTCCGTGCGAGTGGGCGACTGGATCTAAGCACGTCCTCACCTTTTTCCTCTCTTTTGTTCTCTTCACAGCTGGCAAAAACACAGGGGAATGTGTTTGCCACTGACGCCATTCTGGCCACACTGATGAGCTGCACCCGCTCCGTGTATTCCTGGGACATTGTCGTACAGAGAGTCGGGTCCAAGCTCTTCTTCGACAAGAGGGACAACTCTGACTTTGGTAAGAAGCCTGTCTGGGAGCAACACAAAGGCGTTGAGTGTCTGTTGGGTCAGAGAAGCTCCCTGGCCCTGGAGGATGAGTAGAAGGTGGTCTATCTCCCCCTGGGCATGTGGGAACCCCTCCCGGCCTCCTCAGACGGTCACTCAGTCCCTCCCTGGGGCTTCAGCTTTCTGAGTCCTCACAGGACACCGAAATTATGCTTCCAGATGTTACTCATTTGAGTAATACTTTCCTGATCTCGGCCATCTCTACATAACGTCTGTAGTATTTACTTAGTGTTTTTCTTTAAGCTGATGGGGTGTTTTTTTACCTCAGTGTATTTGCAAAGAAAAGAACATATGCACATATTTTATACCATTCGTGTATGTATATACACACCTGCCATGACTGAAAACTAGGGCACGCAGTAATAACAGCAATGAAACAAAACAGAACAATTATATTGCGCGCCTCAAGCCTTCTTCTTTGTTTAAAAGCTAATAAAATCAAACATTCTCTGGAGGAATCCAAAAAGATTGAAAAGGGATAGCTTTTTTACACCGTGACTGAATTTCATGTTAGCACCTAACGTCACCCAGGAGCACTGCACAAACCCTCCCCTGCATGTCCCACCCGTGGGAGACCTGTGTTGGTAGGTGGCAGTTCTCTGAAGGAAAGGCCTTTGTCACGTGGACCACCACGGCTCCCCGCGGTGCTGTGCACGTCATCGGTGACTCTTCGTTTTGTGGGTGGGTGACATGCTGCTGCTTTTGCAGACCTCCTGACAGTGAGTGAGACGGCCAACGAGCCCCCTCAGGATGAAGGTAATTCCTTCAACTCGCCCCGCAACCTGGCCATGGAAGCAACTTACATCAACCACAACTTCTCCCAGCAGTGCCTGAGGATGGTGAGCATTGGGCGCTCGTCGGATTCCCGCAACAACTGCTTTTACTGAGCCCCTGCGGTGTGGGCTCCAGGCTTGTGGGATTGGGCAGGACAGATGGGGTCCCTCCCAGTCGCCAAGGGGTTCCGAGCATGGGCTCTGAGGTCACACTGCCTGACTCTGACGCCTGGATCCAGCGCTTCATAGCTCTGGTGTCGGGCGGGCTGCGTGTCTATAAAATGAGAACGCTGACAGTGCTCGTCTCCCATGGACGCACTGTAAAGATCCTTTGGATGATCTGACAAATGCACTGTATAGGTGCAAAGTTCCTAGCCCTAGGAAGCTTCATCATGGAGGAGGAAACACAATAAACCCTGGACACATACAATGTGTGCTGTGGAGAACAAGGAAGCAGGAGGGTGTGATTGCTACTGAAATGGGATAATGGAACTGGACACGCGGAAGCAGTCAGTAAATGCTGTTCCATCCATTGTGATTCACGGGTGCTCGCTTGTGCTCAGTGGGAGCAAATAGGCAGACACCACACCCTGAGCTTTGAGCCCCCTCGAGGGTTCCAGGGACCCGGCCTGGCTGTAACTACAGAGGTGTGGGGTCTGACTGCTTGGCTTGGCAACAAGTTGGTGCTGTTGCCTAACACCTGTGTCATTTTCGCAGGGGAAAGAAAGATACAACTTCCCCAACCCAAACCCGTTTGTGGAGGATGACATGGATAAGAACGAAATCGCCTCCGTCGCATACCGGTAAGTCACCGCTGGGGGGGGTGCACGGACCCGGCCCTGTAGGGGGAAATCATCTGAAATTCAGGATCTCAGTGACCAAATGAGTCCCTTCTTCATTGCAGTTACCGCAGGTGGAAGCTGGGGGACGACATCGACCTGATTGTCCGCTGTGAGCATGACGGTGTCATGACCGGAGCCAATGGGGAAGTGTCCTTCATCAACATCAAGACCCTCAACGAGTGGGATTCACGGGTGAGGCACCTGCGTCGCCCTGGTGGGGCCCCACGTGTTGTCACAGCTCGCACCGGGGAGCCTCTTTCTGTTCCCCTCGCATGACTTAGAGAGCTGCCGAGAGTTTTCTTGTCCTCTGAAGTTTCCCCCACTTTGTTCCTCATTGAGAAAGAGACCGTGTGTGTGAGCGTAACTAACTGCTTCCAGGACTTTCTCCCTCTGTTCCATTCCGACCTCCTGTTGGCTTCTGCTGTCTGTGCACATGTGATTTTGATCTCCTTATTATTTGGGCTGGCAGCTTTCCTGTAAGACTGGCAGCTCCTTTTTCTGACCTGTTCTTTCACTTCACTACAGCCACTACCTTCTTTTCTATCTTCTGATTCTGTTGCCAGCTCTTTCACTTACTGCACTCGGGGATTCTAAGATTAGCTCAGATTTGGCTCTTCAGGAAGCACCTCGAATGAAACGTGCTGCCTTTGTTTTTCCTCTTTCTGCTCTCACATGCTGGTGCGCTATGACTGTTGGGCTGTTACCCTTTCTGGAGTTGCCCAGACTTATGTGCCTGAATTTGAAGTGGGCGGCAGTGTTCCCGGGTGCTGCTGTGCAGTCAAGGGTCCTCGGGGGGAGGGACAGCTCCTGGGTTGAATGGGTGTCCAGTGCAGTGGCACACAGAGGGCCATGTGCTGTCTTCATTACAGCCAAGGGATTAGCCTTTAACACCACTGATGAGCGTTCCTCGGTGTTCCTTAGCCCCCAGCCCTGCCGAAGCAGCACTGAAAGGCTGGCTGTGGTCTTAGCTCTGGCCCCATGGCCTTCGCCACCATGACCCCCCTGTAGCATGTGGCATCCTTGTATCGATGTGGCTTTGCCCTGTGTCACTACCTGCATTACTCTGGTCTCGCACTTTTCTTGACTCCCTTCACGTGTTTTTTGCTGGTTCCTCTCCTTTTTGACCCTTAGGGAGCATTCCCTTAAGGGGTCAGCCCCTCCATAGCTCTTTTTGCTATAATTATTTCTTCATACAGTTTTCTTTTGCTCCATAACAAATTAACAACCTTAGAGGCTTAAAATGACATCCATTAGCTCATAGTTTGGTAGGTCAGAAATCCAGCATCAGGTGGCTTGGTTCTCTGCTCAGGGTAGCAGAAAGTTGAAATCAAGGTGTCAGCAGAGCTGAACACATATAGAGGTTCTAGAAGAAAATCCACTTCCAAGCGCATTCTAGTTGGCAGAATTCAGTTCCTTCCAGTTGTGGGGCTTTGGGCAGCGACCCGCTGGGGCCTGTCGGTCCCTAGAGACCACGCACATTCCTTCTCCATCTTCCAACCAGCAACGTCAAGTCCTTCTCATGCGCCTACCCTCTTGACTTCTGTCTCTGGTCGCTACACCAGATTTAAGAGCCCTGTGGTTAGGGGAGGCCCACCCAAATGCTCTCCTTAGCTTAAGGACCTTAATTAATTACAGCTGCAGAATCTCTCTTGCCATATAAGGTAGCACAGTCATGGCGGTGATATTTCATCCTAGTCACAGGTACCACCCACGCTCCAAGGTGGGAATCTGCAACGGCAAGGGTCACTGGGGTCATCTTAGAATTCTGCCTGCCCCAAGCCTTGAACTCTAAAACATGTTTCCTCGCATCTACTCTGACTCCCCATTCCATTGTTTCCTGCTAAAATACCTTGCCTTTCCTGTGTCCTCATTCCTATCGTTACCTCTGTCTTGGCTGTGCATCAGCGTTGTCTTTCTCCTGCTCACTTAGGCTCAGAGCCTCAAACCCCTCCAACTCCTGCACGCTTCTCTTCTGCTGCCACGTACGGTCTGTCTTCTCACTCAGTTCTGGATCTCACTGACATCACCCTAGTTTAGGACCCTATTCAGTATACTTCTTATTTTGTATTGTCTCCTAACTTGCTCCTCCTTACCACCCCATTCAATGTATCTGTGCCGATTAATTGTCCAAAACACTGCTTCCGTCATGCAGCATGGTTATAGAAAGACTCTTAATATGCCACAGCAAACTCACAAGGGGACTGCAGAATATTTTTAATTTTAGAGGAAAGAGACATCTGTCAGAATACTAGTCCTGAGTGGCTTAATACCATGTTTCCCCGAAAATAAGACTGGGTCTTATATTAGTTTTTGCTCCAAAAGACGCATTAGGGCTTATGTTCAGGAGATGTCATCCTGAAAAATCATGCTGGGGCTTATTTTCGGGTTAGGTATTTGTTTTGGGGAAACGCGGTAAAAGGGACTCTTCAGTGTTTCTTTGGCCTATTATTGCTATGAACCAAGAAGGTTTGGAAAGCTCTACCATGTGACCTTCAACCAGTCACTTCACTCTGAGGCCAAGTTCACTATCTGTAAAATAGGCGGCTGGAGAAGATGATCTCTGGGATCTTGTCCTGCTTTGTCTGCTCACACACGTGTACATACAACGCAGACTCTGACCTCATGTCTGCGGGCCCCCACCCCCACCCAGGACTAACCCAGCCTGTCTCCCTCCCTGCCTCAGGTCAGTCCACCTCCAGCCTCTGCCAGGATTCTGCACTAGGTTAGCTGCGGCTCTTCCTCTGTGAAACCCTTCCTTACCACAAAACACACATAAACACTCACCTCTGCCATTGACACGGCTCTTGTTTTTAACTTGTATGTGTGTGTCCTTGTCTGGATGAGCTCTTAGGAAGAGAGGAAGTGCCTGCTGTGTGGCAGGCTGTGCAAGGCAGGGACCATGTCTTTGCTTCTTCACTGATAAGTTTTACCTCTGATTTACCTGCGGCCTCACCCACCTCCCGGTCAAGCCCAGCAGGGAGCTCCTTCTCTGCCCGAAGAGGTACCAGAGCCTTCGGCTAAGCCTGCCTTCACTCCCGTAACCGGTGCTTTCCTTCTGCAGCACTGTAACGGCGTTGACTGGCGTCAGAAGCTGGACTCCCAGCGAGGGGCCGTCATTGCCACCGAGCTGAAGAACAACAGCTACAAGTTGGCCCGGTGGACCTGCTGTGCTTTGCTGGCTGGATCTGAGTACCTCAAGCTTGGGTGAGATTCCTGTCCAGGAGTTGTGAACTCATCTTCCGGAAGGAGGGATCTGCGGGTAGGGAGACGGGCTTGCCTTTTCCCTTTCCCTTGGGAAGAGCATCTGGCAAGGGCCCCCTTTGGACTGTATTTGCCCCCGGGTGTTGCTGTGTCTCCGGGCCAGCCTGCCCCCACCACTAACACTGCCTCCCCACTAGTTACGTATCCCGGTACCACGTGAAAGACTCCTCGCGCCACGTCATCCTGGGCACGCAGCAGTTCAAGCCCAATGAGTTTGCCAGCCAGATCAACCTGAGCGTAGAGAACGCCTGGGGCATCCTGCGCTGCGTCATCGACATTTGCATGAAGCTGGAGGAGGGCAAGTACCTCATCCTCAAGGACCCCAACAAGCAGGTCATCCGCGTTTATAGCCTGCCCGACGGCACCTTCAGCTCCGACGAGGATGATGAGGAGGAGGAGGAAGAGGAGGAGGAAGAAGAAGGTTCGTGGCAAGCCTCTTTCGAGGGGGGACCAAGCTCTACAGCCACAGTGCTCTTGAGCCTTGATGTAAAACTTGAGCGTTCCCTGAGACTTGACTTAATTTGGGGAAGCTCCAGGAGCTGCTTCAAGAGCTTTGGGTCACGTGAAGGGGATGGGAGAGTGGTCTCTTAGAGGCGAGGGTGAGGAAGAAGCATCTAGAGAAAGATGATGGACGTCCCTGATGTCAGCCAGTGGGCTGAAGGAGACAGGTGCTCGGGGTTAGTTACACCGGCTGCAGCTGTCTTTTCTGCTTCGCCGGCTAGTGACTGAAGGCAGACTCTTGGCCCTGTGAGAGGAGGTGTTGCAAACCATAGCAGTTCACCAGTTTGACATGGCTCATTTTTCTACCATTTTGTATCTTTCAGAGGAAGAAACTTAAGGAGCTGGAGTTTGTAAATCCACCAAGCCTAGGAGGGCCTTGGATGCCTGGTGGACTCTTTGTCTGATACTTGGGAATAAAGTATAAGTCTCTCCAGCCTCACCTTCAGTGCGTCCTGCATTACAATTCACGGCCCTTCGTCCTTCTCCAAGTAGCCCTTGGGAGAGGGAGGGTGACATACAGAAGTTTCTGTCTGGAGGTCGTAACCTGGGTTCCATCATTTGTTCTTGAGCATAATTAGTCTTACATTCCTGTTGGAGGGTAAATGCCCTAGATTTTTCTGTCCTTGGAACCCGGTGGAATTATCCTTTCCTGGAGGTCCCCATGAGAAGTCCATTTCCACAGGCATGAGTGCCTGCTGGCTGTGCGCCAAAACCAGCTGCTGCCCTTAGAGAAACAAATCACTAGGAAAAGGTGAAGCAGGCACAGTCTTTGGAAGTTGGGGTGGGTTGCAGCTCCTGGAGGAGACGGCCTCAGAAGATTTTGACATGTTCCACCGAGTGGTGATCATACGGTTTGTGAATTGTTTTCAAGCCTTGCATGGGCTGGTGACAGTCTCAGGCTGGTACACTCAAAGCGACGTCATAAACATCAGCTACAGATGTTTAGCATATGTAAAGTTGTTTTTATAAGGGAACAGTGTTCTGTTCTTGACACCGTGAAGTAATTACCCTGCCAGGTAAACTAAACTTTCTAGAAATTGCTCATCTGAGCCTGACAGAACTTAGGATACCACTGGAAGTCATACCGTTGTGCAGATAAGGAAACAGCCTCAGCTTTTGAGTCACTTTCCTAAAGTTACTATTTTAATCAAAATAATTCAGCCTGAAAAACTAAGCAAAAATGTATTGAACTTTGTTAGAGTTACTAGGAAGATAAAGCATAAACGTGCTTCTTAGGGCGTTTTCAAAGTAAGTGGAATGTTAAAAAGTGTGTATTAAAGTGGTGTGACAAGTGCTAAGGGGTTTCAGAATTAGGCCGCTACTTACCAAGCTGCCTCTTAAAGACTCACGATGCAATCCAGTGGGATTTGCTGTGACCGATGGGCAGGTAGAAGCACGTTTCACGCTCACTCTCAAAACTGCACAACGCCTTCCACATATTTCTTTGATCTGTGCCCTTCTTTCACCTGCCCTGCTTGGGACCACCACGCTGACTGCTGAAAACAATCCTGACTCAAAACCCTTCAGTAGCATCCTGCTTCCTAACTTCCGGGCTCAGGCTCGGCTCAAGGCCCTGCCACAGCTAACAGTCCTGATTTCCTGCTACCCACCAAAAGACCAGCAACTACTTTAAGGACTTAAATAGTTGACCAGCCCCCATTCTCAAATCTTCACAGCCACTAAATAGACCTCGCTACTTTACTTTTGGTTAGAATTTTCCCTGGCCTGTCTGCGTTCAATGTTCAACAAATGCTCACTGAGGGCCTCCTGCATGCCCGCGATCCTGGAGAAAGCACTGAGGTCACCAGAGTGAAAAAGACCGTTTCTGCTCTAGTGGAGCTTTTCTCTGACGCTCATACAGGCTGTGAAAATTACTGGTAAGTGGCGTTCCTTAGTGGGTCTTTTGGCAGGGAGGTCACAGCTACTATTTTTAGTGGAAAGCTCCAGCCATGCAAAGCTGGAAGACTACAGAGTTCTTTCCATACGAGGCATGGCTACCTTCCCATGAGAACTCTCAGTCCCATCTCACTGGACTACTTAATGCCCCTTGAAGGTTCCTGACCTTCCCTCAAATGCACTGTGTTCTGCCCATGTAAATCTTGAGAAAAATTAGGACATTTTAACGACATAATCGACGGGCCTGTGGGAGGAGCTGGGGTTGATGCTAGGAGTTCCTGCCCTGGTAACGAGAACGCTACAGGAAGACTATGGTGGTAACTGCCCCTCCCCAGAGCTTCTTCCCTTCTGCCATTTGCCCCTCCATCTTTGTCTGGTTCAGAAGCTCGCCATATTTGCATACACTGAATCGTAATCCTTTTTCCTAAATACTTTTGATGACGTAATACCTACTTGATTGTTTCCAAGTCGACGATCACATTCCACCTCTGGAAAACCAGCTACAATCACCCAGTACGCGTGAATGGCGGGTCAGACTCATCCTCCTGCCACTTGCCATGTTCCCTCTGCTTCAGCCACACGGTTACTGTGCATTAGCGGGTTTATGTTTAAGTACCTTTACACTGGCCTGTCCTAGGCCACTTTGTTTACAACATTTCCAAGCTCATAAAACATGATTCATGAATAAAAAACCGTTTTGGGGGCCAGCCCGGTGGCTCAGGCAACCGGTTAGAGCTCCATGCTCCTAACTCCGAAGGCTGCCGGTTCGATTCCCACATGGGCCAGTGGGCTCTCAACCACAAGGTTGCCGGTTAAACTCCTCAAGTCCCGCAAGGGATGGTGGACTCCGCCCCCTGCAACCAAGATTGAACATGGCACCTTGAGCTGAGCTGCCTCCCGGATGGCTCAGTTGGTTGGAGCGTGTCCTCTCAACCACAAGGTTGCCGTTTCGACTCCCGCAAGGGATGGTGGGCTGTGCCCCCTGCAACTAGAAACGGCAACTGGACCTGGAGCTGAGCTGTGCCCTCCACAACTAAGACTGAAAGGACAACAACTTGACTTGGAAAAAAAAGTCCTGGAAGTACACACTGTTCCCCCAATAAAGTCCTATTCCCCTCCCCCAATTAAAAAAAAAATTAGGTTGTCTTTTAAAAAAAAAAAAAAGAGTTTTGGAAGGAGTTCATAATTTGAAATAAAGGGTGGGAGCGGGGTGATTCCAGGCTCCATGTCTTAACTGTGTGATCTTGAATCACCCCCAAACCTCCATTTGGCCGATAACTACAGAATGCTGGAAACAGAATCGGGGCCTCCCCCACCCGTTGGTGGAAGATCAAGGCAGTCATGCATGTTTCTTAGTAAACAGTAGACTGAATTATTGTAGTGTCCAGGTGAGAACTTCCAAACCTCCAAATAATTTTTATAAAATTTTGAGCCAAACCGAGGATATGCCTTGAAGCAAGATCTAAGCAGATTGAGAAACATGCTTCTCAGAAGAACGGTTTGCAGTTTCTTTTATGCATTTGGAATTAAGGAGGGAATGTAAGGAAAATTACAAGAGGGTGGGAGAAAGCGAGGCAGGATCCGGTTACAGGATAATTAAGGTTATGTGCTCTCAGTGGTTCCGCTTAAGGGGGTCTGAACACAGGCATATAAAGGTGTGTTGAGCATAGAAACACTGGACAGCGCTTGCTTTAAGGCAAAGATAAACCTTTTACTAAAGTTATGTGCCTGGGGCATGACTACTGACCAGGACCTGCCCAGTTAGTAATTTACTAGGTTGGTGCAAAAGTAATGGTGGTTTAAAAGGCTAAAAAATTGCAAAACCCGCCATTACTTTTGCACCAACCTAATATGATCAGAGCACTGTGAGATTACTTTCTATAGAACCCCTTTTTTGCCCATAGTAGCAAATACTTGTTAATTGATTTTTCTGTCCTAGCTTCACCAACCTGGTTTTCAGTCGCCAAAACCTGGGCATCCGACTAGTCTTTGGCTACAGTAACGGTCTAGTATAAAAGCTGGGATTATCTCCCAAAAAATCATCTCCCGTGTCTCACAACTGGAAAAGCACAGCTTGAAAACGAAAGCCCCCAGCCGGTGCTGGATCAGGTCTCTAGCCCCGCCACTCCGAGCACCGCACGCTGGCCGGCCGGCGGGGCTCAGCACGTGAAGGACTCTCCTATGCGGCCTAGAGACCGAGGCCGCCGGACCGCCCCGGCGTGCTGCGCGGTGCGCACGTGACCCCGCCCTCTGCCATTGGCCGGGCGGGAAGGGCGGGGCGGCCTGCCGGGCGCGAGCCAGCTGGGCCCGGCCGGTCCTGATTCTCTGCGTGCTGCCTTTGGAGCCGCTGCGAGGTGCGAGCTCTGGGTGGAGGGGTGGGCCGGGGAGGCCGAAGCAGCGGGCGTGGGCACCACGCACGCGCTGTGCGCGCCAGCGGGAGCGCGGCCTCGCGCCCGCGTGGCAGCAGGTGTGTTCGGCATCTCTGTCGCGTGACGGAAGAGACTTAGGCACCTGGCTGGGGGCGGAGTCCGTTCAGGCCACACCTCCTTCAGGTTCGAGGGCTGGGACTGGGCGGGGCCAAAGAGACCTGCCCCTCGAGGTCTAGCCTGGGGAGGGTCCAGAAGGGTTGTTGGACTTCTTTCAAATTAGGGAGAAAATGGGGTAACACCCACCCTCTTACTACCATGGCAATAAGAGGAGGGCTGGTGCCCCTGGGAACCGAAGCCCTGAAGGAGATGGGGGTTAGGGGTTCCCCGAGGGCCCTCCAGATCCTATCTTGAACCAACGGAGGAGTCGTAGCAAATGAGCTCAGAGGTGTTTGGATACTGGTCCTGGCTCCACCCCAAGTCTCAGTCAGCGCTCTGGCAAGCCTCTGCCTCATTCCCCCTGGCCTCAGGCCATTCGTGGTCCGAGGCCACACTCATCTGGTCTGCCGCAGGATGGGCCTCTCCGTGGCTCGGCTGTGGGGCTCCCCGGGGCTGCTCCTAACCGTTGCCCTGTACCTGGCTCTCACCCTGCACCCCGTTCAGGCCTCGACACCCCCACACCGGGACTACTGCGTCCTGGGTGCCGGGCCCGCAGGCCTGCAAATGGCCTACTTCCTGCAGAGGGCAGGGAGGGACTACACAGTATTCGAACGCGCCCCGGGGCCAGGCAGCTTCTTCACACGCTACCCCCGGCACCGCAAGCTCATAAGCATCAACAAGCGGTACACCGGCAGGGCCAACTCCGAGTTCAACCTCCGTCACGACTGGAACTCTTTGCTCAGTCACGACCCCCGGCTGCTCTTCAGACACTACTCCCCCGCCTACTTCCCCGATGCCAGCGACATGGTACGCTACCTAGGGGACTTCGCAGCCAGGCTGGGGCTCCACGTGCTGTACAACACCACCATTGCCCACGTCACGCTGAGCAAGGATCGGCAGGCCTGGAATGGCCATTACTTCATCCTGACCGACCAAAAGGGCCAGGCATACCAGTGCAGGTAAGGAACCGGGTCCCAGAACTCACCTCCTGAAGTTGGGCTGGGGCCTCTCCTGGAACAACTGACACCCCTTTGTTGGCCGGTGGATGTGGGAGGAATGGGAAAAATCTGCCACCTCCTGTTCCCACTGAAATTCGTGCCAGGAGGTTCAGCTCAGCTATCATTTCCCACAGTGCCCTAAAAAAAAAATTGTGATCAACTATGTTTGGAAAATACTAACCAGTTCTTTCTTCCAGGATTTTTCGGTCTTTAATATCTTCATATTCACTGTGACACTCCCAACATTGGGTGTTCAGTATTGTCTAAGCTTATGTACCCACAAAATCCTTTTGTAAAACACCTCCTGGAACTAGTGTTCCCCAAAACACATCCTGGGAAATGCTGGGCCGAATATTAGACGAGCTCAGTGGGATTTAGAACTGAACAAGACTAGGAGGCTCTACAGGTAGTGCTACCAGCATTCAGTTTTGGTTGCGAGAAAGCTTACCGTCATGTGGACATCTCAAATTCAGAGTCGAACACTATATTGCACTTGTTTCATCCTCATCAGGACCCTGTGGGGGAGGTTCCCTGATCCTTATGTTCCAGATGAAGAACTGAGGCTCAGAGAAGTTGAGTAACTGGTGCTATGTCACACAGCATTTAAGTGGCATGGCTGCAATTTGAGCTCATGTCTTCTTGATCCCAAAGCCCATGTTCTTTCCGCTGCACCTGCCTGCCTCTCACTTCCTGGCCATTAGCCTACACCTGGCTCGCGACAGGTGCTCAATCAGAGTTCATCTTCTCATGTCATTTGCCAGAGACCCGGCTTTACTCCTTGCTTGTTACAGCCCAGGGAAATAAGGTTTGGGCCAACTTGAACCCTTGCCTTTTGACAGTTGTGCTACAGCGTAGAGGAGTCAGAAAACGCGGAGCAATGGGGGCTGCATATGTGCCGTGTACAGGCCATCGATTTCTAAAACCACCCTGTGATCAAAGCGTTCTTCTGCAGGCTGGCAGGATCCAGCTCCCGGTGCCCACTACAGGACTGCAGTCCCCACCAGTATAAAGAGCAGGGCTTTGGAATCCTGCTGATCTGTGGCCAGATTCTGGCTCTGCTGTCTTAGGAGCTTTGGAAGCCATGGGCCATGCAGGGCCTGTCTCCTCACCTGTAAAACGCACCAAATAACACCAATCAGAGTTGAGAGCAGTACGATGACGCATGTGGCGCTTAGTACAGGACGGGGTAGGGAATTACTGCTCAGTAGATGTCTCCATCTGTCAGAAAGTCAGAAAGGGGAAAGTGGAACAGCAAGTCTCATTTTCATCACTGAGGGTGATACTTGTTCTGACTGCTGTATTCCAGATGGGGTGAATTACTCGACTTCTCAATGATGCCACCTTCTCCTGTCTGAGTCAGAGTACTTCTAGTATCTGGTATAATAATCCCAGCGAGGGGTAAGGGAAACTGTCCACTGGAGTGAGCTCAGTGAAGGGCAGGGTACAATGGGATAAGTCCATGAACAGAATGAATGAATGTCCTGTTTTCTTTTAGGAGGCAGCAGCCTGGGTGAGGCTGGCGAGTCAGGTGACAGGTCCAAAGAGTGATTTTCACTTAATGTCTTACAGCTACAAGACTAAGACATCTTCCCTCTGTCCTCCACCTGCAGCGTCCTTCTTGTCGCCACTGGTTTGTCAGTCCCCAACCTGGTCGACTTCCCTGGCTCCGAATATGCGGAGGGTTATGAGTCCGTGTCCGTAGACCCCAAGGACTTTGTGGGTCAGAATGTGCTGATCCTGGGCCGTGGGAACTCGGCCTTTGAGACGGCAGAGAACATCTTAGGTGTCACCAACTTTATCCACATGCTGAGCCGCTCCCGGGTCCGGCTCTCCTGGGCCACGCACTACGTAGGAGACCTCAGGTATGCCACACAGCTGCTGCTCGTGTATTCTGTCCTCAGGCCGCCCTAAAGCCGTTCCTGACCCCATCTGGTCTGCCCACCCCTTCCTTCGCGTCTCCTGTACCCTAGCCAGACTCCTTTCTCTCTCCTGGCATGTCCCTTGGGCCCCAGGGCCATCAACAATGGCCTGCTGGACACCTACCAGCTGAAGTCCCTGGACGGGTTGCTGGAATCCGACCTGACAGATCTGGCGATCGTGAAGGACCATGAGGGCAAGTTCCACATCACCCTAAAGTTCTACTGGGAAGAAGGCAACCAGCGTGCTGACGCCATCACCCTCCCCCAGGATGACAGTGACAACTTTGCCATGCGTGTGGCCTACGACCGGGTCATCCGCTGCCTGGGCTGGAACTTTGACTTCTCCATTTTCAACAAGTGAGTGCAAACGGGAAGGGAGCTGCAATCTCCTAGCAAACCCCTCTGCCACCTTCCTGGGGGAGCAGCGCCCTGCCCGGCAGCACCGGGGCTCTCAGGACCCCTCCCTCAGTGCGGGTGTGGGTGGTGCCTGGTTTCCCGCCTAGGCATGAGCTCTCTGTTGGGGGGGCTCCCTCGGGCCCTCCCTCCTGGAGCACCAGCCGCGCATCTTCGTCTGTGTTGTAACCCTCCACCCTCCACCCGAGAGATGGGAAAGCCACTCAGACAGAAGCACGAGGTGAATCTGCTGACCGGGGGTATGGTGGCTCAGAGCACAGGTGGTGGGGTCGCTCGGAGGTCCCTTCTTACCAAACCTGTGAGCTCTGGGAAAATTACATAACCACGCTGGGCCCCAGTGTCTCCATCGCTCAAATGGGTGGACGGCAGTTTCTTTCTCCTAGGGCTCTAGTGAGGATGAATATGGGGAAGTACTTGGCATACAGCATCTGCTCGGTAAAACGGTAGCTGCTAACATGACATAACTACTTTGCAGAACTGCTTTGTGGAGCCTCACCTTTAGACCCTGCTGCCTTAGTACCCTGGCAAGGCTTAGTATCAAAGAATCCATCCCGTGTCTCACTTTCCTTCTGGCCAAGGCACAGGCAGACAAGGAGAACCTAGACAGCCTGAGCCAGACCCTCCTGTCCCATCAGCTCACACAGGGCCCAGTCTCAACCCAGAGCCCAGCCTCGAGTCAGGCTTGCAGCCTGGCCCTGACCCTGACCCGCCACATCTTTCCTCCAAGCCTCAGTTACTCCATCTGTTGAATGGAGATGATTATACCCACCTCTTGCAGTCCTGATGTGGTTTAAACACAGTAAGGAATATAACGCACTTAACTCAGTGCCAGGCCTATAATTAGTGTTTCATACACAGCAGATTTTTAGTAATAACCTTTCTACTCACAGGTCCCTCAAACTGTCTTCAGTGGGTGAGTTCAGCAAGAAGTACCCACTGGTCAGAGGTAGCTACGAGTCCAAAGGGAGCCGGGGTCTCTTTGTCCTGGGTACCGCCAGCCACTCTGTGGATTACCGGAAGTCTGCTGGGGGCTTCATCCATGGATTCCGATACACAGGTGAGTCCAGACAGAACCATTCCAGGGACTGGACACACACTCCTGATTTCCAGCAGCCTTAAAGGGATTGCTCATCAGAAGTCAATTGTCATAAATTCCCTGCCTGGGGCAGACGGCAACAGGTTTTCATGGTCTGAGGATATGTCTAGAAAAGCACCAGGTGAAGTATAACAATATGTACATCTGGGATGGTAAGTTACATGCCTACACCCTGTACGGGTGAGGTACCATTGTTAGCGAGAACACGGAGCTTGAACGCAAACCTAGGTTCCTGCCCAGCAGGGTGGCCTCAGAGGTGAGGCTTCGTAACCTCTCTAAGCCTGTCGTCAGAGATGTGAACGAGGGCAACTCCCCACCCTCAGGGGGCTGTTGTCAGGACTAAATAAAGCCACACCTGAGAACCATGCAGCTGTGAAGCCTCACATGCACAGACTTTTGGGCACCAACAGATTTCAATAAAAATTGCACTTGGATGATCTTAGCTCTTTTTCAGAGTGTAGGTACGAATGGTCTTCATTCCGGGGAGGCTGTTGGATGGGTGCTTTATTGCACGGCGGGTGTTACACGGGCCAGTTAATTTTGCCAAAACACCATAAGGGTCCTGCACCCTGACATTTCTGTATTTGATACCTCGCACTGCCTTCCTGCTGGTTTTTGCATTTCACTATCCTTCCAGTTTAGCTGAGACAGATAATCATGTTTTGCTGTTGTTTCCAGATGATGTATTTTATACCCCATGCGTGTTGTCAGAGAAGGAAACCAGGGAGAGAGTGTTAGCGGTCTATAAAGCAGAATATCTGTGAATTGAATGCACACGTGCACACAGAATGAGAAGACTGTCTCTTCAGCGTGTCTCCCCAATAAGCAACCCTCATCATCGTTCCCATGCCTGTCACCCTCTCCTAGTAGTCACTGCCCCATCTCTCTTGCTTCTTTCTGCCCCCTGCTCTTTCCCCAGCTCACATACTTAATCCTTACGACAACCCCACGAGACAGATCCTGTTCTTTCAATTCCATTTTGCAGATAAGGAAATTGGGACACAGAGAAGTTAAGTAATTTGCCCAAAGTCACCCAGCCAGTGGGTAGTACTTGCCTGACTAACACTCACAGCTAACCACTAAGCTTCAGGCAAGTGGGAACCCACTACTACTAGCTCAGTACCCGACTCAGAAGAAGGGTGGTGGGGCTGTACACAGCACACCCTGCCTGGCCATGGCTCCGTGCAGCGGAGAAATGGGGCCCAAGAGAGAGGAGCAGGAAACAGTAAGGCAGAGGAAAACAACAGCAGATCAGAGATTGGCGGCACAGACTGTAACCGCAGAAGGTCAGACCCCCTGGAAGCCCTGCCCATCCCCCTCCTGTATCTCCCTGCACTCCGTCCCTGCCCTGCTTTCCTGACTCAGGGCCTCTTCGTCTCCTCTGACTGCTCTTCCTGCCACTGGTCTTTCTGGCTTCCCATTCAGCCAGCATAGTACCCATCAAAACATTTCTTTTTAAAAAAAAACTCTTATCCTTCTTTCCTCTGCTTACAAATCTTGAGTGGCTCCCTATCTCCAAAGGGGGATTGCCAGCTCCGGGGCATGCCATTCAGAGCTTTGCGCAGGCTGACGCCAGCTCAGCTTTCCAGCCTGGTCCCTCGCCTGCTTTTCAACATGTGCCAGATTCTTCTCAAGATATTATTTCTTCACATATGTGCTCCGTCTGTCAGGGCACTGTCCCCAGGCTTCTCTAGCTGTGTAATTCCTCAGCCTTTTGCAAAACTCAGTTTAACCATTGTTTCCTCCAGAGAGCCTGATGTCTTGTGAGGCTGCAGTCTTCCTGTGACTGTCGGCCCGCTGAGTCCCCTGTCATGGGTTGCCTGTGGCCTTGGCCTTTATTGGACTTGGGTGTTGTGTTGATTCATTTTGGAACAGCCGGCACCTGTGCACAGTGCCCCAATTTCACAACTGCATACAGCAGCCCCAGGTATATAGAAAAACGTCTCCCTGTTGTTTTATTAGACAGCTGTTGCTTTTCTATCCTTACATATACATATACACAAAGCATCTCAAAATAGAACTTAGTGACAGGTTGGATGCAGGCTGTGAAGGAAAGGAAGCAATCAAAGGCTTTCCATTTGCGAGTCTCTGACAGAAATAGGGACTGAGGTGGGGCGAGATCTCAGAGGCAGGTCTGGTTCCGGTTCCGGTGTGGACGTACCACATGTGGAGTGATCGCTGTGGGACTTCCCTATGCAGGTGGCCTAAGGCAGGGCTGGGCAAATGGTGGCCTGGGGACCAAATCCAGCCACACCCCTTCACGTAGCTATCCCTATGGCTGCCTTCGCACCAGAGGCAGAATTGAGCAGTGCAACAGACTGCAAAGCCGAAAATGCTTCCCATCGGCCCTTTGCAGAACGTGCTGACCTGGCTCTAAAGACTTCTTCTTGGTGCCCTGCACAGTGTCTTGCGTTCGTAGAAGTTGATGGGACCTTATGTCCTTCCTGACGGTAAATATAAACTCTTAAGTGCGGCATGCCGTTCCTCCCTCGGGCCATTTCAGTGCGTGCTGTTCACCGGCTGCTGGAGCACCGCCACCACCGTGTCGCCTGGCCCTCCACCGAGCACCCCATCACACAGCTGACCAGCTCCATCCTCCGGCGCGTGAACGAGGCTTCTGGGCTCTACCAGATGTTCAGCGTGCTGGCCGATGTCGTCCTGGTGAAGGAGTGAGTAGCCCACCCCCACCACACTCTCCCCTCCGCCTGCCGCATCATATGTACCGTCACAGCTCTTCTCTTCCTAGTCCAGGTGTGGACTAGCCCAGTGGTTCCTTCCTAAGATGAAGCCTGAGGAGGGATGGGGTGGGGCAAGCGGTGGATTTATTCTGGGGGGGAAACCAGTGAAATCAGCACAAGCTCTGTAGACAGACAGGTCTGGGTATGAATCCTGGCTATGCCTCTTTCTACCTGTGTGACCTTGGGCAAGTTAGCCTCTCGGAGCCTGTTGTCTCTCATCTGCAAAATGGGGATAACACCTACCTTGCAGGACTATAGGAAGGAGTAAAGGTAACTCGTAGA
The DNA here is from genome assembly GCF_057876585.1 of Rhinolophus sinicus. NCBI lineage: Eukaryota > Metazoa > Chordata > Mammalia > Chiroptera > Rhinolophidae > Rhinolophus > Rhinolophus sinicus. The sequence continues at coordinate 12,030,539 of NC_142501.1, forward strand.
AAGCATTGGGCGCCAAGACGAGCAGTACACTGCAACATGAGCGCCACCAGAGTGATTTAAGAGTTCCCTGGGGCCAGGACCAAGGGGGATCCTTGTCAGTCAAGTGATAAGGGGACACTTCCTGAGTGGGAAACAGTGTGGAAGGGCTGGAGAGGGTGGGCCTCAAAGGGCAGGTGGCTGGAGAGAAGCGAAGGAAGCACCCTCAGAGGGAAGAGCCTGGTCCAACCAGGGGTGCAGCAGCACGCCAAGTTCAGGGACATGCAAGAAACTCAGCAGCGCTCAGCACAAAAACCTCCCATCATTCTTAATTCCTCTTTCACACCCATTCAACACATTCAAACTAGCTGTAAATCCTGTCAGCTCTACCTTCAAATGTCTAGAACCTAACCGCCTCTCACCAGCTCCACACTGCGCCTTGGGCCGGACCCCCAGCATCTCTCAGCTGCACTGGGATAGCGGTGCTCTGCTCTTAACACGGTGGAGGGTGCTCCTTGTAAAACACAAGTCACACGAAGTCATCTCTGCTCAATACTCTCCAGGGGCCAGTGGCTTCCCTTCAGTCCAGATGAAACCAGAAGTTCCCATCATGATACACATAAGCCCTCCTTGCCCTCCCCCAATGGACTTCCCTCCCGGGCTCTCCTGCCCCCTCCTCGTCGACTGCACTCCAGTGCCCTGGCCTTCCTCCTGTCCCTTGAACACACCAAGGCATTCGCCCTGTCCCAGGGCTTTTCCATTCCCCCTGCTCAGCCTGGATCTGTCTTTCCCCCAGCAGATATTTCAGGAACCCATCCCACGTGTAAGTCAGGGATCAGCTATAAGTAGTGTTAAAGTAAGGTGTGCAGGGCTCATCAGCGTCTGCAGCTGGTTGATTATTGCTTCTCAGAAGGAGAGAGACACACGTACACACGTCCCCGGGCACTGTCCTCTCGCCTCTGCCACAGCACTGAGGGTCCTGCCCTCCCACTTTGTGTCACCCTCAGGAACGCCACAGCATTTGAGTACCTGGAGGAGTTCCCCACGCAGGTGCTGGCCCAGCTGGAGACCATCACGGGAAGGCAGGCCAGGCACGGGCTCTTTGTCATCAACATGGAGTATGGTAGAAATTTCTCTGGACCTGACAAGGACGTCTTCTTCTACGACCGGTCTGTGGGGCACACGGAAGATGCCTGGCAGTCTAACTTCCTCCACCCTGTCATCTACTACTACAGGCACCTCCCCACCGGTAAGCCGGGTCGCTTCTTTCCCCCAAGCATGGGCTTTCTGGAGATGGGCACTCCTCAGACCTCACTGTGTGTCAAGCTGTCACACAACACTCCCAGCTGACAGAGGAAGACCACTGGGGACTCTGCGGGAAAGAACTAGAACTGGTTAGCACTGGAGTGTAGCGGTAGAATACAAAAAAGCTGGGCAGTGTCCCCAAGTCTGTCCTTTCCTTGCTGTATAACCTTGGACCATTTCTTACCTCTCTGAGCCTTAGTTTCCTCATCTGTAAAATGGGGATAAAATAGCACCTTCTTTGAAGAACGGTGTGAGGGTAAATGAGATAGCATATGTAGAATGCCAGCATGGTACCTGGCACAGAGTAGGTACCAAGAGATGAACCCCCGGGGAACACGACTCCTGCTTCAGAACTTGACGGGCTGTCACTTGGAAGAGGATCTAAAAAAAGGCAGAGGATGTATCAATAGGTAGAAGTGCTGGGAATGCAGGTTTATAGTCAATGTACGGAGCAACTAATAGTCAAAGCTGTCCCACAATGGGGTGGGTTGCCTCCTAGACTTGAATCTCCCAATACAGGGATGGCTGGGTCATGGCTCGAGGCCATCTGACAGGGACACCACAGAGGGGAGTCCACATCAGGGGGTATATGAACTGGATGAGCTCGAAGGCCCCTTTGCATGCAGGGCCTGAGTCTCCGCAGAAAGACCAGTTTTGAAGCAGCCACAACAGACCGCAGTCCATGTGGGTCCTAGACAAACCCCAAGTGCAAGAGATTACTCTTAGTTCTGCCCTCTGATACCACAGGGGCCTGTCTAGTCTTGTCCCGCTTCTTCATGCTAAGCTGCCAAACATTTGGAGATGGCTGTTGAACAAGCCGACCACGAGCAACACGAAGGTGTATCAGGAAAGCCAAATATGAGTGAGGGAGGGAGGCACTGGGGACATGTGGGAACTATGCCATCGGCTTGGGGATGGGAAGCCCCGCGCTGGGCTCTGACGCCACCCCCGCCTCGTCCCACAGAGCAGGATGTGAGGTTCCGCCCTGCCGACTGGCCCCTGCCTCGGCCCACGGCCATCCACCACATCGTGGAAGACTTCTTGACAGACTGGACCGCCCCAGTGGGCCACATTCTACCTCTGAGGCGCTTTCTGGAGAATTGTTTGGACACCGATTTGCGAAGCTTCTATGCAGGTAACTTAAGTTCCCAGAGGGACAAAGGGACCGAGCTAGAGGTTGAAAAGAGACCAGACAGAGCCATGCCCTGTAGAGTTGAAGGACGTACATCTAGAAACCCAAACACAAGACTTCTGTTCCCCACAACATGGTGGACGAGCTGTTCACAGAAACCCCTCCTGGTACAGCACACCTGAAAATATGAATCACATGTCTTTTTTATTTATTTTTTCCCCCTTTTTCCACTTCCCCCTGCACTCCGGTTCAAGCCGTTGCTTCTCAGTCTAGTTGTGTAGGACACAGCTCCCTGGCCCATGCTGGTATTATGAGCCTTGCGCTGCCCTGGCTGAGGCAGTCGGTTGCCAGCCGTCGGTTGGCTGCTCATGGCCACTCACACTGGCTGCTGGCCACTCACGCTGGCTGCCAGCTGCTCATAGCAGCACATGGTAGCCCGCAGCAGCACGTAACAGCCCATGGCCGCTCACACCATCCTCCAGCTGCTCACAGCAACCCAGCTCCAGGGAGAGTTGTTGTTAACAATCTTAGCTGTAGAAGGCGCAGCTCACTGGCCCATGTGGGAATCGAACCAGTGGCCTTCGGCATTAGGAGCACAGCGCTCCAACTGCTTGAGCCACCAGGCTAGCCCCAAATGTCTTTTTTAAAGAACTAGCAGAAAAATAAGGGAAGTTCCCAGAGCCCAGATACTAAGAAAAGCACAAACCCAAGCTGGACGTGAGTTATCTGCTGGTCATCGGTAGCCTAGAGCCTGAGTAACTGAGCAGCACTTGCAGATGGGAAAGGTGAGGCTGGAGCAGGATGACAGGTCTGTTTAGAGACCTTCAAATAAGCTTGGATCTCAGTGAATAAACAGGAGGCAAAAAACACTCCCAAGAGGGAGGTGGTGGAGACGCATGCTTTTTGGCTCTGGGTAGAGGGGCGCGAAATCCCTGAGAATTTCCAACCACTAGGTCTCACACATGGTACTTTGGGGCCAAACTTCACACTATCATTGTGGGGCAGAAATCACAGAAGTAAATGCAAATCTTCTGTGATGAAACATACTTTAAAAAATTCCCACAGATAAAGGAACATGAACTCCCAAGCAAAAACCACTTAACACATAAAGACACAAACCACCATAAGGGAGTGTCAGCAGAAACAGCAACTGTAGGATCAAAGCAAAAAGACTGCAGGAATTGGAATGGTCAGATAGAGGATATAGAGTCTGTGTAAGGTATGTAAAGAAAAAAGAGATTATTGAAAATACAATTGGGCAGTTTTGAGAAAGAGCCACATAAGACTTCTGGAAATGAAAAAATCAATTTGTAATCAGAAACTCAACATGAAGTAGCACATTAGATAGAGATGAAGAGAGAATTGGTGAACTGGAAGATAGCTCTGGCAGCCAAACCCAGACACGGACTTAGGAGGAGAATTCTAATGATCCAGAGGGAGAACTCATTAAAACAGGTCAAATTTTTGTGTTTTTTTTAAACCCTTGAATGCCCAGGATATCCATTCTTCTGTTCAGCAAACATCTGTTGAACACCAATTGTATATCAGGCACTATTCATTTCAATCAGGTTAGAGAGACAGTCAGTCCCTTGGCTTACAGGTCAGAGAGGAAGTGTCCTTGTTTCATCCCCAGCTGACATCCTCAATCCACTTCGAAGTAAAAATATATATGTTAACGGAGGAGGCTTAAAACAATAGTTTTAATTAATAGTCTAAATATTTGTAGATGCTCAGAGGTAATTCATAGAGCAGAATACTAGCATTCTGCCAACTATCAACCTTGACCATACATTTGCACATGGAATTCCATGTTACAGCTCTCGAGACCTCAGCTACAAAATCCCTGCCTGTTTCTCGAGGTCTCAGGAGTATAGCGGTAGAATACAAAAAAGAGGCCAGGGCTGTTAGGGAGCATATTCCCACCCTGAGTTACGGCCCCTCCCAAAGCACTGTCACAGGCCCTCTAGCCTCCGAAACACTGCTTAACAGGACAAGCCACTATGTGTCACTGCCTTGAACTTGGAAGAATCCTACCAGCAAAGGGCCAGCTGGCAGACAGTGGGCTTTCTCTCTGTCCCCTTAGCTGATGTGCAGCTGCTACTTCTGGCCCCGGATTCTGCTGGGCTTCTCTGCCCCCGACCCCTGCAGAGGGGTGATGTATGCCATCTGAAGGTGGTACTCGCCAAAAGGCCACCTTGCTGCCCCTCTACCGCCCTCCCCCCACATGTGCTGCCTCCCTGCTTGGAGAGGATTGTCATGGCCTGTTCTGCCAGGGGCCCTCTGTGCTATACGTCAGAAGTAAAGTAGGAAATAATATTCATGCAGCACCTTACAGCCTGTTCACCCACATAAGGGCACAACATCCTTTGCAATATGCCCTGTTTTGTTTTTTTCTTTTGAGATAAAAGACTCGAGCCAGTTTTCTGACACTCACTCCATCTTCCCATCCTGTCTCTAAAGCCCTCAGAAAACTGAGCCCTTAGCTGTTTCATCTTTCCTATTTTTTAAATCCCAGTTATGTAATACTTGGCTAAAAGGCTTTTTTCCCCACTTCCATTCTCATTCTGCAGAAGGAACTACTTCTATCTCTTCTGGATGTTTCTTCCTATTTGTAAATAATAAGTGTCCACACGATTTCCTGATTGGTCAGATTTGACTTATCAACTGTGCTGTGACACAGCATGAGGATAAATCACAGATGCGATTGACCAGTTTTGTCTTTATAAACCCCACAGTGCCAAGAAGAGGGCTCACACACAGCGTCTGCAACTCAGATACTGTTGAAGGAATAAATCTTTGCAGGCAACTCTGAGCTCGAAATGGGACTGACCTCTGGGTTCCCGGCCCCAGCCAGGGCCAGCTTCCAGCGCAGAAGGCTGAGCGCCCACCCTGGGCCGGCTCCATGCAGAGCATTCTGCTGGCCCGGTCTCAGGGGGCTGAGTCATTTCTGTGGTTTGCCTTCATTTCAGAGCCTTGTTTTCCCATCTTCCCAAAAGGCAAGGCCGCCTATTCTTGGAACGTCTGGGGGTGGGAGGATGAGTTCCATGACCACTCAGGGCAGACGTGAGATACCCAGAAAAGTTGGCTCCCAGGCTCAGGGCTGGAGGGTACTGAGGAGGCCCCCAGGGCACCGGCAGCTGCTCCTCCTGTACTTCTCTCCACACCTCTCAGCCTGACTCATTCATCTCCTTTTGCTCTTGTGTAGAGTCCTGTTTCCTGTTTGCCCTAACCCGCCAGAAGCTGCCGCCCTTTTGCCAGCAGGGGTACCTGAGAATGCAGGGGCTGGTGGGAACTGAGAGCCTCCGGCAGCACAGAGTGGAGAGTGGGGCCCTGCAGGACCACGCTGCTGCGGACAGGCACAGGGAGGACAGCGGCCAATGGCCTGGCTACCACGGGCCCGTCGGTCACCCCCAGGCTCCAGGGCCTCTGGTCCAGCCCCTCCACAGCAACAAGGAGGAGCTGTGATGCCAGGCTCCTCCCACCCACACCCCCGTCAGCCCTCCTCTTCTCCAAGCCCCAGGCTCCCACCGATGTGTGATGCCAAAGACCACTCAGGTCATTGCAGTGCCCACACCAAAGCCACGCAGGGCACGGAAGGGTTGAAGGGTCGCCATGCCGTGGGCTCCCCTCCTGTTCACTCCATAGATACCCGGGAGGCGGTGTCCAGAGAGGGGCATCCTCGCCAGGTGGGAGCCACTATCCACAGCCAAGCCCGTCTGCAAATGACCTGTCACCAAGCGCGGGCCTCAGTTTGGTCCCCGTCAAATGACCAGCGGTTCCTTTTCCTTCTGGCTACTCCTCAGATGGGCCCAAATCCCGCCCATCCTCACCTTCATAACAATTTATGGCAGGCTCTTTAAAACAAAAGCTCTGATATCCTCAACCTTATAGGGCAGGTAGGACTATTATTACCCCTGATGAAAAAGACACCAGCTCAGAGAGGTTAGGTGACTCCCAGGGCCCAGCCAGGAGCCCCTGTCTGGGTAGCTGTAAAGCCTGTTCCACCACACCACACTGCGTCTCCTGTCCCCATCTGTTTTCAGAAAGGGAATGGGGGGCTGGGTTGATCGCATAGGCCCAGGGGCTGTCATCAGGCAGAGATAGCCATCTTATCCAAGTAACTTCTCATGAGCAGCAGAGCTTGAATCCTCCCCAAGGCCGCACTCCCTGACTTATCTTCAATCGCTGTTCTCTCTTTCATCCTGCCCTCTGGCATACTGAACAGCAGTCACATTTTGTAGAACTGTCACCACGCTGTCTTTCAGTGGGGACTTTTTGAGGTGATTCACCCTGCTGTTTGAACAGAGCCCACCGGAGCCCCGCTCAGCTTGTGCAGACATTTTATAAACGCATTTGTATGATACCGACGATGAATTCAGTTTCTGGTTCCCTTAGCTGTCCAGCTCTTTGTCGTCCTTCCTTCCTCAGCAGGAATCTGTTCCCTGCTTTACTCTCCCTCCGTCCTATTTCCGAGTGAGCCATGGGAAAGCTTTTGTATGTAAAATAATCATGGTGAGTTTTCAAGGGCCGGATCATGGGTGATTGATTACCTCCTCACTGGTTCTTACTAGCCCTTCATGTAGCCACTCAGAATTCCAGGGACTCGGGCTTTCTGGCTCCACAGCCCTTTTCTGGGAACATTCTCTTGGCAGGTCCGCACCTGGCCCCGCTACCTGTCCCTCCAGTCATTTGCCGAATTGGAACAATGAAGCTCCAGCGCCTTAGCCTGTGGGGAGGAGGTGTTTACCCCATGACGGTACTTGGCATAGTTTGTACTGCAGCTGAGACTTCTAAGAGTCTCTCCCCAGTCCCAGGGTGTGTGTTCACCTATCTCATACAGATTATAGGTAAACCAAAATTGGATCCTTCAGCCCATCCTTCCTTTTCCAAAACCTTTTAATTAGGACTGTCTTCGTAATATCAAATTCTGTTACCCATCTCGCCTACCCAATTGCGGAAGGGTGGCTGAGCCCCTTGTGCCAATAAAAACTCGAGGTGCTGTAACAAATAGTTTACTGATGCCTCAATATGTGGCATCTGCTGCTTTTCCCATCATCTGCCAAATTGTTAATTCCATCATGGTATCAGCCAGCCTTATTTGTGTTTAATAAGACATGGTTCCATTCTTGCTCAGCTGATTAGAGATGTCTGAGCAATGTCCCTGGTATTCTTGTAATAATTAGCTTCAAACAGAGAAATGCTTTTTTCCTATGAAGACCATCCTGCATTTGCTGGAGGTCCGATCTAGATCTTCCCTCCGATCAGATCTCATTGCTTCCAGCTGGACCAACTTCCTCTTCTAGCCATGGCCTGACTTCATTCATCCCTTCTTTTTTTCAATATTACAAAGTTGCTGGCGCAAAATAGACAAACTAGTGAAAGATGAGGCCAGAAATAGACCCTATTCTAAGTAAGGAGGTGATTTTAAAAAGAAATGAATAGAAACGATTGTGGAAAAGATTGTGCAGGACCATGCAATAAAAATACGTTGGAAAAGAAAATAAATCTCAGTTTAGACCCTATTTCCTACTATACTTCAAAACGAATTTCAGATGAATTTTTAAAAGCCCTATAGAAACTGGAGAAGAAGGAGGGGATACTGTAATAAGTGAAAGGCCTTTCCACGCATAGAAGCAACAGAGTAATTCCACAGAGGAAAAGGTGTAACATTTCAGGTACACCCATCTAGCCTGCACCTAATTAATGGGACTATTTTAAAGAAAATGGTCAAAATTAAAAGGCAATCCACCTGATTATGCAAACAATAAACATATGAAAATGTGTTTAAAAAATTAAAAGGCAAAATAGCATGGGCAAAAATAATTATGGCAGAATTTAACACCCATAAAAATAAATATATAAAGAACTGATTGAAATAAAAGAAAATGGAAGAAGATTTAACTATGGTACATTCACCCCATGAAATACTGTACAGCTCTCAAAAACTCCAAAAAGTGGTTAAAGATTGTGTAATACAAATACATGTGTAATAAAGTTAAGTGAAAAAAAGCAGGATATAAAATTGTAGTTGCAACTACTTTCACTTATAAAAATAGAAAACCACATACAGGGGAAACTACTGAAAGGAGTTTATGAGGCTTCTTTTTTTTTTTTTTTTTTTTCGCTTTTCCTCTTTTGTCCAATTTTGTGATTATACTCTATAGAGGAATAAATACATTTATTTTTAAAAAATCATCTCTGCTTTTGGAATTTAAAATTGCTGAGGGCGCGTGGAGCTCGGGACCCTCCCAGAGGATATGCTCTGTCTCTGCGGTCCAGGTGATTTCCGCGTGTCACCGCTTCTCCCCGGTCGGGAAGATACTACATATACCAAGTGTCGGGGGAGGATATGTGCTCAGTCTAGAGAAGTGAATTTTAAGTGGGGTGTGCTGCTCTCCTCGGCTCTTTGGACTGACTGACCCAGTACACCAGCAGAGATCTCTGGAGGAACCTTGTCTCCCACGTGACAAAAAAAAATGAAAGATTAAAATCCTCATTTTGTGGAAGTTTCCTGGGTGTCATTTCTAATCCATTGCAGAGCCCCAAATTCCTTTCACCTGAAAAAATTGGGGTATACCTAAAATCTGCCTGGAAATTGACTCAAGAAGTGTTTGTCTGCTAAGCTAATCATAACATCTAATAATTTACTGAGTACCTACTACGTGCCCAGAACTGAGCTGTGATGGTTTTAAAGGTATGTCCACAAGTTCTTGGATACTTCTCCTGCAAAGAGGTAGAGTTTAGTCCTCTCCTGTTGGGTGTGGGCTGGACTTAGTAATTCACTTCTAGCCAATAAAATACTGCAGAAATGACAGGATATCATTTTTAAGATTAAGTTATAAAAAAAAGACTGTGGCATTCATCCACCAAGAGATTGTGCTGCTTCTCTCTCTCTCGCTCTCGCTCTCGCTCTCCCCCTTCTTCCCTCCCTCCCTCTGGAGTCCCTCACTGGGGGAAACTGTCATGTCAGAAGGATATCCAGTATGGAGAGGCCCACGTGGCAAGGAACTAAGATCTGCCAACAGCCATGTGAGTGAGCCTGGAAGTGGATCCTACTCTTGTCTTCGGATGACTGCAGCTCTGGCCACCACTTTGAATACAGCTTCATGAAAGACCCTGAGCCAGACCCACTCAGCTAAGCAGCCACCTGATTCCTGATCCACAGAAACTTCAAGATAGTATTTGTTGTTTTAAGCTGCTAAATTCGGGGGGGGTTATTTGTTACACAGCAATAGATAACAAATAGCTTGCTGTTACACAGCAATAGACAACTAATAACATGCAGTAAATAGCTTACTTACATTAATTTAATTTGCACCACAACACTGAGAGGTAGATATTACTATCCCCATTTTATGGATGAGGAACCTGAGGCTGAGAATGATTACACAGCAAGTGAATGGTGTGCTTCAAAAATCCACCTCCTTTGAGCCATCCTCTAAATATTAAATTATTAAAGCAACAATCTCCTTATCACCATCCCTGAATTCCCTTCAATGTGGACACTGGGAGACAAGAAATTAAGAGACCAAATAATTCTCAAACCTACAAAAGCATGGGGTTCCCACGGGAGGGCAGAGTAGTGTTGAAATGCTGATCACACAAAGATACCCTGGAAAAGAGTACTAACCCACTGCTTCAAACCAGACGTCCTGTGATCCAGGCAGGGTGGGATGACTCCAGATGGGAGAAGGAAAGCTCAGCAGTCTGAAGCAGCAGCCCTTATCGGTCCTCAGGGTCCTCAGCTCTCTGACCAATCACAGCATCATCCCCAAAAGCCAAACTGGATTCTTCCCTAGAAAAGAAAACATAAGCTGCATCATCTCACTGCAGATGCTTATTTTTTCAGTATGGTAAAAATGCTGCCTGGGGAATGGTTTTTGTCAGACTGCAGGCTTTAAAAAAGCATTTAATTCAATCTGGCATCCCAGACGGAATGTAAATCTGCTACAAAGTGAAGTTGGTGGGCAAATATATGAGATGCTTTAGCCCAAGTATTTAATCCAAATACATCACATGACCATTCCATCAAGCCTGAAATAAAAAATAGTGTGCAACAGATGTATTTAAGCAGGAAAGAAAGGACCAACAGAATGTCTCCCTCCTTTCTCAGTTCTGCATAAATAAGACTGATTTGCCTGCTCTTCTATAGAAAGCCTCAAGCTTAGTGAGAACTGCAGAATCTTTCAAAAGTGTGTCACCTGCTTCTTCATTCTCTTTGCGAGTTACCATCTCAGACCAGTCTCTCGTCATTCCAAATCATTATAAATTAATTGGATGCAGAAAAGTCCCATCAACAGAAAAAAAATGACAATGCATATCTCAGCATGTTCAGTGTGTTACAATCTATCATTGTAGTTTAGAAATAAAGCAGCAACAAAAATGTAGAGATGAGCCCCTTAACACCAGCCATGTTTAAGTTTTAAATAAATCAATCTATCCAGAAAAGAAGAGGTGCCCAGAAGCCTCTGCTGTGAAGCACTGTGGTATATTAAAGATGGACGAAACTTTTATTACAGCTCCTCTCAAGATGTGAGGTCTGTGTCCCCTCCCCTTGAATTAGGGTGGTGTCTGGGGCTTTTTTGATCAAACGAACATGGGGGGAGTGATGCTATGCCAGGTTTTGGGCGCAGACCCTAGGAGACTGGCAACTTCCACCACCTCTCCGGGAACCCAGCCACCAGGTGTGAGGAAGCCCTGGGGAAAGGCCCATGTGACAGCCAGCACCAACTTGTAGCGATGTGGGTACACCGTCTTGGAAATGAATGGTCCAGCCCCAGTAGACCCACCCCACGTACAGCAGAAATGAGCTGTCACTGCCAAGCCCCACCCAAATGTCATACTTATGATCATTGTTGTAGGCCACTAAGTTTTGGCCTAAATTTGGGGTGGTTTGTTACACAGCAGTAGGTAAGAGGGATAAGTACCAGGGGCAGAATATAAAGGTGGCGAGTGAAGGTTAACTTGTAAGAACAGGCATAATACCTGTATTACAAACATAACTGCAGAACATACCCATCGAGGTACTCTAAGTAAAATACAGCTGTGGTATTGCACTATTTGGTGTACCTACACGGACGGATCAACTAAAAGAAAAGGTGCAGAAGCATGAGCAAGTTAAATAAAGGAAGAGAGTGCCTGAAGGCTCAGTTAGCACTTGTTATGTGGTTGCCTGAAATTAACTGGTAGAAACTCCAGAGCCGATGTCTGTCTGTCCGTCTTTCCTTCAGGAAAATCACACGTAGCCTGCTATCACAAGCACACGCAAGTCAGCAAGACAAACAGTTACCTCACTGAGATGAAACACTCTGCACTTGAAAGGGATTTACACCTATGCAAAACTAAACTGACTCAGCACAACTTTCACTGATCAAAGGACCCTCCTCCAGGATCAAAGACTTCTCAGTTTTGCCAGACATCAGTTGACCAAGAAGTTATGTAGCAATTGGAAATATTATTGATTTGCATAAAAGAGCCCTTATTGCATGCATGTTTATGATTGGCATGCCTCCCTTTGGAGGACCCACTCAACTCCCACCCAGTTCTATGGAGGCCACCCATATGCCAGCAGCAGACATATGCAGGCTGGCCAATCAGTGACGGAATAAGATTTGGACACATGACCCAAACAGGGCCAATCAGAGTCTTGATATATGGACCTGGGGAGGGCGAGGGACTTTCCTCTTTCTATTTTTTTATTTTTATTTTTTTAACTTTTTTTTTTCTTAGTTTTAGATGTACAAAACAATGACTTTCCTCTTTTTAGATCCTAAACCCAAAGCATGTCTTCTTGTGACTGGCAGTAGCTGTCTTGCCCACTGCATGGAGAATGAAACCAACATGCTGAGGAAAACAAAACAAGCAATGGAAAGCCCCACAGATCTCAGCAACGCTATTTGGGCCCTGAGCCCATCTCGCCTAAGCTAGCTGCACCCTTGAACATGCCAGTCACATGATCTGATAGGACCTTGTTCATGAGCTGGTTGAGTTTGTTCCTGACACTTATCCACAAAAGAGTCCTGACTTATACAAGCCTGACGGAGGGATATTCTTGGGGACAGGGTTAAGGGGCTTCCATTCACAGACCACCAAAACTGAGGCCACCTCTCAGTTTTCATTACTTTTTTCCCCTCTCATTCAACAAACCTGCCAAGTCCCTGCTACGTTCAGGCACAGGGCTAGGTCCTCCATCGTTGGATGATGGAGCTTCATAATAGATTAAAAGGAACAGTAACTTGTCTGTGCTGGCATCTGTAGGCTAAAATGGAGAATACGAGAATAAGAATCCTTTCCTCATGGAGTTTACAGTCCAACAGAGAAAACAGACATTAGACAAGCAATAAGTGCTCAGGAAAAAGAAAGTAGAGGGTGCCGTGGGATCACAGAAATGTTATGTCCTGGTCTACTCCCCTCTATTCCCATCTCTGATATTGTGACTTATTACAATATTCATTTGGTCTTTGCCTGTTTCTTTGTCCCCCGTCCCATGATGGGCCCTCACCCTCATGACCTCATCTAAACGTGATTACCTCTCAAAGGTCCCACCTCCAAAAACCATCACATTGGGGACTGGGGCTTCAGTATATGAATTTGGGGAGGACGCAGACATTCAGCCCTCAGCAGCCTATAAATCTCTAATGCATTCTGCCGTACAGACAGTAGGCCATCAATAAACCTTCATGGTGGGTGAGAACAATTAAACCAAGCCTTGGACTCTAGACTAAAAGCAAAATGATCTCCTTAAAAGCTGACCACTGATTCCTTTGAGGATACTCTGAGTCATCTTTACAGGCAGGTAACTGGTTCCTTGAAAGAAGCTGTTTATGTCAAATAGGTAGGCCCTTAACTCCCCAAGGGAGCTGCTCCTTCCTACCTTACCACCCCTAGGCTTGGGCTCAGAATTCCAAGTGCCAACAGAGAGGGTGGCTTCAACTTGGATCCCATTGGGAAGCCTGAAGAAAGCTATAAACAAAGAAAACTATTTTTCCAACATAAAAACAGTTCACTGCGTTTCAAGAAAGAAACAACTCTGTGCTCTAAGAGTTGTGAGTTTCAGGAAACGTAAAGCAGAGGTAACCAAGATCGTGTGCACATAAGTGAATGGAAGAAAAATAAAACTAAGGGACATGCAGCTTGTTCCCAACATCTGCTTCTTGTGGCAGTGAGCTGGGGCGTTACCAGCTCACAGCACACCCGAGTGCATCCTCCATGTGGTGGGTTCAGTAAATATTGAAAACCTGCATTCACAGTCATGGCAAGCATTTCTAAGCACTTATGCTTCCACTTCTGATAATGGTGGTATCCTCTACAAACCAAAGGCTCTCACAGATAACAACTCTGGATAAGGTATGTACATTTAAAAAATTACCTGAAGAGCAACCAAAGTAGGCAGAAACTAGAAGAAGAATTGACCCACTGAAGAAGGAAATGGCATTAGGTGAGTTTTCCATTCCTTAAAGCTTTTCACCGGAGGAAAGACCCCAGATAGCACCACACAGGGCAGCTAAAATCCCACTGCAAACCCACAATCTTATTGGCTTGAAGAACAAAGGAAAGAGTTGAGGGATATCACAGAGGTGAAAGTGAGGGTGGAGAAATCCTCAAAAAGAGAGCCACAGAGGAGCCCCAAATTCTGAATACACATTGCATGAACCTCTGACTGACCCCTGAAATATCCATGTATAGCGTGGACTACATGCAACTCAGCTAAGGCTGAATAAATGAACTACGGTTCGGTGGCTGCTCACCACAAAGGAGACAGAGCTTGGAGTTGGAATTTAGCCAAGTCAACTGTCCACTAAAAACACTAAATCAACACTCTTCGGAAGAAAATGCAGAATCCAGAGTATCTACAATGTATCAATCACAATGCCCAGGAAACAATTCAAAATTATTAGACATACATTTTTTAATTAAAAAAAGAAAAACAGGAACATATGACTGTTTCATACTCGAGAGAAGAAGTAATTAATGAAAACTGACATGGAGTTGACCAAAATGCTGCTTATAGCAGACAAAGATTTTAAAGCAGCTATTATATATATGCTCAAGGACATAAAGGAAAATATGCTCATGCTGAGTAAATAAACAGATAATCTCAATAGAGAAATAGAAACTTTAAAAAGAAATAAATGAAAATTCTAGAACTGAAAAAATGCAATATCTGAAATGAAAAGTTCACTAGATGGGTTTAATAGCATATTGGAGATGACAGAAGAAGGTCTCAATGCATTTCAAGATATATCAGTAAAAATTATTTGACCTGAAGAACACAGAATAAAAGTACTGGGAAAGCAAAGAGGCTAAGTGAGGCCGGCCCGGTGGCTCAGGCGGTTGGAGCTCCATGCTCCTGATTCTGAAGGCTGCCGGTTCGATTCCCACATGGGCCAGTGGGCTCTCAACCACAAGGCTGCCAGTTCAATTCCTCGACTCCTGCAAGGAATGGTGGGCTGCGCCCCCTGCAACTAGCAACAGCAACTGGACCTGGAGCTGAGCTGCCCCCGCCACAACTAAGACTGAAAGGACAACAACTTGAAGCTGAACAGCACCCTCCACAACTAAGATTGAAAGGACAACCACTTGACTTGGAAAAAAGTCCTGGAAGTACACACTGTTCCCCAATAAAAGTCCTGTAAAAAGAGGCTAAGTGATCCATGAGACAACGTGAAAAGCTCTAATATACGTATAATTGGAGTTCCAGAAAGAGAGAAAAGAGCTGATGGAACAAAAAAATATTTTTTGAGAAAATAATGTCCCGAATTTTCCCAGAATTGGTGAAAAATATAGATTCCAGAATCTCAGTGAATCCCATTCAAGATAAATACAAAGAGAACCACACACAGCGCAAAATATAAAATGCTGAAAGTTAAAGATAAAGAAAAAAAGCTTGAAAGCAACTTGAGAAAAAAACATATTATAGACATGGAAGAACAAAACAAATCATCGTCGACATCTCATTGGAAGCAATGGAAGCCAGAAAACAGTGAAATGACGTCTTTAATGTGCTAACAGGAAAGGAAAAAAGAAACTGTCAACCCAGAATTCCACATCCAATGAAAATAATCTTCAAGAATCAAGGCAAATAAAGACATTTTTAGATAAACTAAAATGAAGAGAACTGATTTCCAGCAGACCTGAACTACAGGAAATGCTAAAGTAAGTTATTTAGGTTGAAAGGAAAAGATATCAGATGAAAACTTGGATCCCTTCAAGAACTGAAGCGCTCCAAAAGGGCAAATATGTGGGTAAATATTAAAGACTGCATTTTCCTCTTAATTTCTTTAAAAAAATACATATATATACACACACATATATATATTATATATATACACACATATATATGTGTGTGTGTATATATATAATGATGACTTAAAGCAAAATTATCAACATTATATTATAGGGTTCTTAGCCTACACATGTAGCACATATGACAACACAGCGTAAAAGATAGAAAGGGGTGGAACTTACGCAAGGCTCTCACATTATTTTATGTGTACACTATTACCTCTAAATTGACTATGGAAAGCTAAGGATATATACTGTAATCCCCAGAGTAGCCACTAAAATAGCAATACAAAGAGGTATAGCTAAAGAGCCAATGGGTAAATTAAAATTGAGTTCTAAAAATATATATTCAATTAACCCAAAAGAAATCTGGAATGGAAAAACAGAAGAACAAAAGACATACAGAACAAACAGAAGACAAATAGTAGACCTAAATCAAAATATATCGATAATTATGTTAATTATTGACCTGAAAAACACACACTCCAATATAAAGGCAGAGATTGTCAAAATAAATTAAAAAGCAAGACCTAACTATATGTTGTCTATGAGAAATGCTCTTACGTATAAAGTTCCAGATAGGCTGACAGTAAAAGGATTGAAAAAGAAATATCAAATAGTAATCATAAGAAGGGTAGAATAGATCTATAAATAGCAGATAAAGTAAACTTCAAGACAAAGCTTTGCCAGAATTAAAAAGAGACATTTCATAATGGTGAAATGATCACTACATCAGGAAGACATAATCATAAATGTGTAGGAGCCTAATAACAAAGCTTCAAAAGAGATGAAGCAAAAATTGACAGACTTGGGGCCGGCCCGGTGGCTCAGGTGGTTGGAGCTCCGTGCTCCTAACTCCGAAGGCTGCCGGTTCGATTCCCACATGAGCCAGTGGGCTCTCAACCACAAGGTTGCCGGTTCGACTCCCGCAAGGGATGGTGGGCTGCGCACCCTGCAAATAACAACGGCAACTGGACCTGGAGCTGAGCTGCACCCTCCACAACTAAGACTGAAAGAACAACAACCAGAAGCTGAACAGAACCCTCCACAACTAAGATTGAAAGCACAACAACTTGACTTGGAAAGAAAGAAAAAAAATTGACAGACTTAAAAGCAGAAATAGATAAATTCACAATCATACTTGGTTTTAATATCGCTCTCTCATTTTGCTGACTGTGAGGATAAAATGAGTTGAAATAGGAAAAATGCTAGAACGGTTGTGCGGCATGTACAACTGATAGATCAGCTAGACAGAAAAATCAGTCAAGACACAGAAAATCTAAACGACATTCTATCAACTACCTTGATGTAACTGACATTTATGGAACAAGCCACCCGGCAACTGTAGGATTGTGCTTTCCAAGTGCACAGAGATAGGCCATAGGCTGGGCCATAAAGCAAGCCTCAATGGCTTTCAGGACTGAAATCTATTAAGCCATTAATTTTCATTATCCCATTTAATCCTTCACAATAACCCTAAGATACTGGTACATACTATTACAGTATTAGTCCATTTTTATACATAAGTAAGCAAAGACTCAGGAAACTAAATCACTTTTATTCACTGCACCTCACTATACTTTTGCCAGTGATGCTTTCACAAACTAAAGACAAATATACATACCCTCACACCTAGCGCCACCAAATCTTTGCAGGTCAGTGGGAAAAACTCAAGACCTGTGGTGAGATCTGGCTGTGAGCCTGCCCTCATCTCTCACTAGCTGTGTGCCCTTGGTAAGTCACATGACCTCTGGAAGACTTGATTTGCTCATCTGTGAACAGTATCTGAGTTACGTACTGCCAGCCCCATTTTACAGATGAGGAAACCAAGTCTTAGATGGGTTACATCATATTGCATGGAAGCGGCACAGCCAGGATTCAAATCCAGGTCCATCTGACTCCAAAACCCTCATGTTCACCAAGCTGGGCTCCAGATCTAGCGCCCGCACACCTGACACCAGCCTTCCCAGCACAGGTCTGATTTGCACCTCCACGCAAAGCCTGTAATAAGACCGAATATTTACATTACAGGGTACCTAACGTTAAAGACACAGTAGAGCTGAGTTGTGAAGCACACACTTTCTGGGGCCCGTCTCCCTGGGTTTGAGTGCCAGCTCCACCGTTGGCTTGATTCACGGTCTAGGCTAAGTTATGCATCCTCTCAGGACCTCGGTTTCTCTCATTTGTCAAATGTGACTAATAACGGCATTTTGCTGACTGTGAGGATAAAATGAGTTGAAATAGGAAAAATGCGAGAACGGTTGTGCGGCATGTAGTAAGGACCACAGATGGCTGGCCATTATTTCATTATTTTGCAAGTTCTTACGTTTTTTTGTAGAATAAGCGTTGTGAGAGCCTCCTACAGATGAGGAACAACACAGAAGGGTTGTTCAAGGGCTCTGAGGGGGACAGGGGCCGAGCCCGGATTGGGAGGGGCACTTGGTGAAGAGGAAGGGTCCTTCCCTGCCTCCCTTCCCAGCCTGGCCCGCACAGCTGCAGGCTTCGCCCTGCTCAGCAGAATCTGAGCCACCAGACCTGACGGGACAGAAACACGGGAGCAGCCTCACGCCAATGGCAAGCAGCACCCGGAATGAACCCTGGTGCCCCAGCCCGCATGTGCCTACTGAGGGCAATGGCCTCACACTGG
This sequence comes from Rhinolophus sinicus, assembly GCF_057876585.1. Taxonomy (NCBI): domain Eukaryota; kingdom Metazoa; phylum Chordata; class Mammalia; order Chiroptera; family Rhinolophidae; genus Rhinolophus; species Rhinolophus sinicus. The sequence continues at coordinate 12,048,883 of NC_142501.1, forward strand.
GGTGGGCAAGTGTGGGCAACAGCATATGCCCGCCTACATCACAGCCATGACACTGCAGCTCTGCCAGCCCAGGACGGAATTAAGGGTTGTGCCAGTCTATGCATGAAGGGTGATGCTGCTGTTCCAGTGTCAGGTCTTTATTTTCAGAAAGGGGTGAGGGGGTTTTGTATAATTGCTGGAAACTCAACAGAACGTGAATCACAACAGAACCTGAAACCTGCTTCTAGCATTTGCAAAACATAAGTCCTAGTTTCAATTGTTCTCCAACAGCGATAAAAACAAATTACCATCAAGATGGAAACTGAAAACAGATACTTCTAGGAGCAACACCTCCTGGAGAGGAACTCATTATCAGCTTAGACTGCGGCTGCATTGTTTCCTTTCTTTCTTTTCGTTTTTAAGGTGCCTCCCTCCAGCTATGAAATCCTCGGACACACAGACACGGAGAAGCACTTTTCCCGAAGCCCTGAGCCCCGCGATGGGCCCTGCAGGCCTGAGGGAGCCGGCCCCAGGGCTGTACCCAGCTTGCGGAGCCTGCCATGGAGGAGGCTGGAAGACCCACAGTGCCACCACGTGGGTGCCTCTGCTCACTGCCACTGCTGAGCAGCAGTGCCTGCCACCAACTGCAATTCCCTATGTCGCCCTCCGATGGCCTCGATTGGCTGGCTGGTCCCTGGGACTTAGCGGGGAAGAGGCAGCAGCCTAGTCAAATCAGATCCTCATTAGGGGCAGCAGAGCACCTTTAAGCTTCCACCTCCGACTATCTGGGTGACCCTGGACAAGGTATTGATCCTATGTGCCTCGGTTTCCCCATGTGTAAGTTGGGGGCTGTAACCGTACCAACCTCATAGGGTTGTAGGATTAAATGAGTTAATACACGTAAGGTGCTTAGAACAGTGTCAGGTGCTTGGAACTCTCCAGTCTCTCAGTAGCTTTCAAACCCTTTGACCATGATCCACAGTTAAGAAATACATTCTATATCGCAACCTAGGACATACAGATACATAACACGAACAAAATAATACTTATAAGATGCACCATACGCTGATATTTTCAATTCTGTGTGTCTTTTTAAAGCTGATCATAACCCACTAAACTGATTTCATAAACCCTCTGATGGCTCACATCTCAGTCTGAAAAACACTGCAATAAAATGTCAGTAAGAGGTAGCAACAGAAGCTTTACCCTTAGCTCAGGCTGCCAGTCCTGGCTTCCTTCCTTCCGCCTCCCACCTGTGCTCTGAACCTGCCTTGTGACTTGGCAGACAAGCCACCCTTAGCTCAAGAGCCCCTTTGTAGCCCGTAGCCTGTGAGTGCTGCCTCTCCATGTGTCTCCCAGACCGTCCGCAGGAAGGGAGGAGCTTCATTCATCGTTCACCAGGCACTAACAATGGGCCAGGCCCTGTCCTCCCTCCTTCCCACAGCCTCACAGCCCTATGAGGAAGGCATCTTCCCATTTCTCAGATGAGAAGCCCAAGGCTGACAGAGGTCAAGTGCCTATGGAACAAGAATAAGTAGGACTGGTTCTCCTTTGGATTCAGAATGTGAATTAAGCAAGGAAACTGGCCTTCCAGAAAATGCTATGGAAATGCTGAATAGGGTTGATCGATGGCTCTAAAGTGCTGGAGACACAGAAAAACAGAAATGAAAATGGACAGAGTGGAAGTGCCCTGCCAGATGGCATTTGACATTAGGAGGAACAGCTGCACCAAGAGATGTTGGCCTCAGGAGAGCCAGTATTGAGGGGCGTCACCATTGTTGGCTCCTTTCCTACGTGGGGACAGAGGCAAAAGCAAGAGGTCAGACCGGGTGGAGAAGGCCATGCCTGCCCACATCCTCACCTAGTCTCCTGCCGCTGATGGACAGTGACTCTATTAAGTGTAAGGCTGACGTGGCTGCTGGTGGCCAAGGCATGTGGACCAATCCCAAGTATTTCCTCCCTGCAACCCAGAAGGTCCTTGAACAGCTGTGGCTGTGGACCCGCCCACCAGGGGAGTGAGGGAGTGAACCTGCCGTTCGGACAAATCATAGCACGATGCAGTCAAGATGAACTGGAAAAAAAAAAAAACATGGCCATTGTTTTGGAGGCAAAATGAGGCTATGCAATGTGGTGGGGGAAATAGAATTTAGGGTGGAAAGATTTGATGTGGGTCCCTGCTCTCTGTTCATGGAAAAATCACCGAGTACCTACTATGGTGCGCCAAGCCCTGAGGTAAGCAATGGAGCGACAGACCCCCAGAAGCCACTGACAGATGCACAGGGGCTGTGGAAGCTCAGAGGAAGGCACCTCCTCCCACTCAATGAGGCTCAGAGAAGGGGCTCCAGAGATGATGCCTAATCTGCATTTATCTGGTAGCATTTTCTCAGGTAGAGGGAAAAATCTTCCAGTCACAGAGAGTAGCAACTACAAAGTACAGGGATGGGAGAAACATTTACACAAACTCTGGAACTGTGATTCCCACTGGCTGGAGTGTAGACTGAAATGGAGGTGTGAGATGGACTGCCAAGTTACCTACTTCATGACCTTGGACAAGTCACATAACCTCTGACTATAAACCACTCCCTTAGATAGCCAAAGATATTCAGCTTAATAAGCATCTACTGAACGTCCTCTGTGATCGGGCACTGTACCATGTTGGTACTGGACATAGAGTCATGTAAAAGCTACAAATCCCTACTTTCAGGAAGCATATGGTCTAGTAAAGAGACACTGTGATGTGTTCTGTAAGAGTTATGAACAAAGCACTAGAGAGAAGGAAGCAATTGATGCTGCTCAAAGGTGTTGAGTAGTGTATCCAATCTACCAAATGGAGAGAGAAAAAAAGCATTTCATATGAAGCAACGGCAGGCAGGAAGAAAAAGACTGATGTATTCATAGAACCGTGAGAGGCCATGAGTGGTTGTCATGTAAGGTACAGGGTGCAGGGGAGACAAGAGGTAGCTGTGACACGTCGGGGACACACAGATGCTTAGATCCCTGTGTCCATGACAGTGATGGTGGGTGTTGTGGGGAGGGCACAAACTTTCTTCTACCTCAAGGCTCTTTCAGCAGGTCTAATAATAAAATAGATGAGGGTTTTTTCAACTGGTCTAATAACCAAATAGACAAGAGACAGATTAGCAAGAGAAAATAACCAAATTGAATACGTAAATATGTATGGGAACCCCACAGACACACACACGCACAAGAGGTTCAGAGACAGAGAAGGAACCCACATGGGTATATCAGGCATCCTGAGCTAGGGATGAAATAAGATGTGTTGGGGGCTTAAAGAGTCACTGCAAAATGATTAAGAGCAGATGTTCAGTAAATAGAAGTTTGCCCTGTCATATAGGTGGGTCAAAAAGAGATTATTGCCGATAATCTCTTATTATGGGCAAGGCCCCCTAATTCAAGTTCTGTAGGTGGTTAACGGGAGGGGGAGAAGTTTCTCTTGAGCCTGAAGCTAAAATTGCCCTTAGCTCAATACAATCCACAGACCACAGACGTACATCTTGGGGCGACTAGCTCTAAACCCTCAGTGTGCAACTAAGGCCCAGGCCCAAGCCGGTTCACAGGTCACACTTCACCTAGCTTCAAAGGCAGACCCTCCAAGCATCACCACCATCTGGCGCCTTGCGGGTAACCAGTTCCCCCAGCAACTCCAAGAGGTGAATGACAAGCCCAGCCCTTCATGTCACATACTGGGACACTGAAGTCCCCAGGGGCTGGCTGACTTGCTCCAAACCACGAGGTCATACAGTTGTGAGTTACAGACAAGGGCCAAAAAGCGGCCTCTTGGCTCCCAGTCAGGGTCTTGTCCATTAATCCGCACTACACCTTTTAGGAGCTTAGCTTCCTCATGGGTAAAATGAAAGAACCTTCCAGCACCCCTAGAAGTTTTTGGAAGACAACGAATGAGACACAGGGGTAGACAGCGCTGGTTGAGCTTAAAGCAGCCTGAATTTGCAAACTCCAGAACTACACCTCTCATACCCGCCATCCCCATCCTATTTCTTCCTCTCGTACCTCCCTCCAGTTCCCGCTTCGTTTCACCTCCTCTTCCGGACCCTCCTTTATGGCCCGCCCACTTCTTCCGGCCCCTCCCCCGAGAGCAACCGCCTTTTCCGGTCCCTCCCCAAATGCCCGCCCCCCATTTTCCGGTCTCTCCCTACTAGAGTCCCTCTCTTCCGGTCCCTAACTGAGGTTCCGCCCCTTTAGGTGTTCCTTCCTCCGCCATCCCCATTGGAGGAAAATCCGAGCTGCCCCTCCCCGTTGCCTGGCCGGAAGTGATGATCAAAGGCCCGCCTCTAAGGAAGTGACGGCAAGAGTGCCCTTGACAGGCGTGGTGGGCCGGGCTGTGCGTCTCTCCGTTCGTGCTGCGGGGAGGTAGGAGGCCCCGGGACGCGGGTGGCTCGAGGTGGTGCCCCGGCTGAAGCAGGCTGCGGGCGCATTCCTGTGCCGTCCGGTGGCTGAGTGGGCGGAGGCCCCGGGCGGGAGGACCTGTCCTCCGGAGAGCCGGGGTCCCTGGTGACGTCCGCTTGCCCCAGTTCCCTCCACACGCGCGTTCCTTTTTTAGTTCTCCCCCAGACTCCTGTTTCTGTGCCTTTTAGTTCCTCGTGGAATTGTTGTGGTTCCTCTTTCCTGATCCTTTGACAAGCCCCCTTTTTCCTTAATTTCCCATTAAGACACTTTTTTAAAAAGTAATCGATAGAGTAAGGATTTTGCAGACAGCCTTGGGTTCCAGTGTCGACTCTCATTTTATAGTTGGTCTACTTTGGGAGTGTCACAACTGAGCCTCCGATGCCTTATCTGTAATAGGGGCAGTACTCTAGAAACTTGCTCAAAGTTGATCTGGGAGGACTGTAATGTATGTAAGGCACTTGGCCTTTAGCAGGTGCTCCGTAAATAAGGGTTTCTCCCTTTCCTTCTGTTATAATCCCACCAATATCTGATTTCGTTTTGGTTGTCAACCCAGTTTTGTCCTGGTTTGCAATTCCTTCCCTTTGATTCTCGTTCTTTGCTCACCTCTATTGCAAAAATGTTGTATATTATTTCTTGGCATTTTGCTTCCAGCCTTGCATCTTGAGCCCCCAGTACTCCCAGATACCTGTCTTTTTCTGGTGTTTTGACTTCCTGTTGTCTTCAACAGCTCTTCCTGCCTCTTCCCCTGACATATGGCTCAGCGACTTCTCCTGAGGAGGTTCCTGGCCTCTGTCATCTCCAGGAAGCCCCCTCAAGGTTGGTGGGAACCCCTCACCTCCAGGGCCCTGCAGACCCCACGATGCAGTCCTGGTAACCTGACAATAACACCCAGCCAAGCACGTTCAATATTCAGCACCAGAGTCTGTTCAACAACCTTTAACATCCAGGATGGACCTGACTTTCAAGACCGAGTTGTCAACAGTGAGACACCAGTGGTTGTGGATTTCCATGCACAGTGAGTCCTGGGAGTCAAGAGAAGACGGGGGTGTCACTTGTTCAGATATTTTTGAGCGCCTGCTATGTCTCAAGGACCATGGTTGGTGCTTCTCATCCATATTCACTACAAACACTGGGAGACCCAATCCCTGCTCTGTAAAATTGAGTGCAGTCTGATAGGAAACAGACTAGTAAATAGTCTTCAAAGTTCGCTGTGGTTAGTGGTGGGAATCGCTTGTATTGTGTATCTCACTGCCTGAATGGCTCAGAGTCATCTTCAGCTTGGACCAAAGCATGAAAAATATGACTACAGCAGCATTTGGCCTTTGGCATATGGCAGTTCCTGGCCCTGCAGATAACGTTGATTTTATTTTAACATCTTAACCACCAAAACTGGGAAGGGATGGCAAAAAGAGACCAGTGCCACTGCAGTGGTGCCCCAGGTGTGGGGGATGGGCGGGAGTTTCTTTTCAGTGCTGTGACAGTTTGTTTTCGGGATATTGAAATGCCTACGGCCTACTGATTTTTAGCCTGTCCTTCATTTCCAGGCCCTTGGGGCCTGGTTAGGCGATTAGAAAACTGGACAAGCCCCCTCCGAATGAGATATTCTGGAAGGAGCCCATGTAGCCTCAGTTACAGGTTGGGAGGCTTGCTGGGCAAATTTCTGACAGCTTCTTTCTGTTCTTTCTTTCCTGTTCTTTCTCTGACTCACCATGTCGCCTTGGGAAGGCCATTTGATGTCCTTGTCCCTCCCTTTCTTCACTTGTAATAGGAGATAAGGTCTCGCAGCCTGGGTTTTTTGGTGTTGTAAGTTCATGAATTGAAATCTCTGAATGGAAAGGGTTTTGAAGGCTAAGAATAAAATAGGAGTCCATCAGCCAGGACTCCATGTTCTGCCCTGGTACAGTGAGCACTCCAGGGTTTTCAAAATGCACGATAAGTGGGGTGATGCTTCATTTTCTTCTCCAACAAGGAAGCAAGGTGTGAGTTTATCCAGGCATTGTCCTGAGTGCCACATACCTAGGGATGACAGCCTGTTCTCAAAGAATCAACACCTAGAGTGGAACACCTGTGTTTAGTGCAGCAATAGTCATTGACACAGGGCCGGGCCTAAAAGAAGACACTTAGAACACAACCTTGGGTTCTAGTCCCAGCTGTGCTTCTTACTAGCTCTGTAACCTTGCACAACCTTCAAACTAAAAGGTTTCTCTTCCTTTTAGTTCTGAGTCAATGAGGTGTTTGAAGTAATTATTCAGTTGACAAAGCATGTTAATCCACCTGGTCTTGCTTAGTGGATTTCTCATTACAGCTTTGAGAAGTATAGTCTCTCTTTTTCAAGTGGGGAAACAGGCCCTAGAACGGTCAGCTGGTGCGTCAGGAGCCTCTCTTTGCACCCAAACCTTTTTGCTTCAAATCCCATATTCTTCTGCATGACAGTGTGTTTCTTTTAGAGGTACTGAAATAAGTGAAAGAACCTTTATCAGAGTCTTGGGATCAGGCCTGTGTCTTAGAAGTTAGGGACCTGTGAGAATTCTCCAGTTGCAGAGTCTGCTGACGTTACCGTTTGGGATGTCAACATCACAGGTTAATATTCAAACACTGTAAACAGAGGTAATAAGGACAAAAGTTCCTTCAGTAAGATATGTGTCAAGAGAAGATTCTGGGGGGACCGTAGATCGGTTGGTGAGCACTTTTGTGATGGAATGCTTCCTTTCTCCCTTTCCGAGGTGGTGTGGTCCCTGCAAGATCCTGGGGCCAAGGTTAGAGAAGGTGGTGGCCAAGCAGCATGGAAAGGTGGTGATGGCCAAGGTGGATATTGACGACCACACAGACCTCGCCATAGAGTATGAGGTATGGATTGGCGGGGGATTGCCACAGGGCAGCTGGTGTGGGGCATGCTTGGGGCCACAGGATAGCTGGGGCAGGGGATGTCTTGGGGACCACCAGGTAGCCAGGAAGGGGAGGTGTCTTGGTTTTTCTAGCTCTCAGTTCAGAGCACTTTGCAGAGGTGACTCCATTGATCTCTGAGCCACTTCTCTCTCGTCACCACCTTCATGAGGTGGGATGTATGACCCTGTATCTCGGGACATTGGTGATTCCTTCCTTCAGGAATCCATCCAGCCACATGTGCAGTCAGCAGTCATTTGTGAGCCCTCCAGTGTGCCAGGCATTCCAAACTCTGGTACAGATCAGTGGAGCTCATCCCCAAGCAGCTCTGAGTCTAGTGGGAGAACAGTTACCAGATCATTTCAGCGTAGGGTGAGAAGTGCTGAGCAGAGATGCACAAAGGAAGGGATTGATTGTTACTGGGGGGAGGAGAGGGGACAGGGAGGCATCACATTAGAGGGACCCTCTGAGCGGAGCCCTGAGGTGCGTGAAGAAGGAGGGGCCTGGGGCATGGGCCGTGCACCAGGACATGGGGCAGGAGCCTTCATTCAACAGATACTTATTCAGAGTCCCTTACACGCCAGGTGCTGTACTTGGTGCTGAAGATGTGGCGGTGAACAAAACTGTCAAAACCCCTGCCTTCATGGAGCCCACATTCCAGCATTTTAGATTGGGGTTGGCAGGCTTGTTCTCTAAAGGACCAGGTGGTACATAGTTGAGGCTTTGTAGGGCATTGGTCTCTGTTGCAAAGACTCAGCTGTCAGTGTCGCACTACAGCAGCCACAGACAGTATATAAACAAATAGGCGTGGTTGTGTGCCGATAAAACTTTATTTATAAAAACAGGCAATGGGTTGGGTTTGGACTAGGACTGTAGTTCCCTGATCCCTGTTTTCGATCATAAGTGCTGTGGGGAAAAATAAATCAGGAAGAAGGGGTGGGAGTGCTGAGCTGGGACTGGGGAGGGATTCGTTTTTAAAAGGATGGTCTAGGAAAGGCCTCGATGAGAAGCTGACATCTGCACTAGGACTGAAGGGAGTAAGGGGTGAAGCACGCAGCTGTGTAAGAGTGAGCCAGGCAAAGCAGACATCAAATGCAAAAGCCCTAAAGGCAGGGTCTCACAGGTTTGCTCACGGAAGAGCAGGGCCTGTGTGCCAGAGCAAAGCATGCTGGGAGAAGAAGAACAGGAAATGCATGGGAAGTGAGGACATTCTCTGGGCCTTGAGAAAGGGGAGAGGTCCCTTATGGCTGGATGGCCGGAGTGAAGGGTGGAGCAAGGAGTGAAAGGACAGGCAGCTGAGAAAGTCGTCTGTATCCGTCATGGAAGGCACTTGCATAGCCATGCTGAGGAAAACGTTACAGAGCCGTGGTCGCACCTGGTGGCCGGTGGGCCAAATCCAGCTCCGTGACAGGTTTGGTAGGGTCCTTGAAGTGCTTTTATAAAATACCAAGCCGGATGCTGATATTTAGAACTCAGAAGCTTTCATGGGAAAATCCAGATTTCTGGTTCTCTTGAAGAAATATGGATCTGGCCAGAGTGAACCTTCGTCCCTCCCTTCTTCGGGTAACAAGAGACTGAAAGAGGGGGCCTCTTTCTTTCCCAGAATTTGGAAGTCCAGGATCAACTCTTACTAGACCAGCCTGTCCTTGTGGCAGGCAATGGGTGGGAGCAGGGGTGAGCATCAGCTAGCTGCCCTTTGGGCTGGGGCTGGAGTGCTCCCCCGAAGGCAAACCAGGCTGCCATGACCAGAGGCAAAGGAAGTAGATGCCAAGCAGGCAAAGCTGGTTGGGGCTGTGTTACCGAAGTCAGACCGTCCTTGGCACTGGGGAACCAAGGCTGGCTGCCTACAGGAGCTTGGCCGTTTTTGTCAACTCTCTCCTACTGAGCACTCAGTCAGAGGGGCACTTGTCTGACCATTTAGATGCCCCTGGCTTTCTTTACTCCCCCTGAGTCCCCCAGCAGCTGTGAGAAGGCGGGTGTGACCTGATTGCGCTTGGGGCTGGAGCTCCTGGCCATCCGCGGGGGACGGGCAGGCGTACGATGTCTTGGGCTCTCTCCTGGCACTGCCCAACACCACAGCTTCAGCCTCAGCCAGTGGAACTTCAGCAGACACAGCCTGAGCGCCAACTGTGGTAACGGTACAGATGCAGAGAACAATAATCCAGTTCCTGCCAGCTGGTCCCACGGGTGGTGAGAATTCCCAAGACCACCCCATTCCCCTGAGCCTGGTGGTATAGAGCTGAATGCCAAAGCCCTATGCTTAAGCCTGGGAAGTGTGTGGGGGGCCCCCTTATAGGATCTCTCTCCTCCCCCCTCTGTCCACTGTCCAGATAGCATGTGGGTCACACGGAAAGACCTCAAAGCTGCTGGGCCCAGTCACCTGATCCCCACTTCCTTGTTTGTCAGGCCCTGGGCGGATGTCATTGCAGGCTTGGGATGCCTCCTCACCCCTCCTCCAACCCTTTCCTTCCTTCCGGCACACCTGGTCTCTGGAAGAGAGCCAGAGAAAGGAGTTTCAGCTAAGAAATCCATAGTATCTCCGGGAACAGCTTCTCCCGAGGCCTGAAAGTGCTTTTCCAAATGTTGGATAACTTGTTGGAGAAACTGCTTTAAATTATATTTAGGGAATCGGGTACCTCTCCCCAGCTCTCCTGATAGCCCCTCTATGTCCAGCACAGCCTCAGGGTGGGTCTCCTTCCTCACAAATGCCTCTCCCCTTACACCACACTTTTTATGCTTCAGTCAACTGCCCACCCTAGAATTTCACTGTCTCCCAAAGGAAAGGGAAGGGAAAAGCACTTGGGGTGTTGGGGTTCCGCTGTCTGCAGCCACTGCTCTCCCCGAGTCTTCACTGCCCTGGCTTGGGGAAGTGAGGCGCTCTCTGCTCTCCCAGCTCCTCGGGTCCTGCTGAGTGGCTGGGCTTTCCCAGGTCATGCAGACCTTGCCAGCCAGGAGCAAAATTGTGGGTGTGGGTGTGGACCCTTGAGCCTTTATGCTTTCCTCTAGGGCTTCTGCTTCTCACCTCACACTTGGAGTGTTAGCCTTTTATTTCCTCATCTTACAGAGAATGCCCTTTAAAAACATTAGAAAAACAGCCAAGTAACTATAAAGAGAAAAAAGTTACCAGCAATCTTACCATCCAAACACAGCTGCTGTCGACATTTGGGGTACCTTGCTTGGGTTTTTTGTTTGAATTCTTTTTAATGGTCCATATAACCTCATAGTTCATTGAATACTAATATTTCATAGCTGGAATGTACTATGCTTCCTCATCACCATGTCCCCCTGTTTTGAAAGGCTTCTAAATCTGTGCTGCTCAAACATGAATACGACCTGGGATGTTGAAAAGCAGGTTATGATTCAGTAGGTTCAAGAAGGGTCCCAGATTCTGTGTTTCGAACAAGCTTCCAGGTGATGCCACTGCTGGGAGTCTGGGACCAAACATCAAGCAACAGAAGTTATAAAGCCAGGGGGCTGGCCTTCCCGGGGCCACGGTGTTCTCATAAAGGCCTCCTCACCGACCATCGTAGCACAGGGTACCCGTCAGAGAGAGGGTTCACTCTTGGCGATGTGCATCTCACGGGTGTGGGCAAATGTGTAATGACGTGTACCCACCATTACAGGATTTTTACGGCATAGCTTCTGCCCTAAAAATCCCCCGTGCTCCACCTTTACCTCCCGCCTCCCTGGCAGGAGTGAACCCCTGGCAACCGCTGACCTTTTTACTGTCGCCATAGTATTGCCTCTTCCAGAATGTCGTATAGTTAGATTTGATGTTTCCAATAATAGCTTTTCCAAGAACCCTCCTGTATCCAAAAGCTTTACAAAACATTTGGTGTTCCTCTTTGGAAACCTGACGTCCTTTTAATGCTTCTCTACATGCTGGGACCCAGTATTTATCTCCAATTCCTTTCTAATGGGCTGAGGTACGGTGCAGTTTGATCACTACTCCACAGAGAACAAAGTCAAGCATCTCGTTTCAGATGCCAGCTCTACCACTTAGTCACTCAGTTTTGGGGCCTCAGGCTTCTCATCTCAAAAGTGACCCCAACTTGAGGCAAGAATTTATGAGATAGCATGCAGAAGTGGTTAGTATCGTCCCTGACACTTAAAAAGCACCCAGTGTGTGGCAGCCGGGGTGACAGTGATCTTTCCCTTTGCATTAATCGTGCAATTAGCTGGGGACGAGGTCTCCAGGACCCTATAGCACCTAGCACTGGGCCTGTGCCTGGGCAGATCCTTAACAGTTCACAAATGGAGGAAATTGGGGTGAGATGGGAGAAGACATGGCAGGGACGTTGAGCTCAGTGGCAGTGCAGGGCTTGGGCTGCAGATTACTGAGAAGAGACCACACACACACCACCACCACCACCACCACCTCCCCGCCCCCCATGCACCCCCGCCCTGAGTTCTCACGGGCTTCCCGCCAAGCATGGGAGGCTCCAGGCGGCTTCATGGCGCACGAGGAGAGGCAGCACATCTTTTCGTCTTTTCTCCAGCTCCTCAGTTCCCTGAGGGATGCTGCATTCTGGTGTCACCACTGCCCCTCTTACACTGAGATCTCTGTTCCAGAAGAATGTGCTAAGGACCTATGCACTTCCATTTAAGGCAGTGTTTATAGGCACCACCCCCTCCTGATTGGTGAGCCAAACTCAGGATCAGCAAAGCCACATCCTCCTCCTTGGGGGTGATGGAAGTCCAGTCACAGCCCAGGTACCCCTGCAGCGTTCCAGCAAATCCAGTGTCAGGCAAGCCCACGGCTGTGTGTGTGTGTGTGCGGGGGGCAGGGGTTCAAACTTCAGAGAACACCCTTGATCAGTAATGACTAGACCTTGGTTGTCATGAAAACAGTCGCAGCGTGTCTGCTGTACACCCGACTGCAGCGTGGTCTGTGAGTTTACCCGAGTACGATTGTAGCGGACTCATGTGGAGTCCTTCAGCAAAAATGAATCCACCCCAAGCCACCTCAGAAGGTGTAGAGTCCTGCTTAGAGGACACGTAAAAATAGTTGGGCCACTACTCACACAGCGACATACGGCTTTTATCTCCGTTAAGAAACAGGACAGAAATCTATGTAATTTTACTAACAATTGTCACCCCAATAAATTTAATAAAAAAAAATAATAAAAAAAAGAAACAGGACAGGATGGGACCCAGTAAGGGCAAAGCTCAACAGTTGAGTGCTTGAGCCTTTGTGCCTCAGTGGAGAGTGGCCAGATTTGAGGCCGCTCCTTCACAGACCACTAGAGGGCGCCGAAGAACAAAGCACCGGCCCTCAAACCATGCGCCTGTGACTCGCGGTGCATCCTGGAACAAGCCGCTGGGCCCTGCCTGAGTCTGGAGACAGCATGAGCCTCATGCCAACTCCATGCCAGAGTCTAGAATGACAAGGACAGGAACCAGTGATGTGTGGTCTACCCACACATACCTTTGGGAAGTGTGTCAGCTGCCACCCATATCAGTCCCAGGACAGTACTTGAAAGGGGCCTGAGGACTAGCAAAGGACAGGGACTGTTGTCTTACCTGACGCGTTTGTCCCCAAAGCCCATGAGGAGAGGGGTGTCAGTCCTGGCACATGATGTCCGTGGGTGATGGTGCACCAGCCTGGTCCCCAGTTCTCTTTGTAACTGACGTGTACAGTGGGGACATCGCAAATCTTAAGTCCGGTTCCCGCAGTGACTCAAGGGCAGGACAGCACTCAGGATGTGTGACTACCTGGTATGTTTGTGTAAATCACTATTGTTACTTTGTAGTTAACTTGTGTATAAGAAAGCCTGTGTTTATCTTGTTCTGTTTATATTTGTTTTCAAATGGCCACAAATGCCAGGCAGGGCGCCCAGGGAACAGAAAATGCTCAATGCCAGCGTGCCGTGGGCCTTGTTTACATACCATGTAATCTATACAGGTCCCCTGAGGGAGCTTGAGAAAATGCTTCATAGGCCAAGAATGTGGCTCCCAAGCTGCGTAATAAACAAACATGGGACCCTACACGGCCGAGCCCCACACACACACTGCCCAGTAGAGTCTGGACCCTGCTAACCATGGCACTGAGCAATGTGGCGCATGAAGCCCCAGGGTAGACTTCTCTGACCTGCCCTCTGCAGCCACCATTTGCTGAATGCTCACTGTGTAGCAGGCTCCATGCCAGGTTCTAACACTGTTGATGGCCCTACCAGGTGCAGGGCACTGTGCTGACTTTGTTCACGTGGTTTTGTTCAGCCCCCACACCCTTTGATATAAGTACCGTTAGTATCTGATTTGCTGATAACACTGAGACCTAAGAGTCATGAAGTGACTCACTCAGAGAGGCCCAAGATGGGGTCAGCCAGCTCCAGAGCCCAACCTCCTAACCAATCCTTTATATGTGAACCTTTCATCTTTATGCTAAACCCTCAAGGTAGATATTCCCGTCCCCATTTTATGGAAGAGGGCATCGGGGCCCCGAAGGTGGCATGACGTGGCCAAGGAATGAATGGCAAAGCCAGGATTCAGACTCTTCCCATCTCCTGGTCTCCCCCGTACCAGGTTGCCCCTCAGGAAAGTTCTCTTAGCCCCTCAGCTCCGCCCCACCCCTAGCCCTGGCCTGCAGCTGCATGGGTTATTTTAATCTCTCCTGTCATTCCAGCCAAACCACTGGGCCAATGAGTCAGTCATGTGGTTGGGGGAGGAAGGGTATTGCTGGGAGCCCACATGGAAAAGTTTCTCCAGTGGGTGGACCTCCCAGCCCTGCAGTACCCCTGCACCAAGGGAAGGGGCCCCACCCACGCTTTGCGCAGTGACGGTCCTGCGTCAGCCACCAGCCTTCCCCGCAAAGCCTTGGGAATGGCGATCGAAGAGTTCAGCCCTGAATGACTTGATGTCTCTTGTCCCGTCCGTCTAGGTGTCGGCTGTGCCCACTGTCCTAGCCATCAAGAACGGGGACGTGGTGGACAAGTTTGTGGGCATCAAGGACGAGGACCAGCTGGAGGCCTTCCTGAAGAAGCTGATTGGCTGACCAGCAGGGAAGAGCGCTGACTGCCCTTGGCCACGGGGCCCGATGGTCCCAGGAGGGGCCCCGATAGAACTCACAGTCCTCTGTCGGCCCTTCCCGCCTCCTCCCTTCTCTCTGGCCCCTGAGGACCAGGCCTCCAAACACGAGCCTCGAGTGCTTCTAACCCGGCTGACTGCCAGGGTGGCCGCCAGAGTGGTGCTGCTGCTGGTCTGGGGACAGCTGTCCTCCCACCCATTCTTCTTGTCTGCTCCCTCCGGGCTGTCGCAGTTCTCCCAAGACGCTTGGAGAGAGCCCCTGGGCAGCCACGGTGTTAACTGTTCTGGCAGCAACAGCTTGCTGCTCGGCTCCCTGGCCCCTCTCGATCCCAACCCTGGTGCCGGCTCATCTGGAGCCGGCTCCTGCGTTTTTCTTTCCTGCTGTTGTTTTGCAAAAAGAAAAACAAGGAAAAAAGAAACTTAAACAAGTGAGAGTAATATATAATTCTCTCATTTTTTTGTAGGTCTGTAATAAAGGACTTTATGTGATCCTTTCTACCTCCTGCTGTGAAGAACAGACCCTGGGCCCCCCCCCCGTGCTAAATTACCCTACAGCCCCCAGCCCCCTTCTTTCCTCTCAGGCACAAAAGCAGTGGATTCGCATTGGGCGGGGGAGTCCTGCAGACTGACTCTGGGAGTCTCCAGACACCACCCTCCCTCACCATTAGCTGGTCTTTGGGTCTCTGAGCAGAAGGTTTCACTGGGAACAAACCAAACCAATAAAAGGAGGGTTTGCACTGTCGACAGCTTCCATTCTGTCTGGGCTCTGGGAGCCCTCGTGACCCCTTCGCAGGCTGGGCTGCTCCCCGTTTCCTCTGATGCTTTACCACCCGCTTGCTCTTAACCCTTCCTGTTACTAACACTTGTCAGCACTGGCCACTGTTCTGGGGATACCTTCCCATGCAAGTAAAACAAAAGGGTGTTCATTGTTCCCATTACACAGATGAGGACACTGAGGCTCACGGGGCACAGAGCCAGGGATTCTACCCAGATGTGGTTTCCTCGGAAGCCCGGGCTCGTACAGCTGGCCCCCTTGATCCTTCTGGGGTGTCCTCTGCTGACTGGCGCATGGCCACTCCCACGGGAAGCCTGACCCCTGAGGGAGCCGGCCTGCCATCCTCCCTGTGGATGCCACAGGAACTCCCCAGCCTTGGGGCCAGGCTCTCCGCTCCCTCGTTCCCAGCTCCCCTTGGCCCATGGAGGAGGTGTCAGGCAGATCAGCAGGCCTGCCAGCCATCTCCCTCCTGGGGTTGAGCTGCCCTTTGGCTGGGTTGCCCAGATGAGGTGCCAGCTTCCTGGGAGCCGTGGGCATTCAACAGCAGCGGTATCCTGGCACCCTTCTCCTTGGCCCTGGGGTGCTCTGTTCATTGTTGTGTGCATTGTTCTCAGTGGCTCGCCTGTTCCCTTTGGAACTGCCTGAGTTACTCTGGGGTCTTAGGGGTGCAACCGCTTGCCACTCAAGGGCTGCCTTGGGAAGGCTGCTCACTGAAGCAGGAGAGAAGAGTTGCCTCAGAAATGGGGCCTGTGGCCTCTGAAAGACTGCAGGCCCAGGGTCTGTCAAAGGCAGATGGAGGGGAAATAAACCAGCACTGACATTAGTGAGGAAAGGCCGTGAGCCGTGCGTCAGATGAATGACAGCAGAGCAGCCGGTCTCAAGAGCACTTCCTGGGTGCCAGGCATTGTTCCAAGCACCTCACCCAGCAGCGGTCCACTAGGTGAGCGTTAGCATCACGGTTCTCTTACCCGTGAGACCCACTCTGAGAGGTTAAGGGCCTTGTCCAAGATCGTGAAGCCCACAGGTACCCAGGCTGGGGTTCAAGGCCAGGCAGGCTAGCCCCTGCTCCTAAGCCTCCCCCGTCATCTTGTAAAATGGAGTGTATGTATGCTCTTAATCCCTCAGCACGCTGACAAGGCAGGTAGTGTCAGCTCATTTTACAGGAGAGGCACTGATGCCGAGCTTTCAGAGACACCCAGAGAGTAAGGGGTGGGGCCGGAATTCAGAGCCAGGCACCCTGACTGGCACCGGGGCCCTTCCCACTATACCCCACTGCCACTCCTTAAAAGGCACCCTTTGCCAAGCAGTTTTCACACACATTACCTCATTTAATTCCTGTCTTGTGAGGCAAGTATTATTTCCATATTACAGGTGAAGAAACTGGTTCAGAGAAATTGACTTGCCCAAGGTCACGTCTAAAAAGTGAAGATGTCAGATTTGAACGTAGGTCGGGGTCTGGCCTCTGTCCTAGGCAGCTGTGGAGAAGGGCCCGCAAAGGCCTCAGGGCCAGAGGCAGAGCCTCTGCACTGCCCCCAGCTCCCTCTCCTTAAAAGGTGTGCTGTGGTCCGAGGGGAGCTGGTGTCCGTGCCCTCCCAGGTTGGCAGTCACTGCCTGGCAGGCTGCTCCTGGCATGAGTCACTGTAGGCACAGAATCCTCAGAGTAATCCTGTTTGACTAATTCCACGGCGCTGACCTCACTGGGACTCTGCTGGTTCTGCATCGTTGGCCCCACGGTTGCCCTCCTGCCTGTGGGAAAGGGACTTGGCAGTGCGGCCTCAGGGCCTGGAGGTCCTGCTGTGGGGCAGGGGGCACCTGCTGAAAGCCGGGGGTCGGGGGCACGGCCACAGGCACCCCCTCAGCCCCAAGATGTGCTGGCATGTGACTTGTGGACATTTATTCTCCTGATATCAAGTTGATGCAGTTGACATGGAGGCAGGAGTAGGGGAGGGAAGCTTGGGGCGGCTGTGCTGGCTCCCTGACTGTCATTTCTAACACCCCTGCCAGGCCAGAGTTCTCGCCACTTCACAGATGAGCAGACTGAGCACAGCGGGGTGGCAGTGGAATGGCTGAGAAGCCACTTCAAATAGAACCGGTCATCATCGAAGAGTATTAGCAGTTCTTAGAAGCATTTGGATGAATGAATGGTGGTCACTAACGTGGGTTCCTTCTACACACACAGAAGAGAGGAGGGAAACGGACCGTGTCAAGAAGCTTATGCTCTAAGACTGCAGAGCCAGAGGCTGCAGGTCACTCCCCAACTAATGTCAGAGCCTGAAGGGACCGCAGGTATCGTCCAGTCTCCCCCAAAAGGGCACGAGGAGGGGTGCCGTGTCCAGGTCACAGTGTGTCTGTGACAGGGACTTGAAGCCAAGTGCCCTGACTTCAGCCAGCCCTAAAGTGAAAATGAGTCATGGCCTTTTCTCCCTCGGCTTCAGGAGGAGTGAGGAGGGCAGTCTCTGGGGCCAGGACCTGTCCAGTCAAGGGCATGTTGACAGTGCTGCAGCCAGTGCCCTTCCCAGCAGTCCCTGCCCAGTGCAGAGGGCCTGGGTCCAGCTCAGCCCCAACCCCAGCCGCCTGGGGAAAGCCTCTCCGGGAAGGGAAGGTAGTTCTGGCCAGGCCGCCGGAAATCCCTAATGTGTGGGCTCTGGGCTGGGAGGGTCCAGGGAACAATGTTGGGATAAGGACACTGTGGAACGAGCAAGGCTTCCAGGCATGTTGCCACAATTCCTCTCTGCTGCCTGGAACAGCAGCTGCAGGCGTGACCCTGAGCCCTGGACCCCAGGACTGGCCTCCACGGCTCCATCGGAAATGTGGGCCACTGGTTGTTCCCAGAAACCTCGCCTCTCTGTCTGCCTCCTGACAGCTTTTTGGAAGCTGGGAGCCACCCCCGGGCTCTTCATAGTGGTGTAAGTAGGGCAGGAAAATCAGATCTGGGTTCAAGTGCTGACTTTGCCACGTACCAGTGTATGGCCTGGAGCAAGTTGCCTTACCATTCTGAGGCTCAGTTCTCACATCAGTAAAATGGGGACAGCGAGGGCTCACACTTGCTGGGCGCGTGTTACATGTGTCATCTCCCTGAGTCTTCACAACAACCCCAAGCGGCAGGGACTGTCATTATCCCCATTTTACAGACGAGGAAACTGAGGCCCAGGATGTTGAAGTAAGTTGGCATTAACACGTTTTGGAGCTCAGATTGGAACTCAGTTGTGTTTGATTCCACAGTCTCTGTTCTTGCCCATGAGCCACACAGCTTTCCCTTGGGCGCAAGGTTTTTCACCAGTTTGAGCCTCAATGGCACCATCTGCAAACTGGGGCTGATCCCAATCACTAATTAATGAGGTCATCTTAAACAGGAAACACCAGGCTTCCCGAGATAAGGACCAAAGCACCCACCATATAAGGGGCCATCATTGTACCAGGCTGAAGGCCTTAGATTTGGCTCTGTGTCCTGGCCCTGCCACCGCCCCCTTCTGCTCTAGAGCTGGTTCAGTGGTGCCTGTGAACTCAGGCAGCCCCAGGGAATCAGAGGTGGTGACCTCACCCTTGGAGAATGCCCACTGGAATTCACCGAGTCAGGCCCTCTGTTCTCCATGTGTCCTGCCATGTTCGCCATCACTCGAGCTCCCAACTCTAAGCCAGCTCACCACACACAGCTGCTGATGGGGGCGCTTCTTGGGAACTAGGCCACCCCTGTTACACAACTGCTAATTATTCATTGGGGGCCAGCTGGCTCCCCACCTTCGGCCAGCTTACTGGGTGACCATAGGCAAGTAGCTGTCTCTTTGGTGGGCTGCCTTCCTTGGCCTCCAGCAGGGACGCAGTCCAGCACCCATCCCTTTGAGCCCCACACTGCCCTATGCTTCACCCACATGTAACCCTCCCAACACCCACTGGAGGGAACCATCGTTCCCATTTCACATATGAGAAAATGGAGGCCCGAGAGGTGGTGAGACGTGCCCAAGATACACACACTGGGAAACAGGCTCTAGGGGGCCTGACCCCATCCTTCATCCTTCCCCTTTTGCTACATAGCTACCCCCAGGACAGTCAAAGTATCCCTCTTCTCATGCCAAGAGTGGGGACTTTAGGGCCCTCTCTTTTATCTGCTTCCCCCACCCTCATCCCTGGCAGGAAGCAGGAGATTCCCTCTGCTCAGTATCTACTCCTAAGGCTGGAATATTCTCTCCAGTCCCAACATGGCAACCTCACGTCCTAACCTCAGCCAGCTGGTGAGTGAGTGCCTCTCTGGGGCTGTCTGGTGCTACGAATGAGGAATTCAAAGCAGAGGACACAGCCCTCATCCTCAAGGGACTCACAGTAAATACACTGATACAATCTCAAGCATAAATGCCACAGTCGAAACAAATAACATTTACCATCATAAAGGTAAAGCACACAATGATTGGAAGTTCTCAAGAGGAGCAAATCTGCAAGGACTGTTGGGTAAACCATGGGAGAAGGAGACATTCAAGAAGGGTTTTGTCTTGGGGATGGAGGGAGGACAAAAAGGGTAAAGGAAGTCAAACAGAAAGATGATGGAAGGAGATTAGACTTTGGGTGGAGAGCACACAATAGAACATACAGACGTCGTATTATAAAGTTGTACACCTGAAATTTACATAATGTTATTAACTAATGTTACCCCAATGTATTTATTTTGTTATTTTAAATATTTTTTTATTTTCAATTACAGTTGACGTACAACAATATGTTAGTTTCAGGTGTATAACATAGTGATTAGACATACATATAACTTACGAAGTGATCACCCCAATAAATCTAGTACCCATCGGACACCATATATAGTTATTACAATATTATTGACTCTATTCCTTATGCTATACTCTACATCCACGTGGTTATTTTGGAACTATCAATTTGTACTCCTTAATCCCTTCACCTTTTTCACCCACCCCCACGTTACCCCAGTAAATTTAATAAAAAATAAATAAATGTGAATGAGAGAAACTAAAGGAAAAATAAAGAAGAGTTTTGTCTTGAATCACTGAATAGAAGCTAGCCTGAGAGGTCAGCAGTGGGAAGAGCATTCCAGGCAGAGAGAACAGTATGTGCAAAGACACAGAGGTACATGCTATCTGCAAGGAGGGAGGCTGGGAGGCAGGGGGCTGAGTGGTGCCTCACAGAGGGGGATGGAGGCAGGTTTTGAATGGGGCCTTGGAGTTACACAGACCTGGTTCTAATCCAAGCCCTCCCCCTTACTAGCCAAGCCTCAGTTTTCTTTATCTCTGAAATGGGAGGCTAGGACCCTCCTCATGGTTGAGAGATTGACATGAGATAATCAATGTGATGTCAGAGCACAGAGCTGTTATGTGCTAAGAATCCTATTAAAAGTTTCCAGGCATGTGCATTAGTTTGCTGGGGCTGCCATAATAAAATACCACAGACGGGGTGGATTAAACAACAGATATTTATTTCTCACAGTTCTGGAGGCTAAAAGCCCAAGATCAAGGTGCCAGTAGGTTTAGTTTCTCCTGAGGCCTCTCTCCTTGGCTTGCAGGTGGCCGCCTCCTCACTGTGTCCTCACAGGGTCTTTCCACACATCCCTCATGGCTCTTTCTCCAAATTTCCTTTTTCTATAGGGACATCAGTCATATTGGATTAGGGCCCATCCAAATCATCTAATTTTAACCTTATCACCTCTGTCAAGGCCCTGTCTCCAAATACAGTCACATTCTGAGGTACTAAGAGTTAGGGCTTCAACATATGAATTTTGGCAGGGGCAGGGGGGATACAACTCAGCCCATGAGAGCCTGTGACATAGTTTAATAATAATGGCTAACAGACAGAAGCATCAGGCACTGTTCTAAACACTCCGTATATTAAATCCTTCAGTGCTCAATAACCCTAGGAGATGGAGACTATTATCAGCTCCAGTTTATGGACGAGGAAATCGAGGCACAGAGGGCCTGAGTCTGGGCCTCAGATCCTGCAGCAGGGAAGGGGCGGAGCCAGGGTGTAAACCTGACCGTCTGCCTCCAGGGTCCCCGCTCTTCTCCCTCCCTTCTGCCTTATCACTACCCCTTAGAAATAGCTCCCTGCATTTCCACATCCACCCTTTATTCCATCTGAGACCGGGAAAGTCACTCAGCTATGGTCCCACCCTTAACCTTTCCCCCATTGTCCAATATTTAGGATTTTTCAGTTAATATTTTTGTCCATTACGAATGAGGTTGGAATGGACAGGTTTGGACATAGAGCCTATTATCTCCTTTTTCAGATTTCATAGATTGAAATTCCCAGGGCAAAGGGAGCAATTTATTGTCGGAGGGAGAGCCTGGAAGGAGTGTCCCCGGGCATGAAACTGGAGCCGGTTCCCTCTGAGCACCTGCACCTTCCACCTGCGGGTTTACTTTGGGGGAGGGGAGGCTGAGCAGCCGGAATGTCATCAGACCTGGCCCACCTCCAGCCACCTTTGCCTTAGAAAGTTCCAGGCCCTAAATTCTGGCATTTCTGAGGCCCTGAGTTCAAAGGAACCGTTCACATAGGATCTGGTTATGGTGATAGGTCTGGGGTGGGACCTAGGAATGTGCATTTTAAGGCCCTACTGCCTCGGATGCAGGGGATCCTGAACTATACTTTGAGGAAACACAGCTCCTAAGACCACAGCCCTCTCTAAGTCGATCCTATAGCAGCTCTTCCTTGAACACCCTTCCATTTCCCTAAACAGAGGGCCAAACGCAAAGGAATCTGCAAGGTGAATGAATGAATGAATGAATGAATGAATGAATGAATGAAGTGTACAAGTATAACCTTACCAAGGAGTTGTTCTGTACCAGGCCCTGTACCTACCTGGTCTAGTCCGAACCCTTTTCCCACTGCCCATTATAAGGCCCCACCAAGGAGGCCTGGCTGGGCCCCAGTACCTCTGCCACCTCCCATGTGACTTTGAGCATCACTGTGTCCAAGCCATTGTGTGTCCTCCTGCCCTGTAAAATGGACATATTTGCTGTTCCCATATTAGTCATTCGATATCACGGGGTCCCTATGATGCTGAGATAAGGGAGGGGAGCCACCAAGTCTGGACAAGGAGAGGGAAATGGAAACCCAAAGAGGGTAGGGAACTTGCTTGGGGTCAACCAGCAAGCAAGAGAAGAGAATCCAGAGGTGGCTCGGGCCCCCACTGCCTGTCTTGGGGCTGTTCTTGATTGAAGCTGGTAGGAAGGTTGAAAGGAAGAGATTATTCTGAAGGAGGGGTGTGGGACAGGAACTAGTTCCCCTCTGCTCCCTTCCCCCTGCAAGGACCCTGAACCCAGGAAAGGCCCCCCCTTCCATGCCTGCACTTGATTGCCCAGGTGAGCACCCCACGCGGCCTGGGAATGACTTTACAGTGGCCAGAGGTGAGGGACCAGCTGCCCAGTGGGCCTGCTGTTTGCTCAGCACTTGGCCCTGACCATTCAGCCACAGCCAGTCCAACTCCAGGGCTGCAGCTCTCAGGCCACAGAGTGGGAGTCGCCTCCTCAGCAAAAGGAAGGACGCAGGCTCTGCTGAGCCAGGCCCAGGACCTCCCTGTCCCGGCACTAGTCCCATGGGCTCCAGGAACAGGCCGAGAAGCTGGCTTCCCTGGAGGATGAGGCAGGCAGGGTGAGAGCTAAATCTGCTCAGGCTGGGGCAGCCTGGGAAGATGCGGCTGTTTGTGCCCGTGAGGCCTGGGCCGGCATGCTTGGCCTCTGATGTCTCCTCTCCAGAGGCTGCATTTCCCAGAACTCTGCTCTCCCCATGTCATGAACCTCAGGGCAGGAAGGCCCTCAGAGACCAGCTTCCACTGCCAGGTTTACAGAGGAAAGCAGGCCCAGGGAGGGGAGGGGCTAGGAGGAGGGGCGGGGCGGTGAGCCTGCAGCCAGCTGGGGCGTGGCTACGTCAGGAGGTGGTTCTTGAGAACTCCGCTGAGACATTTGCTCTTGTCCACTGAAAAATAATATTGACTGGTGTTTCGTCATCAAAAAAGGATTTATTCAGAAAAAAAGAAAGGGTTGCAACCCCGCGCATGCAGACATGGCAAGCCTTATGCATACTCTGGTCTGTGTGCCAAGATAGAGGGGTATTTATAGAAGGGAAAAGGAAATTAATGGAAGGGGAAGTTAGACCCTTAGAGCTTTGTTATAAACATATAGAGTTCTTCCTGTAGGGTTCTCACGATTAGGTAGAGTTCGAGAATTTCCATAAACCCTAGCTCCTCCCATAGACCCTCCTGACTGATTATGGGTTTGTTTGTTTTTTTGGTGTAGAAATAGCTTTGATTTTTTAATTTTGATTATGTTTGCTTAAAGTTTCAGTTCGTCTTTATCACTCCCTTTTCCAGCTGTCCATCAACCAGCCTGGTGTCCACACGTTTGTCTCCCTGACCAAACCTAGAGCCCTACAGGGCAGAGCTGGACTTCTTCTCCAGGGACAGGAGTGGCCCATGAGTCTGTGTCAAAGTGAACTGAACTCCTAGCCGTGTCCTTCTGATGCTCCTGTTCCTCCTCCCCCTCCCCCCATGTGCTGTGAGTCTGACTTTTGAAGAGTAAGAAAGTGACTTTTCAGCCACCCAGACCCTCTGGGCTGGAGAGCATTGTCTTTTATTCTGGAAACTCACTGAAAAGCTGGGGGGGGGGGGGGGGGGGGGGGGGGGGACAAGCCCAGAGGAGGATGGAGGGTGGGGATCCTCAGGGACTAAGAACTTGATCTAAGGTCACCAACCATCCTGATTTGACTGAAAGTTAAAGGGGTTCCCAGGACATGGGACTTTGAGTGCTAAAAGGGAAACAAGTCTTGACTCTTCCACTCACTGTCTAACTGTGTGTAAGTCACTTCCACGCCTCACGGGTTTCCCTGGAAAATGGGGTTGATATCTATCCTGTGTCCTCTGGGTTGCCATGAAGCTCCCAGGACACTGTGAAAGGAAAGCTATAGTGTGCTACATCTCAGCGGACGTGAGAGAGGTGTATTTTCCCACTGTTAGTGGTGGCCATGCTGGTGAAGGAACCTCTCCTTCCCTTCCCTTCCCTCCAATGCCTGAATTCATTCATTCACCAACAAACACCAATCAGCACCTACTACATGCCAGGCACCAGATCTGCACATGCAGAGAAGGAAGAGCCCAGCCTTCAGGGAACTCAGAGTGCATGGAATGGTAATTAGAGTACATAATATGCTGAATTTGTCCAACAACAAATTTTCATGAGTAGCTACTGTGTGCCAAGCACTGTGTCGAACATGGACATTAACTCATTGGACCCTCATAATAACACGGTGAGGTAGGGATTATTTTATTCCCATTTTGCAGATGAAGACATTGAGGCTTGGAAAAGTTAAATAATCAGTAGAAAAGTCAGGGAGAGGGCACTAAGGTGTATCCTTTTGATGGATGAGCATATGCCTGAGTATGTGCAAGGGGAGGGCTTTCCAGGAGGAAGCAGCAGGTGCAAAGGTTGGGAAGCATGAAGCCTCCAGGGAACTGCAAGTTCACAGAGGTCTGTGTACCGAACTGAGGGTTGACACTTATCCTGTAGGTGACTGGGAGACTGTGAAGGGCTTTAAGGAGTGGGGTGGAGGTTGAAGAAGAGTAATTGGACAGAGGAGGGTTTTAAAAGAATCTGGGCTGTGAGAAGAGCTTGGAGAAAGAAGACTGGAGGCCAGGTGACCAGTGGGCAGACTCACGCTGGACACGTCCTCTTTAAAGTCTTGTCCTACCAGAAAGGGTCGGGTCAACCAAACACTTCCCAGGGATCAATGGCTAATGTTTCCCCAGGCCCCGCGCTGACCGACCCTGAGGTCACAGACACTCCTTAGAGCCAGTTAGAAAAAGGGCCCAAGAAGGCTCACCTCCTGACCACAAGACTTGGTCACTGAGTGTTCCAAGGTGCAGTCACTAAAGATTCCCTCCCCCAGCTATCTAGCTTGGACCTGGGGCTGCGGTGGGTTGAAGGAAGAAACCCGCAAAGTCACAAGTTGAATCACTCAAGTTCAGCTTCTGTAGGGCGGGCTCTGGTGCGGGTCTCAGCCTGCAGGGAGCCTCGGGGAACTTGGGGGCAACACTGGGGAGGCCCCGTCCTCGCTGAGAATTCTCCCCCAGAGGTCCTGTCTGGCCTCCGGGCGGGGCCCGCGGGGTGGGACACCTCTCCCACGCCCCGCCCACACTGGGCCCCGCCCCTTCCGCACCGCGCCTGCCCATATTAGGCGAGGGCCGCGCCGCGTGCGGTTGAGGAGCGCGCGTGTCGTCACCTGCGCGGGCTCGCCAGGGGCATCCTTCCAAAGCCGTTGCCCCCATCGCCTTGCGACCCGGAAGCGCCGCGCTCCCCCACCATCCTCGAGGGCTACTCTGGGGCGTCGGCTCGGTTCGGGGCGCACGACCCCAGGCCGGGTCTCACGCACCTGCGCCCCGTCCCATCCCTCTGCCCGGGAGCTCTGGACCCGCGGCGCGAGCAGACGGGGTGGTTGGGCCAGACAATGAGGAGGGGAGGAGCGCTGGGATACCCGAAAGGGAACGGGTGGGGTGGAAAATCAGCCTCCCTCCCGGACGTCCCGGCCCACCCGGTGCCTGCTAAATGCCTGGCATTGAACTCAACTTCTAAAAAAGTTAATTGCCTGCGCCAACTTGCAAGGTATGCTTTAGTAAGAGCCAACGCTCTAGACCCACACGACCTGCATTCGAGTCTAGCTGGGTTGCTTAGTGGCTTTGAGAACTGTGGGCAAGCTATGGGGTTTTTATGTGCCTCATTATCCATCTGTAAAATGGGGGTGCTGGTGGCTGATTCGTCAGGGTTGTGAGTGTGAAATGCGTTAATACAAGTGAGCACTTTTCAGACGTTTTCGGTAGAGTTGATTGCGGGGCTTTGATAAATAGTTGATCCCTGACGACTTGCGTCCCCAAGGGTCAGAGGTGAGACGCAAACCCCCTCGTGTCTGTGACCCAGTTCAGCTTTAGTCCCTGGTCTTGTTTGCCAGTGTTAGGGAGGTGACATAGGTGGTTTTCAAAAACAGCGAGGTACTTATTGTCACGTTCGTTCGAGTGAATCCTGGTTAAGGTCTAGGAGAATATGTTGTACTAGAATATACTAGAACACCTCCTTAGCAATGTCCCTTTTTAGCAAAGGAAAGACAGGCCTCAGGCAGGAGACTTGGGCAGGAGATAGGAGCTAGGTAAATTTAATAACTTGACTTTGTTTTGATGACTTTTGAGTTTCCATGGAGTTTAGGCTTACTATTTATGGCACTTGGCTTTTCATCCATGGTTGTGACATAACATTCACTTCATGTCTGAGTATGAAAATGTTCAGACATACAGAGGCATGGAGAATAACAGCACAATGACCCTTCATATATCCATCTAATGTTCACTTTTAAAAGATAGAAGAAATGTGTTAAAAAGATGAGTTTTAAAAAGAAGAACAGCACCAGGAAAGCAAAGACAAGACTTCCCAGCGTGCTCACAGAACCTGAGGTTTGCCTGCACCGCCCGGGGCTGCGCTGGGCGGAGGAGTGAATGCCGGGCCCCGCCTTCCCACCTGTGGCGGGAGGACGCAGATCTGAGCCGCTATCGCCCCCACAGCCTGGCTGGGCCCCAGTTGCGCACACCTGCAGGACGCACATTCCTCCGCGCCAGGGCTCCCCACTCCGCTGCCTCTAGACTCAAGTCTCCTCGCCTGGGTTACTTCTGTGTTCGGTTTCTCTGCTGCCCACCTGGGCCCCAGGCACCCATCCGGCCAGAGGAATTTTCTAAACCGTGAATCTTACCTCCTGTCTCTTTCCCATTTAAACCCTTCCGTAGCTCCCCAGTACCGGCAGGAAAAACACCCAGCCCTTGGCTGGGCATACGTGCCTTCCGGGGTCTGGGGCCCCGCAGACCTCTCAGTCTCCTTTCCTACCACTTCCTCCCTACACCTCTCTCTCGGGCCAACCTGAACCATTTGCAGTTTCCTGACTATTCATTCAGCAAATATTTAATGCGTTAGGATGCCTCCTTACCAGAAGTGGTGCTCAGCAGTGGTGAGCCGTGCTGCAGGCGTGGTCTTTGGCCTCTCTCCTGGAGTTTCCTGTCTAGTGGGGGAGTTAAATAAATAAGTGTAAAAAAAAAAAAGCATATGTTATAAAGGATTAACATTTTGCCTTTTGCCTGGAAGGACCCCTTCCCCACCCTACCCTGCTTTAGTCCTTTGCCTGCTGGTTCTTAGATGCTGGTACAGTGTCATCAGCTCCATGGGGACCCTTTGCTATGCATTGAAGCTCTTATCACACTAGGGGGTTGACTTACATAGTACCTGCCTGTCTCTCACATTGGACCATTCCTCAAGGAAAGTCAACTTACTCTGGCTGGTCAAGTGTCCCAGTAGCTTGTGGGGTACATGGCGCCTAGTAGGTACACAGCAATTGTTGAATGACTTTTTTTTTCTTGTCTTTTTAAGGAGGGTGCAGCTCACAGTGGCCCATGTGGGGATTGAACTAGCAACCTTGATGTTATCAGCACCACACTCCAACCAACTGAGCCAACCCGCCACCCCTGTTGGACGACTATTAAAGCGGCAAGCTTTTGCATCATGACCAGCACCCCCAAAGCAATTCAACCTTCAAGCAATCATTCATTCACTCATGTTAAATGAACAATTTCATTCCTCCATTAACTCAAGAGTACGCCAAGCTCCCCTGATAGAGACCAGCTGCCTTACAGAGGGTGAGTGCTGTGCTGTGGCAGGTGAAGGGGTCGTCCTGCCCGGCCCCCTGGGGACTAGGGAGTGTCATTTGAACAGGGCTCCTTGGCTGACGGTAGGATTGCGCAGTAGCCTGAGAGAAGGGAATTTGAAGGGGGCAAAGAGGTGTGAATGTGTGCAGTGCTGGGGTCGGGTGGGGTGGGGCAAGGGGCTGCGGCTGGTAGATTGGGACTATTGGGAAGGGCCTTGGATGCCAGCTCACTTTCCCCTGCTGGTAAACCAAGGGTTAGGTGCATAATCGAAGGCAGTAGCTTTTCCAGGTTTTTTGACTGACCGGGAGTAAGATCTATATTGCATCACAACCTGACACAACACATAAAATTGAAAGGAGTTTCATGAGACAATTTACTATTACTACCCAGGACGCACTCTAATTATTTCCTCTTCTACTTTGTTATTATCATTAAATTCTGAGTATGACTTACTAATTTCAAGCTCCACCAGTGGGTCACAACCTGCACGTTTGAAACACATAGATTCAAGAGTCCTTCTAGTCCCAAACCTAAGGGCTGTGAGGTTCCAGATTCATAGAGAATTTTAACTGTCAGGATCCTTTAGAAACAGCCCTTCCCTCCACAGCTACTTTAACTTGTAAAGCAGCCTAAGAGGGTGGGGCAGGTCCACTAGTCTCCCCCCAATCTGGGTGCCCAGTCTCCATCATCAGGACCCCATGGCTGCAGGGTGCTCCCAGGTGGAGCTCCCAGGGAGGTCTGAGATCCAAACAATAGGGGAGAACAACTTCAGGACATTTCTCCCTTCCCCATTCCCCTTTGCTCTGAGAAGTCTCTGTTTGGCATTCAGTTTCCTTGCCAGGCTGGCTATGGCTGCCACCAGCCCTGGAGTGGAGGGGGGTAGGATAGGGAGAAGAGGGGTGACTGAGGCCTCAGCTGGGTTCTGGCCTCTGTGTCATCAGGAGGGGCCAGGTTCTCTTGCCTATGCCAACCACCTTGCCTTCAGGCTGGCACTCTGGCTTAGCAGAGGGTGAATACAGGGGTCAGAGCCCCTCACCCCATCCTCTGACCAAATTCCTCTTCCATCTGGGATCTCTCTGGCCTCTGGAGACCGCTGGGAGACCTGGGATAGGGCTCTCAGAACACTGGAGCCAGCGGGAGCCTTGGAAATGAAGGCCAACCCCCTCATTTTATCAATGTGGAAACTGAGGCCCAGAGAGAGAAGGGAACTCACCCAAGATTACACAGGAGTTTGTCTCAGAGTGAGTCCTGGAGACTCAGTCTCCTGGCTCAAAATCTAGTGGGCTTTTTTTTCATTATTCCATGTTAGGGGTTGTGGAAACGGGGAGAGGGCTAAGGAAAGGGCTTGGAAGAGTGTCCTCTCTGGGAGAAGCTGGCTGGCTCATGCACTTGCCAGGACCCCAGCCTGAGAGACCTGTGTCCTGGCTGTCACCCTGCTGCAGACGCTGCATTCACTGTCTGCCCAGCAAAATGAAGGGGTGGGACCAGGTGAGTCCTGGAGCCCAGCTGGCTCTGAGCCTGAGTGGCCCTCTCCTGTGCTCACCCCAAGATAAGAGGAGCCCCGCTCTTTCTCCTCTGTCCTGAGCCTGAGCACCGGGAGGAGTGACAGGCGGAGATGAAGCCTGTGGGAACCTGTTTTCTCCCGGGAACTTGTTGCTTCCCCGGAGGCCTCAGAATTAGAGTGGTGGCTTCTAGTCCTTTCTTTCTGGAGACCCTGGATATGGTCTGACATCCAGGCCAGGCTGAGGGGCCCTCCCCTCCCCCAGAGTCTTCTTGGCTCCTTGGGCCTTCGCTACCTCTGCCTTCTGTTTGCTTTCCTTTTCCACGTCAATGTCTCCTCTCTCATGGGCCCCACAGCTTCTTGGGGCAGAGTTTGAGGCCCTGTATCGTTTCTGTTTCGTTTTTTTAAGATTTTATTGGGGAAGAGGAACAGGACTTTATTGGGGAACAGTGTGTACTTCCAGGACTTTTTTCCAAGTCAAGTTGTTGTCCTTTCAGTCTTAGTTGTGGAGGGCGCAGCTCAGCTCCAGGTCCAGTTGCCGTTGCTAGTTGCAGGGGGTACAGCCCACCATCCCCTGCATGAGTCGAACCGGCAACCTTGTGGTTGAGAGGACGCGCTCCAACCAACTGAGCCATCTGGGAGCTCAGCGGCAGCTCAGCTCAAGGTGCCGTGTTCAATCTTAGTTGCAGGTGGTGGAGCCCACCATCCCTTGCAGGACTCGAGGAATTGAACTGGCAACCTTGTGGTTGAGAGCCCACTGGCCCATGTGGGAATCGAACCGGCAGCCTTCAGAGTCAGGAGCAGGAGGTCTAACTGCCTGAGCCGCCGGGCCAGCCCAAGTCCCTGTATCTTCAATCAGGGAATCTAGAGCAGGGAGGGATGTGGGCCTCTCCCCTGGGGAGGCAGCATGAGTCTAGGTGAAGATGTGGGGCTTCTGTTGCAAAGCAGGGAGTTCAAGCCCCAGCCTCCTGCTGGCCTGCTGGGTGGCCTTGAGGATAGCTTGTTTAACTTCTCGTGTCTCAGAGCTCTCTTTGGTGCATTGAGGACAGTTGTCACCACTTGGAAGACTAAATGAGGTCCAGTTGTTAGCGCGGGGATGGCACGCAGCAGGCACTCCCAAAGCTGTGCTGCGTGGGGCTGGTAACCTAGTGTCGGTCTGCATGGTGCAAACACCCTGGACAGGAGCCAAGCCCTGAGCTGTGCTTCAGCTCCACTACTCCCTGTGCCTCACAGGGACCCTGTGAGGGAAACTGCTCATCGCCTCCTCTCACAGCCACTGAGGCTCAGAGAGCAAAGGGACATGCCTAGGTCCTGTAGCCAGAAGGGAAGGAATCCAACGCATGACTCACTGGCTGCGGGGCTCTTGCTTAAACAGCAGACATTTATTCCTCACAGTTCTGGAGGCTGGAGGTCCCAGATGAGGGTGCCAGCATGGTGGGCTTCTGGTGAGAGCCCTCTTCCGGGTTTACAGATGGCTGTCTCCTTGCTGTGTCCTCATGAGGTGGGGAGAGAGAGAAGGCTTAGCTCTCCCCTTTTTTTCTGAAGGGTATTAATCCTATCATGGGGTTCACCTCCCAATGACTATCCCATTAGGGATTCAACACAGGAATTTGGGGATACAAACATTCAATCCATAGCACCCTCTGTCCCCAGATCTCCGACTAAAAAGATTTTCCAAAGTTGAACAGCTCCAGCTGTCACCTGGCTCCCCCTTCTAGAGAGACTGTATAATATTGATTGGGGTTTTTTGGTTTCAAGTGTGGAAACTGACTCTGAATAATTAAGCAGAAAGAAAATGACGGGGGATGTAATTATTGGAACACAAGGAACACAACCGGCAGAGCCGCTGGAATGCAGGAAAAGCCAGATGGTTGGACTTCCCTGACGTGCTTCTGTCTCCTGTGGTCTCTGTGCCTTTGGCTGTTGATCCTGAAAGAGATGATTTTTAAGGTCAGGAGGGTCTGAGCTCTGCGTCAGGAATCGCAGGGACCTGGGTTCCAGCCCTAGCTCCACCCCTTCCTCTGCCTTGGCCAAGTTTGTGACCACCTCTCCAGGATGTGGTCATCAGATGTTCTCTCCCTGAGTGTCTCTCATCAAGGTTCAGATTCTGTGAAATAGAGCCGGGTAGCCTGGTTTGAGTCACAGGCCTGCCCCTGGAGAGGAGGGACAGGACCTTGTAATTGGCTGTCCCTAAAACCAAATGGAACTGGGGAGGGAAGGGACTGCTGTGCTCAGAACAAGGGGGTGAGATGCTGCAGAGGTAGATCAGAAGCTCTCCACCCACAGAGTCTACTCTCTGGCCCTAGTCCTGGCCTCCCTAAAAATAAATTTCTCTTTCCCTGCTTTTCCTCTCCTTTCCTTCTTTCCCTCCCTTCCCACCTCCCTCCTTCCCTCAAACATTTATTGACTGCTTGCTCTATTTCAGGCACACTGCTAGGCCCTGGGAATAAAAAGATGAGTCAGACCCAGGGCCAGCCCTGGGAAACTCATCTAATCCAGATCAGCATATATAACAGCTCAGTCATGACCTGGCCAAGGCAGGCATTGCCAATCAATCACAGCACACTTCCCTGGGAGCCTGGTCTCAGCCTTGAGAGTCTGCTCTACACAGAGCTCCAGGCAACCTGTCTCATTAGTTGGCATTGGTCTAATATAGAGAAACTCTTTGCTGTGCCTAGCCAAAAGCAATCCTCTTTCCCATGACAATTCTGACATCAACAACAGGATTCTCCTATGCTCACCCTCGGGGTCATTGTTTCTCCTCGAGGAAAATGGCATTGGTGCCTTCATCTCCTGAACTTGGTGGGCTATTGAGTCAACCTCATGGTTAGATGTCTGAGCATAGTTCCTGCAGGCAGAAAGACTACATCTGAGTCCTATCCGTACCACTGCATCCTTCTAAGCTTTGGGTTTGGGATGAAATTTCTATGGTTCCTGTAACACGTTACCACACACTCAGTGGCTTAAAATAAGACGGTTTTATTATCTTATAATTCTGGAGGTCAGAAGTCCAAAATGACTTATAGGGCTATAATCGAGGCGTCATCAGGGTGGTGTTCTTTCTGGAGGTTCCTGGTGAGAATCCATTTCCTGGCCTTTTCTGCCCACATTCCTTAGCTGATAGCCCCACCCACCCTCTTCAAAGCACATCACTCCAACCTCTGCTTCCATCATCATATCTCGTTTCTGACTACCTGCTGTGGTTTGAATGTTTGTGTTCCCTTCCAAATTCATAGGTTGAAATCCTATCCCCCAAACATGAAGGCAGTAGGAGGTAGGGCCTTTGGGAGGTGCTTAAATCACAAGGGAGGAGCCCTCATGAATGAGATTAGTGCCTTATCAAAGAGGCTCCAGGAAATCTCTTGCCCCTTCTGCCTTGTGAGGACTCAGCAAGAAGGTATTGCCCATGAACCAGAAGGAGGGCCCTTACTAGAAGGTAACCATGGTTACTTTTTCTTTTTTTCTTTTTTAAAGATTTCATTGGGGAAGGGGAACAGGACTTTATTTGGGGGAACAGTGTGTACTTCCAGGACTTTTTCCAAGTCAAGTTTTTGTCTTTTCTGTCTTAGTTGTGGAGGGTGCAGCTCAGCTCCAGGTCCAGTTGCCGTTGTTAGTTGCAGGGGGTGCAGCCCACCATCCCTTGCGGGAGTCGAACCGGCAACCTTGCGGTTGAGAGGACGCGCTCCAACCAACTGAGCCATCCGGGAGCTCAGCGGCAGCTCAGCTCAAGGTGCCATGTTGAATCTTAGTTGCAGGTGGTGGAGCCCACCATCCCTTGCAGGACTCGAGGAATTGAACTGGCAACCTTGTGGTTGAGAGCCCACTGGCCCATGTGGGAATCGAACCGGCAGCCTTCGGAGTTAGGAGCACAGAACTCCTAACCGGGCTGGCCCCCCGCAGTTACTTTTATCACAGTGCCGGTGTCTTGATCTTGAACTTCTCAGCCTCCACAACTGTGAGAAATAAATTTCTGTTGTTTATGAGCCACCCGGCCTATAGCATTTTGTTACAGGGGTCTGTACAGACTAAGATACTCACCCTCCGCCTCCCTCTTCCTAGGACCTTTCTGATTCCATCAGGACCACCTGGCTAACCCACGACAACCTCCCCATCTCGAGATCCTTCTCAAGATCATACCTCACCTTTTTGCCAAGTGAGGTAACGTCCATCGATTCTGGGGGTTGGAACAGGGACACACCTTTGGGGGCCGTTATCCTTTCTGCCACAGGTTCCTTACCCATAAAATGGGGGTATTGATAACCTGCCTCGTAGGCTTGTGGGGAAGGTCATGGGAGACGGTCCGTGTGAAGTCCTAAGCGAGTGTGTGGTACATAAGGAAGCACTTGCCATCATGCAGTTAGTGGGAGGCTTCCGCATTCATGGGAGTGGTTACTGGGGAGAGCTCAGAGCCCTGACCCCTGACCCGTGACCCTGTATGCCACCTCTTCCCTTCCTCTGGGCACCCTCTGTCCAACCCTGGTGACAGGGGAGCAAAATCACTGCAAAATACCAGGTTTGTATTTGGCATCTTCTATAGGCTCTGCACTGCCCCCCTCAGATCTCTCAGCTTTTATAGACTCCCCTGATTTGTATAGAGAAGTGGTCCCAGCAGACGCAGCATCAGGAAACCACCTGGAAACTTTTCAGAACACTTAGTCCCCTCCCAGACTAACTAAAGCAGAAACTCTGGGGTGGGCCTTAAGGTCGTAAGGAGACCTATAGGGGATTCTAATACTCCCTCCCTGGAGGGAGCATTTTCTCAAGTGCCCCACCTGCAAGGCAGGTACAGTAATAGAGCCCCCATGGCCTAGGTGAGGTTGTAAGTCTCAGGGAGGTGAGTGGCTCTGCTAAGGCCGTGCAGGTAGGAAGTGGTAGAGCCCGGGTTGGAATGCGAGCAAAGGCCGTGCTCTTTCCACTTCACCCTGTGCCTCCCCCTTGGGTACCTACCTGTAAAAGTGCCACCTGGACACAGGGCCCAGGTGATGAGGAGAAGCTCTCCTCAGCCACTCCCAGGACACAGCCCTGCCCAGGGACCTCTCCCTGCTCATCTGTCGTGTGTCATTTTGAGCAGCGCCCTGTATTCCGATCCAGTCTCAGGGTCTGATAACTAATTTACACTCAAGTATAAATGGCTGATAATGCCTTCAGGTGTTGCCTGCTCTTTAAGGGGATGTTTGTGGTAACTATAAGAAAGGGAGCTCATGGTGGGGTTTCAGGCACCTTGGCAGGAATGGCAGGAGGAAACATTTATATGTTTTGACAGGAGGGCTGTGGACTTCCGAGTACAGGCAGAATGGTCTCAGGGAAACAGCACAGGGCATTGCTTGACTGGGTTGTCACTGCCTAGAGACCTTGGCAAGTCACTTCATTTCCCTAAGCCTTCATTTGCTTACCTGTAAAAGGGCTTGATTCCTACATCAGAGGATAGGGAGGATTACATGAGATCGCCCTTATCAGGTGGTCCCTTCCTCCCCAAATTGCCATGGCAGTCTGCTGAGCCCAACCAGGCAGACTCAGCCCAGGTTACAAATTAGGTAGGTCCTTTCCTGGGGCAGCATCTTGTGCCACCTGCCAAAGGACTGCCCAGGGTCAGAGTGCCTGGCAGTCCCTGCTTCTGGAAGTCTTCCCCGATGCCAGCCTGAACTCGAGCCATATGAGAAGCAGTGGGAGCATTGTGTAGAGAGCCAGGGGCCCGGGGTGTAGTCCTGGCTTTGCCACTGATTCACTGTGTGACCTGGACAATTCTCTGTCCCTCTCTGAGCCTGAAGCTTCACCTGAAAAATGAGGGTGAGATATAAAGATGTATAAGGGCTGTCCCACACTAGCTTGGCAACCATCCCCTGGACCCCTTTAGTAGCCCTGGCCCCCTGGCTATGATAATGAAGCACATCCTGCTGGAGTTGTTCTCACAGCCTTCTGTGAGACCTGCTGTTTTCTCTGTATGACTAAGTTCTTCCAGGGAAGGCCCCAACGTTCGTGGCTCCTTGTTTTGTCTTCAGCCCTGCACTTAGCGCTGAACTCTACACATCATTGTACTCAGTAAAGACCTGCGGATTAATTCCCAAAGAACCTGGCTTTGCTCAGGAGAGCACGTTTCTTTTGAGATACCACCTCCTCCAGGAAGCCTTCCCAGATGCCACCTCCCTACAGACCCATACACAGAATTACTCCCCCACCTACCCCCACACTTCACCCCTTGCTCTAGTAATTCTTCCCTTAAGATTTGTCAGGAGGTTTTCATTGTTTCTAGAACAATGCCTGGCACAACCAATAAATACGGGTTGAATTCACTTGAATTACTGTCTAAGGGGGGTGGAGGAGAGAGAGGAAGAAAGAGAGAGAGAGAGGGAGAGAGAGAGAGAGAGAGAGAGAGAGAGAGAGAGAGAGAGAGAGAACCAGAGTCTTTGCAGAGATGGGGGCCACAGCTAGAAGGGGCTCTTCCCCAGGAAGGCTTGCAGATGGCAAACAGCTGTTGGGGGGTGTGTGAGTGACGGTGACTCATCCCTCTCCTGCTGGCTGGGGGATGCTGCAGACAGGCTGAGACAGGAGTCAAAGGCCTAAAGGAATTTTGATAAGGATAACACAAGCCCTGGAGTATTTCTAGAATGCAGGAGGTTAAGGGTGCGGGAGCTGGGTCAGGACAAAACTGCCTGATTGTGTTACTTATTTATTTTTTTTTGCCTGGATAAAATATTCACATGGTACAAAATTCAAAAGGTACAAAGGGGGTACAGTGAAGTCTCCCGCCCTCCTGCTTCTGCCACCCAGGCCCCTCCCCAGAAGCAGCCTGCCTTTCCAGTTGCTTCTGCATGTATCCTCCCTGGTTTCTTTTCTCCTTTTAATACAGGGAAGCATATTACCTACACTTCATTCACTTTGCTTTTTCCCTTAACACAGATCTTTGTGAGCATTTTATCTTAACACATAAAGAGCTTCCTCGGGTCTTTTTCTGAGGCTGCATTTCGCGTTGCCAGATAAAATACAGGACATCCAGTTACATGTGAATTATTTGAACTTCAGAAATAGAACAACTTTTTAAGTATAAGTTTGTCCCATTCAATATTTGGGACATACTTATACTAAAACAATAAATCTATTCGTTATTTATCTGAAATTCACATTTAACCAGGCATCCTGTAATTTTATTTGCTCAATCTGACCCTCTCGCTACATTACATAGGACTCCTTATAATTAAGTGTTTGGAGGCTTCAGGAATTGGGTGCCTGACTTGGTGGGCATCTGCTCCCCCGCCTTATTCTGAATTGGACCCTGCTGGTGCCAGGCTTTGGGCCCAGTGCTGGATTTCCGTCTCCGGGCCTCTTACCCAGAAATGAAAGGCTCCTAGAGTCATTCAGTCCACTTCCCTCGTTTGAGTCCCCGAGAAGGGAATGACTCACTCAAGATCACACAGCAAGTCACAGCTAGGCCTTGGATCTCCTGTCTCCCAGCCACTTTTTTTTTCCTTCTCATGCTGCTCAGTATGCTATACTCATGGAGGTCAATAGTGACGGTGCTAAATCTACGTTTTTAGAACATGCACAGACACTCAGGAAGCCAGAAGCAAAAAGCTCCAAGTTTTGTGGGCAGAGGCTGGCTCACAGAACACCTGGGAGCCCTGCTCCGCCGGGAGGGGTGTTTATTCAATGCTGGGTCTGACCCCAGAAGGCCCAGCGAATGGGAATAATAATAACATATTAATACTAATCAAAGCACCTACCACTGTGCTTGTACTGCGCTGGTGCTTACACGACTTGTCCCCTTTGACGTGCACCAGGGCCCTGCATGGTCAGTCTCATCAGCCTCATTTCCCCCCGCTGGGCACTAAGGCTCCTAAAAGGTAAAGAATTTCATTTGCCGAGAGCCCCCAACCATGAAGTGGCAGTGCTGGGATTTTTACCCAGATCTGTTTCACTCCAAGGGGCTCAAACCCCATCTTTCCACTGGGATTCTGAAAATGTATCAATGTATTTGGGCCATTTTTCAAGTGAGAAAACTGAGTCCTTGTGACAAGCCCTCTACCTGAGAGCACTTTCATTTTACAATGGCCCAAAGCAGGAGCAAACTTCCAGTCCCTGTGGCCCCCGGAATGAAGGCCAAACCCTCACTGGTCCCTCACTTGACCTTTGATACTCATGGTGACTCTGCTCCACCCGTTTCTCCCAGCTCATGGCCTGCTGCTCTGACCATCTCCCCACCAGGCCACCCCCTTTCCTTGCCTCCGTACTTCCACGTTTTGGGTTAAGTGGAAAAAGTCAGGTAGAAGAACTAGGTCCAAATATTGGTTTGGTCAGTTACCTGCTGTGTGACCTCAGGCAAGTCACTTCACCTCTCTGAGTCTTCTTTTCCTCAGCTATAAAGTTAAAAAAGGTATGCCTAAATCTCAGCCTAGCACCTCCCCTCCACATTGTAGACTGATTAACATGTACTGTTGGAAGGAAGGAGGGAGGGAAGGAACAAAGGAGGGGAGGAATTTTTTTGTGCCCCCACTGTGTGCCAGACCCTGTGAGACACTGGGAACGCTGTTGTGAACAGGCAGATACAGTCACTGCTTTCCTGGAGATATTTCTCGAAGGGCTGCGGATGTGGTTAATTACAGCAAGAGGTTAAGTAACTGGGGCTTTGTAACTAACTGGGCAGGAATTCTCCTGAGCCATGGACTTCCGCCAGGAATGAGGGTAGGGAATTACCCTAATATGACAGAAAAGGAAAGGAGAGTTGCCCTAGTTCGCTCAGTTTTCATTGCTTGGAGCCTGAATTCGAACCTGTGGTCTGCTTTCTCATCCATCCTGGTTCTCTCTCTAGTCCCTAGCACTTAGCGGTTGGAGAAAGCTCATGAAAGAGCGATTGGGAGCCCTGAGAGAAGGCAGGTGAAAGGACAGTACTTTATAGGCCCTCGCCCACGCCCACGCACTGAGGCCCAGCCCAGCTGGCCCTTGGCAGTGCCCCACCCTCAGGTGTGCCCCTTGGCAGGGAGTACCTGGCTGGGCCTTTCTCCTGCCACCACCTGTGGGCTGAATGACTGAGCAAACTCACCCCAGTCTGTCTAGTCCAGCCTGAGCTCTCCGCCCCACCAGTTTCTTTAATACCCAAGTGGCTAATTGTAAAAGGAGCTGGTGGGAGCAAGGAGCCGGAAGGAGGGGGGAAGGCAGGTCAGGGAACTGAACCAGAGGCCCACCCCACAGTTCCTTCAGGTCTTCATTGTTTTCTTAAGAAATTGTGTGAATTTCGCATTCCACTCCCTAGCAGGTCTGTTTGTTTTAATCTAACACATTCCCTCCCCTCCTGCCATAACGTGTTGGAATAAACCTGACTTCAGAGAGCAAACTATTTCTAGCCATGGCTCCCTCATACAACTCTTGTCCCCACAGACCTCAAGTGACAGTCCCCAGGACAAAAGGTCTCACAAGGCATTCTCCTCCCACTACACAAGCCTGTCTTTCCTTCCTCTCTTCTAAGATCTTACTTCCACCATGTGTCACCAAAGTCCTTTGAACCTCGACTACCATTATGCCACTCGTCTTGCTGTATCACAATCCTTGTGGGTGGCTGCCGAGCCACTGGACAGTGGCTTGCCTCGAGGGCAGGGCTGCAGGCTACCTCACTTAGTGCCTGCAGCTGCCAGCACTGGCCTACGCCTACACAGGCAGGTGAGCCAAGCTTGCAAAAGTGAGAGCGTGAGTGAATGAGGCAGGATTATGGGAGGCAGGAGGGGGTGCTGTGTGTCAGGCAGAGTAATGGCCTCCCAACGTGTCCACTTCCTAATCCCTGAAACCTGTGAATACCTTGCCTTATATGGCAAAAGGAACTTTGCAGGTGTGATTAAATTAAGGATTTGAAAATGAATGCAACCTGCCCTTTTCTGATGGCCTTCCTTGTAGATTTCACTCAGGGAGCCAGCCCCCACAATTGCTTAAGCCAATTTCCTACAATCAGTCAACCCATCAGTCGTTCAATATAATTAATATATATATATATATATATATATATATATATATATATATATATATATATATATATATATATATATATTCAAATGTATCTTCCTTGTTCTGTTTCTCTCGTGGAAGCCTGAATGACCTTAGACAAGGGAAATTGGCCTCCGGTTGTGTATTTGGGAGACCACTCAGACTGGGGTTGTGGAAGGCAGAGGAGAGGCAGCCCAGGAATAAACTAGAAGGTCTGATGCCCCTCCGTTGGGGCCTTTGTCGGCCTAGGTCTCCAGGGAGTCTGGTCCACTGACCTTGGCTTTGGGGGGTGGGAGGGGTGGAGGTGGAGTGCCGGCCCTGCTGGCAGCTCAGCAAACAGAGGAGTTGGGGGTGGGAGGCAGCTCAGCTGGGGAATTGGGGGGCGGGTAGAGGAGTGGTAAAGCCTGGAGCACTGAACACAGGGTGAGGGCTCTGGGGGACAGAGAGGGCCTAGACGTGCTGGAAAAGCTGGGCTAGGCCCTGGGGACACAGCAGAATATAAGGCACAGCCCCTGCCCTCATGGGGCTCACTGTCCCCTCCCCGGGTTGCCTGGTAAGTGCAGTGCATGGCACATAATAAATAGTTACTGAATGAATTATCAGAGACTAGGCCCAGCCAATGGGGCCCTAAGATGAGGCATTTGACAAATAAGGTCTGGGAAGAGAGACAGGATTGGCTTAGTTCTGGGAATAGGGAGCTGGGATGAGAAGGGGCCTGGGCTGGGAGGTGGGGTGCCTGGAGGGGGAGGAGCAGCTGCCCACACCTCTCCCAGCATGGGGGAGAGCGTTCACTTCCTGCCTCCCCTCCATCCATCCTTCCATCCACCCCAGGATAACTGTCCTTTTTAAGGACAGGCCCCTCCTCCCTCCCAGAGTAATCAGAGCTAGGATCTCTGCCCTCAGGCCCCAGACCTCCACTTCCCTTCAGATCGCTCCAGGGCTGTGGTTTTAGCAAACAATCTGGATCCTCCAGAGCTGGAAGAGGAGGTCTGGGCCCCTCCTTTTTAGTGGTGGTAAGAAATGCTCTGCATTCCTCAGTCAGGAGGCCAGGGCCATTCTTGCTCAGCACTGGGCAGCCCCAGAGGAGCAAAATTAAGTCTGAACCCAGATACCCTGCCCAGGCTCCCCGCCTCCTTCGGTGGGCAGCCAGTGCCCACCGGGTGTGCTGGCAAAAAGCTCAGGTCCATGGGGGCCACCTGGGGGCTGGTGGGCTGAGGCCTGAGCCCTGCAAGCCCCAAGGCACGAAGCCCCAGGGAGTCCTAGAACGTTAGAGAGTGAGTTCCTGGGACTTTCCACCCTGGAGGCTGGGATACTGTCTGCAGAGCTGCCCAGAGGACAGCCTTGCCTGCTTCCTGTGAGTCTCCGCAATATGGCCAGCCCAGCCTGGCACTGAGAAGGCTGTCCATTTGAATTTGTTGAGTGGGTAAGGGCAGGTCAGGGGAGTAACACATGGGGCATCAGCGAAGGAGGGCGCTGTGAGGGGCTGCACCTGTGCTGCGGCCTCAGTGCTGTGAAGTGAGGAGTGAGCGTGGAGGGGCCCTGGGGGCCGGTGCTGCCGGAAGCCGGCTACTGCATGGACTGCATTTATTCACAGCCCTGCAATTGCACTGTCATCACATACCCACACCACAGGTGAGACCTGAAGCCAGGGAAGGTAGGCAGCTGGTCCGAGGGCACCCAGCAGATAAGTGCAGGGCCAGGAGTGGGAGGTCACAGGCCCCTCCCACCCCTTTTAAGCCGTAGCACGCAGCCTCAGGGGAGGGAGGAGGAGAAGGGCCTGGAAAGGGGAGTGAACGAGGCCTGCTTAAAGGAAACAAGCTCTGCCTCCCAAGGCTGTGGGGCATGGGGTGGGAGACAGGAAGACATGAGGCTGGACAGGTCAGGAGGGTCCTCAGGCCACAGTGACGAGTTTCCCCTTTCACAAGTCATGTCCACTGGGCTTCCAGGTAGGGTGTCCTTTGGAGAAATGGTTCGCTTGTAATAGATACATTGAAAAACCACAGGAGTAGCCAAACTACCTCTAAAGCCCTGCTGGCAGGAAGGTTTCAGGACGACATGCCTGGGGTGGGTGGGTGCTCAGGCCTGCCCCAGGATTACTAAGTTTACCCCTGAAGTGGGTGGGAGGGGGTGGTGGAGGAGCAGCAAACCCAGTCCTACCCCAGACCCCGAACCCCACTCTGCAGATGTGTCACCCAGGCTCTCTGAGCCTCGATAACAATACCGCTGTACGCCTGGAGTGTTGCTGGGTCTCTGGGACCGTGAACTGTTCATACAACGTTCGCTAGAGGATTACATCTCGGTGCTTCATCCTGGAGACGCGCTGGCTGCCCCATCCTGCAGTGGCTCCTGGGAAAATGATGAAGACAGCCTCCTACATCTGGATGGCCTTTTACAACCTGCAAAATGCACTTGGACCTAAACCTGTTTGAGCCTCACACAAACCCAGAGGCTGGCAGGCTTTATTATCCTGTCTCAAGACAAAGAAACCAAGGCATTGAGTAAAGAAGACACTAGCTCATCATTGCTTGATCCCTGGGGCGCAACCAAGAACTCCAGCCTTGGCCTTTAGAGTCCTGTTCAGTGCTCTGTTTAGCTCCCTTTCAAAAGAGTACATTTGCAAGCATCCGTGCCATTTCTCTTGCTGATTTATCCCTGCATCCTGGTCAGAATCCTGACAATAATGACAACAGCCGCTTTTGTTGACTTCACCGGGCACCTGCTTAATGCTTTGCAAACATTATCTTAGGCCTCACAACAGACAATACTATGCAGTAAATAGTGACTATGGTAATTCCACTTTACAGATGAGGCTCGCTTACTCCAGGACACACATCTCGGAAGCAGTAGAGCTGGACGTGAAGCCTAAACCCAGCCTCCCACACCAGGGTTCTAATCATTAGCCAAGAGGCCGTTCCTCCTTCCTCCTCACCCCCTCTCCCCGCTCTCCTCCCTGCATTTGGGTATGTCGTCTCAGCAGATTATAAATTCCTCTGGAGGTACAGCCTATATCTTAATCCTCTGCGCATCCCTCCAGAGAATTCAGCATTTTGCTTTGCACATAGTAAGATCTTCACAAATTGGTTAAATGAATGAAATAACTTCTCACTCTTCTGCAGGATCTTGGGGGTTTGAGAAGATTATGGTGAGGTGGGAAGAGTGTGGGCTGTGAGGTCAGACAGACCTGAATTGGAATTTCAGCTCCACGACTTAATGTTGGTATAAACTTTACCTCGATGTCCTCATCTGTAAAATGGGTTAATACTAACCCCCCCCCCCAGGCTTGGGGGAAGGTGAAAATGAGTTAGGGCCTATAAAAATTTCCCCCTTAGCAAGATGTGGTAGGCAGAAAAATAGCCCCCCAAAAATGGTTGTGGGGACAGAACCCCAGAAAGCAGTTTCCAGGCTCTCGGCCTCACATAGACAGGTGCTGGCTCAGGTAGTAAATGGCCATCAACTGTGATTACATGGCCATCAGCTGTGGCTAGTTGGCCGTCAGCTATAACCAGTGAGCCAATGGCCACTAATATAACTGCTGTGGCTACGCTAGCAGAGAGAGAGAAAAAATGGGGGCTAGCAAGAAGATGGTGGCTGGGCTGGCAAGTGTGGATGGCGGTTTGCAGACAGTGTGGATCCAGCCTCCAGTGAGAGTATAGTGCCGCCAGAGAGAATATAGTGGTATGACTCCCCCATCTATGGCTCCGTGGGTGTTCCTTTTTGGCCTCACCATGTCCTGCATTCTTATGTGGGGAGCGGGAGCAGAGACCCCGCAGGCCTCCCTGCACAACAATGGTCATGTCCTAATCCCTGAAACCTGTGAATAGTTAAGTCTCTGGCAAAGAGGGATTCAAGTTGCAGATGGGATTAAGGTTGTTTATTAGTTTATAGGGAGATTAGCATGGTGACTATAGTTAACAGTACTGTATCATATATTGGAAAGTGACAGAGTAGATCTTAAAAGTTCTCATCACAAGAAAAAAATGTAACTGTGAGGTGATGGGTGTTAACTAGATTTATGGGCCTCATTTTGCAATATACATAAATCATGTTATATACCTGAAACTAATACAATATTATATGTCAATTATATCTCAATTAAAATAATAGGGAGATTATACTGGGTTACTAGGGTGGGCCCAATGTAATGACAAGGATCCTTAAATGGGGAAGAGGGAGGCAGAAGAAAGGTCAGAGGGAGATGTGACTGTGGAACCGTCAGAGAGGGACAACGCTGCCTCCTTTGAAAATGGAGGAAGGGGCCATAAACCAATGAATGCGCTGCCTCTGGAAGCTGGAAAAGGACAAAGAAATGGATTTCCCCAGGGCCTCTGAACGCAGCCCTAACACCCTGACTTTAACCCAGTGAAACCTGTGTTGAACTTCAGAACTGCAGAACTGTAAGTTAATAAATGTGTGTGTGGTTTATTTAAGTCAAGTTCATGCTCATTTGTTACAACAGCACTAGACCAGGAAATGTTAGTTTCCTATCTCTAGCTCCTTTAATCCCCATCTCTCTACAATCACGATAATAAGCAGGGCTTTTACATCTACTTCATACCTGAGGAAACAGGCTGGGAGAGGTGATGTGACTTGTCCAAGGTCATGTACACAGCAACGTGGAAATGGAAGTGGATACCAGACCTCTGACTCTGACCCCTGAACGCTTCCTAACATACCATGTCATTTGTCCTAATGGTCATCCAGTGGATGTAAAACTATATTGAGTCCAAAAACAAAAAGATAAAAATGAAGAGCTGTGCAAATTCATGGGGGTGCTTGTCCTCCCAGACGGCCCTGAAGCCCCTGCCTCTGCAGAGACCTCTCCTGCCTCCCAAGCTTCAGTTCTTGCTGCCCAACACCCACCCCCCTTGCCGCCCCCAGCTCCTTGCCCTTATATGTCCTTCTGTCTTCCAGGAAAGGGTTCTGGCCTTTGATGCCCCACCCCTTGGACTTGGTCTAGTGCCAACACCCATGAGGTGCTCAGTGAAAGTGGGGTTCTCCTCCCCTGCTCACCTGGCCACAGCCCAGCCCCTCACTCTCTATGCTCCTGGCAAAGGCTGTTCTCAGAGCTCCTCAAAAGTGAGACATGCTATC
This sequence comes from Rhinolophus sinicus, assembly GCF_057876585.1. NCBI lineage: Eukaryota > Metazoa > Chordata > Mammalia > Chiroptera > Rhinolophidae > Rhinolophus > Rhinolophus sinicus. The sequence continues at coordinate 12,093,208 of NC_142501.1, forward strand.
CTGAACCCCCAGGGAGCCTGCACATCCTGCCTGAGGGGACAGGGTGGGAGGAGAGCTGTGTCCTCCGTGTCCAGCTGATGGGGTCAGAGGGGAAACTGCACTTCCTGCTGGGCCCCTGGGGAGCCTTGTCTCTCAGGCCACTGGGTCTCTGTGCGGGAGCTCCAAGGAGAGGGAGGAGGGAAAGAGGGAGGTGGGGGAGAGAGGAAGGGGGGCAGGGAGAAGAGGAAGGACAGGGCAAAGGGGAAGGGAGAAAGGGAGACAGAGACAGAGACGGGAAAACCAGAGCCAGAGGTGACAGAAGAGTACAGAGGATCAGCTGCATAGAGGAAGAGGCAAGAGTCAGAAAAACAGGAGAAGAAAGACACAAACAAAATGGTAAGAGTGTGGAAGAAAGAGGGAGAGACACAGAGACAAAGACAGAGAACAGGCGGGTGAGGCCCAGAGAAAACACTGGAGCCTCCCGAACCTTGCAGATTTTCTTGTAGGTTTTCTACGTGTTTGTGCTGTGAGGCCTGTAGGCCTGGGGTCACCACCACGTCAAACGACCAATAAATATTGTCAACATAGCCACTGATGACTTGGTTGGTATCAGCCAGGCCGAGTGCTAGAGCCTGGAGGAAGCTGGCTGGGCCCAGCTAGGGAGCGTGGTCAGCTCCCCCTGGGAACTTGACTTGTGACAGACTCTTAGGAAAGCCCCTGCCCACCCTTCCCCAATCACATCCAGAATTTTTAAGAGTCTTACTATATGCCTCTGGGACAGGGAAATTTCTCAAGGAGGCACGGACGACTTTAAATAACCAGGCTTTATCGTGGAAAAAGCCTGGGCTTTCACAGCAGGCCAACCTGAATTCAAATCCAACTCCAATATCTACTCGCTGGGTGACCTCAGGCAAATGACCTCCCCTCTCTGAGCTTTGTAGCTCCGAAATGTGATTGAGCTTCCCAAGATAGCTGTTGTTCTCATCCTTACCCTCACCTGGAAGGAGCTCTCAGGAGTTTGATGCCAGAAGTGACAACATCCAGGAAACTCGGGTTGCAGACGAAGGTGGGGCACACCAAATCCATTTTCTAGCAAGAACAATGAATGGTGGAATGGTAGTGCCCAGCACCTGGGGTCTGGTGGGTCTTCTTATAGTGGGTCTTCTTCCCTGGAGCTGTCCCATAGTGTGACTTGGGGTTGCCTGCTCTGTGTGGGCTTCACGCCTGACTCTCAGTTTCCCTTACTGACCCTCTAATCTTCCTAACAGCATGTAATCCGGTGTTTCTCAAAGTGTGATCCCAGGACCTGCAGCTAGAAACCGTAGCAATACTGGGAACTTGTTAGAAATACAAATTCTTGGGCCCACCTCCGACCTACTCAATCAGAAACCGTGGGGGTGGGTCCCAGCTATCTGTGTGTAACAAGCCCTCCAGGGAATTCTGATGCTTGCTCAAGTCTGAGAACCACTGTTCTAGTAAATTCCTTTCCTAGTTTCTAGATAGCATGGATTCCACTGTTTGCACCTGAGTCTCCCACCTGCACCAAGACCTCTAAAGCTCTGGGAAATTACTAGGACAGCCTCTTTGAAAGTTCCTGCCACATTCTAGTGCTAGGCGCAGGGTTGTAAACTTTCTTGCATTTTAGCCACCTCATTACAACACTGCATTTTTACTCTGGACATATTGTTTGGTTTGGTTCGGTTTGGGTACCTACTGTGTGCTTGGCACGAGGGGAAGATCTGTAAAAATGCTTGAGATCTTGTTGGAGTGTTACAACTCACTCTCAGGAAGCTGAAGAACAACAGGAGAGGATAAAATGAAATGCTAAGTGGGGAGAGTAGCAGGGAGAAGCCCTGGGGGCCTTCAGGGCAGACTTCTTTGAGGTGGGAGGTTATTGAGTTATATCTAGAGAGATGAGTGTATGAATCACTACTTTCTCTTTTGCAAGTGATGGAAATCTGCCTCAACTGGCTTAAAGAAACAATGCAGTTCATTGACTCACATCACCAGAATGTCCAGAGGTAGATCACTTGGTTCAGGCAAGGCTCGATCCAGGGTCTCGAGTGAACAGTATCATGAGGGTATGTCTCCATCCATATCACAACTCTGTTTTCCTACTTATTGGCCCCTCTTCGAAGTGGGTCCCCTCTGCACAGTGGAACAAATAGCCCTCAGAACTACAGTATTGTGTTCCATCAGTTTAGCAAACTCTGAAAAAGCCCAGTGTTAACTCTGATACACCCATTTGGGCCACATCCTTATCCCTGAATCTATTGCTGATGGCCAGATGAAGGGAAAATTCTGATTGGCTGACTCCAGGGTCACGGGCCAATCCCTGGAGCCAGAGGGTGGAGTCAGCCCCATAAGAAAGAATTGGACCAACAGTGGGAGGGAAGTGGTTCCCCACATGGAAACTGGGTTGTGTTACCTGAGGGAGAAAATGAGATGCTGGGAAGGCAAAAGCAACATGTACCTACTCCAAATAAGACTGACCAGCTAGCTGGTAAATAGGGATGAGGGTATTTCAGGAGGAAGGAAGGATGTATTAGTCATCTACTGCTGTGTAACAAATTACCACAAACTCAGAAACTTACACAACAAATATTTGTGGTCTCACTGTTTCTGTGGGTCAGGAATATGGGCAGGGCTTAGTTCCATCCTCTTCTCAGGGTCTCACAAGGTGACAAAGTGTATGCTGGGGTTGCAGTCTCATGTGAGGCCAGACTGGGGAAGGATCCACCTCCAAGCTCATGCAGTTGTTGGGAGAATTCAGTTCATTGCTATTGTCAGACTGAGGGCATCAGCTTCTTGCTGGTTGTCAGCAGGAGGCCTCCCTCAGTTCCTTGCCACATGGGCTCCCCAACATGGCTGCCTGCTTCATCGACACCAACAACGGAGACAAACCCTCCTCACAAGTTGAAGGTCACAAGTTCTGTGATGGAGTCATATACACATATTCATGTACATCCCTATCACCTTTGCCACGTTTGGTTGGTTAGAAGCAAATCAGGGCCCTCCCCACACCCAAGGGGAGGCGATTACACAAGGGTGTAACCACTGGGAGGTGCGATCACGGGGCCTCCCTAGAGTTCAGCCACCACAGCCTGAGTAGTGACCTGGAGCTGAGATTTAAGTTAGATGGGCAGAGGATACTCAGGAGTACGTACATGTGCCTTGAAAAGAGGTTGTTCCCCTCTTGCGCTCTAAGCTCTTAAAGTTCAGAAATCTCACCTTATTATTTGTGGTTTTCCTCAGTGCCCAGCCCAGCTCCTGGCACATAGTAGGCCCTTAGCGATACTTTGTTGGGTTGAATTGTTGAGCTAGATAACAGATCCAAACTCTTGTTCATTTGTTCACGCATTCATTCATTCAGCAAGCATTTACTGAACCCCTCCCATGTGTCAGGCCCTGTGCCAGATGCTGGGACACAGTGTAGACTAGGACAGGGCTTTGCTCTCATTGAAATGATAACTCGCAGCTGAACAGTATGACTGTTTATGTTGTGGTTTATGAAGCCCTTTCGCATATCCCGTCCTGTGATCCTGGTATGTGGATGCTGGTGAAGAGACAGAAGTTCAGAAGGATAAAGACAGTGTGAGGCCACTGTACAGTGGGCAGCTGGACTCCCTCCCGAGCACTGTCTCCTAGGACCGCACTGCTCAGCATGCACTGGACTCTAACCTCAGGACACTGCCTGGGGCTCCTTCATCTGCTCAGGGAAGTGACCTGGGCTAGTCCCCAGGGGAGCTTGGGCGTCCTCATTGAAGAAGTGGCTTGGGGCCATGGGAGCTGGGGAAAGGGCCTGCTGTGTGTCCTTTGCCTCCACCACAGGCCTGATAAGAAAGTGACCACAATCCTTTTTGGGTGACTTTCTTGGTCAAAAGAGGAACATGGTTTTGAGTGAAGAGAAAAGATACAGAGGGAACTGCCACTGTGTGACTTGGTCAGCACAGAGGATGGGGACAGCAAATTGTCATCTCAGGGTCCCATCTCTTGGTGTCTTGGTTCATGAAGTTCCCTCTCCAGTTGTGTCTTTCTATTTCCTTCCTTCCTTTTCAATATCTACTTATCACTCAAGGTCCATGTGCAGTCCCACCCCTCCAGGAAGGTCAGCTGTTAGTTGCTTTGCATTTTGGGATTCTAACGTGATTGGAAGCAGAAGTGGCTCCTGAGACAGGGATCTGAATACAAGTCGTTTATTTGGATTGTTTCCAGGCAGTTTAGGTAAGGGAGTGGGGAAGTGAGACAGGGAGGGAAGGCAATGGAGAAAGCTGTGTTATCAAGCCAATTTCCACTGCAGGAAATGGCGGACCTCTGGGAGCCAGGGTAGAACATGCATGCCCAGTCATCCCGCCCAAGGGGTGAGGGCACTGGGCTATTTAATTATAAATTCCCCTCAGAGGGTATTCATTTCTCAGCACTTCCAGCCCCTGAGCTCATGTACAGTCCTCTAGCAAAATGTTACAGATGCTGGCAGAAGTCCCACTGGGGTTCACAATTTTGGGGTACTAACAGTGTCTGTCAGTGTAAGATTTTTTTTGGAGGGAAGGTTTCACTTTTAAACATAAAACTTTGAAAACCAGTGCCATAAGCCAAAACACCCATTTCATAGGTGGGCTGATAGAGTCCTAGAGATGCCAGGGGATTTGCCTCAGGCAAGTGAAACCATTGAAGTGTTGTTAGCTGGGCACAACGCTGCCCAACTAAAGACTACCTTTCTCAGACTCCCTTGCAGCTACATATGGTCATGTGACTAAGTAAGGCCAATAGATGTGAGTGAAAATGATGAGTGCACCTTCTGAGTGGTGACCTATATAATTATTTATTACTGAGTAACAAATTTTCCCCAAACGTGGCAACTTAAAACAACAATAGATATTACCTCACACAGTTCTAGTGGGTCTGGAATTTAGGAATGGCTTAGCTGAGTGGTTCTGGCTCGGGTCTCTCATGAAGCCATAGTCAGGATGTCAGTTGGGCTGCAGTCACCTGCAGGCTGGACCCGGGCTGGAGGACCCTCTTCCAAGGTGGCTTCCTCCCATGGTGGGCAAGTGTATGCTGGCTGTTGGCGGGAGGCCTCCATTCCTCCCCATGGGGACCTCTCCACAGGGCCACTTGAGTGTCCTCATGACATGGCAGCTGGCTTCCTCCAGAGCCACTGACCCAAGAGAGCAAGGTGGAAGCTACAATATCTTTTATGACATAGCCTCAGAAGTCATATTCACTGTCATGCTGTCTTTTCTAAAATATCCTATTGGTTGCACAGATCTGCCCTGCTTGGTGTGGGAGGCGACAAAACAAAGGCATGAATACCAGGAGGCAGGGGTCCTGGGGGCAATCTTAGAGGCTGGCCACCACATGCCCTTAATAGGAAAGGAGTGTGCCAGCCCCTTCTCTCTTTCCCTCTTCCCTCTGCCTGGACTGATAAACAAATTACCATTTTGTGGCTTGAGGGTATGTGAGTAAAGGCAACCCCCTAGGGATGGCTGAGCAACAGAATAGAAGGAGCCTGGGTGCCCTGCACTGGGGAGGGGCCGTGCCAGCCCTGGACCACTTCCTAGGAATGGTACATGAGAAAGAAACTCTTCTCTGTCTTACTGAAACAGTGATGTTGTCCACACGTTAGTTACAGCAGCCTTGCCCTCTAAACAATACCATCCCTTTGCAGTGAGTTTTGTGCCCCCCCCCCGCCCCGCCCCGGCAGCTTGACCTCTGGGAGGTTAGGTGAGGGGAACGTAGTGCTTGGATTTCATCAGCTTCTGCTCCTGACCCTCCCATCACTCAGACAAGAAAAGTCAATACTCTCAAGTGTTGGTGAAAGTGAAGGGGGATGGGAGGCCCCAAGCACAGTTGTGGATATGTGACTTGGCACAGCCATTCTGGAAAGCAGCCAGGCATTATTTGGCAAAATTAAAATAGGACAAGCAACCAAATTTCAGCCCCATCCCCCCCTTCCCACCTGCCCCATCCCTTACCCTGCGCAATGAATGAGCTGCTAAGAGCATCATTCCTTCACTGGAAAGCTTCTTAAAACCATAGGATTTTAACCTGCTCTGGAGAAAGAGCCAACTAACCATTAACATCATTCTATATGTAGGTCTCTGCTTTTCTAATGTACACTAGTCCTGGTCATCTGTCTAGATGCACTTGGCAGTCTAGAAAGTCCTTCACCAGTCCATTTTCTCATTTGAACCTGAAAACAATCCTGTGAGTCCCATTTTGAAGGTAGGGAAAGTGAGGTTTAAACAGAGCTGGAAGGGACCCTGAGGAGAGGCTGCATGGATGGATGTTCTCCTCTGCTCTCTTGGCAGTTTATGGGGTTGTTTTTCCCCTTCCTCAGAGCCTCATTGCTCTGCCCAGTGTGTGTGTCCCCCACAGGCATGTGGGCCCCTTGAGGGTGGCAGTCAGTCTAGTTTGTTCCTGTGCTCCTATAGGAGTTTGCTAACTGAATGAATGAGGGTATGTGGGTCACTAAATCACAAGAGGGTCTCACAGGAGCCAGAAAAGGGAGGCCATAGGAAGAGTCACCAATCTTTCCTGCCTGAAGAAAGCCATGCTGCCTGCCTCTTACCTTACTCCTGGTACTCATTGTTGCCAAGCCTGTGAGAAAGTCTTTCAAAGCCAGTGTGCCCCGAGTGCTTATTACGTACATATTGGGCAATGAGGGACTCATCATTATTGTGCCCACTTTACAGACGAGGAAACTGAGGCCTCCAGAAGAAATGCGTCTTCCAGACCCTCGATAGTCAGTGGTTCTGTGCAAGCCTCACAGGGAGACTTTCGGTCCGAATCGTTTACAGATGTGTGGCTTCTGTTCAAATCCAAATTTTAACAATAATAATAATGATTATTAATACTAATTTTTATTATTCTAACAACAACACCTGAGGAAGATCCTTTTGTGGATGCTTGTGGGGGGCACCTGGCAGCAGCTGCTCTGTTTCCCTTGGATTTTCAGGTCTATCTGGGGATTCTGCCTGGGGGCTGCGGCCAGAGTCTTCCCTGGTCTTAGCAGAGCCCATGTTTTCTAGATGAACACAGATACCAGTCTCTGCAACCCAGTGGCTTTTCTTTGACTCTGTGGAAACATTGACTCCCTCCAGCTGCGTCTGGGAGTCCCTCAGGAATTTCCTCTTGGCCAGCGGCTTTCTGAGATTTTAGTAGAAGAGCTCTTCCTGTTTGCTCGCTCATGATGCATCTGCCCGCCCCAGGAGTCAACCTTGAGCTCGGGAGGGTGGCCCACGCTCACCTGTTCATCAGTATAAATTGAAGCACCTGCTCTGTGGCAGGCAGACTGCTAAGGACACAGGTGTACCTTCCACATGGGCCTGCCACCCTCACAGACTCACAGTCCAGCAGGGAAAACAGATAAGTCAACAATGATTAAAACTTCACACTCATCACAAATAAGAAAAAAGTCAATACTCTCAAGTGTTGGTGAAAGTGAAGGGGGATGGGAGGCCCCAAGCACAGTTGTGGATATGTGACTTGGCACAGCCATTCTGGAAAGCAGCCAGGCATTATTTGGCAAAATTAAATATGGGCACGCCTTGTGACCCAGAAATCCCACTCCTGGGTAATCATCTCGGAGAAACGCTCATAAAAATCCCTGAGAGACCTTAGACAGGGATGTTGAGTCCGCGGTGCTAGCGACACAGGTAACAGGTGCGTGCTAGGGAGCTGCACGAAACAACAAATAAGACGAACAACAACGAGGACAGGTAGACCTCCAAGCTGTAAACAGAGCGAGGTTTATTTAATCTTCGAAAATTAAAACACATGTCAGAAATCCTTAAAAGAAAATGGACAAGATTCATACATGTTTAGGGAGGTGAATGAGAGTGGGGATCGAGGAAGAAGGAAAACACAAAATACTAAGTGAGAAACTACCAAAGATGGATTGACATACCCTGAAAGTATGTCAACTCAACTCTATGTAGCTGGAGGTTTTTCAAAGCAAAATAAAAACATGTAACTACACTCACAAACAAATAACTAAGCCTCGCGGATAATCTGACAGTCACATCCCAGGCTGCTCTGCTCTGTGTTCATAATACTCCCTTCTGGCGTTGGCCCCATGGCCTCAAACCAACCTTCTACGCGTGGACTCTGTTTCTTTCTAATGAGTTCTTTCCCAGAAGTCTCCTCAGACACATGCAGATAGGCCCGTGTTGGATGCCCCAGAACCTCCAGGCTTACCTGAATCACAGGTGAACATCGCTTACGTCTCAAGAGGAGAGTCCAGCTGCATTTAGATCATGGGCCCATTCGTTGCCCTAGTTTGTAATCGTTTGTTAAGTGCTGGCTTGCTGTCAGGCATGGGGAGCATAAAGAGAAATGACAATGATAAAAGCACTTCTATCTTGCGTGTAGTGTGGCACGCTCTATTCTAGTGCTTTCTGTCAACCCACTTAAATCCATTAAACTCGCAGAGACTTATGGCATTGGCTAATTGATCATGGTGTCCCTAGAAAACAAATGGGTGGGCAGTCTACTAAATTCTTACTTAATCTGTGTAAGTGGAAGAACTCTAGGACAACAATCAATTCTGAGACTTGAACCAGTTTACAGAATCAGACACCTTGAATGACGTGGGGGGCTGGTCCCCCTGGAGGAGGGACCCCGCTACACTGCCAAAAAGTTATGCTCTTAATCTTCCAGCCTCCCTCAAAGGGACTTCCAGCCATTGATATGGGTGACTGTGCATTATAGAAAGGGAAAGAATCATACATTTCTGGCTCTGAACTGATACTAATTCCAGGAGATCCAAAACAGTCACTATGGTTCACTATGGTCCACCAGCCAGAGTGAAGGCTTATGGAAGTCAGGTGATCAATGGAGTTTTAGCTCAGGTCTGTCTCACACTTGGCCATGTGGGGTCCCTGCAACCATCCTGTGGTTATTTCCCCAGTTTCAGAATGCACAATTGGAATAGACCTACACAGCGACTGGAGAGGCCTCATAAGGCAGAGACTGTTATGATCATCCCCATTTTACAGAGAGGGATACTGAGGCATAAGAGGTCACACAGCTGGGAAACGAGCATTCAGAGCTTAGCAGTTTGGCTCCAAAGTCCATGTGCTTAACCATTACACTATACTACCCTTAAGTGCTTGCAATTTAGTAGGGAGGAGAGACAAGCAAGTACACAGATAATTGCAATGTTTGTAGAATCGCGGTGATAGAGATAAACATAGGGGTATGGGAGTCTGGGTGTGGGGTGGGGTCAGCAAAGGGTTGCCAGCAGAGGTGGTGTCTAAATGGTGTTAAAGGATGAGTTGGAGTTAATGAGACTAAGGTGGGCGGGGTGCAAAGGCACTCCAGGTGGGCAGAGGGGCCCCCCAGCGGAGAGGGGCAGAGGCAGGAACAGTGAGTGGGAACGGGGCAACATAAATGGCTCTGGCTGTGTGAGGTCGGGTGTGATTGGTCATGGACTCCGGGACTGCAAGGTGCCAGGGTGCATTAGAAGGGGCCCAACCCTGCCTGCTCAGGCCCAAGAAGCTTATGCTTACCCTTGTCGTTTGTGACATTCCAGAGCATCCCCAACATGTGGTTTCTGTCCACAAGTCCTTGTGGTTAGTGTTTAGCAATGCACTTTCATCTCAGAGTAAACACTGTTTGGGTTTTATTTTTGCTCCCTCTTTATTTATCGCCCTGGGCATCTCCCTGACCCCCATCAGAGGCCCTGAAAGGAAGGCAAAGGCTTTTCTGCAAACCTTGAAGAGTGGGTGGCCTTTTGTTAAGGCCTGGTCACATGGGCTGAAGCAGCAGTCCTTGGAGGCAACATATTTCTGGTCCTTTACAAACCAGTGACAGCCTGGGGAGTGAGGGAACACACTGCCCAGCCCCTGGGCTCGGCTTCATGGAAAAAGAGATGGATGTGTGTGGGGTGCCTGTTGTGGGCCAGGCCCTTGCACTTATGTTCTTTCTCTTAATCCTTACTTCCACCCGTAAAATAGGCGGTAGTTTACCTATTTCTTGGATGAAGAATATCTGGCACAGAGAGGTAAATGAACTGGCCCAAAGTCACACAGCAGCACTTGGAGGGGATGGGTTCAAGCCCCCCTGCTGGCTGGTTGTGACACTTATCTTTTCTACCAGCGTACCCTATGGCTTGAAACATGGACAGTCCAGTGTCTTTAGGTTGGTGGAACTTAGGGAAAGAGACTGAGACTTAGAAAAGAAAGAATCATTATTTTCCTTCTCTCATCCAGTCTCACTCCAAAGTAACCAGTATGAAAATAATAGCTAACTTTATTGAGTGCTTACTTTGTTCTGAGCACTTTATTGGTATGAAGTCATTTATTTATCTGTTGTTGTTGCTGTTGGCATTCTTACCCTTTTTTTTTTTTTTTTTTTTTGTATGAGTCATTTCAACTTCACCACAATTCTGTTGTTGAGCTAGGTGCTATTATTATCCTTATTGTGTGAGTGAAGAAACAGGTATGGGATGAAGCTATGAGGGTCCAGGTCCCTTTGCTCTGCTTTCCTCTGTTCAGGGCTTATTTTCAGGCAGGCTCTCCTCTCATGATAGCAAAGACAGGCAGCTGCTTGAGGCTCACATCAAACCAGTTAGCAACCTCAGTGGAAAAAGAGCTTCTTTCTCTAAATAGTTCTAGCAAACATCCTGGGCTGGCGACCTTCCTCCTTTCGGATTTGATTTCAAGACCTTCTCAGAACACATCCTGGGATTCTGATTGGTTAGGTCTGAGCCATGTGCCCACTCCAGACTTGGGAAGTGGGTCAGCCCGTCTTGAACCACGGGGACTGAGAATGGAGGACTCGTGGCTCCCCAAAGCAGGATTGAGGTGCTGTTATCAGAAGCCAGGGCAGGTAGAAGCTACAGGTGACAACTATAGGTGTTAAGAGCCCTGGCCAGAAAGCCTAGATTCTGGTTTAAGTTCTATTATTCACTCCCTGTGTGGTTTGGGAAAGTCATTATTCCTTTCTGAGTGTCAATTTCCTCATCTGTAAAAGGGGGTTTGACTACGTCTGTGGGTCCCCAACTTGGCTGCTCCTGGTGAGCTTTTCAAAATGTAGATTTCCTGGTCCCCTAGACTGTTCTGATTCAGTAGGTCTGGGGTACAACCAAGGACTTCGTGTTTTTGACAACTTCAGAGAATTCTGATGTGTTTTTGCTTGTGGAATTCACTGGATGAGATGACCCCGTGGTCTCTCCCACTCTAATGGCCTCTGATTCTAGACTCAGTGAATATTAGCCAAAAGGCTGAGCAGAGAGATTCTGACAGGCGCAGCAATGCTCACCAAATATTCCATTCACTCCCCAGCACTGGCCTGCACCCTTTCGCTTGGGCGAGGCCCATGATTATTTCTGGCCAACAAGATGTGTGAAAGTGACGTGTGTCACTTCCAGGGTGAGGCAGTTAAAAGCCCATGCCCATCTGTCTCTCTCTTGCCTGCCTTGACATTAGTGAAGCAGAACCTGATCTGCCGGGTCACTGCCCCATGCAGCAAAGATGTGACTGTGGACATAGGAGAGAAAGTGGGCTTGGGCCTTGATGTTCTTCTTCCCTCCTTTCTCCAGCTGAACGGGAGCCTCCCGAATAGAGTGGTTCAGTTCAGACTGTGACCCCAGGGGAGGAAGAGCAGGTAGGCCGCCCAAGGCCGGAGGCATCCAAGCATGTGGGAGAAGACTGGGTGTGGGTGGGCTGTATGGCTCAGGGCTAGTTGATACCCATGTAAGGCACTGTGCTGAGGGGAGAGCTATTGCTCCTAAATGAGGAATTCATCCTTGATCAAGGTTGGAGGGCAAGCCCAGTGGGGAGGCATGAGTCACCCAGAGTCTCACATACCTCTGATGCTGAGGGAAATCCATCCTGAGGGCTTCCAAATCGAGGTCATTCCCTTCCAGGGAACATGACTTCAGAGTGGCTTTGGGAATGTTTACAGCAATGGATGGTCACTCCTTTCAGAGGTGACCCCTGGTTGGGGTTTAGAAAATTTCCCCGTTGATCTTAGAAAAAAACCATGACTGTGCTTTTCCATGGTAAATTCTGGTATGTGTGGACATCGAGTTATGCTTTGCATTTGGGCTTCTCACCCCCAACAAGGCCTCTACCCATGAGATTAAATATTAGTTTTAAATTTTAATTTACTATGTTTTGATTTTGATTGACTATATTTACTTAATTTATTATATTTCCCTTTTACATTTAAATTTTATTTATTAAAAAAATACATTCCCATCATACAAGTCAAAAGATACAGAAAGATGTATAGTGAGAAGCAAGCCTTATTCTACTTGTCTCCCAGTTCCAGAATAAAAAACTAGGGAAATTTAAAGAAAAATTGTGGTAATAGGTATTGACTATTAAAATTTGTTGTGTGCTAGACATATAGTAGGTACTTTCCATATACCATCTTCGTAATGTCTGCAGTGGTAGTATGTAAAGGTAGTATATTACAGGAGAGGAAACTGACACTTTGACAGGTGAAATAACTTTTCCAAGGTCACACAGAGAATAAAAGGCAGAGCCAGGGACAACATTATGCCTTTACCAGTGTGCTGGCTGCCTTGCAATGTCACTAATTAACGCTGGTGTAATATTTTTCTATTTATCAACTGTGTCACAAGACATTTAAGGCATATAACACTCCTGTGAGGCAGGCAGGGAAGAAATTATTGTTGTATTCAGAAGACAGATGATGAAACGGGAGTTCCAAGAGTTCGCATGATTCTAGCCATCAAACGTGTCTTGGCCCTGTGCCAAGTAAGTGCCTTATAAAACTTAACTCATTTAATCCTAGCAACAGCCCGTGGAATTTTCTATGAGTAAAAGAAAGTGAGTCAGAGAGGTAAAGGTGACTTGCCTAAGGTCATACCTCAAGTAACTGGGAAAATCAGGATTCCAACCCTGGTCTATTTAGCTTCAAAGTAATGCTCTTTTAATTATCAGGCACGATGGCTTGCAGAGATGGAAATCCCTTGCGTTTTCCATTTGACTAGGCCCATCAAGCCTCCCATCGGAGCAGGGAGACTACGGAGTGTGATTACTCCCATTTTCCAGCTGAGGAAACTGAGGCTTAGAAAGTTGACACGGATTGCCCAAAGTCACACTGCTAACAAATGGTAGAGGCAGGATTTGAGCCTGCGTCTGAATCTTTGTGGGTCTTTCCCCAACACTCAGTAGGCAGACCTTTGATCTGCTCCTTCTAATGAAGCTATGTCCTGCTTTGTCAGCTGGTCCATGTCTGCAGATACCATGTTTCCCCAAAAATAAGACCTAGTCGGACAATCAGCTCTAATGCGTCTTTTGGAGCAAAAATTAATATAAGACCCGGTCTTATTTTACTATAATATAAGACCGGGTCTTATATCATATCATATCATATCATATCATATCATATCATATCATATCATATCATATCATATCATATCATATCATATCATATCATATCATATCATATCATATCATATCATATCATATCATATCTCATATCATACCAGGTATAATATATATAATATAATTAATATAATATAATATTATATAATACCGGATCTTGTATAACATATAAGACTAGGTCTTATATTAATTTTTTGCTCCAAAAGATGCATTAGAGCTGATTGTGCGGCTAGGTCTTATTTTCGGGGAAACGGTAGTGATTTCAGCAGCCTAAGTGAGCACCTGGCAGAAATGACTGCGGAGGGAGGAGAGGGTCAGCCCCAAGCTTAGGCAAATGACCTCCAGCAATCCTTCAAGCCTCAGTTTCTGAAATTCAGTGCCATCAGCATTCTTTTAATGCCAGTCCCAGTTTCTCCAGCTCCCGCAGCTTCCCAGTTCTTTTTGCCAAAGGCAGAAATTCTACAGACTTCTCGGAGCTCAGTCAGTACGGGAACCTGGCTGACCTGTTGCACCTCCGCAATCATTGGTTGTTGTAAGGGGAGTGGAATTGAATAAATTTGCATAATATGCTCGATTGGCTGATTCTACAGAAGCGGGCGGGCTCAATCAAATCCACCTGTTAGTGAGTGGCGCGCGCAGGATTTCCCAGGACTTCCCGGTAGAGGCCTGAGGAAGAGCCAACAGCAGTGAATGAGGCAGCCCTCCTCGGGGGTCAGAGGCATGAACTGCTTACAACCCCCCTCACAGCTGCTCCACAAGTAAGGTGTCGCTGTAACTGTGAATCTGCTGGAGCAAAACACAAAACACTGGTAACATTGGTCACTTACTGGGAAGCGCACAATTCCTGGGCGTGGGGTGGGTAGGGTGGGGTACGGAAGGCAGGAATGGGAGGGAAATTTTCATCATCAAACCTTTTATGCCCAAATTGTGAAACTTGGGAGCCTATTAAAACATAAATTTAAAATATACATTATTTTAAATTATTTTTTATATATTTTAAATTAATAGGTTCCTATGTGTATGTATATACGTGTGTATTCCACATATGTGTGTATAGATAAATAGATATAGATATATAGATGGATAGCTCGTCTAAGGACACTGTCAGAAACTTACCAACTCTAAACTCCTCTGCCCGGCATTCAAAGCCCTCTACAACCTTCCTTAGCCTTCTTCCCACCTGCCCATCAAGCTGAACCCAAAGCTACAGTCCCACCGATTGGTCTCTGTGCCCAACCCCTCTTTCTGCCCCTGCAAGGTTGCCCTTGCCTTTCCCTCCACACAGATGCTCTCTCTCCTTACACCTCCATCTTTGAAGTTCCACCCAGCCTTCAGGGATCACGCAGAGACTGTCTCCCCGACCCAGTCAAAATTGATCTCTGCCTCCTCTAAGCTTCCGGTTTGCACTCACCCGAGTGCCCGCGTCAGAATGTCCACTAACACAGCCTCTGCTAGTCCCTCCCCACTGGTTCACCAGCCCAGCTCCACACCCTTGGCCCAAGGTCACTTATTAATTCAACAAATATTTGCTGAGCACCTACTGTATGCCAGCTACTGTTCTGGGTGCTGGGGATAGAGCAGGGAACCAACCCTGTAAGTTCCTGTTTTCCTGGAGTTTACATTTTAGGAAAGACAGAGTACGGGGATAAATCAGCACAATGTATAATTTGTGAAACGGTGACAAACTCATGAAGAAAACTACAGCAGGGGAAAGGGACTACCCTAGAGAGGGATGCTGGTTCTCATCTGGATTAGGAGTTGAGGGATGGTGGTGTGGAGGTGATATTTTAGGAGCAACTTGAATGACGTAAGGAGGGCACCACGCAATATCTGGCATACGCCAGCCAGATTGAGGGAGAAGGCATAGCCATGTGTCCATTTGGTGCCTAGCAAACGGATGTTGAATTGAATGGGACAATGCAGGCGGGGAGAGAAGATGGTTAGTGGTCAGAAGAGAGTGAGGGCAGCTTCTTATGTTCTCCAGGAGTGGTGAACCTGGCCTCTACCTAGGGGACTGAGTTGTAACCAGTAGCAAACTTTGGAAGCCATACCCAACAAGTTTGGCTTCTCTAGGGAGGTAGCTCAGAAAATAGAACCTGATTCTGGGTTCAGTCTTGGTTTGGGCCCTTGTCTGTGTGACCTTAGGAGCCATTTCATCTCCCAGTTTCTATAATACCGTACCAACAAGCAATGCTCCACACACCAGCTGGGTGCCCCACAAGTCAACTCAATGCTGCCACTATCGACCTGCAGAGAAGGGCTCAGGGTTAAGGCTCAGTACTCTAAGACTACCCCACCCCAGTCAAAATTCCAGGTTGTCACTTGTGCTTCTAACCCATGAGCTATAGATCGGAGGGTCCTATGACCCCCTCCTTGGGTTCAATGAATTTGCTAGAGCTGCTCACAGAACTCAGGAAACCCATTTATTTACTAGATCATTGGTTTATTATAAAAGGCTATCACTCAGGAAGAGCCAAATGGAAGGGATGCATAGAGCAAGGCACGGGGAAAGGGTTCAGAGCTTCCATGCCCTGTCTGAGCCCACCACCCTCACTGAATCTCCATGTGTTTGTTCACTGACCTGGAAGCTCTCTGAGCCCCATTCTTTGGGGTTTTTATGAAAGCTTCACTACAAAGCCATGCTTGATTAAATCATTGGCCATTAGTGATTGATTCAACCTCCATCTCTTCTCACCTCCCTAGGGATCTAAGGTTGGGACTGAAAGCTCCTACCCTCTAGTCACACAGTTGGCTCCACTGGCAAGCAGTCCCCATCCTTAGGTTGGGGTCCAAAAGTCACAGTATTAACAAAATAAAAGATACCTTTGATGGTCTCATCTCTTAGGAAATTTCAAGCGTTTTAGGATCTGTGAGCAGGGAACCCTGGACGAAGATCAAATATATATGGGAAATATATTCTGGTTATCTGAATGACCATATATATGTTTGTTATAAATCACGGCCACTCTGGAGGGAGGTGTTGATTATGGGGAGGCCATACACGGGTGAGGGCAGAGGATAAACGGGAAATGTCTGTACCTTCCCCTCAGGTTTTCTGTGAACTTAATACTGCTCTAAATAATAAAGTCTTGGTTAAAAACAACAGCAGCACCACCAACAAGCAGTAGAAGGGTTTCTAAGAAAGGGGTCTTAGAGACAGATGTCCTGAGCTTGAAGCTGGCTCTGTGATATTGGACAAGTTACTAACCTCTCTGGGCTTCAGTGGCCTCCTTTGTAATATGGGGAATCTAAAGAGACCTACCTCCTAGGGCTGTAGTGAGGATTATGGGAATGAATACAAGGAACTGTTCTCAGAAAATGCCTGGCACGTCCTAAGTGTTATATAAATGTCAACTGCCATTGTCCTCCTAAGGCCATGGGAAACCACGGATGGAAAGACTGAAAGACTGAGCAGAGGAGAAATTTCCAGACCCCCTGGAAACCACCTTAAGTCTGGACATGGGCACCCCCTGCACTCACGCTTCCAGCAGCTTGTTACCTTTGCCCTCTGTGGACAAGGAGGCACCCTGCTATGAGCCTACACCCCCTTACCTTGCCCAATAGCACTTTGTAGTTTTGTCACCACTTCCTTTGGTTAAATGACTTCTAGGTGGAGGGGCTTCTTTTGGGCAAGAACAGCGCTTCCTCAATCGCTCTTCTCTGCTTGCCAGGCTCTTTGCCCCTCTGTCTGATGCCTGAGCATTGCTCTGAAGCTTCTCTGGTCTCCAGAACCTTGCAAGTCACTCTCTCTCCACATGGGTCAAGAAAACCATGTACACACCTAGGCCTCTTGCATTTGTAACTCAGTTTGACGCACATTTTATCAGATGAGCCTAATCAAACCGATCTTGCATGGAAACACCCAGGAGGCCCCCAATGGTCCAGTATCTAGCTGAAGATCACACAGCCCAGAAGTGGCCGAGTTAAGACCCCAGTTTAGCCTTCTTTCTATGTAACAACAAAACACCATAACATCCATTTCATCTCATTTCATTCTCACCAGTACTTCTCAAACTATTGTGCATATAAATCCCCTGAACATGCTGTTACGATGCAGATTGTGATTCTGCAGGTCAAGGGCAGGGCCTGCGATTTCTAACAAGCTCCCAGGGGATGCTGAAGTGGCTGGGCTCAATGGACTACAGTTTGAATGTCCAGGATCCTGTCACTGTCCTTAAGGTAGGAATCATCACCCTCATTTTTCCCGGTGAGCAAATGGAAGCTCCAGGCAGTTAAGAGACTGCTCAGGACCACCAGCTAGTGGGTGATGGCGCTGAGATTCAAACTCAGATGTTTGGGTGTGAGAGTCAGAGTGCTCGCCTTTACATCCCAGCTGCTATGCACTGGGGCGGGACGGGGGTGGGGGTGGTGGTCTATGGTGCATTTGCTCCAAATTCCTGAAATCCTGTGATGTCATCCTGACTCCATCACCACGCGCTGGGCTGGGCTGCAAAGATGGCTTCCCCATCTTGGAATGGATATCACACCACATGGCCTGACCTCCCAGCAAGAGATACAGTATGACCATAAAGTCCTTTGCCACACAGAAGTAATATGAGACCAAACATTAAAAATGCACCCTTGAAGGGAAGAGAGGCCAAGAAACACTCCCACACCAAGTCAAACATGCCAAGCATGGCTGCGGGTGCCGTGCTGGGCAGGCTGAGCAAGTCCATGCCCCCTGTCACAGCGTGAGTGTGGGACAAGCGCACTGGCTGGTGGTTCTCACCTTCAAATACCTGTTTCCGGGGAAGTGGAAAAGGCAAAAGCCATTCCATTTTTATTTATTTTTATTCTTTTTACAACAGCTTTATTGATATATAATTCACGTACCATAAAATATACCCTTTTAAAGTATACAGTTGAGTGGTTTTTAGTATGGTTACAGAGTTGTGCAACCATCACCACTATCTAATTCCAGAACATTTTCATCATCCCAAAAAGAAATCCCATACCCATTAGCCATCACTCCCCATCCCCTCCTTCCCTCAATCCCTGGCAACCACTAATCTACTTTCTGTCTCCATAGATTTGCCTATTCTGGACATTTCATATCAGTGGAATCATATCATACACTCTTGGCCTTTTGTGCCTGGCTTCTTTCATGTTGTACTATGTGTCAGAATTTCATTCCTTTTTATTGTTAAATAACATCCCATTGTATGAATATGCCACATTTTGTTTATTCATTCAGCAGTTCATGGACATTTCGGTTGTTTCCATTTGGGGGGGTGCTATTATAAATAATGCTACTGTGGACATTCACGTACACTCGTGTACAAATTTTTGTGTGGACATGTTTTCATTTGGTATATACCTAGAAGTGCAATGTCTAGGTCAGATGGTAACTACGTTTAGTACCTGGAGGAACTGCCACACTGTTTTCCAAAGTGGCTGTACCTTTCGACCACCCCACCAACAATATATGAAGATTCCAATTTCTCCAATACTATTTGTATTGTATTCCAATACTATTTGTATTTATTCATTTCCTTTTAAAGCTTTTCAGTGGAAACCGAGCCTGCCACCTGAGCAATGCATAGTGGAAGAAAGACACAGCGGCTGTGGTGTACTGAAGCAAGCCTGCCCTTGGAAACGAGCAGGCTTGGCCTCGAGGGCTGGTCCTCCCACGAAGCTGTGTGTTTTGCTAGTTACTCAACCTCTCTGAGCTGGTTAGCTCTCTTGAGATCTAAAGTGGGATTTAATGATAGAGATCACAGGCAAATAAAGTTTGAGAAGCTGTGAGCAATTTTGTCCTTTTTTTTTTTCCCTTTTCTTTTTAGTCATCCATTCCCAATTCTACACCTGATTCTTAATTCACACTTGCCCTAAGAGGGCCCCACTGGTGGTAAAAAGCAGCATATTAGGAGACAAATAGGTCTCTAGACTTAAATCCTGGTTGTCTCTTATTGTCTATGAGGGCTTGGGCTTGTAAATATTACCTTTCTGAGTCTCCAATTCTCCTTCTAGAAAAAGGAGATTAGACACCATATTGCAGGGCTGTCGTCAGGATAAAATGTCTTCTGGAAGCACACAGTAGCTAGTAGGCACTGCTATTAAAACACGGGCCAATCCATTCATTCTGCCAATACTGACCGACTGCCTCTGAAGTGGCAGTTCCTGTGATACGAAGATAATTAAGACCCTTCACGTCCGCAGCTCCCAGGTTTTGGGGAGCAGACATATAAACACATAATTGTGTCACAGTGGATGAGCGCTATGAGAGAGGTGTGTTTATTTAAAATTCTCTGTGGTTGAAGAGGAAGGGGTGTGGCAAACTGAAGGAAGTGGTTGTGGGAAGGTCTGAGTGGCCCCAGGGCAGGTGGGAGAGGTCCCCTTTTTGCAAGGTGGACAGCAAGGTCAAGGATTCCTGCAACAGGGTCTTGTCTCAGCTATACCCTCACCCGCCCACATCCAGGACCCAGAAATGGCCTGTCTGCACGGAGGCTGGAAGGAGGGCAGACCTTTGGCTTATAAATCCAGATCAGATAAAAGCTCAGCACCCTCCCTGAGCACATACTCAAACCTGTGTATGCAAGTCCTGGTGGCCATAGGGTACTGTGGATGCCATGAAAAGTGAATTTATGAGGGGAAAAGAGACATCTGACATAAATCGGATTGGGGAGGGAGGCAGAATGGTGCAGAGAAAAGTGCTTCAAGTTATGACTGCCATTTGATAGCCTATGATCTCTGGCAAATCACAACTGTTCACCCAAGCCTCCATTTCCTCATCTGCAAAATGGGGGGAAAAAAACGCCACAACATTCCTCAAACAGCAAATGTCAACATTAAGCGAGATGGCATGACAATGCTGTTGCAAAAGCTAAATGCTATGTTTCTGCATGAAGATGGGTTATTGTCATCTGATGAATGGATAAAAAAAATGTGGTATATCCAGGCAAAGGAATACCATTCAGCCGTAGAAAGGGGTGAAGTACTGACATATGCTACCACATAGATGAATCTTGAAAACCCATGCTAAGCAAAAGAAGCCAGACACAAAAGACCACATATTGTATGATTCCATTGGTATGCAATGTCCAGAAAAGGCAAATCTGTGGAAAGAGACGGTAGATAGCGGTTGCCTAGGCTTGGGGAAGGAGGTTGGGGAGAAATGGGGAGTGACTACTAAGGGATATGGTTTTCTTTGGAGTGATGAAAAGTTCTGGAATTAGATAGTGTTGATGGTTGCAAAACTCTGTGAATATGCTGAAAACCACTGACTTGTATACTTAAAATGGGTGAATTACATCTCAATAAATCCCTTAAAGACAATAACAAAAACCAGAAGCATGGTTATTTCTTCTCCAGCACCCACCTGTGGTAAGACACCATGGGACAAAAACAAATGAATAATTGTATTGACTAGCATGGGTGTAGTGCTTTCACATATATTATTTTCATTTTTATTAGCTTATTTATTTGTTCATTCACTCTATAAACATTTAACCATGCCAGGTAGTGGGGATGCAAGCACAAACAAAGCACTGATCTGTCCCTGGGAAGCTCCTGACTCCTTGTCTGGAGGCAGGCAAGCTGACAGCATGAGGGTGCTATGACAGAAACTGGCCCAGGTGCTATGGAGCACGGAGGAGGGCATCGTACCAGGGGGGCGGATGTGAGAGGCCTCCTGAAGGAACTCTCACACTCAAAGACTTGAGAGGCGGAGGTGGGGTGGGGGTGGGAGGTAGTGTGGATCTTTGAATGCTGGCATGGAGACCAAGGCGGGCTCTAGACAGAAAAATGTAAATTGGGCACAGACCCATTGCACCGGACTTGTGAGTGTTTGTTGAGTGCGTCCTAAGAGACAGGCCTTGAGTGCCATTCTAGAGGAGAAGGCATGGTCCTTGTGCTCAGAAATCTTTTGCTGAATGAATAAGGAATTTCTACAACTTGGGTGCTTGGGACCCACTGTCTGAGATACTGATTTAATGTAAATCTCTCCCGCGATTCTAATGTTGTTAGAGTGGAAATTGGTCATCAGGACCACAGAACACCCCCTGATTAAGCCCAGGGCTTGTCATACTGAGAGGATTCGCACCACCTGGGGGGCTTGTTAACGCACAGATTTGAGTTCAGTGGGCCTGGGCTGGGACCCTGAATTTCTAACCAGTTCCCAGAAGAGGCTGAGGTGGCCATGCTGCTGGTCCCGGGACAGCACTTTCTGCATCAAGCCCTTCCTTGCCCCTTCCTACCCTTCTTACCCTTTGACTCTTCCCACCCGGACACTGAGTGTGCCTTCTCCCCTCTGGGCCTTGTACCCCATTTTCCTGCCTGGAGTAAGCTTTTCCTGCCCGTCCACCTAGATGCCTCCCTTCTGCCCCATGCAGCACCCAGACTGCTTAGGTCTTTGCAGCACCCACCAGGCTGTCCTGCCAGTATCTGTGTGGGCAGCATCAGGGCAGAGACTAGCTCTGGCACAAGGTCTGCAAATAATAAGCCCTTAGATTTTGGGGGACTGAGAAATAAACCTCCTAGAGGAGATACGAGGAAGATGCGTCATCGTCGTCATCATCATCATCATCATCATCATCATCATCATCATCCCAAATGCTTTTTGGCACATTCTGTTGCCGGTGCTTGACGTATATGAAGTCATTTCATCCTCACAACATCCTGATTGCGCAAGGACTGTCATCATCCCCATTTTACAAGTGAGGACACTGAGGCACAGGCAGGTTCCGTAAACGGCAGAGTCTGGATTCTGAGCCAGGCAACACAAGGCAGACCCATGACAGAAACGGAGAAGCGCTGTCAGAGAGCCGCCAATGTGCCATAGGTCGGGTGGAGGGAGAAGTCACTTTCTGGGGGGGGTCAGGTCCTCAGGGTGGGGAAGGGTCCAGTGGGCAGGATTGTCAGAGCAGGTGTGAAAGCTGTGGTGTGACAGCGGCCAGTTCGCAGAACTGTGAGCTGCCGCTGTGGAGGGCCAGGGAGAGCCAGGGCTTAGCTGGAGGCTGAAGCCAATCGCACGGGGCCCAGGATACCAGGGTAGGAGTTTGGGATTCACACGGGAGGCCCTGGAAAGGTTCTTGGGCACAAGAAAGTCAGGATGTACCCTTGGGTCTTTGAGGGCCAGGGACAAATTTACTGAGACAGTGTAGCCGAGTAAGAGGTTTTGGTTTTTGTGCAGCTAGTGTATCTGGGTTCAAATCCCAGCCTCACCATCTACGGTGTTTCGCCGAAAGTAAGACCTAATTGGAAAATAAGCCCTAGCATGATTTTTCAGGATGACATCCCCTGAACATAAGCCCTCATGCGTCTTTTGGAGCACAACTTAATATAAGACCCGGTCTTATTTTCCGGGAAACATGGGATTAGCCAAATGACCTTGATCAAGTTACATAACATTCTGTGCTTCAGTTTTCTCCTCTGTAAAATAAGGAGAGAAACGTGATGATAACAATGGGGTGCTTGAGCGTTCCGAAGCAATGATAACCCCAATGTTGTTGTTAGCACCTGAGAGAACTAGTATGGTCTTGGGTAAATTGCGTCATGCCTCGGAACCTCAGTTTCCTCATCTGTGAAATGAGGGAGAATAATAGTACCCACATCAAAGGACTGAGATAAGGATGTAATAGGACAATGCGTGTGCCAGGTGCTAGCACATGCCTGGCACCTAACCGAGCACAGCAGTAAGTCTGTGCTGAGCTGATGTTCATAGCTGGCCTTCAGGAAGATCCATCTCCAGACGTAGCGGGAAGAGACAGTAGGGGAGGGCTCTGCTGGGAAGCTAAGGTCATGGTCTGCAAGGGAGGAGGTGAGGGCAAGTACCAGAGTTGGGGGGGGGAGTGAGGGGGATGGAGGTGGAAGGAAAGGAAGGCAGGGTGAGATGGTGGTGAGGAGATCAGAGGATTCGAGAGCTAGGGAAGAGGGAGGACAAGGGAGGCCTCTGGGTTTGAGTCTGGTTGGCATGGAGAGGCTGGAAACCTGAGCAGACCTGGAAGTCAGCCGTGCAGACAGGTTTGGCAAGAATGGGGATGGTGGGAGTTCATCATGAGACGCTGAACAATAGGAAAACACACTGAGAATCTTGGGAGAAAGAACTATAGGTGATTTCGATGTTTTTCTTTATGCTTTTTCTTATATTTTCTAACTTAAAAAATTAGTATTCTTTTATCTCTACATTTCAATTTGTAGCCTATGTTTTCATATTTAAATTTGACTTATTTAAATAGATAGTATATTCATATGAGTCTACATTTAAGAGCTACAAAGGTTTTTTTTTGTTTTTTTTTTTAGTGAAAATGCTCCCTTTTCTACCCCTCTTTCCTAGCCACTCAGTTCTTCTAAGAAAAACCACTGTTAACTCACTTCTTGTGTATCCTTTCAAAGATATTCTATGTCTAGTCTAGGATGGATTATTTTAGATAAAAATTATGCAGCGTAAGAAAAAAGAATGAAAATCATATGCAACAAAAGAAAAAATAGGCAAACTGGATTTCATGAAAATTAAAAACTTTGTGCATCAGAATATACTATCAAAAAAGTAAAAAAGTAACTCACAGAATGGGAGAAAATGCTTTGTAAGTCGTATATCAGATAAGAGATTAATATCCAGAATATACAGAGAACTCTTAAAATTAAACAACAAAAAAACAAACAACTCAATTCTTTTTTTTCTTTTTCTTTTTTCTTCTTTCAAACAACTCAATTCAAAAATGGGCAAAGGACTTGAATAGACATTTCTCCAAAGAAGATATACAAATGACTAATAAGCATATGAAAAGATGCTCAACAATTAGTAATCATTAGGGAAATGCAAGTCAAAACCACAATTAGATACCCCTTCACACCAATTAGCATGTCTACTATCAAAAAAACAAAATAAAACCCAGAAAACAAAGATTGGTGAGGAAAGATGTGAAGAAATTGGAACCCTTGTGCACTCTTGGTGGGAATGTAAAATGGTGCAGCCACTGTGGAAAACAGTATGGAAGTTCCTCAAAAAATTAAAAATAGAGCAAACATATATCTCAGCAATTCCACCTCTGGGTATATAACCAAAATAATTGAAAGCAGGGTCTGGAAGAGATATTTGTACACTCATGTTCATAGCATTATTCATAATAGCTAAACCGTGAAAGCAACATAAGTGTCCATCAAAAGATGAATGGATAAGCAAAGTGTGGTGTATCATACAATGGCATATTACTCAGCATTTAAAAAGAAACAAATTCTGACACATGCTACAACATGGATGAACCTTGAGGATAATACGCTAAGTGAAGTAAGCCAATCACAAAAAAACAAATACTGTCTGATTTCACTTATGTGAGGAACCTGGAGTTGTCAAGTGCATAGAAACAGGAAGTAAAATGGTGGTTTTCCAGGGGCTGGGTTGGGGTGGGGTTGGGGGAGTAGGAAGTTAGTGTGTGATGGGTATACAGTTTCAGTTTTGCAAGATAAAAACTTTTAGTTCTGGTGGTTGCACAAGAATGTGAATGTACTTAATGCCACTGAACTGGACACTTAAAAATGGTTCATGATGGTACATTTTATGTGTGTATCTTACCACAATTAAAAAATAAAAGACTCCCTGTCAGGTTGAGGCTGGGTTGGAGATAAGGATTCGGAAGTCACTCCCATGGATGCTGCAGTTGAAAGTGGGGGATTGGATTAGAAGCCCAAGAAAGAGGGTACAGACCGAGAAGGGAGGAGAAGAGAGCTGAGAAGTGTGGGTGCCATAATGTGGTTAGCACCTAGGCTCTGAAGTCCGCAGACATGGGCTGCAATCTGGCTGTGCCACTTCCGAGCTGTAAGAACTTGGCAAGTCACCTAACTTCTCCGTGCCTTAGCTTCCTCGTCTATAAAATGGGGGTAATATTCATATCTAACCTCACAGTGGCATTGTGAGGCTTAAATGGGATAATGCTTACACAAAGACACTTAGCACAGTGCTGGCCACCTGGTAAAACACTCAATAAATGCGAGCCTCGGGGAAAGGTAATATTTAAAGTAGTTAACAACAGATATAACACATATACTAACCAACTGGAAGAAACAATGCCTTTAGAATCCTGTGCATTCCAGGTGTGTGCCCACCCTGGCCACCGGGCTGGGGAGCAATCATCAGAGGGAGAGCAAGGAAGGTGGCTGGTCTCTCTGGGGGGTTTTGGGAAAGCCTGTGTTGGGGGGAGGGGTGTTGAGCAGTTTCAATACAGCCCGGAACGCAAGGCCTGAGTGAGGCATTTAGCTTGCTGACCTCTGAACAGCAGTGACATGGAGAGTTAGAGGCCGGAGGTGAGTGAGAACCAGGCGAAGTATCTGAGAACCTGATGCAGACTGCTCTGCTCACTCTCTGGAGAAATCTAGTGATGAGGAGGGGAGAATATGAGAAACATCCGCCATTAGAGTATCACATAGAATAGTTTCACTGCCCTAAAAAGCCTCTGTGCTCTGCCTATTCACCCCTCCTCCTCTCCCTCCAACCCCTGTAATCACTGATTTTTTTTTTTTTTTACTGTCTCCATGGTTTTGCCGTTTCCAGAATGTCATACAGTTGGAAACATATGGAATGTCGCCTTTTCAGACTTGCTCCTTTCACTTAGTCTTACGCAGTTAAATTTCCTCCATGTCTTTTGATGGCTTGATAGTTCATTTCCTTTTTGCACTGAATAATATTCCATTGTCTGGATGTCCCACAGTTTATTTATCCATTCACCCACTGAAGGACATCTTGGTTCATTCCAAGTTTTGGCAATTATGAGTAAAGCTGCTATTAATATCCCTGTGCAGGTTTTGTATGGACGTAAGTTTTCAACTCCTTTGGGGAAATACCAAGGAGCACAATATCTGTCACTAGAGATTGATTTTGCCTGTTCTAGAACGTCACATAAAATGGAATCATACAGTATTTACTTTTGCTTTTTTTTTTTTATCTAAATCTCTCTCAACAGTATGTCTGAGATTCATCCATTAAAAAAAAATAACAGCTTTATTGGATGTAATATACCATAAAGTCATTTTTTAAAGTATACATACAATTCAGTGTGTTTTGTTTGTTGTTTTAGTATATTCACAGAGTTGTGTAATCATCCCTGTGACCTAATTTCAGAACATTTTCATTGTCTCAAAAATACCTCTTATACCCATTAGCAGTAACGTCCCATTCTTTCCTCTCCCTAGCCTCTCACAACCACTAATCTATTTTCTGTCTATATAGATTGGCCTATTCTGGACATTTCTTTTGTTTTTTTTTAAGGAGGGCACAGCTCACAGTGGCCCATGCCGGGATCAAACCGGCAACCTTGGTGTTATCAGCACCACGCTCTAACCAACCGAGCTAACCGGCCACCCCTGGACATTTCATATATTAATACATGAAATGATACAACATGAGGGCTTTTGTGACTGGCTCCTTTCACTTAGCATAATGTTATTAAAAGGTCATCCATGTTGCCGCGTGTATTGGTACTTCATTCTGTTTATTTGCTGAATAATATTCCATTGTATGGATATGCCACATTTTGTTTATCCATTCAGCAGTTCAAGGAAATTTGACCCATCCTGTTTTTCACACGTAACACTAGTTTTTTTTTTTTTTATTTCTGTGTGATAGTCAGTTGAATGAACATACTCAATTTATCCATTTTACTCTTTATAGACTTTTCTCCTCCTAGTTGTCGGCCATGTTAAGATGTTATGAACATTTTGGTATATGCCTTTGTTGGCCTAAGCACTCGTTTCTGTTGGGTATAGACTCAAGAGAAGAATTGCTGTGTGTGTGTGGGGGGAGGTGGATGTTAGCTCAGTTGGTTAGAGCGCTATACTCTTAACAACAAGGTTGTCAGTTGATCCCCACATGGGCCACTGTGAGCTGCACCCTCCACAATTAGATTGAAACAACTACTTGACTTGGAGCTGATGGGTCCTGGAAAAACACAAATAAATAAAAGTTAAAAAAAAGAGTAGAATTGCTGGATCATAGGGAATTACATGTATATTCAACTTTAGTAGCTACACGGATTAACACTTTCCCAAAGTGGTTGTAGAAAGCAATTTATGAAAGTTCCAGTACCTCCCCATCCTTGCCAACACATAGTATCTTAATTTTAGTCATTCTGGTTGGGGATAGTGCTATCTCATTGTGGTTTTAATTTGCATTCTCTAATAACTAATGATGTTTAGCACTTTTTCCTTTTGCTTACTGGCTAATTAGATATTCCATTTTATACAGTGCTCATTCAAATCTTTGTTCATTAAAACAATTGGTCTTTTTGTTAACGTAGATGATCTTGATAAATTCTAGATATGTGTCCTTTGTTATATCTATGTATTATAAGGATTTTCTCCCAGTCTGTGGTTTGATTTTTCACTTGCTTAAATATGCCCTTTGATGAGCAGAGTTCTTAATTTTCATGAAGTTCAACTGAACAATCTTCTCTTATGGTTTACACTTTTGGGGTCTTGTTTAAGAATTTTTTGTCTACTTCAAGGTCATGAAAATATTCTCCTATGCTTTCTTCTAGAAGGTTTATTGTTTACTTTTCACATTTATATCTCTGATCCATCGTAAACTATTTCCGTCACTGGTATGAGGGTAGAGGTCAAGATTCATGTTTCCACATGTGGTTGTGCAGTTTACCTAGCATCATTCTTTAACAAGACCATCTTTTCCATACTTATTTGCAGGGGCACCTTTATAATAAATCAGGTGACTGTATACTTTTATTTTAAATATGGTTATATAAAGATTTGAAGGAAATAACAAACTTAATAATTTTTATATTGTGGTGGTAAGGTTTGGGTGATTTTTATTTTCTTTCTTTTTGGTATTTTCTATACCAACCATAATACTATTTAAACACTCAGACAAAATAGATGAAATATTGTTTAAACTATTATAAGAATAGACACTATCAAGGGTGCAGGTTCTTGGGAGATGGGGGAATGGTGAGGCTGGACAGCAAGTAGAAGGGCTTTCTTAGTTATGGATGCATCTACACTAGAGGATGGCAAGGAGAGAATTCAGGGCCTGGGCAACAGAGGACTTCCATCTTCTTAGTGATCTCATTTCCCTGGAAGAGGGTGGTGCTAGGAGGCTGGGGCTCCTGAAGAAAATAGAAATGACAGTTATCCATAACGCTCTGTTGAGTACTAACAACAACAACAACAACAACAAGATACTGCCCTGTCATAGTGCACACTGCTTTCAGCTCCAAGTCTCTGGGTTCTTCCCAACAGTCCTGAGGGCTGGGCAAGGCTCAGTGATTATGCCCATTTTGAAGATAAGGAAACAGGTGCTCTCTGAGCCCTGCTGAAGCCTTCACTAAGGACCATTCTATGCCAAGCCTCGTGTTAGTTCTGGATCTCTGGAGGGTCAGGGAAGACATTTTGGAAGAGGTGACATCAAAGTGAGTGTTTTTCTTCCATTTTTGGAAAAATTGTGTAAGAGATATATGATAGAAATACAGATAAGCAAAAGAAAAAATCAGTCACAATTCTTCTGCCCTATTTACACTGTTATAAAGCCTTTTCAACTCGCGCGTTCTGTCTCAGACACACACAGAGTACACAAAAATAAAGTAAATCCTGCTGCAATAGCATTCTAAAATTTGCTTTTCCTTAGTATAGTTTAAATCAGTAAATACAAATCTGCATTAAAATTTTAATGACTTTCTGGGTATTTTTCAACATATGGATGTATCAAAATTTATTTAATCAATCTCATATTATACACTTATAATATTTAATGACTATCAACAATGTTGAAAAGAGCTTTTAAACCCATATCTGTGCACTTTGCCAATTTTTTAATGATGGATTATAAAAGAAAATTGATTAATTTACTTTCCCATCTATATCTCTAAACCTGGCCAACAGTGGGCATTTTTATTCTTTTCTTTTGATAGGTGAAAAATGGCATCCTATGTTGTTTTGTTTGCATTTCTGATGACTGTTTTTCTTTTTTCATAGTTATTGGCAATTTAGTTTTCTTCTTTTTGAATTGCCTGTTCCCTTCTTTTTTTTTTTTTTTTTTTTGGCCATTTTTATTTTGGAGTATTTGGGCTTTTTCTTATAGACTGAGAAGAGCTTTTTATATATTGTTGGTAGTAATTCTTTGTAGTAAAATCTTTTTCCAGTTTTCTTTTGCCTTTAGATCATAATTTTTTTCTGAAGTTTATTTGGAAGAGTTTAGTCGTGATAGGAAGGAGAGTCCAAAAGGAAGGAGTAATGAGAGATTTGCCCTCTTAGATATAAAATGTATTAGAAAGCTACTGTCATCAAAATATTGTGGAACTGGCTCAGAAACACACAGAAAGATCAATGGATACAACTCAGAAACAGATCCAAGCGTATGCTGTAAAAGTTGCATAGGTGATGAAGGTGGTACCTGAAATCGGTGGAGAAAATGGTTTGTGGACAACTGGCTGTTGCAAATATTGTATTAGATTTCCTCCTCACTCCAAAATAAAAATAAATTCCAGGTGAATTAAGAGATAAATGTAAAAATTCTTTTAAAAATTAAAAAAAAATTTTAATTTTGTAACGGGCAGTAACAACAAAAAAAGTACTCCTTGCCTACCTAAAAAACAAAAAAACCCAAGAAAACATTTTGTAACAAATACCTAAAAGGAAGTGTGCGAGTTAATCACGTGAAGGTAAAGAGAGGCTTGGAGGTGCTTTCCAGGCAGAGGGAACCCGTGTGAGCAAAGGTTTGGAGGCTGAAAGACAGCAGCGTGCCCACACTACAGAATCGAACTCAGGGCTTACCACAACGGATCCCGGGCTGAGTCCTTGTCCGCCCCACAGGCCACAATAATTATGTAAAATAGCACTTTTCCCATATATGGTACTTAATTTCTGTTCTGGTAGGATGACACGGGACAGGGAAAACAGTTCGTGGGGCGGGGTGTCAGAATCCCGGACCTTTCCAGTACACTCCCGCCGGGCCTCGACCCCGCCCAGGCACTGCACCAAAAAAAAAAAAAAAAAAAAAAAAATCCCTGCGAGCCTCCTCCTCTTGATTGGACTTTCTCTGTGTCAATCGTCCTCCTGGAACCTGGCTGTCCGTTGGACCCGCCCTAGGAGGCGGGGCTCCCGCCTAGGAAGCTTGGGGGAAGGTGGAGAGTGTGGAGGTGGGGGCGGATGGGGGTTGATGAATCTCCACCTATCTGGACCCATAGACTCCGCCCATCCCTTTTTACAGGCTAACATATCTGTCCATCAAGAGTGGGAACGGACTGGAGTGGGTGAGACGGCTCGGGGGCGGGGTCGTCCGTCAGGCTCCGCCCCGGAGCCGGAGCCG
The DNA here is from genome assembly GCF_057876585.1 of Rhinolophus sinicus. Classification (NCBI taxonomy): domain Eukaryota; kingdom Metazoa; phylum Chordata; class Mammalia; order Chiroptera; family Rhinolophidae; genus Rhinolophus; species Rhinolophus sinicus. Next base: position 12,123,799 of record NC_142501.1, read on the forward strand.
GAGCCGAGCTAAAAATGGGCGGGCGGCTGAGAGGGCGGGGCGGGAAGGCGGCGAGGAGCCGAGTTGGGTGCGGTGAGGCGCGCAGATCACCTCGGTTCCTGGGCAGGGCACGGAAGGCTGAGCCAGGCTGACCTGCTGCAGCTCCCGCCTCGCGCGCTCGCCCCACCCCGCCGTCGCCAGAGCGCTCGAGAAAGCCCTCTCGGGAGAAGCAGCGCCAGTTCCCCGGGGCAGATCCAGGTTCAGGTGAGCAAGCCCCACCGGCTGGTACCAACCCGGGGCAGGCGGGCGGGGGCGGCGGCGGCGGCGGCGGGCGACTGGACTCGCGGCGTGTGGGGCGAAACGACCGACGCGTGGTTCTCGGCCTCCGCGCGGCCGGCTACCGGCGCGGTCCGGCGCGAACGCCGCGGGGCTGGGCCGGGATACCGCATCCTTCCCGGAGGGGCGCCGGGACCCCTGCGTGGCTGTCGGGGAAAGCGCCTCTGGAAGCGAGGCCTTGGGGAGCAGAGGAGGCTTCGGGGCCAGCGTTCCCCGGAAACCCTCGGCCTCCCCCACCCCCGCCCGCCTCACGCCTCCGGCGGGGCACCCAGGAGCCTCGACCTCCCCCTGCTGCCCGGGCACGCGCCCCGCCCTCGCCTCGCCCAGCTCCCAAGTTGGGCAAACTTTTTAACCCCTTCCGGGGAGCCGCTGTCCCTTCGACCCAAACGGGTGGGGGAGAGGTGGGGCGCTCGGGGCTCCGGCTGCTCTGGAAGTTTCCAGGCCTTTTCGAAACGGAGGTAACGGGCAGGCGGGGACCGTTTGGCAGCTGTCAGGGCGTCCTCCTGAGTCAGAATCGGACAATCTGCCGCAGACATTGCGCTCGGCTCGGTTTCCGCCCTCCGCGCCCGACTTCCTCATTCGCTGGGCTGCGAGCGAGCGGGCGCGAGAGGGGACCGAGAGCGGTGCGGAGGGGAGCGCGGGGAGGGGACCCGCGGGACCGGGCCGCGCGGCAGGACAGACCCCCCGCGCTCGCACAACTCCTCCGCCTCTGACTGCTGCCGTCCACCCCGGAGAGGAAGGCCCGCGGCCATCGGCCGGGTCCCGGCGCGCACCTGATTCCCCGCACCTGGGGGCGTCCGGCCCGGGCCGGAGTGGAGGGCGCTGGGCGCTGCTCCTCGAGGCCGAGCTATTGCATCGTTGTGTGTGGGCCCGAGCCAGGGGGTTCCACACCCCCACCCGCACTTCTCTGTGCGGGGGTGCTCACGCCGTGCTGTCCTGGGGTCTCCCCCGGGCAGGACCGCAGCCCCCTCCCCGCCCTCCAGCGAGCCCCGCCGTTTCAAATAGAAACGGACCAGGAGGAGGTTGCCGGCTGTCTTGAGGTGGCGGCAGGGTGAGAGCCAGGGCTGCTGTCTGCGGCCCCACCCAGCCCGTGCGAGGAGAAAGGTTCCTGCGAAGTCCCAGGTCCTGGCGACGGCGCTTCCTCCTCGGGGCGCTCGAGAGGCCTGGCGGCTCTCGGTCCACTGCGCCCTGGCCTGGGTTTTACAGGAGTTCAGAGCAACTTGGGTCACTGGAAGGAGAAGAGAGCCTTAGGGCCTTCCTGCAGTGCTGTGGCCATTTCTGACCCCACTGTCCGAGGCCCGCCTGGTAACTCACCTGGTGGCTGACTTCCTTTTTGGGAAGGAGGGAGGCAGCTTTCAGGCCTGTTTAGACAATCACCTGATTAATATTAGTGAATTTATATACCAGGCTGCTAGGGGTGAGAGGTGGGTACACAGATGTGTAACTGAGCAAATATTTAACTGGCTTCTCGGTGCCGGGGACTCTGCCAGGTGGTGGGGGTGTGAGGTTGAGTAAGACCTGGCCCCTGCCCTTGGACACTTAGGAGAGAGCTGAGACAAATCTGTAGATGACTGTCCTGTGAGGTGAAGATGAGAGAGACCCCAGAAAGGTACTGTGAGTCGTTGGGATTGGGAGAAAGGAGCCAGCTCATCCTGAGGCTCAAGAGTTTACATTCCTCAAGGGGAAATAGTGGCCCAATGGCTGAAATACAAAGGCAGCCTGTGATGAGTGTCCCAAGCATGCCATAGACAAAGGACTCGAGGAATTCCGGAGAGGGGCCACTTCTGTCTGGGGCCAGGAGGGAAGCTGCTTCGAGGAAGTTGCACATTGCAGGTTTGGCAAACTGAGGGCGAGCACTGGGTGTTGGAAAGTGAGGACTCATTTAGTGGATAATTGAGGGGTAATTAAAAGCATCAAGAGATTGCTCGATGTAATTTGAGAGCCGCTGTGCCCCCCAGATGTCTGCGGGGTGACACCAAAGAGCTCTACTCTTCACTGTCAGCAAGTCCTGGCGGTGCTTATGGGCAGATCCAGGTGCCCGGATTGGCAGGCTCTGCTTGGGGAGGGGCAGCCTGAGGGGTGCATTCTGGGCTGCTTGTCGGAAGGGCGCATGAGGGGAGAGGAAAGAGAGGGTCAGGGCCCCGGCTTTCTGTTCTTTATTTTTAAACTTTTTAACCTAAGGGGTTGGAGATGGGACAACTACGCTCTTGCAGGATGAAGGTCGCATGTTAATCACAGCCTGCCTTTCGCCTGTTCTTGCTCCAGAAAAAACAAAACAAGGATCTGTTAGCTTTTTAAAAGGAGAAAAGCACATTCAAAAAATGCAGCATTGTTGTGTAGCCTGGTAGGGTATTGCTAGAAACCAGGCAGAGCTGTGCTTTCTTCACTTCCTCTTGTAGCTAATCCTTCAGTAAAGTGCTTAAGACAGCCCTTACCAGCTTGACATCTTTATTTCAAAAGGAGAGGAGGGGTTGGCTGTTGTTTTCCTCAGAGGCGGGCCCTACCCTTCTCTTGGAGGGGGAGACAGAGAAACCCAAAGCAAAGGGGGAAAAAAAATCCTTGCTTTAACAGCTTCCTCCCAAGCATCATGTTCCAGAAATATTTAGAATAACAAAATCTGTGTGTCGTCTTAATTAAACAAACATCCTAATTTGCTGAGCATAAAACAGCATCTCTGCCCGCAGGGGCAGGAAGTGCAATTTCTCTTTGTGCAGCCCCAGAGTCTCTGCCTCCCGGCCTTAACCCTTGATGAGCCTTAACCCTTGGTGCCCTGAGCCCCTGGGCTCAAGTCCTCTGGTGACAGCAGAATGGAACCCTGGCTGCCCCTGGGAAGCAGTGCTCCTGTGACTTACAGAATTCCGCTCTGAGAGCTGGGAAGAGTGGGGTCTTGAGCTTTGGAACTAGGCAGAGTTCCGATCCTGACCCCACCACTTCCTAGCTTTATGACCCTTTAGGTGAGTCACAGAACCTTCCCGAGCCTCAGGGTCCTCTGTGTCTTCCTAGTCCTTACCCATAATATGGGAATCGTGACCCCTACCCTGCAGGGTTAGATACGAGAACAAAAAGAAATAAGGTATGTAAAGGGCCTGATAGAGCGTGGCTAGTAAGTTTTTAAGAAAATATATAAATGTTCAGCCTTAACTCCGTGGGTTGTCAGGGGGAGGAAACAGTCGCGGAGGGGTAGATGCTTTTCCTGGCTCAGTGATCTTTCTGCTTGTGAAAAGGTGTGCTTGGGTGTGTGCAGAAGCCCAAGTGGTAACACAGGTGGTTCTGGGGTCCATCTGCCGGTACTTTGGGATTCACCTGGTGATGAGCTTGTGCTGCTGCCTTGGTCCAGGGCCCTGGCCTGGGCAGAGGGTGTGCAAAGCAACTGCGGTTTTAGTTCTAAAACATGGTTTCCCATGAGCTAGGACACGGCCAAAGGGTGGCATGGAAAGGTCATTGTAGTTGAGTATCTGGAGACCTGACTTCCAGCTCTGGCTGGGGGAACATTTGGTTTTGGTAGCAAGTGCCATTATCGCCTATGAAGACATCAGACCAGTTTATGTGCTCACTAGTTATGCACAAGAGCACGAGGGAACTGAAAAATTGAGTCGTTTTAATTTCTCCAAGTTTCTTAGGTACTCTCACGCCCTGTTGATGGGAGGAGTATACGTTGTAACAACTGTCTTTTCTTGAAGGTAGTTTGACAGTATCTGTCAAAGCATAGTCCTTCCGTCTGAATTCTAGGAATGCATCCCACAGATAAATGTGCAAAAGGTGTGAGGATACTGTTTGCAGCATTGGGGTAGACAACGGCAGGAAACAAGCTCACTGTCTATCAAAAGGGTCCAATAAATCGTGGCACCACTCTACAGTGAGAATCCTTACAGCCCTTAAAAAAATAAGGCTGATCTAGATGTAGTGATAGGGCATGCTTTCCAAGGTATGTTGTAAGTGGAAAAAACTAGACACTATAAAGTAGTATAGATGGTGTTCCCTTTGTGTGAAATATGCTATGTTACCTGAGCTCTGCACAGAAAGATGCCGAGACCCTGGGAATAGTAGTTGTCTCTAGAAAGGGCCCAGGAAGCAGGAGTGGAGGCCGGGGTGTCTGTGTCTGTGAGCATTTCTTTTCACTAAATGCCTTTTTATACGTATTTCCCTAACATAGTCAAAAAATTAAAATTTTCGTATTTTTATTGCGTATCTGGCCAATCGCGTAGGTCTCAACTTTCAAATGCATTGCTCTAGATTCCAGGTTTCATACTGAGTGCCTACTGTATGCAAGGAAGGAGGAAAGGTTTTAAAAATGGACTGACTTGCTCTTGTGGTTGGAACATTTTTGGGTACTGTTTTTCCCTCCATGATGTCATATCACCAGAGTAACCCCTTAAACAAATGTCTACTCTGATCTACTCCCTCATATGCTGGAAAATGGTAGATGATTGCTTTTTCTTTGCTGTGTGAGAAAAGGAAACCTGCAGTGTGTCTGGAAAGTATTTTGGGATAACCTTTTGCCAGGTTTCCCACAATTCCCCTGGCTCCAGATCACCCGAGGTCTTTTCCTGGGGAGCCCACCCTGATCAGAAGTCGACACCAGGCCTTTATTCTCTTGGGTCCTCTAAACTTGGGGTCACTGCAACCACTAGTGTGCCCCTTCCCACTTTGTCCCCAGTTACCCGTCAGACATCTGGCCTGTGGTTTTTGTGTATTAATAACAGTGGAAAAGCCCAAATTCCTGAGAAAATGTGATCAGAAAGGTATTTTGAATTGGGGGGGGGCCTCCATTCTCTTAGGGAAGGCGGTCTAGTCTTGGTTGATGTGGGTGCTGGAGAAGCTGCCAGCTCTGCTGCCTGCTGAGTGGGCTCTTTTCCATGGTGAAGGCAGCAGAAGACCCCTTTAGGGTCTTGGACAGGCCTGTGTCCCTGCCAGGCTGCCTCTGGGCCTCCTGGAGGAATGGCGTGAGTCACACATGCGTATACAGAATGAGCCTGGGTCTAAAATGGGCCTACCACCACATGGGTTTGAAGGCTGGAGGCTGGCCTGTACCCCCCCACTTCGTGCTGTGATGGTACCAAATATTTGGGAAGCAGGAGGGGAGCTGCCCTCTTGTGTCTGATGCATTTCTCTTTAAAAAGTAACTTAGGCAGGCCTCTGTTGGAATTTCTCAGGCCCCCATTCTGCTGACTAGCTTCTCAAGCCTGGGGTGATTCAGCACCCAGAATGGGGCACAGCACACTGAGCGCAGAAAAGGCTCGTGGCTGGCCTCTGGCTGAGGACAAGGTCTTCTGGGAGCTTCTCCCCAGCCTGAGCCTCGGGTCTCGCAGTGGCGCCTTCTGTAGCTGCCTCCTTCCCCAGCTCTGTTGGCTACTCCACCGGGAACCTTCCCCCTGAGGCTGGAGGGAGCTTTACAGGCCCTTCCGGAAGTTGCCCCTGAAGGGTGTGGCTTCCTGCCTGGGCAGGTTGGGCCTCAGCCTGTGGGGAAGCTGAAGGTGGAGCTGATTTCCCCCCACCTTCGTCATTGCCTTGGTGCTTCTCAGGGGTCCTGGTCCTTAGAGTCCTACAGTACTGCCCGGGGGACTAAGGGAGGCCCCTCTGTCACTTCCATGGGCATTTACATTTTGGGAACTTATGTCTTAGATTTCTTTTCCTTTTATTTTAACTCTAATTCTAAGTGATTTTTCTAAAAGAAAAATCAACAGGACAGTAAAACCTTCTCTGCTGAATTTGCTTAGAATAAGGGAATGCCTGAGTTGGGAAGGATCTTAGGGATAGTGTAATTTTTCTTCCCCAGTTAGAGGAGTGGTTGCCCAAGCTCATCTGTTAGTTGGTAGAAGAAAGCTTTTGGCCCCTGGTTTCACTCAGCCCTGTTGCCTTTCTTTCAAAATCATGTGGCCTTATTTAAAAGTGTTTTTGAACTGTTATCATCCCTTTTATATACTGTTTAGCCAACCAAGACAAATTCAACTCCTTTAATCTTTCCTCAAGAGTCTATTCTTCCACACCCTTAATCTTTTTTTTTTTTTTTTTTTTTGGTGGGGGGGCATTAGGGTTAAGAAATGGAGTGGGAGGTGTTTCGGGTTTCTCTGAACTCTTTCCAGTTGGACAGGGCCATTCAGGCTGAAAGTTCCCACAGCTCAAAAATCAATATTTCACATGGGGTAGAGCCAGGCACAGGGTGGGCCTTTTAGAGAGCGACCCTGGCTTTCCACTGTCCAGTAGCCAGTCCTGATTGCTAGTAATTTTAAGTCATTTAATGCCGTGGATGATTGATTGTTGTATTTTCAGTACAAAACTCATAGTAGAGGGAACCAAACAAGGGCTTTGGGGTCAGGGGATCTGGGACCAGACCCTCGCCTTTTCTCCTACTAGCTGTTAGGAGATGGCTGCTTTTTTAGACGTGTCATAATTCACATATAAATATATGTAAATTGTTCCAGTTCTTTTTTCCTCCCCTTCCTCTTCCTCCTTTTTTCATGTTATCACCAACATCATCAGGTGGTAGGAAATATGTGTTCGGGTTTTAAGGATTTTAAATTTGTCTAATAAGCCTGTCCCTTGATAACAAGATGTGGGAACTGAAATGATTGAGGGACCTGCTAGAAGATTTCCTGGGCTTGGATGCCGAGGTTTTCAAGGCCTGCAACCTTTGCATCCTTCCTACCACACAGTGCAATTCAACTTGTTCCGTCTGAGCTGGTTTAAGCCTTTGAAAAAAGGCTGTCCCCAAGCAGGAGAGAGAGGCACCTTTATTTAGAGTTGTCTGTGTTCAAACGCTGCCGCATTTCCTGTGTTTTACATTAAGTCACTGGGCTGGACAAGGCAGCTTCCTGTCTGATAAACATAAAGACGAAGCATTTGGAACAGTTGGTTGGGGTGACTTAATCTAACTGGTCTGGAAGGGGGAGAAGGTTGTAGAACCTAATGGACTGTGAGAACCTGGAGGTCAGAGGCAGCGTCTTTTTTCCTCTCTGGCTCCCAGGTTCTTGCCTGGTGCCTGGCGCAGTGTCAGCACCCGGTGCTTGTTGAATGAGTGGTGTTTAGGTCTCATTGGCGCCATTGCCCGTAAGCCTGCGGACTGGGAGGTCCCGGCAGCCAAAGCTTTGGAGTGACATTTAGTTAACGATCTCTCCCTTTTATAAAACATGGATGCAAGGTGCTTGTCTGGGAATCTCAGGGTGAGAAGGGTGGTGGCAAGGAACCATTTTCAAGTTTCTGCCTATTTTGTAATATTTAAGAGCCACCCCATGGCACATGAGGGTGTTGATCCCAAATGTCTTTGCCAGGCCGATAACAAAGACCCCTGGGGTCCTGCTGTGTGGCTTGCACATGCCACGAGGAGGACGAGAGCCAGCCCTTGTCCTCAGGAGCCGTACCCTCTAAGAGGGACCCTGCGAGAGGGACTTGCCCCCAGAAGCAGGCCCGTGCTGCCCTGAGTGACGGGAGCGACCTTTCTGGAGGCTGGACCTGCCTGGGAGGCGGAGGAGGCAAGGTGGGCAAGGAAGGAAGAGGCTCAATGGAAGGGCGCTGGCCTGGGAATCGGGATGCCTGGGGGGAAGTCCGCCGTGATAATAATAAAAGCAAGTCAACTTTTGAGCATTTGCTAAGTACCAGGCCCTGTGCTAGTGCTTTTACAGGAATTATCTCCTGTCTTACCTCATTCTTAGGAGGTAGGAAGTTATCGCCATGTTACAGATAAGGAGCCTGAGCAGGGATTCAAACTGCAGTGTGACCTTGTAGATGCCCTTCATTCCTGGGCTTGATAGTGAGGGGTTGGGCCGGTCCCCGGGCCCCTCCTCTCACCAGTGGCCAAGCATTAATGAAAGGAGAGAGCATGGGGCCCTGGCAGAATGGGGCCTCCTGTTCCACAGTGCGGTTGGCTGCTCAGAGTGAGGGGGCCAGTTCGATAGTGTTGCCTTGGCTACCGACTTCACCTCTAACCTCCACTGGCCGTTTCTCCAATGTGTGGGGTTGTCCTAAGGGAGGGCAGGTGAAAAGACCATGGCCTGGCAGTGTTAGTCTCGGCGACTCTGCCTACCTGGGCCCTGGTGGCTGGGCCGGGCTGGTCTTCACTGGGGAGCCAACAAGCCAGAGGGCCCGCCGCCATCTCGACCAGGGGGCTCTTCTTGACCTCAGCCCACTTGCATCCAGTGAACTTGAATTCCTTCCTTCTTCATTTGTCCATCTGTCCACTGTCATTCAGTAACTACTCCTGAGCTTATTCTGGGTGCTAGGCACTGGGCTGGGTGCTGGGAATATGGAGGTGAAGGAAGCAGGGGCCCTTGTTTCCAGGAGCCAATGGTATCCTGCCATCTACAGAGCGCCGGGGGCCCAGGAGGGTCTGAGAAGGCTTCCTGGAGGAGGCGGTATCTGAGCTGATACAAAAGCAGGGATGTGGCACAGCACGTATGGGGAGATGGGCTGGGACCTTTTTCAGTCACTCAGACTCTGGTGGTGCTTTGTTCTGGGGTGATTCAGGTCGCTGAGGCCCTCTGAGTCACGGGCTGGTAAAAGATATCCTCTCCTCCTGTGCCCAGCCCCTCCTGCAGCCTCTTATATAGCCCAAATGACCCATTAAGGCCTGTGCCATTTCCTGGGAAATGTGGGAGTGCAGGATTCCACTCCCAGGATCTTAACCCCTGAGTGGCTGCTGGGAATCCTGCCTGTGCCCCCGGGGTATGTGGTCAGCAAGCTGTTCCCAGCTGAAGGACTTGGCGTGAGAGTTTTTTCATCCAGTGTTGAGAGAGATAATTGTTACTGGAATGGTTCCCTTTTTAAAGTAAAAAGGGGGGGGGCATTGTTTATAGCACCAATAGTATAATAACAAAGCTTGCAAGAAGCAAATCCACCCCTCACCCTATCTACAGTTTGCGTCTTTCAGGGCTTCCTATCCGTATCGATAAGTACATATGGTACAAAACTAAGCAGAACAGCTACTCTTTCAGTGCTAGAATAAAAAGTTTCCTATGTTACAACAGTCTCCACAATTACTGTTTTAATGGCTATGTTATGGTACACAGAGGAGAAGAACCATTGTTTACATTGCCAGAAAGTTCCCTGGGTTCTGTTGACTCTTGGAAATTCACTCATTTAGCAAATATGTCCTGAGCATCTGGTCTAGGGCAGGAACTGCTAGGTGGTTTGGATGTAGATGAATGAGACATCACAGGCCCTGCCCTCAAGACGCTCACCGTCTAGACCCAGGGAAAAAAAACTGCTTCACTCTGGTATTGTGGTTTGTGGTAGAAGTGAACCCAGGAGAAAGTGGCAGCTCCATGCCCAATTTGGAAAACAGGTAAAACCACTTTGTCATTTGGGTGAGAAGGCTTAGGAATGTGGACCTGGGAGATCTTTCTGGGCTAATTGGAAGACCTACAATCACCTGCCTCCTTCCCAGTAGTTCCTGCAGGAGCCCTGGGCCGGAAAATGCCCTGGGAGGAAGTGAGGGGGCAGAGGCTCCCAGGGCCTGGTCAGCGGGGCGCTGGGGAGATGCGGACCATGGGTCGGAGGCAGCTGAGGGTCGAGGCAGCAGGTGGGTGAGGTGGGGTGGGGTGGTTTCTGAAATGTCCAAAAGCCACTGCAGGCTGCTGGGCCTCTGCTGTGGCTCATTGTAGCAACACGTTGCAACAGTATAGTTTTGTTGTAAAGAGGATGTTTCAGAATCCTAGTGGCTGCTTTGGGCGATGTTTCAGAATCCTAGTGGCTGCTTTGGGCGTAGATATTTACGACAGTAAGGGCTGTTTGCGGGTGGGCTGGGCAGCCCACGAGGGCAGAAGATGGTTGGTCAGGAGCCTAGAAACCCAAATGCAGTGTCTTTGCTCTTGTGTTTTCTTCCATTCCCGAGAAATGGCTTCCTTGCCGATGTCCTTTCCTCGTTCCCACCCCCCGCTGTCCTGTCCCCCCAGCCCCAGCTCCTGGCTCCAGGGAGCCGGACCTGAATTCTGCTGTCTTCCTAGAGAGCAGGAGAGAAGTCATTTCTGAAAGGAGCCAAAAACTGTTGTCACCCACCTCACCCACTGAAGGACTGAGAGGGCCAGTGGTGGGCCCCAGAGGTGATCACTGGGACACTTCCATGGTCTTGTTTGTGTTTTGTCAGCCTCGAGTCCCCTCTCCAACCTGCAGTGGGGATTTGGTTCAGTCCCACCCAGGCCTCTCCGGTGTGTGGTTTGACTAGGAGGGCTCTGTCACTCAATGCCCCCATTCAGTACACACTCAGAACACCAAAAACACACCCTAAACCTTAACCTAAGCTTGTTTTTACATATTGACTTAAAATCAGTAATGAGACCAAAACAAGCTGGGGATGTCAGCAGTGGGTAGGTTAGAATGTTCCCTGGTAGCTGAGGTGAGGTCCTTTGTGTATCTTTTTAATTTGTCTCCTGTCACCTTGTTTACATTACTGTTGGCTGGTGATTACAGGCTAGAGATTATCTTGGATTTTATACTATTTTTAATTACTTGCTGCTATAATATTGGAGGGTAGAGAGCTGGGTATAAGGAATAGAGAATTAGATAAAGCAGAAGGAGGCAGTGGCGTGTGGGAAGAGAGTGGGTGACTTTAGGAGCAGCAGCTGGGTTTAAATTCCATTTCACACAGTTTATTCATTAAATATGTATCAAGTGCTGGGATACAGGATTGAGTAAAACCACCGAAGCCTCTGCAGTGAACATTCTAGTGGGGAGAAGCAGACAGCAGGCAGAGAAGCAAGCTCCCCGTGGTGGTCGGGGCTGAGGGTGAGAGTCCCACAGGCCTTGCACCGAGGACCACAGACCCGGCGGCTTCCACATCAGCGTCCACATCAGCAACGTATTGTCTCACAGTCTGGAGGTGGGAAGTCCAAGGTCAAGGTGCTGGTGGGGTGGTTTCCTCTGAGGATTCTGGCCTTGGCTTGCAGAGGCCTGGCTCTTGCTGCCTCTTTTCAGGGTCTTTCCTTTGTGCATGAGCCTCTGTGCTCCCCACCTTGTGTGTCCAAATTTCCTCCTCAGTAGTTGGATGAGGGCCCATCTGAATGGTCTCATTTTTATTTAATTAAAAACGCTATCTCCAAATATAGTCACATTCTGAGGTCCTGGGGGTTAAGGCATCAACATAGGAATTGAGGGGGGTGGGGAACCACACAGTTCAGCCCATAACCGGGGAGAAGGGAGTGGGGGGGTTTGTCAGTGGAGGATTCTCTAAATCCAGGGACAGTTACCTGGTTCCTCCAGGTGTGAGGGATGAGCTCGCCAGTATTTTGTTCTACTTTACCAGTTTATTTAACTGCTTTGAGCCCCAGTTTCCTCATCTGTAAAATATGGTTAATGAAACCTGTCTCTTGCTGTCCTTTGGGGAGCTAAGCCTTTCATGAACTCAGTTCATGGCAGACCCCCAATAAGTCAGTCCCATACCTTCTCCTTCTGCCCCCCTCCTGCCCCTGGCTCGCCAGAGCTCCTTTGCCTTCCATCCCTCTTTCATCCTCTCTGCTCCCGAGCTCCACTTCTGATCAGGGTGCTTTAATAACTGGCTTCCTGGGATGGCTGTTCCCAACTCCCACATGGCTCTGCTTTCCTCACAGGAGTGATGGCACTCCCACCCAGTTCGTGTGGGGCCATGCATTCTTGGGGATGGCCTCTCCCCTCTGAGGAGCCCCAAACACTGTTTTTACACCAGCAAGAAGTAAGATGCGGAGAAAACTGGTGCAGGAGTATACACGTAAAATACCTGTTGCTGGCCAGAGTGTGGGATGGCTGCAGGGAAAGCTTCCCTCAGACCGGTGACGCTTTACACTTCCCTGTGCTGGTCTCGCTTCCTCATTAGCGGTGTTGCCACTGCCCAGGCCTCGCACTTACTGTGTGCTTGGGAAATGGGTGAGTATATTCATACCCAAGTGTGGGTCAGCTCCGTCACTTAGCTCCATGTGGCTTCTGGGGCTTAAACGCCACGGCATGTGTATGCCTGGTACCTATGTAAATAGGCAGCAGGCGCTGGGGTCAGACCCTCTGTCCTAATCCTGAATCTCCCACTTGCCAGGTCTTCGACGTTGGGTACCTAACTTTTCTGCATCCTGTCTTTTTTCCTTGGGTGTGGAATGAGGAAAATGAGAACTACCACGGAGGGTTTTGGAGCTCAGTAAAGTGGAGCTTTGTTGTTTATATGTTTTATTTGTACAAAGTGCCAGGCTATTTATTATAAATATATCTATTTTAAAAAAAACCTATTTTAATCTTATTTTTTTCTATCACTATGAAGTTTGAAGTCACGCTCAGGTTATTGAAATTGAACTTTCCCAGTCCCATGAGGGTGGCGGTATTCGTGTTCCCATTTTATAGCTGGGAAAATTGAGGCTCAAGGAACCTAAGTGCCCCAGATAGCAAGTGAGAGATCTCAGATCTTCTCCCCGCTCCTCTAATTTTCAGGCCTATTCGTTGCCGTGCCTGTCTTCTCATCCCACTTCACCCATCCTATGGATAATGTTTGTGAAGTGGGGAGTTTTGTAGACTTCCATGCTTTTGTACACAGTCTTAAAGCAGTGGTTGTTGAGGCCCGGTGCCCCACTGGCTCATGGTGCCAGGTATAAAATACAGCCCTCCTGGTTCCGTCCGAGACAAGTCAGTGGAGAGAGGTGGAGGTGGGTGGCCAGGTGTGCCTGGTACCTGCAGGGGCCTTGAGCGCTTCTCCCTCAGCTTTCTAAGGCCTCCTTCTCCTAGCCCACCAGCATGCTGTTCTCAGCCTGCCTTCTGCCCAGTGCTGGCCGGGCCTGCCACCCACCGTTTCCTGCGATTGCCAGGGTGAGGAGGACGTGGCTGTGTCCTGCCAAGTACTCATGAAAAATGCCTCATTATGGGATGACTGACTTGCCACTGAGCACTGGAATTCACTAGTCCCCATCAGCTCTGGGACTTCTCACCTCCAACTGTCTTACCTCCGTCCTTCACACCTACCTGGCTGCTGACGTCCTCACCAGCTGTAAAGCTCCTGTCAGGGAGGAAGGACTTGAGGGCCCTCCGAGGTTCAGCATCCTTCCCTGCCACTTACTAGCCACGTGCCTCGGGCCTTGAGGACACTCTGGGGATACTGGCCTGGGGCACTGCCAGGTTGTAAAGCCCTGTGTGTGCAGCCCTTCGTGGTATCACGCAGGCAGGCAGACCAGTGTGAAAAGGCTGGTCTAGAGAGGCTGAAAAGGATGGCCTCCTCTTCCTGTGAAACAAGTCCCTGCTTTAATTATCCTTAGGTTGAAATCGCGGAGTCCCCCTCCCCCCGCACCGCCCCCCTCTGGCTTTCAGACAAGAATCTGAAGAATGTGATACTCCTTTGTGGACCTGAGCAAAGATCAGGGGGCTGGGGCCGGACTCCAGCCCGTCAGGCCTTTACCAGGCTGCCTTTGTTCTCCTGGACCTGGGACATTCCGAATTGGTCGTGGTCAGGTCAGGAGATGCTGACACCACAGGGCCTTCAGTCCTGGCTCCTGGGTGGGATCTGCAGGGACAGCTGGGAAGGGCGGGGGAGAAATACTCCTGCCCGACCCCCAACACTGCTGTCTTAGAGAAATCAGGTTAAAAAGGGAACCTGCAAGGGAAGCGCTGTTGCGTTGCAGAAGGGCTTGCTTGCTGTCAGCCAGGAGGACCGCGTCTACTGCTTTGGTTCTGGTGACGGAAAACCGTGGGCCACCTTTGGCTCCTTCCCTTTCCTGACCGATGGCTGAGTGCTGTCTGTCCTCTGCCTTTGCTGCGTCCTTGCATGTGCTCTGAGGCTGTGGGCCAAGTCCAGGGGCAGACCCTGGAGCTGTAGTGAGACCTCTAGGGTACAGACAGCCACAGCCACTCCCTGTGTGCCCTAGGGCAAGTCACTCAAACATTCTGGGCCTCAGCTTCCTCATCTGCAAAATGGGATACTACTAGTAGAATCTACCTCCCAGGCTTGTTGTGTGGGTTAGTGAGCTCTCAGGTGAAATCACAGAACTAAGCATTAGTAGCTGTTATTTGTCCACACAGTGCTGCGGGCTTTGTGGTTCCCAGTTTACAGATGGAGAAAGGGAGGTTCAGAAGTAACGTAACCCAGATTCCCTCAACCCGTGCGTGGACACTCCAGCGCTCACATCCAATCAGCCTGAGGGGATCTCACATCCTCTGGGGGTGTGTGTGTGCGCACATCTGTGTGTGTACATGTCCATGTGTGTGCACAAGTCTGGGGGGTGGGTCACACCCCGGGCAGGGTGGGGTGGCCCTAATCTGGCAGTTCCCTAGGGCAGGGGCTGCTGCTTCTTCCTTCCTTCCTTCAGCCTGGGCCCCTTTGGAACCAGGCTTGTAGCTCTGGCAAAAGAGGGATTCCTGGCGGGTGGTAAAGTAAGCAGCAGCTAGGTTCCTGGTGAAGGACGTGTGAGGTCATCCGTGTGGCCAGGCTTCCTGCTCAAGGACAGCGGGGTTGGCCTGCCTTTCAGACCAGGGGCCACCACACAGCCTGCTCTAGGAAACTGCAATGTCATTTTCTCTAAAGTGTGAAATAAGTGGTTTTCCTCCTTCTTTAAAATATTTATTTCTGGAACCGGTGGAGGGTATTTGGGAGGCGCAGTAGAGCCCGGCGCTCCGGCCTCAATAAGTGGGTTTTATCTTCACTCCATGGCCTGTATTGGGGTCATTTTCCCCAGGGAAGCTGAAGGCTCTGGGATGGTGCTTGACCACCCTGGCTTCTCTAGAGAGTTGGCTCTGCCCTGCAGCCTGTGTGCCCAGCGCTGGCATTGGGAGAACAGGCCCGAGGGATGATAAGGGAGGGAGGAGAGTTTTGGATGTCTTGTTCCTGCAGGCCAGGGTGATCCAGAGCCTGGGGAATGGCCTCCTGCCCCCCGCCCCCACAGCCCGAAGCCTCTGCTGCCCACGCAGACTCACTGTTGGGTTGTCCTGACTGCAGCCTTGCTCCCCCAGACCTCTTGTGAGATCCTGCTTCACCCTCTGGAGGGTAATGGAGGAAGAGACTCCTTTGTCTTTGTTCACATGGCGAGGAGGCCACTCCTTTGCTTTTGAGCTTGTAACCAGGGGCGCCTAAAAAGCCCATGGACTGAACTTGAGGGTCTCTGTGAGCCCCCTCAGATGGTATGCAAGGGTTCACAGCCTTCAAAGGGTTCCTTGATGGCTAAACCTGTTGAGAAACACTGATCTAGAGAGATGAGAACTTTGGGTTTCCTGTTTGTGGAGCGAGTACGTGTGCATGTGCGTGTGTGTAAACAGATCTGGGTATTATAGAGGCATGAGGGTCTGTTCATCACAGCGTTAGGATTTGCTGCCCGACCGATAAATACATGGAGAGCGCTTTCCCCAATGTCACCTCTGTAGCTCAGTGACTTCCTCTCCCCTCTGATACTTCTTTTTTTTTTTTCCTCCCCTTCTTCTACCTTCCCTCCCACCCCCCATCCGGTTCAAGCCGTTGTTTCTCAGTCTAGTTGTGTAGGACACAGCTCCCTGGCCCATGCTGGTATTATAGGCCTTGCGCTCCCCCGGCTGAGGCAGTCGGTCGGCCGCCGCTCACAGCAGCTCATGGCAGCTCACGATGGCTGTGCCACTCTCACTGGCTGCCGGCCGCTCATGGCAGCACACAGTAGCCCACGGCAGCATATAACAGCCCATGACAGCTCATGCCAACCTCCGGCTGCTCATGGCAGCCCAGCTCCAGGGAGAGCCATTGTTCACAATCTTAGCTGTAGAGGGCACAGCTCACTGGCCCATGTGGGAATCGAACCAGCGACCTTGGCGTTAGGAGCACAGCGCTCCAACCGCCTCTGGGCTGCCTCCCACCTTTTGTTTTTAAGGAGAGCGTAGCTCACAGTGGCCCAGATGGGGATCGAACCGGCAACCTTGGTGTTACTGGCACCATGCTCTAACCAACTGAGCTAACCGGCCACCCCTATGTGGTATTTCTTGTATTAAGCCTTTAATATACCTCTTCTGGGTGTCTCTTTAGTGTGGGGCTGGGGCTGGAACTGGGGCTGGTGCTTGGAGAATGGTGATATTTTTGACCATAGGAGATTTGATCTGTTCTAGAAACGGAGGAAACTGGGCTCCTCTTTCTTTCTGTCCTTGTGATCTTCTACCTGGATTCCAGGTGTTCCAAGGAAGCTTTCTCCGCCCCCACATCCGGGCAGGTTGCACCATCCCCTCCACCTCCTAGCCTCTTAGTCTCTCTTTATTAAGGGGGTCACTGAGGTGGTCGGGGTCAAATGATGGGAGCAGTGGGAGAGGAACGTGTTCCCCACACAGCCTTCCTTTGGCTTTGGCTTTGGCCTTCTGCTTTGCCTAACCTGTTGTGTGATCTTGGAGGAGTTGCTGGACCAGTCTGAGCCTCATCTGCCCAGAGAAGGTTGAGTCAGATTGGCGTTTGTCAGTCTGTCACTTGAGACTCATTGGTGGGTCATAAAATTACCTGAGTGGTTGGCAACCAGCATTTTTAGAAATGAAATAATATAGACTCGAATGGAAAATAGAGTATCATTTTGTGAATTTCATTTTGCTGGACATGTTTGTATGTATTTGTGATTAAGTTTTTAAATTAATTATTGTTATTTTTTTTTTTTTACTGTGGTTTGAGATGAATAAGAACATGTTGGCAACCCCAGGATGAGACGCTCTGGCAGGTCGGCTCAGCTCTGACTGGTTCCCGTCTGCAGATCTGAGCTGAGCTGGGTCTCCTCAGCCACTCCAGCTGAGCCTGTAAATGGAGCCCCTTGCAAATCAAAGTCTTTAAAAAGTTCTTGACAAAATTCTGGGAAATGAGCTACATTCCTGGGGTGGAATAAATCACATTGAGTTAGGCGAGGCAGGATGTGACTTCAAACCCCCCAAAGTGGGCTGTGTGAGGGCAGCGCTCGCTCGGGGGCTGACTCATTATGAGCTCAGTGGCGACACAGACTTCTTGAGAGAAGAGGCAAGGATTGTGGGGGCGGGGGGCTGGCAGGCCCGGGGCACCACCAAGCACCACTCCTCTTAGCTCATTTCAATCCTCACAATAGTTCTGAGTTGAGCAGGGCTCCGACCGCATTGCAGAGATGGGGCCGGCTCTGTCTACTGCTCACAGCTGTCCTAGGGGTGGGGGGCTGGTAGCACCTCCGTTTTACGAATGGAGAAACCGAGCCCTGGGGGCCAAGTCAACTTGGCAAAGTTTGTTCTGTTAGTTAAGTGATGGGTCTGGAATTCCACAGCCAGTCTGGCTGCCTCCTGAGTCAGGTTCTTTCTAAGATGCTGTCTGTGAAAGTCATGAATAAGTTATTACCATTTGGGAGGTCTCCTTTCAGTGATGAAGCTCATTAGCAGAGTGACTTAAATGACCCCCTGATCAATTCAGGAAGATTGTTGTTGACCCCTGGCCAGTGGCATGTCTTTTAGAGACAAAATGAAGATTAGTGAACCTTGGATTTAGCTGGCAGGGTGGCTGAGAAGCGGGAGGGCAGTGGTGTGGTACCGGAGGGCTGCAAAGAGCCTTCGTCCACTCCAGGCCTTTGCTGCACACGGAAGGCGGAAATGAACCCCAGGAGTCACATATGTTGGGAAAATCAGATGTGGGATTATTGGGTTTCACGTTCGGTGCTTGGAGAATGGGTGGCAGAGAGCCTGCTGGTTCCATCCCTGGAGTTTGGACCTTGTGAGAGACTGGAACCTTCCCCGTTATTTCAGTTCATCAGACATTATTCAGCACCTACATGTTGGGCAGTGGGCACCCAGCAGTGACTGGGACCCATCGTGGCCTCGGAGCTCCCAGGCCGGTGGGACCAGGGTCAACGTGGCTGTAAGCAGCTACACTCTTCTGTTTTGTTTTGTTTTTGTATTTAAATATCACTCAGAGAATAACGAGCTGCTGAAGACCTCATAGGTTCTGGGCTGAGTAGTTTTCAGAAATTGTCTTTAGTTTCTGATGTCGCGTTGGGTTTCTCAGCCGTCACCATGTGGACGCAGGAAGCCAGCACTTTCCCAGCGAGACAGTGGCCGTATAATTAAGTCTTTGCAGTGAGGTTATTTTTCTGCGTTGGGTTTCAGCAAACTGTGCTCGCATGCTTGAGGAAAGGAAAACCGTGCTCTCAGCAGGACCCACGGGAAAGAATAACTTCGCTGCGGAACCTGAAGGGTTCAAGTTGCCCCTCGTGCGTGTGTGGGAAGCTCTAGCGTGCTCCGGAGATGCTATCTGCGGGAGGGCAGGCTCGGGTGTGCTCAGTGAACATTCCTAACGGGCAGGCAGCCAAACAATTGTCAGCCTTGTCAAACCTGGGGGCGAGTCTGAGGGCAGAGTCTGTGCCTCGCTGTTCAGGAGGGGATATTGATTGCCCCCTGAAATGACTTGCTTCTCTTGGCAGTAGCTCCTGGGCCACTGAGTGGAAGCTCATTACCCGGTAGGTGAAGCACAGGTGTGATCTCACTATGCAAATATTGAAGCACTTAAGCGCCAAGTCAAGGTCCAGTGAGGATGACTTGCCATGACGTAGCCGCTGAGCCACAGGCCAGCGGGCGGCTGCACGGCCTCTGCCCATCGGGTGGAAGCTGTTAGCCTGTTGCCCATGTGCCTGCCTCCCTCTCTCTCTCTCTCTCTACCTCGACATTAGATAAGAGGGGTTCCCTTTGGAATGGTGAGCTCTTGGGTAGCCAGGTTCCCGGATGACCCAGTGTGAGCTGTAAACAAGCGTGATTGAGGCTCTCCCTCCGTAGTAACCAGGGCTCTGTCATCAGTCAGCACCTAAGTAGGGAGACAGTCCCTGCCTTCAAGGAGCTCTAGGGCAAAGGTGAGGCAAGCAGAGAAGCAGCGGCTCTGAAACGAGGCAGACTGTATTGGAGGCAGCCTGGGGCAAGGAGGGACAGAGATGGATAACGTACTAGGGTGTCAGGAAGGGCTGCCTGGGCCGTGCAGCAGCAAAGATCCTGTTCCCTCATGTAAAATCACCGGGTTTGGGAGTGGCCGTACTCTGCCAGCCGTGGCTGGAATGCAGGGTGTCTGGGAGGCGTTGCCGGAAGGACTTGGTTGGCTTCCGAAGGCCACGGGGATCTTTCCCTTCACGTGGGAAGGGCTGTCATTCTGAATGGGGCTGTCCTTCAAGCTCTAACTGCTCTCTGCCCTGACTGATGAGTTGATTCATTCATTCATTATGAAATAGCTTCCATGCCCCACGCCGTGTATCTGGCCCTGAGGACAGGGGTGGTATCTCAGTGGAGGAGAGAGACCCATTCAGGCACTTTGGTTTGGGGGGTGCAGGAGATCTGTGGGAGGAGAGTTCCTGGGGCACTTGTCACTCAGGAGGACATGACACGGTGGGCCAGTGGCTGCCAGGATTCTCCCTGAGCCAGGCTGTTTGGGGTAGTAGATCAGAGGGTGAAATCTGTGCTTTGTTTGTCCCTCTCGTGGCATTTAACCATTTTGTCTCTAGCCTCCTCGTCGAGTTCTCTTTCGTCCTCGCTTAGGTTGGCTAGTCCTGGTCCTTTCCAACTGCTGACCTCACCCCCTTCAACTGAGGGCAGGGAGGGCCATCCTTCTGAAATACAAACTGGATGATGTCACCCTGCCCACCTCCCACCCCCGGTGCAGGCCTCCCCTCGTCCCTAGAATAAAACCCATTTCTTCCACATGGTGATAGACCGGGGTACACTGCTGTGTTTATCCCCTTCAGCCTCATCTCCAGCTCCCCGCCCCAGTCCTTATACACATAGCTGGAGGGGAATCTATGCCCCAAATTCTGGTGTCAGTTTTGAAGGTCTGGGTTCTTTGGGTGCAGGGTAAAGTCAGAATGACCACAGGCCTCCCCTTCTGAGGTCAGGCAACAACGTTGCTCAGTGTTCCCTCGGGCTTTCTCTTCGGAGTCCTGGGAAGCCCCTCCATGGGCCTCTGAGGAGGGAAGGGCAAAGCGGGTGGGTTCTGGGGCTCTGGTGCTAAATTCCTCTCTGGTCCTGCTCTGGTCTGGTGTCCTTATCTGCGAAGCATCAGCACAGGCTGGGGTTGGAATACTGCTAAGGGAAACAAGTCCCAGCTTCTTCTGTAAGCAAACAACATTCCTGAGGTCGGGAGGGAGGGGCCCTCTGCCTGCTCCCAGTCCTCTGCAGCCTGGGCCCTGGGCAGCTGGGGGACCCTCCCCCTTCCTAGTCCTCAGAGAATGAGCACGTTGGGGCGGGGGTGCTGTAAACTTGGCCCTGGCTGCAGAGTGGCTGGCTCTCTGTAGATAAGTGTCCTCTAACAGCCCTGGCCTTTCTACTGGGCGGCTCCCGTGTGGCCATTACCTTGTTGCCGCCTGATGACAGCATCGCAGTGCCAAGCAGGTGATGCCTGCAGGTCACACAGCTGGTCAGTGCTAAGCCAGACTCAAATCCAGCTCTTCTTCCACTGACCTCGCGCACGTCCCACCTGACCTGCATTTCCCAGGGCAGTGTCGAGAAATACTCTCCTGCAGAATATTCCTGGGCACTAAGCCTTATTGGACTAAGCAAAGTGGGTTTCCTTACCGCAGGCTTCAGCACCTTTCATGTGCATCGTGACCCTGTGGGATGGCTGGGGGTGGCAGCGTGTCCTACTTTCCTTGGCCATGAAGCCCTTTTCCCTCATGCAAAATGACTGTTTAGTCATCACCCTACTGTACCATGTTCGCTGTGGACTGACGTCACCTGGAGAAAGAGTCACCAAACTTCTGGAAGCTTTTCATGGGCCCTGGGTGTCATTCTAGGGAGGATTAGGACTAATGCGGTCAGGAGGACAAGAGACGCGTTGGGAGGGGAGTTTCTGGTAAGTGTTGGATTCTTTGCTGGGAACATTCTAGAGCTAGGAGATTGAGGTGCTAACAGCTTCAAGGGCACAGGAATTGTGAGCAGGAGATTCAGACCCAGGTACGTCTGACTCCAAATTCATACCCATTCCCTTACATCATGGGGCATTCTAAACATTTATCTTGAGATTTGAAGGATCAGTGCCCCCCACTGCTGAGTTGGTACCAAAGATTGGTGCCTGCAACACATGCTTGGTGTTTGCAGACCGAGGGCTCCAGGAGAGGCAGGAAGGGTGGCCTGAGGCCTTTACATGGATCCCAACAAGGGCAGAGGCCCTGGCAGCCCTCGCCAGCTGAGCTCTTGTCTGGCATGTCAGGTGGCAGGGGCCTCCACCTGGGTTAATCAAGGGGACACTTGAAGGTTCCAGAAAACTGAGTTGGTTTATTCAACCTTATGAAAAGCTTCTTGGGGACCCATAAATTATCTTGACTCCTATTTCTCTTTGTGGATTGAAAGCCCCAATATGCTGTTATTCCCTTCTTGTTTTGGGGGATATAAAAATGAGTTCATAAATGGCCTGGGTTCTGTCACACATTAGATAGTTGTGACCTGTGGCTGCTTTCGCCTTGGGTCTCTGTGTGCACTTCAGCTTTCCAACTCTCTGGCCCTCTTGGCACAGCCCGAGATTTCCCGGCATCTTACAGACCTTCTCCATCACTCTGCCTTCCTCGTCTTTGCCTTGTTCCTCACGTCTTCATTCAGGAGACGTTAAGGAGCCCTGCTCTGGGTCGGGCATTGTGCGAGCCATTTGCATTCAGGATGGATGAGACGCCGGCCCGGTCTTCAGAGCAAACTGCACATGATGACAGTTGAGCTGTTTGATTGTGGCAGTGGAGACGGTGCCAAGCACAGAGGGGAGGAAAGTCGTTTTGCAGCCTCCCAGAGGAGAGAGCATTTGAGCTGAGATTTGAGATAGGGTTCCTGGCCAAGAGGACACACGGCTTCTTCCAAGGCCTGGAGGCATGAGCGGAGCGGGACGTGAACAGGAATCGTTATGTGGCAGAGAAGAAGGGCAAAGGGGAGAGGGAGGGCTGGGAGCCGGGAGGAGATTAATGGGCCTACTCATAAAGGGCCTACTCATGCCAGGGTGGTTAGAGATTATTCTGGAGAAGATGTGGCCACTGAACTGTTTTGAACTGGTGATAATATCAATAAAATAGGAAATAGCATGAATGGAAATGGAGCTGCCAAGTCATCCTGAAGGCACCTCGCGGTGGAGTTGAAGCAGGTGGAAGGAAGCCTTAGGGGAAGGGCAGTAAGGAGGCAGCCGTGCCGTCTAGAAAGGGGGGCACAGTGAGGGGGTTGGCAGAGGGCTTGCTGGTCGAGCAGGGAGCCGGGACCCATGACTGCCTTGGGTGACCAGGTGGACCGTCTGTCTCAGCGATCAGGACCCAGAAGAGGGTGAACGCTGGGGGAGGGAAGAGGAGGGAGCAGGGGTCAGGTGTGATGGTGCTCATGGTCCTCCAGGTGGAGATGACATCTGCTTCGCGCTCAGCAGCCTGGGGAGAGTTCTGGAGGGAAACACTCATTTGGGTAGAATCCCTGGGACGAATTCTGATTTCCCAAAACAACTCAGTACATAGCATTGATGGCCTTCCCAGGTGATGACGGGGGAGCTGGCACAGCACGGGGCAAGCCCCCCCCGCCCCAGGGTGGCTGCTGCCTGCCTGTCTCCCATTAATCGCCTGGACCTCCGGATGCTGGTGACCTTGCTGAGCTGCTGTGGTGGAGGCTCTGCAGGAGGGTCATGCCCTGCCTGGGGGGGCACATCTGCCTCTTTTGCCTGATTCTTTTCTGGAAAGTTGGGCGTTATTTAAGAATCTTTTGAGTACAATCTGGTTCTGGGCAGACCATTAAAATACAGTGTTACAAGGGACAGTCTCTCCTTAGCGATGGTACCACCCGTGATTGTCATTGTTTGGGCTCCAGGAATCCTTTTGCTCTGAGGACATCTCTGTCTTAAAGAGGTTTGGCTTGTGCGCTTCAGAGTTGGGAGAGTATTTAAGAAGCAGAGGTCTGAGCTCTGTGCAATATTTGCCCCTACTGTGTTTCGCCAAAAATAAGACCTAGCCGGACCATCAGCTCTAATGCGCCTTTTGGAGAAAAATTAATATGACCCGGTATTATATTATATTATATTATATTATATTATATTATATTATTTTATCTTATATATAAGACCCGGTCTTATAGTAAAACAGTAAAATAAGACCGGGTCTTATATGTAATATAATATAATATAAAATAATATAATATAATATAATATAATACAATACCTGGTCTTATATGATATATAATATAATTCCGGGTCTTATATTAATTTTTGCTCCAAAAGACACATTAGAGCTGATGGTCCGGCTAGGTCTTATTTTCGGGGAAACACGGTAGTAACCCCTTTAGTTAGTGGTTCTCCACCTTTGGCAATGTCTGCAGACACCTGTGATGGTGACGCCCAGGGACAGGGTGCTTATGGAGCCCAGCCAGAAGGGCCCCTCAGGGTCCTGCAATGCACCGGCCAGCCCTCCACAATCCACAACAAAGACTTATTTGGCTCCAAACACTGATGGTGTTGAGGTTGAGACACTGTCTTATCTGATCACATCATTTTATGGTTGGTGAAAAACTGCACCATCTTCTCCCTTGGCCGGGAATACTTTCTACCATCTCTTCCCCTCCCCCGTCAATATTCTACCCATCGTTTAGGACCCAGTTAAATGTGTTCTCCATGACACTCTCCCTTGAGCTTCCAAGTTTCCCATGAAGGATCCCTTCCTCTGCCTTCCTGCAGAGTCTGGTGTAGAGCTGGCTGTTTGCACGGTCTTCTCCCTGCAGTGAATGTTCCACAAAGACAAGTGTTCTGTCTCCTTGTTACATACTGTTGATGAGTGTATGTTGAATTAAACAGCCTTGCAAGGTAGGGAAGGTGGCATATTATCTGCATTTAAGGTTGAGCCAGAGAGGTGGCATGTGCCCAAGGTCACAGCTAGTATTTACTCTTAAGCCAAATGGCAAATCTATCTGATGGGCGCCCACCGTGCTTGGTGTTGGGTGCAGCAGTGAACAGGAAAGAAAACCAAAGAGCTTGCTTGTGTCCACTCTGCACTCTATGGTAAAGCCCCAGGTTGGCAGTTCAGTGGTATGTGTCATCCCAGGACATTGTAAACTCCTTGGGTTCTTTATACCTTTGTCACGGTATTTTTTGCATATAGATCCTCAGTGTGATGTGGTTGATTGAATAAGTAAATCTACTGGGTTTGAAAATGTCTTTATTATTTCAGCAGCTGCTCTCATAATGGAATCCAGGCACCTTGGTAGTTTCCTTTAACTCCACCACAGTGGCTGTAAGGAGAAAGAGAAGGGACATGTTCACCTGTACTCTCTGGGATGCGGGGATGAAAAACAGGGATCAAGCCGGAGCAGGGTTCCAGGGGCTGGGTCGACTTAAGGTGGAAGCGTGAAGCGTCCCTTGTACAAACCCGTAGTGTAAGGAAATGGGCTTTGCAGCTTTGAGTTGTCAAGTGAATGTGTGTTTTACTGGTTTGCTAAACCAGAGGGTTCTGAGTTCTTTTTCTCCCCCGGCCCCAGATCTCTCCCAGGGAAGGCAGTTTAAGTGGAAACTGAGCAGGACATTGGAGCCGAATGGGTCTGAGTTTGAACCTGTGTTTGAACCAGAGTGGAGACCTGGAGTTTGAGCCTCATTTCCCTTACCTGTAAAGTGCATACGATGCTCTGTACCTTGTGAAATAATTGAGGCTTGAGTGAGAAAACGGAATGCTTATCAGCAAGCTCTCAGTTCTCGGTAGCTTTAAGATGAGTTGGGCCGATGTGAAAGTTCCAAGCCTAGAACTTGGCCTCTGGAAGGATTTACATAATCCTAGTTGTCTAGGAATGGGACCGCTCTTAGTCTTTGGACCAGTGGCTTGTCCAGTAGGATCAATTCTGTCTTCAACGGGCTGGCAGTTTCTCTGCAGACAAGCACACAGCTACTAAGTAAGAAGAGAACCGGAGAGGGGGACGGACGGAGGGAGGGAGGGAGGGGGTCCTATGGGAAAACAGGAAGGAGTGAAAGGTCCAGATGGATGTTTGGGGGGAAGGGGAGAGACAAATAATCTAGGAATTACATTTTGGGTTGAAAGCAGAGGTTTTTGGTTAACCTATTTACTGTCAGTAGTTTCATCATTTCCTGAGAGTCCTAATTTAGCCTCTGGTTGTGTCCTCCCGATTATGGCCTAAAAAGGCAACTACTTGGGTTTCTTGGAGTTGGCCTGGCACCCGCAGGAAGCCGCATGGGAAGGGCCAGCTCAGCCTGATCTGGTCTCCAATGGGCGCTGCCTTCTTTCTCCTTAACTCCTTGCTGGCTGGAGTCCTGCAGGCTCCCAGCGCTTCCCGAGGGTCCCTCATCCGAGCCACTGAGCTTTTCAGTGAACAGGTTTCTTAGTGTTGGTGTGGTTGCTGCCACGTGGATACCCTGCTTACATGGTGGTGCACACCAGTCAACCCAAATTTTGGAAAACATTTTGATAACACAGTTCAGGGCCATAAAAATGCTGGATGTTTTTTGCTCCAGTAACTCCACTTCTGGGAGTTTATCCCAAGGTGGTGCACTCAATGAGAGGGGGAAAAACTAACAACTAGGGTTTTGTTTTTAATCACTTTGGATTATCATGCAGCCGTTAAAAATGGCCAACAACCAGGCGTGGGAGCTAGGAGTCCTAGGTTTGAGGTTTTGCATCCTTAGCTGTGTGACTGAAGGGAGTCACAAGGATTCCTTCTTACAGCCTCTGCACCGTCACCTGGAACATGAAGTGTTTGGATAAAAATGATCAACAAGCAAACTATGGCCCTTTGTGGAAATGGTCGTAAGAAGTGGGGAAAATACAAAATGTGGAACTCCGCACTCTGCCTCTGATAGTTAAAAATCCTGTGTTTCTATGAGCCAGGACTAGAAAGGACCATTACAGAGAGAGAGAGAGAGAGAGAGAGAGAACTGAGTATTGGAGGGAGAGGGTCAGGAATTTAGGAGGATATTTTTCTTTCGTTTTGAAATCCTTTATACTCGTATTGCATGCAGTTTTTTAAACAAAATGTAAAGAGGCTATTTAGCAGCGGCCCAGGATGGGGCAGGGAGAAGGGGCTGCGTGCTGGCGGCTGCATTTAGTAGACTGCCTCCCTAGTATCTTAACTCCAGTGCCCCGATTTCATTCCTCACAGTGCCTGGCAGTGGCTGCTTACTCCACCTGTATCCTTAGAGCTGAGTGGTAACCTGTCTGCATCCCTGGCTTCCCCACCGGGCAGCCCCTGGGGCCTGGCAGCCTCCTTACCTGACGCAAGTGGAAGCGGGAGCTCAGCTGCAGGCCAGTGGCCTCGACTGGATGTTCCTGTCCGGGTGGGTGGGGCTTTAAGAGCATCCCCACTGATGATCGTGACCCCTGCCGTGACCTCTGCTGGCCTCCCCATCAGTCCCGCTCATGTATTGATCTTGCTATTGCTGCTCCTTGTGTCACTTCAGCAGAATTGCTGAAACCAGACAGTTTTGTCCTTGGCGTGGCCCAGCAGGGCCCTGCAGTGTTTAATGAAAAGTTCTGCTCAGAGACGCGCTGAGGTGAGCGGGGACTCCTCAAGCCCACTGTCCATGGGGACCTTGGCGCCTCTGGAGGTAGAGGGGTGCAGCCCTCTGTGCTAGTCCAGCTCCGAGGGGATGCAGTGTGTCCCCCTGCCTTATAGGAAGTATGGCTTGGCCCCTAGGCCTCTGAGAGCTGCCCCTTCCCTCCCACTGAGGCCTGAGGGTAGGTATGGCAGAACGAACAGGAGCTGAGGGTGGGGGGTGGTTTCCCGTCAGCTGCTGCAGTGTTTATGGCCTTCCCGCAGACCCAAGCGTGAAAAGGTTGGGCAGTTTACCTGGATTTCCAGGGTAGGCCGAGCACCAGGGCCTGTAGCCTGCAGGAAGCCCAGGTGCTGCCGTGATGTGGGACCGCCAATCTTTGCTGTGGATCCCACCAGGTTGGTGTTGCTGGGAAATGGAGTTTGACGAGAGCCAGCCTTTCAGCCATCCCGGCCATGATAGGAGCAGCCCTCAGGCTGGAGGAGGGAAAATGTGAGCTTGAAAGTGCTCTGCCTTTTGACGGGCCACATGGTCCACTCTGGGAGGCTTGTCTCAGCCTCCCCACCTGCCTGACAGGGCTCAGTAAATATTTGCTGGATGCTGTGGATGCCTCCCCTGCACTCCCCGTGTCCTACTCCACTTGCCCACTTCCGGCCCAGCTCCAGCGCCAGCCTGCCTGCTTTTGTGAGATCCCAGACACAAGTGTGCGAGCTGAGCCCAGGCCTGGGGGATTAGGGTTCGGATGCTGCTCCAGGACTGGCTGGGAGACAGGGCAAACGCCCTGCCATCTCCGAGCTTGTTTCCTCGTTATAAGTTGGAGGTAATAAAAGCTCTTTTCCAGAGCGATTGATGGTTAAATGAGGTAGTGAATAAAACGAACCTGATGTTGGTAGGTAGGTACTTCGTACTGTCCCTTTCCCTCTTTCTCTTGGAGGAATCCCTTAAAGGGCATGTGATGTCCTCAGGTGCCTTCACGGGGCTGGGGGAGTGGAGCTCTTAACCAGCAGCAGACTTAGGATTTTGGGGGACAGGGTTCAAGTGAATCCTTTTTGTATGTTGATGGGACATTGTCTAGTCCTTTACGGATTTGAGGTCTGCAAACAGATTGAGAACCAGCAGCCTGTGAGACCCTGTGCTCTGCAAGGTCTGGAGCAGGGAAGTGACATGAGGGGGAGACTGGTTTGGGCGCCCGGGCGCTAAGCCTGGAGAGGCCGACTGGCAGTGGTCAGACGGATGGCAGACAGGCAGGGGCAACTGGTATTTACTCCGGCAAAGAGATGTCTTTGATTTGCCTGCATGGACTGGCCAGTGCGGAAGCAAGGACAGCCGGACATAAGCTGGTGGGGCCCTGGTGCTGCCGCCTGCCTAGACACCAGGCCCCAGGCCCCAAATCCCCACAGAAGACAAGGGCTGGCTGGGTGGTTTACAGCTGTCCTGGTCATGCCTTGTTTGCTGCTGCCGAAGTCTGGGCCCTTCCTTCTCTTGGGGGGTGGTCCTTGCAGGTGGATGGTGCCTCTGTTGCTTTGAGAGGGCCTGCCAGGGTTTGCTTGTGCTGGGAATGTAAACCAAGCCACCAGCTGAGGGAGCTGGGGAGGCTGCCAGGCTCTGCTCCTTGGACTTGCCTTTCCTCCTGTGGCGGGAGCAAGCAGATTTCCTGGAAAACAGCCTCTCCTGGAGTGAGTCCAGGGGAGCCCCTCAGCCTTGATCTGGAAACCATTTAATGAGCCCAGATAAGAAGGCCTGGGCAGCCCAGACTTTTCCTTTTGTTCTCTCCCTCCCCACCCTCCAGCCGCCTTGGCATCCAAGGCCCTTTTGGAATCTGGAAGCATGAAAACCTGTGTAACTCTGGGTTTGGATGTGGGGTCCTCCTGGCTTCCTGGGCCTGGGGGTGTGTGTGTGGGTCCTTGATCTGACAAGGGAAAAGCCTGCTTGTGTTGAGTTAGGCAGTGAGCTTCTGGACTGTCCCTCTGGTGGCCATAGGCTGGGTTTCTTAGTCCTGCTTTTGGTTCATTCAGAGCAGCTGTCCTTGGAGCTGATCTGAGCCTCAGCCCTTGAGCAGGAATAAATTCTGTGGTTACACCATGGAAAGGCCACAGGACCAGGAGTCCGGAGTTTTCCCTGGGTGACTTGACAAGCTTTTTACTCCTCATCTGTAAAATGGGATGACAACACATACCTTTACCCACCTTACAGTTACAGGCTTGTCATGACGAGGATCTTTCGAGATAGCGAAATATATGTGAAAGCATTTCATGAACGCCAAAACCACACAGGTGTAAGGGATTATTATTTCATCATCTTTATTTTGCGATTGAGTTTTCGAAAAAAGCAAACACACATGTGCTTAAGTTCTGGCCCACACATTGAGGGTTGCATTTTCACATAGTGCCAGAAGGGAAGCACTCTGATTCTCCGTGAGGTGTCCTAGAGCCTGACTTCTTTTCTTCTCGCCTTATTTCTTTGCGTTGTATTATCAAGATGGAATTAAAATCTGTTGGCAACATATGGGTGTTTTCTTTTCTTTTCTTGGTTGACTCTGAAATAAAAAGTTTTTTAAACTGGAAACTTCCATGTGTGGTTGTAGTCAGTTGCCTTTTTTTGGCTAATTAGAAACCTGTTTTGGTTGGCAGTTCTCTCTCTTTTTTTAAAAAAAGATTTTATTGAGGACTTTATTGGGGAACAATGTGTACTTCCAGGACTTTTTCCAAGTCAAGTTGTTGTCCTTTCAATCTTAGTTGTGGAGGGTGCCGTTCAATTCAAGTTGTTGTCCTTTCAACCTTAGTTGTGGAGGGCGCAGCTCAGCTCCAGGTCCAGTTGCCGTTGTTAGTTGTTAGTTGCAGGGGGCACAGCCCACTGTCCCTTGTGGGACTCGAGGAGTTGAACTGGCAGCCTTGTGCTTGGGAGCCCACTGGCCCATGTGGGATTTGAACCGGCAGCCTTTGGAGTTAGGAGCACGGAGCTCCAACTGCCTGAGCCACCGGGCTGGCCCAGAAGTTCTCTTAAATTGTGTGGTCACTTCTCCTGTCTTAGCGGGCATAGGATGGTGATGAATTACCCCTATCTTTGAGACTCTTAATGCTCATCATTTGGCATAATAGTTGTTTATAGATTTGTTTGATTGTGTATTGATCCTAAGACACACCTAACCATTAATTTCTTACAGCATTCCTGACACCAGTTTGTTTTCTCAGGGATGTACATTTTTCTCCCAAAAGTAGTAGAAGCAAGAAAGTTCTGGCAAATTGTACAGCCTGGTTGTATAGTTTCCCTGCACTGGAATGCTGTGCCGTTTGCGCAGATAAGAGGTGAATGTTGACGTTCTTGTGTGGCTGATGGAGTTAGTTGTACCTAATGTCCTTTTTTCTCTCTTAGGTCCTGGCGGTAAGTCACCATGGCGCAGCAAGCTGCTGACAAGTATCTCTATGTGGATAAAAACTTCATCAATAACCCGTTGGCCCAGGCTGACTGGGCTGCCAAGAAGCTGGTATGGGTGCCTTCCGACAAGAGCGGCTTTGAGCCCGCCAGCCTCAAGGAGGAAGTGGGTGAGGAGGCCATTGTGGAGCTGGTGGAGAACGGGAAGAAGGTGAAGGTGAATAAGGACGACATCCAGAAGATGAACCCGCCCAAGTTCTCCAAGGTGGAGGACATGGCAGAGCTCACGTGCCTCAACGAAGCCTCGGTGCTGCACAACCTCAAGGAGCGTTACTACTCAGGCCTCATCTACGTAAGTGGGGCTCAGGGGCGCAGGGGCGGGAGGCTCCAGTGGCCCTACCCGCCTCAGATCCTGGGCGCGCGCCCTAAGGAATGCTGGTCTCAGGAATGCCGGGCATCTGAACATCCTGACGGAATGCTCCCATAGCCTGACTTTTATTTCCTCTGCGTAGCCAGAAACAACCAGAAGCCTGTTTTTGACCAGGTGTAGGGGAACATGACACGTGTGAGGTGTGCTCACTGCTGACCTTGGTCCTCAGTCTTGGTGGAGATAAGAAGAGTCAGGCCGGTGTGGTCAGTTCCTTGTCAAAGAGGGGGGATGCCGTGACCTGATTCCCCATCTTCTTCCTCCTGCACTACCCCGTGCCCTCCTCACTCCCCCTCCCCCCGCACCTGTGGGTGTGGCTTACTTCCCTGGGGATGTGCTTTGAGCAGAGGTAACCACCAAGAGCAAGAGACTTGCAGCGCTAGCCCATCCAACACTTTAGGCTGGTTCCATGCCAGGCTTAGAGTGCGGAGAACGGCACGTGCAAAACCCCAGAGCTTGCAGAAGATAAGGCGCAGACTTTTCCCTCGAGCTAGTGGGGCTGCATTTGCAGGAGGACGGCTCATCACTATTATGGAAATGTCAAGAGATGAGCATTTTCCCATCCCCTTCCTAATAGGCTCCAAGCTCCTATGGCCCTAGCGTCACCAAGTTCCTTCCAATGTCTCTCCCAATTTCTTCTGTTCAGTGTAAAGATGTTTCCTTCTGGTTTTGTTCTCAGTGGGGAAGAAAGATATCTGGTTCTTATTATTCCTAAAACAGCTCGTCATTTAACTATTCTGTTGTGTTCACCCTGGACTCCTTGGTCTTGGAGCTGAATAAAAAAGGCCTCACCATTTTTTTTTTTGGAACCAGAGGAAGAAAACATCTCGAGATCATTATAACCCTCACATTTTGTAGGTGGGAAGACCAAGTCTTGGCCCAAGGTGTTTGCTCATGATCCTGTATGTCCTAAAGGGAGACTCGGGGCTCATCCTGTTACGGGGTTGGTGAGCGGCTCCCAGAGAGTCAGCCATTTTATTTTCTATACAATTTCAGGGGTGACTTCACACGTTTCCCCAGGGTGCTTCCCTTTCCCCCCTGGACTGGTACGGCTGAGGCCCGGTAACGTGCCAAAGCCTTCTGTTGAGCCGTGGGCCATTTTGGATCGCCGGGCAGTCCTGGCCGGGCCAGACCGTGTGCTAGGGCTGTGTTATCTTGCTGACTGATGAACTGGTCTGCGAGAATGAGGTCCTCATTTCCTGCCATGATCACCACCCTTTGGGCATGAACTTGATAAGTCAAGGGCCTATCAACAAGGAGATAAGAGAACCGTGTACCTTGAAAAGGCCTCCTGTAGAGACCGGCATAGCCCAACCTTCTAATAGGGCCGGTGGGAAGCATGGAGGCCCGGAGAGGACGAGGGGCTGACGCAGAGTCACCCAGCAAGTTGTCGGCAGGGCTGAGACTATAACGCAGGTTTCCCGATTCTCCACCCAGTTATCTCTGTTTCATGGTGAGAATATTGTCTGGACCAAATTAAGAGCCCCTCCCCTTATGTATTAACCACTGACAAAGAACTAGTGACCTGCAAAAAACTGAAGGGCTTTAAGGAAGCATCCCTGTCTCCCTGGGCTCAGCCTTTTACCGGTGTCACTGTTCACCGTGGGTCCTGTTAGAGATTTGCTGAGCATGAAACAAGTGGGTCTGCCTGCAATCGCCCATAACCGTTTGTGGTGGTCTTTCCCTGCCGCAAATAAGGGTATTAGTTGTTCAAGCACATTCAATGCTGGTTGCTTCATCTTTTCTCTGAAAGTGTGGGTTTACTCAGTAGGCAGGCATGGTGGGTAGGACCTGAGCTTTTTCTCTAGAACTCTGGCTGGAGGCATCAACTGCCATTTCTGCTCCTAGGCTGTCACCTCCCGTGTGTAGTTCCTCCTGCCGCAGACCAGCTTCCTCCTAAGTGTCGTCACCAGAGGGAAGTTGATTGTCTCTGCAGTTGCCCTAATGGAGACCCTAGCAGGTGCAGAGCTGTGGGGAGATCAAAGCCACTCAGTGGGGTTGCCTAGGCAGGGACTGCCCCCCCATTCACAGTCCACCTCTCTGCACACAACGTTCCAAATTGCGACACCAGGAGCCTTTGTGCAGCATGTTTGCCTGGCGTTGTGGGCGTGTGGCTAATTCTGTACCACAGCTGCTCTGTCTGTTTCTTCGGGGGGTGAGGCCCTGGGACGGGGCGGTCGGGCACAAAGAGCCTCTGTGGCCTGTGAATGGAGCAGCTTCCTGGCGTGGCCGTGTGGGAGCAAAGCCTCTTGCTCAGTGTCTCGCCTCCACGAGCATCCAGTGAGGGGCTCGCAGTGGAGCCTCAGTCCTCCCACCTGAGCTCCCGCCTCACTCCCCAGGGCTCAGGTTGATCACATCCATCTGACTTGATGGCATTAGCCCAGAGAACTTTGAGACCCTACCGGACTCTCCACAGGACCATCTGCCCACCCGGCTGTCCTAGTAACCTGTCCTAGTAACCGCAGCCCCGTCTGTTGTCACCACCAGCTGTTCCCAAACATCTGGCTCCATGGCACGCCCTACATGTGTGGCCATGTGTTCTCAATGCTTTCATTGGGCTGCATTTCCTAGAATGTGGGTTTTCTCAAACCCCAGGAACAAAGCTCGCATGTTTCTGAGCTCCTGGGGTGCCCTCGCTGCCCCCGGGCCTTCTGTGTCGTCCCCACCCGATCGTCACAGACAGAAAACAGGAGTCTTGGCTGTACGCCCCTCCTCCCGTCATGCCCGAGCTGCAGGGTGCCAGCTCTATGTGCAGGTGGACCTCTGCTTCAGAGCTTTTCTGGTCCCTTGTGAAAAGAGTAGTTGGAGGGAAAACAAATGACTGATTATCCCAGGAAGGAAGGAAATTGAGGGCCCTGCGTCCTCTCCTCTAAACAGAAGAGGCAACCGAGCCCACTTGTTCATGTCCAAAGTCAGCTGCGCTTCTGCACGCAGACCAGTGTATGGTGGGGGGCCCTCTGGAGTTCTGTTTTCAGTCTCACTGCTGCCTGGAATGTCCAAGTGCCATAGCCCTTGGCCAGTGCTGGGCAGAGCCTTTGTCCTCATGGCTGATTCCTGGGTGGACCCTGTCTGTGGGTTCAGCCACAAGATCCGTTCTCAGTTCTAGCGGGAATGGAGGGGGCAGGGTGGGTAGGGGCTGGGTTGACACATAGTGCAGCCCCTCAATGTTGGCTGCTATTGGATCGAGGGGGGAAACTGGACAGTGAGGGTGGAGGCCACTTTGTAATGAGGACAGCAAAGATGAGAGAGGCTCAGAGAGCTGGCCTCCATGACCAAGTGGGTCTGCACTGGGGGGCATGAGACCCGCTCTGCTCCCAGCTCTGCCATTAGTTGTGTGTGAATCACGGTGCGCGGCCTCCTTCACCTGCCTTCTGGGCCGGTGGTGCGTTTTCCCAGGGAGAGGGGGTTTGGTTTTTCCAGATGCTTAGCTCCATCCCCCAACTGAACACTGTCATCTGGTTGGTCTCGATGGTGTCTCCCAGTTGTTGGGACTCTATCATTTCTCTTTTGGTAGGCAACAGGGATCTTAGAAGAAAACATAGCAGGAACATTTTAGAAAAAGAATGAGTAGCCACAGGTCAATATGGATTTGTCAGGACTGATCTGTCTATACCGTTGCCACCGGAAATTGCCCTCCTGATCTACTTGGAGCTCCCCTCCAGGCTGTGCTGGGTGCTATGCCAAGCCCATTAGCCACTCGGTGAGATGTAGACATCTGCCTGTCCCCATTTTACAGACTAAGACATGGAGGGAGAGGTTAAGAAATCTGTCCTTGTTGGGACTTAGACTCAGGACACGTGACTCCAGGGTCTCATTTGAACGTGGTCAAGTCAGACTTGGAGCCCTGAGTGTATTTTTGGTGCCTTGTGTGAAGGATGTTGGGTGTTGATTAATTGGATTTCCCTTAACAGAAGACCTGAGTCTTGGAGAGGGCCCACAGGGGACATAAAAGTGGTCTTTAAGTTTTTGAGAGATTGTCACGTGAATGTCTCTAGAAGGTTCCAGGGAGGGAGTTATCTGTCTGTGATCTTCTAGCCCCCAAAAGATCTAGTTGGTTGGTTAAGGAGCACAGTGAGTTCTTCTCAAAGCTGGGAAAATTTAGGATTGAATATCTCAGAGAGTCCTTCAGGATAGAATAATTGGTGTTTCTACACAGTTTGTTCTTTGCAGCTGAACCCTTTTGTCTTTGTGCATCTCACGATGACAAACACATCTCTTATTGTCCTTGGATCCAAGTTTTGTAACTGGACTTCTGTCCGTGAAGCTTGCCACAGATCTTGCCCGATGCGTACGCTCATCGACAAGCAAAGCTGGCAGCCATCATGCCGTTGGGGGAGGACCCTCCCCGAAAGAGCAGAGATGGTTCCAATGCCCCCACACCTGTAGCAGGGTCGCTGGAGCAGGGCCGGAGAACGAGGGCTCCAGGGAGCGTTGTCACATCAGGCTGACAGGCCTCTGAGGCCGCAAATAAATTGCCACCGAGTTTGCATGCCAGGGAGAATTAGACTTCCTAACCCATTCGCATTTGCTGCTCTTTTCTTTAGACCTATTCAGGCCTGTTCTGTGTGGTCATCAATCCTTATAAGAACCTGCCCATCTACTCGGAAGAGATCGTGGATATGTACAAGGGCAAGAAGAGGCACGAGATGCCCCCTCACATCTACGCCATCACCGACACCGCCTACAGGAGTATGATGCAAGGTGAGTGGCCTTCCCTGTGGCTGTCTTCACCTGCAGCCTGGTCGATGCCTTCCTGGTCGGTGCCCGCTCGCTAGTCACAGCGATCCAGTGGCTGGATCCGTGCTAATGTGCACTGTGGGAAGTGACCGCGGGGGTCCATAAGCCATCGTGTGAGTCACCGCCAGAGGCTAGCAAAGGACTTGTTTAGAGACGCTTTCATTGTTTTCCCAGTTTCTCATTCTTGTCAAGAGCTCCTGCACCGGTCCTCTCATTTCTGGGCCCTTCTTCTACTAGTTACTCCCTTTCCTCCTTGGTTTTCACCTCTTTCTTGCTTCTCTACAGTCTGGAAACACGCTTGAGTTTTTCCCATTGGAAAAAAACAGACACAAAGTTTCCTGAATTCTGCACCCCACTCTAGCTTGTCTCTGCTCTCTCTGCCCTGTCACAGTGGAGCTTTCTAGAGGAAGTATCTGTGCATGTCTGCCCCCACTGCTTCTCCAGACTATCCCACAAAGGTCACCCTCACTTCCGTGTTGGCGAAATCCATTGTACTCATGAGTTGTTCATTTTACTTAATCTCTCCCCAGCATTGGACAATCTCAACCACTCCCTTTCGAAAGCCCTTCCTTCCCATGAGGTCTGGTTCCCCTAATCTCTGTCCTCCCCATCTACGCGGTTCTCTCCTGTTACTCCACCTCCCCCACACATCGGTGCTACTCAAGGTCTTGTCCGCTCACTCCAGTATTCTTCTGGGTGGTGGTCCCATCTACTCACATGGCTTTAGCATCACTTCCTTGCTGAGGCCCCACACACTGTCACCTGATCACTTGCTCCCAACTGCCGTTTCTCCATCCACTCTTTCATCTAAGCCTGGAACCTGGCTCATCTTATGTTCCCCTCTCTCTTTTTCCTCACCCCCTTTCCAAAGCCAGTCAGCACTTTCTATAGATTTTTCTCTCTTCATATTTCTGATCCTCTTATCCCCGTGGCCCCGCCTTACTTAGTTCAGGCTCCCACAATTTTTTGTCTGCATGATTGCTGCGGTCTCTTTACCTTTCCTCTTAATAGAGCCCTCCCTCTGTGTTTCCACCAGACGGTCATCTTTCTAGAAGGCAAATCTGATCAAATCCCTGTTCAAAATCTTGAAAAATCTTGAGAAGATGCCTCATTGCCCCAAAGACAACACTCAAACCCTCTAGCTGCCCATAGTGACCTTTGTAACTGGCCTCCTGCCTCCTCGCCTACGTCTCAGCTGCATGGAACTCCTTACGTCTCCTACTGGCCTTTCTGCTTCAAACCACGTACCTGCTCCATCTGCCTGCAATGCCTGGCATGTCCCTACTCTTTTAAAGTTAAAGACACAACTGAAGCAACACCACCCTTCAGGGAGGATCTCTGAGCTAGATTTGCATTGGAGCCCTGGTGATACTTTATTCAAATATTTGTTTTTCTCTCCTAGACATTAGCAGGGCTCACGTTGCCTTTATAGTCTCAGAACTTAGCCAGGCACCTGGCATATGGTGCCATTTCCTGTAATTTGGAGTCTAGCCTGACTTCCAGGCAGGGCTATATCCTCACATCTTCTATTGATAGTGGTTTTTCATGTCCTATTCCATGTGTATTCTTTCCTTTTGTAAACTTTATAATCAATCTAGGCAGTGATGGTAATGAATCTTGTTGTATTAACTACCTTGTCTCTGGTTTAGTGGTTTAAAATGGCAGCATGTGTGTCTGTCTTGTACCAGACATATAATGCTGTGGAGAAGGTGTTTCATCGCCAAGCTTGAAGTATGTAGGATGTACAAGTTCGGCCTAGCCTTTGGGTTATGTTCACGTCTATCAAAATTCCTTGAGGAAGCCAGCCAGCCTTCTAGTTGTAAAGTAGGAAGCCTTTTTCAAAGTGCTAACTCAAGAACTCTGGTGGAAGGACATTGTGTGAGATTCCAGAAGAGCCTGTCCTATCTCTGGCGGTTCTGAGTCAGTTTTCTCCTGACTCTCTTCATTGACCAGATGCAGTGTGTGCATCCTGGTGTCATGTTGAGCTCTGCTCTGCTGAATCAGGCCACGCTCCCAGCATTTGGGTGCTGGCCTCGAATGAGCGGGCTTCCTTCTCTCTTAGGCGAGCTGTTGTGAGAAGAATCAAGTAACGATGCCAAGCACGGCGCCAAGAGTTGTTAGAACTGGACTTCAAATTGAGGGGCAAACGTTGACTCTGTGGGTTGGAGGTAATCGGAAAGAAAAAAAAAAAAGGAATATGCAGAGGGCTAGAGCTTTCCTCTGTGTTGACCAGGAGGAGTTGGCCGTAACAGAATGGCCTTGGTAGCAACCGAGGAGCTGCCCTAAATTATGAGGGCAAATGAGTGGGTATTTTCATCTGTTGGAGACCAGGGGTAGGAAATTCATTTGCAGGCATGGCGGCCTAAGGGCCTGGTGCTTCTTTCTAAGTTCTGTGCAGGTGCTGGGTCCGTGTACTTTCTAATCCCCAGTCTGAGAGGTTTTCACTCGCCTTCAGCTTAATGTTGGACTTACGGCAGCTCTTTACCCCCCATGTTGACCGACTGAGGATATTTCCAACCCCCTCTCGTCGTACACAGTTGACCTGCAAAGCAGTTAGCAACAGCTGTCTTGTTCTTGGGGCGGGAGGAAGTTAATTAACAGAAGTTGCCCCTGTTGTGACAAGATGGTTCACTGGTAAAGAAAGTTCCTGATAGGAGCCCTTGGTTCTCCCCCTGGGCAGGTTTCAGCGGTGGGACCTCGGGGTCACAGGCTGTTAGGATGAGCTCCCCTCTTAGCACACGCGCCCCCGTGGCTTGGCGGCTGGGGGAGGGTGGACAGGTTTGTTCACTCAAATCTTAAAAGGTACAACCAGACAGTTCCTTTTCTGCTTTTTCTGTAAACAAGAAGTAGAAAAAGATTTCTTCCCTGAGCTGACTGGCTTATGACATACTAACATTCTGGCAAATAGGGAAGTTGGTGGCTTTAGGGACTTTTATGAAATGAGTTTTTGTCCCTTCTGAGGGACCTCCCTTTGTCTTTCATCCCTTAAATGCTCTGGTTTGTCCGTAAGTCCTGATTTATGCCTGTTGTCCTGGAGTTAGTATTACTAGTACCCTCTTTCAATTTCAGAACCATCCTGGTTTGGATGATAAATTACATGGTTACTCTATCTAGGTCAGGGTTTCTCAGATTTGACACTATTTACATTGCAGGTCAGATAATTCTCTCTTGGGGGACGAGGTACTTGTCCTTTATATTGTAGGATGTTTAGCAGCATCCTGGCCACTACCCACTACATGCCAGCCCACCCTCCCTCTCCACTTGGGACAACCAAAAATGTCCCCAGACATTGCTACCACATGTTCTCTGAGGGGCACAATTGCTCCCACTTGAGAAAAACTGGACTACATTGCAGATTGGTTTTACTCTGAGTGTTGACTCCCAATCCGTAGTGGCTTGCCTAGCCCTGTGTTGGTAAGGATCGCAGTGCCAAGGAATGCTGGGAGAGTGAGTGCTGTCTGCCATGCGCACAGGATGGGGCATGGCAGCAAAAGGTACCCTGGATTAGGCCATGGAGATAAGAGCTAGAAAGTGCTAGAATACCAAGAGTTCTAGTACATTATCCTGGCACTGGAGTCCCTGGCAATCCAGATGGGGAGACAGGACATTTGTTCGCAGAGATCTGTGGCCGTAGCTACCATGTTTCCCCGAAAATAAGACCTAGCCAGACCTGGTCTTATATTAGTCATACCTCAGTTTTCGAACGTCTCTGTTGACGAACATTTTGGTTTACGAACGCCGTAAACTTGTAAGTAAACGGTTCGGTTTTCAAGCACGCCTCAGAAGTCGAACATGTCACGTGGCTTCGCTGAGTGCATGATCCTGAGGCCTCGCTGTCGGCTGTTTTTGAACATTTCAGAACTCTTCGAACATTTCAGAACTCGAATGGTCTTCCGGAACAGATTACGTTTGAAAACCGAGGTACCACTGTATATTGTATAAGACCCAGTCTTATATTAAAATAAGACCAGGTCTTCTATTAATTTTTGTTCCAAAAGACACATTAGAGCTGATGGTCCAGCTCGGTCTTATTTTCGGGGAAACACAGTAGGTGACAAGACTCGTTGCCACCTACCCCTGGTGCCAACCCAACTGCAGCAGGTGTCTTGGGAGTTCAGAGGTGAAGGTGTGGCCACTGAGGCCTGGGCTGGCCTGAAAGGTACTGTGGTGGTCAGATCCTGTGGAAAGGCTGGCAAGTGTGTGTCAATAAGTGGTTACAGTGCAGCCCAGTTGTACCCGGCAGTTTTGTTTGTTGTTTTAATCCTCAGCTTTGGGTTTAATTAAAGTTGTGGTGACATAGTTGGTTCACCCTCCCAACCTTGGCTTTCCTGTTTGGTTAATTTGTTGTCATGGCCATTAATGGGTCTTCCTGTCTTGGGGATTGAACTGATTCTCAGGGTTCTGTAACGTGCTGAAGGCTTTGTATTGTCTGAGGCTGGGAGGCTGAGAGAGCATAAACTCTGTGGTTGTCCCTTGCTAGGTAGACATCAGCCCTAGTGGGGAACAGGGATTGTCCAGGGCCGGTACAAGGGGCTGCCTGTGGAATGTGGGGGAAGCAGCACATGGTCTGTAAAAGGTGTGACTGGGCTAGGAAGTGACGCTCCTGGCTTCCTGCGGGGCCAGGCCTTCTGGGTCTCCCTCTGGGGATGAGAAAGTGTATGTTCTTATAGAAATGGCCAGTTATAAAATTTGACTTGAGCCCACTTATCTCCCGAGTAAGAGCAAGAAAAAACACACTCTTCTGTGTTAATTAGTTAGAATGCCAGGTTTGGTTCACTTTCAGTGGCTTTCTGGTATTTTAATGAGCTCCCAGGCTTCTGGGGGAGTGGCAGCAGGGCCTGCTTTCCTTCCAGGCCTTAACGCACCCAAGAGCTATTTAACTCTTAGCTCTGTGCTAATCCTACCTCTGCTTCTCAGCGGAAGCTGCACCAGAAGTGGTTGTCCCCGCGCAGTTGCTCAAAGTGTCCCCGTGAGTGTCCCCATTCCTCTCCGTGGTTGCCTAACGCTTTTGGGTAAACAAGGAAGGGTA
The DNA here is from genome assembly GCF_057876585.1 of Rhinolophus sinicus. Taxonomy (NCBI): domain Eukaryota; kingdom Metazoa; phylum Chordata; class Mammalia; order Chiroptera; family Rhinolophidae; genus Rhinolophus; species Rhinolophus sinicus. The sequence continues at coordinate 12,164,020 of NC_142501.1, forward strand.
GAATTTTAGCACTATCTTCACATCTGAGTATGACCTTCTAATTCACAGGAAAAGGGACAGGCCCAGCAATGTTAACGGACTTGGCCCAAGGCCTGAAGAGAGCGCCTGGAACCAGGGTCTCCTGACCCGCCCTGGTGCCCATCCCCCACGGGTGCTGTTCTGTTGCCCCTCGTTTCTCTCCTGGTGTGTGGGGAGGAATTCTGTCTGGCCCGCTGGTTTGGAGGAGAAGAGGCCCTCCTTCCCCTCTCTCCACATTCTTCCTGCCCTGGTGCTCCCGTGGAGCTGTCTGCTTTCCAAGGTCTTTGCGAGGAAAAGTGCTGTGTTGGTGAGAGCCTGGGAAATGCTTCGAGGGTACAGTAAAGCATGACTTTGAACAGACTCACCCGCCAGGCGGCTGAGGAAGCCACAGATGTGATGAGTCCACTTAAGCAGGAATGTGCCAGCCAGGAGGCTCGGGCCCTGCCAGTGAGCCCGACCAGCCATCGGCTCACAAAGGCCCACTGTCTGCAGGGAGGTCTGAGCCGGGCTGTTCGCCCGTGTGCAGGGGAGGCCGCGTCGGCTCCCCCTGAGGGCTGTGCTCTGTGCCCGCACGTGGTACCCGTGGGAGCTGAGTACCTATTTGCTAGTCGTAACCCAGCCTGGAGGAGGGGTCAAGGGCCAGTCTGGAGAGTCAGGTAAATAAACTTCAGGAAGAGAGTGAGCGTCCAGGATACAGGGGCACCCCATGTAGCCTTGAGGGTGCTGGGTAGCGAGGGGCTTTGATAATGACATAGACTTCTGTGATAGGTCACTAAAAAGGGTCTTAGCTTTAGGGAGAAACTTGCCGTGTGAGCAGGAAGTGTGGTGTGGAGAAGAGAGCACGGGATTTGGGCTAGACTTGAACTGGAGTCTGGCTCTGTCACTTCCGATCGTGACCGCGGTCCGACAAGTCCACTTACTCTGACTGGGCTTTGTTTTCTCATCTGCCTCCTGGGCTTAATAAAACCTACTTGGCTGGGTTATAAGAATGAAACAAGGCGCCCGGCCTGTGTAAGTGCCCCTGAGAAGGTAGCAGGAGGAGTCCGACGATGCAGGTTCTGAATTGTCCCTGTCTGCAAATCACGTGTTCCTTCAGTCCACGCTCCCACTGCTCACGAAGGTGATAACCAGACGCTTCCTCCGGCGGCCTCTGCCTCCTCAGAGAGCGTCCTCCGAGAGAGTTCAGGCTCTGGGTAGCAGCACGCACAGGAAGTGACTTGTCAAAGCTGCCTTCCCTGCAGCGACCACGTAAGACACAGCGTGTGCCAGCAGACATGGTCTCCAACTTGTCTCATCTTGTCCACGGCCCCGGAGCAGGCAGGGGAGGCCTTTGGGTCGATGTGGCCTCGGTGGGGCTTTAGGAGAATGTCGTGCGTGCTCTGGAGATGATTGTTAGCATTACTGAACAGCGTCCTCTGTTGATAGACTGGTAGGGAAACAGAGACTCTGTGACAAGCAGCCCCAGACCCACCCGCCACACACCAGAGCCTGGATCAGGAGGCATTTTTCCTAGGGCGGAGCCTGGAGGCTGCTTTGTCGCCGCCCAGAAGGCAAGCCCAGCCCCCGGAATGAGGCTGCTTAATTATAATGTGGTCATGCTCGTCAGTCTCATTTCTATAAAATGGTTTTTCTAGAAGAGGAATTTGTGCTTAATGGATCCTTTTCAAGTATTCAGCTTTGGGCTTGTTTTTTTGGTTTTGTTTTTAATTCAACCCAACAGGCCCACTGTGCTTTTCTCTGGGCCGGCAGAAGTGGGAGATAAGAAAGAAGTGCCCTCTTAGGGCCCAAAACTTTGGGGGTGGTTGAAAACTTGGCCCATGTCTCTTGTTACTGCTCCCCCAAAACAAACAACAAAAACTCACCTGCGAAGTGTAATGGCTGAGCTGCTCTGGGCTTTCAACCTCCCGGACGCGTTCCTCGCGTGGCCTGGTGCACGCTGCTTACCGGCCCATGTTTCCTGTTCTCCCAAGTTCTGGCTCTGAGACTCCAGGGGGGTCGTGTTGTGTGCGGGATGTCAGGGCTGCGTTTGGAGAACAGGGTTGCTTTCCTCCCTCTGCCCGATTTCTGGAACTAGGCTATCAGGGGCGATAAAAAATAAGTCCCTAAAACTAAAGAGAGAAAAGAGAGCTGAAAGTTGCAGGGGTAAAAGTCAGGATTCTGGAAGTGGCTTCTGTAAAATTCTTCTAGTCTTGACCAAAGCTCTGGCCCAGTGTCCCCCTTTGTAATAAACTCTGAGGACTCAAGGTGTTCTTTTGACAAACGAGCAGTGCTGGTTGAGGCTTAGGCTGTCATTCCAACCGGGCTTCGTGACTCTTGATGAAGATCTTGTTTGTCAAGCCTGGTCGCAGATACAGTAGAGCAGAGGTCTAAGCTGAAAACCAAGGAAGGAAGCCATGTGTGCTCTGGGAGCAAATTATGGCTAAAAGCCGCCAAGACACCTTTTATTTCATTTCATTGCCCCTTCTCCAAGGCAACTGGAGCCCCTGGCTTCTTCAGGAAGCATCTTCATGTGCCATTATTGTTCACCTAGAGTGAAAGTTCCTGCTCTTCTCCAACAATTTTGACCCAACTCATCAAAGGGGCGTTTGCAAAGCCCACTGTTCTGTTTGCAGGGCTCCAGCGGGAGCCAAGTTTGTCCTGAGCTTGCCTGGCTGTGTCCGTCTCCTTCCCTGTTATCTGGCCGGTTGTCCTCCCCTCCTGCCTTCCCCTTTCTCCCTGATTGAGAGCCCAGCCCTCTGCAGACCTGTGGTCCCAGCCATAGTCCTTTCTGTGTGGGACTCAGCCAGGGTGCCTGCTGTCTTGTCTTTTCCCCAAGGGGAATGTTGAAGAGCTGGGCAGAACTGACCTCAGGGTATCAGGTCCCTCCCCACGTCCTGGTGGCATTTGCTGTGGGCCATCAGCACTCACATGTAGGGTTTGAATTTCCCTCCACCCTGACAAACCTGTCAGAACTGCCTCAGCAGTATCCCCACACAGAGAACATTCTCGCTTCTCACCCCGCCCATGGGAAAGGTGGATAAACAACCAGCTGTGGTTTCTGGCAGGTTTGCCTGTGCCCTGGGAGCTCACCGGTGTGAGCTGCTGGATGCCTTTTGGCTGGGAGACATTGGGGCCTCGTTTGCCCTCCGACGTAATGAAAGCTAAGATCAGTCCCTTGGGCTTCTTTCTAATTATTAAGGGTGCCTGTTGGGGAGGGCTGCCCGTTCTCTGCCTCCTGTAACTGGGGCCTTGGGCTTCCTCAGCGGAGTTTAGACCACAGCCCTACCTGCAGGAGCGCGTGGGTGGAGGCGCTGGGCCAAGTCGGGCTGGCTTCTGGCTTGGGTTGCGGCCGACTTGTGCCTCCTTGTGCCTTGGAGAGAACGTTACTGGTGACCATGTTGTGTGCTGGGGGGGCAGGCTGCCTGCCCGCAGCTTCGTGACACAGGCCCCCGAGGCCCAGCATCCACCTACAGCCTCTCCTAACACGGAGCATTATTTTGTACCTGCTTTTTCTCACCTCCCTGCTTTCCAAGTGCTTGTAATCCAAGCTTGTGAATTGGGCTGGCTTTGGAGAAAGGAGCAGGCAGCTTGTAAGGCCCCGTGTGACACTGTGGGTGTGGATGGTCTGTTCTGTGCGGCACTGAGGCAGCGCTGCAGGTGACACGGTGCCCTGCCCTGGAGGAGCGCTGTGCGGAAGCCCTCGGTATCCAGAGGTTTGTGTTCTTGGCCCAGCTTGTGTGACTTTGATCAAGTAATAGGGTTTCTCCTGACCTCTAGATACCGCTGGTTGAACCAGGCGCTCTCTAGAGCCTTCCTAGCCCCCAAGTTCTGAGCTCGGACCCGTAGGTCTCTCCGCATCTTATTCTTGGTTTTGGCCCAAGTGCACTGGTACTTTGGCCCATTGAGAGCCTGAAGCTGTCCACGAGAGGCCCGTGGGAGAAGTAACTCTAGGCCAGGAGTTTGCTGCCCGTCCCAGGCCACAAGGAGCAGGGGTTCCCACAGGGAACCACACAGGCGTCTGCTCTGCCGTTGATGTGAAGACAGAGCCCATTGGTGGTGGAAAGTTTCAGGCCCGTTTGTCTTGGGTCATCCTGCCAGGCTCACCCCATGCAGGCATGGTACCCAACCTGAAACAGCCCTTTGCAGTCATTTTTCTCTTGTTCTCAAGAAACCTGGTTGACCTGAAGATGGGTCTTGGGGGCAGGGCGCCCTTCCCGATGTGTGCCCAGGGAGTGCAGCTCTGTCTGAACCTCAGGAGGCGTTATCTCAGCCAGCACTCCGATGAGTCAGTCCCGGGCCTGGCGGGCCACACGGCAGTTGGGGAGCCAGGCCCGATCTCTTCCTTCTGCACTTCCTGTCGGGGCTGATGTCACCACTCTGTGAGCCTCGTGGCCTTTTATGGACAAAGAATCGGCAGCTCTTCTCACAGAGGAAGTGAGTGATAAGGCCCCCAGCATAGGCTGCACCTGGGGTGAAATACCTGTGGTCAGGTGTTTCCTCCGCCCCCTGAGCTGGGGCCTCTGAGTGAGCTGGGAATGCCTGTCCTTTTGGACCTCTGCTTCAGCTCGGAAAGGCCTCGGGGCATCTGGGGTTTCAAATCACATCAGGAGAGGGAATGGCCTCTTCATTGAATATGGAACTGAAAACCTTTCTTGTTGTTCTGAGGAAGGTGAGCAGCAGAGTGCGGAGGGCTCAGCGTTTCCAAGCACCTGTGCTGTGCCTGTTCGTCAGGCACGCCCTCCCTTCAGTCATGGGAGGGGCCCTGCCAGGGAGGCCTGCCCTCTATTCCCCAGAGGCCCAGGAGCCAGGCATCACGAGGGGGAGTGCAGAGTGAGGGCTGGAACCTCAGCTCGGGAGCAGGCAGCCCACGGCTCTGTCCCTTCATCTGCTCCAGACACGCGGACCAGTGGTTGTCCACGTGTGCTCTGAGGAACCCTGTCCCCACCACCTAAGCAGCTCTGGTTTTTGTCTCCTGCTTCATATTGGGGATTCGGGAAGATTTTATCTGAGGAAAGGCTGCTGTTTGTTTTAAAAGTGTTGAAAACCACGGCAGAGAGTCATAATCTTGGCTGTACACCCATCCGTAGCTAAGTAGAGCCTGGGCAGAGGGGTTCAGGCTCCGAGGTTAGGTGAAGGGCCTTCATCCCAGCAGGGAGCCTGTTTCCCAAAACAGGGTTGTCTCTGGAGGGTGCATTCCCCTGGTCCAGCCTGCAGGGTTCCTGTCTGTTTGTCTGTCTCCTCTGTGGAGGAAGGAAGGGCGTTTTCAAATAAGCCTGCAGTCCATATGGGTCCAAATAAGGACTTGAGCCAAAACAGCGGAATGGGCTGGACTCTTGGGTGTCCGATGTCGTGAGAGGACTGTGTAGGGAAGGGCTTACAGAGGGAGTGATAAGGGGGCCTAGAATGCATCAGGGGTCTGGCAGAGGAAACTGAGGCGGAAAGCCGATGGGTGCTGAGAATTCTAACCATTCCCCTGCCCAGAGGAGATGCGTCTGAGCTCAGGAACAGAACAGAGGTGTGAGAGGCGGCTTGTGCGAAAGAGAGCAATGCCTGCCCTGTGCCTCCTAAGGTTACTGTGAGGCCACAAGGTAACAGACCCAAACCTACTGTAAAGAAAGCTCTTTCCAGATGAAAGGGGCCCCGGTGTCATTCATCGCAGGCAGGTGGATTTGGGGCACCAGGTGGTGGGGACAAGAGGTGAGGCTCCCATCAGTTCTCTTGGCAAAAGCATGAAGGTTCTGGCAAAGCGAATCAAGCGTTTAGTGAAAAATGGAAGTTTCGAAGTATTTCCTTTTAGGCTGTGTTGACAGTGCTAACTTGGCTTCAGGAATTAGAGGTGAAAGGTCAGAGGAGAGGAAGAGCTGGGGGTGGAGGTTACATAATGAAGCTGGTCTGGAATTAGAATGTGAAGTGTGTACAGGTCTGTGCATCTCTGTGTACACGTACCTGTGTGTGCACGTGTGTATGTGCCTGTGCCCGTCCACACCCGTGTCTGTTTCTCTGTGTGCATGTACCCATGCGCACGCGTGTCCATGTCGCCTGTCCACGTCCTTGAGTGTGCACGTGCCCGTGTGTGTGCCCACACGTGTGTGTTTGGGGGCTCTGCTTCCTGTTGTTCAGCAGCTCAGCATCTGACTCCTTCTCACACAATTAGAGGAATTCCAGCCATCCCAGCGACAGTTCTGGGAAAACGGTTCCTTCTGGAAGGGATGGGAATGTTTCCTTTTATGGTAGTGTCAGCCGCTGCTGCCCCAGGACTTGCCAGCACGTGCAGGTACAGTCTTGCCCGCTTGCGAGCGATGACTAAACATGTCTGCAGGTGGGGCCGGCCCAGGAAGGTGCAGTGGGGGAGGCTGGGGCCCTGGATTACCCCGTTTGTCCCAGATCCTGTCGGTCACCACACTGCGCTGAGGGGCAGGCAGTGGGGACTGTGCGTCTGCCCAGCCTTTGTCCCCGTGCTTCCTTCCCTCTGCCTCCTGCTTGTCTCGTCCAGACTGGCTCAGCCCTGGCTGCGGCCATGACGGACTCTGCTGTGTGGGAAAGTCAGACGGGGGCAGCAAGGTTGCCCTCTGGGGCCTGCTCTGAGCAGCTCCACAGTGGGGCGGGGAGGGGTTTGTGTGAAGACAGTGGCCAAGTTCCCTCCGCACTGCCACCCCACTATTTCTTAGGGAGGTGGGGGAGGCTGCAGAAAAGGGCAGGGCAGCTGCGTCAGTGGGAGGTTTAGTTGCCCCCACCCCCGACTCCCTCCTTCCCTCCTGAGTGACCCGCAGATGGGAGAAGAGCTGGTAGTAAATGCCCAGCCCTGGGTGCTGTGAGATCAGGTGCCCCGCAGGCTCACCTTGCCAAGAGGCAGGTGACGGAGCCTTGTGTCTGCAAATCCGTCTCCTGAGGCCACGCACACAGGGAGCCATGAGTCACCCTCCCGGTGCCCGTCCTGTGGGTCTGGCTGGGCCGTGGAAGCCAGGGTGTCTTCTGGTGGCCAGCGTCGGTTTCTGTCCAGAACCAGGGCTACTGCCAACCACTGGCAGTCCTGCTGCCCTGGCAGTGCCGCTACCACCCGTTAGGGCGACTTCCTGATGGGCAGTAAACAGGCAGCAGCCGTTTGTGGACTGCATTCTGTTTACAGGTACCATGCTGGTCCGTTTATGTGTTATTTCTGTTCTTCAAACTAATCCTGCCAGGGGGTTAGAAGCATATTTACTTTATGGATAAGAAAACGGAAACTGGAGAATTAAATCTCTCTCTACAGCTCAAATAGTAGTTACCGGTAAGGAGCCCAATCCTGGATTCAGGCTGATTTGACTTCAAATGGGCCTGGGGGTGTTACATGGGGGGGGGGGGATGAAAAGGGAAAAATGAGTTCGTATTTCCAGCTGTTGCTTAAAATTAGACACTGACACAGGTCAGCCCAAACGTCTTAAAGCATTTCTGTCAAACTTAGCTTGCACACTGTGGGTATTTCTGTTCCTCCTGGATCCAAGGGGGGTGAGTTCACAGAGCTGGGGGTAGGTGCCCAAAGTGCCCGACAGTCCGGCCTGGAGACCAAGTGGTCAACCACACTGGTCCAAAACTGTGATTCTGACAAGCTGTCTTTAAACTAACATTACTGAGTTTTTTCCACGTCACCACACTGCTTGTTATTTACGCCTGTGCTATTAGCCCCTATCCCAGCAGGAGGCTGGGCATGTGGCCAGGGCAGCATCTTGCCCCACGGCTGGCCCATTATAAAGCCAACCTTGTCTGCCACACCCCTCCCCTCACCCAGCCTCTTAACTGATGCTCCTCGCTTAAAGGGGGACAGTATTTAAAACACCTGCCACAGGCCTGCTGAATAGCCCGAAACCCCTGCTATAAACACACAGGGTCAGGTAGACTCCTGGAGAGATTTACACAGATTGATTTTCTCAGAGGTGGGAGAGACAGAACTATTCCTGGTGTCACGGGCGAGGCAGGCGGGCAGGCAGCTCCTGGAGGAGGGAGCAGCTGCCCGGTGGGGCTGCCACCTAGGAATGGTCCTCCTCGGAGTGAGGCGTCGGGCCAGCTGGTGCCGGCCTGGTGTGGCGGGTCCCCTGCATGGGGCAGCGTTCCAGGCTCTCCCTCCTGGGAAATGGGCTGCTCTTCAGAAGCCAGAGTGGGAGGCTTTCACATATAGTGGAAGTTAATGCGATGTGTCCTTTGTTTCAGACCGAGAGGACCAGTCCATTTTGTGCACGTAAGTGTTTCTGTCAGGGTGGCGGGGCCGGGTGTCCCCCGATCCGCTCTTACCCTGGAGGAGCCCTATCAAAACTGAGCTTGATGAGTTCGGGCCCCACTTCATGCCCTGCCCCTCCCGTCAAGGGATGGGCTACTCAGGCATCCCAAGCATGAAAGAGCTTTATTTCATGGGCAAAGATTTAAACGCCTTCCTTAAAGGAGCCGGTGGGCAGTGGGGTGGGTTTCTAGCAGAGGGAAAAGCAAGAGTTCTCAGCAGAGCGCAGGTGGCGGCTGCGGGCCCCTCTGGAACGCATTCTTTCTGGCTCCGAGCATGGTTTTCTTACCTGGATTGTCGTGGACGCTGGGCCTCCCACCCTCACCCTCGGAACTTAACAAGGAGATAAATAAACCCCGTTGCTGACGGAGTTAGTGGTACAGAGCATTCCTTCAAGTGCAGTTTCGAAGGAACATGTATAAGTGCCTTTGACCCCTGAGTTCACAGCTGCCTTAAGTGATTCCTAAGACATTTGGATGCAAAGGCTGCCAAGGGCTCAGGGCCAGCACTGGATGTAAGTTTACTGTCAGGGCTCTTCAGGGCCATGGGAAGTGGCCCGAGTGCGTGAGGATTCCAGCACTAGCTTGTCCGCTTTGCCACCAGGTGTGGGGCCCCTCACTGGGGTCCAGCAGAATGGGGGGCAGTAGAGCCTGCAGTGGGGAGGGGACACTTTGAGGATTTGGCCACATCTCCCTGAGAACTTCCTTGGCTCTCTTGGCAGGGGTGAGTCTGGAGCTGGCAAGACAGAGAACACCAAGAAAGTCATTCAGTACCTGGCACACGTGGCCTCCTCACACAAGAGCAAGAAGGACCAGGTGAGTGTGGGCCTCCCTCCCTGCGAGGACGAGCGTGATTCATGGCGTGGCTTAAAGTGAGAGCGTTCGGGGAACGAAGCGGAGGCTGGGCCCGCTTTCATTGAGGCTGCAGCATGGCTGTCTTGGGAGTGGGTCTGGTGGTTGCCATCCCATGTCTCCCTGGGCCTCCCAACTTTCTGAGTTGCTATGGAAACGAGACCACTGGGGGGTCTGTACAGCAGCACTCCTGGTGTTTGCAGCTAATCGCTGTGTGGCCTCCACCTCTGAGGTCGGAAGAGAGATTCCAAAACTTGGTTCTCAAGCTGATGGAGACTTGCAGGACCCCGGGCAGGCCTGCGTTTGACTCCCTGCTTCTCTTCCCTGCTGTTGAAATGCCCCTGGGTGGACCGCCCCCCAGCGAAGAGAGAAAGGGCAATTGGAAAGCCTTCTCACATCCCTTTTTCTCCCCTCTCCCTCTTGGTGGATTGTGGTGGAACTCAGCAGTGTCCTCGCTAGGTGAGCTGCACGTTTACTGCACGTTCTGCACCAGGAATGCGTGTTTTGATCATCGTGTGCCCTTGAATTATGTATTTTTTTCTAAGCAGCTTTTCACTCTACACCATTGTCACTTTCTGCGCCTAGAACTGTTCTCGTAGGCTCGGCTCACTGACTGTCTTGGGAAGAGGAGGGGGGCTGGGTGTGACACACAGTGACCTCTCGTGCACTCTGAAATGACAATTCCTGCAGAATGGTTACGGACCTCCTCACCTAGCTGTTCTCAGAAACTCCGGTCCTGCCCAGAATTCCCCATGCACGTAGCAGCTGTCGTGCACGGTGCAGAACCCTGACCGAGGCACAGTGGGCCGGGAATCTGCTCCTGGAACCCCACACGCTCAGTGCTCTAGACCCGATGGAGATGGCCGGACCCTCACCTGCCACCACTGTGCTGGTCCCAAGCAGTGGCCAGAAGGCCCCCATTGGACTTCCCAGAGTTGGGGGTGATCGGTCAGAAGCATGCCTGTGTAGTGGTCTCTCTGTCTCTCTCAAGCACACACTCTTAAATTTCCCTGCGGAATCTAAATGTCCGTGGTGTCCCTTCAAGCTGCCAGGGGGAGCTGCACCATCTGGGCGGCTCCCCCTTACAGGGGTGCTGTGTGCAGCTCATATAAGTAAGTAGCGGTGTGTGTCTCTTTGCATGCAGACCTGGGGCGTGTCCTACAGAATGTCCTAATGAGCACAGTCTTCTGGAATGGAACCAAAAGTAATTTTTTATGTGCCACATTTCTTAAGACATTCGGAATCTTTTTCCATGGGGCGTCTGGAGTTATATTTAGAAACTAATAAAGTTTCTTTTGCTCCCTCTCTCCACACCCCATTTTCCATTCTTTTTAGGAAGCCTATTTTAAAAACAGGACTGTGAGGTTGGGAGTTCTCTAGCTGTGGTTTTCCATCTCTGAATTTGCAGTAAAATCCATTTCCCAACTATTTATTGGATGCCTATTGTGCGCCTGGATCTCTGGAAGGTGACCTTGGAGTCCCTGCCGAGACAGGAGCACAGTTACAGACCCATTGCCTTATTTCTGGGGCTCCATCTGCAGAGGGGAAGGCAGGCCTCCCACATTCAGACAAGATGGCATGTGGAGGGGGGTGTGGGAAGTGGGAGCAAACTTGTTACATCCTCTTTCTCAGGCTTCTGAGTATGGTGGGCCCCTGGCCCTGACTCTAGTCCGGGGCTGCGTCTGGTTTCCGATCGCTGCCCAGGCCCTCCTCAGACGCTCCCGTTACAAAGGCTGTTGACCGGGTTGGTTGATTTCCTGCCTTAAGCTGTACGGTGATTTCCCACACACAGCTGGACCATGAGACACTCTTGAACTTGGTTTACTGCTCTTGTATTCTGAGGCCTGTCATGGCACGCTGTGGCAAAGAGCGCTCTCCTCCCCTTGCAGCGACTCCGTTGCTCACCCAAGACCGCCTGCCGGGACGTCCCAGACCTCACCTTGCTGTGGGAAGACTGGGCTTTGGCAGGGCCGCAGGTTGGCAGAGCAGAACTTGGGCAAAGGGACTTCCCAGGTGGTTGTAGCCCACTGTCAGAAACACCACCCAGTGAAGCCCTTCAGAAACCGGATTGGGATTCCCAAACTTCATGAGCCACACTCTGCCTACAGAACCTCATAATTTCATATTATGCAAATTGCATTGAAAAATAAGACACCTCTGAGCCCAAATAGGCATCAGTAAAGAAAAACCCCTAGGTTAGTCATCACCACTGTCAGCAGGGAGCTGGGCTGTGGAATTCCTAATGGTTATGCCCGAGTTGGTCTGGCAGTCCTGCGTCCCGTGGCAACAGCCTGTGGTCCCAGGACAGGGGTCTCAGCTTTGCCTCTAAGCCGGGGCAGTGGCAGGCGTGGTTGGGGCCACACTCCCATCTGTCTGCGGGAATGGGAGCGGCTCGGCCGCCTGGCCGCCTGGCCTGTGTTTGGAGAGGAATGTTTCCGTGGGTGGGGAAGGAGCATTCATCCAGATCTGGCCCCGTGGGCTGCCTTGCTGACTTCCAGGCCCACCTGAGCCCCGGGGGTGGTAGCCCAGTGCCCTGTGACCAGTGGTGTCAGGAGAGCCTGCTCTGTGGGTATTTGACCCCTGCCCCTTGACCTGGCTGCTCTGACCCTCCACCAAGCTGTATGGTCTGAGATGAAAGACTCCCCAGCCCAGGGGTGGGGGGCGAAGGGATAGCGGATCTGTTGGGCCCTTTCCAGTCTCTGGTGGACTTCCTGCATCCTCGGTGCTCTGCAGACACATCTCGTCTGCGGCAGGTGTGCCTGGAAGCCTGTGGTCCATGGCTCTCCTGCTACTACCAGTCTTTCTTTTCATCACTCAGACAGCCTTTATTCCCGTAAAATCCTGGCTTGGCTCCAGCCTTGCTAATAAATACAGAACCCTGCCTGGCCCTCATGCGATCTTCTTTCCCCCTAGAGAGTACCCAGGTATTAAGGTGAACGAGATCTGTATTTTCCTCAGCCAGTGTGTTATTGTCTAGTCTGCTGGGAAGACAATGGCTGCTTCCGAGGTTGATCTGATCTGACAGGTAGAGCCCCCAAGTGGGGCTGGGGCAGGGCGGGAGGATGGCAGTGACTGACAGGCGTTGGTAGAAGACTTGAAATCGAATTCCTGCTTTGCTGGCTGACAGCTGCATAGCCTCAGGCAGCTCATTCCCCTTCCCTGAACGTCAGTTTTCTGTGAAATAGGGTTCCCTGTTTTGCTTACCCTGGGGATCATGAGTACCCAGGCATGGGGTGTGCTTTGTCAACCACAAAGCATCGTGAGACCACAAGCAGGGTTTATCGCTGTGACTGAGAAACAGTTCAGAACCCACAGTGGCCTTGTCTATCCCATGCTGATACCTGCTGTGCTGGGAGCAGGTTTGGGGGGTGGCAGGACGGGACCAGCGAGGAAAATGCAGTGTTTGTTGGGACACGGATGAGATGAGCTTGTGTCTCTTGTGGGTCTGTCCTATGGAAAGGAAGCAAAATGTGGTTGTTGGGCAGGGATGCCAGGCAAGGAGGGCAGAGGGAGCCAGTGTACCTGGGATGGAGACTGTCCCGAGAAGGAGCGCTGTCTCCGCATGTGCTGCCCTCCAGTGTGTTCTCCGGGGCGGGCTTGAGCCCTTGTGCAGGTTCCTGGAGTTGGGAGCTGCCCGCTTTCTCTTTCTAGGGTTGCTGATCAGTCAGTCCGGGGAAGTAAGTTCAAACCAGTCAAGGTGTCTGGAGGCTTGGCCGAAAGGTCGCTCGTGAGTGACACAGGGACCAGGCCGAGGCTGGTATGGCGGGCCATCGGAAGCCTCCGTTCAGGCTTGTCCATCGTGGAGACACGGCTCTGCCACCGAACCTCCGCCTGGAGGAGCAGGTTTGGCAGCCCGAGCCGCTGCCTGGCCTTCACTGCACCTCTGGGTTCCTTTCCAGGGGGAGCTGGAGCGGCAGCTGCTGCAGGCCAACCCCATCCTGGAAGCCTTCGGGAATGCCAAGACCGTGAAGAACGACAACTCCTCGAGATTCGTGAGTAGCGCCGGCCACGCCCCAGCTCCAGGGCCAGACGCTCCTACCCAGAGCTTTGGCGCATGATGCCTTCCAGCTGGGTCCCCTCTCTTTCAAAGTGAGGAAGGCTCAGGCTTGGTGCTTCCTGGGCCTGCTGCGTGGAGCAGTCTGGGTTGTACCATAGTAGGTGGGCACTTGCATAAGTAGCTTATTCAAGGTGGCAAAAAGCCAGCAAGGGAGTGGGGAGCCCCCGCTGGTCCCCTTGACTGTCCTCTCGTAGCCCGTAGCAAGTTAGAGCCCAGGGCCAGATCAGGCAGTGGGGATCACTTCTTCCCCTGTTCAGAGGAGTTTGGGCATCACTGGGCCTTGTCCTGGTGCCCGGCCTAAAGCAGTGTGGCACTTCTGAGCCCTGAGTACCCGTGCGCTGTGGGTTGCGGGGCCCCTGGCTGCCAGACAAATGCTCACAGTCTCTTGGTTTTCTCCCTCCAGGAGAAAGGGACTGGAGGATGGGGTGTCTGATCTCTTCATTGTCTTTCTTTAGGGCAAATTTATTCGCATCAACTTTGATGTCAATGGCTACATCGTGGGAGCCAATATTGAGACTTGTATCCTTCTGGTTCGTTGTAATAAGAGTTGTTGGTCTGGAGGGGAGGAAGTGACCTTGATGGAGAAGCAGCAGCTTCCTGATTCCGGCGGCTTCCCCGTTGTGGGCCTGTTATGACACCTCCTCTGTGGCATCAGAAAAGTACCAGGAGAGGCTCATTGAAAACCCAGCTCAGCTAGGTTTTTCTTTATTGGCAGGATAAAGTTCAGCCTAGAATGGGATGGAACTGTTGAAGGTTACCCAGTGTGGTTCCCAGAGGGGTGGAGTTGGGATGGGTGCTAATTTATTTCTCTTCTACGCCGGCCTTATAGCCATTGCTGGTGGGAGTCTTCTGATCTCCACTGGCTCGTGAGAAGGGGGCCCCTGGAATAGACAAGGCTTCCAAGTGTGAGAGCTGCTCTTTGGACAAGCTACATACACCCCTGGAGCCAAGAGAGTTTGCTCTTATTTTATTTTGCCATTTTGTGCCGTTCTTTGTGCCTGGTGAAGTTCAGTTGCTTTTTACGGGCGTAGAGAGGAAAGTGGAGGGGTTGCCTTCCCTGCAGTTTGCACCACTCCTCAATGTTTGCAAAGATCTTTTGGAGAAATCTCGTGCTATCCGCCAAGCCAAGGATGAGCGGACCTTCCACATCTTCTACTATCTCCTGTCCGGGGCTGGAGAGCACCTGAAAAGTGAGTCCTGGGCCTCCTGTCTGCCCCGGGGCTGCCGGGCACAGAGGCACCCACTGCCATCGGGCCTCACATTCCAGTTGGGAAACTAAAACACCAGCCTTGGGTGGGGGAGGAGAAGCCAGGATGAGGTCTGTTCTCTGGGCCATCCTGAGGACTTGGCCTCCTGCTTCTGAGCGCCCCCGAGAAAAGCCAGGGCAGGTCGCGTGGGCAGCTGAATCGCGGCCCCGGGTTCTGTGCGTGTCAGTCTCGCACGCTGAGGACGTCAGCGTTCCTGGCTACTCCGCAGTTCCTGGGGTATCTCGGGCTCAGGGGCGCCGCCCGGCCTCCCAAATCTCCAGTGTTTCAGTGTTAACTAGAACCTCAGGTTGCAGCACTGCGCTGACTCGCCCTTGCCCTCCGCCCTCACAGCTGACCTCCTGTTGGAGCCGTACAACAAATACCGCTTCCTGTCCAACGGGCACGTCACCATCCCCGGGCAGCAGGACAAGGACTTGTTCCAGGAGACCATGGAGGCCATGAGGATCATGAGCATCCCAGAGGACGAGCAAATCGGTACGGGCTGGCCCTCCTGTGGCTGAGGGGACCACAGCAGCCGGCAGGCCTGGGAGAGCTTCCTGCTGGCTCTGACTCTTGGGGAGCCCTGGGGCCGGGAGGAAGGCCTTGAGTGTGTGGGAGATAGGACCCAGGCTGGAGTTTCAGGGTTATTTGTTCCCTGTGGTACCACAGGCGTTTGGGCAGAGGGGAAGGAAGGACAGGTGCCTACTGCCCAGGGCCGGGGCCCACGGCTGCAGTACCTGCCGTCTGCTGGAAGTGGAATATCCTGCCCTGTCTTGGCAGAGTGTGCAAGGGGCGGGGACTGGGGTCTTCGCCTCAGCGAGGCCTGGATTCAATAACGTGTGGAACCTGCCTGTGTCTTCCCATTTCCCTAGATGGAGAGTGCAGGGGCCTTGAGCCTTTGTCTTAGAAAGTTGGGGAGAGTACATTTGGGTTGGAGTCACCTTTGCTCGGCCACAGGCAATATGTAAATGGATGTTGTTTGGCGGTGTTGCGGGAAAACTATCAAACAAGCCTGTGCCTGGGCTAGAGGCACGTCCTCTGTCCAGTGTTAGAAGAGTCGGGAGTATTAACGGAGCCGGTATCTGAGCACAGGGCTGCCCGAGCCGAGGTCTGCCGGAGGCCTGGGGACAGAGCCCCCCGGCAGGGAGGTGGGGGGCCCTCCACGTGGACTAGACCGAGGCCCTGCTCCGGGCTTCGTCACCCCTGCCTGTTCTGAGCCCCGTTTGCTGGCACCCCTAGGCTTGCTGCGGGTCATCTCCGGGGTTCTTCAACTCGGCAACATCGCTTTCAAGAAGGAGCGCAACACCGACCAGGCCTCCATGCCCGACAACACAGGTAACCCCGTGGGCCCCGCCTGAAGGACGGGGCAGGTGCCTGGGTCGGGATGGGCTTGGACGTCTGGTAGGAGTCCCCAATTGTACTCTCTAGTGTTGTGGTGTTTATGGCTGGCTGTCACTTGGTACCTTCTGTGAAACACACGTGAGCGTGCCACTTCTTCATAGAGCAAGCAGCAGAATGAGTTAGAAAAGCTGTGACCAGAGGGACCAGGTTTCCTTCCTTCCTTCATTCATTCCTGAGACCAAACCATTGTCTGTTAGTCAATGATTTCTGCTGTCGCTCGTGCTCAGTCAGTGCACACCTTACCTGTGAGCACAGTAGGACCCTGAAACACTCGTCCCCGCATGTGCCTCGGCCACGGCTGTTCCTCTGGCTTGCTGCATATGACTCCATGGAAGTCATCAGCTGTAATGTGCCCTTCTTTGTGGCTTTTCAAAAAATTTAATGGGTGGGTGTGTGGATTAAAAGATACTTCTGTGGGACGTGTGCTGTGCCGTCCCCTCGCACTGGCGCCTGGTAGGGCCGCCTCCTCTCGGTCCTACCCGTGGGTAGGACCCACTTGCAGTCCGGCGGATATAGCCAGGGCTGTGCAGGGGAAGCAGTGCTGGGCCCCTTAGGACATGTCCCTCTGCCTTGCCCCTGGCCTGCACATGGCCATTGGGTCGAAGGGGCGAGCTGGGTGTCTGCCCTGTGCAGGAAGCTTCCGAGTCAGTTGTCCTGGAAATGATGGCTCGGTTACCAGCACACGTTTCTTCTCCCTTCCCAGGTTGAGCAGAGAAACTTGTTCTCTTAGGTTTAATTAAAACTTTTTATCCCTTCCTTCCTTACTGTTTGAAAAATATTAGCTGCCCAAAAGGTGTCCCACCTGTTGGGTATCAACGTGACCGATTTCACCAGAGGCATCCTCACCCCGCGCATCAAGGTGGGACGGGACTACGTCCAGAAGGCACAGACTAAGGAGCAGGTACGCACCCCCGACGGGCGGCACGTGTCAGGCACTGTCGCGTGGGCCCCTCATTCAGTCCTCACAGCAGCTCGGAGAGCAACGTGGTGGTCACCTCATTAAGAACGTGAAGCTGACCCTGAGAAGTTCCGTAACAAGGCCCAGGCCACTCACCCAGGAAGGGCCGTCGCTAGGTAGGGCCTCTTTAGGCTGCACTGGGCCTCTCGGCATTGAGGTGATGTTTAGACTGATTGGTTGGCAAGGTCTAGGCCCCGTCCTGTCTGGTGTAAAGAGAGAACTTGTGTTTCTATAGCACGACTCGTCCTGTGCCAGGGGGGCGGCGGCACCCGCCATCCTCGAGGCCCATGCCAAGCAGCTGTGTCTCCGCCACCTGCTGTCTTGCTGCCCGTGGTGAGAGACGAGCAGGAGCATTTCCCTCAGCTGCGCTGCGCAAATGTGCCCGCCTCCCCCGGCAGCTGAGGTCCCTCCAGGCCGCGGCCACTGTTCCCCTCTGTTGGTGGTTTCTAGTTTCTCTCGTGGCGATGGGTGTTTTTAAGGTGCTACTCCCGTCTCTCAAAAGCACTTTCAAGTTCAGGTTGATCAGTCCTATTTCCAAGGGTGTCCTCCTTTCCTCGTGCTGCTTTGCTGACATCCCGCAGGTGATTCTCTGCAGGGCTATCCCACCAAAGCCAAGAACATTGTTTTTGAAAGACAGCGTGCATAATTATTACCAACTGTTCATTTCCCTAATAGTTAAAGAACCTTTATTTTTTTCCTTATGAAAAAGCTGCACTCAACACTTAAGATTTGGAAAATACGGAGAAGTCCAGAGAAGGGAAGAAAAGTGCCATACCTAGTCCTAACCCACGGGCAACTATTGGGCAGCCTTTTATTTCCTGCACAGGCTTTTCTTTCTTTTTTTTAAACTTTGGTGTCACCCTGGCTTTTTATTATGGAACCTGTTGAACATTTGCAAAAAAAGTAGAGAGGTAGGTGTAGCGAGTGCCACGTGCTCGTCACACAGGCAGCTCCCAGGGTGACTAGCTCATGGCCAGTCTCGGCTCTCGTCGCTGACCTTACCTACCCCCACCCCCCACTGCATGACTTGAAGCAAATCTCAGGCGTCTTGTCATTTCTTCTGTAGATACTGCACTAGGTCTCCATTTATTTTAAAAAGGTCTTTGCAAATGTCTGTCTATGTCTACTCTGCCCGAATTGTTGGCTCTTTAGGTTTCAGCTTTTCATCACCTTAAATAACATCGCAGTGAACGTATTTGTGCACGAAGCTTTTCTTCCATCTTTAGGGCTGATTCTCTGGGGCAGGGCCCCCCAGGGGACATGACCAGCAAAGGGTACAGGTTGAAGGGCTCCTTGTGTCTGACACTGCGCCCTCTGGGTCCCTCCCCGCAGGCCGACTTCGCCATTGAGGCTTTGGCCAAGGCCACGTACGAGCGCATGTTCCGCTGGCTGGTGCTTCGCATCAACAAGGCCCTGGACAAGACCAAGCGGCAGGGGGCCTCCTTCATCGGGATCCTGGACATCGCCGGCTTCGAGATCTTTGATGTGAGCGCCTCCCTCCTGTCCTCATGTCCCCCTCGCCGCTTCCGCAGCCGCTGGTCTGCCTGCTCCCTGTCATGAATCCTTTCCGGTGGTCCCACAGCAGCTCAAGCTGTCCACCTCCTTCCTTGCACGGAGACAGGAGACATTGCTGGGCGTATTTTAAGCTTAAACAAGTGTGCCCATTGCCACCCAGAAATGCTGGAGAGAGTGGACTTGGTTAGATGATGCTCTGGGTGGCGTCCTGTGCAGGTGCTTTCTGTGCATTTATTCTTCCAGCAAAGATGTCCTGAGGGTTGGCACAAGACGGCATAGAGACTTTGAGCTCTCGTAGGAAACACTGACCATTATGGTGAATCAGTGGTTCTGAACCTGGGGGTGCGGGGGTGGGGGGTGTCCGTGGTAGTTTTCCAGGCAAACCATGAACTTGGGTGAGGGAAAAATTATTTTTTCACTTGCCTCTCATTGAATTGAGCAAACAACGCAAACCACTGTTGCACTAGTGGTGCTTGTGATGTGTCCCCAGGAGGAATCAGAGGTTTTCATATCATGTTGGAGTGGTGGCAGAGATGTTGTGACATCATTTATGCTCATCCTTACTTCAAAATTTTGCAAGTTACTAAGTCCATAGCTCGTGCTTGTTAATAAAGAAGCACAATGTATCACTCTCTCTCAGTATTTTGATATTATAGTTCAACATCTTTCCTTTGTAATCTGTTTTATGCATTTTAAAACATTATTCTGAGAAGGGCTTTACTGGCTGCTAAAGAGGTCCATGGGCCCAGAAAGTACCCCGCTGCTGGTGTGATAAGGGAAGGCCCCTAACCAGCCAGATGCCCCAGGAGGGGGCCGGGGTGGGGGGCGGCAGCATCCAGGTGCCCCAGGAGGTCCTTCCTGAATCTGGGGTCCACTCCTTCCCCAGGGTGGGGGGTGTGGCCTCGGGCATCTCCCTGACGTTGTTCGCTCTCCTTGTAGCTGAACTCCTTCGAGCAGCTCTGCATCAACTACACCAACGAGAAGCTGCAGCAGCTCTTCAACCACACCATGTTCATCCTGGAGCAAGAGGAGTACCAGCGTGAGGGCATCGAGTGGAACTTCATCGACTTTGGCCTGGACCTGCAGCCCTGCATCGACCTCATTGAGAAGCCAGTAAGAGCCGGTCCTGCTCTCCCTTCCGGGGCCCTCTCCTCACTTCCCGCTCCATGGTGCTTGTGGGTGTCTAGCTCCTCCCCTGTCGGTGCCACCTGGAGAGATAAGTCCTGGGGCTTAGATCTGGTGCCTGGGAGCCTCCGGCAGCTGCTGACCAGGTGGGGATGTGGCTGGTGCCTGTGGGTATCCGGTCTGCAGTCCCCGAATAGTACGCAGCATCTACCTGAGGGGTGGGCTCAACAAGCCTTTCTTTGTCCCGAAGAAACAGGCAAGCTTTTGTGTAGTGAGATCCAAGCCCCACAGGCTCTCGCTGTAGCGTGGGATTGTGTGGAGGACCTGGGGTGTTGAACGGTGTTCCTGGGGCACGTGCTGAAGTACAGTCCGCCCTCCCTTAGGACCAGCACAGCACCCGGGCCTCTGGCCCACAGAAGGCTGGTGGTGGATGGTGGTAGCGAGAAAGCCCTTCCCCTTTTCCATCTGTTCGTATTGAAAGCTCTTGCCAGGTGCTGTTTGGGTCACCTGTTTGCGCTGTAGTTTTGGGGGGCTATGCTCTCTTGGAACCCGAGCTGTTTCTGGGTTACTCCTTGATTAGAGTTAAATGCACTGAACTCACATTTTCCCAGAATCCTGGGCTGTTTGGGAATGTGTACACAGGAGTGACACTGAAATGCTACTTGATCAGAAGGCCCAGGAAGAAGTTCGTGCATTTTTAAAGTACTGCTCAGGGTTGGGGGGCGGTGTTGAAGGATCCATGATACTAACATGAAACAGTTTACTTTTGTGATGAGTTTGATTTAATCAATCGAGTTTTCCAATGAACAAGAAGCCGTATGGCTTTGAGTCTTGTCAGCCAGCCTCCACGATGTCTGAGGCTGCTTTCTTGTCTTATAAACTCAGTGTGCAGAAGGCTCTGGGGAACCTGCCACACTCTTTTCCTCGAGGGGTTGTCCTAAGTGTCACATGTCACCACATAGTTGTGCAGACACAGTGTGTGTGGGGTGGTGTCACAGAGTGATTCAAGGGGCAGGGACGCTTGTTGAGGGCACATGAGTTGGGGGGGTCTACATGGCCCATGCAGCCCAGAAGGTGATCTCAGAGCTCTAACGTTGGAGAACTATGTGACGGATCATTGGGTTAAGGTGTGTTGGCCACAGCCTAGACCCCAGAAGTTTCTTTTTAACTAGAATCTTAAATTGAGTGCTTTCTGTTTTTGGTGGTGGTGGGGGAAGTGCCACCCACCTTCTGGTGAGATTCTGGGGGTTCTGAAAGCCAGGCTTTGGCTTTGTGAGGGCGCAGGTGGGGTTCCCGGGTGACGCTCACCTGTGCGGTGCTGTGCTTCCCCCAGGCAGGCCCCCCTGGCATCCTGGCCCTGCTGGATGAGGAGTGCTGGTTCCCCAAAGCCACCGACAAGAGTTTTGTGGAGAAGGTGGTGCAGGAGCAGGGCACTCACCCCAAGTTCCAGAAGCCCAAGCAGCTGAAGGACAAAGCGGATTTCTGCATCATGCACTATGCTGGCAAGGTGAGGACAGCACACACAGGAAGGTACCAGCTGCACCTTCTTGGGAGACGTGGAGACGATGGGAAGACTGTGGGCCGGGCAGCCCCAGGGCTGGGGATAGAGGTGAAGTGTTTTTGCTCAAGGGGCTCATCTGAGAAGGTGCCAGGTGGCGATCGTCAGCATTCACACAACTCTCCCTCCTTGCAAAGCAGCATCACCCATTCCATCTCATTAGAAACTTGCAGCAATCCTGTTAGGTACTCAGACAGGTATAATGTTTGCATTGTTATTAGGTTCATTTTCCAGGTACAGCAGTGAGATGTGTGTTAAAGGCACAGGCTCTGGAGTTTGAATTACAGCCCTGCCACTGTGTGAATTTGGGCTAGTTACTTAACCTCGCTGAGCCTTAATTGCCTCATGTAGAAAATGGGGGTGACCACTCTGTACAAGATTACGTGTGTTCAGTTAGCGTTCAGCGCCCAGTGCTGGGCATAGGCCAGTGCTCTAGGCGGGGCCCGGCCACCCCCGCACTACGACGTCATGGGCCCACTGGTCTTGATTGTCGGGGACTGTCGTGTGCGCTGAAGGATGTTCAGCAGCATCCTGGCTTCTACCCACGCGTGGTCAGTAGCACCGTCCCTAGTGTGACAGCCAGAAGTGTCTCTAGATGTGGCCAAATAGCTCTCGTGGTGGGGGGTAGGGGTGGGGTGGCACAGTTGCCCTGCTTGAGAGCCACCATCATAGGTAACAGCTTTGTTAGTGCCGAGGCTACCCAGCCACGAAAGAGCAGAACCCCCTCACACCCAACTGGCACACGTCTTTCAGTTTGCTTGGTACTGGGGCTTACACCTACCTGAGCAGGCGCAGCCTGAGTCTGGAGAGGTCCACGCTTAGACTAAAGCTGGTTTTCTCAGCAAGCTGTTCTCCTTGCATGAAGTATCTAACATACATGATTACGACATGAACGTGTGATCAGACGGGCCGAGCCACACGTGGTCGGCGCCCGCTGCTCCTGCATGTGGCCCCACACTGCCTGGCCTCCTACTGCGCTCCTCTGGTTCCTAGTGCTCCTGAAGCAACTCTTGATTATAAACTACCCATTAAACAAACAAACGGAAACCCCTGTTTCTATAGTTACCTAAGGTGATGCTCTCTGAGCCTACATCTGCACTTCTACCTGTGTTAGAGACGCACATGCGCAGAGACCTCACGAGGGCTTTGACTGCAGTGCTGTTTACAAGACAAAAGACAGGGCATAGCTGAAGCCCATGGTGGGGGGGGTCTGGACGATGAAGTGGCTGTGCGTATCCACACCTGGGCTGTGCTGCGGCAGCTGGAAGGACAAGCACCCTGGCTGTGCCCCAGTGGCCAGGATACCAGCTCTGGGGCTCTGTCGTCTCCCAGGAGGTAACTCTGCTTCTAGGAAAAAAAGCCGATGGCATGTATGTTGTCATTGATAGCAGGGCTCGTGAGGACCACTGGCCAGAGAACAGCAGTTCCCTCTGGGGCGTGGTGAGCGTTAGATGGAGGCCAGGGCACCTGCCACTCTGTTTGTATTGTTCTGGGGTCTTCGCAATAAAAATAATACATGCCCACTAGAGAAAACAGCCATCCTGAAAAGACAGAGCAAAAATTACTTGTCCTGTTATTAGAAAGAAATATCAATCACGTTTCGGTGTATGTCTTTCTAGGTTTTTTTCTTTACGTTCATATTACCGAAAAAACAACAGCGTTCTGTTGTGTAGCTGGCCCGTAATTTTCTTAGTCCCCTGTTTGCTGGGCATTTGCACTGTTTTAAATGTTTTGCTGTCGACGTCACACCACAGAGGACATCATTTTGCCACTCCATTGCCCGTCACTCGTCACTTCCTTCTTAGGGATGGAAACCTGGGTCTTGAGGTGTTTGTGTTTTTTAACTTCTCCGCCTGTGGGGTCAGCTTGTCCTCCGAGAGGCTGTGAGCGCTTGTGTCCCCAGTGCAGCCTGTGATTTGGGATTCTGGCTCTTGCAGGTGGATTACAAAGCCGACGAGTGGCTGATGAAAAACATGGATCCCCTGAATGACAACATCGCCACGCTTCTGCACCAGTCCTCGGACAAGTTCGTCTCAGAGCTGTGGAAGGATGGTACGCCCTTTGCCCTCCGCCCTGGTCTCCCTGTGGCTGTGGCTGGGCCTCTCTCCACTTTGCAGCGGCCAGGCCACAAAACAAGGGGCCTGTCTCCACCTGACACAGGCTGGGGGATTTCCATCTGCTGTCGCTCCCACGACTGTGTCTCCTCAACCCGAAGGGGTGAGGCTGCCTTGAGTGTCCTTGAGCGTGCGTGTAGCCAGAGCTTCTCGGCTTTGTTGGCCACAGACAAGCCACAGCGCTTTCTACACATGGGAAGTCACAGGCAGCCCGAAGGCTGGCCGTCCGGGTTCCCGGCCCCATACGTCTGTACTCCCACCTCTCCTTGGTAGGCTGGTGGTGGCTTTTTCAGTTTCTGTCACTTTCTCCTCCTCCCTGCCTGGGTTTTGCTTTAACTTCTCTGTTGCAGAGGTGCAGAGCACTCAGAGAGCCTATTTCTATCAACGCTTTCCCATTCTTCACCTAGAACCAGGTGACTGGCCACCTGGGTGGCATCCCTTATGTGTGGTGCATCCAGGGCTGTGCGACAAACGCTTCTGCTGAGTTTTTCTTACCGCTGGCTCTTCCTGCCTGCCTGCCCCTTTCCTGGTCTGCCCCGGGCTTGTGGGCAAGCACCTCCCTGTCGGCCCATTGCACCCTCCTGTAGAAAACCAGGGAAATCAGGGGCTGTGTTTGGGTATTTGGGGACTTCACGTTATAGACTTTAAAAGGAAAACATTTGCTTGAAAACCCATATCCTCTTCAGAGCTCCACCTGCTAAAGGCGGCGTCTGACTGCTTCAGTGGCTGTGGGTGTCTCTGCATGAGGTTTACGTGCTAGCATGACGCTGTGGGCTTGCACGCCTGAAAGCTAAAATGGCATTGGTGTGTTCATTCAGCAAGCGCCTGCTCCTTGGGGGCTGGGCCTCCAGGGGCCAGGACAGGCTCACACGAGCACCAAGTTATTATGGGGCACATTTGACCTTCCTTCCAGCAAGCCGACCCCTTCACAAGCCACCCCCCACTCCCAGAAACCTTTGGTGGCCTGTAAATGGGCCCTGGGTGCAGAAGGTCAGAAACGCCCCCTGTTTTCATTGGTTCATCGGGTCCATCCTCACTCCCAGCTTCTGTCTTAAACATCTGTCCTTTTTGCGGTCTTCAAATAAGTTATCGAGATCGGGCCACAAAGGAGTAGGAAACAGACTGTCAACAGAATTCTTAGTCTTTACATCCAGCAGTGGAAGTCTTCAAATTCAGTGTCGGCTCCCACTTAAAACTGACCTTAAATCACTGTCTGCTTTGGGTTTGTTTTTTTTTGTTTTTGCCTTGGAGGAAGCAGTTCGTTTTATTGCTCTGGGTGTGAGCTGCGCTTGGAAGGTTGGTTTAGATCAGGGGTGTCAAAACTGCCGCCCGCAGGGCCAACTGGGCTCCGCAATCCATTGTTAATTGGCCTGCAGCAAATTCCAAAAATATATTTAGTTTACTTAAATAAACCAGGTGAGGCAATACGTACTTCACCTCTAGTGAGTGGCCTGGCTGTTTGTGTATTTTACCACATATGGCCCTTGGTAAAAAACGTTGAAAAAAGTTTGACACCCCTGGTTTAGATGATAAAGACCTGTGAGTGAGGAGACAAAGCGAGACACAGGGCGTGAGGGGTCCTCAGACCCTGAAATAGTCACGGTTGGTTAGGGGTTCTTTTGAACACTCTGACACCTGCACGTGCTGCTCTGGGTCCCTGGCTTAGAGCTCCGCCTGGGGCATCTCAGGAGAGGGGCTCATCAGTCCTGGACACGATGGCAAAGTAGCTTTCGCTCTCTGGCCTTCTGACTCCTAGCCCCACGCTCTCAGGGGAAGGGCAGTGTGAAGTCAGGATACGAGGTTTTCTTTTAACGGTGACCGTAGACCCACAAGATTCTGTAAGAGAAGTTTTAACACCTCCTCAGAGCCAGGCTGGCGGACTAGCAAGGCTCACTGTTCCAGAATACAGTAGCTTCTCTGTGTCTCTTTGGGAATAAGAGCTTCCCAAGTGCGCTGAAGATAGATGATGTGAACATAGCCCGAGGACCGCTCCCCGGGAGACACCTGCCTTAGCGGCTTTGCAGCCTTTCCCCTTCCTGCTTCCTGCTCTCAAGGTCAAGTGTCTCAGCATCTGGAGATGACAGTGTGGACTCTAAGCAGAAAGGGTCCTGCTGTTTCGTCGTCTCACGTCTTTTTCTGTCCCGATGTCTGTCTCTTTCCTGTCCTGCCGCCCCGCCGGGAGTGCCGGGTATTCACATGCTCTTCCTTGGTGTCCGCAGTGGATCGCATCATTGGCCTGGACCAGGTGGCCGGCATGTCGGAGACAGCGCTGCCCGGGGCCTTTAAGACGCGGAAGGGCATGTTCCGCACGGTGGGGCAGCTGTACAAGGAGCAGCTGGCCAAGCTCATGGCCACGCTCAGGAACACCAACCCCAACTTCGTTCGCTGTATCATCCCCAACCACGAGAAGAAGGTGCGTCCACTCGGGCACTGGGCATGGGCAGGGCACACGTGCGGCGTTCGGCCCTTATCTGTCCCCGGCAGCAGCAGTTCCTCCCCCACAGCACCCAGAGCGCCCTCAGTGCAGTGCCTCTGCAGGCCGGCTGCAGGCACTCCTGGGAGAGGCTACATTTGTAGCCCGCATTTCCACTTGGTTACACTGTCTCATGGCCTCTCCCAGAACCTGCAGGTGTAACGCCTGTGGGCTGCAATGAGTGCCAGGAGCTTTTGCCCTGTTGAGTCCAAAGGGACCCACCCAGCCTTTCTCACAGAATTCCTAGGCACAGAAGCAAGACCACACACGTGTGTTTTCTCCTCCAGGCTGGCAAACTGGATCCCCACCTGGTGCTGGACCAGCTGCGCTGCAATGGGGTCCTCGAGGGCATTCGGATCTGCCGGCAGGGCTTCCCCAACCGGGTGGTCTTCCAGGAGTTTCGCCAGAGGTGAGCGGGGCCTCAGCCCGCCTGTCTCGGCACAGGGTCCTCCGGTGAGGGAGCCGTTTCCTCAGCCATGTCCCGCGGACATCTGGCCAGCTCCACCCACGTTCCTTCCATGCTCCACCCGCTACGTGAGATGGGACTCCCCCCTTTTGTTACTGAAGCGAAGTCGTCTTGTTGACTTTCACGCTTAGTGAGCGCGGGGCCTGGGGCCGCCTGCTATAGTTAGAGGAGCTGTGAAAAGCAACTCCCCGAAGATCAGCCAGAGACTTGGGTATTGGAGGCGCTTTACAGAAATGGAAGTCACAGAACACTGCAGCTCTGCCCCACCTCATGGTGTTTTCATTACTTCACGATGCTTTCCACGTGGTTTATTTGCTATAAGCTTCAGTTGAACTTTTACTACCGTGGTGAGCACTGCAGCTCTTTGCCATGTGTACAGAGAGGAAGATTAGTGAGTGCCGCTCCTATTTGCCTAAGGACTGGTTAGTGTCAGTTGCCATCATGACTCAGCCTCTATTTCTTGGACCATCCCGTTTACTAACATAACAGTTACCCGTGTTACCTCAGGGAAGAGTGGCCCTCCGGGGTTACAGACGCTGATACTGGGCAGTTAGCAGTTAGAAAGCCCAACCTAAAGCTCACCGCTGAGTGAGTGAAGTAATCCAGTGTGAGCTTCCATTTGCTTTTTGGAAAACACCAAACCTTCCTGGTGTCATTCAGCCTAAGAAAAGAGCAGGTTGAGATATGCTGAATGTCTCATTTCCTTAGGCTTTGTGAAAGGAATCCCACGTCTGCTGCACTGTAGGGATGGTCCTTTCTCACGTATATTCCCGGCCATGTGGAATTGAAGCAAGGGGTGAATTGACCCAGCTTCCCTTTTTTTCCTCAGATATGAGATCCTGACACCAAATTCCATCCCTAAGGGCTTCATGGATGGGAAGCAGGCGTGTGTGCTCATGGTGAGTTGAGCTCCCTCTGTGTGGGAGGACGTTTGGCTGGTGCACGCCCACTGGATGGGTGCCCTGTGTGTCAGCTGACGCCCGTGCTCTGTTGGCTGTCCACTGCTTTGGTTCTGATGCTGCCAGGTGTCCTGAGTGGCAGCCCCCTTGGCCCTCGGACAGTGAGGGGTGGTGCGTGGGACCAGGGTGGTGTGGAGACGAGAGCTGCGGCGTGGCAGAGCTCTGACGTGAGACAGTCCATTCCTTTTGGGGCACACTCTCCTACTTTCTTGCTCACCTTCCCAATATTCACACCCAGTGTGATTGGCAGGGCAGCTCGCAGCCAGGGCAGCAAGCCCAGAGCACCGCGACTGGCCTGAAGCCGCCAGGGTCCACACTTTCGGGCCTTTCGTCTCACTCTTCCTCCTTCCCTGGAGCAGTGCGCACTGGCAGTGAGCGCGCTGAACTCTGCTTAATGAAGAAAGACCC
Source organism: Rhinolophus sinicus (assembly GCF_057876585.1). Classification (NCBI taxonomy): domain Eukaryota; kingdom Metazoa; phylum Chordata; class Mammalia; order Chiroptera; family Rhinolophidae; genus Rhinolophus; species Rhinolophus sinicus. The sequence continues at coordinate 12,191,397 of NC_142501.1, forward strand.
CGCGGTAGCTCAGCCGCCAAGCGGGGGCTGTACCCGCCCTGTCGTTTTCTACTTTGTAGCCATCCTCTTTCTGATGGGTCCAGCGTTAGCAGCCACTGCTTTTGCTTTTCCCTGCATTTTTTCCAAAGAAGATGGGGGAGACGATAGGCTGGGGGATGGGAGGCTGGTGGGAGGAAAGAGAAAAGGGAAGAAAAATTCAACACTTGTGTGCAAAGCACTGAATTAAGTGATAGGGAGAATGAGGCCAGGAAAACAGAGGGAGAAGACACACACAGGTCCCTGCTCTCTGACACTCACTAGCTGATGGGAAAGAAGGCATGGTGGACGGGGGGCGTGCCTCCCGCTGGTGTCCGGGCCACACTTTCTCTAGGAGACTTGGTTGGTTGCTGGCCAGTGAAGGGTGTCCCTCCTTAAGACACAGGCAGTTCCTCTTCTCTCCCCACTGTGCATGGAAGATGGGACGCGTCCTGGGGCTCATTGTGCAGGGAGGGGAGATGCCCACGTTGGCTTCACCTCTCCTGGTTTTCACTTCTCCTCCCCGGGCCTCATCCAGGACTGCCAGAGCCATTTATGGTCACCAAGGGTCCCCAGATCCCACTTACCCTAGTCAAGGCTCCACCTTTTTGGAGCTTGTCCTAAAATCCCTTCTCTCCCAGGCTGACAGACCCTTGCCGGTGGGCTCCACAGGAGGGCCTCGTTACTGTTCTGAAATTTCTCACCGATCACAATGGCGGCTGAACTGTACTCAGTGCTCATTGCCGCCTGAGCCTATGCTCGGCACTTCCGCACTCTCCCGTTGCCTTCCCAGACCTCTACTATAGTATGATTTGCTTTGTTAACGTTTTCCAGTTAAAGCAGTCCCATTTTATAGCCGAAGAAACGTGGGCTCAGAGGTTAAGGCCGGGATCACCTCATTAGTGTTTGCTCCGGGCCTGGCCTGCTCTGCAGTGTGTGCTGCTCTCAGTGACGACGACAATGACGCTTAGCTGCCTTTGGCTGGAGGGTGGTGGCTGGGCGTTTGAAGCGCATAACTACAGAGTGCAGAGGTGGGAGGCAGAAGAAAGAGGAGGACCTTTGAGTTCCCTTTAATCCTGAGGTCCTGTGTTTCTCCTCGATTCGGACTTGTCACCCTGCCTCGTGCTGGAACCTGCCTGCCCCTCTTCCTAGCTAAGGCAGGCTCTTGGTGTTGGTCGAGGGCTGCGGGGTGGCACACAACAAACGGCCTGCTCTCCCCTGTCTAGATCAAAGCTTTGGAGCTTGACAGCAACCTGTACCGCATCGGCCAGAGCAAGGTCTTCTTCCGGGCTGGCGTGCTGGCCCACCTGGAGGAGGAGCGGGACCTGAAGATCACTGACGTCATCATCGGGTTCCAGGCCTGCTGCAGGGGCTACCTGGCCAGAAAGTGAGTTCCTGGAGATGCCAGCCTCCACCCAGCCTGGCCCGCACTCAGGGCCTCCCGAGCTCTGCTGGTACAGAAGGGCACTTAGGAAGCTGTGGCCTTGGTCGCCCTAATGCCAGGCAGGTGTCTGCCCGAGGGAAGCCCACACGGCTCCCTGCCCTCCTGCTTCCTGGATTTCTGCTTGATGTGTAAAGTGACCACGTGGACAGGTGACTGTGCTTGTATTTGCCTGCCCTGAAAGCTCCTGTGCACTGATACTCCTTGCTGTGTCCCTTGTGTGGGGAGCCTAGCTGTCCTCATAGTACCCCAAGTTCCCAGGAGCAGCTTCTTTGGTAGTCAGGGGCTCACCTGCTGCAGGACAGTGGGTGTGGCAGCTGCACATCAGTCCTTGGAGCCCCTGTGACTGCGCTCAAGCTTTGGGGGTGGCCTGAGGGTGGGAAACTGAAGTCAGGAGATGGATTGAATGACCAGCGATCACGCCTGCCTCGGATCTGTAGTTAGTGCACAAGGGGCTTTCAGCCCGTGAGCTCAAGTGCTCCTCAGTGAAGGAGGGTTGTCTGGTGACCTGGGTCCTTATCACCCTCTGCCAGGTCACCCATGGGACTCAACCCCAAGGCCAGCCTCTTTCCCTACACCTCTGTCTTGAGGGGCCCCAGGCAGGGGTTGTCTCTCAGGAAAAGCTTCGGGGAATGAGGGCAGGACTGACGGGTTTGAAATCTGCTGTCCCCTGGCCTGAGTGCTGACCGTGTCCCTCTTCGCAGGGCCTTTGCCAAGCGGCAGCAGCAGCTGACAGCCATGAAGGTCCTGCAGAGGAACTGCGCCGCCTACCTCAAGCTGCGGAACTGGCAGTGGTGGCGACTCTTCACCAAGGTAGGTCCTGGAAGGGCCCTCCCTCACCATAGCCCGGCTGGAGCTCTGCCAGCTGCCGTCGTGCCAGAGAGCACGAGCAGGCCTCACGCTGGCCTCCATGCAGGACTCATGCCCCCTGGGCGGGGCACATTGCCTCCTGCCCTGGGCCTAGCAGCGTGAGCCCGGGATTGTCCTGCCCTATGGGGTCGAGAGGCACGTGAGCTGTGGCTTTTGTCCGCTGTGGATGGCCATCCATGGCCTGCTGTTGGGCTGGGCTAGAGTGGCTCAAACAGCAGCTTCCAAGATGTAAAAGCCTTGCCTGCTACTTCTCACATGTCATGGGGCGCTGCTACCCCCCACCCCTGGGCCACCATGCACAGCCAGTTAGAATCCTTGCACACAACTAGACAGGTCCTTTCTAGCTTAAAAGAACCCCTTTATTATTGAAGTTGTCTGCTTTTGTCTATAATAGTTTGTGGTAATTGTGAAAAGTTAGGCTTAACAAAAAGCATAAAGGAGAAAATAAAAATTCACCCGTAATCTCTTCAACCCCGAGCCAACATCAATATTGAATAGCTGTTTCAATATTTATTCCTGCTGTCTTCTTTTTAAACTCCCTGTAAGTCTCTGCTATGTAAACTATATACATTCTTACATAGCTGAGCTCTGACTTGTATAAACAGTCTTGTATTTTGCATTTTCTATTTAAAATTCTTCATGAGCATCATTAAAAAAAAAGCATACTGTTTCCTAGAAACGTTTCATAATTTCTCTGGCTACTTTCCCAGTGATGGGTCTTTTTCTGAGTCCTAATTTTTCTCTATGATAATGCTGTCATGAACATGCATGCAGATATAGAAGGTCAGAAACCTGGGGCATACAGCATCAAATTGATTTTCAGAAAGATTGTACCCGTTTGCACCCCACAGCGTGCCTAGTTACCCCTCATTCATAAACTCACGCTTCCACAGGTGAGGGGACAGCTTCATGACTGTTGGCTGGGACATACATCTTCAGCTGAGTGTCTCTGTCTCCATCTCCTCTCCTAGGTCAAGCCGCTGCTGCAGGTGAGCCGGCAGGAGGAGGAGATGATGGCCAAGGAGGAGGAGTTGGTGAAAGTCCGAGAGAAGCAGCTGGCTGCTGAGAACAGGCTCACAGAGATGGAGACGCTCCAGTCCCAGGTGCGTGTGGACTCAGTCTTAGTGCGGCCGCTCCAGTGCTGCCACCTGCTGGCCACTTGTAGGCGAGGCACGTTTGGAGTTGAAGGAGCAATTCTACTGTAGAAAAATGGTTAATTTCTCTGTAGACTTCATTCAGGTTGTGTGATGTAGGGAGGCCTCCCGATGGGTTGGGAAGCTCATCCTGTTGGGTTCAAGGCCTCTCTGAGCCGGTTTCCTAGGGTTCTTGGTGTACAGCTCATGCAAAAGTGGTAAAGGATAAAGGACGTGATGTTTAGAAAGTGTCTCCTAGAGCTGACGCACTCTCGAGATGGAAACTGCTCTTGTCAGCCTGGTCCTCTCCCTCCGGAAGCCAGAGCTAGAGAACGTCTGTCCTGGAGTGGCTTGAGCAGGTGGCAAGGAGATTGCGTTTTCCACATGTTCTTTGCAGCTCATGGCAGAGAAGTTACAGCTGCAGGAGCAGCTCCAGGCGGAAACAGAACTGTGTGCCGAGGCCGAGGAGCTCCGGGCCCGCCTGACCGCCAAGAAGCAGGAGCTGGAAGAGATTTGCCATGACCTTGAGGCCAGGGTGGAAGAGGAGGAGGAGCGCTGCCAGCACCTGCAGGCGGAGAAGAAGAAGATGCAGCAGAACATCCAGGTAACCCCCTCCCTCCCCTCCGGAGAACGGGGCAGGGCTGGACGCCAGTCACGGGGTGCAGGGACGGGGTGCAGGGACGGGGTGCGACGAGGAGCCGGAGCTGGAGAGAACACAGCCAGGGAAGTGCCGTGGGAGGTGTGCTCTTCAGCACCTGCCCCACTGGGGAGCCGCGGGATGCTCTCTGTGGGGCGCTTGCGTCTCACACGTGTGTGTCAGAACTCCTGCGCTCTGCCCAGGTGAGCACCGAGGCCAGCTTACTGTCCCTCCCTCGGTCTTGCTCCAGCTGGCCTGAGGAGCGGGGACAGTCAGCTGTGCCCTCTGCTCACGTCATCGCTGGCAGGAAGTTTGCCAAAGGAAGCACCTCAGAACAAGCGACTACATGTTTGGACCAGGGTTCTTGTCCACACACCCCTGTTTTGTCGTTTTTTTTGCGGGAAACGAGTAAACTCGTCATATCGCCTCTAGTTGGAACCGGCAAAAATTTTGCAAAGTAAATAAATAGAGACCTTTTTTAAACTAAAACACTGAAAGTTTCATAGAAAAATATCAAATAGATCGAAAGATATGAATATTTTACGGAAAGTCTAATTTTGGCGAGAAAATGTCAAAAAAGCCCCGCGTTACGACGCAATTTGGTGGGAAAATGCCCGCTTACAAAGTGTTAAATGTGGGACCCCACGAATACGGGTTGGGCCCCTTCTCGGCCACGCGGCTGCGCTGGTTGGGCCTGCGCTCCTCACGGTCTCCATCTCGGTGGTAGGAGCTGGAGGAGCAGCTGGAGGAGGAGGAGAGCGCCCGCCAGAAGCTGCAGCTGGAGAAGGTGACCACCGAGGCCAAGCTGAAGAAGCTGGAAGAAGACCAAATCATCATGGAAGACCAGAACTGCAAACTGGCCAAGGTGAGGCCTTCGGCGTGCGGAGATGTGGGCTGTGGAGAGCAGGCCGTGCGTCTTCCCACGTCTCCTGACTGCAGCCCTGTGGCTTCTGCTCCCCAGTGGTGTCTTCTTCCTGGGTGTCTCGTGGCCTCGGGGCTCCGGGGCCGTGCGTGAGGGGATGTTTCTCATCACTGAGTGGGGCCTGAGGGAAAGGTTTGATATTTCTCCTGAGTAAAAAGCTCTTCACAAGCTTTTGAGACCCGAGACTTGGTAGAGCTGAACCATCACGTATCAGTCACCGCTCGGATTTGGGGATCTTGGTGGCTTGGTGTTAAGGTGGGGGGCTGCAGCCGCAAGGTAGTGACTCTTTCTTCTGAGAACCAGGTTGGCTCCCTGTCAGCTAAGTGAGCAGATGAAAGCTGGGAGCTGTGCTCAGGGACAAGGAAGGGCAGGGTCAGAACGCCGCCCTTGATCCCCCGAGGGAAGGGGGTCGGGTTGAAGTGGCAGGATGTCTGCTCGGAAACTAACTCAGGGAGGGAGCCGCTCACGCTGAGTGACGGCGTGTATTTATTATGGATGCTATGTGGTCGCTGTTGTGGGGGGGTCCCTACTGAGATTAGGATTCTAGTGGTGGCCACACAATATAGTCAGTGAGGAGAGCAGCCTGGGGCACTTCAGGGGCGTGAGGAGGTCACAGCCGACTGGGTGGGCGAGACGGGCGTGGAGAAGGTGGTACCTTCATGCCTGAATTCCCTCACCAACATTAGCCGCTACCTGGAAGCCTTTCTTACCTGAGCCCAGAGGGGTAACAGGTCCAGGGGGCTTGGGTACTTACATTTATACAACAGGGAAGTTTATCCAGCTATCTCGGGAGCTAGTGACCTTCCAAAGGGACTCCTTTGATCCACGAAGTCCTACTGAATCAAGTATTTAAGGCCTTGTCCCTCCAATCCTGAATTTCTGGGGGATTCATACTTTAAAGAGAGCTGAAGTGTTTGCTCAGCTGACCTAAGCTCTGACCACCCTCCCCTCACCCCCAGGAGAAAAAGCTGTTGGAAGACAGGATAGCTGAGTTCACCACCAACCTCACGGAAGAGGAGGAGAAATCAAAGAGCCTTGCCAAGCTCAAGAACAAACACGAGGCCATGATCACTGACCTGGAGGGTAAGAGGGTGATGGGAGCCGGGGCGTCCACTGCAGGGCCAGCCTGGGTCTCGCTGTCAGGAGCGGGAGCGCCAGGCGGGTTTCTCGCTCGCTCTGCACGGGCGAGGCGCGGGGTCTGCACAGCCAGCTGCCGTCTCGGACCTAGGGTTCAGCACCTGGTCCCTATGGGGCTCTGGGCCGCTGTGAGGTTGGGGAGGTTCCCCCAAGTGAGGAGCGTTCAGGGAATGGCTCTGGCTTTTCTCGGCTGTCGTGCACCATACATTTCACAAGCTTTTGAGACTTCCTAAGAGGTTCTAGGTTGACCCCCAGCTCTGCCACTTACTAGCTGTGTCATCTGGTACCTTTTACTTCACCTCCATGAGCTTTGGTTTCTCTTATCTCTACGGGGACACAGTGAAAGGGTATTTGTGAGGACTACACTATATAATGCACATGGATACACGGTGCGTACTGGAAAATTCTAGACTGATATTGTGAGAGGTCATTGCTTACTTGGGGCATGGTGACAGATCGTGTCTTCGTCTCCCTGTGCCCTGGGGATCATCGGTGATGGTGAGGGCAGGGTAGACAGACAGGTCTGTGGTTGTCTGTGGACCCCTTGCTCCTGCCCCTGAGAGGAGGGGACCAAGTGGGGGTAGGGGAATTCCCGGAGCTCTGAGCTCCTGCCAGAAATCACTGCCCCCTCTGCGGAGACGTGGGACCCTGGTGTGTCCAGGGCACTTGTTGACGCCCAGTGGATGTTGGGCTGAAATGATGCAGGCTGACAGCCAGGGAGATTCTCCCAGCTTGGTTTCATGGCCCCGCTGGGCCCCTCACATTTGTGTGGGATGAGGTGAGTCAGGTCGTCAAGGGGAATGGAGGTCCCGATAGAGATCTCCTCCCACAGACTTGTTTCCTCACCTGAAAGACTCTATCACCCAAGAGATTTAGGAGTGGCACGCCCACTGGACTGGCACACATGAATTTTGACACTAGCAAGGCTTAACAGATATAGAACAATCAGAACACAACACACACACATATACACACACACTCTCAAACACACACGTTCTCTCTCACACACACACACACACACTCTGTCTCCCTCTCACACACATACACACATATTCACACACATTCTCTCACACATTCTCTCTCTCTCTCTCACACACACACACACACACACACACACACACTGCTGGTGGGAGTGTATACTGGCAGACGACTTCGGAAAACGATCTGGCTTCGCCCTCTGAAGTTGAAGCTTTGTGTGCCTACGACCCAGTGCTCTTATCCCATCTCCAGTGGGAGTCGTGGGCAAGAACTCTCACAGCGGCCTGGTTCGTGATGGGACACAATGAACACAACCAAAATACCCGTCAGTTATAGAGTAGAAGATAAATCCACTGTTCATACAGTGGAATGCCAGACAGACGTCCAAAGGGATCAATTGCAGTGACACTTGTTAAATCTCAAGATCATATTGAGTGACAAAGGCAAGACAAGGAATGAAAGTCACTAACTTTCTGAGCGCGAGCTGTGGCCCAGGCACTGGTCTGAGTCCTTTCAGTTACTAACTCATGTGAGGCTCACCACCACCTGAGGAAGTAGGTTGTCTTTTATCCTTGTGATTCGGATGAGGCACAGAAAGGGTAAGGAGATGACCTAAGGGACGTCATAACAGGAATTGTACAGCCCACAGGACCCTTACCCCAAACTACCGACTGCCTGTAGGTTCATATTCACGCAAAACTAGACGTATTTTTTAGGGACACAGATACAATACAGCCTTAAAGGAAAACGAGGGAATTATAAACACAAACTTCAGGAAAGTGGTTCCCCTGATGGGAAGGTCAGCAGGTGGAAAGACAGGAACCAGGTAGCTCACTGGTGGGTGATGTTCTTTTCCTTCATCCAGGAGTTGGTGTGAGTGTCTGTATTGGGAGTCTTTAAACTTCACATGTTTTAGAATAAATACGCAGTATTTGTGTAAGAATGAAAAACAAAGACAGCAAAGTCGATGACGCCTGAGGCTCAGTTGGCTTCTCCCCATCCGTCCTTCTCAGAACGCCTCCGGAGAGAGGAGAAGCAGCGTCAGGAGCTGGAGAAGACGCGCCGGAAGCTGGAGGGAGACTCCACGGACCTCAACGACCAGATCGCTGAGCTCCAGGCTCAGATCGCCGAGCTCAAGATGCAGCTGGCCAAGAAGGAGGAGGAGCTCCAGGCTGCCCTGGCCAGGTGAGGTCCAAGCATCAGCCTGCCGACAGGTGGCCAGTGCCAGCGTTTCCTGACACTTCCTGCCATGGTTCTTGGTGCATCAGTGAGCTGGGAGCGTTCGCTCTGCTGTTGTCTTAGAAGCCATTTCACAGCAAAACATTTCCTGCCCACTAAAAGCACAGTCTAAGGCTTTGTCATTTGTGTGTAATCCCCAAAAAGTCATCCCCAGTATTACCCAACCATAAAAATCCTTTCTTTCCCTTTTTTAATTTACTGGCCACTGGCATGCCTTTTTTTTTTCTTTTCTTTTCTTTTATTTTTATAGACTTTATTTCTTAGAGCAGTTTTAGGTTCACAGCAAAATTGAGCAGAGTATGAGGAATTCCAATAAACCTCCCCTCCAGCCCCCCCCAGCCCCCCCCACTATCAGCATGTGCACCAGAGCGATACATTTGTTACAGCTGACGAACTGCATTGATACATCATCACCCCAAATCTGTGACACATTTGTATTTTTATTTTGTTGCAGTCTCATGGACTGTAGCACTTTATTTCCTTTCTGTTTGTTTAACATTTGAGCTCCTTTTCATGTTTAAAGCACTGAATTTTAATTTGGAAAGTGAAATGATTCCTGTATGAGGTCTGCCAATTGTCAAAGTGGTATTGCCCTTAAATCTGTACGCCTCAGACGTTATATTTGCTGAGTGAAGCTCCTAGGGCCATGGCTGTGACTACCAGAAGTGGCTTTGGCTGCACCTCTCTAAAAGCTTTAATGAGAACTCTGTTCCTTGAAGATGAGATGGCCTCATCCTGATGTTGTTGGTTTCTTTGACAGAGTGGAGGAAGAAGCCACCCAAAAGAACATGGCCCTAAAGAAGATCCGCGAGCTGGAATCTCAGATCTCTGAACTCCAGGAAGACCTGGAGTCTGAGCGTGCTTCTCGGAATAAAGCTGAGAAGCAGAAGCGGGACCTCGGGGAAGAGCTGGAGGCTCTGAAAACAGAGTTGGAGGACACCCTGGATTCCACAGCTGCCCAGCAGGAGCTCAGGTGTGCCGCGGGGCCACCTGGCTGAGTCAGACAGGGAAAAGGAGGCCGTAGCCTGGAAAGCATGGGTCCTTGGTGTCTGCACGCCCACCGTGGCCTTATTATCATGTACCAGAAGGCATGGAAGCTGAAGGGTCCTCAGCATCTTCTCTCTATTGAGTAGAAGACCTATTGAAAAACCTGGTTTGGGTGAGACAGGATGGGCTTTAAAGGTATAAGGGTACAGAAGCCGCTCCAAAGGAGGGTCTTCGAGCCTGGGCTATAGGATGGATAGCTGAGGAGCGAGGCCCACAGGCAGAAAAACTGCCTGGGCGGCCAGTGTCTCTGCAGGCAGGGACGAGCCCCAGGGGAGCATCACTCCAGGGTCCCTGGCCTCCATTGTGAGGATGTTTCTCTCCAGGTCCAAACGTGAACAAGAAGTGAACATCCTGAAGAAGACCCTTGAGGATGAGGCTAAGACCCACGAGGCCCAGATCCAGGAGATGAGGCAGAAGCACTCACAGGCTGTGGAGGAGCTGGCTGAGCAGCTGGAGCAGACAAAGCGGGTGCGTGGGCTTCCCCCAGAAACGGGCTCCGTGACTGCGGCTGGAGGGGCTGTGCTGCTTTCAGGAGAGGGTCCCTCCTGGAGACCAGCTGCCAATCCCGCTGAGCTGAGTGGCTCCGGCACCAGGTTGCCTGGCTCGGAGTCCAGCTCCAGCCCTTAGCAGCCGTGTGACTTCGGCAAGTACAAAGCTCTGTGCCTCGGTTTCCCCATCTGTAAAGGAGGTTAATGCCAGGTCTGTCTTACATGTTTATGTGAGAATTGGAGTTGATGACATGTAAAGCACTTAAATAGTAAGGGCTCAGTAAGTTCAAGTACAAGTATTATTCTATTCAACAACCTGCCAGGCCAGAAAGCTTCAAGGAATTAGAGTGACCCTGAAACTGAGTTTCAGAGGGCCTGAGGGTCCCCTTTCGGAAGGCTGGGTCCTCTAGAACATCCCAACAAGTGGTCAGCTGGAGTCTTCCTGGGAAACCCTGGGGATATTAGTCCCCCCAGCTGGTTTCTCTGCCAGGCAGCTGACGCCCGGGCACTTCTTTAACAGGACACATCCTGCCTCTTGCTCCCAGCTCACAGCCACTCTTGGCGGCAGCCCAAGAGGTCAAAGGCTCTTCCGTGTGGCAACCTGTAAAATATTTTTGTGCACCTGTCTTCCTTAAACTTCCACCTGGTTCTGCACAGGATGCAGCCTTTCTTTATCCTTTAGCTGTTTTTACCCAACATGCCTTTGCATTCACGCGGGTTCTGGTTTACCTTGCCCATGACCTGTGGGCGTCTCGGTGCAGACTAGAATGGGGCTGTCCCCTTTATTCCGTAAACTCCACTTTACTCTTTTGGAAGAGCATTATGTTAGTACTTTTGAATATCAAATTTCAAAGAGGCTTTACTGGCTGTCCAACAGTAATTACAATTTTCCTCATCCTAGAATATTAGCACTAGAATCAAACATCAGCAATGACGTTGGGCACTTGAACGTTCCCTCTACCCATGAGGGAGGCTGGGCCGGGGTTGTGTGAGAGGTAGGGAAACTGTGGTCCTCAGAGGTGAGGACACGTGCTGGGCGTCACGTACCCGTTAGGTGATGAGGGCAGATCAGGCCAGGGCTCTTGCTGGCACCTTGTCCCCTGAACGTGAACAGTTTCTGGATCTGGACCCAGTGGTTCTTCCAGGAATGTTAGAACAACCAGCCTCACGTCAGGGCACAGGTTCCCCTTTTCATGTCTTCGCTTCCCTCCCTACCAGGTAAAAGCCAACCTTGAGAAGGCTAAGCAGACCCTGGAGAATGAGCGAGGGGAACTGGCCAACGAGGTGAAGGCCCTGCTGCAGGGCAAAGGGGACTCAGAGCACAAGCGGAAGAAAGTGGAGGCCCAGCTGCAGGAGCTGCAGGTGAAGTTCACCGAGGGAGAGCGAGTGCGCACGGAGCTGGCCGACAAGGTCACCAAGCTGCAGGTGAGTCCTCCCTCGCGACCCGGGCCTGGGCGGTGGTCCCTTCGCAGCTCTTCTTCAGTCTTGGCCCACATCTCCAGGGCTCCTGCTCTCTTGCTTCACTGGTTCCGCAGCAAGGCTGCTGGGTTCAGCCTGTGACTCGGGTCCAGCTTTGCCTAAAAGCGCCAAGGTGGCGTCAGAGCCATCATGGTCGAGCTTGTGGGCTTTTGTCCTTCCCGTCCTTGTGCAGGTCGAGCTGGACAACGTGACAGGTCTTCTCACCCAGTCTGACAGCAAGTCCAGCAAGCTCACCAAGGACTTCTCCACGCTGGAGTCCCAGCTGCAGGACACACAGGTAAGCGCAGCGGGCGTCCCTGCCGCTGAACGTCTCCTGGGAGGGAGGACTCTGTGCCCACACAGTAGCAGCTGCCAGAGCTCTGATGTCCCGTCCTCCCCTGCATCCACGGGGTCTCAGTCCTGCTGGCTCACCACCAGGTCTTTACCAGCTGCTCCCTCCTGCCAAGGGTGTGGGGACCGTGAGGCTCTGACGCCACCCTCCTGAGCCTTATACCCTCTCGTCCTCGGTGTAGGAGCTGCTGCAGGAGGAGAACCGGCAGAAGCTGAGCCTGAGCACCAAGCTGAAGCAGATGGAAGATGAGAAGAACTCTTTCAAGGAGCAGCTGGAGGAGGAAGAGGAGGCCAAACGGAACCTGGAGAAGCAGATAGCCACCCTCCAGGCCCAGGTTCGGTGCTGGCTCCCCCACGAGACCCCCCGCGCTTCCCAATGGCTCCGGGAAACTGGTTGGATTCTGTAGGCGGGGGCGGGCCCCACCCAGACACAGACACCTGAGGCATAGCCCTGCCCACTGAGTGCCCTGCCTCGGAGCCGGGGGAGGTCTCCTGTACTCTCCAGCCCAGGGCTCTTATCCCCGAGTCCCCAGGTAGACCTCCGGGATCCATGAACTTGGAGGGAGGAGACAGAACATCTTGCTTTTCCCCAGTGTCAAGCTGCCATCTAGCATGTCGTTCCTTATGACTGGCGGCAACAAGCCTTGGCAGTCGCGGTGCTTGTGGTCTTGTTCACTAGAAATCACCGGTCACCATGTCCCAGCCATGGCAGGGCTTTGGGAATGTCATTAGGAGGCTGCTATGTGATGTGCTGGTAAAGAAGCACATGGGTTACTGATCCACAGCTTTAAAAAATACTTGACAATTTTCCTATACTGGCTTTCCTGGCAGTCCTATATGTTTTGTCTTGTCACATCAGAAGGTCGTTATGAGAAGGAGTCCATGGTCTGCTCTAGATTGTCACTGGATCATGGCCAAAAATAGATCAAGAGCCCTGTTCTGACTTCTGTCTTGGGACTTAAATGTTCCGGACCAGAGGGTCTGCCCCAAGTCAGGACGGGCTGGGTTTGCTCTGTGGTCTGGGCCGGAGTGGGCAGCATGTGCGCGTGGTGGCAGGAGGGGCTGTGGGATGGACCCTGTGGTCCTGCCTCCAGCAGACAATTCCCCAGAGGGCACTGGCTCTGCTGCCTGGGACCAGGTGACGAGGATGCTCCCCCCTCTGGGCCTCGGTCTTTGTAAATGAGAGGCCTGGTGTAGGGCACGATGGAGAGGCCCCCCAAAGTTGCCCTGTGGCGTCGGCCTTCTCCTGGGCTCCATGCACTGGGCAGGCGCCCTCTGCAGAAACTCCATTTTCCTCGCCCTGGTGGAAGAAGGAAGGCTCCATCACTGGGTTGGCTCCCTGGCCCTCTGTTCATGGGGTAGCGGCCCAGGCACAGGTGTGTTACCTGAACCTTCTTGGGTGTCTCCTGACTCCTTGTTCCTGCCCAGGTGACCGACATGAAGAAGAAGATGGAGGATGGCGTGGGGTGCCTGGAGACTGCTGAGGAAACCAAGAGGAAGCTCCAGAAGGACCTGGAAGGGCTGAGCCAGCGCCATGAGGAGAAGGTGGCCGCCTACGACAAGTTGGAGAAGACCAAGACGCGGCTGCAGCAGGAGCTGGACGACCTGCTCGTGGACCTGGACCACCAGCGGCAGAGTGTCTCCAACCTGGAGAAGAAGCAGAAGAAGTTTGACCAGGTGTGTGCCGTCGGCGGCTCGTTCCCCTTATTTCCTCTCCTGCAAACACCACAGCGTCAGGCCAAGGCCGCTTACAACCAGCGAACCCTGGGATCCCATCATTTCCTCGCTCGGGGGAGGCCCTAAGCGGTTTCTGGTTTGTTGATAGGCCTGACAAGAAAGTGCTCCAGCATCTTCTTTAGGGGCGACTTTCCCCTTTCTGGTTTCTCATATTGTTCCCATTTTCTATGATGAACTGATGTGGCTGCTATTTAGAATTTTTATTCATGTGCTCATACCTCTTGCTCATTCTAAACGATCTGAGGCAGCTTACAGAGGCATAGGTGGTGGGCTGGGAATGAAAAGTGGAATACATCACACCAGCCCCGGGCTGCCCGCCGCCCGTGGGTGTGGATGAAGGTGTATAGGGCTCAGCCACACTCCTTCCTTCGCTGTCACCTCTGGCTGTTTTCATGCTGTCAGAGCAGAATCGATTAGTTCCTATATAGACGCGGCCTGCAAAGTCTAAAGCACTTACTTTCTGGCCCTTTAAGAAATAGGTCCATGGAATAAATAAGGGATTGGGGCAAAGGGAATGGGAAGGTGAGAACATAAGACCTGGTGAGGGTGGGTCCACACAGAGAGTGGAGACCAGAGGAATTAAATTCACATCCTTAAAGGAGGACACAGGTGGGCTTTGGGCTTCTAACGTGCCAACGTCACATTCTTTTCAAGGTAAATGCGAACCAGTTGTTAGGAGAACCAGAGCCTTTCCTGTGGGTTCTCATGGAATGGGCGCTGTGTGAAATAAAGAATCCTTATTAAGTGATAAAAATGAGAGACTTTAAAGCATGGTTGCAGAGGCAACCTCTCCCCTTGTCCAGTTGTGAGGACACACGCTGGACAGCACATGTCCCCCCTGGAATCGGCTGGGTCCCCTGGGCAGTGGCCTTGTGCTTGGTTTTCTTGGTCCCCCCACCCCCCCCAGCCCTTCAGAACCAGCACCTGGGGACCTTCATTGCTCAGGGAGTCTGGGTCCAGACACATTGTCAGCCTGAGGTCAGCAGGCTCTCAGCTCTTGCTGGAGCCTGTTGCCCGAGCCTTACGGTGCCCACCTCTTTCCCAGCTCCTGGCTGAGGAGAAGACCATCTCCGCCAAGTATGCAGAGGAGCGCGACCGGGCTGAGGCAGAGGCCCGCGAGAAGGAGACCAAGGCGCTGTCACTCGCCCGAGCCCTGGAGGAGGCCATAGAGCAGAAGGCAGAGCTGGAGAGGGTCAACAAGCAGTTCCGCACAGAGATGGAGGACCTCATGAGCTCCAAGGACGACGTGGGCAAGAGTGTGAGTACCGGGCGGGGCTGAGGGGACAGCGCAGGATTAGCGGGTGCACAGGCGCTGAGGCCGGGACCTCGGGGACCTGTGGTCCTTTCGCTCCTGACTCGGGTTCCCGCGGGCGGCAGGTCCACGAGCTGGAGAAATCCAAGCGGGCCTTGGAGCAGCAGGTGGAGGAGATGAAGACGCAGCTCGAGGAGCTGGAGGACGAGCTGCAGGCCACCGAGGACGCTAAGCTGCGGCTGGAGGTGAACCTACAGGCCATGAAGGCCCAGTTCGAGCGGGACCTGCAGGGCCGGGATGAGCAGAGCGAGGAGAAGAAGAAGCAGCTGGTCCGACAGGTGCGTGTGGCGCCCGCTCCTCCTGGGCAGAGCCCGGCAGGGACCCTGATTTCCGGCAGGCTTCCTTTCTCTCTCTTCTCTACCTGGATTATAGAAGCCTCCTTGACCATTCTTTCCATGTCCTTACGTTCCAGTCCTCTGTCCTGGGGGGGGGGTCAGTGACTCTGTTAGGGTTTTTATGGTCAGTATTTCTCACTGGCCCCTGGAGGCCCCAGGGATCCCACAGGACTGTGCCAAGCCCACCTGGGCTCAGAACTGGAGGTGGGTCTGTGTGAGTCCAGCCTCTTGAACTGTGGGCGTCTCCCCAGGTGCGGGAGATGGAGGCAGAGCTGGAGGACGAGAGAAAGCAGCGCTCATTGGCAGTGGCCGCTCGGAAGAAGCTGGAGATGGACCTCAAGGACCTGGAGGCCCACATTGACTCGGCCAACAAGAACCGAGACGAAGCCATCAAACAGCTGCGGAAGCTGCAGGTGAGGTCAGGCCGGACCAAACCGGATCTGGCCGCACTCGGTGGGGCTGGGACACTAGTGGGATGGCCGGTGAATGCTGGCAATTGCCTCCTTCCCCTCTCTTGTCTTGGGTGTCCTTAGCCCCATCTCACAGATGGAGAATCAGAGGCCCAGAGGCTGAGTGGAAAAAAGTCTGAAAGCACACTTGCAGGAAAATGAGTGCTTTTAAGTACATTAAACAAAGACAGGTCTAAACCTAGCTGTGTAGTGGAGTTACGGAAGATAGTCATGTAGTGGCAGATTTCTAGAACACACTGGGTACGGCCCCGCACTGACCCAGGCCAGCCTAATGGCTGATGAGGAAAGAAGGTTGGAGCTGGTGCTTCAAAGGGGTGGGGACACGACTTGGGAAGTTTTCACCTCACCAGTAATTAAAGAATAACAAATTAAAAACAACTCTGAGATGCCACATCACACCCAGCACTAGCGGCAACAAGAACAAATTCAAATCCCTGTGGTTGCCAAGGTCAAAGGGCACAGATGCCTGGTGCTGGTGGCAGCTCTCCCAGTACCATCTGGCTGAGCCCAACAAATCTCACCCTTTGACACGGGGAATCCCAGCTTGGAATTTTTCTGCAAGAGAAAAAAGAAGCTATTTGACAAAGATCTTTAGGATTGTAACAGTGGCAGGAGAATAACAAAGGAAATATGTCCTGCCGTGTAGTCGGGGCTGACCTGGCACAGTAGCCGGTGTCGGGAACGGTGCCAGGGCACCAGATTCAAGTCAACAGGGAGCTGTAGAAAGTACAAAACACACGCAGCGTGGGCTGATATGTACACGGTGACCGACACTGCCGAGAGAATGCTTTGTAGATCCCAATGGTCAAAAAAGGGTAAAACTGGTGTAAGATACAGAGACATTTTGTCCTTAGTGACTATTTTGCCCTTTTAGTGAAGCTGGTAAGCCATGCCATTGGGTGAAAAGCAACCACAAGTTCCAGTTGGCGCTTGTCCCTGTCAGGGGTGGGAGGGCAGATGGTGGGGCAGGTGGGACTCGGGTGGCCGCTGGGGTGGTGGTGCCAAGCGTGTCCTCTCCGCCCCCAGGCCCAGATGAAGGACTACATGCGTGAGCTGGACGACACGCGTGCGTCCCGTGAGGAGATCCTCGCCCAGGCCAAGGAGAACGAGAAGAAACTGAAGAGCATGGAGGCCGAGATGATGCAGCTGCAGGAGGTGGGCGGGGCCGAGCGGCGTCAGGGTGGCCGCCCTCTGGCCAGCAGGTGGCAACTCAGGGCCTCCAGCTGGCCAGCCTGAGCTCCCGGGCAGGGCTGAAAACAAAGTACCAAACTGCAGGAATGAGTGGAGGTGGTTTTTATGAAAGACTTCCCTGCAGGGTTTCATTAAGGAGCAAGGCTCCCTGGTGTGATGAAAACAAGTGTGTGAATTAAATTGTCACCATTTGGGGCCAGCTCCTGGCATGAAATGAAGCTCTTTGGTAATCACCACCTCCTGCTGTGAACTGCCTCCTGGTGAGGAGGGTCCTTCCCGGGACAAGTGCACAGTCCCCTTGGCCGCCTTGTCTGTCAGCCACGAGGCACCTGGAAGCCTTCCCAGGACCTGCTCCTAGCTGGGCCAGACATCCAGACACGTCCTCGTCGCTCTTGCCTGACTGGCCGTGCTCTCCTGCCTGGGCTTGGGGGTGATCCCTCCCTCCACGGTCACATGTGGTCTCTGTCTAGCCGCCCTCACCCAAGGGTGAAGCCTCTCTCCTCCACTTGGCTTTCAGAGACCTCGCACCCTGGTCCTAACTCACATCGCTAAGTCCTCCTGACATCTGGTCTACCTGGGACGTAGAGGGACCAGCTTGCCCTGTTAGGGCAGGACAGTTTCTTATTTATCTCTACATCCCCAGCCAGGCCTGGTTCTTAGCACTTAGATATGGGGGCTTTGTAAACATGAGGTGCCTAAGCTGTGACCTCAGTGGGAGGAATCAGCCCTGTGAGCCAGAGGGGCTCATGAGAAAGGGCTTCATGGAAGAGGCAGGCCCAGGAAGCAGTTAGCAGAGAAGGCCAGGGGCTTGGGGAGGCTGGCAGTGCACAGGACCAGGAATGGAAGAGGTGGGCTGCCAGGGCTTGTGGGCTGCCCCAGAGGGTCACACGTTGGGCTCTCCCGGCAGGAACTGGCAGCTGCTGAGCGTGCCAAGCGCCAGGCCCAGCAGGAGCGGGACGAACTGGCTGACGAGATCGCCAATAGCAGCGGCAAAGGGTGAGTGAGCCACGCACTGGCACCTTCAGCGGCGGAAGGTGGGTGTCAGGGTAGGGGCACCCCACCTCTGGGACAGGCCCCTTCTTTCTCACTCCTCCCTGACCTCGCCCAGAGCCCTGGCGTTGGAGGAGAAGCGCCGCCTGGAGGCCCGCATTGCCCAGCTGGAGGAAGAGCTGGAGGAAGAGCAGGGCAACACGGAGCTGGTGAACGACAGACTGAAGAAGGCCAACCTGCAGGTGGGTGGGCTCAGCCCCCCGGGCCTCCCCTCGGCAGCAGGCTAGGCCGCAGGACCTGAGCGCTCCCTCGGCAACGCCAGCTGCTCCCTGGTTGCTTAGGGGAGGATGCCCTGGCACCTTCCGATGGGTAGCGCCCTGTTTCTGGGAGGGCCTAGGGGTTGGACCCCAGTACCTGGAGTTATAGGGTCTCTGTGGTCCGGCTGTCCCACCTCTGTTGCCATCTGGGCCCCAGCGTTCCTCTTGGTCACCAGCCCTTCTTCCCATAGATCGACCAGATCAACACCGACCTGAACCTGGAACGCAGCCACGCCCAGAAGAACGAGAATGCGCGGCAGCAGCTAGAGCGCCAGAACAAGGAGCTCAAGGTCAAGCTGCAGGAGATGGAGGGCACTGTCAAGTCCAAGTACAAGGCCTCCATCACGGCCCTGGAGGCCAAGATCGCACAGCTGGAGGAGCAACTGGACAACGAGACCAAGTAGGTGCCCCTCGCCTGTCACCTGGCAGGGTCCAGAGGCCCCTCTGCGGTCCTGTCCCTGAGTCCCGTCAGGAACCAGCTTTCTGTCCCCTGAGTCCCAGAAGCTGTTTCCCCTCATCCTGACTGGCTCGCCTCCATTTCACTGGGGCCTAGTAGAGTTCATGTAGGAGCCCACTGCCGACCTCTGCAGTTGGGCTTTTGGTGACGGTGTCGGAGGGCTGCATCAGAGAGAGGTGGGGGTTCCCCTCCACCTGGGCAGACAGTCTGTGGGCTCAGCAAGACAGACTTCTTTGGAGGTGATGGGGGGGGGGTCACACTGCGCCCCAAATTTTCCCATTTCCCAGCTGCACATATGCTCTTTGAGATTTGTCATTTCCCTTCCCTGAGCCCATTTCCCCATCTGTGAAATGGGGCTGATCACAGTGGCTCCCAGAAGACACAGAGCTCATGGTGGGTGTTGAGTAAAGAGGGTCTGTCTGCCTCAGCATCAAGACACCCCTGTGGGGGAAATGGCAGCAAAGCCCCGGGAATGGATGGCCCGGCTTGCGGTGTGTCAGCCAGACCCTCTGAAGGAGGCTGATGCCCTGAGCCGCCGTGTGTGTGCCTCACAGGGAGCGCCAGGCGGCCTGCAAGCAGGTGCGTCGGGCCGAGAAGAAGCTAAAGGACGTGCTGCTGCAGGTGGATGATGAGCGCAGGAACGCCGAGCAGTTCAAGGACCAGGTGTGTGTGCGGGCGGCGCAGCGCGGCCCCAGGGCTGGCCAGGGGCCGGGTGGGCCCCTCTCGCCCAGAGCCCCTAACCAGGGCCACTGGCCACGCATCTCTGCAGGCCGACAAGGCGTCCACTCGCCTGAAGCAGCTCAAGCGGCAGCTGGAGGAGGCGGAAGAGGAGGCCCAGCGGGCCAACGCCTCGCGCCGGAAGCTGCAGCGCGAGCTGGAGGACGCCACAGAAACCGCCGATGCCATGAACCGCGAGGTCAGCTCCCTCAAGAACAAGCTCAGGTGAGCCCGGCCTCCCCGCCCCTTCCCGCAGTGATTTCTCTGTGAACAGTTAGTTTGTCCCGAAAACCCCCATTCCAGAGACTGGGCTCCTGTGAAGTTGCTTGCGTTCTCAAGTAGATGCCAAGGAGCAGAGAGCTCATGGCGGGAAAGTGCCCCTCAGGGAGCCGCTGCCCCTCGGGGTCTTCTTACCTCCAGGGCTGGAGCCCACCCAGCCTTGTGAATGAACCCTCAGCCCCAGGGACTTTATTCCGCCCACCTGAAAAGTGTTCACAAGGCTGCTGCAAGCAGATGAGAGCACCTCGGTGCTGGGTGTTTTCAGCGGGAAGGTGCTGAGGCAGCCTGCTGGCTTCCCCGGCCCCAAATCCGTGCCTACTGAACGCTTGGGAGCTGCTGACATCTTAGGGTGCCTGTGGGGGAGCGAGCGGGCTTCTTTGCATTTCTCAAGGGCAAGATAACACTTCAGAAGCATTCAGTGGCTGAGGCAGAGGGTGTGTTTCTCCAAAATTCTCATTTCTTACCTGCTTTTCATGGCAATCCCATTTTAAAGCTGGAAATCAGCAAAAGCAGACGTTCTAGTCAGGGTGTAATATCAGTTTTCTTACGTGTGATGGGAAGAAGAAAACTCTGTGGAAACAGTTGTTCATGTCTGACTTGGTTTCACCTGTTTCGTACTAAGTCTGAGCGCAGGGTGGCATTTTGCAGAAGACGACTCCATCTATTCTTGTGCCTGTCCCCTTTTCCTCCGTTCCGGCTTCCTGGCGGTTTTTGCTTAGTGTGTTGGCTAAAGCGGAAGCTTTGATCACCGGCTCTCTGAGAGCTGTCCTGTCCTGGGGGCCCCGCCTGGCTTTTCCCTGAGGGATGTTAGGCACCCAGTTTCCCTGTAGAGACCGCTTTGGGACGTGTGAGCTGTTCTGGGGCCATGCTGCCGGCCCTCTGACTCTGCCTCTGCCCCCAGGCGTGGGGACCTGCCGTTTGTCGTGCCTCGCCGAATGGCCCGGAAAGGCGCTGGCGAATGCTCGGACGACGAGGTGGATGGCAAAACCGACGGGGCTGAGCCCAAAGCTGCCGAATAACATCCTCCCCGTGCTGCCCGAGCCGGAGGGACAGACCCACTGACCACCGGATGGCTCCGCCTCCCCCTTCCTTGCCCGGCCTGGCCTCCCTTCCACCTCCCTGCGGCACCCCTCCACCTTCTTGGGACTTCCCCCACCAGGCCTGGGGACCTCGGGCCTGCGCCTCCCCCCCCAGGCTTTGTCGAGGGCCTTCGGATTCCTCTGCTGCCACCCCTCCCGCTCCTCTTCCCCCAGAATTTGATACCAAAGAGTCAGGGTCCTGGGCCCCAGGCTCAGGAACAGAGTGACCTGTAGGGTCTTCGGCCCTCTCTTGCCAAAAAGCACAAGATGGTGAGGCAAGGACAGGCCCCCGGGGATGGGCAAGAGTTTTCTATGAATCTATTTTTCTGCAGACAAGGAGTTTTGATAGCCTCGCACCCCAGAAGGGTCGTCTCCTTCCCTCCTCCGCCACCAGCTCTTCCCCAGCCTGTCGTTGCTGTTGGCAATCACACGCGATGACCTCACACCCTCTGCCCCATCGGCCCCCCTCCCGTGGGCTCTGGGTGGTCTGGCAAGAGCAAACCCAGGGATGCCCCCGCTGTGCAGGGCACAGAATGCTGGGGGCAGGGAGGGGGGAGTTCCCACCCACCCCCACTGGGCAGCGCCACTGTCCCCTTCCTGAATCTGAAATGTCTCAAGTGCAATGATGACCCCGTTCCTCCTTTACCGAGGGCAGCCTGCCCTGCCACACAGGCCATTGGGCCCAGCAGGCAGGGCCTAGGGGCCACGCCAGAGAGGCCAGCAGTGGCTTCTCCCAACACTCTTGGGGACCAAATATATTTAATGGTTAAGGGAGTTGTCCCAAATCTGACAGCCAGAGCATCAGAAAGGGCCCGTGGCCCTGCCACACGACCTAGGACCGGCCCTAGGGCAGTGCGTCTGCACCGCCGACTCAGTAGAGATTTCAAATCTGCACAGATGTTTTTGAAAGGAGAAGAAAGGTTTTCTTTTCCCCCCTTCTTGTAATAAATGATAAAATCCCCAGTCTTGATCACTGCCTTTCCTTTGGAACCATGTTTAGAAGAGAGCAGCGTGTCTTACACTGGTGTACACTGGTTGCTGAATTTACCTGTATTCCTAACTGTTTTGTATATGCTGCATTTAGACTTACTTATGGCAAAGAAGGCATTTTTTTTTTTAAAGGAAACAAACTCAACAAATCATGAAGATATGTAAAAGCTACATATGCCTAAAAAGCTCTGAATTCAGGTCCCAGTTGCTGTCACAAAGGAGTGAGTGGAACTCGCACCCCCACACTTTTTTATATAATAAAAGTGCCTTAGCACGTGTTGCAGCTGTCACCACTGCAGTGAGCTGGTTTACAGATGTTTCCCACTGAGCGTCACAATAAAGAGTATCATGTGCTATGAGCCATGTGTGGTGCTGTCCTTCTGCCGGAGACGGTGGCCTGGAAGGGACTGTGCTTTGTTTCTGATCTTCTGGAAGCTTCCAGGAGTGTGACACGGCAGCTGGGGCACAGGCTGGGGTGGGGATTGAAAAGGAAAGAGAAGGGCAGGCGGGGCCGGGTTTAAGGATGCTGAAAGCATCACATGGAAACATGGTTCGCTATTTACTGAGCACCTACTCTGCTTGACACCGAGCTGGACCAGGAGAGGGACAAGGCCCAGGTATGACTTCTGGGGCTCCCTTAGTCATCAGACAGTGTGAAGCCTGCCCTCCAGAGGGTCGTCCTACAGCAGGAATGAGGAGGTGCTGAGTAGGCCTGTGGGCATGGGAGCAGGACTGGCAGAGCATTTATTCATTCATTCATTCATTCCCTTAAAGGCTGACGTAAACCAGGCCTCTTGCCAGCCCCCGGGAGTACAAGGGCAGTGAAGAAAGCAGGTGCCCCTGCAGTTGCGCAGGGAGGGAGGGAAGGGAGGAAAGACCCCTTCGAGAGGGGCTAGGGCCCCCACAAGACACGAGGTGTAGACTCAAGCAGCAACCCGTGGGCCATTGTTCGGCCAGCATGGCTGCTAAGGAAAGCTGTGTGCTTCTGGACACAACACTCCCCAGGCCTCCACAGCTGACCTGTCCAGCCTCTGAGCAGGAGATGCTGCACTTGGCCTGAGAAGGGAGCAGCAGGAGATGCCGCGAGAGGGAGGTGGGGCCCGCCACTGGAGGGCTGGGGCTCCTTCCAATCAATGACATTGGGGCTCTCAGACTGCAAAACTAGTCCACATTCATTGTCACATCACACCCACCTAAGTTGGGTTCCAGCTTCCCCGCTTTATTGCAACCTTGAACAACAGTTGTTGAAGATTTCTGACTCATCTCTAGTCAACACGGAGAATTTAGGGAAGAAAATCGCATTTTTTGAATACTTGAGGTTTTAAAGGATTTCTCTTCCTCTGCGGAAGTGGCATGGTCCAGGAAACAAAAGGAAACAATCAGACCAACCCAGCTTCCCCACTTCACCCCATCAAACCTTAGTTTTATCTTTTTTGAAAGAGGGATAATAAATGTTTTCATCATAGGGCTGTTGTCACATGTACAGTTGTGTGTGTGAAAATCGTCGGAAAGTGTGAAACGCTCACGTGCTGGTTTTTTCCCAAAAAGGCGCTTTTTTCTTTTTGTTTTTTTAAAGATTTTTATTGGGGAAGGAGAACAGGACTTTATTGGGGAACAGTGTTTACTTCCAGGACTTTTTTTTCCAAGTCAAGTTGTCCTTTCAATCTTAGTTGTGGAGGGCGCAGCTCAGCTCCAGGTCCAGTTGCCATTGTTAGTTGCAGGGGGCGCAGCCCACCATCCCTTGTGGGATTCGAGGAATCGAACTAGCAACCTTGTGGTTGAGAGCCCCCTGGCTCATGTGGGAATCGAACCAGCAGCCTTCGGAGTTAGGAGCACGGAGCTCCAACCGCCTGAGCCACCGGGCCGGCCCCAGGAGGCGCTTTTTAAGAATTTGTTTAAATTTTTAAAATTGTGGTTAGATACGTAACAAAATTTACCACCTTAACCATTTTTAAGTGTATAGTCAGGGGCATTGAGTTCATTCCCATTGCTGTGTCACCATCACCGCCCTCCATCCATAGAACTCTTTCATTTTGCAAAACTGGAACTTGGTTCCTATAAGGCAACTCCCATTCCCCTCCTCTCAGCCCCACAACCACCCTCCTCCTTTTGTCTCTATGAATCTGACTATGTAGGTCCTTCACAGAAGTGGAATCATCAGTATTTGTCTTTTCGCGACTGGATTCTTACCCTTAGCATAGTGTCCACAAGGTTCATCCATGTGGCAGCACGTGGCAGAATTTCCTTATGAATGAATAAGATTCCGGAGTGTGTAGATATCAGTTTCCTTACCCATTCATCCACTGGTGGAAGCTTAGGGCGCTTCCACCTTTGGCCCTAATGAATAATGCTGCTAGGAGCTTGGCTGCACAGATACCTCTCCAGACCCTGCTTCAGCGCTTTCGAGAATGCACCCGGGAGTGGAACTGCTGAATCGCATGGTCATTGTATATCTAATGTTTTGAGGAACTACCATACTGCTTTCCACAGTGTCTACATGCTGTTATTTCTAAGGCCATACTTGAGCACAACAGTGACGCCTGACAAGAATCTCCTTGGTCTCCCGACTGCCTGGAGGATAGAGGTTGGTGGTGCCACCCCGCCCCCCACATGCCAGAGAGCCGTCTGGGGGTGCGGCTCTCACAGGCCCCTCCTCCCCCTACCCGCCACTCCTCCCCCCTCCTCTTTCAGGGTCCTGAACTTGAGGGCGCTTCCTGTCTCTGGGCTGCAGCCCATCTGCAGCATCCCTAGGACTTAGCAAAGGGCCTTTCAACTTAAAATCATCATCTGGATCAATTGCTCCATTACCTGTGTTAAATGGGAACCCAAATCCGTTAACTCTGAGAATGTGTCAATTCTCTTAGCCATTAACCATTCATTAAAAGTAAACCCACAGTGTTTGTCGGGACTTCAACATAAAACTCTTAAGATTATGGGTTGGACTGACTTGCCATCCTTATACTTAGCCTCACCCTTCCTGAAGCTGACAGTTGTTACTCAGGCCCGAATCTTTGACCTGTGGAAAGACAGATAGGATTGTCCAGGGATGATGCTGACAGCCTGTGGTGAGTGGCAGGGACCAGTGGCCACGTCTCCTGAGGTGACCAGGTGCTGTCAGCGTGGAGTGCAATTCCCAGGGCTCTGCAGCCTGCGATGCCTGTCTCTGCTGCCATCCCATGACTGCAAAGGTCCCCTTAGTTACGTGCTCAGTGTGAGGCTCCCTACCCACTCCCACTGCCCCTGTGACAAGGGGGGACAGCAGGGAGGTGGGTCCCTGTTCTGGAACACAACTCATACTGTGCAGCCTGTCTGAGCCAAGAGCACCTCCCCAGGGGTTGGAGAGCTGGGCGGGGCAGGGGTGGGGTGGGAGAGCTGGCTGTGTGCCTCTGGCTGCTGACACCTCCTGTCTCCACCAGGGGATGCTGGTGGCACGTGCCAGATACCTTTCTAAGCCATTTTGGGGGTTACTTTCCCACTGAGCTGGGATAGCCTTCACAGGGGGCTGAGATTGCTTATTGACAGAAAGTTTTGGCCCAGACGCTGACTCTAGAGCTGCAGGCATCGTAGGGGACCTTTCTTGTGACGCTGGGGGTCAATTTGAGCCCATTTAATGGTCACTAGATCTTCTGGGTCTCTAAACGAGGGGGGAGTCTCAGCTCATGTCCCTGGGGTCAAGAGATGCCTGCCTCACTGTCGCCTCAGTTTGACTCTGCAGCCCCATTCCGGTCACTTCACTGGACATCAAGTCCACGGGTGTCGTCTGGAGTCACTGCGTTCTCATCAGGGGGTCCTTATGACAACGGGCCACAGCCATGTGGATGTTTAATTGAGTTCTGCTTCTCACAACAGTTTTATTTCTATGACAAGCTGCAGTCAGGCTAATGAAAGGAAGAAGAATCAGGATGAAAGGTTACAGGAGGAAAATGACAATAAATAACTTTAAACAAGTGTCAAAGGTCCAGTATGAAACTTGCGTTGAGCCTGGGCCCCTGCCCTGATACCTGGTGAAAACCACTGCCTGTCCCATCACCTTGGCTTCCTCTTCTGCACAATCAGACCGTATTCCTGGCCCTCTTAAGGTGGTTTTAAGACTAAAGTGTTGTGCGGTCCTTATGCAATAATATCTATCACTCTTCAGTCCCTCCCTGGAAAAATGGAGGGGGGTGTCCTGATGCCCCATGCACGAGGGCTCGGGATGAACAGGCCCCGATGGGAAGGCCAGGTTGGCCCCTCTGGTCCATCCTAGCCCCTCCTGCCTGGGGCAAAGCAGAAAAGCACAGCGGCCCCACGACTTACAGGCTGTGGGACCTTTTCCTGTAAACTGAGTTGATAATTCTCAGAGCTGATGTGAGAAAAAGGAAATGCATAGAAGGTGCCCACACAGCGCGTCGCACACACTTTCCCACTCGTCTGTGGTGGCTGCTCTGCTCAGGAACCAAGCAGGAAACAGGACATGCTTTCTGTTCTCAGAGTTTTCTGTGTCACTGACCTTCCTACAAAAAAGTCCTCCATTTGGAGAGAGAAACAATCTGTCACCAAGAGGAAATAAGCCAGGGGAGAAACTAGCAGGCTTTTCCTGGGAGAGAAGTTTCTATCCCAGAAACATCTGGATCCACCCAAACAGCATTGACCATCAGGGATGGCCTCCTCGAGCAGGTCACCACAACCCAAAAGCACTGGTGCTTTCCCTGCCACCAGGACAAGCCGAGAGAGAGACCTGATCAGAAGGGGTCAGGGCAGACACAGACACCGTGGCTGAGCAGTGGCCTTAGGGAACAGGTGCCAAGGGACCAGAGCAAGCAGGAGAGAGTGGGCTCTGTGGGGGGAGGCTCTGAAGGGCTTCCCAGAGGAAGTGATAGCAGATTTGGGCTTTGAAGGATGAGCATGATTTTTCCAGGTGGTAGAAGCAGGTGCTCTGGCGAAGGACCTACGTAAGCGAACGTGTGGGGGCTGCATGGGTGTGGGTTCACCAGCAGCAGGCATGCGATCCAATAGCCCAAGTACGCGATGTGCATGCTGCATGTTCAGGGCGTGTGCTCATTGCTGGGGACAAACGTAATTGGGGCAGGCGTTTGGGAGAGTGTGCAGAGGGATGAGGAGCAAGGGGGCTGGGAACAAGTCCAAGGGGTGGGGGAGTAATTTGCCAGGGTTCCACTCTGTCAGTGGCAGGCCTTCCTTCCAGAAGCCAGAGGCAGAACGGGCTGAGCAGAGAGGGACTGGATGTCAGGCCTGGGGCTGCTCGATTCAGCGCTTCAGCAAGCAGGGTGGGACGAGTCTCGGGTGGGGCCTTGTGTTTCTTTGATCACTCTTGCCAGAAGTGGGGCCTTTTGCTTTCACTTTTGGGTCCCTGATATATCTGGGTCGGAAGATGTGTCTGGTCATTGTACAGACACACAGCCGGTGACTGGATCTGCAGAGCTAAGAACAACTGGGTCTTGTTCCAAGTCAGCCAGAGGAAGACTCCTTGGTAAGAGGGGGTGGGTAGGAGGCCCCCACTCATCTCCTCATCCTCACAACCCTCTAGGAAGAGGACTATTCTCACAGTTTTATAGATGCAGGAAACTGCAGCTCAGAAAGGTCGAGCAAGCGACCTGAGGGCACCTATGGAGCAGTGGCAGAGCGGGGCTCTGACCCCAGGTTTATCTGCTTCCACCTCCCCCTGTGGTCCTAAACAGTGGAGGGGGACGGAACATCTGTTCAAATGGGTTCACAAAGCTCCCCCGGCTTAGCTCAGGTTTGGGCTATCTGAGACAGGAGCCGGTGACCCCAGGAGGAAGGTGGATGTTGGGGTGATTTGGAGGAAGCAGAGCAGGTGGAGGAGGGCAGGGGTCTGAGAGCCTCTGCTCCTTGTGGCTTGGCTGCCCTGAGTCTGTCCCCAGGGGGCTGCTGGTAGGCTGAGGGGGACAAGGGATTTCTCCTGAGATGGGAGGAATCAAGAGTTTGTTCCACCCACCGTGTCTCTGACTGTGCTCAGTGCCAGGCCCTGTGGGGAAACTGAGGCCCTGGAAGGGGAGTGACTTGGCTCAGGTGCCATGATGGGAGACTCGGGAAGATGGCAGGGCTTTGGTCCCTGCCCTCCCTGGCCCTCAGTTCAGGACTGGGAGGGGATGGAGAAGCAAAAGGTGGTGGTCTGTGTCCTGATTCGGAAAGACGGCCCGAGGTAGGGAGTGAGAAGGGCGCGTCACAGGACATCTGCTGCATGTTCCCAGCTTCGTCGCCTTCCAATGAAAACCAAACTGTAGCCGCGAGTGTGACTGTCAAGTGTGAGCTTACATCTGTGTGTTCACTCAGGCAGAGGCAAACCTGGAGACGTTTGATATAAAACCACGTTTCTCCCCTTAAATACCGGTGTGGGAAGCTGTTGGCCTCCACTCTGCCCTCCAAGAGCTGTGTGACGCTGAGCAAGTCACTTCCCTAGGAATTATTTGCTCCTAGCTCTTACCCATTTTAAAAATTGGTTTCAGTCTTTTCATGTCGATTTGTAGACTCTTGCGCACTGTGGCTTGTCGGACACCTTTGCCTGCAGGACGAGCCCCACGGGGTGGTCCTGGCCTCTCCTTGAATTCTGACTTGTTTATGGCGTCCTTTGCAATTATCTTTCATTTTTCACGGGTCAATTCAATCAAACTTTTCCTTTAAGGCTTCTAGGATTTGTGTCTTGATTGAAATGTTTCGTCAGCTCAACATTTGGTTACCATTTGTTCTATTCCGTTTGTCGTATTTTTCTTTCTGGTTTACATTTAGATCCCTTTGGGATTGATTGATTGATTGATTGATTAATTTTGTGGAAGCTGATTATTTCTCCTCCTCCTCCTCCTCCTCCTCCTCCTCGTCCTCCTCCTCGTCCTCCCTAATGCAGGACATATTTAATGGGCACCCACAAGAGTGAAAAAGGAAGTGATTTGTTGTGTGCCTTCAAAGGAGCCTCCAGAGCAGTGAGAGGACCTGTTGGCAGTTTGTGAACCTGAGTGGGAGGGGCTGGAGGGGGCGCCAGAGCCCAGGGGCCCAGCCACCCTGGGGGAGGGGAGGTTTGGAAGGTCCTGCTCAGGGCACAGGCATCATTTGGATTTTAGCCAGGACCCATGTTTTTTTCACATTTCTCTTTCTTCTCATATAAAAATATTACGGCTGCGGTAAGATGACAGGAGGAAATGAATGGAACTCTCAGAAATCAGGTAGAACTGTCTAAAGTAAAAACCGAGTCAAGGGTTTATTTGCTTTTTGGCACCAAGGGCTTTTCATCAAGAACAACAGGAGAAACAAAAGGAATGATGCAACGGCGAGTGAAACTGTGTGGGGGGAGGCTGGTTGTTCTCTGTCCCAGTGATGACTCCCACACTGTGGGCTGTGGCCAGGCTGTGCCGGGAGGGCACCCGGGAGCACTGGGACTGGAGGGGGGACCACAGGAGGCGGTGACAGAGAATAGACAGGGCCCTGTGTTTGCAGATACAAACGGTACACACCTCAGAGGCCACGGGGAGAATACGACTTACTGTTTGTAAAGTCTTAGAGCATCACCGGGCCAGAGCAAAGCCCACAGATGTAAGCCACTCTTATCATTAGCTGTTATTACACCTGTAAGCGCCTTTGCTAACATTTCAGCCAGGTCTCACGAGGGGTACTTGATAAACGCTCTGTCCCTTTCTAAGACAGTGCCTAACGTCATCAACATTTGCATTTTTCCCTCATCTCCCAAGGCAGGATAATCACAAGCAGAACTGAGAGAAACTCTCTCTATAAATAGATCTGTTTAAAAACCTAGTGAGAACGGCTAAGATGGGAAAGATGGGTGCCCTCATGTACTGTGCGTGTAAACGTAAATTGGTACAATTTGTTTGCATAACAGTGCGGCTCTAGGTATGAAAGAATTTTTATATGTTGATACCCTCTGATCCAGTTATTCTACTTCCAGAAATACCTTAAAGGAAACAATCTCAAATACAGGCAAAGTTCTATGCAAGGAAAATGTCTTTTGCACCATTACTTACATAGATTTCGAAACAACCTCAGGTCTAACAGTTGGGGGAGGACAGCAGAGAAGACCCCACAGTGTCAGGAGGGCTCGGAGCCCACAGCAGGGCTGCAGGGCTGGTCCAGGGCGGAGGACCCCAGGCCCTTAGGGGCTGAAGGCTCTTGCAGGAGCAAGGAGGGTGCAGCTCTGAGACGGTGCAGCACCAGGAGACTTATCAAGACAGAGGTGTGGACACCGGGTGTGAGACCTCGTTTTGGAACGAGAAGAGTCACTTACAAGGAAGCATATACACATAAATAAAGGGAGTGGGGCCAGGTCACCACGCATGTCGGATTTGGATCAGAAGCCTTGGGCTCAGGTCTCGGCTCTAGCTCTACTGTAAAAACTTGGGTGAACCTCATTTTACGTAGAAACCTAGACTTTGCGATGGTTTCCTCCACTTTAAAATGGGAGACACAACAGCACCCGCCACGTGGAATGTGAGAGCCTGTAATGAGGTAACATGTAAGGAGCCCTGCCATATGTCCTGCTATAGAATAAACTCCTGGTCGTTCGCAGAATGTAAAAAGAACTTACGAGATTCTACAAGAGTAAGTAAAGATTTATTCAAAATCGGTCATCAAAATGGCGGCGTGAGGTGAGCCTCTGTAAAGCTCCCCTGGAATTTACAACTAACTGAACAACAATAACTCCACAAAGGACTCCCCGCACAGCAGACAGGCAAGACAAAGAGGCCCACTACTGAATTCACCTAAAGGTGGGCAAATTGCGTGAGCGGGGGAAGGGGGAAGGGAGAAATGCAGAGACGGAGCCGTGTGGGCGCAGGACGCAGACCTCGCTCAGTGCTCCGAGGTCGCTGCTTCCCGGAACTACTGCAGCTGCGGGAGAGGGAAAAACTCGGACTGTTAGGGCTCCGCTTGTGGCCCATAGGGCTGAGGGGGCAGCATATAACACGGCTGAACCCAACGCTCACGGCAGAGACCTCGGAGAAAAGACTGAGGGAAGAAGGCTGAAAACGGTGGTTTAATCCCTCACTGCCGAGCAGAGAACGGAGCCTTAGGCACTGAGACTAGCCGCCCCCTCCCCACCCTCCCAGAGCTCGCCCTGCCCCCACCTGCTCCGTGCTAGAAGCGGAACAGTAGCAGTGTCAGATCAAAATAACAGAATATTTCCTGTTCGGAGAACTGTGGACCACAGACACAGATTCGCAGCCCAACTAGTTCCGGTAAAGGAGGGGGAGCTTTGGAAGGAGGACTGACTGTGGTGGTGGTGGTCGCTGCCATCGCTCTGGGCCACCTCTCACAACTCACCCCGCCCCTGACCCCACCTATCTGGGCGGATCCCTGCAGGAGTAAACAGAACTGCTGAAATATACGGGCTCTGTATTGGGAGCTGGAAGAGCTTTGGAACATCAAAAGCTCTCCGCATACCCACCGGGACACTGCGCCCTGTGACCTAGACGAACTATTAACAGAGGAGAAGCCTGTCTCCCAGGGAATCCCCCCATTGTGTGAGAAGCTGGAATAGTGCAGAGAAAACATAGCACTACCGTGTGAGAGAGAAAAAAAAGTCTGCAGTCGGAGAGAAAATAAAACATTCTACCAACAATTACTGGAAAACAAAAGGAAGACCTCTTCCTATCAACCTGTTGCAGAAGTCACTCCTGTAGACATCCAGGAAGAGAAGTAATAAATCAGTAATTTCCATGAATAACCAAGGCAACAAGACAGCTCAGAAAGAAAGTGAAAAGTCTCCAGAAAAGGAACTTAAAGATAGGGAAATATGTGACTTAAATGACAGAAAATTCAAAATTGCAGTTCTGGAAAAACTCAACGAGATGCAAGAAAACACAGAAAGGCAGTTCATTAAAAACTCAGAAACACAATCAAAGAACAACATGAGCATTTTACAAAAGAGATTGAAATTTTAAAAAAGAACCAAATAGAATTTCTGGAGATTAAGAACTCAATAGAAGAAATTAAGAATGAAATAAACAGCTTAGGTACTAGAGTTGACCAGATGGAGGAAAGAATCAGTGACATCGAAGATAGAAACCTGGAAATTACATAGATGGAAGAAGAAAGAGACTTGAGACTTAAAAGAAATGAAAGAACTCTACAAGAACTTTCTGATTCCATCAGAAAGAGCAATATAACAATAATGGGCATACCAGAATGAGAAAAACAGAGAAGGGAACAGACTATATTCAAACAAATTGTCGATGAGAACTTCCCAAACTTGTGGACAGAACTGGATCCTCAAATCCAAGAAGCAAATAGAACACCTAGTTACCTCAATCCCAACAGGCCTTCTCCAAGGCACATTGTATTGAAGCTGTCTAAAATCAACGACAAAGAAAGAATCCTCAAGGCAGCCAGGGAAAAGTAGACGGTAACCTACAAAGGAAAGCCCATTAGATTATCATCAGATTTTTCAGCAGAAACTCTACAAGCCAGGAGAGAGTGGAACCAAATATTCAAACTATTGAAAGAGAGAAATTATGAGCCAAGAATAATATATCCAGCAAAGATATCCTTTAGATATGAAGGAGGAATAAAGACCTTTCCAGACATACAGAAGCTGAGGGAATTTTCCAATACACGACCTGCACTACAGGAAATACTAAAGGAGGCTATTCGACCACCATCAACAGGGACAATTTGTGGCAACCAAAACATAAAAAGGGGGAGAGTAAAGGCCTGAACCGGAATATGGGAATGGAGAAAGTAAGCGTGCTGAAGAAGATGGAATACTCTAAATATCAAACTTTCTTTTACATAATCTTAAGGGTAACCATTAAAAAGAAATCCAGAACTGAAATATATACTGTAATAAATGAAGAAACAGAGGGAAACATCATAGAATACCACCACACAGAAATAATAGACAACAACAAAAAGGCAAAGAAACAATGGAGACACAGCCTTACCAGAAAACTAAAGGTAGGATGACAGGAAATCCTCACATATCAATTATCACCCTAAATGTAAATGGACTGAACTCCGATAAAAAGGCACAGAGTAGCAGATTGGATCAAAAAACTAAATCCAACCATATGCTGTCTCCAAGAGACACATCTCAGCTACAAGGACAAGCATAGACTCAAAGTGAAAGGGTGGAAATTGACACTCCAAGCAAATGGTACCCAGAGAAAATCAGGTGTAGCCATAATGATATCAGATGAAATAGACTTCAGGGTGAAAAAGATAACAAGAGACAAAGATGGACATTTCATAATGGTACAGGGGACTATACAACAAGAAGACATAACAGTCATCAATATTTATGCCCCCA
This sequence comes from Rhinolophus sinicus, assembly GCF_057876585.1. Lineage (NCBI taxonomy): Eukaryota > Metazoa > Chordata > Mammalia > Chiroptera > Rhinolophidae > Rhinolophus > Rhinolophus sinicus. The sequence continues at coordinate 12,224,253 of NC_142501.1, forward strand.
ATCAGGGAGCACCGAAATATACCAAGCAACTACTAACAGAACTAAAGGGAGAAATTGACCAAACACAGTTATACTAGGGGACTTAAATACATCATTGACAGCTATGGATAGATCGTCCAAACAGAAAATAAATAACGAAATAGCAGCCCTAAATGACACATTAGATGAAATGGACATAATTGACATATATAGAGCACTTCATCCTAAAACATCAGACTATACATTCTTTTCTAGTGTACATGGAACATTCTCAAGGATAGACCATATATTGGGACATAAAATCAGTCTCAGCAAATTTAAGAAGATTGAAATCATACCATGCATATTCTCTGATCACAAGGCTTTGAAATTGGATATCAACTGCAAAAAGAAGGCAGGAAAAAACACAAATACATGGAGATTAAACAACATACTTTTAAAGAATGACTGGGTCAAAGAAGAAATTAGAGAAGAGATCAAAAGATACATAGAAACAAATTACAATGAAAATACATCCTACCAAAATTTTTGGGATGCCGCGAAAGCAGTTTTAAGAGGGAAATTTATATCATTACAGGCCTATCTCAAGAAACAAGAAAAATCCCTAATAAATAACCTCATGTTACATCTTAAAGAACTAGAAAAAGAAGAACAAGTGAAACCCAAGGTCAGCAGAAGAAAGGAAATAGCAAAAATCAGAGCAGAACTAAATGAAATAGAGAACAAAAAGACAATAGAAAAAATTAATGTGACGAAGAGGTGGTCCTTTGAAAAGATTAACAAAATTGACAAACCCTTGGCTAGACTCACTACAATAAAAAGAGAGAAGACACTAATTAACAAAATCAGAAATGAAAAAGGGGAAGTTATCACGGACACCACAGAAATACAAAGGATCATCCAAGAATACTATGAAGGACTATATGCCACCAAATTCAATAACTAGAAGAATTGGACAAGTTCTTAGAAACACATAGCCTTCCAAGGCTGAACCATGAAGAACTGGAAAATCTAAACAGACCGATCACCAGTAATGAAATTGAATCAGTCATCCGAAACCTTCCCAAAAGTAAAAGTCCGGGATCAGATGGCTTCACTAGTGAATTCTACCAAACCTTCAAAGAGGATCTAATACCAAACCTGCTCAAACTCTTCCAAAAAATTGAAGAAGAGACAGTACTCCCCAACTCATTTTATGAGGCCAACATTACCCTGATACCAAAACCTGGTAAGGACAACACAAAAAAAGAAAACTACAGACCAATATCTCTGATGACTACAGATGCAAAAATCCTAAATAAAATTCTAGCAAATGGAATACAACAATGCATTAAAAAGATTATTCATCACGACCAAGTGGGGTTCATCCCCGGGGCACAAGGATGGTTCAACATCCGCAAATCCATCAATGAGATACATCACATAAACAAAATAAAGGACAAAAATCATATGATTATATCAATTGATGCAGAAAAAGCATTTGACAAGATACAACATGCATTTATGATTAAAACACTTAATAAAATAGGTATAGAAGGAAAATACCTTAACATAATAAAGGCCATATATGACAAGCCCTCAGCTAATCTCATAATTAATGGTGAAAAACTGAAGCCCTTTGCTCTACGTTCAGGAACACAACCGGGCTGTCCCCTATCACCTCTGCTTTTCAACATAGTGTTGGAAGTCCTTGCCAGAGCAATCAGGCAAGAGAAAGAAATAAAAGGCATCCAAATTGGGAATGAAGAAGTTAAATTATCACTCTTTGCAGATGACAGGATGCTATATATAGAAAACCCTAAAGAGTCCACCAAAAAGCTATTAGAAACAATCAACAAATACAGTAAAGTTGCTGGCTACAAAATCAACGTACAAAAGTCCATTGCATTCCTATATACTGACAATGAAATCTCAGAAAAAGAAATACAAAAAACAATTCATTTTGCAATTGCAGCAAAAAGAATAAAATACCTAGGAATAAACTTAACCAAGGACGTGAAGGACTTATATGCTGAAAACTATAAGACATTTTTGAAAGAAATTGAAGAAGACACAAAGAAATGGACAGACACTCCGTGCTCATGGTTTGGAAGAATCAATATAGTTAAAATGGCCATATTACACAAAGCAATATACAGATTTAATGCAATCCCTATCAAAATCCCAATGGCATTTTTTAAAGAAATAGAACAAAAAATCATCAGATTTGTTTGGAACCACAAAAGACCCTGAATAGCCAAAGCAATCTTAAGAAAAAAGAACAATGCTGGAGGTATCACACTCCCTGACTTTAGCTTGTACTACAGGGCTACAATAATCAAAACAGCATGGTATTGGCAGAAAAACAGACACATAGACCAATGGAACAGAATTGAGAACCCAGAAATAAAACCACATAAATATGGACAGATAATTTTTGACAAAGAAGCTAGAAACATACAATGGAGGAAAGACAGCCTCTTCAATAAATGGTGCTGGGAGAATTGGAAAGCCACGTGCAAAAGAATGAAACCGGACTGCTGTCTGTCACCATGTACCAAAATTAATTCAAAATGGATCAAAGACTTAAGCATAAGACCTGACACAATAAACTGCATAGAAGAAAACATAGGTACTAAACTTATGGACCTTGGGATCAAAGAGCATTTTATGAATTTGACGCCAAAGGGAATGGAAGTAAAAGCTAAATTAAACAAATGGGACTATATGAAACTTAAAAGCTTCTGCACAGCAAAAGAAACCATTGACAAAATAAAGAGGCAACCAACTGAATGGGAGAAGATTTTTGCAAACAGTGCCTCCGATAAGGGGCTAATATCCAAAATATACAAGGAACTCATGAAACTCAACAACAAAAAAACAACCCAATTGAAAAATGGGCAGAGGACCTGAAGAGACATTTCTCCAAAGGGGACATACAAATGGCAAATAGACATATGAAAAAATATTCAACATCACTAGTCATCAGAGAAATGCAAATAAAAACCACAATGAGATATCACCTCACCCCAGTCAGAATGGCTATCATCAACAAGACAAATAGTAACAAGTGTTGGAGAGGCTGTGGAGAAAAAGGAACCCTCATACACTGTTGGTGGGAATGCAGACTGGTGCAGCTGCTATGGAAGGCAGTGTGGAAGTTCCTCAAAAAATTACGAATAGAATTGCCATATGACCCAGCAATCCCTCTCCTGGGTATCTACCCAAAAAATCTGAAAACATTTATCCATAAAGACTCGTGTGCTCCAATGTTCATTGCAGCTTTGTTTACGGTGGCCAAGATATGGAAACAACCAAAATGTCCTTCGATAGATGAATGGATAAAGAAGTTGTGGTACATATACACAATGGAATACTATTCGGCGGTAAGAAAAGATGATATAGGAACATTTGCGACAACATGGATGGATCTTGAGAGTATAATGCTAAGCGAAATAAGTCAGACAGAAAAAGCAGAGAACCATATGATTTCACTGATATGTGGTATATAAACCCAAAACAACAAAAGAACAAGACAAACAAATGAGAAACAAAAACTCATAGACACAGACAACAGTTTAGTGGTTACCAGAGGGTAAGGGGGTTGGGGAGTGGGAGATGAGGGTAAGGGGGATCAAATATATGGTGATGGAAGGAGAACTGACTCTGGGTGGTGAACATACAATGGGATTTATAGATGATGCAATACAGAATTGTACCCCTGAAATCTATGTAATTTTACTAACAATTGTCACCCCAATAAATAAAAAAAAAGATTTATTCAAAATCAAAAAGAGACAGAGTTCTGTTTGGAAGTGGCAGAAGTCTGGCCAGGGCAGTCTGAGAGGGAGAGCTGCGGAGACAGAGGGTAAGACACATACTGGCAGGAGTTTGCCAGGGCAGAGTCCAATGGGGACAGCTGCCCCCATAGAAGGAATGCTGGGGTTTTATATATTTCCATGCAGGATGTAAGGTGCTTCTTAGCTTGCAGGGGGCTGCCGTTATGATTGTCTTCTCCTGGGAGCTGTCCTGTTGCCATCTATGATGGATGTCAGCTTGCAGGGGGTTGCTGTTGCAATTGGGAACTGCTCTGTCCCCACCTATGTTGAGTGTAAGGTGCCTGCAGGTGTCAGCCTGAAGGTGCAGTGCTAGCCAGGGGATTCAGAGCCAAGGATTGATGTTTAAGCTCCTTTAAGCTCTTCCTGTTACCCCTCATGCTCGCTCCTGTTAACTCTACTTGTCTCATCAGCATAGACACTCGATCAATATCGGCTCTATCAATGAGTGAACTCAAATGTTCCCAACCTTAAGTAATTTCCGAAACGTTCCCTGCCATCTTATATTGTGTTTGGTTTTATTGCTTCTTTGGTTGTGTTACTTCTCAGATGACCGTCTCCCTGTCTGATTCTCTTCCCCTTGTGGACCAACAGGACAACAGGACTCTGACTTGGCTTGGAGGGTGCTTGAATGAGGTGAGGAACGTTCCTTAAATAGCAGCCGGCAGAGCCCAGCAGACAGAGAAACACCCTGGGTCAAGTTGATTTTGGCGTTTGCGGCCATTCCCGAGGGAACCACCAGAGACTTGGCCCTCGCTACTTCCTGTCGCCACAGCTGGCTCAGCTCCATCCCACAACTTGTTTTCTCATCCCCAAGGGTGAAGCAACACCTCTAGCAGCCGGGCACAGACGGAGAGCTGAAGGGAAAAGTCTAAGACCACACTGCTGACACCATGAGCCCAGGAGCCCAGCCAGGTACTCAGCTTGCTCTTCTCTGGCTGCTTCCTTCTCGTGACCTAGAGCTGGGGGTGGCACCTCCACGCTGAGTAAAGCTTCACAGGAATCAAGGGCCTGATGAGTGTCCTGGAGCCCCCAAGGGGGGCCAAGGGGAGCCCCTGCAGCCCGGAGTCTGTGGGGGAGCCTGCTTTCTGGTCCTCTCCTCAGCCACAGTGAGCTGCTCGCTGCCTCCCTCCCCTGCTGCCGTCCAATGACTGAGAGTGAGGCCAGGCCGGACCACAGGGAGGTGGGGGCAGCAGAGGGGAGACTCTTGTCCCCTCTACCTGAAATCTGATAACTCCAGGTGGAGAACCTCCCACCTCCCCAGCATCCGCTGCCCCCTAAGGCTGTGTTAGGGTCCTGCCCTGTGTTCCCATTGTAAATACCTGCTTACCAGGTGTGACGGCCTCAGGCAGGAACTGCTACTATTGATCTCAAATACCCCTGCTGAGGCCCAGCTCTGTTCTTCTCAGCCCCCACCTCACCCCACCCCAATCAATAAACACACAGATTTAGTGCTGTGGGTTCCCTCCATCGAATTCCTGGTTTCCTTTCTTCCTCACTGAAGCAGGAAAAGAAAAGACAATGCTGCACCCACTCATATCAACACTAGGACTGCATTGACTTGGCAACAAATATCCCTCCCAGGAGCTCCAGGGAGAGGAAAGTACTTGTCCTATTGCAGGATAAGGAAGGGGAGGACAGATCAGAAGCCAGGACCCCCCGCCAGGCTCCAGGGCCCTCGATGGGGCCCTGGGGTCCTTATCCTGATGATAAGGAAGATGATCTCTTGTTTAATAATGGGCCAGCTTGGGTTCAGAGGTGCCAACGGGAGCTGTGTCCCCTGAGACCAGCCAGGAGGGCAGAGAGGGGATGACAGCGTGATCACAGGGTTAGAGCCGAGGGTCCAGCCCCCCACCCACCTGAAGACTCCCCTCCACCACCATTGTGTGGCGTCTGTGAGTAGCAGGAGGAATCCTCTTTACGTGGCAGTTTTACTCAGTGGTGTGTAGTCTGGAACATTGGTTAGGAATGTAAAAATCCCCATAGGTACACGATAGGGTAGAATGTACAAATCACAGGAATTTTTGAAACAAGGAGGCTTCAAAGTTATGTCAAAGATATGTCTGACAGTTGGCTCTGGATTCAGCCTCTGAGCCTTCTGCTTGCTGGTTTGGGGTGGACACTTATCCTGAGTTTTGCTTTCTTCTTCTGTGAAATAAGAATAGTAGCTCTTTGTGTGTCTATAGCAGGAAACAGATTTTACCTCATGTCCCAGCACACACAGAAAGACATACTAGTCCCCAATCTCTTGTCTGCAATTCCATAAACCCCCCATTCCTGAAAACCCCACATAGTTTTGGTAACTATTTGGGCAGTAGCCTTGCTCTATACTGACCTGTGACTATAATCATTATATTATTTATCCCATTTAATGTGAATATATATTTGTTTCATATCCAAACATGAAAGCATTTGTTTACAGGGTAGTGTCCAGCCCCTCCTGGAAGGTGGTAAGTAATATGCCATACGTGCCCTCTACTAGCTTAATGATTAAAACTTCTGAATTCCTAAACACACCTACATCCAGGAATTAGATAATTCATTCTGGAGGCTGGACGTCCCAATTCAAGGTCCTGGTGGGTTGGTTTCTGGTGAGGCCTCTCTTTCTGGCTTGCAGACGGGCCACCTTCTTACTCTGCTCTCACATGGTCTTTCCTCTGTGCACCGAGAGAGAGAGAGAGAGAGAGAGAGAGAGAGAGAGAGAGAGAGAGAGAGAGAGAGAGAGAGAGAGAGAGGAGGCGATCTGGTGTCTCTCCTATGGGGAGGACACCAATCACATTGGATCAGGGTCCCACTCTTATGACCTTATTTAACCTTAATTACCTCCTTAAAGGCCCTAACTTCAAATACCGTCACATTGGAGGGTCAGAGCCTCAACATATGAATTGTGGGGACACAGTTCACTCCATAACACCAGGTGACTCTGTCAAAAGTACCTCAGGTGACAGCTGCTCAGGAAGATTAACATTTAAACACCTTACCCTCAGTACCATTTACAGTTTACCACAATTTCTTCTAAACTTATGTTTTTCTTTCCACTAGACAGCAAAAGCTTTCCTGATGACAGTCAGTTTGTACTGGAACCATCGAGCACAGAGAAACTGCTGAATGAAGAAGACTGGGAGAGGTATGTAGCTGAGGCCGGATTGTCCAGGTAACCTGCGGGGGAGTCCCCAGGACTGTCACCCACATGTCCCCCCTGTGCTGGTTTGCTCAGGCAGGGACACCTCCTCCAGGCAGTACCCTGTGGTTGGGGTTGAATATATTCCTTCTCAACAATCCATGAGAAATGTTTCCTCCATAGCACTGCCTGGCAGTGAATGGCCTCGGGTTGAGAAGAGGTGATCTGCAGGGGGAAGGTTACGTGACCTTGGGCAAGTTATGTAACCACTTTGTCTTCATCGGTTCAGTTTTACTGTGAGGAAAATAAGAAGATGCTTGTAAAGTGCTTAACATAATGACTGACACATAGTAGGCACTCAACTAACATTAACTTAAAAAGATTGCTGGGAAAAGGCAGGGGCCAAGGGTATCTCCCTCAAGGTAGAGCCAGGCAGGACTTCCTTTGGGACAACCCACGAAAGTCCTCACACAATCAGTTTTGTCCCTGGGGAGTGGGGCTAGAGCCCTGTTTCTCCCTGTCTAAAATATTGCACAAACGCAGGATCCTGCTGGCCCAGAAGGCGGAGTCTTTCCAACCCACACGTCAGTGTCTAGAGATTTAATGGGGCTCAATCACGTGCTTCCCCCATAGCTGACCTGTATCTCCAACCCCTCCTGGAGGTCAAACGAATGCCTTTAGTTTCTAGTTCCTTTGTAGGTCAGGACTGATACCATATAACCCAAGGCTTCCACCTGATACATCAGTGTGTCACACTGCCTGGTGACCAAGGCCAGACAAACAATGACACTCCTATTAGTTGGGACATTCTAGGAGCCCAGAGATCACTTCCCAGCAGCTACAGGCAGAGGATACACCTCTGTGTGGGTCAGCTGAAGTCCTCACCAGACGCTAAGATTGTCTGAATGAAGGTTTTGCTGCTCCAGCCCCACGTCTCTTTGTTCTTCTACGGAGTTCCCACTCTACAAACACTTTCTTTTCTCTCTGTTTGTTGTTTTTTAATCATCAGTTACACAATTTAAAATTACTGTTCTAAGAAGTGGTTTCACATAAAAAAGAAGCCTTAAACCAGAAATAAAACCTTCATAATGTCTCTTTAAATGTCTACAAACACTTTGTGACGGCCTAGACCTTCCCTTGAGTGAAACGCCATCTTTATCAGAGACTTACCACGTAAGAGCTTCCTAAGAGGAACTTCCTTATTCATTCCCCGATGGAGTAAGTCCTATGGAGCATCTACAAGGGAGAAAACATGTGTTGAACATTGAAAGAACAATTCTTTACATTTGTAGAGTTGTGTTCTCTTTGATTTCTAGAAAAGCTCTGTGATTTCTGCCAGTGGACCTGATGGGGCCCATCGGCAATGAACAAACTGCCTTTCTTAAGCACGTGGCCGTCTCTCTTCCAGGGAGGAGGCAAAAGCACTATATGAAGTCTTCACCCAGCGGAAAGGAGGCATGGCCGTGCTGCGACAAGGCCAGCTGGACAGGGAGAGGTTTCTGCGTGAGTTTCCGCAGGTGAGACAGGAGCTTGAGGAGCGCATAGGAAAGCTCCGCGCGCTTGCAGCCAAAGTTGACAAGGTCCACAAGGATTGTACCATCGCCAATGTGGTGGCCAGCTCCACCGGCGCTGTGTCTGGCCTCCTGACCATCGTTGGCCTGTCTCTGGCCCCCGTGACAGCAGGGGCCAGTCTGGTGCTTTTGACAACTGGGATAGGACTGGGGACGGCAGCTGCTGTGACCAGTGTGTCCACCAGCATCGTGGAACATTCAAACAGCTCATTAGCAAAAGCCAAAGCCAGTCACCTCATGTCTACTGACAGCAACAAAGAGAAGGTAGCTATGGAGATTCTACAACACAGCACACCCAAAATTGCTTCCTTAACAAGTAATTCTGTTGAATCAGTGCAGGGCATTGTGAAGAATGTCAAAGCCTTGAAGCTGCTCAAAGCCAGTCCTCTCGCAGCAGCCGAGGCCAAGTCCTTCATGACCGGAGGGGCAATGTCAGTCAGAAGCGCCGAGAAGGTAGAGAAAGCTTTTGCGGGTACCGTTCTGGCAATGACCAAAGGCGCCAAGATCGCGGGTCTGGCCACTGCTGGTTTTGGCCTTCTGCTAGATGTGGTCAGCCTCGTGAAGTCGTCAAAACACTTACATGAGGGGGCAAAGGCAGAGTCGTCTGAAGAGCTGTGGCAGGAGGCCCAGGAATTGGAGACAAAATTGGAGACTCTCTCCAAGATCCACAAGATTCTGCAGGAGGCCTGATTCTGTGACCCCAGACAGCGCAAGGAGTGGGGACGTGCACGGGACAAAGGTGTGGAGATAGCTTATTAGAGGGGAATAGAAGGCGGGGTGAAGTTTATGTCAGGTGTGTCAAGGAGATGGCGGCATGAGCAGCTGGCAGCCAGGGAGGAGAGGGGACTAGACAGTGAGGGGAATGGGCAGAAAGTTTCTTCTGGACTAAAGAAGACATTGGGGTCATGAACGTCTTCTTTAGAGACATGTGGAGGAATAAGCCTTGAGAAGGCCAGGAATACTAACAAATTGAAAATGGGAGGAAGCTAAATCGTACAAATTTTTGGAATACGGGGGAAGTAACAGTAGCTCCTCGATAGACCCTCCCCATGGCCTAACGTCCCAGCAAGAACGGAGTCTTTCCCGGGTGGTGGCCTATACCCTACTTTCTGCTATCAACTCACCTTTGTCTTCCAGAAGGGTCTCTTGGTTAGACAGTGACTTGTTGTTGTTTTCTAATTGTTTTCCATTATAGTAGACATATACATTAGTTTTAGGTGTACAACATATTGAGTAGACGTTTATATACCTTATGAAGTGATCACCCCAATAAGTCTAGTACCCATATGGCTCCACGCATCGTTACTGCAATATTCTTGACTATAGGCAATGGCTTCTTTTTCTATTTTATAATTTTTCTTTTTATAATATGACAATATTATAGTAGTTTCAGGTGTACAGCATAGTGATTTGACATTTATGTACCATACAAAGCGATCACCATGATAAGTCTAGTACCCGTATGACACCATACAGAGTTATTGCAATAAAATTGACGATAGGCAGTGACTTCTTCATGATGCTGATGATGACGCTGCAGCCCCTGGTGGAGATGGTGGTGCTGGTGGTGGTGGTGATGGCAGAAGGAATGATGATGTTCACGGTGGTGGTGATGACAGCAAAGGGGGTGGAACATTTGACAAGTTGCTGGAGCTCTTTGGGGCCAGGCTGATCTGCGAGACCAAAGAAGCTCCATGAAACGCCAAATGCTGTGTTGGAGCCCTGGTTGATTTGAAAAAGAAAGGAAACATGAAACCCACTGGCAGCAACAGGTCAAGTAATCTTGTGAGGTGTCAGGGAGATCTACCAGCTTGGGGCCAAGAGACAGAGCCTCCGGGAGCCCGAGTTTTCTCATCAGTTGTTGGGGGGAAGGTGCTGGATAAGATGATACTTGAGATCTCTCTGGCTCTCCCCATCTTGTGTTCTACATAGTTGGTTCAATAAACATGGACTGATACACGGAGCCATTCTTGTGTTGATGGAGGGTTCACCTGGGCTCTGAATGCCTGACTTCTCTTCCCCATGAGTCTGTCTTCCAGGATCTCAGGGAGCAAGTCTTCCATTGCTCGTCCTGCTTGCTCACTGGCCCCCGCTTTCCCATCCAGCCATGTCCCTCAGATTTTGGTGCCCTACAGGCCCCACTGGGACACGGGCGAGAATCCTGTGCACATCTGTCTGGGGGCTGAGCGTCGGTGTGTTCCTCATCCAGAGGTTGGGACCCAGAACTGACAGGGAGCAACCAGGCTGGTAAGATCAGAGGGGCTTGTGTGCAGGTGTGAGAGGGTCATCGAGAAATAGAGGGAGTGAGCGATACAGCCAACACCAAACATTTTCTCTGTGGGGACAGAGCCAGGAGTGCAGTTTCCAGGCTCTCGGCCTCACGTGGAAAGATGCTGGCTCAGGTAGTAAATGACCATCAACTGTGATTGCATGGCCATCAGCTGTGGCTAGTTGGCCATCAGCTGTAACCAGTGAGCCATTGGCCACTAATATAACTGCTGTGGCTACACTAGCAGAAAATGGGGGCTAGCAAGAGGATGGTGGCTGAGCTAGCAAGAGCGATTGCAGTTAGCAAGTGAGGTGGGTTGGCAGAGAGAAGCGGACGGCTAGTTGCAGATCATGTGGCTCCTGTTTCCTGTGTCTCCAACCCAGCCACCAGCGAGAATAATAGTGGTATGACTCCCCTACCTATGGCTGCATTGCTGTTCATTTTTGGCCTCACCATGTCCTGCGTTCTTATGTGGGGAGCGGGACCAGAGACCCCGCATGACACCCTGCATGACACTTGCCCAAGCCGTCCTCACGTTTCACCTAGATTGTGAGCCTGTTCATGCTGTCGCTGGTGTGTCTGAGCTGTACTCACCTCCTGAGGACAGGAGGCTCTTCTGTTCTGAGATGCCCTGGAATCGGCTGCCGCCTGGGTTCAGAGGGGGGTTTCCTTCCTGTGAAGGGACAGTTTCTCTGCTGCCCCTTGAATGGTTTCTGGGAAGATGGGCCTGCTCTCCCCTGGACATGTGGTCACTGCAGGTGAAGAACCTCAGCCCGGAATTGAAGGGCGTCCGTGAACAGCATAGAGGGCAGTGCTTTCCCCTCTGGGGAGGCCGTTCAGACAGCGGGCTGCTCCAGGCCCGGGTTCCACGGTCACCCACCTGGGAGGACTGCGCTCTGCTCTGCAGGGCACGTTCTCTGCCTTTAGTGCTCGGGCTGGGGAGCGGTTGGCTCAAGCTTTGGGCAGCTGCTGTCGATTGAGCACACTCTCAGGGGTCCAGCTCCCTTGCGGTGGGGAACTCAGCTTGAAGGCCTCCCAGGTGTGGAAGGTGGGCCTCACATTCAGGGGCCGTGGGCTCAGGAGACAAAGCCATTGCCAGCACCACCTTCCCTAACGGCTGGTGGTGCCACCCGCCCTCCTTGCCCCCTTATTCTACCCCCATGCTTAGGCCTCCTGTGCAATGGCCCCTGGGTTACCCCACCCAGGCAGAGTTATCGCAGACAGCTGTAGCTGGGTCTCCGTGATCCTAGAAATTGGGGTCAAGTGAGGCAGCACAAGCAAAATGGTCAAGACCAGGTATCAAATGCTGGCTTAGGAGCAACGCAAGCAAACAAATGTGTGATCTTGGATGGAGAAAAAGTTGCGTCTAGGTCAATATTGGGACGAATAGCAAAACTCAAATGTTGGCTATGCATTAGATAATAATATAGGGCTGCCAGATAAAATAAGGCTGCCCAGTTAAGTGTGGATCTCTGATCAACGACAAATAATTTCTTACCATAAATACATCCCATGGAATAACTGGGATACACTTATACTAAAAAATGATGTGTTGTTTATTGGCACTCTACATTTAAATGGCTGTCCTCTGTTTTAATTTACTAAATCAAGCAGCCCTATCATATTATTGCACAATGTAAAACCCCTTGACAGTGATAATAGCACTGGAATTACCCAGAGCGATGCCCATCTTCCTACGAGACACCCCGGGAAGTACTGAGGGGTAAGGCGCCCAAATGCCCGTGACTTACTCTCAGATGGTTCAGCAGAAATATGAAGGGTAATAATGAAATTAATAACAAGCAGTGGTGCAGCACATGTGGCAAAATGCTGACCAACGGTGATTGTAGAGATAACGAGGCAAACGGTACTCGATAGACGCAGCACCTCTAACATTTGCATGAAGCTGCATAGCTGAGAATGAAGCGCAGGACAATTCCCCCACGACCTGTCTTTGTGGCCTGATTTTCTATGACTCCATCCATGGCAGCCGCACCAAAGCGCTGCTGTGTGCCGATCTACTCTTGGGGGCTGGTGAAGTGCATTATGGCCCACCCACAGGGTGGCACCCCACGGACCATGAAGGAGAAGGGGAGGGACATTTGAACCCACTGGTTAAAAAGATGCCCAGAAGTTATTAATTGGGTTGAATGTTCCGTGTCATGTTATTAATATGGAACCTGTGTAAAGTAGGATGCTTTCATGCACATTTCAAAGGATATTGCTCCACACGCACGTGGGCATTCACACACGTATGTTAGGTGTGTGCATGAGCTCTCTCCTGCAACGACCCCCGGGGAGCTGTTAACACAGATTCCCTGGAGACGGGCCCAGTGGAGCAGGTAGGCTTTTGCTTTCCCTTTGACTCTTTCTGTGTAATTGGCATTCCTACCAACACGGATTCAGTGCAGTTTGGCGTGGCCCCGGCTCACAGCGCTTTTCATGGCTGAGCCCACCTCACACCAGCCCCATGCAGCAGGCTGCAAAGTTTGCATTTTACGGGTGACAAAGGTGAGTCACAGAGAGATTAAGTAATTTGCTTAAAGAAGTACAGCAAGTCAGGAGTGGCATTCCATAGTGTAACGCAGGAGTTGACTCCTGGAAGGTTCTTGGATTCGTGAGGCTGAAAACAGACAACGAAGCCGTAGGTAAAGGATTCATACCAGAGTTATATTCTCAAGGCAGCTGGTTGAGACACAGGAATTAGCGTCCGCCAGCGCTGCAACATCTGCGCTTGCTAACATAGGCACGCAGTTATATAGCTTAGAGAACAATGGCCGCTCATAGCCAGCTGGTTACATGGGGAGAGAGGGGGCGTCCAGGGGGGTCTGCGCATGCACGGGCTACATGCCGAGCCAGTATTTTCCCACGTGAGGCCGAGAGCCTGGCTCCACTGCTCTCCTGGCCCTGTCCCAACACATAGTTCCCACTTTTACCTACTATGTGACACTGTCTCTTCATGTGTTATTTTCAGTTTTAATCTATTTAAAAAATTCACTGCAATGTTCTGATACAGGACATTTCTTTATTTCTTTACATGATTTTTTCTTTTTAACAGAAGAAACAAATAGCCTATGAGGAATTGCTTCATTATCGGTAATTCTTATGGTTCGCTGGTTGCTTCCATCCCTCACTGACCACAGCCTGATGGGAGGCACAGGTGAGGGAAGAACATGCCTTTGGGAGTCACGTGACCCCCATTCTCACCCCAGCTCTGCATGAATGGCAGCGTGATCTCGGTCAGGCCCCTCAGGCCTCCTGGCGGCAGCCTCTGTCTGCAGAGTTAGGATGGTGCTGACCTCCACAGCCCTCCTGCACAAAGAGCCTTTGGCTCTCTCCAGTCTATTTTTGCCTGCCACCTCTCCCAGGGACCTGTGGGCCTGAGCTAATTTCCCTGGCTGGCCCCAATCCAGGCACTCAGGTGCAGAGGACCAAGCTAATGAGGCCAAGGTCATGGGCCAGTTATCAATTCTTGGAGGTATCGTGGCTCTGTCGCCGGACTGCAGCTCCCCCACCGGTCATGGGCTCAGCACAGGCGGATCCCGGGGGTTGAAGACACGAAGCTGCCCCTGCGAGTCATCACGTCCAGTGGGAGTCGCTCAGTGCCCGGGTCCCCATCACCCTTTGTGGCTGCAGTGTGTCCCCAAGTCACACTGACAAGCAAGGGACCTGAGGAGTATGTGGAGTGGGGGCAGGGAGAGGACCAGGTGGTTTATCAGGTGCGGCCCCCTGCCTGCAAGCAGACCCAGCCCTGGTCAAGCTGGGAAGATGGGGACCACTTCTGCTTCTGTGAAGCTACAGTGGAGGAACGTCCACATTCCCCCAGGGGGCCCACTGCACGGCTTCCCTCTCTGTGAGGCACGTTCATCTTCCTACTCAGGGGTGATGTACACAGGCCTTCCCCTCTTACAGTTCTGTCAGCCACAGGTCTGCGGTTGTCCGTTTTGTTCACTGCCGCACCCCTGACACCTAGATCAGTGCCTGGCATGCATACAGTAGGAGCCCAATAAACACTGTTTGAAGCAATCCGTTCACTTTTGTCCTAGAGAGAGGCTTTGGACTCCGTCTGAAACAGCGTCACCTATGAGGTCTGCGTGGTTGTTTCCAAATAGCCCTGTTCCAAAGGGTCAGGAGAAGCTTGAAACCGAGTGAAGGCTGTAGGAAGAAGGAAAAATTCCTTTCATAGTGTGCTACCGTCCCTCAGTTTCAACATTTTTGAAACTTAGAGATTTTTTACTCCAGGGTTTTCTCAGTTCTGTTCAGTGACTGCTTGCTACTAATTATTATATTATGTTATTAATTTTTAATGAACTTCTTACCATCATCCAGGATTGGAACTAAGCCCAAGTATCGATTCATTAAATTTTCATAACGACGCTATAATTGGACAGTACCATTATTCCCATTATGCACGTGAGGAAACTAAGGCAGACCGAGATGCAGCCATTTGCTGAAACTTACATGGACAGGACGCGCTGTGGCTCCATCCACCTCCAGGCCCACCTCCCTCCTCGTGCTGGTGGCGCTCAGGACCACCTGTGCCTGCCAGTGTCTGTCTCCCAGGTGCTCCTGAGCACAGAGTCAGGGATTAATCCGGTGTGGGTTATACCGTCTGGTGCGGCCACACCACCAATCCTGCTCCGCAGTGACAGGGAACGAAATGTGGAAACCGGCAGCAGCCTCAGTGAGGCTCCTGCGAATCGTGCTGAGTGTAGAAAGGCCATCCCCCAGCGTGTCATACTGGGTGAGTCCATCACGTCACATTCTTGCAGGACAAGGTCGTAGACCTGAAGCTTAGATCAGGAATGCTGAGGGCTAAGGAGGCGTGGAGGTGGGAGGGAGGGACGTGTGTCTCCACAGGGATCCTGTGGTGCAAGGGTTGTGTCTGGACTCCATCTGTGTCAACATACTGGTTGTGCCATGGAGGGGCAGGCCAAGGAAGCAGCATTTGGTGCAATGAAATATGATTAGCCGCCGAGAGCTCCAAAGGAGGAACTGGCTGGTTGTGTGCTAAAGGTGTGTGTGTTTGCATATATCGCATTTATATGTTTATCTGCCACATTTGACATTTTTGGGAGAGGCCCCCATTGAGGGAAACTGGGCAGAGGCTACATGGGATCTCTCTGTATTACTGGGGACAGCTGCAAAATAAAAGGCTTCATGGTCCAAAAGAAGGACGCAACTCCTGCCCTCAGGGAGCTCATGTCTAGGGAATGAGACCTCACCCCACACGCCCAGGTCACTTCCGGACATCACGGTGGGGTGACAGGGGCGACCCCAGCCCAGCAGACACGGAGGGCTTCCGATGCAGCCACGGTGGAGCTGAGTCCTCAAGGGGTAGCAGGTGAGAGCGGGGGAGGCCATCGCAGGCAGGCAGAACAGCGTGAGCAAGTGGGGCGCTTGGGCTCTCTTCCCGCAAAGTCACCCCCGGGCCAACCAGATCTCAGACCGTCCCATTGCAAAAGCGCATAATGCGGGCTATTGCCCAACTGGCACATGAGAATTGTAGGTGGTGGACAAAATTATCCTCCTTCAGTCCTTTCAACCTTTGGTGCCTGCTGCTCTTATGTGCAGAGCCCCATCAGAGGAGTAAAAGCATGAAGATTCCTTTGTGAACATCACGCCAGGGGCCGGGCGCCTTTATTCAGCCTGACAACATCATCTTTCACATTCAATTTAGTAAAAAAGCAGATGTCAATGCTCTTTCTGTTAAGAGACCATTTCTTTCTAAAACACCGGGGTTCTTTTCTGCATAGGCTTAGCCCTGCTTTAGGAGTATATATGATGGCAGCTTAGTGGTGGAAAGAGTGAGGGTTTGGGGGCCAGAGAACCCTGCATTTGAATCTCAATTCTACCACTTACTAGCTATGGGCTTGACCTTCAGCCTCTGAGTCTTAGTCCATCCATCTCTATGATGAGACTAATTGTACTAAACAGGCCAGTGATACCAAATACACACGACTATGGTGGGTATAACGAGAAAACATTTGCCAAAGAACCTAGTGTAATGCCTGACGCGTAGTAAGCACCCGGTAAGTGCCTCGTTATCGTCAGCAGTAATTCTAGCTCAGGTAAGAAATGAGAGCTATGCACCCTTCACTGTGCTCTGGGAATAGTACCATGAGTTCTGGGGCTTTGCTTGGATCAGCCAGGATAGTCTAGTGTTGCTGCAGTAACAAACACCCCCAAAGCTCAGTGCTTTCCGACAACAAAGGTTACTCCCTGGTATTGATACATCCCCCCCAGAGATCTGGTGCAGTTCTGCTCCTCCGCTTCCTTCCTGAACCCAGGACAATGGAGCGGCCCCTCTCTGGAACACTGCTGGCAGAGGAAAAGGGTCTCGTATCAGCATGAAGTGCTGTGGATTAGAATTGACACACGTTACTGTCCATGTGTCACAAGTCCGTGGTCAGAGCCGGTTACACATTCCCACCCAACCATAAGGAGGACGGGAAGAATAATCCTCCCGGGCGTCTACATGCAGGGAAACCAGAAAACATAGCCAACAGCCCCAGGGGCTACACACTGCTTTGAGAACCGCTGCGCAGCCCAGAGGGAAGGCTGCACAGTGGGAGGGAGGCAGGAGGCAGAGGGGGGCCAGGAGGACACAGAGGGCCTGGCATGGAGTGTGATCCCAGGTCAACGTGCAGGGCTGAGGCTGGAGGAGCACTGGGCGCCTTTCTCATCAGAACCCGACCCAAACTCACCCTGGCCCACCTGTTCTGCAGGCCAATAGCCAGCCCTGCTAGGGCGGGAGTCCCCACTCTCAGTGTGGATGGTGAAGCTGGATGTGACCTGTTTCCCTGGCCCTCAGCTGAGGGACAAGGCACAGTCACACGACACTGTTTCTCTGCACCCACCCCCTGTGCTCTGCTGGACTCCAGGACCTACTGAATCTTCTAATAGCCTCGGGAGCCCCCAGGGAGTGTGTGGTGTGCTCTCACCCTGGCCCTCTCCGCTCCTTCCTGGTGCAGCCACCGGCCTCTCCCTGCTCTGGCTCCTGCATCTCCTGTTACTGCTGACGTCAAAAGCAGCAGCCCTGCCGGTATTGTCCTCAAGGTCCCTGGGCTGCAGACGTGCCGCTCCAACACCAGTGATGTTTGTGCTGACAGTGCCACCTCCCGTCCCGGCACAGCCTGCTGGCAACGGCCAGGGCTCCGCCTGGAGTCCTTGCCAGAGGATTCGGCGTGAGTCCTAGCCCAGGGAAGCTTGCTCGAGGGGCCGACACTGCAGTTCCAGCAGTGTCCTTCATGATCCATACTTTGTGCAGCGAGAACTGTGTGACCCTGGGCAAGTCACTGCCCTCTCAGGGCCTCAGTTTTTCACCAGATAAATGAAGCTAGGGTATCCTGCCCTGCTGGACCCTGCCGGACTGTGAGACCCAAGGAGGACCCGAGTAGTGGCAGGAGGAGTGCCTCAGTAGGTGTGAGAGGTGAAGGGAGGCAAAGCAGGATTGCAAACAGAGAGACCAGACAGGAAGTGGGGTGAACTGGAATCTCAAGCTGGCCACCCAGACCCAGCTCAGGCTGCTGAGCAGATGTGAGGGTATTACCGGCTCCCTGGGTTCCTGCGATCTCCCAGGATGGCAACCCAGAGCAATCACCACAAGGCAGTTCAGGTAAGAGGCAAAAGTTTACTAGCTTGTGCACAAGGGAACCAACACCGAGAAAGGAAAGGTTGGGTGACTCCTGGAGAGAAGTTGGGGCAGGGTTTTCAAGGGAGCGCGGCGGGGCAAAAGCTACGTCCAGGCCGAGGTTTCTTGGCGCCTGCGCAGTGCGACACGTGCGTCTTCATGTGTCGCATGTGTCACTAGCACAGTAATTCTCCACCCCTAGGTGTGATTTTTAGTATTAATACTTAAATTAGGGAAGGTCTCTTTAGGGACACTCTTGGGCCTCCCTGTGCATGTGCGGTGATAGCGTCCTGGTTGCTGGTATGCGGATCTTTCTGGTTTGCCTCCTCCCAAGGCTCCTGGACGCTGACCGGTGGTGACCTCGGGCGGACGTTCCTGTGAAACAGGTCAGGCTCCAGCAGCGGACCTTTCTGACTCAACAGCAGGAAGTTGCCCTCCTCTTTCAAGGGGCTCCTGTTGCCCATCTCATGTTTAAAGAATTATAGATCATTTTATGTGAAATTTAAATATTGGCAAATAAATCTTTAAATGATGTAGGTACAATGATATATATGCAAACACACACACACACACACACACACACACACACACACACACACACACACAGTGGCTGGTCCCATACAGTGCACAGTTACCAGCCAATTTTCTACTTCGGGGTTTAAGTTGCCAATTTTTTTTTGTGTGTGTGGGTTGTTCTTGTTTTTTTTTGCCAATTGTATTTTATTATACCAAATGCTGCTTCTTTCATTTCTTCCTTCTCTTCAACACCTCCATAGTATTTCCTAGTGAGAATGGACCCTGATTTGCCTACTATATCTGAAGGACAACACTATTACCAGGTTTCCTCAATTTCTTTTTTATTAGGAACAATGGTGGGCTGGCAACCAGCTCTGGGGATGACAGTCCCCCTGGGACACTACCCAGCCCAGTACACTCATGTAGTTTGCCTTCCGTGCTCTCCAATGAGAACCAGATCTACACTGGCTCCTTGATACAGGAAGGTGAGTCAACCGTGGCAAACGGAAGGAAGGAGAAGGTGCCTTTCCAGCCACACAGGTCAGTGTGGACCCTGACTTACACGAGCTTAGGTGACAAACTAGAAACCCCGCAGAGGTTTTCTCTCTAAGGCCAATGTGTGTAACAGGCCTGTATCTCTCCCCCTGGAGATCACAAAGGATGTGTAAGCAGCTTGTCGGGGTGAGGTACCAATTCTCACGAGGAACATGAAGAATTCGTTTGCTGTTTGGAAATGCTCTGACCAGTGAGTGTCCCTTGTTCCGCACCATCCATCACTACCTGCCCATCCAACATTCAGGAGACACATTTTATATTGGGGGCCTTGCTTCATTGGAGGAGTCACGGAAGGCTTTGCTGAAAGGGGCACTGGAGCTCACCAAGCGTTGATGAAGATGGGGCTGAGAGTGGCTGAGGCAGAGGAAAATACCTACAAAGTCCTGTGGCTGGGAGGGCGGTCCAAACCCGACCTGAAGTCCAGAATCGGAAGAAGGCCAGCATGAGTTACCGAGGACACTGCTGGAACTGCAGTGTCGGCCCCTCGAGCAAGCTTCCCTGGGCTAGGACTCACGCCGAATCCTCTGGCAAGGACTCCAGGCGGAGCCCTGGCCGTTGCCAGCAGGCTGTGCCGGGACGGGAGGTGGCACTGTCAGCACAAACATCACTGGTGTTGGAGCGGCACGTCTGCAGCCCAGGGACCTTGAGGACAATACCGGCAGGGCTGCTGCTTTTGACGTCAGCAGTAACAGGAGATGCAGGAGCCAGAGCAGGGAGAGGCCGGTGGCTGCACCAGGAAGGAGCGGAGAGGGCCAGGGTGAGAGCACACCACACACTCCCTGGGGGCTCCCGAGGCTATTAGAAGATTCAGTAGGTCCTAGAGTCCAGCAGAGCACAGGGGTGGGTGCAGAGAAACAGTGTCGTGTGACTGTGCCTTGCCCCTCAGCTGAGGGCCAGGGAAACAGGTCACATCCAGCTTCACCATCCACACTGAGAGTGGGGACTCCCGCCCTAGCAGGGCTGGCTATTGGCCTGCAGAACAGGTGGGCCAGGGTGAGTTTGGGTCGGGTTCTGATGAGAAAGGCGCCCAGTGCTCCTCCAGCCTCAGCCCTGCACGTTGACCTGGGATCACACTCCATGCCAGGCCCTCTGTGTCCTCCTGGCCCCCCTCTGCCTCCTGCCTCCCTCCCACTGTGCAGCCTTCCCTCTGGACTGCGCAGCGGTTCTCAAAGCAGTGTGTAGCCCCTGGGGCTGTTGGCTATGTTTTCTGGTTTCCCTGCATGTAGACGCCCGGGAGGATTATTCTTCCCGTCCTCCTTATGGTTGGGTGGGAATGTGTAACCGGCTCTGACCACGGACTTGTGACACATGGACAGTAACGTGTGTCAATTCTAATCCACAGCACTTCATGCTGATATGAGACCCTTTTCCTCTGCCAGCAGTGTTCCAGAGAGGGGCCGCTCCATTGTCCTGGGTTCAGGAAGGAAGCGGAGGAGCAGAACTGCACCAGATCTCTGGGGGGGATGTATCAATACCAGGGAGTAACTTTGTTGTCGGAAAGCACTGAGCTTTGGGGGTGTTTGTTACTGCAGCAACACTAGACTATCCTGGCTGATCCAAGCAAAGCCCCGGAACTCATGGTACTATTCCCAGAGCACAGTGAAGGGTGCATAGCTCTCATTTCTTACCTGAGCTAGAATTACTGCTGACGATAACGAGGCACTTACCGGGTGCTTACTACGCGTCAGGCATTACACTAGGTTCTTTGGCAAATGTTTTCTCGTTATACCCACCATAGTCGTGTGTATTTGGTATCACTGGCCTGTTTAGTACAATTAGTCTCATCATAGAGATGAATGGACTAAGACTCAGAGGCTGAAGGTCAAGCCCATAGCTAGTAAGTGGTAGAATTGAGATTCAAATGCAGGGTTCTCTGGCCCCCAAACCCTCACTCTTTCCACCACTAAGCTGCCATCATATATACTCCTAAAGCAGGGCTAAGCCTATGCAGAAAAGAACCCCGGTGTTTTAGAAAGAAATGGTCTCTTAACAGAAAGAGCATTGACATCTGCTTTTTTACTAAATTGAATGTGAAAGATGATGTTGTCAGGCTGAATAAAGGCGCCCGGCCCCTGGCGTGATGTTCACAAAGGAATCTTCATGCTTTTACTCCTCTGATGGGGCTCTGCACATAAGAGCAGCAGGCACCAAAGGTTGAAAAGGACTGAAGGAGGATAATTTTGTCCACCACCTACAATTCTCATGTGCCAGTTGGGCAATAGCCCGCATTATGCGCTTTTGCAATGGGACGGTCTGAGATCTGGTTGGCCCGGGGGTGACTTTGCGGGAAGAGAGCCCAAGCGCCCCACTTGCTCACGCTGTTCTGCCTGCCTGCGATGGCCTCCCCCGCTCTCACCTGCTACCCCTTGAGGACTCAGCTCCACCGTGGCTGCATCGGAAGCCCTCCGTGTCTGCTGGGCTGGGGTCGCCCCTGTCACCCCACCGTGATGTCCGGAAGTGACCTGGGCGTGTGGGGTGAGGTCTCATTCCCTAGACATGAGCTCCCTGAGGGCAGGAGTTGCGTCCTTCTTTTGGACCATGAAGCCTTTTATTTTGCAGCTGTCCCCAGTAATACAGAGAGATCCCATGTAGCCTCTGCCCAGTTTCCCTCAATGGGGGCCTCTCCCAAAAATGTCAAATGTGGCAGATAAACATATAAATGCGATATATGCAAACACGCACACCTTTAGCACACAACCAGCCAGTTCCTCCTTTGGAGCTCTCGGCGGCTAATCATATTTCATTGCACCAAATGCTGCTTCCTTGGCCTGCCCCTCCATGGCACAACCAGTATGTTGACACAGATGGAGTCCAGACACAACCCTTGCACCACAGGATCCCTGTGGAGACACACGTCCCTCCCTCCCACCTCCACGCCTCCTTAGCCCTCAGCATTCCTGATCTAAGCTTCAGGTCTACGACCTTGTCCTGCAAGAATGTGACGTGATGGACTCACCCAGTATGACACGCTGGGGGATGGCCTTTCTACACTCAGCACGATTCGCAGGAGCCTCACTGAGGCTGCTGCCGGTTTCCACATTTCGTTCCCTGTCACTGCGGAGCAGGATTGGTGGTGTGGCCGCACCAGACGGTATAACCCACACCGGATTAATCCCTGACTCTGTGCTCAGGAGCACCTGGGAGACAGACACTGGCAGGCACAGGTGGTCCTGAGCGCCACCAGCACGAGGAGGGAGGTGGGCCTGGAGGTGGATGGAGCCACAGCCGTCCTGTCCATGTAAGTTTCAGCAAATGGCTGCATCTCGGTCTGCCTTAGTTTCCTCACGTGCATAATGGGAATAATGGTACTGTCCAATTATAGCGTCGTTATGAAAATTTAATGAATCGATACTTGGGCTTAGTTCCAATCCTGGATGACGGTAAGAAGTTCATTAAAAATTAATAACATAATATAATAATTAGTAGCAAGCAGTCACTGAACAGAACTGAAAAAACCCTGAAGTAAAAAATATCCAAGTTTCAAAAATGTTGAAACTGAGGGACAGTAGCACACTGTGAAAGGAATTTTTCCTTCTTCCTACAGCCTTCACTCGGTTTCAAGCTTCTCCTGACCCTTTGGAACAGGGCTATTTGGAAACAACCAAGGAGACCTCATAGGTGACGCTGTTCCAGACAGAGTCCAAAGCCTCTCTCTAGGACAAAAGTGAACGGATTGCCTCAAACAGTATTTATTGGGCTCCTACTGTATGCATGCCAGGCACTGATCTAGGTGTCAGGGGTGCGGCAGTGAACAAAACGGACAACCGCAGACCTGTGGCTGACAGAACTGTAAGAGGGGAAGGCCTGTGTACATCACCCCTGAGTAGGAAGATGAACGTGCCTCACAGAGAGGGAAGCCGTGCAGTGGGCCCCCTGGGGGAATGTGGACGTTCCTCCACTATAGCTTCACAGAAGCAGAAGTGGTCCCCATCTTCCCAGCTTGACCAGGGCTGGGTCTGCTTGCAGGCAGGGGGCCGCACCTGATAAACCACCTGGTCCTCTCCCTGCCCCCACTCCACATACTCCTCAGGTCCCTTGCTTGTCAATGTGACTTGAGGACACACTGCAGCCACAAAGGGAGACGGGGACCCGGGCACTGAGCGACTCCCACTGGACGTGATGACTCGCAGGGGCAGCTTCGTGTCTTCATCCCCCGGGATCCGCCTGTGCTGAGCCCATGACTGGTGGGGGATCTGCAGTCCGGCGACAGAGCCACGATTCCTCCAAGAACTGATAACTGGCCCATGACCTTGGCCTCATTAGCTTGGTCCTCTGCACTGAGTGCCTGGATTGGGGCCAGCCAGGGAAATTAGCTCAGGCCCACAGGTCCCTGGGAGAGGTGGCAGGCAAAAATAGACTGGAGAGAGCCAAAGGCTCTTTGTGCAGGAGGGCTGTGGAGGAGCACCATCCTAACTCTGCAGACAGAGGCTGCGGCCAGGAGGGCTGAGGCGCCTGACCGAGGTCACGCCCCCATTCATGCAGAGCTGGGGTGAGAATGGGGGTCACGTGACTCCCAAAGGCATGTTCTTCCCTCACCTGTGCCTCCCATCAGGCCGTGGTCAGTGAGGGATGGAAGCAACCAGCGAACCATAAGAATCACCGATAATGAAACAATTCCTTGTGGGCTATTTGTTTCTTCTGTTAAAAAGAAAAAAGCATATAAAGAAATAAAGAAATGTCCTATAACAGAACATTGCAGTGAATTTTTTAAATAGATTAAAAATAAAAATAACACGTGAAGAGACAGTGTCACATAGTAGGTAAAAGTGGGAACTATGTGTTGGGACAGGGCCAGGAGAGCAGTGGAGCCAGGCTCTCGGCCTCACGTGGGAAAATACTGGCTCGGCATGTAGCCCGTGCATGCACAGACCCCCCGGATGCCCCCTCTCCCCATATAGCCAACTGGCTGTGAGCGAATATTGTTCTCTAAGCTATATAACTGCGTGCCTATGTTAGCAAGCGCAGATGTTGCAGCGCTGGCGGACGCTAATTCCTGTGTCTCAACCAGCTGCCTTGAGAATATAACTCTGGTATGAATCCTTTACCTACGGCTTCGTTGTCTGTTTTCGGCCTCACGAATCCAAGAACCTTCCAGGAGTCGACTCCTGCGTTACACTATGGAATGCCATTCCTGACTTTCTATACATCTTCAAGCAAGTTACTTAATCTCTCTGTGCCTGTGGGGACAGAGCCAGGAGTGCAGTTTCCAGGCTCTCGCCCTCACGTGGAAAGGTGCTCACTCAGGTAGTAAATGGCCATCAACTGTGATTGGATGGCCATCAGTTGTGGTTAGTTGGCCGTCAGCTATAACCAGTGAGCCATTGGCCACTAATATAACTGCCGTGGCTACGCTAGCAGCAAATGGAGGCTAGCAAGAAGATGGTGGCTGGCGAGCGCGGATTGCAGTTAGCATGGTGGATTGCGGATAGTGTGGCTCCTGCTTTCTGTGTCTCCAGCCCAGACGCCAGCAAGACTATAGTGGTATGACTCCCCTATCTATGGCTCCGTGGGTGTTTCTTTTTGGCCTCATCATATCCTGGGTTTTTATGCGGGGAGGGGACCGGAGACCCCACCTG
The DNA here is from genome assembly GCF_057876585.1 of Rhinolophus sinicus. Lineage (NCBI taxonomy): Eukaryota > Metazoa > Chordata > Mammalia > Chiroptera > Rhinolophidae > Rhinolophus > Rhinolophus sinicus. Next base: position 12,249,288 of record NC_142501.1, read on the forward strand.
AAACCCCGCATGACACATGGCACAGAGAGCAGGGTACGGTGCCGGCCAAAGCTCTCCAAAGGGCAGTGGAGCAGTTTGTGCGTATGAACACTCAGTCTCAGGAAGACCAGGAGGAGCAGCTGCCAGAGAGCTGGACCCCCGTGGAGGGGTGGGAAGACGTGAAGGTTCCCCAACCAGTATAGGCCAGAGAAAGCAAAGGTCGTTGTGGCCTTGTGGGCGGGAAAGTGCTTGCTGAGGCCCTCACCCCCAGGTTGGGGAGGACCTGGAGCCCTCTCCCTGCCCTGCGGAGAGGGCACACATTGTGAGGCTATAATGCACAGCCCTGGTGAATGACTGTGGACTATGGGGAATGGGCTCCATCCCTAATTTAATGGACAGCTTGACTATTTTCTTGGGAACGTACCACCATGTAGTGGAACTGGTGGATGTTTGCTTTTGTGTCTCAACCAGCCGCTGTGGAGAATATGTGACAAAGACTGGCTGTGCCCAGGAAGACTGGCTGGGCCCAGAGAGAGTGGCGGTGCCCTGAGAGGCCCTGGCTGTTCCCGGGGAGGTTGGTGGTACCCTAAGAAGCCCAGGAAGTCTGGCTGTGCCCAGAAGGACTGGTGGTGCCCTGAGAAACCCTGGCTGTGCCCAGAGAGCCTGACTGTCTCCAGAATATTGCATTCACCTCCAGGCTTCTCACACAGGTCCCCTCGCGGAAGATGCTTCTTGCGTAGATTGTGATGCAAGACCCTGTAGGGGTGGAGTGTGGGGACAGAGCCAGGAGTGCAGTTTTCAGGCTCTCGCCCTCACATGGAAAAGTGCTCACTCAGGTAATAAATGGCCATCAACTGTGATTGGATGGCCATCAGCTGTGCCTAGTTGGCCGTCAGCTGTAACCAGTGAGCCATTGGCCACTAATAAAACTGCCGTGGCTACGCTAGCAGCAAATGGGGGCTAGCAAGAAGATGGTGGCTGGCAAGCGTGGATTGCAGTTAGGACGGCGGGTTGCGGACAGTATTGCTCCTGCTTCCTGTGTCTCCAGCCCAGCCACCAGCGAGACTATAGTGGCATGACTCCCCTATCTATGGCTCCGTGGGTGTTCCTTTTTGGCCTCACCATATCCTGTGTTCTTATGTGGGGCGCGTGACAGGAGACCCTGCCTGACACCCTGCATGACAGTGCCTCACCTTTCTCACCCGCAGAATGCAAACTTTGCAGCCTGCTGCATGGGGCTGGTGTGAGGTGGGCTCAGCCATGAAAAGCGCTGTGAGCCGGGGCCACGCCAAACTGCACTGAATCCGTGTTGGTAGGAATGCCAATTACACAGAAAGAGTCAAAGGGAAAGCAAAAGCCTACCTGCTCCACTGGGCCCGTCTCCAGGGAATCTGTGTTAACAGCTCCCCGGGGGTCGTTGCAGGAGAGAGCTCATGCACACACCTAACATACGTGTGTGAATGCCCACGTGCGTGTGGAGCAATATCCTTTGAAATATGCATGAAAGCATCCTACTTTACACAGGTTCCATATTAATAACATGACACGGAACATTCAACCCAATTAATAACTTCTGGGCATCTTTCTAACCAGTGGGTTCAAATGTCCCTCCCCTTCTCCTTCATGGTCCGTGGGGTGCCACCCTGTGGGTGGGCCATAATGCACTTCACCAGCCCCCAAGAGTAGATCGGCACACAGCAGCGCTTTGGTGCGGCTGCCATGGATGGAGTCATAGAAAATCAGGCCACAAAGACAGGTCGTGGGGGAATTGTCCTGCGCTTCATTCTCAGCTATGCAGCTTCATGCAAATGTTAGAGGTGCTGCGTCTATCGAGTACCGTTTGCCTCGTTATCTCTACAATCACCGTTGGTCAGCATTTTGCCACATGTGCTGTACCACTGCTTGTTATTAATTTCATTATTACCCTTCACATTTCTGCTGAACCATCTGAGAGTAAGTCACGGGCATTTGGGCGCCTTACCCCTCAGTACTTCCCGGGGTGTCTCGTAGGAAGATGGGCATCGCTCTGGGTAATTCCAGTGCTATTATCACTGTCAGGGCGTTTTACATTATGCAATAATATGATAGGGCTGCTTGATTTAGTAAATTAAAACAGAGGACAGCCATTTAAATGTAGAGTGCCAATAAACAACACATTATTTTTTAGTATAAGTGTATCCCAGTTATTCCATGGGATGTATTTATGGTAAGAAATTATTTGTCGTTGATCAGAGATCCACACTTAACTGGGCAGCCTTATTTTATCTGGCAGCCCTATATTATTATCTAATGCATAGCCAACATTTGAGTTTTGCTATTCGTCCCAATATTGACCTAGACGCAACTTTTTCTCCATCCAAGATCACACATTTGTTTGCTTGCGTTGCTCCTAAGCCAGCATTTGATACCTGGTCTTGACCATTTTGCTTGTGCTGCCTCACTTGACCCCAATTTCTAGGGTTACGGAGACCCAGCTACAGCTGTCTGCGATAACTCTGCCTGGGTGGGGTAACCCAGGGGCCATTGCACAGGAGGCCTAAGCATGGGGGTAGAATAAGGGGGCAAGGAGGGCGGGTGGCACCAGCAGCCGTTAGGGAAGGTGGTGCTGGCAATGGCTTTGTCTCCTGAGCCCACGGCCCCTGAATGTGAGGCCCACCTTCCACACCTGGGAGGCCTTCAAGCTGAGTTCCCCACCGCAAGGGAGCTGGACCCCTGAGAGTGTGCTCAATCGACAGCAGCTGCCCAAAGCTTGAGCCAACCGCTCCCCAGCCCGAGCACTAAAGGCAGAGAATGTGCCCTGCAGAACAGAGCGCAGTCCTCCCAGGTGGGTGACCGTGGAACCCGGGCCTGGAGCAGCCCGCTCTCTGAACGGCCTCCCCAGAGGGGAAAGCACTGCCCTCTATGCTGTTCACGGACGCCCTTCAATTCCGGGCTGAGGTTCTTCACCTGCAGTGACCACATGTCCAGGGGAGAGCAGGCCCATCTTCCCAGAAACCATTCAAGGGGCAGCAGAGAAACTGTCCCTTCACAGGAAGGAAATCCCCCTCTGAACCCAGGCGGCAGCCGATTCCAGGGCATCTCAGAACAGAAGAGCCTCCTGTCCTCAGGAGGTGAGTACCGCTCAGACACACCAGCGACAGCATGAACAGGCTCACAGAGTACGAAACCACTTCACACAGACTGGACAAAGGGAAGCATTCGAACAAGGCCGGCGTTGGCCACAGTGTGGAGAGTGGGAACTCCCTTGACTGTCCGCGCGTGGGTAAGTCGTACAACCGTCCTGCAGAATTGTTGGCCTCACTTGGCAAAGTAAATGGGAGCATACTCCCTATGAGTCCCAGTGCTAAGTACTTACCCGAGAAAATGCTTTCCTACTACACCAGGAAACGTTTCCGAGGGTTCATAGAATCGTAGTTCATAAGAAACCTTAGAAACAATCAGTCGTTCCTCAGCAAGCCAGTGGAGAAACAGACTGAAAGGTACAGTCATAAAATAGAGAATGCACAGAAAGGTAGCAGCACAATGACAGCCAAGCCGCATCAACACGTATGGACGTAAAATCCATAATACTGGCCCAGAACGTAAAATTACGGAAGAATGTATTCAGCATGTCTCCATTACCTAGGATCACAAGAGATAAAAATGGGACACATATTTAGGGACACCTACCTCAGGGGTAATACAACAAACCAAGGCAAGTGGTAACAAACATGAAATTTAGAGCAGTTGATGCCGCCACTGGGGAGAGGAGAATGCCGTCAATGCTTCAAGACACTGCAATGTTTTCTTTCTTGAACTAGTGGTGTGTGTGCTGGGGTGCATTGTATTGTTCTTTATACCATTTTTATAGATGATATACTCACTTTTTCTGCTATGTTTCTGAAAAAGAAAAAGAAAAAAACAACAAAAAAAAAACAAAAACAAAAAAAACGCTTAAAAAAGAGTTCAGGTTCGTAACCCTTATTAGGAGAAGGACTTAGCTCCATGTTTCTGTAAAGACAACCCCCCCACACACCCCCCCCCACTCCCACATAAGCACACTCTCCAGGATGGAAGTCACAGAAGGGACGCTTGAAGCTTCTGTGCACCCCCTCACTCCTTCCCGCCTTCAGCTCTGCCTGCCCTCCAGTGGGAATCCCGTCAGTTCTGCCCCTTAAAAAGCCAGGAATAGGGAGTTCGTCTATCCCTGAACCAATCTCTCCCTCTGGGAGCTGAGGGGCAGAGGGATGCAATATGCAGATGGCTAGACCTGGGTCTTGTGTGAATCCATTCCCTGGGGTCTGGGAAAGTCTGTGCTCTGATTGGCCAGGCTCAGTTCAGGAGCCTGGAGTCAGGAAAAGAGTGAGCTCAACTGAACCAAAGGGGATTAGAGTAGGGGCAGGGTGGTCCCCCATGGAAAACGGAGGCTATTTTAGCAGAAGAACAACTGGATGCTGGGCTGGAGAAATTAACAATGTCCTCCAGTGCCAAGTCACAGGAAGCTCGACTCAACTGCTTTAATCAGTTATAGGATTTATTATGCCCCAAAAGGTGAGGTTTTGAGGCGGGGCCGCTGCAGGCTGGATAATTCAGCAGTGCCGTGACCTCAGCAGGGTTTTTTCTGTGTGCTCTGCATCCACACCACCTTCCTTGTTAGCTGCTCCCCTCGTGGTCACACGATGGCTGTCACATTTTGGGCACATGTCCCTACATAAGCCAATCATAGGAGAGAGTAGTAGTGCCATGATTGGTTAAAACAGTTTGTACACCCTGGGGCTGCAGTTGGGACCAATCGTATCTAAATCACACAGCCCTAAAGGGAGCATGGCTGTCTGAATAAAATTTGGGTTCTGTCATGGGGAATGGGAGTTGGCCACTGCATTAGCTCAAAGTGAAGCTTTGGGATTTTTCTTTAACATATCTCAACTCAAATTGGGAGCAGAACAGATGTCAAGAGTAGATATTGTGCTTCTACCATAGATAATTGTGTATCAGTTATGTACTGGTGTGTAACGCACCACCCCAAAATGCAGTGGCAGAAAACATCAGTGATTTATATGTTCTCACGATTTTATGGATAGGAACTGAGCAGAGCTTGGCCAGGGTCACTTATGCAGCTGAGTTCAGCTGAAGGTTGGGCTGGGCTGGGCTGGGCTGGAAAGATCATCCAGCCCAGATGGCTGGAAAGATCATTTCTGGGAAAACAACTTACAACATTGATGCTGGCTGTCCCGGCCTGCCTTAGTGTAGGGCGGCTGGCTTCCAAGAGGGCAAAAGCAGAAATCTCCTGAGGGCTAGGCCTGGATCCAGCATAACGACACCACGGCTTCATTTGATTGGTCAGATCATGTCACATGACCAGACCAAGGCCTTGACTCTGCTTTTTTTTTTTTTTTTAAAGATTTTATTGGGGAAGGGGAACAGGACTTTAATGGGGAACAGTGTGCATTTCCAGGACTTTTCTCAAGTCAAATTGTTGTCCTTTCAGTCTTAGATGTGGAGGGCGCAGCTCAGCTCCAGGTCTAGTTGCCGTTGTTAGTTGCAGGGGGCGCAGCCCACCATCCTTTGCGGGAGTCGAACCGGCAACGTTATGGTTGAGGGGATGGGCTCCAACCACCTAAGCCATTCGGGAGCTCAGCGGCAACTCAGCGGCAGCTCAGCTCAAGGTGCCGTGTTCAATTTTAGTTGCGGGGGGCACAGCCCACCATCCCTTGCAGGAGTCGAGGAGTCAAACTGACAACCTTGTGGTTGAGAGCCCACTGGCCCATGTGGGAATCGAACTGGCAGCCTTCGGCATTAGGAACACGGAGCTCCAACCACCTGAGCCACTGGGCCGGCCGCTAGACTGTGCTTGTGATGGGAGGAGCAGCAGCACTTACAGGAAGGGGCAAATTGTTGGTGGGCATTTTTGCAGTCCTCACTAGACCTTTCCTCCCAGTCGTCTCAGGAAGCAGAAGGCCAGGAAGGACACCAGAATACTGACCCAAGGGGTTACCGCAGTTCTTTCTTCTCATGACACGTGAAATCTGGACGTTCACTGGGGCCTTGCTCCTTAGCATCGCTTGTCCTTCATCTTACAAGCGAGCACACGATACCTGCGTAATCACTGAGCATCTGTAGAAGACGCAAGAAGTTGCTGCCTCTGGGAAGGGAATCTGTGGGGCCAATGAGGAAGGCTTGGAGAGAGATTTATTCATTTTTATACTTCTGAATTATGTAACGCGGACTTTTATTACTCAGTCAAAAATATATAGTTTAGAATTGACCTCACCAAGGACACTCAGTACCAGGCAGCAAAGGCAGGACTCACCCCAGACCTGCAACCTGCCGGGTGTTTACTTCTCTAGCTGAAGGATGGTGTGGACGACACAGCACCTGAGTGATTAGGGCCCCTGCCTCCTGGTCTGTTCACTGGTACAGCCCACCTGTCCCTGAGGCCCACCGTACGGTGGCCAAGGCCAACCCCAGGAACCCTCCAGATCCACGTTCACCCAGGTGGTGGGAGTGGGATGTGCCAGTGTCCCGGGTCTTCAATCTGAGAAGCTGATCGCAGCCCCTTCCCTGATGGAAGATGACATTCAAAGACGAAGAAGAACAGAATTTGGGGTTGCTGACGTAGCGCCACCTAGCAGCACCCAGCACTCCCTGTGGAGGCCCCAGACCTCACATCTGAGTGCTCTCTTGCTGTGGTGGCGCACCGCAGAGGTTTTGCAGGTCAATTTGGGTCTGACCGGATGGGTGGCAGGAAAAATAACAAGTTCTGGAACAAGGAATCTTCCCACTCACTCCAGATGAGGAAGCCTGAATAACAATACTGCTTATTTCGAGTAGAGCCTTAAATAGCCAGGACCAGTCTCCTTTCACCACAATTACTTACCTGCGTTGGCCCCAGGCCCGGCTGCTGCAGCTTCACTATGGGCCTTGGAATCCCCACGATGTCCATTGGTGCCCAAATCCTAGCCCATGTGTGTGCATCTTCTCAGCCTGAGATGTGCTCCACTGTGAGTGGGGGTGTGTGTGTGATTCTGAGTATAGTTTGCCCCTTCCATTCTTCCAGGCACTGTCCCTCCCTTCCTCGGTTTCCTGTGTGGTCACACAAGAACACACAAGAACAATAGGCACATGGAAAAAATGTAAGAGCTGGGTTACTCATTTTGGGAAAACATTTGATGAATTCTTTCCAACCCCAGTACAGAAATTCTCTGGTAATTAATCCTAGAGCGAAAACTGCAAGCTAGGTGAGGCTTTTCTCTCCTTCCCCTAGAGCAGGGGTGTCAAAACTTTTTTTCAACGTTTTTTACCAACGGTCATATGCGGTAAAATACACAAACAGCCGGCCACTCACTCAAGGTGAAGTATGTATTGCCTCCCCTGGTTTATTTAAGTAAATTAATATATTTTTGGAATTTGCTGCGGGCCAATTAACAATGGATTGCGGGCCGCAGTTGGCCCGCGGGCCGCAGTTTGGATACCCCTGCCCTAGAGTCTAATGGCTGGGCCAGTGGAGCCAAATAACAACCATTTATTCAACTAGCCACGTGACAAGATGGCCAGCGAGGCCACTACCCAGTACTGCCAGATTAGGCTAGAGATGCAGGATGAGTGGGAGTGGGGTGAAGAGGAATAGGGGGTACTACTGGGAAGAAGGGAAACCAGGTGGGTCTGGGAAAGGAAGAAGAAAAAGAGCATCATGTGAGTTCTTGGTGGGGAAGGGATGGCCTTCACAAGGTGGGGAGTAGGGTGAGGTCTGGGGCTCTTAAGGCTTGGTTCTCATGCCCACTAGAAAAACACAGCCATCCATCATCTCAGGGGCTGGCCCAATGGTAGTGGCTTTCCCTCCCTTAAAGAGCTACTGCTAAGGGACACGGGTAGGGGGCAATGCCCCCACTTCTTCACAGCCCCTCCACTGACAATCAGAGTCTCTCCCCTAGAAATCAGAAAATGGGCTCTGTGTGTGTGTGTGTGTCTGTCTGTCTGTCTGCGTGTCTGCAGGCACTCAGGTTTCTATATTCTGGATCATTCCAAAAAATACCCCTCTTCTTGAGTTAGCCAGAGGTGTTATTTTTAATTCTTTTGTTCTCGCATTTGTTTCTATCTTTGTTTTGCTTTGTTGGTATTGCTTTGCTTGCAACCATAGGATGTTAAGTGACACAGAAATTGGTACCTGAGACTTGGTTGCAGCTCACAGACCCTCAGGAGAGTTGGCATATTTAGACCTGGTTTTCTGCCTGAGAGGGGCCAGGGTGGTGGTGAAGCCCCTCCCCCAGCATCCTGAGTGGCGGTTGCTGTCCTCATCCTCAGCTTCTGTCCGGTTTTGCTGGGCTTCCTGCCCATACAGTGACTTCAACCCCAATGGGACTGCTGGGGAACTCCTTTCTAGGGTGTTCCCAAACAGCAACAGGGAACATCTGCTAGGCCACTCTGCCTGGAAGGAGAGGTGTCCTGAGGTCAGGGTCTGAACCATCTCCTGGGCAACAGCTCAGGGCCCAGCTGGAAGGCAGGAATGTTAGAAAGAATGAACCTGGAGGCTTGCTGGCAAAGATACTTAGGGAAGAGGTATATAGATGGGGCTCTCAGAAGGAGATCAGAGCTGGAAATACCCCTGTCCCGTGTCAGTGCTCACCAGAAGGCCCCCACTGTCAAAAAGACTTACTAGTCAATGAAGATACCACTTGGGGCTGCATGTCACGCCCTTTCCCCAGGCAGCCTAGCCTTAAAGAGGGACTCTGTAACCAAGTGTCTGGGACAGAGGCTGCGTCTAACTACAACACAGACCGCCCCTCATTAAGGTTCACTTGGCACCTGATGAATTCTAGCCCCAGACCGACAGCCCACTATATCCTTCAGGTGTCCTGGAGGGGACTCAGCGTCACGTCAGCTGGGAGAAGGACCTTGAGAGGTGGCGTGCTGCTTCGTCGACTATATTATGCTCTGAACCCACACCCAGCATGTGGTGCATTTTCTTCCATAGCCATATTTGATGGATCTGGGAATTAAGAAGTTAAGATGAAGGTGAGAGCTCTACGGTCACACATCATAAACCCCTTTCAAAACCGTTGTTTTCCATTCCCATGACTCTGGGACCTCTGGTCTCAAAGTGTTAGTACCAAAAAGGGAATGTCTTCCTGAGGGCAGAGAAAACCGGTTCCATTGACCTGCCATATCTGATTCCTCCTGCTCCTGGATGGCTGGATAACAGCGAGGTCAGTGGGTTGGATGCGGTCGTGGATCATGGCTCGCAGGAGAACTTCACATGGTTGCTACACGGTGGGGCAGGAGAAGTAGGAATAGAACGCGAGAGACCCCATAGGATCCCTTCTTGTACTACCAGACGAAGTAGTGAAGGTTAACAGAAAATTCTAGTCTTACTGAGGCAGGATCACCAAGGCGTTCAGGCTTCACAGAATGAATTTTCCCAGAAGTCAGAGGAACCCTGAGTGGAATCAGCACTGCAAGGCTTGTACCCGTGGCCGCAGTCGTCAGTGGTGGTTGTAGTCTCTACTTCCCCTCTTCGTTTCATAAATGTACATCCATGAAAAAGATTGAGAAAGGAGCCCAATGAGGCAAAAGAAACACGGACACTGTGCTGAGGCCCTGCGCTCCGTGACACCATTCAGGATTCAGTGGGTGGGAATTCCTTGAGTTTGTCTCCCACTGGGGACGTGGTGAGGGCACTTGCGGTTGTATATGGGATCGTGGGATCCATCACAGGTGAGGGAAAGTCACTTTTTTGCCTGAGAGGAAGAGTGCATGTATGCGTGTGACAGGCAAGGGGGTGACTGCAGATAGGTGGCCTCTTGACCTGAGACTCCCCCAGGGTTCATGGCCCTCATGTCCCCTTTCTTCCTCATCCCTTGGCCTGACTGCTTGGTCCAAGCATATAGTCACCTGACCCAAGCTAATCTGTCTCCTGAGAATTTGAAACATTAATCAGAGACATTAGGATTCTAGGTGTTTGGATCAAAGCCATATAATGGCAGGGACCTCAGTGGGCAGATCAGAAACTTCTGAAGATGGACCTGCTCTATTTCCTGTCCTTCCTGAATTGTGTAGATTTGGTGGTTCTTTCCATTCTCTGACCTGCCCTTCCAATGCACCCTCTTTTTTTGTATGTTAGCCAGACTCAGTTTCTGTTCCTTATAACCAAGGGAACTGATACAGGTATTACAGTGGAATGCATTAGATGCACATTTAGCAAAATGGAAATCAACTCTCAGGGTTTAGAGGGAAAAGTGCTGATGGGCTACTGACTGACTCATTGACTCAGTGCCTCAAATATTCAATGCAGATGTGAAACCTATGAAAAAAATGTGAATTATCAAGAACTGATGAAGAATGACAATGAAGTGAAACATGTTGTTGTGGCAATCAGGCAAGTGGGCGGCCATGACTGTGTTGACTTCTTCAGGAAGAAATGGCAGAATGAATCGATAGACAGAGGGACTGAGATATGCCCTCTGCAAGGTGGCATATAAGAAGGACATAGAAGACAGTGGATGCACTTTGTGAGTGACTAAGGACATTTTCTGGGTCGTTAGGCATGTTCCTTTTGCTTCCTGTCCTGGCTCCTCTCGTGGAAATGCAGAGAATTACTGCCTACTGGAGCAAGCACATGGAGGATGGGAGCAAAGTCAAGTGATTTTCTCTTTCCTTCCGAGAGAGGATGAATCTGAGGCCATTCCATAAAGTCGCCTCAAAAGGTCCGTAACTCACTCATGCATGAGGGCAACTAAATGAAGAACATGTCCTTGTATGACTTTCCTTCCTTCAGTCACTCACTTCCCCTGGGGCCCTCAGTGCTGGTCCTGGGGGTCTATTCCCAAATAAACACTCTTTGAGTGAACCTTGCCTCCATCTCTGCCCTCAGGGGCCCCAGGCTACAACAGGGTACTTTAGGCTGCATGGAGGCTTTGGGCCTTTGTGCAAAGAGTAATGGGAAGCCATTGAAAAGTTGGAAGCAGGTCCTGGATGAGGTCTATATTCTTAAGCGGTTCTCGCTCAGTGTGGAGAATGGGTGGTATTGGGGAGAATGTCACAAGAGTAAACACAGGAAGACCATTCTGGAAGTCCTATGCAGGAGTCTAGGTGATATGTGAGGATGGCTTGGGCGAGGATGTTTGCTGTTGGCTGTCTCGCTGTCTCCCTCTATTTCTCGATGACCCTCTCACACCTGCACACAAGCCCTTCTGATCTTACCAGCCTGGTTGCTCCCTGTCAGTTCTGGGTCCCAGCCTCTGCATGAGGAACACACCGACGCTCAGCCGCCAGACAGATGTGCACAGGCTTCCCGCCCGTGTCCCAGTGGGGCCTGTGGGGCACCGAAATCTGAGGGACATGGCTGGATGGGAAAGCGGGGGCCAGTGAGCAAGCAGGATGAGCAATGGAAAACTTGCTCCCTGAGATCCTGGAAGATAGACTCATGGGGAAGAGAAGTCAGGCATCCAGAGCCCAGGTGAGCCCTCCATCAACACAACAATGGCTCCGTGTACCAGTCCATGTTTATTGAACCAACTATGTAGAACACAGGATGGGGAGAGCCAGAGAGATCTCAAGTATCATCTTATCCAGCACCTTCCCCCCAACAACTGATGAGAAAACTCGGGCTCCCAGAGGCTCTGTCTCTTGGCCCCAAGCTGGTAGATCTCCCTGACACCTCACAAGATTACTTGACTGGTTGCTGCCAGCGGGTTTCATGTTTCCTTTCTTTTTCAAATCAACCAGGGCTCCAACACAGCATTTGGCGTTTCATGGAGCTTCTTTGGTCTCGCAGATCAGCCTGGCCCCAAAGAGCTCCAGCAACTTGTCAAATGTTCCACCCCCTTTGCTGTCATCACCACCACCGTGAACATCATCATTCCTCCTGCCATCACCACCACCACCAGCACCACCATCTCCACCAGGGGCTGCCAGCGTCATCATCAGCATCATGAAGAAGTCACTGCCTATCGTCAATTTTATTGCAATAACTATGTATGGTGTCATACGGGTACTAGACTTATCATGGTGATCGCTTTGTATGGTACATAAATGTCAAATCACTATGCTGTACACCTGAAACTACTATAATATTGTCATATTATAAAAAGAAAAATTTAAAATAGAAAAAGAAGCCATTGCCTATAGTCAAGAATATTGCAGTAACGATGCGTGGAGCCATATGGGTACTAGACTTATTGGGGTGATCACTTCATAAGGTATATAAACGTCTACTCAATATGTTGTACACCTAAAACTAATATATATGTCTACTATAATAGAAAACAATTAGAAAACAACAACAAGTCACTGTCTAACCAAGAGACCCTTCTGGAAGACAAAGGTGAGTTGATAGCAGAAAGTAGGGTATAGGCCACCACCCGGGAAAGACTCCGTTCTTGCTGGGACGTTAGGCCATGGGGAGGGTCTATCGAGGAGCTACTGTTACTTCCCCCGTATTCCAAAAATTCATACGATTTAGCTTCCTCCCATTTTCAATTTGTTAGTATTCCTGGCCTTCTCAAGGCTTATTCCTCCACATGTCTCTAAAGAAGACGTTCATGACCCCAATGTCTTCTTTAGTCCAGAAGAAACTTTCTGCCCATTCCCCTCACTGTCTAGTCCGCTCTCCTCCCTTACTGCCGGCTGCTCATCCCGCCTTCTCCTTGACACACCTGACATAAACTTCACCCCGCCTTCTATTCCCCTCTAATAAGCTATCTCCACACCTTTGTCCCGTGCACGTCCCCACTCCTTGTGCTGTCTGGGGTCACAGAATCAGGCCTCCTGCAGAATCTTGTGGATCTTGGAGAGAGTCTCCAATGTTGTCTCCAATTCCTGGACCTCCTGCCACAGCTCTTCAGACGACTCTGCCTTTGCCCCCTCATGTAAGTGTTTTGACGACTTCACGAGGCTGACCACATCTGGCAGAAGGCCAAAACCAGCAGTGGCCAGACCCACGATCTTGGCGCCTTTGGTCATTGCCAGAACGGTACCCGCAAAAGCTTTCTCTACCTTCTCGGCACTTCCGACTGACATTGCCCCTCCGGTCATGAAGGACTTGGCCTCGGCTGCTGCGAGAGGACTGGCTTTGAGCAGCTTCAAGGCTTTGACATTCTTCGCAATGCCCTGCACTAATCCAACACAATTACTTGTTAAGGAAGCAATTTTGGGTGTGCTGTGTTGTAGAATCTCCATAGCTACCTTCTCTTTGTTGCTGTCAGTAGACATGAGGTGACTGGCTTTGGCTTTTGCTAATGAGCTGTTTGAATAATCCACGATGCTGGTGGACACACTGGTCACAGCAGCTGCCGTCCCCAGTCCCATCCCAGTTGCCAAAAGCACCAGACTGGCCCCTGCTGTCACGGGGGCCAGAGACAGGCCAATGATGGCCAGGAGGCCAGACACAGCGCTCGTGGAGCTGGCCACCACGTTGGCGATGGTACAATCCTTGTGGACCTTGTCAACCTTGGCTGCAAGTGCGCGGAGCTTTCCTATGCGCTCCTCAAGCTCCTGTCTCACCTGCGGAAACTCACGCAGAAACCTCTCCCTGTCCAGCTGGCCTTGTCGCAGCATGGCCATGCCTCCTTTCCGCTGGGTGAAGACTTCATATAGTGCTTCTGCCACCTCCCTGGAAGAAAGATGGCCACATGCTTAAGAAAGGCAGTTTGTTCATTGCCGATGGGCCCCATCAGGTCCACTGGCAGAAATCACAGAGCTTTTCTAGAAATCAAAGAGAACACAACTCTACAAATGTAAAGAATTGTTCTTTCAATGTTCAACACATGTTTTCTCCCTTGTAGATGCTCCATAGGACTTACTCCATCGGGGAATGAATAAGGAAGTTCCTCTTAGGAAGCTCTTACGTGGTAAGTCTCTGATAAAGATGGCGTTTCACTCAAGGGAAGGTCTAGGCCGTCACAAAGTGTTTGTAGACATTTAAAGAGACATTATGAAGGTTTTATTTCTGGTTTAAGGCTTCTTTTTTATGTGAAACCACTTCTTAGAAGAGTAATTTTAAATTGTGTAACTGATGATTAAAAAAAAACAAACAGAGAGAAAAAAAAGTGTTTGTAGAGTGGGAACTCCGTAGAAGAACAAAGAGACGTGGGGCTGGAGCAGCAAAACCTTCATTCAGACAATCTTAGAGTCTGGTGAGGACTTCAGCTGACCCACACAGAGGTGTGTCCTCTGCCTGTAGCTGCTGGGAAGTGATCTCTGGGCTCCTAGAATGTCCCAACTAATAGGAGTGTCATTGTTTGTCTGGCCTTGGCCACCGGGCAGTGTGACGCACTGATGTATCAGGTGGAAGCCTTGGGTTATATGGTATCAGTCCTGACCTACAAAGGAACTGGAAACTAAAGGCACTCGTTTGACCTCCAGGAGGGGTTGGAGATACAGGTCAGCCATGGGGGAAGCACGTGATCGAGCCCCATTAAATCTCTAGACACTGACGCGTGGGTTGGAAAAGACTCCGCCTTCTGGGCCAGCAGGATCCTGCATGTTTGTGCAACATTTTAGACGGGGAGAAACAGGGCTCTAGCCCCACTCCCCAGGGACAAAACTGATTGTGTGAGGACTTTCATGGGTTGTCCCAAAGGAAGTCCTGCCTGGCTCTATCTTGAGGGAGAAGACCCTTGGCCCCTGCCTTTTCCCAGCAATCTTTTTAAGTTAATGTTAGTTGAGTACCTACTATGTGTCAGTCATTATGTTAAGCACTTTACAAGCATCTTCTTATTTTCCTCACAGTAAAACTGAACCGATGAAGACAAAGTGGTTACATAACTTGCCCAAGGTCACGTAACCTTCCCCCTGCAGATCACCTCTTCTCAACCCGAGGCCATTCACTGCCAGGCAGTGCTATGGAGGAAACATTTCTCATGGATTGTTGAGAAGGAATATATTCAACCCCAACCACAGGATACTGCCTGGAGGAGGTGTCCCTGCCTGAGCAAACCAGAGCAGGGGGGACATGTGGGTGACAGTCCTGGGGACTCCCCTGGAGGTTACCTGGACAATCCGACCTCAGCTACATACCTCTCCCAGTTTTCTTCATTCAGCAGTTTCTCTGGGCTTGATTGTTCCAGTACAAACTGACTGTCATCAGGAAAGCTTTTGCTGTCTAGTGGAAAGAAAACATATAAGTTTAGAAGAAATTGTGGTAAATTCTAAATGGTACTGAGGGTAAGGTGTTTAAATGTTAATCTTCCTGAGCAGCTGTCACCTGAGGTACTTTTGATGGAGTCACCTGGTGTTATGGAGTGAACTGTGTCCCCCCAATTCATGTGTTGAGGCTCTGACCCTCCCAATGTGACGGTATTTGAAGTTAGGGCCTTTAAGGGGGTAATTAAGGTTAAATAAGGTCATAAGAGTGGGACCCTGATCCAATGTGATTGGTGTCCTCCCCATAGGAGAGACACCAGATCGCCTCCTCTCTCTCTCTCTCTCTCTCTCTCTCTCTCTCTCTCTCTCTCTCTCGGCGCACAGAGGAAAGACCATGTGAGAGCAGAGCAAGAAGGTAGCTGTCTGCAAGCCAGAAAGAGAGGCCTCACCAAAAACCAACCTGCCAGCACCTTGAATTGGGACGTCCAGCCTCCAGAATGAATTATCTAATTCCTGGATGTAGGTGTGTTTAGGAATTCAGAAGTGTTAATCTTGATAGAGTACAGGGCACGTATGGCATATTACTTACTACCTTCCAGGAGGGGCTGGGCACCACTCTGTAAACAAAGGCTTTCATTTTTGGCCACTTGTGGGGCTAATTGGGCAGTGCTCTGCTGTGGTCTGAAGCCAGCCTCCCAGTATGTTGGTTCTGGCCTTGTGGAAGGAGCTCCAGTGCAGGCCCAGGTCACCCACTGCCTGTGACTGGCTGGGGGCTAGTTGGTAGGGGCTACAAAATGATCCACAGTTGTTTGCTGCCTGTGCTAAACCTGGATACATGTGGGAGAGGCCACGCTGCGAATCGAGGACAGCTGCCACCAGTACCGGGCCTGGGGTAACTCTGCAAAAATCCAGGTACACCTGGAGGCCTGCTGCCACCTGCTGGCTTCCTTAAGGTTCAGTCTCTGATAAAGCCTACTGTGGTATGCGAGTTTTGTGGGGCAGGTCCTCAGGAAGTCACTAGAGTGGGAGAATTGTGGTCACCATGTTAATGTAGACTCTGGTTTGGTGCCAGTGCTTAGCCTGGAGCGACACAGCAAGTCTCAGAGCACACCAAGGCCAGTCACAGCCTGCCTGGGGCCTAGGGACTCTGATAGTTTTCCAAGTAAGAGTGCAATGTGGTAGGGACTGGCTGCTCACAGAGAAAGTGCTTCCAGCAGTGTGTGAATTGGCTGGTGTGGGTTCCCAGCTGAGTCAGCAGGGTGGAGCAGTGGAGCTCACTTGGCCAGTCAGATTAGAATTTGGCCTTTGGGGGCGGGCTCAATATAGGAAAATGGCACCCTCCTCCTGGCTGCATGGAAGAAGGACCCCTCACTGGGAAAATGCCTACTGTCCTCCAGTCGCCCTCCTGAAGCCACACTCCTCAGTCTGCCCCCTGAATGTCTGCAAGGTCGCTTGTGTCACCTTCCCTCCATTGGAGCCCAAGGTGAGTGCCTGAGAGCAAGTGAGTCTGTGAGCAGGCCATTTAAGAGGACGTCTGGGTTTCACATAGCCTTTTATCCCACCTGAATGGTTGGAATCCCCATTATTTTTCATAGTCACATGTGGGGGCTCCTCTTCCCGGCACCAGTGCTCTGGGCTGGGCAGTCTGGTGTGAGGGGCTGGGGTCCCTTGCTCCTCCAGGGAGAGCATGCATGGCTGAGATATACCTCCTGATTTTCAACTGCCACACACAGGTGTGGGGTCTGTTCCACATCTCCGCCCCACCTACCAGTCTCAATGTGGCTTCTTTATATTTTCAGTTATAGGACTTCTGTTTGGCTAGAAATCAAATGGTTCTCCAGGTGGATTGAGCTATAACTTAGTTGTAATTTTAATGTGTTCATGGAAGGATGCAGGCACAGTGTTTATTTACTCCACCATCATGGATCTCAAAGAGACATTATTCTTATTTCATAGAAAAATAAACAAAACTCAAGAGGATAAGTGACTTCCCAAAGTCAGCAAGCAGAAAGCTCAGAGGCTGAATCCAGAGCCAACTGTCAGACATATCTTTGACATTACTTTGAAGCCTCCTTGTTTCAAAAATTCCTGTGATTTGTACATTCTACCCTATCGTGTACCTATGGGGATTTTTACATTCCTAACCAATGTTCCAGACTACACATCACTGAATAAAACTGCCACGTAAAGAGGATTCCTCCTGCTACTCACAGACGCCCCACAATGGTGGTGGAGGGGAGTCTTCAGGTGGGTGGGGGGCTGGACCCTCGGCTCTAACCCTGTGATCACGCTGTCATCCCCTCTCTGCCCTCCTGGCTGGTCTCAGGGGACACAGCTCCCGTTGGCACCTCTGAACCCAAGCTGGCCCATTATTAAACAAGAGATCATCTTCCTTATCATCAGGATAAGGACCCCAGGGCCCCATCGAGGGCCCTGGAGCCTGGCGGGGGGTCCTGGCTTCTGATCTGTCCTCCCCTTCCTTATCCTGCAACAGGACAAGTACTTTCCTCTCCCTGGAGCTCCTGGGAGGGATATTTGTTGCCAAGTCAATGCAGTCCTAGTGTTGATATGAGTGGGTGCAGCATTGTTTTTCCTTTTCCTGCTTCAGTGAGGAAGAAAGGAAACCAGGAATCAGATGGAGGGAACCCACAGCACTAAATCTGTGTGTTTATTGATTGGGGTGGGGTGAGGTGGGGGCTGAGAAGAACAGAGCTGGGCCTCAGCAGGGGTATTTGAGATCAATAGTAGCAGTTCCTGCCTGAGGCCGTCACACCTGGTAAGCAGGTATTTACAATGGGAACACAGGGCAGGACCCTAACACAGCCTTAGGGGGCAGCGGATGCTGGGGAGGTGGGAGGTTCTCCACCTGGAGTTATCAGATTCCAGGTAGAGGGGACAAGAGTCTCCCCTCTGCTGCCCCCACCTCCCTGTGGTCCAGCCGGCCTCACTCTCAGTCATTGGACGGGCAGCAGGGGAGGGAGGCAGCGAGCAGCTCACTGTGGCTGAGGAGAGGACCAGAAAGCAGGCTCCCCCACAGACTCCGGGCTGCAGGGGCTCCCCTTGGCCCCCCTTGGGGGCTCCAGGACACTCATCAGGTCCTTGATTCCTGTGAAGCTTTACTCAGCGTGGAGGTGCCACCCCCAGCTCTAGGTCATGAGAAGGAAGCAGCCAGAGAAGAGCAAGCTGAGTACCTGGCTGGGCTCCTGGGGTCATGGTGTCAGCAGTGTGGTCTCAGACTTTTCCCTTCAGCTCTCCGTCTGTGCCCGGCTGCTAGAGGTGTTGCTTCACCCTTGGGGACGAGAAAACAAGTTGTGGGATGGAGCTGAGCCAGCTGTGGCGACAGGAAGTAGCTTGGGCCAAGTCTCTGGTGGTCCCCTCGGGAATGGCCGCAAACGCCAAAATCGACTTGACCCAGGGTGTTCTCTGTCTGCTGGGCTCTGCCGGCTGCTCTTTAAGGAACGTTCCTCACCTCATTCAAGCACCCTCCAAGCCAAGTCAGAGTCCTAAGGCTGACACCTGCAGGCACCTTACACTCATCATAGGTGGGGACAGAGCAGTTCCCAATCGCAACAGCAACCCCTGCAAGCTGACATCCATCATAGATGGCAACAGGACAGCTCCCAGGAGAAGACAATTGTAACAGCAGCCCCCTGCAAGCTGACAAGCACCCTACATCCTGCATGGAAATATATAAAACCCCAGCATTCCTTCTATGGGGGCAGCTGTCCCCATTGGACTCTGCCCTGGCAAACTCCTGCCAGTATGTGTCTTACCCTCTGTCTCCGCAGCTCTCCCTCTCAGACTGCCCTGGCCAGACTCCTGCCACTTCCAAACAGAACTCTGTCTCTTTGATTTTGAATAAATCTTTGCTTACTCTTGTAGAATCTCGTAAGTTCTTTGTACATTCTGCGAACGACCAGGAGTTTATTCTATAGCAGGACATATGGCAGGGCTCCTTCCACGTTCCCTCATTACAGGCTCTCACATTCCACGTGGCGGGTGCTGTTGTGTCTCCCATTTTAAAGTGGAGGAAACCATCGCAAAGTCTAGGTTTTCACGTAAAATGAGGTTCGCCCAAGTTTTCACAGCAGAGCTAGAGCTGAGACCTGAGCCCAAGGTTTCTGATCCAAATCCCACATGTGTGGTAACCTGGCCCCACTCCCTTTATTTATGTGTATATGCTTCCTTGTAAGTGACTCTTCTCGTTCCAAAACGAGGTCTCACACCCGGTGTCCACACCTCTGTCTTGATAAGTCTCCTGGTGCTGCACCGTCTCAGAGCTGCACCCTCCTTGCTCCTGCAAGAGCCTTCAGCCCCTAAGGGCCTGGGGTCCTCCGCCCTGGACCAGCCCTGCAGCCCTGCTGTGGGCTCCGAGCCCTCCTGACACTGTGGGGTCTTCTCTGCTGTCCTCCCCCAACTGTTAGACCTGAGGTTGTTTCAAAATCTATGTAAGTAATGGTGCAAAAGACATTTTCCTTGCATAGAACTTTGCCTGTATTTGAGATTGTTTCCTTTAAGGTATTTCTGGAAGTAGAATAACTGGGTCAGAGGGTATCAACATATAAAAATTCTTTCATACGTAGAGCCGCACTGTTATGCAAACAAATTGTACCAATTTACGTTTACACGCACAGTACATAAGGGCACCCATCTTTCCCATCTTAGCCGTTCTCACTATGTTTTTAAACAGATCTATTTATAGAGAGAGTTTCTCTCAGTTCTGCTTGTGATTATCCTGCCTTGGGAGATGAGGGAAAAATGCAAATGTTGATGACGTTAGGCACTGTCTTAGAAAGGGACAGAGCGTTTATCAAGTACCCCTCGTGAGACCTGGCTGAAATGTTAGCAAAGGCGCTTACAGGTGTAATAACAGCTAATGATAAGAGTGGCTTACATCTGTGGGCTTTGCTCTGGCCCGGTGATGCTCTAAGACTTTACAAACAGTAAGTCGTATTCTCCCCGTGGCCTCTGAGGTGTGTACCGTTTGTATCTGCAAACACAGGGCCCTGTCTATTCTCTGTCACCGCCTCCTGTGGTCCCCCCTCCAGTCCCAGTGCTCCCGGGTGCCCTCCCGGCACAGCCTGGACACAGCCCACAGTGCGGGAGTCATCACTGGGACAGAGAACAACCAGCCTCTCCCCACACAGTTTCACTCGCCGTTGCATCATTCCTTTTGTTTCTCCTGTTGTTCTTGATGAAAAGCCCTTGGTGCCAAAAAGCAAATAAACCCTTGACTCGGTTTTTACTTTAGACAGTTCTACCTGATTTCTGAGAGTTCCATTCATTTCCTCCTGTCATCTTACCGCAGCCGTAATATTTTTATATGAGAAGAAAGAGAAATGTGAATAAAACATGGGTCCTGGCTAAAATCCGAATGATGCCTGTGCCCTGAGCAGGACCTTCCAAACCTCCCCTCCCCCAGGGTGGCTGGGCCCCTGGGCTCTGGCGCCCCCTCCAGCCCCTCCCACTCAGGTTCACAAACTGCCAGCAGGTCCTCTCACTGCTCTGGAGGCTCCTTTGAAGGCACACAACAAATCATTTCCTTTTTCACTCTTGTGGGTGCCCATTAAATATGTCCTGCATTAGGGAGGAGGAGGAGGAGGAGGAGGAGGAGGAGGAGGAGGAGAAATAACCGCTTCCACAAAATCAATCAATCAATCAATCAATCAATCCCAAAGGGATCTGAATGTAAACCAGAAAGAAAAATACGACAAACGGAATAGAACAAATGGTAACCAAATGTTGAGCTGACGAAACATTTCATCAAGACACAAATCCTAGAAGCCTTAAAGGAAAAGTTTGATTGAATTGACCCGTGAAAAATGAAGGATAGTTGCAAAGGACGCCATAAACAAGTCAGAATTCAAGGAGAGGCCAGGACCACCCCGTGGGGCTCGTCCTGCAGGCAAAGGTGTCCGACAAGCCACAGTGCGCAAGAGTCTACAAATCGACATGAAAAGACTGAAACCAATTTTTAAAATGGGTAAGAGCTAGGAGCAAATAATTCCTAGGGAAGTGACTTGCTCAGCGTCACACAGCTCTTGGAGGGCAGAGTGGAGGCCAACAGCTTCCCACACCGGTATTTAAGGGGAGAAACGTGGTTTTATATCAAACGTCTCCAGGTTTGCCTCTGCCTGAGTGAACACACAGATGTAAGCTCACACTCGACAGTCACACTCGCGGCTACAGTTTGGTTTTCATTGGAAGGCGACGAAGCTGGGAACATGCAGCAGATGTCCTGTGACGCGCCCTTCTCACTCCCTACGTCGGGGCCGTCTTTCCGAATCAGGACACAGACCACCACCTTTTGCTTCTCCATCCCCTCCCATCCTCCCAGTCCTGAACTGAGGGCCAGGGAGGGCAGGGACCAAAGCCCTGCCATCTTCCCGAGTCTCCCATCATGGCACCTGAGCCAAGTCACTCCCCTTCCAGGGCCTCAGTTTCCCCACAGGGCCTGGCACTGAGCACAGTCAGAGACAGGGTGGGTGGAACAAACTTGATTCCTCCCATCTCAGGAGAAATCCCTTGTCCCCCTCAGCCTACCAGCAGCCCCCTGGGGACAGACTCAGGGCAGCCAAGCCACAAGGAGCAGAGGCTCTCAGACCCCTGCCCTCCTCCACCTGCTCTGCTTCCTCCAAATCACCCCAACATCCACCTTCCTCCTGGGGTCACCGGCTCCTGTCTCAGATAGCCCGAACCTGAGCTAAGCCGGGGGAGCTTTGTGAACCCATTTGAACAGATGTTCCGTCCCCCTCCACTGTTTAGGACCACAGGGGGAGGTGGAAGCAGATAAACCTGGGGTCAGAGCCCCGCTCTGCCACTGCTCCATAGGTGCCCTCAGGTCGCTTGCTCGACCTTTCTGAGCTGCAGTTTTCTGCATCTATAAAATTGTGAGAATAGTCCTCTTCCTAGAGGGTTATGAGGACGAAGAGATGAGTGGGGGCCTCCTACCCACCCCCTCTTACCAAGGAGTCTTCCTCTGGCTGACTTGGAACAAGACCCAGTTGTTCTTAGCTCTGCAGATCCAGTCACCGGCTGTGTGTCTGTACAATGACCAGACACATCTTCCGACCCAGATATATCAGGGACCCAAAAGTGAAAGCAAAAGGCCCCACTTCTGGCAAGAGTGATCAAAGAAACACAAGGCCCCACCTGAGACTCGTCCCACCCTGCTTGCTGAAGCGCTGAATCCAGCAGCCCCAGGCCTGACATCCAGTCCCTCTCTGCTCATCCCGTTCTGCCTCTGGCCTCTGGAAGGAAGGCCTGCCACTGACAGAGTGGAACCCTGGCAAATTACTCCCCCACCCCTTGGGCTTGTTCCCAGCCCCCTTGCTCCTCATCCCTCCGCACACTCTCCCAAACGCCTGCCCCAATTACGTTTGTCCCCAGCAATGAGCACACGCCCTGAACATGCAGCATGCACATCGCGTACTTGGGATATTGGATCGCATGCCTGCTGCTGGTGAACCCACACCCATGCAGCCCCCACACGTTCGCTTACGTAGGTCCTCCTGCCAGAGCACCTGCTTCTACCACCTGGAAAAATCATGCTCATCCTTCAAAGCCCAAATCTGCTATCACCTCCTCTGGGAAGCCCTTCAGAGCCTCCCCCCACAGAACCCACTCTCTCCTGCTTGCTCTGGTCCCTTGGCACCTGTTCCCTAAGGCCACTGCTCAGCCACGGTGTCTGTGTCTGCCCTGACCCCTTCTGATCAGGTCTTTCTCTCGGCTTGTCCTGGTGGCAGGAAAAGCACCAGTGCTTTTGGGTTGTGGTGACCTGCTCGAGGAGGCCATCCCTGATGGTCAATGCTGTTTGGGTGGATCCAGATGTTTCTGGGATAGAAACTTCTCTCCCAGGAAAAGCCTGCTAGTTTCTCCCCTGGCTTATTTCCTCTTGGTGACAGATTGTTTCTCTCTCCAAATGGAGGACTTTTTTGTAGGAAGGTCAGTGACACAGAAAACTCTGAGAACAGAAAGCATGTCCTGTTTCCTGCTTGGTTCCTGAGCAGAGCAGCCACCACAGACGAGTGGGAAAGTGTGTGCGACGCACTGTGTGGCCACCTTCTATGCATTTCCTTTTTCTCACATCAGCTCTGAGAATTATCAACTCAGTTTACAGGAAAAGGTCCCACAGCCTGTAAGTCGTGGGGCCGCTGTGCTTTTCTGCTTTGCCCCAGGCAGGAGGGGCTGGGATGGACCAGAGGGGCCAACCTGGCCTTCCCATCGGGGCCTGTTCATCCCGAGCCCTCGTGCATGGGGCATCAGGACACCCCCCTCCATTTTTCCAGGGAGGGACTGAAGAGTGATAGATATTATTGCATAAGGACCGCACAACACTTTAGTCTTAAAACCACCTTAAGAGGGCCAGGAATACGGTCTGATTGTGCAGAAGAGGAAGCCAAGGTGATGGGACAGGCAGTGGTTTTCACCAGGTATCAGGGCAGGGGCCCAGGCTCAACCCAAGTTTCATACTGGACCTTTGACACTTGTTTAAAGTTATTTATTGTCATTTTCCTCCTGTAACCTTTCATCCTGATTCTTCTTCCTTTCATTAGCCTGACTGCAGCTTGTCATAGAAATAAAACTGTTGTGAGAAGCAGAACTCAATTAAACATCCACATGGCTGTGGCCCGTTGTCATAAGGACCCCCTGATGAGAACGCAGTGACTCCAGACGACACCCGTGGACTCGATGTCCAGTGAAGTGACCGGAATGGGGCTGCAGAGTCAAACTGAGGCGACAGTGAGGCAGGCATCTCTTGACCCCAGGGACATGAGCTGAGACTCCCCCCTCGTTTAGAGACCCAGAAGATCTAGTGACCATTAAATGGGCTCAAATTGACCCCCAGCGTCACAAGAAAGGTCCCCTACGATGCCTGCAGCTCTAGAGTCAGCGTCTGGGCCAAAACTTTCTGTCAATAAGCAATCTCAGCCCCCTGTGAAGGCTATCCCAGCTCAGTGGGAAAGTAACCCCCAAAATGGCTTAGAAAGGTATCTGGCACGTGCCACCAGCATCCCCTGGTGGAGACAGGAGGTGTCAGCAGCCAGAGGCACACAGCCAGCTCTCCCACCCCACCCCTGCCCCGCCCAGCTCTCCAACCCCTGGGGAGGTGCTCTTGGCTCAGACAGGCTGCACAGTATGAGTTGTGTTCCAGAACAGGGACCCACCTCCCTGCTGTCCCCCCTTGTCACAGGGGCGGTGGGAGTGGGTAGGGAGCCTCACACTGAGCACGTAACTAAGGGGACCTTTGCAGTCATGGGATGGCAGCAGAGACAGGCATCGCAGGCTGCAGAGCCCTGGGAATTGCACTCCACGCTGACAGCACCTGGTCACCTCAGGAGACATGGCCACTGGTCCCGGCCACTCACCACAGGCTGTCAGCATCATCCCTGGACAATCCTATCTGTCTTTCCACAGGTCAAAGATTCGGGCCTGAGTAACAACTGGGGCTTCAGGAAGGGTGAGGCTAAGTATAAGGATGGCAAGTCAGTCCAACCCGTAATCTTAAGAGTTTTATGTTGAAGTCCCGACAAACACTGTGGGTTTACTTTTAATGAATGGTTAATGGCTAAGAGAATTGACACATTTTCAGAGTTAACGGATTTGGGTTCCCATTTAACACAGGTAATGGAGCAATTGATCCAGATGATGATTTTAAGTTGAAAGGCCCTTTGCTAAGTCCTAGGGATGCTGCAGATGGGCTGCAGCCCAGAGACAGGAAGCGCCCTCAAGTTCAGGACCCCGAAAGAGGAGGGGGGAGGAGTGGCGGGTAGGGGGAGGAGGGGCCTGTGAGAGCCGCACCCCCAGACGGCTCTCAGCATGCGGGGGGCGGGGTGGCACCACCAACCTCTATCCTCCAGGCAGTCGGGAGACCAAGGAGAATCTTGTCAGGCGTCACTGTTGTGCTCAAGTATGGCCTTAGAAATAACAGCATGTAGACACTGTGGAAAGCAGTATGGCAGTTCCTCAAAACATTAGCTACACAATGACCATGTGATTCAGCAGTTCCACTCCCGGGTGCATTCTTGAAAGCGCTGAAGCAGGGTCTGGAGAAGTATCTGTGCAGCCAAGCTCCTAGCAGCGTTATTCATTAGGGCCAAAGGTGGAAGCGCCCTAAGCTTCCACCAGTGGATGAATGGGTAAGGAAACTGGTATCTACACACACCGGAATCTTATTCATTCATAAGGAAATTCTGCCACGTGCTGCCACATGGATGAACCTTGTGGACACTATGCTAAGGGTAAGAATCCAGTCACAAAAAGACAAATACTGATGATTCCACTTCTGTGAAGGACCTACATAGTCAGATTCATAGAGACAAAAGGAGGAGGGTGGTTGTGGGGCTGAGAGGAGGGGAAGGGGAGTTGTCTTACAGGAACCAAGTTCCAGTTTTGCAAAATGAAAGAGTTCTGTGGATGGAGGGCGGTGATGGTGACACAGCAATGGGAATGAACTCAATGCCCCTGACTATACACTTAAAAATGGTTAAGGTGGTAAATTTTGTTACGTATCTAATCACAATTTTTAAAATTTTAAACAAATTCTTAAAAAGCCCCACATTTGTGGGAAAAAAACACTGAGTTAGGACCAGGGTGCGAGGTCTCTGAAAGCCAGGTGGAGGAGAGGGGCTTCACCCCCGGGTGAGGGCGGCTAGACAGAGACCACATGTGACCGTGGAGGGAGGGATCACCCCCAAGCCCAGGCAGGAGAGCACGGCCAGTCGGGCAAGAGCGACGAGGACGTGCCTGGATGCCTGGCCCAGCTAGGAGCAGGTCCTGAGAAGGCTTCCAGGTGCCTCGTGGCTGACAGACAAGGCGGCCAAGGGGACTGTGCACTTGTCCCGGGAAGGACCCTCCTCACCAAGAGGCAGTTCACAGCAGGAGGTGGTGATTACCACAGAGCCTCATTTCATGCCAGGAGCTGGCCCCAAATGGTGACAATTTAATTCACACACTTGTTTTCATCACACCAGGGAGCCTTGCTCCTTAATGAAACCCTGCAGGGAAGTCTTTCATAAAAACCACCTCCACTCATTCCTGCAGTTTGGTACTTTGTTTTCAGCCCTGCCCCGGGGGCTCAGGCTGGCCAGCTGGAGGCCCTGAGCTGCCACCTGCTGGCCAGAGGACGGCCACCCTGACGCCGCTCGGCCCCGCCCACCTCCTGCAGCTGCATCATCTCGGCCTCCATGCTCTTCAGTTTCTTCTCGTTCTCCTTGGCCTGGGCGAGGATCTCCTCACGGGACGCGCACGTGTCGTCCAGCTCACGCATGTAGTCCTTCATCTGGGCCTGGGGGCGGGGAGGACACGCTTGGCACCACCACCCCAGCGACCACCCGAGTCCCACCTGCCCCACCATCTGCCCTCCCACCCCTGACAGGGACAAGCGCCAACTGGAACTTGTGGTTGCTTTTCACCCAATGGCATAGTTTACCAGCTTCACTAAAAGGGCAAAATAGTCACTAAGGACAAAATGTCTCTGTATCTTACACCAGTTTTACCCTTTTTTGACCGTTGGGATCTACAAAGCATTCTCTTGGCAGTGTTGGTCACCGTGTACATATCAGCCCATGCTGCGTGTGTTTTGTACTTTCTACAGCTCCCTGTTGACTTGAATCTGGTGCCCTGGCACCGTTCCCGACACGGGCTACTGTGCCAGGTCAGCCCCGACTACACGGCAGGACACACTTCCTTTGTTATTCTCCTGCCACTGTTTCAATCCTGAAGATCTTTGTCAAATAACTTTTTTTCCCTTCAGATCCTTCTCTAGCTTCTTCTGAGTGGTTAGTGCCATTGAGGGCTGCTTCCTCTCGTCCTCTAGCTCTGCCTTCAAATCCCACACCTGGGGGATACATCACAGCTTGGGAGGCTGGACCCATACACGAATCCTCACCCAGCTCTGAACCCAGGTGGGCTTGGCCAAGTCCTGTGGGATCCCTGGGGACTCCATGTGCCAGTGAGAAATACTGACCATAAAAACGGATCTTCTTTAAAGCCATGTTTTTCTGGGTGGCTTCTTCCTCCACTCTGCCAAAGAAACCAACATCAGAATGAGACCATTTCACCTCAAGGAGCAGAGTTCGCAGAAAAACTTTTATAGAGGTGCAGCCAAAGCCACTTCTGGTAGTCACAGTCATGGCCCCTAGGAGCTTCACTCAGCAAGAATAACGTGAGGCGTACAGATTTAAGGGCAATACCACTTTGACCATTGGCAGACCTCATACAGGAATCATTTCACTTTCCAAATTAAAATTCAGTGCCTTGAACATAAAAAGAAGTTCAAATGTTAAAGAAACATACAAAAAGGAAATAAAGTGCTACAGACCATGAAGATGGCAACAAAATAAAAAATACAAATGTGCCATAGATTTTGGGTGATGATGTATCAAAGTAGCTCATCAGTTGTAACAAATGTACCACTCTGCTGCAGGATGCTGATAGTGGGGGATGCTGTGTGTGTGTGTGTGTGTGTGTGTGTGTGTGTGGCGGGGGAACGTTTATTGGAATTCCCTATACTGTTTGCTCAATTTTGCTGTGAACCTAAAATTGTTCTAAGAAATAAAGTCTATTAAAAAAAAAAAAAAGGCATGCCAGTAGCCAATACAATGAAAAAGGAAAGGAAAGAAAGGATTGTTGTGAATGACTTTTTGGGATTACAAACAAACAAACAAACAAAGAAACGACAAAGAAACCTTAGCCTGTGCTTTCGGTGGCCAGGAAAAGTTTTGCTGTGAATTGGCTTCTGAGACAAGAGCAGAGTGAAAGCTCACAGTCCTTTCCCTCTTCCTAATCTGTAAAGTAGTGGTCTCGGCAGGGTGCTCTCAGGTGCCTCCCAAACCTGGCGGGGGTTCTGGCATGTCCATCTTCTCTGTCACCTGCCTCCTCCACCCTTCACCCTGGAGACTGTGCAATCCACAGCTGCCTCCTCTGCATGTTTCAGGAATGTTGGTAACTGGACATTCTTAACACTGAACCTGGCTCCCCAAACACGCCCAAGCGGAAAAATTCCAGGCCAAAGCAATTTCCCAACCTGGCAGGAAGCTGTCTTCTGGGCAGATGTGGGAGGGCAGTTTGGACCTAGAGGTGGATCCACAGCGTCCCCAACACACATGGGACCCTGGCCCCAGTCCCCTCCCACTGGGCCCGTCCTACCTCCACTCCCTTCCAAACCTTTTCTCTGGCTCCCAGCCACTAGGGGGAGAGGTGCTTTTGTTGGCTTAACCCTCCCCTTCCTCCCTTTCCAGATCTCAGCCCTCCTCTCTGCGCTGCCCTCTTCCCAGGCTCCCAGCCACTCTTTCCTTGTGCTGTCTGCCCTGAGTGGTGATAATAATACTCTTGACTCGTTAGCAAACAGCTGCCTTATCCCTTAGGTGCTGCTTCTCCTCTCAACAACCCTGCAAGGTGAGTGTTGTTATTTTCCCATTTCACAGCAGAAGGAGCAGAGACTTTATGAAGTCAAATGCTTTGTCCCGGGTCACACAGCTAGGAGGCTGTCTAGCCTTGAGTCCAGCAGCAACCAATAGCAGAAGCCTTTGTCCTGAAGCAGGGCCCCAGCTCCTTGAGCCCCACAGGCCCCTGGGCTCCCCTCCTTCACTCATGTGGCCAGATTAGAGGCATGAGACACACGTGTGGCTCCCTCACCAATGGCAAAGCCCTCGAGAATGAGGACCAGGCGTTACTCATTTTCTCCTCCGCAGCATCAGGCAAAGACTGGACACTCAGAAACTGCTAGTTGAAGAGAACTTCCGGCATGGTCAGAAGGGACACAGGGCAGGCAGACTGGTTGGCACCCCTGGGGCAACGCTGAGGCCCAGCCCAGAGGGAAGCAAAAGGCCAGAGTGCACCCTGGGGCTGGCTTTCTGGCTCCAGGCAGCCTGCGGGTCACTACTGTGTTTCCCTGAAAATAAGACCTAACTGGAAAATAAGCCCTAGCATGATTTTCCATGATAACATCCCCTGAACATAAGCCCTAATGCGTCTTTTGGAGCAAAAATTAATTAAGACCCGGTCTCCTTTTTGGGGAAACACGGTATTTGTTTTTCCAGCAACATGTCTGTGAAAACACAAGCCTCATGCAGTGTGTTCAGAGATGTCAAGGTGGATCCTTGCCTCGGTCCCCTCCACACTGTCCCCTCCTCCCCTCCCGCCTTCTCTAACCACCAGGTAATTGGAAAAAGACGTAGAACATCTTAAAAATATCAGATGAAGTGGAGTGGAAGTCACTCCTGCGTCATGGAAAATAGGAGTTCTCCAGACTGTCTTCTGGTTTCCTGCTCCCTCCCCTCCCCTCCCCTCCCCTCCCCTCCCCTCCCCTCCCCTCCCCTCCCCTCCCCTCCCCTCCCCTCCCCTCCCCTCCCCTCCCCTCCCCTCCCCTCCCCTCCCCTCCCCTCCCCTCCCCTCCCCTCCCCTCCCCTCCCCTCCCCTCCCCTCCCCTCCCCTCCCCTCCCCTCCCCTCCCCTCCCCTCCCCTCCCCTCCCCTCCCCTCCCCTCCCCTCCCCTCCCCTCCCCTCCCCTCCCCTCCCCTCCCCTCCCCTCCCCTCCCCTCTCCGGCCCGGTCTCTGTTCTGAACTTGGATTGTTGGAGGGGCGGGCAGCTGCATGGGCAATAGTGATTGGATTTGAATGGGTGGAGGAAGAAATTTCTCTGCTGTGGAACCCTAACCAAAAATGCTACTGGTCTTTTCCAAGAAGGCAAACAGCAGGTATATTAACAGAAACAGCGTGTTTTGTAACTGCTGAGGATCGGTGAGGAAATCGTGCATGAGCGCTGACTGGCATTTTGTTCCTCCACTCAGCACATTATGCTCCAATTATTTGTGCCTGGTCAGGTAGCTCTAATGTTCGGGGCCTGCTCTGCCATTTTCTGGCTCTGTGACCTTGAGCAAGTCACTTAACCTCTCTGAGCATCAGACACCTCATCTGTAAAATGTCAGGAGCAACGATTACCTCCAATCTTTTCTCTAAATATTGCCATGAGAATCAAGCGAAACGTGAAATGAGCAAGCAGACATGCTTGCTTTGTAAACTCTGCAACTTTACACATGTCACATATTACCACTCTGTTGTGTAGCCCACCTTCCAAACTAATTTTCATTTGTTGTCTCCCCTAGCTACCATCTTAATTCTCCAGTTCTGCCCATTATTCTCCCCCTGACCCCTGAATGTATCCCACTCAATTTTCAATCTCTGGGACTTGACTGGTTGACAAGGGGTGAGTCGTACCAATGCCTCAGAAATTCACGACAGTTAAGAATAAGAGCAAGACTTCCCGAGTGAGAACCCCAGCTCCGTTAGCAACTGCTGTGGGTCCTCAAGCAACTTGCTTCCCCTCTCTGTGCCTTGGTTTCCCCCACCTGAAAAGTGGACAATAAGAGTTCTTATCCCATAGAAGAGCTCTGAAAAGGGAATTCACAAATCCACACAAAGGGCTGAGAACACTGCCTGGCATAAGGTGGGCTGCTGGCTTTGATTGTACTGTATCGATCAGGAGAACGCCTGGGAAAGCAGAGCTGACACACAAGGGCATGGGGACAGGGCTGAGGGGTGGGGGAAGGAGACAATGGAGCTGGAAAGGAAGAGTAAGGGGAGAAGGGAGGAGAAAAGCCAGCCGACTGAGTTTTCAGAGGGTGTTTAGAGCAGGTTAGATGGGAAAGAGGCTGGAAACAGCAGGATGCTAGACTCAGTGAAACGAGAGAGAGATTATATTTGTTAAAGCTCAGTGAATACGGTCCTTGTAATTGAAAGTTTATAATCTAGGCAGGAGGGCAAGGCAACACATGAATAGCAAAGTGGCAATGCTAACAGGACGTGGTTTGCTGTAACACTATATACGATCTCTAAGGTAGTACATGATTGAATCTCAAATTGGTGATACAAGAAATGAAAAAGGAGAATTCAGAGGCGGGCAAGCCTTCTGTGTGTCCCAGCGGTGGCCACCGGCACGTGGAGATACAAGGGTCGGCTTTCTGATATTTGTGCCACAAATCTTGCTCTTGGACTCATTTTCATTTTGTTGAAAGTGACAGTGGATCTAAGTTCTGTATATGTTTGTAAATGTCTTTATTTCCCCCTTTCTTATAAATGATTTTTGGCTAGGCATAGGATTCTAAGTTTCAAACCCTGTCCCACAGAACTTAGAAGGGATGTTTCCATGGTCTTTTAGCTTTCAGTGTCACTGATGCAATTTTTGGTCCTATCAAAACTCCTTTCTTTGTAGGTAACCTGCTATTTTAGCTTGCAAAGGTTTTCAGACTTTCTCTTACTCTTGGTGTTTGCAAATTTCATCAGGATGAGTTGTTTTTTTGTTCATACCCCATTCAATCTGAAGATTTGTGTGGTTTTTTTTTTGTTTTTTGTTTTTTTTTCAGCCCGGGAGGATTTTCTTCTACTATTTCTTGGATTGTTTCTTCCTTTTAATTATTTCTGTTCTTTGGACAGGTACTGGGATCTCTGGATCTGTCATCCACGTCACTTAACTTTTATTTTATGTTATCTTCTTCTAATTCTTTGTCTGTCTATGCTCAGTATGTTATCCAGTCTATCTACCCACTTTCTTTTTCATAACTACCTGTTTCTTGGTTTTAGTTTGGGTTCTGTAATAAGCAAACCCATAAAACATGATTTGAGTTCAAGTGGCTTATTTGGGGGGTGAAGCCAGGAACTGCCGTGGGGGAGTGGGGAAGTGAGTGGGGAAGAGAAGGCAGCCAGTTAAGGGTGTGTTATCGAGTCAGTTTACCACAGTTAATCAAGCTGCAAACCCTGGGAACCAGTGTCGACCACATGTTTCAGAGTTATGCCACCCAAGGGGTGAGGAAGGGGTATTCAGACCAAGTCCCATTTGCCATGGGTTGAGAGCTGCTTTGAGTATAGCGGGTGTGAACGCCTCAGCACTTCAGACAGGGCACACAGTAGGCAAACAGGACTCTGGAGGCCACAAGGGGAAAGAAAAGCAAAACCAAAAAGACATCTCAGGCAAAGACATGCAGGTGCTGGCAGTTGGGATCAGTTCTTTGTGCCTCAAAGTGGGAAAGGTGAGGAGACATGGGCAGGGTATGTACTACGAAGTTAAACAATTAAATTTGCAAACTTGTTGCAACAATGTTGCTAAACTTTTTTGATATCAGAGAGATTATTCATTATGAATTTGTACCAACTGGACAAACAGTTAACCAAGTTTACTATTTGGAAGTGCTGCAAAGGCTACATGAAAAAGTTATGTGACCTGAACTTTTTGCCAACAATTCATGGCTCTTGCATCACGACAATGCACCAGCTCACACAGCACTGTCTGTGAGGGAGCTTTTAGCCAGTAAACAAATAACTGTATTGGAATATCTTCCTTACTCACCTTATATGGCCCCCAAATGACTTCTTTCTTTACCTGAAGATAAAGGAAATACTGAAAGGTAGACGTTTTGGTGACATTCAGGACAACAGCTCTGAAAAAGAGTTCCAAAATTGCTTTGAAGGGTGGACTAGGCACTGGCATCAGTGTATAGCTTCCCAAGGGGAGTACTTCAAAGGTGACCGTAGTGATATTCAGCAATGAGGTATGTAGAACTTTTTCTAGGGTGAGTTCATGAACTTAATTGTCAGACCTCATACGTCTAGTTTCATGGGTGCATTATTCCTCTCGTCTTTCTTTGAGGACACTGAACAACTTTTATTAAACTTCTTTCCGTTTCCCTAAATGCTGGTCCATCTTCTGTAGTTCTGTAGAGCTTGGTGCTTCTCTTCAGGTTTTTGTTTGTTTGTTTGTTTGTTTGTTTGTTTTCAAATTGATTTCAGGGAAATTTGTTGCATGACTGGGGCCAATGGTGGGGAAGAGAAAAGTGTAGTATGTTCTAGAAGTTGTCTTGTGGAGGTAGAGGGCCTTAGATTATTCCTGGGTTCTACTAGGTGCCTGGAGCACTGCGCTGTCTCTTGCTTTTTCCACCCAAGTCCTAGAGACATTGCTCTGGTCTGGAGCCCAGTGTCCTTGCTGCCTGCTGCTTGGCAAGTAGGTAAAGGAAAGGGTCAACCTGCCTGTTGTTCTAGATACCAGCTCTCAGACAACCACCTGGATGATGACCCCAAGACCTTCAGATCCATAGCCTCTGATTTGGAAAACTCCTAGAAAGACTCACACTATCCACAGTCTTCCTTCCCCTCCTGCACATGTTTTGAGCTGTGGTTCCTCCAAGAAATTGATTCTATATGATTTCTGTCCTGAGATTCCTCAACATTAGTGGTCTACCAATGCCACTCAGTGTTCCAGCTCTATTATGAATCTATTGTTTTTAAACATTTCTTTTCTGTCATGGCTAGGGATTGAGGAGGAAAGTAGTGGTAAAAGCATGTGCTCAGTCTACCATCTTGATTCAATGCCCAAGAAAGATCATTTAAAGAAGCACTGCTGGGTATTATAAAATTAGCCCCCACCACCACTGCCTACACTTGACATTTTATCAAGAGCCCACAGTAAGGATTTAGATATCAGATGAGTGTTTCCCTTTAATGTAACAAGTTGATAAGATGTGTGGAGGCAGGCTGTGTGTTCCAACAATGGCTGCAACAATATCTGCCATCCGTACCATTTATGTAACCTAACAGTCCTCGCATTAAGTGGTAGGATTTACGTCTTCTCTTCTTGATCTGGGGCAGACATTTGTGACTACCTCATGGCAGAATTCACTATGTAACTTCTGAGGCTGGATTATAAAAATGCCATGCACTTCTACCTTGCTCTCTTGGGACACTCACTCTTGAAACCCAGCCACCATGCTACGAGGGAGCCCAAACTAGCCCCTATGAAGAGACATATGGAGATGCCATGCGCGGCCCAGCTTCCACCCCAGCTGCCATGCATGTGAGTGAAAACATATCTGGATGATGGCAGACCTCACCTGCCAAGTCACCCCAAGCCTTTGAGTCTTCCCAGCTGAGGCCCCAAATATTGTGGGACAGAGTCCAGCTGTCCCAAATTTCTGACCCATAGAACCCATAAACACAATAAAATGGTTGTTTCACATTTCTTAATTTCAAGACAAAACAACCTAAAGCAGTAGGTGGAACTCAAGCTACAGAGGGTTCAGCTTCAAGGAAACCATTCTCGTTTTGTTCTCCCTCCCTGGAATGCCCTTTATTTTCTTCTTTACCTGGATAATTCTCCTTCATTCTTCAAGAATTAGCTCCACCTCCATCTCCATAAAGTCCTTCCTGACCAGTCCACCCATGGGGAGCTAATCTTCCCTTGGACTCTGGTGAACGTCTTTCTAGTTGCTAGAGAGACATTGCACGGAATAGTGGAACTAGATGTGGAAATCTAGTTTTGACATCAGAAATATCTGGGAATGCTCACTGCGTTGGTGTTTGATCAAGAACCGGAGGCGACCTAAATTTCCATCAGTAGAAGAAAGATTAAATAAATTAAGGCACATGTAAACAATGGAATAATATGGAGGTATTTAAAAAGAATGAGGAAACTGTGTGTACTGAGAAGAAAGAACTGGCAGAATCAGCAGACATATATCAATATGTACTCAATATAATGTTGAAGGAAATAAAGTAGGTGACGGAATGCTATATTATTGTAAAATAAAGATAATTCTGTGTATATATACAGATGTATTTATTCTATCTCTATATACAGAGGGTGCCAAAAAAAATGTGTACACATTTTAAGAAAGGAAAAAACTGTACTAATTGTAATACTCAATATATACCGATAATAAAAGATGAATACAAGTCATGTTTGACTTCTGCAATTACAAGAGGTGCTCAAAGTGGTTACCATCAGCGTCCAGACACTTCTGATTACGGCGAGCTACTGCTTGAGCATAGATATCAGCTCTTAAAATGTGTATACATTTTTTTTGGCACCTTCAGTATTTATTATTTTGGTGCAAAAGTAATTGTGGTTTAAAAGGTTGAAAATATTTGCAAAAACCGCAATTCCTTTTGCACCAACCTAATATATCTATCTGTATCCAGCTCCAGTTCCAGCACTATCCTCTATCTATCTATCTATCTATCTATCTATCTATCTATCTATCATCTATCATCTATCTGTGTCTATTATCTACCTAGTTATCTATTTATCTACCTTTTCTATCTAGAAGGGTACTATAGTGGACATTAACCACTTCTGCTTGTCCAGAGACATTCATTCTGTCCTCTGGAAATCACACCCAGATCTCCCTTGGGGAACTATTTTTCCCCACATTCTATCCTTGTGGTTTGGTAAGACTCTATTCCTCCCACCGCCCCCCAGGGCTGCAACATGGGGCTCAGGTCTGGCCAATTAGAACACCAACTTTTCTCAGCCACAGTGATTGGTTCTGGACAACCAAGCTTGTCCAATCACAAGTCAGGCCTTGAGTGGACACTACAGAGAGGCGTCCACCTTCCTTGGAGAGCTCCGACCCTGGGGTGCGGTGCCTGAGTGATTGAGGAGAAATGCTTAGAGCTGCCTGTTCCAAGAGTGGTGCCCTTGTGAGGCTGCAGATCAGCTTCGGACCTTGGATCTCTGGGATATCAGGATTGAGCAAACTCGTACCCTTGCAATGAGTTCCATTGCTGCTCACATCCCCCAGGGCTGGTATCTTTGCTTGAAACGAAAACCCCTAATAAATAAAGAGACTCACAATATTGTAACAGCAGTTGCCTCTGAGGAGTTAGAGTTAAGAGACTTTTAAGTTATTTCTCTATATTATTTATAATTTTTGATTAACATGTTCTACTTTTATAATTTAAAAACACATGGTAAGGCATTGGACGGGGGATGCCTTTTTCATCTTATACCATTCCTTTCATTACCGATCTTCCTGGCTTCCTTTAAATGGGCCTCTTGGGTTATAAGTTGTGTAAAGCAAAGCAAGGTGGGCTATGCATATTTTATAACTGCTTTATTGAAATATAATTCACATACCATAAAATTTGTCCTTTTAGAGTGTACCATTTGGTGGTTTTTAGTGTAGTCACAGAACTGTGCAAATGCCACCACCATCTAATTCCAGACCATTTTTGTCATCCCAAGGAAGCCCCGTCCTCATTAACCATCACCCCCATTTCCCTCTCCTGAAGCCCCTGGCAACCACTGGTCTGTTTTCTGTCTCTATGGATTCGACTATTCTGATGTTTTATACAAATAGAATTATACCATATATAATCTTTTTTGATTGGCTTCTTTCATGTAGCATAATATTTTTAAGGTCCTAATAGCCAATTAATAGATTAATGAATGACTTTAGAATGAGTGTCACCCAGCTAGCTGGCAGGTGGCAGAGCCAGAACTAGGATCCGTGTCCTGGACTCTGGATCCACTGCTCTTTGCACTGCAGTGCCCCAAGAGTGTAAAGAATCAGCTGACAGCCCACCTGGCTGTAATGGTTTGTGTGCAACCTCTGAGGAGCCTCTGATGGGTTTAATGTACCCATGAAATCAGGGCAATGGGCAGCCTGCCTGGGCTGCAGCCAGCAAGGCCCAAAAGCAGCATCCTGATAGTCCTCCATCACTGAAGACTATCAAGGTGTTTGAGGGTAACTAAGAAAGAACCCTCGCCTTCACCTCCCACCCTTTCCCCACTCCCCACCATGACTCTACTTTAGACCAAAGCTTTTTCCATAAATCACACCAAATGTTTCTGAGATGAGTCTGAATTTATGAGCAAGAAGGTCAGAAAACATATCATCAGCTGGTAAGAGAGATTTCTGGTTAAAAAAGAATGGCTCATTAAATTTCAAAGTACCTTTGATTCTCCATAGAAGCAGGCTTGTGTCTTCATGGAGATGTAGTCACACTGCCATATGGAACTTCCTCTGTGCAAAAATTGTCTTTTGCCAGATTTATAAAAAACTGACACAAACCAAAAGGCAATGACAAAAACCCAGGATGAGCGGTTAAATTTGAATTTCGGATAAACAACACATAATTTTTTTAGTATTAATATGTTTGATGCAATATTTAGGACATGTTGTTTAATTTATTATTTACTGAATTATTTAATATGTCCTAAATATTGCACTGGATATAGTAATACTGAAAAAAACTCATTTACTTTTTATCTGAAATTCAAAGCTAACGGGGCATCCTGTGTTTTACCTGGCGACTCTATGAAGACATGAAAAGAGACACGAGGTCCTTCTGCTTGTTTAAGGGCTAATGATCTCCTTGGTAGAAGCTCTGTTTTTCAGGATTCTGGTGTTTATTCAAAGAAAGGTCACCCGCACGTCCCTAGCGTCTAACACCTGATACAAAGAAGGGAAACAATAATTATTTTCAGAATGACTATCAGCCCATATATTCTATTGGGTGCCATGCCCTGTGCCCACAGGTGATCAGAGTTTACAGGGGTGGACTCAAGGGCTGTGACGGGGAGAGCATGGATGAAGACGCCTGTGCAGCCTGGAATCTGGTACAAAGGTCAGGAAAGGCTTCTAGAATGAGGTGAGACCTGACACAAGTAGAATGAAGCAGAGGGAAAGCTTGAGCAATGGGAGGCCTGAGAAAGCGTTTTGAACTGTATGCATGGGGCTGACAGGAGCCAGTTAGTTCAGGAGAATGTGGGGAAGGGAACGTCCTCTGCAGGAGGTGGGAGCAGCAGAGGAATGGAAGATAGGTCATGGGAGTTGGAGCAGAAAAGAAAAGGTATGGCTTAAGCTCAATACAGGGATTGTGGGATTATTTTCTCATGTGCTCCTCCCTCCCAAAAATAACGCTTAGAGATTACTGTACACACACACATCCTTATCTTGTACCAAGGAGAGGTAAATACTTAGTGCGATAGCAGCTGCCATCTTGTGGTCATATTGCTAAAGACACCCGGAGGGAAAAGCGCCTAGGCTCGCCTTTGATCACTAGTTTTGTTACTGCTGCAGCGATGATGCTGATTAGATATCATTTATTGAGCTCCTCCAATGTGTAGCATACATTACTTCATTTAATTCTTGCAATAATCTTTCAAGGTAGATATTTTTGTTCCCATTTAACAGATGAGAAAGCCAAGCTGAAGAGAGGTCAAGTAACTTGCTCAAGGTTACACGGCTGAGCAGACAAGGAACTGGGATTTGAATCCAGATCTCTCTGGCCACAAAGTTCATATATTTGCCACTACACAAGGTTCCCAGATCCATGAATATGGTGCCTTACATTTAAAATAATATAATTTACATAATTTGCATAATATAAATATTATTTACAGTAATACTATTTGTGACAGGCAGCCCTCTAACATGGCTCCCAGGAATCCCACCTCATGGTATTGGGACCCTTGTATAGTCCCCTCCCCTTGAGTGTGGGTCACACTTAGTGACTTGCTTCTTATAAGTAGAATACAGCAAAACCAAGGTGATGTAATTTCTGAGATCAGGTTATAAAAGAGATACCATTAACGAGATACCACTTCCCAACCACTGGGATGGCTATTAGAAAATGGAAAATAGCAAATAGGTATTGGTGAAGATGTGGAGAAATTGGAACTCCTGTGCAGTGCTGGTGAGAAAGTAAAATGGTGTAGCTGCTGTGGAAAACAGAATGGCAGTTTCTCAAAAAGTTAAAAGTAGAATTACCATAGGATCCAGCAATCCCACTTCTGGATATATATGTACCCAAAGAATTGAAAGCAGAGACTCCAACACATATCTGTGCAATAGCATTCATGGCAGCATTTATTCACAACAGCCAACAGGTGGGAACAACCCAAATGTCTGTAGACAAAATGTGGCATATACACACACAATAAAATGTTATTCAAGCTTAAAAAGGAAGGAAATTCTGACACCTGCTATGACATGGATGAACGATAAAGACATTGTGGTAAGTGAAACAAACCAGTCACAAAAGGCAAGTATTATATGAGGTCTGCCAATTAAGTTCGTGAACTTGTTGCAATGATGTCGCTAACCCTTTTTGATATCGGAGGGATTATTCATTATGAATTTGTACCAATTGGGCAAACAGTTAACCAAGATTACTATTTGGAGGTGCTGAAAGGCTTCGTGAAAAAGTTCGATGAAAACGACCAGAATTTTCGCCAACAAGTCATGGCTCTTGCATCATGACAATGCACCAGCTCACACGGCACTGTGTGTGCGGGAGTTTTTAGCCAGTAAACACATAATTGTATTGGAACATCCTCCCTACTCACCTGATCTGGCCCCCAATGACTTCTTTCCTTACCTGAAGATAAAGGAAATATTGAACGGAAGACATTTTGATGACATTCAGGACATCAAGGGTAATACAATGACAGCTCTGATGGCCATTCCAGAAAAAGAGTTCTAGAATTGCTATGAAGGGTGGACTAGGCGCTGGCATCAGTGCATAGCTTCCCAAGGGGAGGACTTTGAAGGTGACTGTCGTGATATTTAGCAATGAGGTATGTAGCATTTTTTTCTAGGATGAGTTCGTGAACTTAATTGTCTAACCTTGTATAATTCTACTTATATGAGCTATCTAATGCAGTCAAATTCATAGAGACAGAAAGTAGAATGGTGGTTACAAGGGGCCTGGGGTGGGAAGGGGAAACACAGAGTCGTTGTTTAATGGATAAAAAGTTTTAATTTTGCTAGATGAAGCGTTCTGGAGATGGTTGCACAATACAAATGTACTTAACACCACCGAATTGCTCCCTTAACATGGTTAAGATGGCAAATTCTATGTTGTATGTTTTTTAGAAAAGGAAAAAAAGGAAGGAAAGTCTGACACATGCTACAAGATGACTGAACCTTGAAAACATGATGCTAAGTGTAATAATCCAGCCACAAAAAGAACAAATACTGTATGATTCCACTTGTATGAGGTCCCTGGAGTAGTCAGAGTCATAGAGACCAGAAGTAGAATGGCAGTTGCCAGGGCTGGGGGCAGGGGGGTGGGGAGTTAGTGTTTAATGGGGACAGAGTTTCTGTTGGGGATGATGAAGACATTTTGGAGCTGGTTGGTGGTGATGGTTGTGCTATATGTGACGATGCTTCATGCCACTGAATTACATACTTAAAAATGGTTAAAATGGTATATTTTGTGTTATGTATATTTGAGTACAGTAATAATACATTAACAATAATTTCTTAAAAGCCTGTGACTTCCGTCTTGCTGGCATGCTCTTTTTCTCTCCCACATACTCCCTTTGATGAAGCCAGCTGCCATGGTGTGAGCCGCCCCATGCAGAAGCTCCCGTGACAAGGAACTGAGACCCTCTGTCCAATTGAATCCTGCCACTGAATGAGCTGGAAAACAAATCCTGGCCCCATTGATTCTTGGGGAGACCGTGGTCCCAGCTGTCACCCTGATTGAGACCCCGAGCCGGAGGGCCCAGCTAAGCTGCACGCAGGTTCCTGACCCACAGAAACGGTGAGGAAATCAATGTTTGTTGTTTTGGAGTAATTTGTTAGTTCGCAAGAGAGAGCTAATACACTGTTCTTGGCATGTCTGCCACACAAATCTTGTTAGTCGGATGAGGTGGCATTTATGGAGGTGCACGGAAGCGTTAGGCATCGCAGAAGGACAAAGAATGACATAAGAGGCAGTGTCATCTAGTGATTGAGAGCCCAGACTTTGGAGCCAGACTGTTTGCGTTTGTTTACAGGCTCTGCCACTTTCCAGCTGTGTGACTCTGGGCAAGTTAGTTCCTGTCTCTGTGCTTCAGTTTCCTCTATAAAATGGAGATAGTAAGTACCTTCCTCAGAATGTCACTAAGGATTGTAATTACTTATAAAGCACTTAGAACAGTGTCTGACACACAGTTCTTTATGGTACTATATAAATGACATTTTGCTAATTATGAGTACCACTAAAGGATCTTATAATTTTGTTAAATATCTAAACCATAGTAGCTAGGTAGGGGCTGTTGTTCACAGCTGTTGCTATGATAGATACTTCTTACTTAATTCTGTGTATACGTATGTACATTGGTTACCAAGGTAACTCACATGGTTGGGTTCCCTGATGTTTTAGGACCACCCCCCCACCCCACACGCCACCACCATCAAGACAAGAGGGCTCCCAAGAACAACCTATAGCAGGTACAGCAAACTCAGACACCTGGGAGAGACAGAGAAGTCTGTTTGCTCCTACAGGCTGGGGAAATACTGTGCACATGTCAGACCCTGGTGGGCGGTCCCTCCAGACTTATCCTTAGATGGAGTATCACAGAAACTGGACAGCCCCTTCTTCCCCCACTTTCTGAGTTGCAGGGATGAAGAAACCAAATACGAGTGGTCACGTTCCCTGGGGAAGGTGGGAACTGGTAGTTGATCCAGGGCCCTGGGCTTTGGGGGACTAGGCTCTAGTCCCACTACCTGAGTGACTATGGGCGAGTTACCCTCTTTTCCTGGGCCTCAGACTCCAAATCTGTAAGAAGAGGTAGCTAGACGATCACCCTGTGATCTGAGAGGCAGTGTGGGAGGTGATTAAGCAGGTGAACACTGAGGCCAAAGGGTTAGGTTTGGATCCGGGCACTGTCACAGACCAGCTGCGTGACTTCAGGCAAATCAATTCACCTC
Organism: Rhinolophus sinicus; assembly: GCF_057876585.1. Classification (NCBI taxonomy): domain Eukaryota; kingdom Metazoa; phylum Chordata; class Mammalia; order Chiroptera; family Rhinolophidae; genus Rhinolophus; species Rhinolophus sinicus. The sequence continues at coordinate 12,290,797 of NC_142501.1, forward strand.
CCCGTGCCTCAATTTCCTCATCTGTAAAGTGGACATCATAATAGAACCTGCCTCACAAGGTTGTTGATGGGCACACATGAGTAAATAGACAGAAAGCACCTAGGGCTATGCCTGACACATGCTCCCTAAATGTAGCCATTCATATGACTCTTGGGCTCTTCTTTTGTGTTTTGGACACGAGGTAAGACGTGGGAAAGAGGTCAAGGTCACTCAGATTCCTCTAGACCTGGAGATGATGCCATCTGGAAGGTGCTCTGGGGCGCAGCAGGGACTGGGGCCAACTTCAAAGCAGAAACAGGATTAGAAGTCTGAACCTGAAGCTCAGAAAGAGGAAGGTCTCACCCAAGGCCCATATGCAAGTCAGTGGCACCCAGGCTGGTGAAAGCGACAGTGAACAGTGAACACGTTTAGGTATTAGATTAGAGTCTAGAGCTATAACTATGGGCTTTAACTAAATGTTTCAATTGCTTTCGTCGTCATGTAACTTATAGTCAAAGATTGAGAAAGTATGTTAGTCATATCCTAGAGGCCTGCCTGTAAAACAAGTTCCAGGAAAAATGTTTAAAAGTACATTTTGCTCGAGATAATAGAGAAATGTAGCTATTCATCGTTAAGCATAAAGTCATGATAGCTTAAACAACAAAATTCACAAGATGTTTACTTCCCGCATTTGCTTCAAAGATAACGTCACCGACATACCACCCTGAGCCAGATAGATCATCCGACCAACCACAGTGCTGAAAGCTCTAGATAAGATGACATCAGGACCTAAATACATCAGACAAAGGAAAACCACTGAAGCTTGCACAGGAACTAGCCAATCAGCTTCGCCCGTGACCCCTAATACGTAACCCTCAATCTTGGCCTTTAAAAACCCTTGATTAAAAACCATCGGGGAGTTCAGGAGTTAAGCAATAGCTTCCCGGTCTCCTGGCTGGGCGACTTGCCAAGACTTTGCTTCAATGTCTCCACAGCAAAACGCAGTGCTCAGTGTTTGGCTCTGCTGTGCATCCAATGGCCAGACTCTCTTCAGTTCAATAACACTGGCGATCCCCCAGGCGTGGAGAGCTCTGGAATCCTTCCCTTGCACCTTCTTGGCCCCCATGGGCTGACCACAGGGTCCGTGCTGGGAAATGACCAGCCTTCCATCTTGAAAGACTGGCAGGTGTCCCCACTGGATGGGGATATGCATGCAAAGTGGCCCTGGCTTCCATGGAGGAGGAAAAAGCAAGCAGCCACGCCTCAGCTGCCAGCTAAAATGTGATCTAATTTAGGAAGGTATGGAGAAAACCTTGTAGTATGCAAGTGACTGGCAGAAAGTGACCTCTTGAATAATGTGGGTGCCCTGCCCCCCTCCCACCTGGCAAACTTTTTCCCTGCTGCCTTCCTCTACCCCCCACACACAGTGGTCTCACCCCTGGGGTGGGAGGCAGGGGGTGGGGTGGGACGCACCAGCTTTAGTCAGGCATTTCAGTTCTAACCTCACCACTCAGCAAGACTTGGGGCAAGTCATTTCCCTCTCTGAGCCTCCATTTTCCATCTTTAATTCTGTAGCCTTTAGTTTTCCCATCTGTAAATGCAATAACAATATCTGTTTCATAGGGGTATTTTGAGGATGAATATGTGAATAGAAATGGTTAAATAGGTTAAGTGAAAGAAGTCGGTTAAAAAGTACCGTGATGTCAGTCGTATTAGAGTAAGTATATATGTGCGTGCTCAATGTTACTGCACAGGAAATACCTGGCCCATTTGGGACAGGCTCAGGGGAACAGTGGGGGCTAGTGATGAAAAGCACACACTAGAACTAGACTGGGTATAAATCTCCGTTCCATCCCTTCCTACCTGTGTGGACGTGAGTAAATCACCTAACTTCTCTGTACCTCAGTTTCCTCAACTGGAAATTGGAGGTAGTAATAATCAATACCTACCTACCAAATATGGTTGCCGAGGAAATATGTGTGACATGCACGATGCCCAACACACAGTAGGTGCTCAATAAATGCTCGCTACAGCTCTACGTGGGCTGTGCTCACAATGATTTTCAGGCTTTCGTGGAACTTCCTGCAGTTCCTACATCGATTATGAATTACTTCCACATCTCTGGGGGAGACATTTATACGAATTGTAGTTATGTGGCAAGTGACTGGCACAAAGTGACCTTTTGAGTAACTTGGGAGCCCTGTTCTACCTGCCACTCAGCAAGCTTTTTTCCTCTCTACATCGTGTGAGAAAGGCACGGAGGGCCTGACCCAAGGTCACTACAGCAAGGCACAAACATTTGTATGGCTGGAAAGATGGCTGCCAACAAGGAGAAAGGAGTTGGAGCTCAGAGGGTGGGGTGGGGTGCTGCATGAGGGATGTGAACTGTGGGGAGAAGAAGGGTGTTCTGACTGAACCCCCTCTGGGGTCCTCAGGGAGCTGTGCTTGGGGGCTTTCTGCCTCAGTGGTGACCAGAGATACAACGTGAAGAGAAGAAGGTGGAGTCTAACACGTGGGTATATAGGTGCTCACTATAAAATGGATTCAATTTTACTGCTTGTTTGAAAATTTTCAGTTGTATGTTGGAAAACTTATTAGCCAAGGGGGAGATAGAGAGAACGAGAATGAGGGAGCGATGGAATGAGAATGAGGGAGAGACAACAAAAATGAGAGAGAGAGAGGGACAGAAATGAGCGAGAGAGAGAGAGGGCAAGAATGAGAATGGGGGGGGGGGGGATAGAATGAGAATGAACAGGGTCTGAGGCAGATGACAGAGACCGTCCGTGGACTCAGGCATGTCACACAGTGTAGAGCGATTAACTCCCTTGGGTGTCGCGTAGGCCACCCTTCTTGCTTTCCAGATGAAGAAACCTCTGTTGGTTCAAGGTCACCCAGCCAGGTGCAGTGGCACACGCTCCTGTCGCAGCACTGAGCTGCCTCATGTTTTGGATACAAAACAATGGAGGATTTTTCCCAAAGCATCCATCTCATGCAGAAAGTTCTGTATGCCTCTGACTCATCCAGATGGGTAAAGGCCAGAGTGGGCGGGGCTGAAGGAGCTGTGGGCTGATCCCCATGGAGGACAGGTGCTCAAAAAGCCTAAGGGGGGTGACTGGCCTCAGGGGACGGGCCTGCCCCACCCTGAAGAAGCCTGATCTGTGGAAACGCCCATCACGTGTTCCTTGCAGAAGGAGTTATTAGAAAGCCTCTCCAGAAGGGGTTATGTCAGTTTTTGTCACATTGTCATATTTTAGCCCATCACTTTCTCAGAATCCCCCTCCCCTACCAAGCAGCAACTCATGATGAAAATACACCAGCGTGAAGTAATGGGATTGCAGGAACTAGAGTCTTGGACACACTTGGCTTTCACCTCCGCTCCGTTTCCTGCTAGCTGGTGACATTGGTCACGACATCTGGATTCTCAGCTCCTCCGTTTCCTCACCTGTAAAATGGCAAATTACCTCACCAGGCTTTTGGGAAATGAACTGAGATAATATAACACCACAGGCTTAATACAGTGTCTTGCATGTATAAACACGCAGTAAATGATAAGTAGTGTTGCTATTTTTGTTGTGGTAGTGTGTTGTTTATTTTATTTGTTAATTTTAAAAGACTCATCCACTTAGGAGCTTCCACAAGAGGTAAGTAACACCCCCTCTAAATCTCAATTTTCTTCTCTGGAGAATAAGACAAGTAACTCCCACTTCAAAGATTGTCGTGAAAATTTGGGATTAATTATGTAAATTGCCTAGCTCATAGCCAGAAAAGGCCATGCTACCAGGCCCTCTCCTGCACCCAGGGCAGACATTACTAGTTGAGCTTAGATACAATGGCTTTTTTGTCAATGCATGAGTGAAGGTGAGGATGGAAATGAACTCTATTTGCCATTCTTGGCTAGTACTCAATGAATATTAGTTCCCATGATCCTTTTCTATCACCTTTCCTTCCCAAATAACTAACCTCCATGTGCTGACCTGATTTGGTGAGAGTTTCAATCTGGATGAGGCTGTGCTCAAAATTGTAGGGTCCCATGAATTATGTTGACTCCAAATACATGTTGACACTGTGTCCCTTACCATCCAGATTCTTGGGTTTCCCAGAAAAAGTATTCTATCTAGGGAAAGGCCCCCTGTAGGGTTAAGGGTATCCCGTAAGTGGAGGTATGGGGGCTGACGTTCCAGGAGCTCTATGTTCCTCACATCCATAATCAGTGATTAAAATTTCTACTTCAAAGCTTTATACCTTGGCCCTCACACATTTTGAAAATGAAAACACTGCAGGAAGAATAACTCCATAAAATATTTCAGTTATTTATTATATTGTTCGGAGCTAAGAGTTGACTTTGAGAGGCCTGAGTACACCAACGATTGAGAAAAACTATGAGGAATGCAATTAGTTCTGAAAAATAAAATTTGACTATAGAATTCTAGAACAGTGCTGAACTTGAAGGTAGGCAGAACTGAGTTCAAATTCAAGCCAGACCACAATTAGCTGTGTGACCTTGACCAAATCCTTAAACCCTCTGAGGCCAAGTTGTCTTCTATGTAAAAATGGGAGAATAATATGCATTATTTTTTATTATTAAAGCTCCCCCCTTACTTTAAAATCCACTATCAGAGAATATAATAGACAGAAAAGTGCTTCATAGTAAATTTCCCACTAGATAGTGGGTGGTTTATTTATTACAAAGACTCAGTTATGAGAGAAATCCAACTCTAACTAGCTGAAGCTGTAGAAAGGAACTTATTGGCTCTTGTAAGTAAAAACCAGAGATGCAATGGCTTCAGGCTTAGCTGGATCCAGAAGATGAAATCATGTTTTCCTGGCTGTCTCACCATCTCTCATCTCTGCTTCACTCTCAGCTGACCTAATTTTCTCCTACTGCATATAGTTTCTTCCATGTGGCTGGGAAAGATGGCCACCAGCTGCAATAAATAAATTTCCTCCCAGCTTAACAACTCCAGGGAAAATGAGAGTTTCCCTCCCCCACACCCCCACATCATCATCATCATCCTATCAATCCCAGGGAAAATTCTAAAATTCTAAATGGCACTGATTTGGTCACGGGCCCCCTTGGAACAATCACTGTTGTCAGGAAATGGAATACAGTGGTTGATCCGGTCTGAGTTACTGACCTACCTCATAACTAGAGGTGGGTAGGATGGATGGACTTTATGACTGACAGCCCCACGAGACCTACATGTCTGGGGCAGGGGCAGGAGTAAAGGTTCTGGACAGGCAAAACCCAGAGCTAGCCGGGTGGTCTCTGCAGAAGGCCCAAGTTGCCTCATGAGAGAGACAATGTTATATGAGCCAGGGCTGCCATATGGCCCTTCAGTGGAGGAACAAAGCTGTAGCCACTGTTTGTCACGTTTTCCGTATACCCATCACATTTTCAACACCTTGTGATATTTGAGAAATTTGCAGCCTTATGAGCCCCATCTTCCCATGGTGGGACACAGAAACGTTGGCTCCCCAGCCTTCCTTCAGCTGAGGTACCAGCACGTGACCCCAGTTCCACCAATAAGACTCGCCTCGGGGAGCCTTGGATAAGGAAGTGAGGACTTGAGGATAGAGGGTCTGTGCTGCAAGGGTGGCTGCGGGAGCTCAGTTTAGGCTGAAATCCTTGGTGCAGAAATGTCTAGCGGAACAGCAGAAGCGGTGGCATTTTGCTCATCCCGCGGTTTCTATGGCCTTTTGGGGCATTGATCCTGGAAGCTTAGCATCGAGCCAGGTCTGCCAGCCCCTCAACCTATTCCGTGAGTTAATATCCTTTTAATAAGCTCCTTTTCTGCTTAATCAGCTGGAGTGTATTTCTGTTGCTTGTAAGGAAAAGCCCTGATTAATAGATACTCTAATCCTCCTGGGCAGGTACCAGATGGGAACACTCTTCTGGAAGAGCTGTTTTCCCCACTTGCCAGGGAAGACCCAATGGGGACCAGTGGAGCAGGGCAATTCAAGGCAGACCAGGGCAATGCTGTCAAATCACCTGCTAGCCCAGCCCCAGCCCCGGCCTAGGGATCAGGTGCCAAGGTCCTAGGGAGAAGACGGCTGACATGAAGACAAACTAAGGCAGATGAAAAAGCGGTATGACTGGATGTACATGGATGACTGAGCATTACTTACGTATGTAGGTTTGTATTTTATTGAGGCAAAATTCACATAACATAGAATGAGACATGTTTAAATGTACAGTTCAGTGGCATTTAGTACATTCACAATGTTGCACAAACATCACGTCTAACTAGTTCCAAAACATTTTCACCATCCCTTAGAGGAGACCCTGTACCCATTAAGCAGGCATGCCCCATTCCCCCTCCCCCTAACCCCTAGCAATCATTAGTCTGCTTTCTTCCTCTGTAGGTTTATTTATTCTGGATCTTTCATATACATGGAATCATACATTATGTGATATTTTGTGTCTGGCCTATTTCACTTGGCATAATGTTTTTGAAGTTCATTCATGTTGTAGCAGGTATCAGTACTTCATTCCTTTGTAGGGCTGAGTAATACTCCACTGCATGGATGGAACACATTTTGTCCATCCGTTCATCAGCTGGTGGACATTTGGGTTGTCTTCACCTTTTGGCTATAGTGAAGAGTGCTGCTGGTCAGGAAGAAGAAGGAGGGAATGACTGTGGGGTGGGCTGTTGGAGTCCATTGGGGTGGCATCCGTGACCCAGCCCTAAGGCAATGACACAAGCCAACATTTTCAGCCTAGAGCAGACACCGACAGAGTCTGGGAGCCTCCTAGTGGGTCCTGGGGTGATCAAAGGACCCGAGACAAATGCCAGGAGGGAGAAAAAGAGGTCTGCTGTGGTAGCTGGTACGTGTGGGAGTCTTTGGGAGCTTTGAAGGAGAATTGGTGGGTCTGATGGGGGAATTGAAGTCATTTTGCCAGAGGCCAGTATAGCATAATCATTAAAGTACAGCTCTGGAGGCAAACAGGTCAGCTTCTTGAGTCCTGACTCACCAGCCGTGGGACGTTGGGGCAATTCTTCCAGGTCTCAGTTCCTCTTTTGTAAAGGGGCGAGTAGCCATGCCTTCACAGGGTTGTTGTGAGGATTAAGTCAGATAATGTAAGTGAAGCACAATAACGGACCCCTGATAATAAATAGTAATACTCTTATTATTATGGTTTGGTTACTGTTATTGTGTCTCTGTTCTTTTGTTGCACCCTGAAGTAGGTATAGGGTCTTAAAATGATGCAGTAAGTGTGAATCGACTTAGCCCATAAATTTGGGAGTGCAAAAAATTTGTCTTTCTTCATTTTTCAGCATCTGAACTAAATTTCTTTATTAATTCTCCATTCCCTTCCATGATGGAAACTTATCTCAGCCAATTTGGGGATTTTCCAACTCTCCCCAGGGCGGCAGCTAACCATTGATGGGGGCTCACATCTGTCTGGTCTTTGGTTCTTTGGTCATTGTATCAGTCAGGCTTCCACTGGAGAAACAGAACCAGTAGGATATATTAAGAGATTTATTGCAAGAAGTTTATTTATGCAATTGTGGAAGATGGCTAGGCAAGTCCGAAATGTGTAGGGAAGGATTCAGCAAAGCTGAAACTCTCAAGCACGAGCTGAAACTGCAATCCACACAGTGGAATCGCTTCCGCAGGGGAGCTTCAGTTTTGATCTTAAAGCCTTTCAACTGATTGAATCAGACTCATCCAGATGATCTAGGATAATCTCTCTTACTTAAACTGATTATATAGACTAATCACAGCTACAAAATACCTTCACAGCAACAGAGTGTTTGATTAAGTAACTGGGGATGATAGCCTACCCAAAGTGACCCGTAAAACTGACCATAAGCCTCCATCTCTGTTGTCCTCTCCAGCTAGACTCCTGGGCTGTCTCAGACCAGTTAGCCTCCTTGCTATCCATCAGTGTGGTGGAGAGGAGCATGGCCTTGGGGGCCAGGGAGCCTGGATTTGAATCCTGCGCTGCTGTCAGTAGCTGTGGGACATTGGGCAAACTACTAAACTACCCTAAGCCAGACGATGAAATGAGGATAATAATAGTATCCACCTCTTATGGTTGTTGTGAGGAGCAAATGGGTAAAAACACGTAAAAAGTGCTTAGAACGGTGGCTGACCCAGAAATATTCTCTCATCCTGCCCCTGCCCCATGCTGGATGCAGGAACTCTGGGATCTTCCAGCGTCGTTGAGATGGCTGCTCTCACATCGCCAGTCTTACGACGAATCTGTATTATCTCCCAGCGCTTAGCGCATCACAAGCCAAACCAAGTGGCGGCTAGAAAAAGACAGGTAACCAAGCCCATGAGCAGCCCACCTCAAAACCGGTCCCGGCAGTGCGCGCGCGCGCCCCCCAGAGGAAATAGTGGGAAATAATAGGAAATAATCGTTTCCCTGGCCGCTTTGCTGTGGAACAGAGGGTAACACAAAAGAAAGAAGTTTTCTTCTCCCTCTCACTTCAAAAGATTCTTTTGAAGGTACTTCCGGGGCCACCATTTGCTCTAAACAGAGGTGGAGGCCCACAACATCTTTGCACAGCGGGAAAGAGCCAGCAACCGACCCGCCTCCAGGCGGCGTGACTGAGCTTCAGCTGCTCAACTCGGGCTGCGCGCCACCGTGACCTCGGGCACGTGTCCACACCCTTGAGCGTTCTTGGAAAACCCAAGGAAAAGACTGCACTTCCTGTAATGCAATAGGTGGGTGGGGACCTCGAGAGTTTGTGATCCAGGGTTTTCTGTAGCTGTGACTTCATTTGCACTGTCAGCCAGGAGGGCAGCTGTCATGTGACCGTGCCTGGTTTCCCAGGGAGGCTGAGTTCTGCCCCTCTCACTTTAGTCTCTGAATAAGCACGGGTTTAGAGTTGATTGTGCCTGTCTCGCTTTTCCCTGATGTAGCTGAGGGAGCTTTAATTAGCCTCTGCAGACCACTCTGAGATGCCTGGCTGGAAGGCAGCCCTTGTGAGTATTCAGGGTCTGTTGGTTAAAGGACCGGCTGTTCAATTACCCGGCATCAAGGGGCCTGGCTCTCTGCTAATGAAGCGGAATTTATGTCGCAGTGACTGACACTGGTCAGAGCAGGCTGGAGGGAAAGGAGAGGATCAGAATAAAAAGTGACACCTCATGGGGCTTTGTCAAAATGCTTCCTCCTTCACTAACTCCCCAGCCAGGATTTCTGGACCAGGCTGGTGCCCTCAGACTCCAGTCCTGCCCTGGAGGTCAAGAGGCAGGCCCTGTCCCCTGAACATGCAGTTGCCTCGATGAGTTTATCAGGACCTCATGCAAACCAGATCCCACAGGTCCCCTCCATGCTTGAAGAAAAGAAGATTGGGATCAGGGAATGAGCCTGAGTTTTGAAAACAAGCAGACCTGAGACCAGGGCTGGAATCTTGTTTCGGTTAATATCATCATGACCCTGGTTAGATCATAAGTTCTATGAGTTTTCTCAATGATAAAATGGGCATCGTAATACTACCTACCTATTAGGATTAAAGACGTATGTGAAATACCTCGTACGTGAACCTGGCATGTAGCATGCAAAAAATAAATATTTGTTGTATAAATGAATAATGTATATATATATATACAAATAAATAAATGAATAATGTATATATATATATATACAAATAAATAATTTGGAATATACTTATTTATGTATAAATTAAGTAATCAATTAATAGTGTAGAGAAGTAGAATCTCAATGTTATAGACCCATAGAACTGGAAGCACCTCTGAGATCATGGCCCAACCCCTTCTTAATAAATGTTTAGGGTCTTCCCAAATCCGCTTATCACGGCAGAGTGGTTAAACTGGACAACAGGGCCAAACCGCTTGGTTCAAAATCCTGCTGAGACACTAACTAGATATGGGATCTTGGGCAAGTTACTTAATCTCTCTTTGCCACAGTTTCCTCATCTATAAAATGGGGGATAACGGCGTCTACTTCACAGGTTGCTGAAAAGATTAATGAGAGAATGAAAAGCTGAAAAACAGGGCAGTTTTTAGTTAGGGCTCTGCAAATGTTCACCATTGCATCAGGAACAATCAGGAATTGTGTCAGACACAAATGACCTCATCCAGAGATCAGTGGTTTCCAAAGTTTTTTTTTTTCCTAAACAAAAAACTTATGTAGATGTCAAATCATTCATTTATTTGTTCAGCAAATATATATTGAGTGTCTATTCTGGGCCAAGCCTTATCTAGGTGTTGGCGATACAGACTTCAAGCATTTCTGCTAGCAAAGAACATATATGCTACTGAAGGGAAGCATAAAATATACAAAAAGCAAAAATAAATCCATAACGGGGTGGCTGGTTAGCTCAGTTGGTCAGAGCATTCTGCTGATAACACCAAGGTTGCCAGTTCGATCCCCGCATGGGCCACTGTGAGCTGTGCCTTCCTTAAAAAAAAAAAAAAATTCTTGTAATAAAAATAAGCAAATAAATAAATCCATAACACAGGTTGTGATTGAGACTAGGTAGGGAAAGGGGGTACAGAAAGATGCAGAGAGGAAATTTGTGGGTTTAGGGAAGGCCTCTCTGATAAGGAGACATTAGAGCAGAGATCTGAAGCAAATAGGAGAGTGAGCTATGTGGATACCTGGAGTAAGAGCAATCCAGGCAGAGGGAATAGCCAGTGCAATGGCCCTGAGGTAGGAGTGTCCTTAGCATGATCAATGGTCAGCATGGAGGCCAGCATGACTGGAGGGGAGTGAGCAAGGGAGAGGGTAGTGGAAAATGAGGTCAGAAAGGTAGCCAAGGATGGTGAGAGGTGGTTGGATTATTTGTTGCTGTCAGGATTTACTGCTGGGTTTAAGGGCTCCAAGGTGTTTGGCCTAAGCAACTGGAAGAATGGAGTTGTTATTTATTAAGATGGGGAAAACTGTAAGGAGCAGGTTTGGGCTGGGGAAAATCAGGAGTCTATTTTGGGACACATTAAGATTGACATGCATTGGACACGTCACCAAGCCTAAGAGGAATGTAGATGAAATGCTTGCTGTGGTAGGAACAATGAGTGGGGTGGGGGTAGGTGGATTATCAAGAAGTCTTGACTTTTCTACTTCTGGAATGTTCCTTTCAAAAATCCTTTCCTCTCCCATGCCCACTGCTACTTCCATTATCTCCTCACTCTTCCCACTCCCTGACTGGGGCAACTGCCTGCAACCTGGTTCCACTCTAGTCTGGCTTCCACACTGCTTTTAGAAGGATTTTTCTAGAACAAAATCTCAACTCTTGTTCAAATCTGCCCTGGATTTCTCTGCTTGCAGCAATGGTTCTTATGTTATTGAGAACCCCAAAGAGCTTTTGTTTATGTGGGTGATAGCTATCAATATTTACCATATTAGAAATTTAAAGTGAGGATATTTTAAATACTTACTAAAAAATAAAAATAGGAAACCCATTACATCTGAATATTTATGTGAAAAATAGCTACATTTTCCAAAACAAAAACATTCAGTAACCAATGTAGCGTCATTTTATAATTTTGCATCTCTTTTTATTGTCTGGCTTAAGTAGGAAACAGCTTAATTCTCATCTTTGCTTCCACAATCCATCTGTTGCAAGATGTTGTTTTGGTTGAAGTTTATGAAGAAAATTGGACCTCACACTTTACCACTCACTTGGTAAAATAAGAGTATTTTAATAGCCCTTTCAGATAATTGTGAATATTCTTTAATACCATACCAAAACCCAACAAATTGTAGTTTCTTAAAGGTTGGTTGCAATGTGGAATCTGAAACCATATCAATGAAGTTTTCTTACTCTGTTACATTAAAATTCATTGATCTAGCTTCCATTTTTAATAGACATTTTATCCATGAATGATTTTGGAGCGTCATGCATTAGTCCTGTTAAAAAATATTGAGTCCCAAACTTAAGCAGATCTTTGGAATGTTGGCACATTGCATTACTATAATGAAAATCTCATTAGTTAAGATTACCACCAATATCGCCATTGATCTCATCAGAAAATTCTTTTGAATATCGGGAAGCTGTCAAATCCATGGTGTAAAATTTCCAACATGTTAATTTTTGCTCAAAAACTCAAATTTTATCATTGGCAACAAATAACTGTCAGTTGTTTACCTTGAAGTGACAAGCTCACTGCATTCATTTGCAGGATAATGCCTGCCAAATATCGAAATCTGAATAACCATATTTTTTTTTAGCAGTTATTCTTTCGAATGAAAATGGTGTTCTATGAAAAAGGGGTAGTTTCACCTGCAACTCAGACAAGTGCCCGAGTGCTTTTTCTGGAGATCGCCATGATTTTGGTATTGAGCAGAATTGCTTTATGCATATTTCCCATTTCATCATACAGAACATTGCAAAGTCAGGTACTCAAGGGTCAAGGCTTAAGGAAAATCATAGTTTTACTGTTTCATCAAAGATATTCTTAAGTAAAGCAAGCTTTTTAAAATAATTGCAAGTGCCCCGTGGTGAAGCATAAAATGATTGCCTGTACAGTTTAATTCCTGCTAAGATGCCAGCAGTTTTACTCAACATTGCATATGTCAACAAAGTTTTTAAAAAGCAAATACGTAATGCGTTAGCATTACTATAATAATGCTTTTGACCTTTTGGACTACTTGAAAGGGCTTGGGGACCACACTTTGAGAAATGCTGTCATACAGGGAGAGGCCCAAACTTCTTGGCATGGTCCAGATGCCCTCATGGACCTGCCAACCTCCCCAGCCCCGCCTTATCACCATTCCAGCCCTACTGAACGTCATGCTTTCTCTGGAAAGAGTGAACTCATCCTGTGGCAAGACACCTGGCTCTAGAACTGAAACCAAGCTGCCTAGCAGCTCATTTTCTCCAGGAGCAGGAAACAAAGTGACATTCTTTCAGGCTTCAAACCTCTGGGCCTTCACTTGAGTTGCTCACTCTGCCTAGAACTCCATTTTCTCTCTGGTGAGCTCCTACTCGTTCTGCAAGGCCTAGCTCAAATGTCACCTCTTCTGTGAAGCCTTCCAGTCTGTATACCCACTGTACTTTGTACATACTTCATTTGTAGAACTTAATGCATTGTAGAGGTTCACAGGGCCTGATCAACAACTCAGAATTCCCAGGCTGAAAACTGGTCTTAGTTTGTTTTGTTAAATCATTTAGTTTTCAAGCCTGCCCTGGAGGGACATGAGGCTGTTAATAGTCTCTCTCTCTTTTGTAGCCTGTTTAATGTGAATACCCATATGTTTCACTGCAGCAATAAAAATGTGTTTGATTCCCAGGTGTTGCTGCAGGCCCCTATGGCGTACTATGAGAATAATGGCATATGCCTCATATTATCTTTCTAAAATCTGATCAATCCTTAAATCCAAGATGCATTTGACCCTCAAGGATTGTGGACTTGTATTTCGTTTCCTTGAGTGTTTGCATCTTTTCAGCTTAACCTATATCTGTGAGGATGGGTACCGTGTCCTAAACACATCTGTATTCTCAGATTCCAGCAGAGTGTCTGGAATTTCAGGGACAAATTGGATCCCAGGATTTTAGGGTAGTGTTCAGGTTACAGTGACAGATTGAATACATGCACCTAATTTTACTCCTTCCTGAAACCCCACTGCTACCTCTGGAAGAGGGATGTTTGAGAAAAAAAAAACAAAAACCCACAATGTTGAGAAAACAGGATGGGAAAACCACAGCCACAAGAGGAGAATGACAGGGTAACTAATTTGTCAAGCCTGGGAAAGCTGAGTCCAAAGCAGCCGTGGGAAGGGCTGAGCACAAACCCAATTTTACCCAGCAGATTCGGTCCAAGACGAAAAAACTGGCAACACCAGGTCCTCTGTGAGTGGACGGGGAGGGGTGCTAAAATAAGAAGGACTGAGGGACCTATCTCAGAAGCAGTTAGATCCTAGATCCCTTCTCCCACTCCACACTCCTTTGCAATGATCCTCCCCCGCACAGGAAAAGTCTGGAAGAGTATTCTCAGGAGCGAGTAAAGCAGAGCTTCTCTGGGTTGGGGGATGCACAGTTGAGGACATGGGTATTGCACATAAAAGGGGGAATAAAGGAACCATATATGTGTTTTAATGTTGAATGCTGAAGCACCACCTCCCCACTGCTCCACCCCTCACCACTCAGCTTGGTTTCTAGAACTCTGGCAACCAAACCTTTACCTTCCAGTGAGGCTGTTGGAAGATGTCTTAGCTTAAAGGAAAGACTTCAAAACACTGAGATACTGGGTTTCCCAACAAATAGGCCCCCAGAAGTCCTGCTGTAAGCTCCAAGTGGTTGGTCTCCCATGTGCTCAAAGCTTTCAGTTAGCTTTTTAGCATTTCGTTGACAATGGAACTAAGGGATACCTCGTATCTGAGGAAAACCTTGAACATGGACGAGAAAGACCAAAACAAACAGGATAAATGCAACCTGGAGGACACAGACACCATGCAGGGAGTTTTTAAAAAAGCGTCTTCAGAGAGATAAGAAAAGACAACTGCACCCCTGAACTGAAACAAAAACAGGGTACCAGTAGAAAACATTCAAAGGTTCAGAAAGAGCTTTTAAAAGCATGTTGATTGAAATAAAAACAATCAGTTAAAGAGCTGGAAGATCTAATTGAGGAAACATCTTAGAAATCAGAGCCAAAAGACGAAGAGCTTGAAAATGCAAAAGAAGAAAAATAAATGGAAGTCTAGAGCAGGAGATCCAGTATCAGAATAATAGGGGTTCCCAAAGAAGAGAACAGAGAAAACGAAGGGGAGAAAATCATTAATGGAAAACTTGAGACAATCAGCAGAATGCAAACTTCCAAACTGAAAAGGCCAAGTGCCCAGCATGATGGGTGCAAATAGACCCAAATCAAGGCACCTCGCAGAAATTTCAGATCACTGAGGGGAGAAAAGGAAGATCCTACAATCTTCCAGAGAGACAAAGAAAAAACAGAATTCGAACAGCTTCAGACTTCTCATAGCAACACTGAGGGCTAAAGGATGACCTACTGCCTTCAAACGTCTGAATGCAAATAATCTTTTAATACAGAATTCTATTCTCAGTGAAGGTACCAAACGGGTCTGATGGTTTGGCAAAAACATTTTTAGACATCCAAGATCCCCGCATACTTTCCTGTTCAGCCTTTCTCAGCAAGCCACTGGAGAATAAGCTCCACCAAACCAAAGAGTATAAATATACACTAGGTTGATAGATGCCCCAGACTCGGAGTGCGACCAGTTCAGCCAGTCCAGAGGGAGTCCTGGGACTTGGCACGTACTGGGTTTCCCTGAAAATGAGACCTAGCCGGACAATCAGCTCTAATGCATCTTGTGGAGCAAAAATTAATATAAGACCTGGTATTATATTATATTATATCATACCTGGTCTTATAGTAATATGTAGTAAATTATATAGTAATATAAGACCGGGTATAATATAATATAATATAATATAATATAATATAATATAATGTATAATATATATATAATATAATATAATATAATATGTATATATTACTATAAGACCGGGTCTTATATTAATTTTTGCTCCAGAAGACACATTAGAACTGATGGTCTGGCTAGGTCTTATGTTCGGGGCAACACGGTAGACAGAAGTGTTTTGGGCATTATCACGAGGATCCCAGCTTGAGGATGACAATGCCCAGAGAAGCAGAGCTCTGGTTCTTTTCTAGCTCTGACTTGCCTTGACCAGGTGCTAGTGGAGCTCCTGCTCTCCCACGGCTGCCCCATATGTGTTCAGCTTTCACCCATTCCCGAGACCTAGAGCTAGGTCATGGAGCTAAAAAACAAAACCAAAGTAGAATGGAGCAGCCTCCTCCCACTGAATGAATTTCTACCAGTGTACAGTACGTGGCTCACCCTACAGCCTTTCAGACGCCCTGGTCATACTCACTGACATCCCTCAAAGCATCTCTTGTAAACAGCTGGAGGCACACTGTGATCCCCACGCTGTCCAGTGCATTTTCTCCTGGGAGAGGAAAATCTATCAGTAGCAATATTGCCCCTTCCTCACCATGGTTTGAGCTTGCTTCTTGCTCATGCAAAACGGAACAATACGTCGTGCATTGTTACACACCTCTCTGTATGCAGATGGTACAACTGCAAAGAAGTGCGAAGGAATATTGAACTCAAAAGTCAGAATAGGGTTTACCTTTGTGAGGAGAGGGGTGTAGTTTGGAGGGGCTCATGGTGGGATTTTAAATCTACTGGAAATGTTCTTATTTCTGAACCAATTTCTCTAAATGGTACACTCATCATTATAGATTCTTTTATGTTTCTGGTTCAATTCACAATAAGAATTTTAAACTTGGGACAAATGAGGGAACTTTAAATGCAACTCAGAGATATCAGATATTTGATTTGTAGGTTTATTTCTCAATAGAGCCAACTTGTTTCAGCCTATTTAATACTGTAAGCCGCCCCTCCCCTCCCCATAACCCTTCTCCTGCTTCCATTACCTCCCGTCATCCTCAGGCTCTTTTAATTCCCCTTACCTGACTCTAGTTTTTATTTTCTTCCATAGTATAGTATTTATTAGCTTCTTACATCCTCTAGAATAGTGGCTTTCAAAATGTTGGGTTTTAAGACCCCTTTTATGCTCTTAAATATTATTGAAGACTTCAAAATAACTCTTGTTATATGGGTTGTAGCTATTGATATTTAACCATATTTGAAATAAAAACAGAACAATTCAAAACAGAAGGATGACAAACACACGTTCTATAAGCTGTCAGACGTCACATAGCCTCTGGAAAACCCCATGGGACATTCATGAGAGAATAACAGTGAAAAAGGTAAATAACATTAACATTGTTATGAACATATTTTTGACCTTGAGGACTCCCTGAAAGGGCCTCAGGGGCCCCCAGGCATACCCAGGGTTCTACTTTGAGAACCGCTGCTGAGAACAATGCCCAGTGCTAATAGGCACTGCTCAGCACATATGGGCTTAGAGGCCGTTGCACAGGAAGCCCTCTGTGAGGTGCTATTGGTAATACAAAAGTAGAACCCCCTCCACCCCCCTGGACTCACATCTCCCAGATGCCCTTGAATGTTTGTGTTCAACCTGATTCTCTGTTTCCCGAGAAACACTTTCAGGGCAGCAGTCCTGGCGTTGTTCCAAGAAGAGTCTACAGCCAGCCCACGCCGTTAACTAGTCTGGAGGCCTTTATGACATATTTGGGTGTTTCTCACAAGGACTGGTCACTGTCTTAGAAATGGTGAGAGATGAGCACATGTGGCTCCTTTCTGAGAAGAACCAAAGGGAACAGTGACAGGAGGAGAGATGCCGTGGGCCCAAGAATCACGTGACCTTGGGTGGGTCACTTTCCAAATCAGTTTCTTCCTCTGCTAGTCGGGCTGTGCAATTAGAGGCTTGTCAGTGCCTGGGTAACGGCTACGAGTGCTTCCAGGGTTAACATGCCACCGTTCCTCTCCTGTCAATGCCACGTGTCTCAGTTCTGAGCACTTACTCATCAGTTGTCTGTCTGATTAGTGTGTGGACCTGTGGAAATTAGCCTGTTTTGGAGACATTTGATCTCCTGCCACGAAAACCCCAAGGCCGCTGGAGTCCTTTGGGATACTGGAGTAATAAAGAAAACAAACTGTAATGCCATCACATGATGTAACAAAGAAAACTAAGCCCACCCAACATTTCGTCTGGAATCCAATTTTTAAGCCAACTGATGACAATTTAAGTCTTAGGTGGATGGCAACGAGAAGAGGTGAGCCAATAAATTCCATAAAGTTTGCTTCCTTTATTCAACAAATATAATATTATTGAAAAACTACAAAAAAAGAAACAAAAAACAAAAAACTACTATTTGTCATTTGTTGTGTAAGATACTGAGAATTCCATTAGGAGTAAAATGGGATCCCTACAGTTGAGGACTCATTGCTCTTTTCCAAATAATTAATTGCCAACTTTTAAATACCTAAAGAGTTCACATAAAAATCCAAATTTCCAGCATTACATGAAAATTAGTTTTCCATTGGCCTCCTGTTGCCTTCACTTGTTTTATAGTCATGTGCCATCCCTGTGTGGACCTGTGGGCATTTGGGTTTGCCGCCCTGGATGTACAGCTGGAGGGGAAGACAGACATGTTAATGAGTAACAATGCGTTAAATACATAACTGAAACTGTTGCAGATGCTAAGGGAATGTGATGAGAGTGGGAAGGAGCAGGCGTCAGGAAAGATTTCACAGAGCAAGATTATGTGTCAAATGGGCCTTGAAAGGGTTCTTCACAGAATTTCTTGACATAAGTACTATGTGTCCTGTATCTTCCTAAATGCTGGAGTGGAGGGTGGGAAGGAGAGATAGAGATAGAGATAAAGATAGGTAGATAGACAGATAGACAGATAGACAGATAGACAGATAGACAGATAGACAGATAGACAGATAGACAGATAGATAGATAGATAGATAGATAGATAGATAGATAGATAGATAGATAGATAGATAATAGATAGATAGATGATAGATAGAGATTCCAGCCCCCAAGGGGCTCCTAGTCTCGGAGAGAGAGTGAGAGAGAGCTGATGTAGAATTCCAGGGCCGTGCCTGTGGGATACGCTACGATGCCACGTGGGGTCTTGAAGGAGCAGTTCATTTCACCAAGGTTGGGAGTGGTGGCAGCTTCTAAATTCCAAGCAGTGTTGAGAGAGACTGAGCTAAAACGGGTGATGAAGTGAGAAGGGGTTGCGATCGAACTGGGAGTCCAAGCTCTTTGTACGGACTCTTCAAAGCCCACTCTGAAGACGAGTGTTAGAATTAACACCCTCTGGTTTTATCTCCACGCCAGCACTCTCTTTTCTGGGTGTAGTGTTCTTCCCCCAAATCTTGCCATGGCTGGCATCTTCTTGTTATTCAGCTCTTGGCTTAAAAGTGACCCTCTGAGAGAAGCAGACTTCTCTGGGCTTCCAAAGGAAAATAGCCACCCACCCCTCCTCCTCAATCCCATCACCATCTTCTGATTCTCTGAATAGCATTTATCACTATCAAATGCTTATTTTCGCTCTCTCCTCACCAGAAAAGGAGCTCTGTGAAAACAGGGCCTGGTCCATCTTCTTCTCTGTCGTATCCCACGTGCCTACAACAATCCTCCACTTAAGAGCCACCCAACATCTGTTGAATGTGAATGAACTGTGTATGAGGCATGACGATGGATACAAAGGGACAATTGGGAAATCTTAAATTACAGGCTGGAAAGAAAGGGAGGCACCGAGATGTCTAAAGCGGAGACTGGCTCACACCAGCCCAGATAGCCGCAAAGTCAAGGTGGTTTGACAAGAAGCCAGAAGCCTCCCCAAGAGTGCTAGGGGGGCTGGCACTGGATGGCCACAGCCAGTGCCTCTCCGGGCCTCAGTTTCCTCATCCACAAAATTGGGGACGATAATGATACCAACCTCACGCAGTTATTTGGAGAATTAAATAGTGAGGTTCAGGATAGGAAAGTGCTTAGTATACACATATTAGTTATTTTATTTCCTTTTTTTTTCCAATATATAGCCAGAGGTCTCTTGTTTGTTGGTTTATTTTTGTATCTACAATGCTATGAATTCATAGGGAATGGGTTCCAGCAGTTCCTTTCCTTCAGTTCTCACAGAGTGTGCTTCTTTGGATGGAGCAGACTGGCGCTTCTGCTCCAGGAAGGAATCCAAGTTGCCTTTCTTTTTGGCATCCTTCTTTTTCTGGTCCTTTTCTTTCATCCATTTCAGGGAGCTAGCTCAGCTCTTAGAGCGCTTAATATGGTCCATACATACACCAATTTTCTAGGCAAGAGTCTTGCCCTTAACCTGTTTGTTTGCTACAATGCCAATGGCATGCTGGGTAACCTTGTGCCATGGGAACACTTAGGGGACGTTCCTTTTGAGTAGCACCCATTCCCTTAATGTCAATAGCACTTGTCTTGTAGGTTCACATGTATGTGGCCAAAGGAACAACGCCATGTTCTCCTAGAAAGCACCTAGCAGGGCCTCTGCTCCTTCCCTTTGTGTTGGTCATTTTGGCAAATTACTAGAAGACAGCAGCTCCAGCCAAAAGGACGGTGTTAGTTATTGTTTAAGATGAATTTTGTACCCACACTGTCTGTTTTGTGCTCTGAGTCTGAGACGGCAGAAGAATCGCTGGAGCCCGTTGAGAGATTAGGAAGTAGGTCTTCGATAGGAGAAGCTTTCCTCCCTGGTACAGTTGGGTTTCTGCAGAACAGACCCCGACCCTGGGATTTGGGTGCAGTGCTTATTTGGGTTGTGATCCAGGAAGCGTCGTGGGGAAGGAAGACTAGAGAGGAAAAGGCACATTTATGAGCCAGTTACCATTGTGGGTAACTGGCGCTCACTTCCCTTGTGGGTCCTCTGAGAGACTGCGTAGAAACATCTCTCTGCTGTTCTCTGAGAGGGGAGGACGGTGGGGAATTTATACACCAACTTCAGTCCCTCCTTGGTCAAGGGGTACCCCTGCGGGTGCTGCTGGAATCCTTGGCTCCATGGCCAAGCATGCTTCTGCAGCTAAAGAAAGCCCTCTGGCACGTGTCCGAGTGAGGGAGCAGGTGATGTGTGTGGAATGTGTGGGAACTGCCTGCAGAATCCACAGATGATTTCCATGGTAGGCCAAGGGGATATTCATGCGGCAACAAAGGCATCTGCTACTACCCCTTTGGCCTTCGGGTATAGATTGGGAAAAGTGACTCCCACATCTTCCTTTTCCCCCTGGCGGATGGAGTGTAGAATTATTGAATTTATTTAAATTATTATCTAAATTATTATTTAAAAATATTCATTGTCTCTCCTTTCAGGAGGATTAAACATTTCTACCTCATTGGGGGCAATCTTGACCATGTTATTTGCTTTGGCCAATGGAATGAGAGGAGAATACAGGTGCGTCCCTTCCATCACGTGATCCACCACCCTCCCTCTTTTCCCTCTGCCACAGACGAGAACAGGCAAACCTCAGAGACACTGTAGATTTGGTCACAGACCACTGCAGTGAAGCGGGTGTCACCATAAAGCAAGTCATACAATTTTTTGGTTTCCCAGTGCATATAAAAGTCATGTTTACACTATACTGTAGTCAATTATTAAGTGTGCAAAAGCATTTTGTCTAAAAAATGTACATGCATTAATTTAAAAATACTTTATTGCTGAAAAACTCTAACCATCATCTGAGCCTTCAGCGAGTGATAACCTTTGCTGGTGGAGGGTCTTGCCTCAATGTTGATGGCTGCTGACTGGTCAGGGTGGTGGTAGCTGGAGGTTGGGCAGCTGTGGCAATTTCTTAAAATGAGGCAACAATGAAGTTTGCCACATCGATTGACTCTTCGTTTCATGAACAATTTCTGTGTCGCATGCAAGGCCATTTGATGGCGTTTTACCCACAGTAGAACTTCTTTCAAAATTGACGTCAGTTCTCTCAAACCCTGCCCCTGCTTCATCAACTAAGTTTCTGTGATATCCTAAATCCTTTGTTGTCATTTTAATGATCACAGCATCTTCACCGGGAGCAGATTTCATCTCAAGAAATGACTTTCCTTGCTCATGCATTAGAAGCAACTCCTTACCCATTAAAGCTTTATCAGGAGATGGCAGCAATTCAGTCCCATCTTCAGGCCCCACTTCTAATTCTAGTTCTTCTGCTATTTCCACCGCATCTGCAGTGACTTCCTCCATTGAAGTCTCAAAGTCATCCATGAGGGTTAGAATTAGCTTCTTCCAAACTCCTGTCAATGTTAATATTTTGACCTCTTCCCATGAACCATGAATGTTCTTAACGATATCTAGGATGGTGAATCCTTTCCAGAGTTTTTCAGTTTACTCTGCCTAGATCCATCAGAGGAATCATTATCTACGGCAGCAATCGCCTTATGAAACGTGTTTCTTACGTACTAAGACTTGAAAGTTGAAATTACTCCTTGATCCATGAGCTGCAGAATGAATGTTGGGTTAGCAGGCATGGAAATAACATTCATCTCATCGTCCGTCTCCATCAGAGCTCTTGGGTGACCAGGTACACTGTCAATGAGCAGATTTTGAAAAGGATCTTTTTCTCTGAGCAGTAGCTCTCAACAGTGGGCTTACAATACTTAGTAAACCATGTTGTAAACAGATGTGCTGTCATCCAGGCTTTGCTGTTCCACTTATAGAGCACAAGCAGAGGAGATATAGCATGATTCTTAAGGACTCTAGGATTTTCAGAAGGTGAATGAGCATTGGTTTCAACTTAAAGTCAGCTGCTGCACTGGCTTCTAACGAGAGAGTCAGCCTGTCCTTTGAAGTTTTGAACCCAGGCATTGATGTCTCCTCTTTAGCTATGGAAGTTCTCGATGGCATCTTCTTCCAATATAAGGCCGTTTCTCCTACATTGAAAATGTGTTGTTTGCCGTAGTCACCTTCATTAATTATCTTACCTAGCTCTTCTGGATAACTTGCTGCTTCTTCACCTTGCACTTTTATGTTACAGAGATGACTTCTTTCCTTAAACCTCATGAACCAACCTCTGCATAGCTTCAAACTTTTCTTCTGCAGCCTCCTCACCTTTCTCAGCCTCCATAGAAGTGAAGAGAGTTAGGGCCTTGCTCCGGATTAGGTTTTGGCTTAAGAGAATGTTGTGGCCGGTTTGATCTTCTATCTACCACTGTAACTTTCTCCATATCAGCAATAAGGCTTTTCTCTCTTATCATTCATGTGTTCGCTAGAGTAGCACTTTTAATTTCCTTTAAGAACTTTTCCTGTGTATTCACAACTTGGCTGACTGTTTGGCACAAAAGGCCTAGCTTTGGGCCTGTCTTGGCTTTCAACATTCCTTCCTCACTAAACTTAATTATTTCTAGCCTTTGCTTTAAAGTGAGAGATATGCACGGTTCTTTTTTACTAGAAAGCTTAGAGGCTATTGTAGGGTTATCAATTAGCCTCATTTCAATATTGTTGTGTCTCAGGGAATAGGGGGGCCGGAGCAGGGGAGAGAGACAGGCGAATGGCTGGTCATTGGAGCAGTCAGAACACACACAACATGTATGGATTCAGTTCACTGTCTCATGTGGGCACAGTTCGTGGTGCCCCCAAACAATTACAATAGTAATAGCAAAGGTCACTGATTACAGATCACAATAACACATACAATAATAATGAAAATTTTGAAATATTGCGAGAATTACCGAAGCGTGACACAGAGACATGAAGTGAGCAGATGCTGTTGGCAAATTGGTGCCAATAGACTTGTTCAACGCAGGGTTGCCACAAACCTTCAATCTGTAAAAATAAATGCAGTATCTGTGAAGCACAATAAAGCCTTTGCAATAATAAAGTAAGTCATGACCAAGACACCGACCAGCCTGTCCACCTGGGGCCCAAAGTGAAGACGACATACAGCCAACCCACAATGGACACGTGAGCAAGACATCTTTGTGGTTGTAAGCCCCTGAGAATTTGGAAGTATTTGCTCTAGCTAACCTTCACTGACTGATAGAAGAGGCGATTTACCCGATTGGTGATTTGGGAAGAAGACCTGGACATGGCTTGGCTTAGCTTCTTCCTTACTCTTTCCTCAAATCTGTTGGTCTCTGTGAGGGCGATTTCTGGTGAGCTTCTTGCCGTGCAGTAAGGGGCCTGCCCTGCTGGGGGGCAGCCTGCAGTTTTTCAGCTATGCCAGTGGCATGGTGGTTGCGTTTATCTAATGCAAGAGGGGAGGCTCACAGCAGATCCATCTGGCTGCACACTCAAACCTACTGTTTATTAGTAATAAATCGTTTTGATTTCCTCTCTATGTCTATCCCTAAATTGATTCCTGACTTGACAGAGAAGGCAGGCGCTACGTCTTGAGCCCCATTCGAACCCCCAAAGTCTTTCCGCATGATTCCAAGTCTTAGGGACAGAATGGCTTTTTCCAGCCTATTGAGTTCTGCCTGCCTCTCACTGTGGCATTTTCCGTGCTCAGCTTCATTTTGTTTGTTAATATCAATAATAAATAGGAATTGTGACTTGACTTTTGTATATTTGTGAGCATGTAGAGGGCGAAATCACAGAGGGTGCTGGCTGATAAGCACTGTTTTAAGTCACAAAGCATGGCTAAAGGTACATGCCTTCTGGAAAATTATTTCCTCCTTGCCTTCTCACTATTCCCTATGTTCCCAGCCCCCCTTTCTTCTCTTTTCTTTATCTCTACCTCTTTGCTCTTCCCCATAAAACTTAAAATAGTAAATATCCTGGGTTTAACCAGAGTTGATAGGTTAATGGATTTTTTTCATTCATTAGTCATTACTTATTAAGCATTTCAACATTGTAGGTATTATGCCAGGTTGGTTGAAAGAAGGGACTTGACATACCAGTTTTCGTTTTCTTTCCCATCATTCTCCTTCAGCATCAAGCTTTGAATATTATCCAAAGATGATACTAAGTTTGTTTCTTAGAATTGATGTCCTTTTATGCACCTTCGATTTCATAGATTTTGATCAAAATGGTCAAGCTTCTGATTCCCAGTCTCTGATATTTTGTGCATTAATTATGAGGTAGAACAATATTTAGGCATTTTATTAATCAGAGTGAGTAATATAAACTGCTGTGAAACCCACATGCGAACATAAACCTCAGTGGCTTCACACAACTAAGTTTCATTTCCTGCTCACATCACAGTCTGTTGCCGGTGGGGCAGCTGCGTATTGTAGCTCTTCTCCAACTGATGACTCAGGCTCCAGGTTCCTTTCCTCTTGTGATGTTACTGTCTTTAGCTCATGTTTCCCACCACTGCCGTGGAGGAGAACAAGAGGGCGAGAGGACTGGCAGGGATGTTTGCAGGGACCAGGCCTGTAAGTGGCCTCTATTGCTTTTACCCATAGTCCTTTGGCCAGCGTGTTGTCACATGTTCCCATCCCAACAACAAAGGAGGCTGAGAACTGTCTCGCTGTGTTTGCAGGAGGAGGAAATGGTGCAGAGATTGTCTTTGCCACAGAAATATTAACTTAAGTTCTCTGTTTTCCCTCTCCCAGGTATCTTCCAACCGTTCGCACCCTCCCTTGCTTTCAGGATTAAAGCTGTTATAGCGGAAATGCAAAGAGAAAGAAGAGTAGGACTGAGCTTTTGAATTCCCAGAGAGACTTTGAAACAAATGGCTTGAAAGGAAAGTCTCTGTGTTTCCTAAGCCAGGTCTTTTTAACTCCCAAAGTCTAAACCCTGCATGACTCTCTGGTGGTGAAATTCGTGCCCTACAAAATTTAGCGATTTTTGTCAGAATCAGAATCAGTCAGGATGAGTCTTGTGTCCCCCACCTAGAAGAGGCAAATGAGGCAAATGAGGAGAGAGAGGCAGCCGCTGAGAACAAGAGCTAGATAGAGCCTGGTGGGGGGGTCTGGGGGACACCTGCCTCCCGCCTCCTCCTAGATGGAGTATGGGGAGGAGAGAGGGAGGGAGAAACCAAGCTCCAGGTAGGTGTGGCATCTGGAGGGAGAGATCCTTGCTTCTGCCTCCATCTGAGGTCCTGGAGGGGCACATTTGCAGTGTTTTCCTCCAATAAAGGTATGAGGAGTTGGGTCACCTCCTCAGTGTTTCTACACAACAGGGCACCGAGACAGCCAGAGCAGTGTGGGAACAGCCAGGGTTTTTCCATGCCCCTGACAGAGGTGTGAAGCCACTAAGACAGAGCCTTTCCTGGAGAGGTCCCAGGCAAGCTGCGCTCTGGGCGGATCAACCACTGAGGAGACAGGACAGCTCAGTGGAGGCCAGTTGGGATCAATATGACAGCTAGACAGGGACCTGGAGGAAGACACCTGAGCAGATGCCGGCGGGGAAAATGAAGGCCCAATAATCTGATACAACAAAGGTCTAGAAGGTTATGCCCCAGAGGGAATGCAGGATCAAGATAGTTCAATTCTATTTCAGAGAGCAAGAAATAAAATTTCCTTAGCAGATTTGTAGCCACCCAAATTAAAACACCCTAAAAAGTCCACAAAGCACGGAGAGGCATGGAAGGGGCCTGGAGAAGGGGGATGGGTTCCTTTGTCAGGCATCATTCTGTGTGACCTTGAGCCTGTCGTTTCACCTCTCTGGTGCTCAGTTTTCTCATCTGTAAAATGAGATGTAATACTACCTGCTTCGTGCATGTGCTGTGAGGATTAAATGCAAAATGAACGCACCTAGTTCAGAGCCTGGCACGTATTAGGGGCTCAGTGAATATGGGAACCTTCCCCGCCTTTCACTTCTGAGGTCATTTCCCATTTCAAAACACCATAATTCTTTGTGGAAAAGATGGATACACAAGCTTATGTATACCAGAGCCTGGAAAATAAAATTAAATGCCCCCCCTCCCCATTCTGTAAGGAAGCAATAAAAACCTAGGAGGAGGCACCAAACAGACAATGAAAACCCGACTTGAGAGCAGGGTGGGGGGAGTGGGCAGGGTGAGGGCGTCGACTGCACTAAATGAAAAACAACAACTCAATACCCTGCTATCATCCTTCATCAAACTACAGAAATAGAAACCAGACAAACACATTATGTGAAGGGCAAAAGGCTTGGCAAGGTTCTGGCCTATAGGAAAAACCCATGAGCAGAGGGAGGTAGGGAAGGGAGGTCAAAGTCAATCGTGGGGTTTTGTGTCGAAAAGGCTGGTTTTGTAGTCCTCATGAGGCTTAAACCTCACACCTTCCCCTTTTGCGAACTCAGTTTCTCATTACACTCTGTATCTGCTCCCGGATAAGCCGGCCACATGGCACTTCCACTTCCTCTGGCCAATGAACTATCCAGGGTATTGGCTGCCTGTCTTTTTTTGGGAAAAGAAAACTTTGGAGTAGAAAATGCTGTCTTCTATTTATATCTACTCTTCTCTCTCTGATTAGAGAGATGATAAATTTGGGGGAAGGACCCAGCCCCAGAGTGCTCTGTCTTTATTTAGAAGGGTACATGGTTAAGATAGCATTCTAAGGTCATCTGCTCTGTTCTTTATCTGTTCTTCCGGGGGCAATGGGGGTCAAGAGCTATGTTTCTGAATATTTTTAGGATTATTGGAATAGCCACATATGTTGTGTTAAGAGCTGGGCTCGGTGCTAGGGACACAAATATCAAGTAAGGGATTATGAAAGAGCTCGCGTTCTCAAAAAGCTTATAAATACAGAGATTTACACCAGTAGTTTGTCTGATGACTGTTGGGCACCAGAATACTGGGTTAACGAAAAATGGTGTTGGAATAGATCTTTCATAACATTTATTACCTCCTACAGGCCCCCACTGGCCCTGTGGCTAGGTGCTCTGGTACCCACCCACCTCTTTCAGTCTCAGTTTGCTGATCACAGCTGGTCCTGACTCTGGCCCTAGTCTTCCCCAAGGCCAGTGCTGTATTCTACTGGAGTTTTCTCCTGGCAAACAGTGCTGAACTCCTCCTAAGCCCTTGCAGGCACATAAGAATTTGCTCACTTTTTAATTGGAAACTGTATCCTGGGAAACTCTTCTTCATTTTTAAAGACCCAGCTCAAGTATAAGATTCTCAGTGAAGTATGTCCTGTCTTCCCCGAGCACGGTGGCGACATCTTCCTAAATGCTCCTACAGCTTTCAGCACATATAAAAAAATCGTATTAATAAGAATAATAGGAGGAATAATAGCAGTAACAAGGTGTGAGTTACCATTATTGAGTGTGTCTGGGAGCCAGGTGTCATGCTAAGTGCTTTGCATACATTATTTAATGCTCAAGAGAACCCCAGGGGACATACTATTATTATCCTTGGTTTACAGATTATATCAGGAGTTAAGTTTGGCTGCATGTAGAAACCTGTCCATAGTAGCTCACCCAAATGGGAATGTATTTTGCTCAAATAACAATAAATTAGAGGTAGAGGGGCTAAGGCTGGTATGGTGGCTCCGTAATACAATTCTTAGCCTATAGCTTTTGCTACTTTGAAGACAAGGTGTCTGCTGTTTTTCCAATCTGTGTTCCAGGCAGGGGGAAGGGCAAAGGGCAAAGGGCAAAGGATGAAGGGCAAAGATCCTTTTCTTCTTGTGGTTTTGTCTTATTAATTGGGAAAGGATGCTATTGCCCACCTATACCTTGCTGGCCAGACTGTGCTATGTAACCACCTTCAGCTGCCAGGGAGCCTGACATTTTTATATATATTTTTTCTCTTTTTAAAGCTGGAAAGTTTCTTCCCTGAATAAAATGGGGGTTCTGCTGGTTAGGAATAAGAGAATATAAGGGTTGGGAACTACCAGTGCTTGTCACACAAATGAAGAAACTGGGTCTAAGAGGTGGTAAGGATCTTGTACAAGGTCAAATACATGGCCAAGTCATACTCAAACCCATGTGTGATACCAGAGTCCATGTTCTTGACCGCTATGAGAGCTGCCTCCTTCTCATGATGCATTGTAATTTTTAAAACACACACACACACAACCTTGGGGTGCCAAAAAAAATGTATACAAGTGGACACTGTGGTCAACATTGCTCAGGCAGTAGTTTGCCGTAATGCAGAAGTGTCTGGACGCCGATGGGAACCACTTTGAGCACACTTGTAGTTGCAGACGTCAAATGTAATTTGTACTCATCTTTTGTTGTCAGTATATATTGAGTAGAACAATTTTAATACAGTTTTCCTTTCTTAAAATGTGTACATTTTTTTGGCACTCTCTGTGTATTTAATTTTTCGATTACGGTTGACATTCAATATTTTATATTAGTTTCAGGTGTGTATTTGTCTTTTTATTTGTTCATCCTTTCTTCCCCAGACTGAGCTCCTCAGTACCAGGAATCAATTTTATTCTTTTTGATATCCCAGACTCTTGCCCATAGTTTGTCAAGTAGATAAATAAATAAACATTAGGACTTCAGTAGTTTCTGCAGCTAAAAATTCTTTCTAGGAAAATATTCTTTAATTGTTTTCTTCGTCTGTAATATTTTATAACCACCTGCTCCCAAAGAGGTGGCTGCAGATGTACATGAAAGAAATGATCCTGGTCTTTGTGTCACTATAGGCTCATTTGGCCTCTTTTACTATTTATAGGCTTCTATTTGTGCGCGCTCTCTCTAAAAGCTTAATGCTTGTTTACAGGACAGGGTTCAATTTCTCTTTGTTCTGCCTGGTCATTCAAACATTCCTATACCACATTGCTCTATTTCTCAGGGAAATGTGTGCTACTTGACTAACGATAATTTGAGTCACAAGCAGCCCTGATGCCAAATCTCACTTCTTGCTGGGTCGTGGAGCAGCCCAGGAAGGACCTAGAGTCATTTAAATTCTAGTATTTTGGCAAGGCAGGTAGGGAGGGGAGAAGAATTTTCAAGATACCATCTTAATAAGTAAAAATTTCAGAAAACCAACCACTGATGTCCCTAGGTTAGACAAAAGAAGCCATTGTTGTTCCATAGGCCACCAAGAAACATCCTGATTTTTCTTCAGAGCCATAATGCGCATGCTTGGTTGCACAGGATTAAGCCCTATCTGCCCAGGGGGCACTGCCAACTGGAGACCCCTGCCTTAGGTTGGGACTAATTCAGCTCAAGTACAACCTTACAGGCACTTGGACTTCCAACTTGATGGCCCAAGTGGCAGTAGTAGAAGATGCCTGGGCTTCTCTTTCCAGCCCCATGAGCCCCTGACTAGTAGCTTAGCATCACTAAACAAATTAGGTGATACATATTGACCACTTAGTAAGCAGTTCGACACTGTACTAAGTGATTTATTTTTCTCATTTAATCCTTAGAACAACACTGTAACTAGTATTGTCATCTTACAAACAAGGAATGTAAGGTTTAGTGAAAATAAATGACTTGCCTAATATAGTTGTTGCACTAAGGGGTGACTTGGGGGAATTTGTCAGCCCATCTTAATCTCTAGCAGGCCCCCCCCTTTATGTAATTGAACAAAAACCCAGTAGTAGTGATAATGATATTGTTTGATCTTGATAAGAATATTTTTCTCACTCACATTTAAGATGTGAATAAAATGATAATGGTAATAACAATAATAATAGCTAACATTTATTAAGTGTTTATCATAGGCCAATCTGTTCGAAGTTCTTAATGTGTGATAATTCATTGAATCCTCACAAGAACCTTTTCAGGAAGGTAGTATTATTATCCTGATTTTCAGATGAAGAAACTAAGGCATAGACAGGCTAAGCAGCTTTCACAAGGCATCATGACTGGTTAAGTGGCAGAGCCAAAATTTGGCTATTTTTATTGATCTAGGACACAGACTAGGTAAAAACAATGAGCTATGAAAACTCAGCTTCAAGACAAGTCCTTCAGTCTTCCCTTCCAACCAGTCTGCAGGCCCTATTCCCCTTCTGTATAGAACTTCTTAAATGATCACTGGTCCAACATCACATGGGTGGTAGATGGGAAAGCCTGGACTCAAACCTTGGTTGGTCTGATTCCAAAGCAAGGAGCTTTACCATTGTACTGTTTCAGCGGGTTAAACCCAAGTCAGAGGACAACTCATAGACCCATCTGGAAATGACCTTAGAAATTATAATTCTTAAATTACATTATTACAAATGACCTTAGAAATTGTAATTCTCAGTCTCAGCACTGTTGGCATGTTGGGGTGGATAACTGTTGTGAGGACTGTCCTGTTCATCAAAGGATGGTGAACAACACCCCTGGTCTCTATCCACTAGATGACAGTGGCACCCCTCAGTTGTAATGACCCAAAATGTCTCCAGACAGTTGACAAACGCCCTGGAGGAGGGGGAAAGGACAGAATTGCCTCTGGTTGCCAACCGCTGATCTAAACCATCTCCCTATTTTACAAATGCTGGTCAGGGGTCCAAAGAGCTGAAGCTAGTTTGTAGAATCCAAGTCATTCATGCAACATAACTGTATCCCTGTAACGTACAGGGCACAATATGGAACCCAGAGAAAACAGATGCCCTTTTGGTCCTTACAGACTGGTAGGAGAAAGAAGCTGTTGCACAGCATCTCTAATTGCAGAAAGTTGAAATTAACAAAGTGTTACACAGGCAGCAAGGTGTAGAGAAAAGATGATCTGATGTTCTGAGAGCTGGATCTGCCACTTTTTAGCTCCAGGACTTAAGGAAGCTTCACGTTCATCATCAATGTAAAGGAGTTCCTGGTATCTACTCTGCTCATCCCATCGCTTCAAAACGGGTCTGTGAACGCATTGTGCAAACTGCATTGTGCAAGCTCTTACAAACATCAGGTGTTATTATTAAGATGATTAGGAATGTGATAATTATTATTATTAGAGTCAAAGCTTTTAGAATTGGGGAGAGCCATGTAGTGGTGATTTCATTCCTGGACCTTCCAAATCGAGATCCCCATTCTACCGCGGGAGAGGGAGCAGGCAAAACGCCCCCTCCCACAGAGTGCCCCTTCCCTAGTCGGGAACCCACCCGGCCCTCGGGCCTCTCAAGCTCCGCCTGTCCTAGGCTATGGCCCCGCCCCTAAAGGAAACAGACTCCGCCCCCTCCGCGCTAGCTGGAAAACCGGCCGCACGGTGCCTCCAGGACAATCCCTCGCCGCTGGCGGAGACTCCCGAACTGTCCTGATCTCTCCCCGGCCTCCCTCGGGCGCCAGGAGAGGAGGCGGCGGAGATTGCCGAGGGGAGCTGGCCACGCCCCCCGCAGGCCCGGCCCCCGCCCCCGCCACGCCCTCCCCGCCCCACCCCCGCCACAGCCTCCCAGGCGGGCTGGAGTCCCAGATCCCGGTCCCTCCCTCCTTCTTTCTCTCTCCCCGCCTTCCCGGTGCTGCCACAGTGGCGGGTCGGAGGATCCCGGCCAGTCAGCTCGTTCCGGCCTCGAGCCCCTCCTCCCCCCAAATAAACACCCCTCCCCAAGGCTCGGGAGCCCGGACCGCCCCCTTCCTCCCTCGGCCCGGCGTGTTGTGAGGGACAGTGTGAAGGAGCGGGCGCGGGCCGGCGGGCGAGCTCCGTGAGTGTGAGAGGCGGGGCGCGCGGCGGGCCAGGCCGTGGGTCGCGTGCGCGCGTGGGGGCGCGAGCCAGTGCCCGTCGCGACCGGCCAGTCGCCCACAGCCGAGGACCCCGCGAGCGAGGACGCCGATCGCCAGTCGCAGAGGAGCGCCGGGCCCGCGCACTCGCGCGCGCGCACGCACGCACGCACGCGGGGGCGGGGGCAGGCGCGCGCCCGCCTGTCGCGACTGTCGGGGCCGAGGCCCAGGGGGAGGTGGCCTGTCGCGGGTCGCCCGGCTCCCGGAGGCGAGGGGGGCGCGGGCGGATGGCGGAAGGCACCCAGCCGCAACAGCCATCGCAGCTCGGGCCCGGCGCCGCTGCCCGGGGGATGAAGCGGGAGTCGGAGCTGGAGCTGCCGGTGCCCGGTGGGGGAGGAGACGGAGCCGAGCCCGGCCTGAGCAAGCGGCCGCGCACCGAGGAGGCGGCGGCCGACGGCGGCGGCGGCGGCGGCGGCGGGATGCAGGTGACCGCGCGGGACGGGCGCCCGGTTACGGCGGGGGGGCGGCGCGGGTCCGGGGGGCGGCCCGGGGCTCCCGGGGCTTGGAAGGGGGAGGGCCTCGGGGTCCTGGCTTGGAAGTGGGAGGGGGCCGGTCGTGGCCTGGTTGGAAGGTGGGGCGAGCCCCGGCTGAGGCGAAGTGTGCCTGGGGACCCTGGCGTGCCCACGAGGGTCCTGATTATTGAGGGCACCAGGGGACACGACGCGTGGATGGGTTTCGGGGGGAAATCGAACATGGTTGAGATGGATTCCGTTTCTTCCAACCCTTCCTTAGTTCCTTGGGGTGGAGTGAAAGCCGGCAGATCCTGGGTCTGCAGCCCAGAGAGCCGCGGGACTGAGTCGAGGACGAGGGGACAGTGGTGGGAACCCTCCCGAGAAGGAGGACCTTTTGGCAGCCGGGGACACACACTGCGATGGGGAAGGGGAGTGGCACATAATAAAAGAGAGGAATCAAAAGCCAGAAAACTCCTCGAGAGCCCAGAGGGGATGTGGCTTCGATTGTGGGTTAAATCAGTTGCACAAGGAATGTGAGAAGTGCACGGCGTTTGGTAGTCTTGTGGGGACACCGTGGTGCTCCGTGGCATTAACTTTGTGAAACATGCTAATGAGTCTGAAGAGAGACGCAGGGCATGGCCCTCCTGGACTTTGCCAGTTGCATCTTCCACAGCTGGGGCACCCACTAGCTCTTTAACGTTTTGGGGTATGAAAGAGCACGCATAGGGCTGTTAGAAGACTGGATTCTGAGTTGTGGGTTCAGGGATGAGCTGATTGATTTGGGGAAGGAATGGGAGATGTAGTACTGATGTCAGTTGACTTTGTAATTTGAGGAAGAATGTGAAACCTTGATAAGTTTTAGTTTTAGGATTTGGTCTCTGTTCAGAAAATGCTACGAAGTGGTGGTGGTGGTGGTGGTGGTGGTGGTGGGGCTCATCTCCCAGCAGTTGTTTAGACATCTGCCTAATTCTCTTAGAATCATAGAATGTTAGAAGGGACCAGCGACCTCATCTTTGCCAGGGGTTCTAAACCTGGATAGACTTGGAAGACTTATGCAAAATAGTTTACCTGCACTTTTTAGGGGGGGAAGTCAATAGTTTCATTTTTTCTTTTTCGTTTTTTGGATTGGATTCAAGTCCCCAAATATTTTAACCATCTCATTTTATAGATGAGGACTCAAAAGTCAAGAGAAGACTGGTGCCTTGCCTAAGGCCACCCAGTTAGCTGGGTAGTAAGACTAGAACTGGAAGCCTCGTCTTCTAATTCCTATTCCTGTGCTCTCTCCGTTACACCACTCTTGGAAATCTCTGCAGTGCTAAAAGACTTCCTGTGCTCTGCTCCTGCTTTTCAAGGCTCTGCCTGACTTCCTGTGTTAGAGACCGAGCTGTATTTAAGCCTGGCGTGTTTACTGTGTGCTTCTTGGTCTCGTTTGCAGAGGCCACTCTTACTTCTGTTGACTTGGGTACAGTGATCCTCTTGGTGTTTATTTTTGAATTCTTTTGTTTTGTTTGCCTGCTTTTGTTCTCCTTTAGAACTCTGTCAGGCAGAGGGATTGTGAGAAGTGAAAGCTCAGGGCCATGGGAAAAATATATATAAAGGAATATGGGGAGACTTCAGGTGAGGTGGGTTAGTACTGGATGGTAAGGAGGGAAGACTGGATGAGTGCTGGTGAACGTTTTTGCTTGGTGTGTGTATATATCTGTGTCTGTATTCATTTATTGTTTCTGTCAATCATAGTTAACAGCGAGACTCTTCCCTTTCCCCCACCTTTCCTCCTGGGGCCCATTATTTGCTGGTTGCCTTCAAATTGGCTGAGGACAGTACTATTTGGAAGTGGAGCAGTGTATAGGGACTCTGGGGTGTGCAGAGGAAGGAGGGGATTAGGTCCTTTGGGTACAGATGGGCGACTTAGAACTATCCCGCAGAGAATGTTTTTTGCACTCTGTGTATTTGTGGATTTTTATTTTTCACTTTATGCATTCTCATTGTTGTAGTTCCAACATACCATGTCACACAGGTATTCATATCATCATTGATTTAGTCCCCTGCCTTCAACTAGCTGTATGGTTCTGGGAAAATCCCTTCTTTTTGGGCCTCTATTTCCTTAGTTGTAAAACGAAGTGTTTGTACACGATGATTTCTAAGTTACCTTCTAAAAATATGTCAAGTTCCCTGACCTTAAAGTATTTGGTGCTTACAATCTAGGTAGGGAGACAAAATGGGTGAAAAGTTGTAAAAAGTGTGTGTGTGTATATATATATATATATATATATATGATTTTTTTTGGTAAGTTCAGAGACATAAGAGTAGAGATACCACAGGGTAGATGCATGCCAAAACGCACTGCATGGTTTAGAGGATTTGTGCCACTCAGTCCAGAAGATGGAGATGGTCATTCCTACTGAAATGGTCAAGGAAGGCTTTCTGGGGAGCTTAAAATTCAAGGTGTAATTGGGAGTAACACCAGTTAATTCACACCAGTCAGACCTCTTGCCTCCTTTATATCAATGCTTGTTCATGCATCGTGTGTATTGTCCCTTAATTGTTTTGTTATTCTTGTTTCCCTAGTGAGACTAAGCTTCTAGGAGACAGGAACTGTACTTCTTTGTATTAATAATACCAAACGGTTTTGGGTGCATTGTAAGTGCTCAGTGCTGGTTAAGTTGAAGTTAAAATTTACCTTTTTTACAAATAATTAAGGGATAGAGAAAAATCATGAAATTTAAGGGGGAGAGTACCTTCATGCACATCCTCAATCTTTTGAGTGTCAAAGGATTAATCCCTTTTTTACAGAAGAAAGTAATTTACTGGGATTGATTTCCCAAGGCTGCTTATGAAATGGAGCCTCACCTCTAAGTTGCGGACTCCAAAGCTAAACCCTGTTGAGACACAGCCACTGAGCTTTTGGGGTAAATCACTACTTCCCAAAGTGGACCTTAGGGGAACCCAAGAGAGTCTGTGGTACTTACGTTAAAATCCTTAGGCTCACAAGGAACCCTAAGGGAGAGAGCGTAGGTCCTTTTAAGGACAGGATCCAGAAACTTTATGGATGGAGGAGTCAGTACAAGCCTGGAAATAGTATAGAAATAGATAACCCTGAACCATGGAGTAGGAGGGAACAGATAAATTCAACTTGAAAACTGGAATAGGGTTTGAGAAATGCAGTTGTTAAAGAGGGTACTTGGCAATGTTGTACTCTAACCTAGTGGAAGGTTAAATGAGTCACATGTATACATATTAGAGGTTCATTTCACTTTAAGCAAGTCTGATATGTATGGAAATTGGACTTTCTAAAACATACTGGGGAATGAATTCTTCTGGTCAACTTTTCTAGTGAATAAAAACAATTTAACAAAAGTTCAGTTTTTGTGTAACTTTCCAGGAACTTGGCTGCTGTGTAAGGCAAGATGCACCTTAATTATTACTTACAGCTTTCAGCAAAATTCTGGATGGCAGTGAAATGCTCTATGTGATCACTGGAGTTAGGACTAACTGCTTCGAACCATAGACTCCTAACTCCAGTTTAGCGAAGTGGGTTCAGCAGTTATTCATATTAGTTGTTGATTTTAGTAGAAGAAAGACTTTCTACCTGGTCTCAGGGAAGGAGCTCCAAGTAGCCTTTAATTGCGATGTGGGTGCTGTGTTTCCTGAAATAGTTTATCTTCCCTTGTCCTGGGAGTCTTTCCTCCTAGGTGGGTGTCTCTTTGGACTCTCGTTTGGTATTTGGTGCTGCAACTGAACATGGTGCTACCATTTGAGTAGAGTTATAAAAGTAAAGTGCTTTCCTTCCAAGTAATAATCATAAACAGTATTTCACTAAAATTGTTGAATTTTTCACTTCTACCTGTCTTAGTCTGCTCGGGCTGCCATAACGACGTACCAGAGACTAGGTGGCTTAAACAGCAGGAATTTATTTCTCACAGTTCTGGAGGCTGGAAGTCCAGGATGAAAGTGCTGGCAGATTCATTGTCTGGTGAGGGCTGTTTTCCTGGCTTGTGGACAGCTGTCCTCTTGCTCTCATGGCCTTTCCTTGGTGTATATTCCTGGAAAGGGAGGAGGAAGACGAAGAGCAGGAGGAGGAGGAGGAGGAGGAAGAGGGAGGGAGGGAGGGGGGAGAGAGAGAGAGAGAGAGATCTTAAAAGGGCACTAACCCCATCACGAGGGGCCTATCCTTATGACCTAATCTAACCCTAATTACCTCCAAAGGCCCCACCACCAAATGCCATCACATAAGGGTTGGGGCTTCAATACATTAATCCTGGGGAGACACAGACATCCAGCCCATAATACTACCGGATGCAGAAACAGACACAGTCATATAAAAAGGACCAATTTTTTTCAAGCCTCACAAGGAAGACTGTGACTGTAAAACTGGGAATATCTTTGAGAAGGAGAAATTCAGATCTGAATTCAAAGTAGAATTATTCTTCAGGGTGATTCAAGAAATTAGCCTGAGTTGAATTCGTTTCCCAACTCCCTCTCCCATTTTCTAGCCACCTTGTCATTTTCCCTCTATCACACTGACATGCGAACACAACAGAAGCTAACTAGAGATTTAACTTTTATTTGATAGAAAGCAGACTAGTGCAGACAGGCTTCAGCACCGCAGGACTGGAGAAAGAACTCACTATACTACGTAGTGTAGGCAAGAATGTTGCTGGTGAATTACTGGCTTGACATCTTTCAGGCCATCAGTTTGACGTCAGGCTTTACTTGTAGAAACAATAAAGATGGTCATTTCAGTGAGCAGAGTTGTTCGAATTTTTGTTGCTATGCATTTGTAACAGATAGTAAATGTCTTTATTCTGGGGCAGGTGTGCACTTCCTCCCAGGATAGGGAAGAGCAGCAGCAATGATGGGAAGGAAATGGCAGTAATTGGAGCATGAGCAAACAGATGCAGCGAGGGGTGACAAGTGCATTTGGTGTTTTAGGTGGCCCCTAGGAGTATTGAGTTTCTTATTCTTCTCCCCTACAGCCCCAATACACGCAGGCAGCTTACATGGCTAAGGTTTCATTATCTAATCCATCATAGATCAGCTTGAATAAACCCATTGGCTGGCGCTGATCTAGTTAGGAGGGTAATGCAAAGCTGCTTGAGCCAGGATTGGGGCAAATCGGATCCGAACTGCCAATTGAATCCTGGACATATTTCTGTAATTTGGGTGGGGAAAGTAGTTTGGGCAATTACGAGAGAGAGAGAGAGAGAGAGAGAGAGAGAGAGAGAGAGAGAGAGAGAGAGAGAGAG
Organism: Rhinolophus sinicus; assembly: GCF_057876585.1. Lineage (NCBI taxonomy): Eukaryota > Metazoa > Chordata > Mammalia > Chiroptera > Rhinolophidae > Rhinolophus > Rhinolophus sinicus. Next base: position 12,328,346 of record NC_142501.1, read on the forward strand.
AAAGAGAGAAAGAGAGAAAGAGAAGCCAGCCACAAATTTTTTCAAAACGTCGTCTTAGGGACTCTGAGGGGGAAGTGTATGGAGGATTTGATGTATGTTTTTGGAGTAGAGCCAAGTTGCTCTGATTATTTGAAGTCTGAACATTTTTTGGTCACTGATGCTCAGGAATGACCTTTTTAGGTAGCATTTGGAGATGGCAGTTCTGATCATTCAATTGTGACTTCTCTGAGAGTGGTCCCTTAATCCGAGACAGTATGATGTGGGTCCCCTCTCAATTTTTAAAGGGGGAGTTATTGTTATCATTAGCAACATACTATATAATTATATTTGTTACCCATATATACTTGAAGTTTGTTACAGTGAAAGAAACACTGTTTCAAATTTCTCATGTTTGGGTTTGAATACTGGCTCCTCCACTTGCCAACTGAATGACCTTTGGCAAGATATTTAGCATCTGAACTCCTGTTGACATATCTGTGAACTTCGAGAATGAATACATACACTAATGAGCTGCTATAATGAGTAAGCACGATTATTAAAAGTGCCTGTCATGGAACCCAGCAGGAAGTATTTATTTCTTGCCTCCCTTATAACCTGCTCTGTAGCAGCGCTCAGTGAGTTCCTGCTCAGGGCTTGGTCAGCATGGCGTGGGTAACGCACTTCCCACTGAGGAAGTGCCCGAGTTGGGAACTACTAGAGAGGTGTGTTAAACGGGGAAACCTAATTTGCTGCTCCTCCAAGTGGAAGAGAGAAATGGGTCTGGCCGTTGTGGTCTGTCTGGTTAGAGGAAGACGAAACATTTACTTCCTTGCTAAGGGCTGAAAGGAGGACTGAAGTATCCCAGGGCCTGAATCAGGTGTGTGGACATTTCATGGAACCTCTGGAATCTTTACTGGGAGTGGGGCTGACAGGTAGATGCCCTGGCTGTTTTGATGGTACATGGACGCAAGAGCAGTGAACATGTCATTTGTTTCAAATTTTGTATGGTTTGTTAAATATGTTGCATCAAATAGTAGATGGCACTTTTTGTTCTCATTGTGGTGTGTGAAAATTGAGCTGGGATGCCTTTATCTCTTGTGGTCTCTTTCCAGTCTTTTTAAACCCACCCTCCAGACTACTAACAGTCATCCATCAAAAAGAGCATAAAATCATTTGGTAGCTTGTCTTTGCCTTCAGGATCAAGGCCATTGTCTCGTTGGGCCTACCAGGTCCTCCTGGCCTGACTTCTCCTGCCTTTCTAGCCTCATCTCTTTCCACTCTTCACCTCCAAGTGCCCCGTTCTGGGGCTTGTGGTTTCTTGAGCACACTGCCACCCCTGCTAATTCGTTCCACTTCTTTCTGTTCCTTCAACCTGAAATTCCTGCCTCCTGTCTCTCTCTCATTTGTAAGCTCAATGTTCAAGAATCAGTTGGGATATTGATTTCTCCTGGAAGCCTTTTGAGTCTGCGCCCATCCCTCCCACATTCCTGCTGGTTTCCAAAACATAATGTCCATAGTTCTGTCTAAGGACTTTTTCGATTAACATTTGTTTAAATGTCTGCCCTTCCACCCCGACGCAGACTGTGAGGTCATGGGTCCCTAGGATTTAGCACTGTTCTTGGGACCATCACCGTTGAATTGAAACTGTCTTCCCGCTCCTCAGTTGGGGCCTGCAGATGGCTTTAATTGTTTCTCCAGATTTTCCCTGGGGGGTCTGGCCCTTGGTCTGCTTTCCAGCTCAAGTGAAGACTGGGTGTTAAGGGATTTGTGAATGGTACCTTTTTTTTCATTGATACTGGGTTAAAGGTGAGGGAGGGAGTCTTTGAAAACAGAAGCTGGGGTGGAATTTAACTGCTGAATGTGCTGGGTGGGCATGGCAACCTGATGTTTCGTTTCCTGTGCTCAGATATTAATTGAATGCATGTGTTGTATGTGTAAAAAGTGCCTTTGTGACGGTGTGGTTAAGGAAAATAGAGGAACCACACAAGTAAGGGGCAGTTAGAGCCAACCTGTTCCAGCTCATTGAAGCAGTCAGTCTGTTGATGTGCTTTCTACAGTGCTGCTGGGAGATTGTGGAGTGTTGCAGTTGGATGTATTACCACCATTTGGGCCTGAGCCCATTTGATCAACTATGGACCTTAAACTTTTCCTTCTCAACCAATGAATTTCATAAGCTGTTATAGCTTGTTTTTATGGATGCAGGAAAAATTCCATATTGAGACACCTCACAAAATACACACTGTTTTTCAGAGTACTCATTGGATATGCTGAAAATAAGGAAGCTTGATACCGTTTCTTTAAATCTCAGCTTTGGAGATAGATTCATAAAAGAATTTTGCAGGAATCGTCTCTCACTGGCTCTTGTTCTCCCCACCTCCTTCCCTTTCAGCTTCTGATTTGTACTCTTGTATAATCCTCACCTGTTCTCCAACCTGGAGACTGCCCTTGCTGCTCAAGTGGGGGCCCCTTTCAAAGGTGGAGGTGAAGGGGTATACGTTGTAGTGCCTCTGGCTTTTTGGATTCTGAATGAATTAAGCAGATTCTGAGAAGGGAATGAAAGAGAGAGCAACCAGTAATTTGATTTCCTTCTGATGCGTCCTGCACGTACGTGGCATCTAGAAATTTTAGCTGAGGATTCAAGGCGCAGGACACATGATAAATACCACTTAGGAAGTAGATGACAATTTTGAATTGCCAAATGATAATGGTTCGGTAACTGCTTAAATCCTATTTTTCCAAGGGTGGAAACTGAGCCTTTGAAGTTTAGACTTCCCCATGGGTGTGTTCAACCATAATACTTGGGTTTTTTTAGGGACCTGAGTCCCCAGACAGTATCCTGGTATGTGGGATTTTTCCCACGTAGAGGCCGGTTCCTTGGTTTCTCCTTTGCTGAAGGAAAGAGATTTTGCACTGAGGATTGGATGTTTTGTTCCAGGCATGTGGCTTTTGAGGAGCATACTGTT